>NW_028230439.1:7916482-9125939 GCF_043228905.1 Azolla caroliniana | reverse complement strand
AATTTGGCGTATGCCATCATAATTACGAGACTTGAGGTTTGGTAACGTACCAACATAGTTTTGGTAAATGAGGGCGAAATAAGGACCCTTGACATATATGTTCTTTTAGAAAAAACATATATGATCTCGCATATCTCTTATACGCATCAAACATTAAGCATTCGAGAAGAGCAACTTACTTGGTTGGCTCAAGTGTTTAATGTATTTGTTCTCGAGGTCTCGAGTTCAAATATGACCAAGACCATACAACATCCTTGATACATATGACTATAACACATGTTTAGACTTAAGGTCTAAGTGCACCTCGGGGTCCTCGTAATAGGACTTAAAGAGCCGAAACCACATATGTGGGCACCGAAACATAGTTTATTGTTAACATTTTTTTCGTGTATAAACTATTCATGACGCGAACATACATGGTTGAGCCTCGGGGAGCCACCATGAAAAAATCGATATACAGATCAGGGAAAGACATTTATTTGTCACCCCCATGGTTTTTAAAACACCTTTGTGTTACCATAGTAACCTGATCTTGAACCTCATCTCATACGTCTAGAGGGGTATTGACGTGAGATCATGATATCGATTAATGTTTGCCCATGATATGTTTACATCACGACATGATGTTATGACTATCTCTCTGACCTTATCCTATTTCTTTTCCAGAAATAATCTTTAATGGCTCAAATAACCCAATACCTTAGTTTCACCGCTCAACAGATGACCGAACTTCGGCAATCTCAAAGTGCTCTCGAGGCACGTGTCATTAGTCTACAACGTGAGACTAATAGACCTGATGAGCGACAAGGTGAACCATCATTTGTCGTTAAGCCATTTACGGGAGACAAAAAGGAAAGAACTGAAGAAGCAATCTGCACATGGCTGGGATGATGGGAGTCTCATTTTCAGCTCTATCCCACGCCAGATAGTACGAAGATTGCATATGTCGGCCGAGAACTCGGGGGTAAGGCCGCCGCCTGGTGGCGTGGGCTCCGTACTATGGGGAAATTGCCCGATACCTGGACAGATTTTGTCATGGTTTTTAAGGGCCAATTTCTGCAACCTCCCTCTCGAACCGAGGCAGCACAAGCTTTAATGAACCTCTCTAGCAGGAAATTTTCCTCGCTAGAAGACTATGTTCACCATGCTAGAACCCAAATCCAAAAATCGGGTCTAGAAGGGGACAATTGGTTGATAGCTTGTTTTGTCAATGGCATCCCCAATTCGGACTATCACTGGATAGTGCACGATAAGGATCCAAAATCCTTCGAAGAGGCTGTTGAAATAGTTCTTCGCTATCAACGCACTTCGAAGAAGGACCATAACAAACCCAACGAAGCACCCGGGACTAAGCAGTCGCAATTTGTTGGGAAACGCAAGACACCCAATGAATTCCTGGATCGCGATTGTAAGCGACAACATCCTTTTTGTGTATTCTGCAAAAAGAAGGGTCATACAAAAGATCAATGTCGAAAGCTCCAACGGAAAGAGCACGACAACAAAGCTAAAGCTGCAAACCATAAAGGTCAGATTCCTAATGTCCTTCAAGTCTATACACATCATTTAAGTAATTGTCAATGTTCTTTCCCTCACTATGTATTGGGTCCCAATGATTTACTACATGCAAACAGGTATATCAATGGATCTCCCGTACAATTTTTATTTGATTCGGGAAGCTCACACAATTTTGTGAATGATCGTTTGGTTCAGATATGGGGAATCCAACCCACTGTAAGTGATCACACCTACACGGTGCACTTGGCTGATGGAAGAGTACAATACATCAACGGGGCGATTCATTCATTAGGAATTTCTATTGATACTTATATAGAGGAAGTAGACTTCCATGTAATGAATCTTTATACCACCGATGTAATACTGGGTTATCCCTGGTTTACTAATAAAAACACGTTCGCATTCACAAGTGGAAGGATCGCGCATAAATGGAAGGATAAGGGAAATTTTAGGGGTTTTTCAATGATTTTACAAAACACATTGATACCAGTATCATACAAGTTCAAACATACTATGAAAAAGGTTAAAAATCCACTATTTTCGTGATTTAGAAGTAACTAAAAAAAGACGAATTTCAAAAACATACATTCTCAATTTATATCACAAACTTTACAACCAATGTTATTTTATAAGAAACGATTTTTTAGAAATCATAAGAATTCAAAACACATGATTTTATATTACTCGATTTGTTACAAGCGGAATGTAGTTACACTTAATAGCCAAATATACATTCATGATCACTCCTTTACGGAGAATCACTACTATAACTAATATACAATGACGATTCCTCCTCATCATCCTCGGATGTACCAATCAGTGCATTATCTTCGTCATAAACCAAATGGTTTGACTCTAGATTATATGTAGCAGATCTCGTTTGCCTTTGACTCGAGCCACCTTGTAGACCTGGTAATTTTTCTTTTATTATATCTATTGTTGACTTCCTTAATCGTCCAGCTTTTGTAAGTGTGAAGTCGTACACGATGATATCCACATCAGAGATATCAAGGGTCGAGGTGTTACGAATGTTTCGCTTCCTCTTCCTACCTCCCCTTCTTGTTTGGCATTCAATCATCTCCAATGTATACTTACCTGTAAAAGCATTTGCACTTCTAGTGTTGTACCAATGAACATTTATAGACTTGATCGTGTTTTCTATTTCATGCATTAGCACTTCTAGAATTTTACCAACCCAAAATTGGTGGCCATGTGAGTTCTCATCAGCCGGCGTTGCAATCAACATCCCCGCGGTGAGCTCTTGCAAATTTCCTTGCCATCTAGCTTCGGCTGCTTTGGTCATCCTTGGTCCCACATAAATGTCTCTTTGTTGTGGATGGACCAAGCTGTCATTAATCGCATTTACTAGTCGCTCCAGACTTCTATTTACGCGATCATGTTGCAGGGACCATGTGAATGGCGTTTCCAAATTCCAATTATCAACAGATACACAATTGTCTATAATTTCTTTCTGATCACTATAAAATACATCCCACCATGACGTGTCTTGTTGTGCGGCATATTTCTTGGCGGCCTCAATATGCTTTCTTTTTTCTTCTAAGGCTTGGAGCCATGACCGTTTCTGTTCTGATACCAAGTCGCTCTGCAACTGTCCTTTCTTCTCAATTGGCATTTGCTTAGCTCCATGGACAATTGTACTCGGCATACAAAGTAATAACTGGCAACCACCTTCAAGTTCCCATGTTGTAGAAGATGAATATTGTTTAGCATACAAAAGTGTAGAACCACTTATTCCATTTTTCTTTATCAAAAAAATGTGATTGAAACTTATATTGTTTAACTGAGCAAGCACTTTAACATTCCCACCACCCCCATCTAATATATATCTCTTAAAGTCATATACCTCCTTCAAGTGTAACACTTTTGGGCGTGGTGTATAAGCATCACAAATGACATCAAATAGTTTAGGTAAAGTGAAAGCATCATGCCAAGACAACTGTCTGGAGAATGTGCTAAACATCTGATCTATATGGTCATGTGTGTGGCCAACCAAAAGGAAATTGACTTTCACTTTCCTAAACAATTCTAGGTTGACCAACATACTTAGATAGCCAAATACAGTTGAATTTTTGTTCTCTCTAGCAGTATTGTCCAATTGAATGTATAGAACAGGGGGGAAAGGTTGTCCCCAAGACATCAAAACTCGGTGAATCACTGTAACTGTTAGGTTAGGGTCATTGTGAACATTGGGGTAAGTAATGAAGACGTGAGGTCGAACAGACCTATTATAAGCCAAGCATCCCACCAAGTGCATTTGAACAAGGCACTCATCATTGACATCTTTGGGGAGCCTCCGCATATGCGGCAAGCATGTCTTCTTCTAGTCCATGCCATCTATCATTAAGCACATGTATTGTTCATGCCTCTTCAAACACTTCTCTCTATGATGCATCGCCTTCCTTCGTTCTAAGGATTGTGCCTCACGATGCTCTTGTAGTAACTTCTTACTCGTATCCTTTTCCATTGATGTCTTTGCACCTTTAGCCAAACTTTTAAGATTTGCACAAATGGAGCAATACCCCATACGTACTTTACGAGGAATAATAACATTTGAAAACCGAGCTCTCCATAATCTTGTGAATTGGCTATAGGTGATAGACTTATTACGTGAGCCCAGCATTTCAGATCGATAGACATCATAAACTTCCCGACGGGTATAATTATCAGAAAGATGCATCCTACCTGTAGTGGGCATTACTTCACAATTTCACTGAAAGTAAGTTTTCATCCAGCCAATAGCTAGTCTTCCAATTGCACCTTTCATACTTGGAACCTCTTTACAATTGAGCATCTGATCCCCGCTAAGTAGACGTTGTTGTACTCTATGTAGCCGCATGTTACTAACACATAACGCAATTTTTAATGCAACTCTACATATCTGTTGCGCATGGAAGATATAATACTCGAATGATACTTTGATCCCCGTACATTTGTCAGATACTAGTTGCATATGTGATCCGAGGTAAGTGTCTTGCTCATCACCGGTCATCAAAAAATAGTATCGCCTTAATTCTCGCAACTTTGATTTTCCAATCATAGACATACAACCACGGGCACAACATATTTTGTTGACATCAAATCCAATCTGTTTATCTGATGTCACCAAGCTAAATCTAGCCAGACGAATTCTTCGTGGGATTCTTCTAATATGCATAGGGCTCCCAGATTTCTCTTCTTGCATAGAGGTTGGTGTAACCTTGTTACAGTCTAATTCTCTGTTGTGACCATCGCCAATGTTATTCAATGTTTCCTGGGCACTTCCTTCATTCTCGGTATCTTTATTAATATCGTATTCTTCAATAGAGAACTCTTCACATGTGTCATTATTTACATTCCCTGTAGATGAGCTCAGACAATATTCTTCGATAGAATATGGTGAGTCGGTCGACAGACAATATTCTTCAATCGAATATGGTGACTCTGTTGACAAACAATACTCTTCAGTAGAAAACGATGGGTCTGATGACAAACAATATTCTTCAATCGAGAACGGTGAATCTTCACTCATGGCTTAAGGTCTAGATAGGGCTCTCTAAGTTATACTCCTCTCTAAACATATACTCCTCTCTAAACATAAACTTCTCTCTAAACAAAAGCCAAATCAATAGAATGTCTATATTATGTAATATTCTATTAATACAATACATCAAAAATTTATTTTTAATAAAGTAATTGTACTTAAATTATCAATTATTATATAAACTAGATCTATATGAAGTTAAATCAAGTAAAATATAAAACTAATCATTAACAAGCCATGAATATGTTGGATTAATGTTAAAATCATTGGCTAATTAATGGCACCCATTTTGATATAGAACGTCTCACTCATTGGTTCTTTAATGCTCACCATTTTAAATATTAGACTTATCAATCATTGGTTAATTCATGCCCACATCTTTAATACACAACATTTGAGAGTCATAAAAATTGTTGCTTTTAGTAATCAATCATTGGTACATTCATGAACCTCTATCATTGTCTCCTTCATAACCTTTGAAGTCATTGTAGGTTGTTATGACTATAAAAGATTGATCAATATGTTAGTTTGACTTTGTAATCATTAATACAATCATAAGTTACTCTAGTTAATGTGACTATGGTTACCAACTAACTATCCTCAAAGTTACCAACCTTGGTTAAGGTGACTATGGTTACTTTAACCAATGTGTTCAATCCCTATAAATAGGAAGACCTCGTCATATTTCACTCACCAGAGCGTACAGAGCGTACAGAGCACACAGAACGTAGAGAGCACACAAAGCACACAGAGCACAAAGCACGAAAGCGCGATCTCCGCCTCCACTTCCACACGATCAACCATGTCTTCAAAGAGAATCGAGCGCGAGGACTCCAGGTAGGCCTCTGACACTGTGGACATTTTTGTAAATATGTTTCGTTTCTCAAGAACTCGATACGCCGTATCGAGTTCATGTATACATTACAAATATTTATACATGAACTCGATACGGCGTATCGAGTTCCTATTTAAAACCTACACTTTAAACATGAACTCGATACGCCGTATCGAGTTCCTGTTTAAAGTGTAGGTTTTAAACACAAACTCGATACGCCGTATCGAGTTCGTGTTTAAAGTTTGAATTTTAAATAGGAACTCAATACGCCGTATCGAGTTCCTATTTATAGTGTAGGTTTTAAACACAAACTCGATACGGCGTATCGAGTTCCTGTTTAAAGTGTAGGTTTTAAACACGAACTCGATACGCCGTATCGAGTCCCTGTATATAAGAAGGCTTTGAGAGAGAAAAATCGTGTTTTGGGGGTAACAAATATTTATGGGGTGGAAATGATATCAAATTGTCTGGCAAAATCAGTCTTTTTTATGTTGACTTTCCTTACTTTTAAAGAAAAACATGCTCTAATTATAGGTGTTTTATGACCTACTTTAGCTTAAAATAGTAGAAAATGATCCACAAATTGCCTTTACGATAGCAAATTCTCCTCAATATAGGTTTAGAATCTATATAAGTCATACCTACTATTTAAAAGAATATATAACCCGTTTTACTTATTACGATATATATTTTCTAGGTTGAATAGCCCTGCCTATAATAGATTTTTGAATATGTTACTGCTCCTGGGAACTGTTCTTCATTATAATATACAACCTCAATCTACGTGACTACCTAACTTATGTTTTTGCATATACTTTCTTAAATAGGTCGTTTGAGAACCTGTCGGACCGACCCGTGAAGAAAATAAAGCTTCGCATACAAGGTTCTCCAATCGAAGCCCAGACCAAGGTAGCTCCTGAGACCATGAAGAGAGGAAAAAAGCTTCTCTTTAACGAAGAGACAAAATCTCAGCCACATAGTGATGTTAGCCAAAAGAAACTTGTCGCCGCTACTGGAGGCGAAGACCTTCCTGACCGAGATCTAACGGACAAGGAATGGTGTATGCAATATGTCGACTCAAAGAAAAAAGTCGTATTGTATACATCAAAGAAGAAGGGTGAGGGGCAGCTTGGAAAGGAAACCCCATTTATGTATGGCCGTATTCTACGATTTGACTACGAAGATGCAGATTCGGCCAACATACTGGTAATGATAGAGTGCTCCAAGGGGGTACGTAAAGTGTTCCTTTCAGAAGACCTTTTAGTAAAGGAATCTTGTGGGCCAGAAGTGTTCAAAAAAGCACTTGATAACTCACAAAACCTTATTGTTACCTTGAGGCCTTATATACAAGGCCATGTAACTCTAAGAGATGAAGTGCCCTCCCCATTGAAGGCCACAAAAAAGGTATCCAAAGTCCAGTCAAGACCAGCAAAGAAGAAGACAACGAAAATGTCGGATACGGATTCAACAAGTGAAAATGAAGAGGAGGATAATAAGGGGACGCCAGGAGCCGAGCTGGCCTTGGGTGTTTTGTCATCCGAGCAGAATAAAATAAGGAGAGAGTTAATGCAACGGAAGCTGGTCAGGAAAGGGCAAGTATTTAATTTGCATATAACACACATCCATCGGCCCCCTATTGATGAAAAAACAGGTCGAAGACCACTTGAGATTAGAGACCCTCACCGCATGCATGTTCAAAATCTCAAGAAAAAAATGAAAATTAATCCTCATGCCACTGTGGTGCCTTTTATTGTTATGGTAGATCCTGAAGAATGTGAAACCATTGAAGATTTTGATATTAGAAAGCATGATCAATATAATTATTTTGTCATTGGTGGATCGCATTCAGCAGAGGCACGTCAGCAACTTGTGAGAGAACATCCAACCACTTTCTTCTTCAAGTATGCCGAGTGCAAAATTTATGTTGGGCTCACAACCGAAGAGGCTAAGCTGTTGGCATGGGACCATAATAATGATAATGACTATAGGCAGAAAATGTCGTCTATTGAGCGTATACGGTTCTTCCACCACGAGTATTTAGATGTGAAACAAAAGTTTGGTGTGAAGTTACATCCAGGCCTTCGACGTCAATGTCTGCATGAAGTCGGCATTGTGGTAGATGATAATGTTAGGTCCGATGGTCTTCGAAAGTATGAGTCTTGGTTTCAATTGGCGTTTAGAGATGGAGAAGTATGGGACCTACAAGATCAAATCTTCTCAATGTGGGAGAATAAGGAGGTAAAGGGTCAACGACAAAAGAAATGTAGGGTTGACCCTCAACTAGAGTTAAAGTCACAAGCCACCAAGAAAATTGACTTGACAATTGAAGAAGCGGCAGATGACATGAAGTTGTCTCTATGGAGAGCGATGCAAGGTATTAAGGACGAGCAGCTTCTTGTGTCGGTTTTGTCAAGGGTTGTGGCGAAAGATTTAAGCCTTGAAGAAATGGTCACTGAGTTCAATAAGTAAGTCTTTCAAATACTGAAATTGTAGTCTATCTGGTGTAATTCAAAGTTCTAATCTTGATTTCTAATTTTACAGTCATAAGGTGTACATGAAGATCCAAGAAGTTATGATGAAACAACTTGGATGTATAACTTGGGAACAAGTGACCGAGGATTATCATCTAACGTCTTCGTATAAGGCGTTATCAGAGTATTTTATTGCATTCAAGGATTGGGTTAGTATTCATGTTTTTTCATTACCCTTTCATCATATGTAGAGCTTGTATAATAATACCTGATGTCCTATTGCTTCTATTAGAAACCGTGTCGAGGCAAGAAACAAGGAGAAGTTAAGGATATACACGATTTCCCTACATCCTTCCTTGCACATCTCGAGCGAGCCAGAAAAGAAAAGGATCGTCGCTTAGTCAAGGCGTACGAAATGGAGGAAGATGGCTCGTTTAAAAAATTTAGCCACAAAAAAGATATTACGAGAGATCTTTACTACAATGTGGTTTGCGGTGATGTCATCGACTTGATCCAGAAGGTGCCAAAGAAGGAATATACGCTAATGATTGCGGATATTCCTTACGGATTTCGAATGGTTGGGTCATCATACGACGATGAACCGTTTAGGTTTAAACAATTGGAGAAGATGGTCAAGGATTTCGCTGAGCTAACGACCGCATCCTTGTGGCGAATAGTTGTCTTTCATAGTATGGACCAAGGGTACTCGGTAGCTCAAGCTTTGAGATCTCGTTGCCATGGCATCGAGAACCTTGCATGGTAAGGATTATTTATAGGTGTCTTTCACTATATTGCAATTCTTAAGGTTGTTGAATCTATTCTTAACTCGATGAATTATTTTTTATAGGATCAAGACCAATGTAAATAGAGGGCCAACTTTTCGGTTCGTTAATGCCATTGAATACATAACGGTTGGCTACTTCGATGAAATTAAGAAACAGAGAATCAAAGAGCATTCTAATGAAGTGGGAGGTTCAAATCTGTTGGTATATCCAGCAGTGACTCGGAAATTGCGACATGTCACCACGACAGAACGGGGACTTGTCAACCCATACCAAAAACCTCAACGACTTATGATGCGCTTGATCGAGATGTTTTCTGTCGAAGGAGACTGGATATTAGATCTCTTTTCTGGCACAGGTATTCCTCGAACTAGGGTAACGATCTTGAGATAACCAATTGTTGGGATTTCGGTCCCTTTCGGATGGGATGGTCGGATATCGGAGATGAATGCCGACAAGCCCGGTTTCGGTTTCGGATCCGGATGACGAAGACCCCGGCTTCGGTGCCGGATGACGAATGTACCCGGAGAGCGATCCGGATGCAGGGACATATCCGTGAATATGTTCGCTACGAGCCCCCTGAGGCTATAGTTGTAAATAGCCCAAAGTCATATAAGTATAAATATGACTTAGGGCAAACAGTTTTTCTGTTGCTTCTCATTTTTCTGTTTTTCCACTTTAGAGGAGTGAAGAGAGAGCAGCCGAGAGAGAGAGAGAAAGAGAGAGAGCGCGAGAGAGAAAGAGGTAGACGCCTCTGTGTATTTCCGCCGCCTGTGGCGAGGACAGCGAGCTCAAGGTCGTCGCCTTGGAGCTTGTCATTGTATACTTCTCTGTATAGTGTTGTTTGGAGTCTTGTACTCCCGTGGTTTTTCCCCGTTTAGGGTTTTCCACGTTAATCCTTGTGTACTCGCGTTTCTTCGTTTTGTTTCTACGTGTGTTTCCTATTTTCTGCTCCATTGATCCGCGATTAATCGGTTGTGGCCGAGATAAGAAGGTGAATAGAAGCGTCAATTCTCAACAAACTGGTATGAGAGCGACTGTTGCAGAAAATGGAAGGCGGCGGCAGCGGGCAGCCGATGATGATGGTGCTGAATGCACAGAATTACGCCGACTGGAAGATCAAGATGGAGGATCTTCTGATTGTTCGGGACCTGTACGAACCGATTGACAGGTCGGAAATACCGAAGGGGGTACTTGAGTCGGAGTGGAAGCTCCTGAACCGGAAAGCCGTAGCGACGATCCGACAATATGTCGACGTAAGCGTCCTGCAACATGTGGCGAACGACACCAACGCATACGAGATGTGGAAGAAGCTGTCTGGCCTCTATGAGAGGAAGAATGCGTTGAACCGGACCTCCCTGATGAGGAAGATAGTGAACCTCAAGTACCGGGACGGCGAGAGTATGGTAGAACACGTAAGCACGTTCATGGGATTCGTGAATCAGCTTGCGGCGATCAAGTTCCCGCTGGAGGATGCAATGCAAGCCATCATCCTGATGTGTACATTGCCGGACAGCTGGGAGAACTTGGTGGTGACTCTCAGCACCTCCTGCACCGAAGATAACTTGTCCCTACAAACGGTAAAGACAAGTATTCTGAATGAAGAAGCGCGTCGGAGAGATAAGGAACCGGCCTCCGACCCGAAGATGCTGTTTACCGAATCGGATCGGGGAAGACAGTGGAACCGGAGTCCGCAAAGACGGGAGAAGTCGGGGACCCGGTCGCATTCAAGAGGAAGGCCAACATGCTTCCACTGTGGGAAGCCGGGGCACTTCCGGAAGAACTGTCGGCATTACCGAAAGGACAACGGAGCCGACGACACCGATTCGAAGAAATCACCGGAGAGAAACGGTGCATACCGGGGAGCCACGGACCGGAGAGGTCCGGATCGGCGAGGGCAGGACCGGAAAGGAACAACGGCACTCGCGGCAAGTGAGGAAGAAATCATGCTCATCACCGAAGAAGGTGAGCTAAACGTTGCCGGCGATGAGACGACCTGGGTGGTCGATTCCGGAGCATCGTTCCACCTGACCCCGGAGAGAAGATACTTCTCATCCTACACAGCCGGCGAGCATGGCTGTGTTCGGATGGGAAATGAAGGTACGTGCCGGATTGCCGGCATAGGAGACGTGTGGTTGACAACCCCGACCGGATGCAAAATGCTGCTGAAAGATGTCCGACACGTTCCGGAGGTCCGATTGAACCTGATTTCGGCCGGGAGGCTAGATGATGAAGGCTACACGGGTAGCATCCGGAACGGTGTCATGAAGTTCAGCAAGGGGAGCTTGATAGTGGTTCGGGCCCGGAAGGTCAACACATTGTACCTGATGAATGCCCGGTTATGTCCGGAAGAGCTGAATGTGGCAGCCGACACTGCCGGTGAGCTGTGGCACAAAAGACTGTGCCACATGAGTGAGAAGGGGATGAAGAGGCTTGCAGAAGACAACCTCATCCCAGTGAAGCACGTGCACCTGGAGAAGTGCACCGATTGCCTGGCCGGTAAGCAGAACCGAACCTCCTTCCACTCAAGGCCACCGACGAGACGTAGCGCACCATTGGAGTTGGTGCACACTGACGTGTGTCAGGTAGAGACGAAGTCACATGGCGGAGCCCAGTACTTCGTAACATTCATCGATGATCATAGCCGGAAGCTGTGGACGGCACCGTTGAAGACAAAGGACCAAGTGTTGTCCGTCTTCAAAGAACTCCACGCGAGAGTGGAAAGGGAATCCGGCAAGAAGCTGAAAGCGATACGAGCGGATAACGGAGGGGAATACCGAGGGCAGTTCCAGGAGTACTGTCGCTCGAAGGGAATCCGACTCGAGTTTACTGTGCCGAAGACGCCGGAACTGAACGGGCTGGCCGAGAGGATGAACCGGACCATAATGGAGCGGGTCCGGAGTATGCTGGCGCATGCGAAATTACCCAAGGGGTTTTGGGCTGAGGCAATGTCGACGGCGACATATGTGATAAACAGATCACCCTCAGTTCCTTTGGACGGAGACACGCCGCAGAGAGTGTGGACCGGTAAGGAAGTGTCCTACCGGCATCTGAAGGTGTTCGGGTGTCTCGCATACGTGCATGTGGCAAAGGACCGGAGAGGAAAGCTAGATCCTAAGACCCGGCCATGCATATTCCTCAGTTACGGCGACGACGAGTTCGGCTACCGAGTATGGGACCCGGTCGACAAGAAGATATTCAGGAGTCGAGACATCATCTTCATGGAGGACAAGACACTCGCCGACTGGGAGTCGGAGAAGAAGATGAAGAGCTCCAAGTCGATCGGTGAGGATCAACTCTACGAGGAGCAGTCCCGACCGGCAAGGGACCGGGTAACACTCGAGGATCCGGCCGAAGACGGTGAAGAAACAGAACCGGCCGAAGAAGATGAAAATGATACCGGAACCGGCCCCGATCCCGAAATGGATTCGGATGTAGAAGAAGAATCGGAAGAACCGGTTACCGAAGCTCCCGAACGGAGATATCCTCTAAGAGAGAGAAGGGCCCCCCGGAGATTTCCGGAACCAGAGCACGTGTTGCTAACCGACGAGGGGGAGCCGGAGAGCTTTGAAGAAGCAAAGCATGACACCCAGAGCCGCAGGTGGTTGAGTGCCATGCAGGACGAGATGGATTCCCTGCATGAGAACCACACATATGAACTTGTGGAGTTGCCGAAAGGAAAGCGGGCACTTCGAAACAAGTGGGTGTTCAAGCTGAAACCGGGAGATGCCGGAAACCCCCCGAGATACAAAGCCAGGATCGTGGTGAAGGGGTTTCAGCAAAAGAAGGGCGTCGACTTCGACGAGATATTTGCCCCGGTAGTGAAGATGACCTCCATCCGGACGGTGCTGAGCATAGCGGCAAGCATGGACCTCGAGGTAGAACAGATGGACGTGAAGACAGCATTCCTTCACGGTGACCTCGAAGAAGAAATCTACATGCAGCAACTGGAAGGATTCGAGAAGAAAGGGAAGGAGCACCTGGTATGCCGGTTGAAGAAGAGCCTTTACGGACTGAAGCAGGCTCCCCGGCAATGGTACCGGAAGTTCGACTCCTTCATGACCGACGAAGGGTACCTCAAAACGCAGTCCGACCACTACGTGTTTGTGAAGAAGTTCGAAGGAGGAGACTCCCTAATACTCCTCCTGTACGTGGACGACATGTTGATCGTCGGACGGGACCAGGTCAAGATACGGATGCTGAAGAAGGCTCTTCACCGAACCTTCTCAATGAAGGACCTGGGTCCGGCGAGGCAAATACTAGGGATGCACATCATCCGGGACCGGAAGAAGAAGCAGTTGTGGCTGTCACAGGAGAAGTACGTGACAAAGGTGCTTCAACGGTTCAACATGTCGGAAGCAAGACCGGTCGGATCGACCCTCCCGGCAAACTGCAAGCTGTCCAGCAAGCAAAGTCCCAAGACAAAGGCTGAAAAGGAGGATATGATGAAAGTGCCGTATGCCTCAGCAGTCGGGAGCTTGATGTACGCCATGGTGTGTACGAGACCGGACATCGGATATGCAGTCGGAGTGGTGAGCCGGTACATGAGCAATCCCGGCAAAGAGCATTGGAACGCGGCCAAGTGGATACTCCGATACCTGAAGGGCACGGCAAACGTGTGCCTCCGATTCGGCTCCGGTAAGCCCGAACTCGACGGCTTCACCGATTCGGATATGTCGGCTGATGCAGATACCAGCCGGTCCACATCAGGGTATGTGATGACGTATGCAGGGGGAGCTGTTTCGTGGCAGTCGAGGCTGCAGAAGACGGTTGCGTTGTCAACCACGGAGGCGGAGTACATGGCGGCTGTTGAAGCCGGCAAGGAAATAATATGGATGAAGGACTTCATTAGAGAGCTCGGTATCCGGCAAGAGGAGTACCGACTCTACTGCGACAGTCAGAGTGCCATCCACCTTGCGAAGAACGCGGCCTATCACTCCCGGACGAAGCACATCCAGCGAAGATATCACTGGATCCGGGAAAGGATAGAAGACAAGGAGTTCGTGCTGACTAAGATCCACACCGACGAGAACGGGTCGGATATGCTGACCAAGGTGCTCACACCCGACAAGCTGGAAGCATGCCGGAAGAGGATCGGATTGGAAAGACATCCCATGCCGAAGTGAAGGGGGAGTTTGTTGGGATTTCGGTCCCTTTCGGATGGGATGGTCGGATATCGGAGATGAATGCCGACAAGCCCGGTTTCGGTTTCGGATCCGGATGACGAAGACCCCGGCTTCGGTGCCGGATGACGAATGTACCCGGAGAGCGATCCGGATGCAGGGACATATCCGTGAATATGTTCGCTACGAGCCCCCTGAGGCTATAGTTGTAAATAGCCCAAAGTCATATAAGTATAAATATGACTTAGGGCAAACAGTTTTTCTGTTGCTTCTCATTTTTCTGTTTTTCCACTTTAGAGGAGTGAAGAGAGAGCAGCCGAGAGAGAGAGAGAAAGAGAGAGAGCGCGAGAGAGAAAGAGGTAGACGCCTCTGTGTATTTCCGTCGCCTGTGGCGAGGACAGCGAGCTCAAGGTCGTCGCCTTGGAGCTCGTCATTGTATACTTCTCTGTATAGTGTTGTTTGGAGTCTTGTACTCCCGTGGTTTTTCCCCGTTTAGGGTTTTCCACGTTAATCCTTGTGTACTCGCGTTTCTTCGTTTTGTTTCTACGTGTGTTTCCTATTTTCTGCTCCATTGATCCGCGATTAATCGGTTGTGGCCGAGATAAGAAGGTGAATAGAAGCGTCAATTCTCAACACCAATCACTTTTTTTTCGTTTGACAACTAAATCTTCTTGTTACTTACATCACAGGAACTACGTTAGCATGTGCATTGAAGCTGTTTAGAAATACAGTTGCATTGGAGAAGGACGAGGACCAAGTTATATTTATTAATATGCGGATTAAGGCTTTGTGGGAGTGCCCAGACCAGGATGAGGAGGTCGGTGCAAAGAACCTCGCCAATACAGAAAGGTTTCAACCTGCTTCGCGAGAGCCTATTCCTCCGTTAGCCGGCAAACCGGGGGAGCTAATAGAGCTTGATGATGAGCTTATAGAAGATATTTCGTTGGCTCGGCTAACAGGGGAAACCAATGCACGTATAGCCGAAGACAGTTCTACACAAGATGATGAAGAAAATGACGTTGATGAATTGATTGCTATGTAATAGACTCTATAAAGAATATGACACTGACGATTTGTTAAGATTTCACATTATTAATACAAATTTTGGGTTTTACGTAGTGGATTCTATTCTTTATAATCTTCTATATGTTTCAATTTTATTTTTATATACTTGATTAGTAGATTTATGACATTGGTTTCACCGCGTGCATAGCTGACTACCAAACTTATGGAGAAACATGAACTAGTTTAAATGGAGGCTGATTTTGGTCCAAGCTAACCTTAACAGAACATGGCCCTATAATTGTTGCCATGACTGTCCATGTTGTTATTATGGATCTTTGTCTTCTATTGTTAAAACTATTATGTTTCTATTCCATTGCTGCTTAGATTGTGTAGTGTGTTGATAATGGTTCCAGTTGCGTTATCGTTCGGAGTTTGATCTTGTGTGAATCACCTAAGCAATAGAGTAGATCAATTTTAAATACAGGTATGAAAGCCTAATAGGTTTGTTATTTCCACGACATTATCCTAAAGTTCACTGCCTTACATTGTGCACAATTATATACACATATGGTTTGATCCCATATGAACAAACTAAGGAATAGATTAGATCAACTTTAAATACAAGTATTGAATACTTTAATAAGTTAGTTATTCCAATCACTTATCCTAATGTGCACTATCCTACATTTTCCACAATTACATACATGCACGTATGGGTCAAAGTATAAATTATATCTCATTTTATTAGATGGATACAAGTACACCTCATATTTTTGTAAAACCTACCTAATTAATATAAGTCTTTAAGTTAGTGTTTCCCTTGTCGCACAATAGTGCCATATTGAGCCATAGTTGAACTTTATTATGCCTACATTAACTTATCAACATGTCTAAACTTGCATGATTTCTAATGATCTCCACTCGTAGATCTATCATGTATTTTTATATTTGCAAATTCTCATCAAGTTGAGGAACATGTGATACTAGTGCATCCAATTTTTGTAGAGAGGGTGTATTTGCTTCGTTTTAAGAAGATTCTACAAGTGGAATGCGCAATCCTTCCACTTGTGAACGCGAACGTGTTTAAAAACTCTTCTTTATTTATTGATTGGGTTCTTCATTCCATTTCTTTTGTACTGAACGATTGTACGCATTTTATTCAATGTGTAAAAAAACAATCCCTCTCGATTGTTTCCTCGTGTCCATCAATATCCGAGTTGTCTTGTTCTACATTATTTTATTGTGTACTTGATCCGGACATTCACATTTACAATATCGATAATGTCCCGGTTCAATTAACATATTTTGAACAACAACAACTTGATGAAATCTTAAATGATTTTCATGATGTTTTTCCAAGTGAACTACCTGATGGGTTACCTCCTAAACGTAATATAGACCATTGTATAGATATTGTACCTGGTGTTGCACCAATAAGTATACCTCCGTATCGCTTAAGTCGATCCGAAGAAGATGAGGTATCTAAGCAACTCAAGGACTATTTACGAATGGGTTATATACGTTATAGTAAATCTCCATGGGGTGCACCCGTTCTCTTGGTTAAAAAGAAAGAGGGCACATGGCGTATGTGTATTAATTACCGACGCTTGAATAAAGTGACGATCAAGAATTTGTACCCATTGCCCCGAGCTGACGATCTAATTGACCGTCTCCAAGGAGCTCGGTATTTTACGAAACTTGATCTCCGTACTGGCTACCATCAAATACGAATAAGTGAGGACGACGTTCCTAAAATGGCATTTTGTACGCGCTATGGCCATTACGAGTTTTTGGTTATGCCTTTTGGTTTGACCAATGCTCCGGCTACTTTTCAACAAGAAATGAATGACATTTTCCGAGAACAACTTGGAAAATTTGTTGTTATTTTCTTGGATGATATTTTAGTTTATAGCCGTACATTACAAGAACATGCTAGACATGTCCGCTTTGTTTTACAAACATTGCGTGACAAACAGTTTTATGCAAAGATCTCAAAATGTGAGTTCTTCAAGAAATCAATTACTTATCTAGGACATCTCATAACCGAACGAGGAGTTGAAATTGATCCTTCTCGCATTGAGAAAATCAAGCTTCGGCCCACTCTTCGGAATATTCGAGAAGTTCGATCATTCCTTGGTTTTGTCGGGTTTTTGCGAAAGTCTCTTCGTAATTACTCCCAATTGACGACGCCGTTTACTGATCTTTTAAAAGGTCAAACGCGTAAGTCTACAAAACCTATTGTGTGGAATGCTACACTAGACCTCGCCTTTAAGGAACTCAAGGACCTGGTTTGCAAGGCTCCTTCACTTCTTTTACCTGATCCTTCAAAACCTTTTGAGGTTGAAACCGATGCAAGCGATTATGCTATAGGTGTTGTCTTGTATCAAGATGGTAAACCAATAGCATTCGAGAGTAAGAAACTTGATTCTGCTCAATGTCGGTATACCGTTCAAGAAAAGGAATTATTTGCAGTTATACATGCGCTCAAAACATGGCGCCATTATCTTTATGGAAATCACTTTGTGGTAACTACGGATCACGAGTCCTTGAAATATTTTTGTGACCAACAAGACCTGAAAGGTCGTAAGGCACGATGGGCTGATCTCATCCAGGACTTTGATTTTTCCATACGATATCGTAAAGGTTCCATGAACACTATCGCTGATGCACTAAGTCGCATCCGTGAAGTTAACATGCTTAGCTTCACTGAAATAACATCAGATCCTTATGATCACCTTCGAGGAAAGTATCCTGATGACAGTTATTTTGCAAAATACTGGGCAAGAGTTGAGTCTGGAACAGACACCACCACATCCTCAAAGGAATGCTTCCACATTGCTAACGGTTTACTCTACCGTAATGGGAAGGTTTTGTTGGAAGCAATGTCGTCAGTGCGGAAGATCTTGAAGCACTCGATTCCTGTTTATTCCCTGCG
Organism: Azolla caroliniana; assembly: GCF_043228905.1. NCBI lineage: Eukaryota > Viridiplantae > Streptophyta > Polypodiopsida > Salviniales > Salviniaceae > Azolla > Azolla caroliniana. The sequence goes on along the minus strand of NW_028230439.1, from coordinate 9,107,732 downwards.
TATGACAGAATGTAGGTCGTTGCACAGAGAGAGAGAGAGAGAGACCAAAAGACTCTTTATTTCACAAAGCAATAATACAACAACCAACCTCACAAAGAGGTTACAAGGTCACTATATATAGTGACCGACTTAGGGCAACTACCCTTTATGCTAATTACATAAATGGCCGAAACGGGATGGTGTGAATACGTCCATTATACACATGTATTCGACACTCCCCCGTAATGGGCGTATACATGGGTTATCTAAGATTACAGGTATAGACTTAGGTTCTCGGACATATCAGCTTTGTTCGAGTCGGCAGGATCCGAAGACAGAAGACCGAACTGGTCGGGTCGGAACAGTTGAAGCCGATCATTAAGGAGCTGATGTCGGTTGTCGGGAACCATCCTGCTCTGTGTCCGGCTCTAACCGGACTGGTTTGTCGTTACGCCCATCTGATGCCGAAGAGACCGAAAACGGTCTGCCGAGAGACATTTGGTCATTCCATCTGCGACATTATCGGTTGTGGATATTTTCTCTAGACCGATTTTCCCTGAAATGACGCAGTCCCGAACGAAGTGATATCGAACGTCGATATGTTTGGAGGCGTTGTGGTGAACCGGATTTTTCGACAAGGCAACAGCACCTTGACTGTCGCTGTAGACAACTGGAGCCGAGTCATGGTCGACTTGTCGAAACGTGTGCGCCAGCCGACCGAGCCACAAAGCTTCTTTTGCTGCGTCGGACGCAGCTACATATTCTGCTTCGGTCGTTGAGGTCGCTGTGCACTCCTGAAGTTTCGACTTCCACGAGATTGCTCCATTGCCGAATTTGAAGCAGTATCCGGTTGTTGATTTCCGACTGTCTATACAGCCGGCGAAGTCCGAGTCGGTGTAGCCGACTACGCCTGAGGTTCGGTTCGGACCGAAAAGAATGCCATGGTCTTTTGTGCCAGCCAGATATCTGAACACATGCTTGACTGCGTTCCAATGCGATCGGCCAGGATTGTGCATAAATCTGCTAACGACTCCTACGGCGTGAGAAATATCAGGTCGTGTCGCGACCATCAGGTACATAAGGGAGCCGACTGCCGGTGCATACGGTACCGACTTCATATCTTCCCCCTCCGGGCCGGATGTCGGGCAGTCTCGCTGAGAGAGCCGAAGATTCATGGGGAGCGGGGTTGAAGCAGATTTGGTTGATTGCATGTTGAAGCGTTCCAAGACACGTCCGATATAGTCGGCCTGAGACAAAAAAAGATGTCGGTTATCGCGATGCCGACTAATCTTCATGCCAAGGATGTGTCGTGCCGGACCGAGGTCCTTCATGGCAAACTTCAACCGCAGTTGCCGAATGAGATCGGCAAGTTCGCCCGCGTGGCGTCCAGAAATTAGCATGTCGTCCACGTAAATGATGAGGAAGATGGGTGATCCATCTTGAGCTGGTTTGGTGAAGAGACAATGGTCCTCATCGCTTTTTGAGAAGCCGATCGATTGGATGAAGTCGTCGAACTTCTTGTACCATTGTCGCGGTGCCTGTTTGAGGCCGTATAGACTCTTCCTGAGTCGGCAGACTAGATGTTCTTGGCCAGTCGCCACGAAGCCTTTTGGCTGCTCCATATAAATTTCCTCTTCAAGATCACCATGGAGGAAGGCTGTTTTGACATCTAGCTGAATCAGCTCCAGGTTGTCGGCTGCCACTACGCCGAGTAGAAAACGAAGGGTTGTCATTTTCACCACTGGTGAGAAAATCTCGTCGAAGTCGACGCCATATTCTTGTCGGAAGCCCTTCGCAACTAATCTGGCCTTGTACTTTGGGGTGGTCGAATCAGACGTCTCTTTTAGTCGATAAACCCACTTGCAAGGAAGAGCACGTCGGTTCCTAGGTAATTCGACCAGATCCCAAGTCTTGTTTGCCCGGATGGAGTGCATTTCCGACTCCATCGCCAGATGCCAGGTGGCCGAATCGACAGATGTCGATGCTTCTTCGTAAGACGTCGGTTCGCCGGCGTCGGTGAAGAAAATTCCAGGAGAATACCTCTCCGGAGGTTGCGACAGTCTCTCGGATCGTCGAGGTATGATTGGACTGGTCGCATCGGGTATCGAGGTCGGATGGTCCGAAACCGAAACATTCGGCTGTGCCGAGTCAGAGTTGTCCGAGTCGGTAGTATAAGGTTCAGCTACCCGTGAAGCTGACCGTGTGTTGAGAGCGGGGCCTTCTTGAAGGGTCGGCACATCGGAGAATGATACCCTTCGGACTTCGATCGGTTTTTCGACTGATGGATTCATAGCCGACTCGTTGAACACAACGTCCGAACTTCGAACGATTTGTCTGCGTTCGGGGTCCCAGAGTCGGTATCCCATTTCGCCGTCTGATCCATATCCAAGGAAAATGCATTTCCTGGACCGAGGTGCAAGTTTTCGGCGATCATCTTTCGGAATGAGGGCGTACGCCTCGCATCCGAAGATCCTCAGCTTGTCGTAATTCGGCTTACTGCCGATCCATAGTTCCTGAGGAATTTGAAGTCCTAGAGGTCTACTTGGCGACATATTGATTATGTGTACTGCCGTGAGTAGAGCCTCTGCCCAGAAGCCATCCGACAGTCCGGAGTGTTGGAGCATGGAAACTATCCTTTCTTGGATTGTCCGATTCATTCGTTCGGCAATCCCGTTTTGCTCCGGACTGTGTGGTGCCGTAAATTCACGTCGGATGCCGCGTTGTCGGCAGAATTTGACGAATTCATCGGATTTGAACTCTCCCCCATTGTCTGTCCGAAGGCATTTCAGCTTTCGGTCGGTTTGATTTTCTACCATAGCGAGCCAATCGGTGAAGATCGAGAAGACACGATCTTTGGTGCGAATTGGATAAGCCCACACCTTTCGAGTCGAATCGTCAATAAAACTGACGAAGTAAGAGGCACCGCCTAGAGACTGATGCGGCATTGGGCCACAGACGTCCGAATGGACTAAATCGAGAGGTCTCGTTTCTCTTGGTGCTGATGTCGGGTGTGATGCGGCTACTTGTTTGCCATACTGGCAATGCTCGCAGAATTGATGGTCCGAGAAGGAGAGTTTGGGGATGTAGCCGGCGCTAGATAGGTGCGTGATGCCGGCCTTGCTGAGGTGTCCTAATCTTCGGTGCCATAATGATGACACAGGAATATCCACCAAAAACAGGTTACCCTCTCTGAGCGTAACATGTAACGGATACAGTGAGTGTATCTTGGGTCCTCTAGCAAGCAGGAGGTTCCCCCTGTGGAGTGTCCACCCTCCCGAAGAAAAACCGGCACGAATGCCGTCTTCATCTAGTTGTCCGACTGAGATCAATGGCCTTGTGAGCTCGGGTACATGTCGGACATTGTGGAGTACAAGTGTAGAGCCCCCTGCAAGGTTGAGCTCTACTGTGCCGATTCCGACGATGTCACAGTGTTGTGAGTTGCCGACTCGAACTGAGTCGGAGTGACGGATCGTATATTGCCGAAATTGGGATCGATGAGGAGTCACGTGAAATGACGCGCCCGAATCCAAGAGCCATGTGCTCGATTCTTCAGTCGTGAGTAGAACTTCTGATCCGACTGGATTTTCTATTGATAGTATATTCGGGTCGTCCGGTAGTACATCAGCTGAGAAGCTGACGTAATTGATCTCCTCATGCCGGCCATTCTTCTTGTTGTTCTTGTTCTTGAGTGCGCGGCAGTCGGCTTTGATGTGTCCGGGTTTCTTGCAATAGTTGCAGATTCGGTTATCCCGTGACTGGCTCCGTCTTCGCTGATTGTTCGGCGGCCGTGAGGAATCTCTTCCTCGTATGTTCGATCGGTCTGTTGAACCTTGTACTACGTAAGCGTCGTCTGTTGAGTCTTTGGCGAAAGACTTTCTCCGAGCTGCTTCGGTCAGGATTGCGCTCGTGACTTCGGAGTATTTAACAGCCGTGGTTGACGCGTTGCACACGGTTGTGACGAAAGTTTCCCATGATGGGGGAAGGCTGCTCATGAGTATCATTGCTCTGAGTTCATCCTCGATTGCCGTCCCCTGTGACGAGATTTGGGAGCTTATGCTTTCGTACTCATTGAGGTGTGCTTGGACCGAATCGGATTCTTTCATCCGCAAGTTGTAGAGGCGCCGGATCAGAAACATCTTCGTTGCGGCGACCTTCTTTTCGTAAGTGTCCGACAGTGTTTTCCACAGTTCGAATGCTGTCGTACACGATTGCACCGTAAAGTATACCGATTCCGATAGGTGCATCCGAATCGTGGCGCGGACGATTCTGTCCAGCTTCTGCCACTCAATTGGTTTGTATCCTTCTGGAGGTTCTTCATTTTCGATGGGATCGATTTGCCCCTTGACTATGAGATAGTCCTGCATTTGCTCCTTCCAGAAGTTAAAGTTCGATCCATCGAACTTTCGTAGACTCATTTCTGACGAGCCGGATGTTGATGCCATCAAATTTGGTTTCGGTTGACGAAGCTCGGTTCGGAGTTGACTACGAATCTTGTTGGAGTGCAGCCTGTTGGCTCACCCGATATCGTTCTAGTCGGATTTGAACCCGAGTCGGTTCGGCTTCGGATATATGTATTGTTGAACTTGCTCGAATTGACTACGGTAACCTGAGGGACAGAACCGACTGGTCTTCCCGAATGTCGTCGAGTCGGAGTGAGCCCGGTTCGCTTCGGATATATATGCCGAATACCGATTATTGAAACCGATTATCTGGACCGATTCGGCTTCGGGTGACTGCAGCGACGAGAGAGACGGATCCGACTGATCCTCCCGAATGTCGATCAGCCAGATGAAGCACGAATTTGGGTTGTTGTCAAAGTTGCACAAGGGGATTTCACCTCGAGCGGTTACGATCACAAGGGACAGAGTACAACCTGCTGGCTTACTCCAAGCAAGGGGATCTAACGCGATGAGGTGCAAACCTCGTTTTTGTTCTTCTTCTCTCTTTCTTCGAATGACGCAGGAAACCGAATGCAGAGACGACGGCCGACAGCGGATTGAAGGACCGACTACTGTGCAGGCTCTGATACCAGATGTTGGAAGCAATGTCGTCAGTGCGGAAGATCTTGAAGCACTCGATTCCTGTTTATTCCCTGCGTATGACAGAATGTAGGTCGTTGCACAGAGAGAGAGAGAGAGACACCAAAAGACTCTTTATTTCACAAAGCAATAATACAACAACCAACCTCACAAAGAGGTTACAAGGTCACTATATATAGTGACCGACTTAGGGCAACTACCCTTTATGCTAATTACATAAATGGCCGAAACGGGATGGTGTGAATACGTCCATTATACACATGTATTCGACAGGTTTGTGTTCCAGATTTACCCGAGGTCAAAAAGAGGATTCTTTTTTAATGCCATGATGCACCCTTAGCAGGGCACCCTAGAATACATCGTACACTCGTTCTCATCTCCACTCAATTTTATTAGCCTAAGATGCGTCCTGTCATACATAGCTATGTGACTAAATGTCACCAGTGTCAGGTTAACAAGGTCGAGCGACTTAAAGCCGCAGGACTTTTACATCCCTTGGACATTCCCAATAATAAGTGGGAAAGTATATCCATGGATTTTATTGTTAGCCTTCCTCGCACCCAAAAAGGTCATGATGCCATCTGGGTTGTCGTTGATCGACTAACTAAAATGTTGGGATTACGGTCCCTTCGGATGGGATGGTCGGATGTCGGAGATGAATGCCGACAATCCCGGTTTCGGTTTCGGATCCGGATGACGAAGACCCCGGCTTCGGTGCCGGATGACGAATGTACCCGGAGAGCGATCCGGATGCAGGGACATATCCGTGAATATGTTCGCTATGGGCCCCTGAGGCCACAGTTGTAAATAGCCCCAAAGTCATATGTGTATAAATATGACTTAGGGCAAACAGTTTTAATGTTGCTTCTCATTTTTCTGTTTTTCCACTTTAGAGGAGTGAAGAGAGAGCAGCCGTGAGAGAGATAGAGCGCGAGAGAGGAAGAGGTAGACGCCTCTGTGTATTTCCGCCGCCTGTGGCAAGGACAGCGAGCTCAAGGTCGTCGCCTTGCAGCTCGCCATTGTATACTTCTCTGTATAGTGTTGGTTTGGAGTCTTGTACTCCCGTGGTTTTTCCCGTCTAGGGTTTTCCACGTTAATCCCTGTGTACTCGCGTTTTTTTTTTTTTGTTTCTCCGTGTGGTTCCTATTTTCTGCTGCATTGATCCGCGATTAATCGGTTGTGGCCGAGTGGTGAAGGTGAATCTAGAAGTGTCGATTCCCAACAAACTGGTATCAGAGCGAACTGCTGCAGAAAATGGAAGGCGGCGGCAGCGGGCAGCCGGGGATGATGGTGCTGAATGCACAGAATTACGCCGACTGGAAGATCAAGATGGAGGATCTTCTGATTGTTCGGGACCTGTACGAACCGATTGACAGGTCGGAAATACCGAAAGGGGTACTTGAGTCGGAGTGGAAGCTCCTGAACCGGAAAGCCGTAGCGACGATCCGACAATATGTCGATGTAAGCGTCCTACAACATGTGGCAAACGACACCAACGCATATGAGATGTGGAAGAAGCTGTCGGGCCTCTACGAGAGGAAGAATGCGTTGAACCGGACCTCCCTGATGAGGAAGATAGTGAATCTCAAGTACCGGGACGGCGAGAGTATGGTGGAACACGTAAGCACGTTCATGGGATTCGTGAATCAGCTTGCGGCGATCAAGTTCCCGTTGGAGGATGCAATGCAAGCCATCATCCTGATGTGTACATTGCCGGAAAGCTGGGAGAACTTGGTGGTGACTCTCAGCACCTCGTGCACCGAAGATAACTTGTCCTTACAAACGGTAAAGACAAGTATTCTGAATGAAGAAGCGCGTCGGAGAGATAAGGAACCGGTCTCCGACCCGAAGATGCTGTTTACCGAATCGGATCGGGGAAGACAATGGAACCGGAGTCCGCAAAGATGGGAGAAGTCGGGGACCCGGTCGCAGTCAAGAGGAAGGCCCACATGCTTCCACTGTGGGAAGCCGGGGCACTTCCGAAAGAATTGTCGGCATTACCGAAAAGACAATGGAACCGACAACACCGATTCGAAGAAGTCACCGGAGAGAAACAGTGCATACCGGGGAGCCATGGACCGGAATGGTTCGGATCGGCGAGGGCAGGACCGGAAAGGAACGACGGCACTCGCGGCAAGTGAAGAGGAGATCATGCTCATCACCAAAGAAGGTGAACTAAACATTGCCGGCGATGAGACGACCTGGGTGGTCGATTCCGGAGCATCGTTCCACCTGACCCCGGAGAGAAGATACTTCTCATCCTACACAGCCGGCGAGCATGGCTGTGTTCGGATGGGAAATGAAGGTACGTGCCGGATTGCCGGCATCGGAGACGTGTGGTTGACAACCCCAACCGGATGCAAAATGCTGCTGAAGGATGTCCGACACGTTCCGGAGGTTCGATTGAACCTGATTTCGGCCGGGAGGCTAGACGATGAAGGCTACACAGGTAGCATCCGGAACGGCGTAATGAAGTTCAGCAAGGGGAACCTGATAGTGGCTCGGGCCCGGAAAGACAACACACTGTACCTGATGAATGCCCGGTTATGTCCGGAAGAGTTGAATGTGGCAGCCGACACTGCCGGTGAGCTGTGGCACAAAAGACTGTGTCACATGAGTGAGAAGGGGATGAAGAGGCTTGCAGAAGACAACCTCATCCCAGTGAAGCATGTGCACCTGGAGAAGTGCACCGATTGCCTGGCCGGTAAGCAGAACCGAACCTCCTTCCACTCAAGGCCACCGACGAGACGTAGCGCACCATTGGAGTTGGTGCACACTGACGTGTGTCAGGTAGAGACGAAGTCACATGGCGGAGCCCAGTACTTCGTAACATTCATCGATGATCACAGCCGGAAGCTGTGGACGGCACCGTTGAAGACAAAGGACCAAGTGTTGTGCGTCTTCAAAGAACTCCACGCGAGAGTGGAAAGGGAATCCGGCAAGAAGCTGAAAGCGATACGAGCGGATAACGGAGGGGAATACCGGGGGCAGTTCCAGGAGTACTGTCGCTCGAAGGGAATCCGACTCGAGTTTACTGTGCCGAAGACGCCGGAACTGAACGGGCTGGCCGAGAGGATGAACCGGACCATAATGGAGAGGGTCCGGAGTATGCTGGCGCATGCGAAATTACCCAAGGGGTTTTGGGCTGAGGCAATGTCGACGGCGACATACGTGATAAACAGATCACCCTCAGTACCTTTGGACGGAGACACGCCGCAGAAAGTGTGGACCGGTAAGGAAGTGTCCTACCGGCATCTGAAGGTGTTCGGGTGTCTCGCCTACGTGCATGTGGCAAAGGACCGGAGAGGAAAGCTAGATCCAAAGACCCGGCCATGCATATTCCTCGGTTACGGCGATGACGAGTTCGGCTACCGAGTATGGGACCCGGTCGACAAGAAGATATTCAGGAGTCGAGACATCATCTTCATGGAGGACAAGACACTCGCCGACTGGGAGTCGGAGAAGAAGGTAAAGAGCTCCAAGTCGACCGGTGAGGATCAACTCTACAAGGAGCAGTCCCGACCGGCAAGGGACCGGTTAGCACTCGAGGATCCGGCCGAAGACGGTGAAGAAACAGAACCGGCCGAAGAAGATGAAAACGATACCGGAACCGGCCCCGATCCCAAAATGGATTCGGATGAAGAAGAATCGGAAGAACCGGTTACCGAAGCTCCGGAACGGAGATATCCTCTAAGAGAGAGAAGGGCCCCCCGGAGATTTCCGGAACCAGAGCATGTGCTGCTAACCGACGAAGGGGAGTCGGAGAGCTTTGAAGAAGCAAAGCATGACACCCAGAGCCGCAGGTGGTTGAGTGCCATGCAGGACGAAATGGATTCCCTGCATGAGAACCACACATATGAACTTGTGGAGTTGCCGAAAGGAAAGCGGGCACTTCGAAACAAGTGGGTGTTCAAGCTGAAACCGGGAGATGCCGGAAACCCCCCGAGATACAAAGCCAGGATCGTGGTGAAGGGGTTTCAGCAGAAGAAGGGCGTCGACTTCGACGAGATATTTGCCCCGGTAGTGAAGATGACCTCCATCCGGACGGTGCTGAGCATAGCGGCAAGCATGGACCTCGAGGTAGAACAGATGGACGTGAAGACGGCATTCCTTCACGGTGACCTCGATGAAGAGATCTACATGCAGCAACCGGAAGGATTCGAGAAGAAAGGGAAGGAGCACCTGGTATGCCAATTGAAGAAGAGCCTTTACGGACTGAAGCAGGCTCCCCGGCAATGGTACCGGAAGTTCGACTCCTTCATGACCGATGAAGGGTACCTCAAAACGCAGTCCGACCACTGCGTATTTGTGAAGAAGTTCGAAGGAGGAGACTTTCTAATACTCCTCCTGTACGTGGACGACATGTTGATCGTCGGACGGGACCAGGTCAAGATACGGATGCTGAAGAAGGCTCTTCACCGAACCTTTTCAATGAAGGACCTGGGTCCGGCGAGACAAATACTAGGGATGCACATCATCCGGGACCGGAAGAAGAAGCAGTTGTGGCTGTCACAGGAGAAGTACGTGACGAAGGTGCTTCACCGGTTCAACATGTCGGAAGCAAGACCGGTCGGATCGACCCTCCCGGCAAACTGCAAGCTGTCCAGCAAGCAAAGTCCCAAGACAAAGGCTGAAAAGGAGGATATGATGAAAGTGCCGTATGCCTCAGCCGTCGGGAGCTTGATGTACGCCATGGTGTGTACGAGACCGGACATAGGATATGCAGTCGGAGTGGTGAGCCGGTACATGAGCAATCCCGGCAAAGAGCATTGGAACGCGGCCAAGTGGATACTCCGATACCTGAAGGGCACGGCAAACGTGTGCCTCCGATTCGGCTCCGGTAAGCCCGAACTCGACGGCTTCACCGATTCGGATATGTCGGTTGATGCAGATACCAGCCGGTCCACATCAGGGTATGTGATGACATATGCAGGGGGAGCTGTTTCGTGGCAGTCGAGGCTGCAGAAGACGGTTGCGTTGTCAACCACGGAGGCGGAGTACATGGCGGCTGTTGAAGCCGGCAAGGAAATAATATGGATGAAGGACTTCATTGGAGAGCTCGGTATCCGGCAGGAGGAGTACCGACTCTACTGCGACAGTCAGAGTGCAATCCACCTTGCGAAGAACGCGGCCTATCACTCCCGGACGAAGCACATCCAGCGAAGATATCACTGGATCCGGGAAAGGATAGAAGACAAGGAGTTCGTGCTGACAAAGATCCACACGGACGAGAACGGGTCGGATATGCTGACCAAGGTCCTCACACCCGACAAGCTGGAAGCATGCCGGAAGAGGATCGGATTGGAGAGACATCCCATGCCGAAGTGAAGGGGGAGTTTGTTGGGATTACGGTCCCTTCGGATGGGATGGTCGGATGTCGGAGATGAATGCCGACAATCCCGGTTTCGGTTTCGGATCCGGATGACGAAGACCCCGGCTTCGGTGCCGGATGACGAATGTACCCGGAGAGCGATCCGGATGCAGGGACATATCCGTGAATATGTTCGCTATGGGCCCCTGAGGCCACAGTTGTAAATAGCCCCAAAGTCATATGTGTATAAATATGACTTAGGGCAAACAGTTTTAATGTTGCTTCTCATTTTTCTGTTTTTCCACTTTAGAGGAGTGAAGAGAGAGCAGCCGTGAGAGAGATAGAGCGCGAGAGAGGAAGAGGTAGACGCCTCTGTGTATTTCCGCCGCCTGTGGCGAGGACAGCGAGCTCAAGGTCGTCGCCTTGCAGCTCGCCATTGTATACTTCTCTGTATAGTGTTGGTTTGGAGTCTTGTACTCCCGTGGTTTTTCCCGTCTAGGGTTTTCCACGTTAATCCCTGTGTACTCGCGTTTTTTTTTTTTTGTTTCTCCGTGTGGTTCCTATTTTCTGCTGCATTGATCCGCGATTAATCGGTTGTGGCCGAGTGGTGAAGGTGAATCTAGAAGTGTCGATTCCCAACATAAAATGGCCAGATTTATTGCTACTAAAACCACGGTAACAGCTCCTGAATTGGTTTACCAATTCGTTGACGAATTGTTTCGTTTTTATGGGTTACCGATGGATATCGTGAGTGATCGATATCCAAAGTTTACTAGTGACTTCTGGACGCAAGTCTTTAAGAAGTTAGAAACTACGTTAAGCATGAGCTCCACGGATCATCCTCAATCCGATGGACAGACAGAACAAGTAAATCAAATTATTGAGGACATGCTTCGAGCATACGTTGGTGCAAAACCAACAAAATGGGAACGTTATCTCCCAATTTTGGAGTTTGCTTATAACAACTCCAAGCATACGTCGACGGGATATAGTCCTTTTATGTTGATGTATGGTTTTCAGCCACGAGCCCCAATTGATGTTAATATACATCATGATGAGTTGCGAAGTACGCAAAACTTTCTTCGGGATATGCAAGATATGTTGCATATTGCACGAGATAATATAAAAACAGCTCAAGATAGAGTGCGTTTTTATGCCAATCATCATAGGGAACCTCGTGTATTCAACCCTGGACAGAAGGTATTTTTATGTGTACCTCACAATTATAAGACATTGTCTACGGGTAAGTGCGCTAAGTTAGCCCCATGGTTTTGTGGACCTTTTACAGTCCTCAAACGCATTGGGTCATCAGCCTATCGTCTCGCTCTTCCCGATGGTGTCAGAATTCATCCAGTCTTTCATGTGAGTCGTCTAAAAGAACTTCTAGGTTCTTGCGACAATACAGTTACAACTAAAACTCTAGTTACTTTTGAAGAATTATCTTCTAAACCACATGTACCAGAAAGAATTCTCGATGTTAAAACAAAAAAATTACGTACTAAAGAAATCCGAGAATTTAAAATAAAATGGATGGATAAATCAATAAAAGATGCCACATGGGAACACGAAAATACTCTCAGAACTAATTTCCCTAACTTTCCATTGCAAGAGTGCAATGTTTTAAAGAGGGGGAGTATGTTACGGGCATGACCATTTAATATCCCGTGGTGAGAATTTACCGTAGTATTCTATACACGTGGATAAGTGTGAGGGTTAAACGAGAGTGTAAAGAAGGGGAGGATTACTTTTAATCCTCGGGATTGAGACAACCCATTAGGTCAAGTGTGAACTTGCCTGGGGGCCTTGGGTATCGCTATAAATAAGAGGCCTAGCTACCCTCATTTGATAATCTTTTGACAACATCGAGACTCTGCTCTTGTGGTGGGTCAACTCTTGTAGCGAGCGCGCCAGCACCAAGTACGACTCGACGCCACAGCGGTGGTATGGGACGCCGATCGAGGCTCGAGTCTGTCTCGATCCCTTCGCTCGGGGGTGGTCGGGTGGATCGGCACCCTTCTTTCTCTTTCTCCTTTCTATCTATCATTTGTTTATCCTTATCTTAAGCTTACTTTAGTACTTAGATCTCTAATACCTAGTATGTCCATTGGGACAGTGTGAATATGTCCATTATGAACTTGTTCAACAACGTGGACTAGCAATGGGAAATTACTTCTTTTTCAAATGGAAGATAGTATTCATCATTTCATACAATGTCTGATTGATTTCTAGATTTAAGGTTACATTGCTCAAATTCGGCAAGGTTTTGTCATGGACCTATTATTTGATGTGAAAATTGTGGGCGTTTGCACAATTCACACTAATCGGCCTGAAATTGGGGATCGTTTTCTTATTTATGAGGTATTGGGGATTGTGTCATAATTGGGATATGCGAATGCTTTTGTATTTGATGGTAGGCATGGAGTCAAAGCATATCTATGAAAGTAGAAGGGAGTTCTAATATGACAATTTTCTTTATTGGAGCAAGTCACAATTCTTTCTTTGGTGGAATGTTCATCTTGCCTATTGGCAATTCAACATGTTCCATTACATGTGTAGTTAGTGGGTAACTATACTCACTCCATTGTGCCACCCATTGTAAGTAGTATTTTTTGCACACATTTATTAATACACTTGTGTGTTTTCACTAGAGAAAGAGAGAGAGAGAGAGATTGCTTTTATTTTCATCTTTGGAGGTCAAATATGGCCTGAGAGAGAGAGAGAGAGAGAGATTAAATATTTGAATAACCTCGAGAAAAATTGGATACTAAGATTTCGATTGTAAAGACATAATCTGTGGTAACATCAAAACTGTAATTGCATTTTTTGTGCATTGATTTAGGGTTTAACAATCATTTCATGAGTGCTTTAATCTCCTTAGTTGTAATTGCTCTAAACCCTAAACAAACCACCTACCTTGAGGTGCTCAACTTTATTTTCTTGACAAATCATAGACTCATAAGCATACGGGTTCAAGTCCAACATATTACAACTAAGGATGTATGTGCATATATGTTTTGCATATCGCAATATGTTGAGCACTTGAACTATAACAAAATTAATGCAACAAAAGGCCTCAAGTGACACAAATTCATTGGTTACAATGTAAACCCCACATTCACAATTGTGTAGAGTTCTTCCATTGTCCTTGTCCATCCATAGTAAAGGAAGTTATGAGGTGTGTCCTTTTCCATCAACACTAAATGAAGATGTCAGAATTGGAGTTGTCTGACATATACTTAACAGGACATCATTTTTGTTGAGTCAATTAAAGCAAATAAAGAAAGAACTACTTTATTTTAGTAGCATATTAACATGCCCTACAAGGTTGTCCATATGGTTGTGAGTTGAAATTTATCTACTTTTTTCATCAATATTATATTTTCTTCCCTACCATTATCTTCATAAATTTGGTTTTTTAACTAGCACCTAGCAAAGCAATTCATGGTACAATGTTGCTTGAACTATGTACTAAGAAACCATGGAGAGTGTCAAGCCTTGTGGGGGAAGATTCATTCCGATTGTTCAATTTCTAGCGTGTTCAACGATCACTTCACTTGAATGATCAAGTCATATATAGGTTAAACCCTAAACCGACAACATGTATTGCCATTGAGGGTGGAAACCCTTTATGACTTTGCGATGCTTCAAAGTAAGGGTTATATAAGGTTCCGTCTCTAGATTTCCAGGTTCTAGGATATGAAGAAGATCGATACTTGGCGGCAAAGTAGGATGATGACATGTAGGTTTTATCCATTTACTTCTTGCCTAATTCTAAGAGGATGAATGGGTATGAAGTGGAAGAAAGTGATGGTTAAGATGGGATGGTCACACAGAGTGCTTAAAATGTGGAGGATTGTTGCCTGGCGGGGGTCCCATACGACAAGCTAATCATAAGCCTTCGGAACTTATTGGGGATCCAAACCTCGGGGACGCGTCGTAACAAATGGAGAGCTTTATCCACATGTCGAGGATGTGGGTCAACCACTCCCAATCCTTCGAATACATATGAGGGACACAGATGGTCGGGTGGAGACCGGAACGAGAGAGAGAGAGAGAGAGAGAGAGAGAGAGAGAGAGAGAGAGAGAGAGAGAGAGTATGACAAGTAGGTCAGAGGGAGAACATATGGCGGCGCGGACACTCGGACACTCGGAGACACGCGAATGATGCATTTTTTGGCTTCCTAAAAGAAATTATGAGTTTTGGGCACACCCACACAATATGTACATTTTCGCACACATCCATTTTTGCCTTTGCATTTTAGCTTTGCCTTTGCCTTTGCATTTTAGCTTTGCCTTTGCCTTTGCATTTGTGTATGCTATATGCCTCCAATGGCTCTTCTTCATGTGGCCCCTGTCTCATCCATTCCTGCTAACCCTAATCTCAGCAGCAGGCCTTCATGTCTCCTTCAAACCTCCTTCTTGCAGCCTCAAGGTAAGCAAAACCCCGAACCTAAGCCAAAAACCTTGAATTCTTTGTTTCCTTTCAACGGTTCCTTCTTCTTTTATCCAGTCTGTCTAGTTTTTGGGTTCCTTTAGGGTTTCTGTATGTTGTCACTCCATCTTTCTGAAATTCTAATCTTCTCTTGAAAAAAACATGATGCAGGTTTGCATTCTTCTTTGAGCTTGTCTTCCAATAGGTATGGTCTTAGAGGGTCTGGTTGGTGCCGACGTGATAATAATCGTCGTAAAAGTGGGGCCAGAGCACTTTTTGGGCTTGGTGTTCCTGAACTCGCAGTGATCGCTGGCGTGACTGCTCTCATCTTTGGCCCATCCAAGCTCCCTGAAATAGGGAAAAGCCTCGGAAAGACTGTGAAAAGCTTCCAACAAGTAGGATCTCATCTTCATTATTACCCTATATATAATCTATTGCATATTAGAGATTGTATGGTGGTTCAGGATTGATTTTTGATTATTTGATGCCACTGAACTTGTTTTTCTCTCTTCTACGTCTGATTATTTCGTTATCAATAAATTATATGTTGGAGTCAGAGATATATCCATGGTTGGAATTGGTTCAGTAATAGAAAATGGTGGAAAAGAAAAAAAAAATATACAGATTGCTCCTTTCCACTCTCTTTGGCATGATTAAAACCTTTGGATTTTTTTTCATTGTCATTTCTATTAGCAAAAGATTTTACAGAGAAGTATGTGGTAGAGTTGAAAAGGAAATAAGAATATGGATAAAGCATGTGAAACACCAATTAATCACTTTAACTGAGAAAATCGGTGGACATAATATGTTTCTCCATCCAGGCACACAAACTTATCACCTTATCAGGCTATACCAGGGGTATTGGTGCTAATAACGGAACTGCAACCGCTGTCTCGTAGTAACTAATAGTGTGTCCCTTCACCAGAGAACCATTATAAAAAGCATGATTTCTAGAGTAAATGAGATGGAGATCAAACGAACAAAGCTAGTTCCATGGGCTTTTTTTCCTCCCTTTTTTTATCTAAAAATTATCCATCATGATACCATGAGAGATGGTTTGATTGAATATCTTCCAATTGTATATTATTTCATCAAGTGATGTTCAATGTTTAGCAATATGTTGTGAATGTGAAGACATAACTTGAAAGTAAATCATGTCAACCATTAAAGGACGTTTATATGAAATACAGGCAGCCAAGGAATTTGAGTCTGAGGTAAAGCAAGGAGGGGATTCTGTTACAACTGATCCAAGCAAGTCAGAGGTGATCTCATCAAGCCCTGGGCAAGAGAAGGAGAATGCAGATCTGTAATGACCTTGTTTGGAGGCTTCCTCTATATAAACATCGACGAGATACCAGATTTGAGCATTGTCTGTAATGCTTTGTATTTCATATGTGATGTGTGTCGGTATTATTAAACATCAAGAGATGCAGCGTATGATGAAATATTGTATGGATTTTCATCCTCATATTTCTGATTTTTTTCGATTAGAAAAGTTTCGTTTTTTAAATGAAGAGTTGAGATTTAATCAGGTGAAGCCTGTGTCAAATGCATAAAATCTGTAAAGTTGGTTTGATGTGTGGTTGTCAACGGAAGGCTGCCTCAAAAACTTTAAGTTATGTTCTACAACTGAATTAGGTTATAGAGCTAATGATATATTGCACTGAAGAGACTGCAAATAACTGTTGAAGTGAACTTAAAATTAAATACCATTCCATGCCAGATAAACTAAGTGATCTCTTTCAAGTTGGTTTTACAGCAATGCCCTTCACTTTCAAGTAATTCATTTGTCTTGTATTGACTAGTGTTAGTATTGTGTTGCATGTTTCATGGAAGTATTTGAGGAGATTGAGAGTATTGAGTTTCTCGTAACTTGGAGTTCCGCTTCAATTTGTTGTCGTTTGAAGTTTCTTTCCCCTACTGTAAAATGATATATAAAAGCTGTAATATGATCCACTCTGTTTGTATGCCTTCATAAAGCAAATCAAATAGACCATTACCCTAGCACTTGATGGCCCAAATAGGCAATGATGGTCACATTCACATAGATTGGGTGAAGTGTATAATCTTATTCACGTGTGCTCAAAGGCTCATTAACACTGCAATAATGGTCTGGAGCTCCATGTAAAATGATAGCTTGCAACAATATTCATCCCAATTTGGAGACCAATTATTTGAAACCTTGTGAAGGCCAGGTAGACATGTTCTTGTTTTTGTTTTGACTCTTGAGAGATGCGTGACAATATTCTAATGTGTTAAGAGGCATACTGAAGCACAAAGGCTAGCTATAATTCCATGCAAAGCTAAAAACCTCAATGGTTTGTGACATCTAGATAATAGATTAACAAGAACTGAAATCTGTAGAAACATTTCAGCCCATTTAGTGTGCATCATGCTCTTTCATACCAGCATGTACATCAATATCGGCATATTGATGTTTCTCTGCCAGATTTGTGCCATCATATGGTTAAAGGTCTACATTCCTCTATAATGTACAGCTACTGATGTTGATACCCACATCAAAATATTAGTACTCGCTGAAGTGTGTAGAGCTAGTTGTGCACATCAGAAGCCAAATACAAACTACTATAACTCAATTGACAATAAACATACTATATAAGTTACATGTGTTCTGGACAACACTGAAATATAGATATACAAAGGAATATTGAAAAGATTTGACGACAAACAATGTACATCTGACTAATAAGCAGCCAAAGTGTGTTTTTCAAAATGTTCCAAAATGTACAAGAAGATTATCACTACATTTTCTGAGCAAGCTCCTTATTTTCATCAGAGCTTGGACAAACTCTTTTCGAGTTTTTCCTGATACTTGATTCTGTTCCTTTGGCTATATCTTGATCAAGAAATCTCCTTTTGAATAGACACCCTAGACTATCTAACAAAATTTCTTTCTCTTTCAGGTTGATTTCTCTTTTATATATATACCGCCAAACTAAGAATAGGGTAATTCTGCTTTTTTAGTTACAAAAAACACAACTCAAGGTCATCGCCAGTGTAGCCGAGTCTGAAAGAATAATTTACACAAAATAACTGGATCATAGCACAAAATCATGCGAAAAAATTAATCAACTATCTCCATAGAGTGGCTGACTCTCCTCCATTGTAAATAACCCATTGTTAAGTGTTGGTAATCTTGCAAGCAAAGTACCACTAAATCCCTCCTCCACAGGAATCATGGTGGTGTCTTGCTTACAGACCTCATCTGTGCATGTAATCCACATAAAACCTCATTCAAAAAAAATCCATGAAATCAGTAAAACAAGAGAAGAATGTATAGAATTCATTGCCTAGATTTCACTGATCAAATGAAACATCACAGAACATTACAATTGTTTCAATAAAAAACCATGATATCTACAAAATAAAACCCCAGACATGTAAAATTATTTACATGGCCACAAGATCAATCCAATGACAAACGAAACATTCAATTAATTCAATAATATTCTAGAAGATCCATGAACTAGTTAATAAAATCCAGAACTACGAAATAAAATCACACGAGTATATTTGATGAAGTTACATGATAGCCATTTAACACAACAAATTATATGAACAAAGGACCATTAGCTAGTACCTGCTATGTCACGGTTCTCATGGAGACCCGTGTCAATCACCCAGAGATAAGCACCTGGTAAAATGTTGAGATCAGATAAAGTAGCTGAATCATCCTCCAGCTCTTTCATGAATATATGTAAACGTTGATTTTCCTTTACAATCTGCAAATAGTAATTGCAACAGTATCAGAGTAAGATGCATGAAAGATGCATTAAACTGAAATGGAACATAAGCAAAAGTTGTTTCATGAGAGTGATATAATAAATCTTCTACGAGAGAAACCCTGTGAGTTTAAACAAAACTGTACTAAGGGAAATGCATTGTTTATAAATGCTTCAGTGTTTCCTAGAAATGTGAAAAGCTCAATATTCTATAGAAGAAATGCACTCATGCGATAGCCCTAAGATGATACCGAGCTATAGAATTCCGATAAACTGTATATTTCTGCTATTCAAGCTTAACATATGAGAATATCTATAATATCAGGTCATCAGTAATAAAGATATTAAGAGTTGACCTTTAATCAGTCACCTTGTTATCAAGAGGTTGAGAAATGGATGCTTTAGCCATCAATAATCAGATACGTAAGAACTTATTTTACTCCCTTCCCAGAGAACCTCACTGGGAGATAGACATACTTGAGATTGGCTCAATGTAGTACAGCATTTGCAATTCAACCTAAAGGCCAACGCTAAGAAGTTTAAATGAATAAAATTTAGAAACCTTATGACCTATGTGGAGAAGGCTCATTTTCTTACCAATCATTCCTATAGCTGCCTTTGTTAAACAGTTATCTAGGGTATAGACTTGCAGGCATAGTCACCCAAATGGAAATTCATACGTATATTGAAAGGGAGCGTGAACATGGGTACAGGACATGGAGCAGAAGAAAAAAGGACAAGAAATGTAACGCTTAAAATTTCTCAAGTTCAATGACATGGTAGTGATAAAAGCTTGTTTTCTTAGGAAAAAAGCATATTTTTGCCCTAGTTAGCGATGAATCAGGAAATTTAGGCCAAACTCCAAATGATAGATAACAAGTGAAACAAAAATCAGGAAAACAAACAAGAAACCATACTGGAAATATATCATGATAAGAATAACAAATTTATTTAACTTAAGATGTAAGACGTTTGGAAAAACAGACCATGGATGACCAAGTAAACTAATTCTAATTAAACAAAACTATATGCAGAATACAAACTGTATACTAATTCAACACAAACAAGACCCAGCAGCAAACTAAAGTCAAGAGCTACCACAAACACTATATATAAACCCATGAGAAATAGTGTGACCCTCTTCAAGAAAGAAGTGGAAAGTCCCAAAAGTAATATAGGTATAAGCCTACAATGGAGAAATATTTCTCATTTTATGGTTCTGCAAGAATTGGAGAAGTAGAATCAAAGGTTCACTAACTTCTCTTAACAGAGTTTTGTATTTATCATGAACAAATGTACTCAATTATGGCTACAGAGGAGTCATAAGATGCACTTTCAACTCCATGGGTCCATTTTCCTCCCCCCAAACATATATTAGTTGCAAGCTATATACACTGCTACCCACATTTGTATCCACAATGTCTCTATTTCTTTCCATCAGTGTTCTTCATGGCTGTTACTCAAGGTCATAGAGGAGAGTAATCCGAAAAAATCTCTTCTCTGTTAACAATTTCCCTTGGATGTTTCACTATTTCTCTGATACCAGTAAGCACTATCACAAGTTTACCATTCTCCCTCCCACTCAAACATCCATATCTGTACGCATATTTTCTAGACACTCTTTTCCTCTCTACACATGTTAGTTTCACAGTTTTTGAAGGTTCTAATTGATTCTTTGACTTTCAAAACATTTAACACATGCTTAATAATTGACATCATTGACTATTCTAGCTTCAGGGAAAAGCAGATGCAGCCTACTGAAATGATTCCCAAATCATCAGCTTGAGTTGGTATATATTGTGGTATGTTGTGTTATAAATATATATATCATATTGTATACATATTTCTTCAGACATGTCGATCTCCTGATTGGATATTTTTACCTTCGCAACATCTAGCACATGCTTAGTAAGTGACATCTTTAGCTATCCTAGCTTCAGGGAAGAGCAGATGTAGCTTACTGAAAATGATTCCCAAATCATCAACTTGAGCTGGTATATCGTGGTATCTCCGGATACTTTCAAAACAATCCTCTTATTGGAGGCCGCAGGACCTTTCCGGGCTCGTTTTGATACACGTCTATCACCTCTTAGAGGCTCCAAGAGTGATTTGGGGGGTTCTTTCCCTTCTACTAGATCTACATATATTTCCTCATCAACATATTGAAGTTTCCTTATAAGCTCGGAACTCTCCCTTTCCTCAATGCAAATGTCACATACCTGTAAAATTGTGTTGGCACAAAGTTTAAACACGGAAAATTTCCCATTTCAGCTTAAATTAATTAAAACCGTAAGTACATACATCAGGCTCTGTAGACAAGTATGGGAGTGCTCTATCAGACTGAAATCCTTCATCTTCTTCTGAACTAGGCAAAGGAACAACAGAAGTCACTGAATTGTCCCTTTGGCTTAAGTCCTCGACGACACGCACTCCAATAAATCGCAATGGATTAACACTCCATCTTGCACAAAGATCTTTCCAGTCTTGCTCTGAAACAATCGTAAATGTGTCATCCTGGAAAACCCAATGCCTCTCAATTATTAGAGAATGCTTGCATAAACATGGTCACTGCATACTACATCATGCACCAGCTTACTAACCCTACAATGGAAGATTTTCAGGAATGCAATCGAACACATTTATAGAGGGTTTTTATTATTAGAGAATAGGCTTTAGCCATTTCAAGAAAAGCTTCCATCGTATCACCTCCATTGCTACCCACTTTCTAATCAGTAACAGTAGGTGAAAGGTAGTGAAAGACCAAGCCCAAGAGATAAATCCAAAAATAAATGAAAATCAGCACAAAAAAGCAAATAAACCAATACTGAGCTTGATAGAAGAACTGGCAGAGGCTAAGCACTTCATCAGCTTAGTAAAATTTAGTGTGTTGTAACTATCTTAGCACAGTTCAGTAAATATGAGACAAAAAGAATGGTTTACACATTCAA
This sequence comes from Azolla caroliniana, assembly GCF_043228905.1. Classification (NCBI taxonomy): domain Eukaryota; kingdom Viridiplantae; phylum Streptophyta; class Polypodiopsida; order Salviniales; family Salviniaceae; genus Azolla; species Azolla caroliniana. The sequence continues at coordinate 9,086,280 of NW_028230439.1, read as the reverse complement.
TGTATATCATAAGCAGACGTAAAATGCATTTTACCCTAGATCAAGACAAAAGTTCAGGAGGGAGAGAGTCGATCTTTCTAATACTATCCATTATTTACAAAATTGGCATTGAGCCCTTTCTGTAGGGATCTAGAAAAACTGCTTTGACTCTCTCCTCTGCTGTCTTAATGCCTTCTTTCATGGCAACAATGAGTTAATTGTGAATTCTCAGACCCCCCTCAGCGAGACACAAAAAGAGGTGAATTTCCATTTCCGATATTAGTTTGTTCAGTTGTTTGACAGGCATTAGGAGATTTAGAACTCATATACTGCTTCAGAACTAGTCCAGATGCTATGACACGCTAAAGGAACAACCCTGCATGGAAAGTATTTTCAGCTACAAATTCTGTTAAAGTTCAAACACAAAATTCCTGCAAATCTGCATAGGGTTATACTGATATTACAACATTACAAACCAGCTTAAATGCCAGTAATTTTAAGTTACAATTAAACTAGAAATGCCTTTAAGCACAACAAGATCTCTAAACTAATTCACTCTATCATATATGAACAAATGGGCTGTGATTTTCATTAACTTTTGAGGACAAATTAAAGTTGTTGAATCTCAAAATTCCCATAAAAAAGAGCATTCATTCCTAGAAAACTGTAGCTTCACTAATTCCCTACAAGTAGAAAATTTAAGAATAAAATTTAAAAATAACAGTAAATTAAGTGACATCTCAGATTTTAAAAGCCTGACAAGAGTCTTACGTCTGAGCTGCTTTCCACAAGCCCACCAAGTCGATTCCTCTCCAACTTTGGTGGTCTAAAAAGAAGCCCTCCGTGCTGCAAAGACATCACATTATTAATATAAGAAAGGTAAATTAGAAAATGATAATACCCTGTTTCAAAACTTTTGCCCAGGTGAATTATGTATGAATTCACTGATTATCTACAAACCTTCTGGCAAAGAATATCCTGCAAGCACTCCTCTAGCCCAATCGGTTCATCAACCTTTTGTGACTTCTTGGTGGTTTCCCCCAAATATGATCGCCAATGGTGTAGCCATACAGTTGGAACCAAATAATATGTAACCCCAGGACTTAGTATAATGCTCTCTCCTGAAAAAAGCAGCTCATGCTTCTGCCTCTCCTCCATCTTAATTGCCCTGAAAAATCAATTTTCCTTCTCTTAGATAGAGATCTAAACACAACCCATCACACTGACAGGCTTGCTACCTTAATCCACATCAAAGTCATGCTGACATGTACGTGCAAAATTATTTGTAAAAAAACATAGAATTGCATTAAGACAAGTTAATTTAGTATAAGCGAATTCAGATTCAATCTGTCAAAAAGAAATTTAAACACAAGGGAAATATCAAAAAGAACGTAACATTCTCTTTGAGTTTGGATGAAGTATAGACCTGAGATTTTGTTGCTGGGATGCAGCCTCTGATATTTCTGCATCACATATTGAACATGTGGCAGTACCAACTGGGAAACTCATACATCCATCATCCACATTTCCATTGAGTTGTAATGCTATCTGGAGAAAATATTGCCAAACTTCCTCCGATACAACCTGGCGTTTTGCACCTGTTAAAGTCTCAGGAAGTAAAGCCTTGTGGGGACATGTAATGGCAGCATTAGGATTTGCATCAACATCTGTGGGAGCTTCTGCTGCTTTACGGCGCAACCAGTTTTGGAGCCTTGAATGCAAATTTTCAAAATTATTAGAATTTAGACCCAAAAGATTTACATTCTTCATATCCAGAACACATCCAACGATGATACCATGTCTTGGAAATGTAGAATTCCCTCATCAATCTAGAGGAACCACCACTATCATCAAGTATTCTCCTAATTTTCATCCTTTCATTCTTGAAACAGCCTGCTGATGTGATGCTTTTTGCATAATCAATAACACAGTCAATGCAACAACTTTCAGCACAAAGTTCTGGTCCACCCCCATACTGAATAAAAGAAAGAGAACATTCGGAAAAGCATATCACTTAGTAGCTTAAAATACATAAACAAATTTGTGTGTATCATTAAAGAAACCAATTCAGAATCCTCTAATTTCATGTCTTTTAAGTATATGTAAACAAGGCTGCATTTTTGTTCCCTTTTCTCATCTCATAATCACTTGTGGAATAAAATGGTTACCACATGGGGCCTTCTGAGTAATACGTCTAAATTTTGTATATGAATAAAGAAAATACAGAAATATCTCTTTGATAATTCTATGCAAAGACTGCAACAAAATTGACCGCATCGCCTAAGAATTGAGAAGGTCATAGAGATGCCAATTGGATGCTGTTTATTTCAGCATTAATGGAGAGCACAATGAGATGATCAGCGCCAGCATACATTCCTCCCTTCCAGTTTTTTCTTCGTTGCTACTTCCTATTTCCCTTCAATCTTCTTTGCCCAATTCCCATTGCCACCATTTTCTTCAACAACAAACTACCTTGGATCAGCAAAGTTTTAGCTTGCTGCCCATTTTTCATAAATTAACTTGCATCATTGCAATTAAAAGACGTTAATATATCTTTCTTTCTTTCTTTACCAGACATTCTATAAGACTCACACGGACGTAGCTTTTGGTATCCTAGATATTTGGATATTCATTTCAAGACACTGATATTTTATTTACAACCCATTAACCTCTACTATTCTCCATCTACTGAAGAAGAAAAAGTGTTTGCAATATTAGATCCAAGTCCTACAACCTTCATCTCCCTCTCTATTTGAATTCTTTACCAGACATTCTATAAGATTCGCATGGATGTGACGTGACTGTTGATCTCATAGGTCTTTGGCAATTTGAAGATATTAATATTTCCATTTAATTTCTCCCTCCCCACAGTAGTACAATCTGAATCTCACCAAGGCTTCTATTAGTATTATATGAGGAATCATATGGGTTAGGATAAACAGAGTCAGTATATCCAAGTTACAACTTGAAGTGTAACCTGTAAAAATTAATAACAGTGACAGCATATCCAACTTACAACTCTAAGTGTAACCTGTAAAAATGAATCACTTCTCTCATTCTTTATCTTAACATTAATTGTTTCTAAAAACAGAGCCAATGTGACTAGGCAATAGATTCTTTCACGAGCATACCTTAGATAGTAAGTTGGCCCATGCTACTTCAGAGATGCGCTTCATTGAGTTGACTTTGTTTGGAGGTACATTCGCATGTTTACACAATAACTCAGTATTATCAATCGGACTACAAAAGCAAAATGCAGGTTTATGATCAATCATTGGTTACAACGTCATAAAATATGTCCTCTTTATAAAATAGCTCATAAACTAGATCAAATAATTTGGTTTCTTACGGTGGTTCAAGTTCATCAGCCCATGTTCGAAGCCAATTATTTGATATCCAGAAGAATCTTTCATCAGTTGCAACCGAAATATAGGATAAAATGGTTTTTATTTCCGACTTCCGCTCTGCTCTAGATGAAAGCTCAGCATTGATTCTTACCTTATATGCCGCACAACTATCCTCTAGCTCTTTATTTTGACTGTCTATTTTACACTGCAAGGCATGAGGCAGACAAAATAAATCATCACTAGAATGAGATACTGTTTGGGATGAATTCCGAAGGTTGTATATCAACGTGTACACATCTGCTGATGTCAGACGATTCTCTGAAGAGGATGCTTCATCTTGTGCACGATTTTCTTTGCTAGGGATCTCCTTTTTAGAGGGAAATACAGACAGTTCTCTAAAAGGGGAAGATCCTAAACTTGTTACAAGTTCATCATCAAACTCCCACCATTCTCCCGTGATATCATCTTTGATGTTTGCTACATAATGCCCACTATCTGCTGTACTTCCTCTGTGAATAAGGAGGGCTAATACTTCATAAACCATTGGTGTGGCATAATGTATACCATTTGATTTGTCAACACTTAATCGTGAACTCATGTCAAGAGTTTCTGGAAAACTGAATTTTGAGCTCACCTTCTTCTTCCCTGCAGACTGGAAAAAACCACAAAACAGTCAATAACTTCACACTAACTTTAACACCAGACAATTTTGCATGCCATAAAGAAGGAATGGAGTGCACCTTGGCATCGTATACAAATCTTTTGAGTTGGAAATTCAATACCGGTGGAAGAGATCTTAGTTTGCTGCAATGTGTTGCATCCACCCTAGCATTACAGGATTCACAAAAGAATTGATTATCTCCAGCCAAATGTTCTATGCTAAGATAATCATCAAGACTTGCTTCTAATGTTGGCAATCCTTTCACATTTAACTCCAACTCATAAAAATCCACAAGTTGGTTTGATGCTGTAGAGTCTTGCCCACATTTTAAGCACCTTCAATCAAGAACAATAAACTTGTTTTTAGTATATCCTTGTATAGCCTAAAGCTTTATTCAATAAAAACATGTATCCACAGAGAGGAGACAAAGGATCAACATATTGAACTCTGACTTATCCAGAAAAATCATGGTTGTATTTGAACATCATATGCAAGCCAGAATGAACTTTACAAACAATGCAATATTCATTTAAGCTTGAATAATCAGAAGAAGCAAGCAATAAATTCATACAGCACCAACAACAAAAACATCACTAACACACCTGGTCACATGTGAAACTGTTCCTCGAAAAACTTCTCTGATTACTTTCCTCACTTTCCCCAACAAACTTTCCAATGAAGACAAAAGTAGCTTCAAGAACTCTTGACCATCTTGTTGAATTGAGTTATTTAGCTCCAGTACGTTTGCTAATGGAGCAGAATCTACAGCTTTCTTTTTCCCATAACGAAGCTCACCAAAAAGAAGAGCTAGTTTTTGGAGCACAGGTTGATCATCCAGTGCCTCTGGTAACGCTGCGAGAAATCCCTGAATAAAGGGCTTAATTCTATACAAGCACTGCAAGACACTATTTACATAGCAAGTTGCTCCTAGATTTGTTAAACCCGAAGGTGAATTGAGGTTAGGACGAAGCAATTCTTGCGGGTCACAACCAATCCTTGCCTCTATGTCTGACAACCTTTGCCAAATATTTCCAGTCTTTCTAAAGCCTCCAGGAGGAGGAATGAGTGCGCAAAAGCAGTTTGGAGATTCCTTATTATTTATACGGCAACCTTGACAAGCAGGCTTGTTAATGCGATACAGCTCTACAATTTCAGCACAGCCAACTTCATTCTTCTCATCAATTGTTCTGTACCACCAAGAATAACACTTTCAATAAAGGGATGAAACAGTTTTAGCAAGGACTGTGCAGATACAATCCCGATAAGTCATCTCTGGTTGCGACTAGAAACCAAATCAAGAAAAAAATATAAACAGAGGATCATTTACGCAATCAGGATTCAAACCTAAAAAAAGTAATGGAAAGTAGTTCATCGATTTAGAAAATCTTAAACAACCAATCAAAGAAGAAATGAATTAAGATAACCAGTACAGATGCAAAAACAACTCTAACAAAGGCGCCTCTGATTGCGACTAAGAGCAAGTCACCAAGTAAAATAAAGAGAGACATATACAATCAAGATTGGACGCAAAAATTAGTAACTCAGCATGTGGAAAGTGATGCATCAGTTTGGATTAGATAGGTAAGCAAGAGGTATGGAGACACACAATAATTAAGAATCTCTCACAATAACTAAATTATCACAATCAAATCAAACGAATATGGATGCATGTAGACAAGGGGCGTTGAAACAAAAAAAAAGTAATGATCCAGTATATCGAAGGTTAAAGCAAACAATAAAAAAAATCTACAAATGTGATAAGAAACTGAAAGAAAAAGTAGTGGCTCAGTATGTCTAAGATTAATGCAAACTCTTTAACAAACTAAAATTGTGATTATAAATCAATCAATCAAATACATAGGAAAGAAAAATATAATAGCAGCAACAGTAACCTATATACAATCCAGATTGAAACAAACAATGAAGTAGTAACTCGGTATGAGAAAAGTAATGCATCAGTTTGAAAACTCTGAAAAAGAAATCACCCAAGATATACAGGAAAAATAAAATCCTACAATAAGAATAAATTCCTAGTTGTGACAATGAGGACAATCAATCAGATTAAACAGAGAGCAATGAGGATTGAAAGCAAAAACAAAGTTAAGTAAACCATGCTCCAATAGGAAACCCTGAAAAACAAACCAGGCGAGAAATGTGGAGGCATTTTTAGATTCAAAAACCTAATAAAAAATATACATATAGCTGTGAAAATAAGTGTAAATCAACTAAATAAAGGGAGCATGTGTATTTCAATCAGAAGTGATGTAATACATTAATCTAGAAACCCTAAAATACATATCAAGATAGACAAGGACTCTAACCATGGCAACAAGATAAAATAGAACACTGAACGCAATCAAATGAACAAAAGAGCATGTATATAATCAGGGTTGAAAGCTCAAACAAAGAACAGTAATTCTCTGATTTAGAAAGCCCTAAAAACTAATCGAGATAGGCAGGTAAGAAATAATGCAAACGCCAAACCCTGAAAGGTAGTAAAAACTCTAGTTTTGACAAAACATACATAGTCAATCGAGTTTAAACAGAGGAGCATGTATACAAGAGCATGATTGAAAGCAAGACAAAATTTGAGATGAAGCACTGTTGCAAATTGGAAATCCCTAAAAAAAACAGATGCAGAAAAGAAAAGAATGTGAAAAGAAATAGAGAGAGAAGGTTCAAACAGATCGTGCGCACCTGAGGATGGAGGTCTCGGGATCTTCGGAAGTATTTCGTTGTTTTCTTGTTTTAGGTCGCGAGGCAGAGCCACTCATGGCTTGCTGTGCTGTGCTGCGATGCAAGAATGACGACAGACGAAAAGAGAAAGAAGCAAAGAGAGTCTGAGAGACGATCAAATAGAAGAAGAAAGATCAGAAGGAATCATCGTCGCAGAAGTAGAGAAGTAGTGGGTAACAGAAAACTACATACATACTCTGTCTGTGGATTCAATCCATGGCCATCATCAACGTCATAATTCCACGGCCATTGCCATGCCCCCACCATGTTTTGGCGCCAAAAATCTCTCTGCACCATTCCCCATCATTCCTTCAATCTCTACTCTCTCTCTCTCTCTCTCTCTCTCTCTCTCTCTCCTGTTCTGTTCTCTTCTGTTCTGTTCTGCTCTGCTCTGTTCTGCTCTGTTCTAAATTCTAATTACTCTTTTTGTGTCTTCTATGTGTCTCCGGACCATAACCTTTCTTTCTTTCTTTCTTTGTGTCCTCTTCGTTCCATGGCATGGCATGGGAGAGCTCATGGCATATGCATGCATGTATGCATGGATGACCCGCCATGCCCATTACATGCCTACCTAGCCTTATCTCATCGGGTCTTGTCTTCATACAGCCAGCCAGCCTCCTCGATTTCATGTCCGAGCCCCCATCGACCTTTGTTGGCATCCTGCTAGTCTGTGTGGCAAATGAGAGCCCTTTGAAACTCGTGAAGACCCCGCGGTACTTGTGTGTTGTGTCTGCATTTGTCAAGTTATGTTATGACTCTTCTGGCATGTGAGGGAGGAGGGCCCTCTTTAATTACTTTCACATCTATCGGGGCTTCTTGTCTTTCCTGCCTAAAGGGCTTCTTCTCGTGGCCTAAGGTCTAGAGGTCTAGTTCTCACTATTGTGACTTGTCTCATGTTCATGTTTTGCCTACTTCTCCTTTGTCCTTCACAAACTCTCTCGTTTTTTATTTCGAGTGTGCCCCTTTGTGTGGTTAGTTTAATATAATAATAAAAAGTGGTGCTTCTAAACACCATCAAGACAATAAATTTAAGGGCTATTTATTGTCCATTCATTCAATTCCTTGTAAATGTTAACATGTGGAAGCGTTAGACAGAACCGGTTCAACCGGATAGCAACAGAGAATAGGATGAAGGTTTAATGGAGAAGCTTAATACACAGAGAGTATACGCGGGAGAGACAGAGAGAGCAGAACGTAAACATAGATTAAAAATGACTCTAAAACTCTGTGCATACAATGTGCTATAACATCACTATTTATACAAAGTCCATAAAGGACTAACAAAAGTATTGACAGGTACTTCAATATTCCTACGTGCGACTGACACTAACTACGAGACAATGATTACCTAGTAGTCTAGGCTACTACTAGGCTTTTGGTTCCCGCTTGAATCCGGCTCTCCGATCCAGCCGATTGTTTCCGGATACCGATCCGGCTCAGGCTTATTCAGCCGATCCGGATCTGGTTGAGCTTGGTCGTTCAACATTCCCCCTCAAGCTCAACTTTAGGTCGGATCGTGGTGTTAGTGTTCGTGGCTATTGGTTGTTCTACTCGGCTCCTTTTGGCGTTGCTCCGCCTTGCTCGCACTCCTCGTCCAATCCGGTCATGTTTGCTGCGACCCTTCTGGTTCTGCGCACCTCGATGTCTTCGGTCAGTTTGTCTGCTCAATAGGCCAATTTCAGCTCCTTCGCTGCTATGACTCTGACGCTTGTCGATCCATTGATTCCTCCGTGTCGGTGTCGACTTCCGTTGCCTTCTCGTCTGGTTGGCCTTTAGTTGTGTTGAGAATCAAGCTCAACATAGCACAATGTGTGAACACACCTTTTGAGAATCTATGATTACTCAAAGGTCAAGAGTCCCACCACTACTCTCTACACATTAACTATGTGTCATAGAATCATATTCTATGACACATAACTAATGAGTTACATATTCCCTAAGAGAGAGAGTGGTTGTAAGTTAATGAAGAGAGAGGGTGACTCTATATAAAGCACCCTCCTCATATTTCATACTAAGTTGGTTGTGACTCCTTGTAATGCTACATTTTCATTTATCATATTCTCCTTGTTAAGATACATCTCCTTCTTCTTGAGTACTTCATTTGGTCTCTTATCCATCTTGTGTTTCTCTCCTCTCCTCTTTCCTCTCACACATACACATAACACACATCTCTTCCGCTACACAAGAATCACCATTGATTATTTACATGGTATCAGAGCGATTTGGTTGCTCGATCTAGCCCACTCGCCTCATCGTGATTGTGTGTTGTGCTCTACGTTGACGTTCAAGAAGAACCGGCTCATCGCTATTGTAGTGCGACTACATCGCTTGTGTTTGAGAGAAAAAGAAGGAAGAAATCTACATCGACAATGAATACTCAAATGGGGAGCGCTCTCCCTAGTGAGAAGTTGGATCGCAACAACTTTGCATCTTGGGAGTACAAGATGCACCAATACCTTGTCGGCCAAGGCTATTGGAGCTACATCAAAGGAGCACAAGAAAATCGGCCCAACCCGGAAGATGTCGACTATGCAACGTGGGAGCAGGCGGCAAGCCGAGCAATGTATTGCTTGGCGACATGTGTTCACAACCACATGCTTGGGTACATTCAAGAAGCCAAGACGCCGAAGGAAGCGTGGGAGAATCTACGAAAGATTTTCACTGCCAACACAACTACGAGAAAGCTTCAACTCCGCCAAGAGTTGAACAACATCCAACAAAGAGATATGTCCATCACAAGCTACACCTTGAAGATCAAGGAGCTTTGCGACTCGCTTGGCTCGATAAGCGTCAATGTGGACGATAATGAGATGGTGCAAATATGCCTCGGCGGCCTTGCACCACGATTCGGCGCGATGAGGACCGTCGTACTAGCACGGGAGAATCCGCCCTCCTTCTTCAATCTTCAATCCATGTTGTTGGTCGAAGAGAATAGTGTTCGAACAAGGAACAATGCCTTGAAAGGCCAAATGCTCTACACGCATTCGGACGGAGGAAGAGGACGCGGCCATGCAAGAAGAGGCCGATTCAGCCAAGGACATGTCGGACGAGGCGGACGAGGCCCGATTTACAAAAACAACTCTCAATTACGGCAACAAGATGGAGGCCATCGGGGAACCTTCGGAAGAAGGGGGAGCCACCATTCCGATCTGAGTCGACAAACCTCAATCGAATGCAGATATTGCGGGAAACGGCCACCACGAAGAAGAATGCCGTAAGAAGATACGCGAGTCGGCTTCCACTAGCCGACAACTCACCAACTACGCCATCAACTCCGACTATGACGATCGTGGCGCAATGTTCGTGATGAGACAAGAGCGAATTCTATGTCGGCCTCTACCTCTACTAATGCCTCCGGTCCAGAAGACATATGGTTCGTCGATTTTGGTGCCTCGAACCATATGACATCGCATCAAGAATGGTTCTGAGAACTTCGAGAGCCGGACCGACCCGGTTATGTCGAAACTGGAGATGATACTATGCACCTGATTCGGCACATCGACAATGTTCTGTTCGGAGAAGAAGGTAAGCAAACTTATATTAAAAATGTCTTGCATGTACCAACTATCACGAAGATTTTGGTCTTTGTTGGCCAAATTGTAGAGCAAGGAATGCAAGTACGATTTAATCAAGGCGGTTGCTTCATCGAAAAAGAGGGCCGACTCATCCTGCGCGGATGAAGAGAGGGCCGAATGTTCATTCTCGACTCACACGAGATGAAATTGGCCATGTTCGCAAAGGGCATGAAAGCTGATTCTGACATAGAGTTATGGCACAAGTAGATTGGCCATATCAACCTCCAAAAGCTCAAGGCAATGCAATCGAAAGGAGTCATCATTAGGCTCCCGACATTCACGGAGAAAGAGATTGAAGGCGTGTGTGCCGCTTGCCAATTCGGCAAGCAACATCGGCACCCATTTCCAAAGGAGCGGAACGTGAGCAAAGGCGTACTCGACGTAATTCATTCCGATGTATGGGGTGCGGCTCAAACGGCGACATTCGGCGGATGCCGATACTACATGACCTTCATCGGCGACTTCTCTAGGCACACTTGGATCTACCCGATGCGGCAAAAGAGCGAAGTGTTCGGACACTTCCAAAAATTTAAGAATGAAGTCGAGAAAGCCACGGGCTGATATGTACGATGTCTTCGGTCGGATGGAGGCAAGGAGTACTTCTCTGATGAATTTTCAACGTTTCTACACAAAGAAGGAATACGGCGAGAGTTTTCATGTCGACATACGCCACAACAAAACGGAGTGGCCGAACGCAAGAAATGGCACATCCTCGAAGTGGCACGGGCTATGCTTAACAAAAAGCACATGCCGAAGTCGTACTAGGCAGAAGCAGCTAACACGACCGTATACCTCATGAATTGGTGTATGACATCCGGCGTGCATGACCTCACGCCTCACGAGAAGTTTTTCGGAAAGAAGCCGAACCTATCACATGTTTGGATATTCGGCTCCATTGTGTACGTGCACATCCCCGACGAGAAGCGTCAAAAGCTTAACCTGAAGTCGGAGAAATGTATCCTCGTAGGATACTCACTGGAGCAAAAGGGGTACAAGTGCTACAACCCCTCAACTCGAAAATCTTGAGTAAGTCGAGACATCGTTTTTGACGAGTCCACATCCTGGTACACACCAGAGACAACTTCGACTCCGATTCCGCTCGACCCGGAATCCGCCGAACAAGAGATAGAGGATGAAGATCGCCTTACGCGCATGTTCGAAGAAAGTCCGATCACGACCCGACTGAGCGGACCACAAGAGACTTTGAGCGATCAAAGCACATTTCGACCAAGTCCGAAGTTGGACAAAGGGAAGGCCAAAATGCCAGAGTATGAAGATGCTCATTTCTATGGCAAAGAATCGACTCACTCCCTCGATAGTGAGTTTGAAGGCCTTGACATTCGAACAAATGGAGTGAAGAAACCCTAGAATCCACAAACGAGAAGCTTTGCCGATCCACCCGTGAAAAGAACCCTGTAAGCCAATTCGGCTACGATGAGTACATGGTGTATCATTACGCATTTATGATGAAGGTGGCAACAATACGGGAGCCGGAAACCTTTTCCGAAGCCGCGAAGGACCCGCGATAGATCGAAGCAATGAACGAGGAGATGCGTGCATTACACAAGAACAAGACATGGGATCTCGTACCCCACTCACCGCACAAGAAGGCAATTGGCTGCAGATGGATCTACAAGGTGAAGTATAATGCCGAGGCTCCATCAACCGCTACAAAGCTCGCCTCGTAGCAAAAGGATACGCACAAACACATAGAGTCGACTATGAAGAGACCTTTGCCTCGGTGGCAAAGATGATGACGGTGCGGACCGTGATCGCACTTGCAGCGGCAAAAGGGTGGCATCTCCAGCAAATGGATGTCAAGAACGCCTCTCTTAAAGGCGAATTAGACGAGGAGGTGTACATGGTACAACCACCCGGCTTCGAATCGCGCATTCATCCGAAAGCCATGTGCCGACTCAAGAACCCACTCTACGGCCTTAAGCAAGCACCACGTGCTTGGCATTCGAAGATTACGCACTATCTTCATCAAATCGGCTTTCGATGTTTAAATCTGACAACTCCCTCTACGTACGACACAACTCTAGAAGCCTAATTGTCATCATCCTATACGTTGTCGTGAAGAAAACCGTCCACAAGCGGAATCGGTGCACCGGAGCGTAGGAACCGGCTCTTCATGCACGTGCGCCTTATGTTGTACATAGGAGATCCTAGGCAGGCAGATTCGGTAGGTAGGAAGTAAAGGGGAAACGACTCCTTCCTTGCCTATAAAAGGAGGGAGACGAGGAGGGGCGAAGGGATCGCGGAGAGTCGAGGACAAAGTGCTGTCGGTTCGTGGGCGAAGGCTTCTCTCTCTCTCTCTGGTTCGCAAACTCCATAGCTTCCTTCTGTGCAGGTTTCGGGAGGCTCGCGCTGCTCTGAGGAATGCCCGAGTGCTTCCGGCAGCACCTCCAACCTACTCCTTCCTTTCTGTGCGTTTACGAACAGGTATCGGCATCTGTTCGCCGGCATGTTCGGTTGTAACCGACTTCGTGTTTTGTTGTTTGTCTTTGTTAATACATACATACATTCGTGTCTCTCTGTGTCGCTGTCCCACTCGTGTCTTTGTGTCGAAGGGCCGTGTCCCTGTGAATCTATTCTCACACGTAGTGGGTCTCTTCTCCTTTCTCTCTTGCTCTTCGGTACAGGACCCCCGAGGTCCCGCCTCATTCCACGCATCCGCGAGGAATACCTCGACAACGTGGATGATCTGGTCATTGGAGGTGAAAGTCTAGTTGACATTAACAAGGTCAAGTCCATCCTCTCTAGAAAATTCAAGATGATGGACATGAAGGAGCTCCACTACTTCCTTGGCATCGAGGTGATTTGGAATCCGGCCGACATTGTGATCTCCCAACGACACTACATTCTCAACTTGCTATACAAGTTCAGGATGACTAAGTGCAAATCGGTCTCTATGCCTCTCGATCGAAACCTCAAACTAGATGCTGACTCCAACACTAACGAGTGCGAGCCGACCCAATATCGCCAACTGATCAGGAGCCTCATCTATCTCACGATCACTCGACCCGACCTTAGCTATCCAATCGGACTCCTCAGCCAATTCATGCAAAAACCATGCGACGTTCACTTGGATTGCGCTAAGCGAGTATTACGATACGTGAGTGGCACAATGGATTACGACGTTCTCTACGCATCAGCCACACCAATACGACTCGAAGGGTACACAGACGCGGACTGGGCAAGCTACAAAGTTGATCGACGATCGACCTCTGGATTTGTCTTCTCGCTCGGTAGCGGAGCAATCTCTTGGAGTAGTAAGAAGCAACCTATTGTCGCACTTTTGAGTACGGAGGCCAAATACAAGGGCGCAACCGTAGTTGCATGTGAAGCCGTATGGCTCAAGAGGATTTTGAAGGATCTGGGTGTTCCCATCAATGATCTGACTCCCATTTATTGCGACAATATGAGCAGTATATATTTGGCTCGGAACCTGGTGTTCCACACGCGCACAAAGCACATCGAAGTTTACTATCACTTCATTCGAGAGCGCGTACAAGCCGAAGATGTCGACCTTCAACACATCAACACGAATCTTCAGACGACCAACATCTTCACCAAAGCCTTAGGAGCTGACAAGCTTCGGCAATTCATGTCAGACCTTGGATTGACGATCCTTGACTTGCCAAGCTTGAAGGGGAGTACAAGTGAGAATTGGATATCGTCTGAACCGGGTACGAGCCGAAGCGGACACCGGAGATCGTCCGAACCGGATGCCAACTGAAGCGGACATCAATTGAAAGGAACCAACCTGAGTTGAGCTTGAGGGGCGTGTTGAGAATCAAGCTCAACATAGCACAACGTGTGAACACACCTTTTGAGAATCTATGATTACTCAAAGGTCAAGAGTGACACCACTACTCTCTACACATTAACTATGTGTCATAGAATCATATTCTATGACACATAACTAATGAGTTACATATTCCCCAAGAGAGAGAGTGGTTGTTGTAAGTTAATGAAGAGAGAGGGTGACTCTATATAAAGCACCCTCCTCATACTTCATACTAAGTTGGTTGTGACTCCTTGTAATGCTACATTTTCATTTATCATATTCTCCTTGTTAAGATACATCTCCTTCTTCTTGAGTACTTCATTTTGCCTCTTATCCATCTTGTGTTTCTCTCCTCTCCTCTTTCCTCTGACACATACACATAACACGCATCTCTTCCACTACACAAGAATCACCATTGATTATTTACAGGTTGATTCGACTTCTCTGAATCTTGAACCAAATCGGTTTCCTCCGATTCATTCCAGCTCTTGTCCGAATCGGTCGCTCCCAATTCGTTCCGGCTCTTGTCTGAGTCAGTGTTCTCCAACTCATCTTCCGTTTTTAGGCCCTTCACCACATCGAACCACGTCCGGGTGTCGGCCTTCTTCCGGTCGACTCTGTCCTTATTCTTGACTTTGCCGCCGTTGTCATTTGTTTCGACTTGTTCAGATGTGCTGACTTCCTTCGTCGACTTGGCTTCCTTTTTCCTCTTCTCTCCCCCTTCGTTGGTTCTTCCCTTTTCGGTTCCTTGTCCGGGGCCGTCAACAGTTTCTTTGCCTTTGACCGTTATGGCACCGATTTCTATGCCTTTGCCCATTCTCCCTCGCAAGTGCGGCACGTCGAGATTCTAAACACCAAGCATTTTGGTGAAGTGCTGCAACTTGTTCGATCCGAGCGGTTTGGTGAAGATGTCGGTAACGTGCAGATCCGTTTGAATATACCGAAGTTCGACTTCACTGCTCAGGACCCACTCACGCACGAAGTGATAATGCACTTCTATGTGCTTTGTTCAAGCATGGAATACAGGGTTCTTGGTGAAATAAATGTTGCTCATGTTGTCACAGTAGATCAGGATCGGGGTCGGTACCTCGATCTGGAGATCTCGCAGTAGTCGCCGAAGCTAGATGGCTTCATAGGTGGCATTGGTAGCGCCCCAGTATTTAGCCTCAGTGCTCGACAGAGCCACTGTTGGCTATTTTTTGCTGCTCCATGCAACAGCTGCGCTACCAAGGGAAAATATGTACCTGGATGTGGATCGGTGATCCGATACATTACTAGCCTAGTTGGCATCGCTATATCCGACTAGCTTCCCAACTATACTGTGTCGGTATAATAGTCCCTAATCCTTCATGCCGTTAATGTACCAGAGTATCTTGTGTGCGCACTGAAGGTGCTCGACGATTGGCTTCTGCATGAAATGGCTGATCACTCCGACCGGATAACTGATGTCGGGTTGGGTGATTGTCAAGTATATCAGGCTTCCAACTATTTGTCGGAACCGTTTCTCATCGCAAACCGGTCCGGAGTCGGGATGAAGCTTCTGGTTCCGATCCAAGGGTGTAGAGATCGGTCCGCATTCCATCATGCCAAACTTGTACAACATATTCAACACATAATGGTGTTGTGAGAGCAATATGCCATCAGGGGTTCAAATCACCTCGATCCCAAGAAAATGATGAAGGTCGCCTAGGTCCTTCATTTCAAATGCGTCCGACAGTTGGGCCTTGACACGACCGATTTCATTGAGTCCGGGTCCGGTGATGACGAAATCATCTACATAAAGTAAGATGCAAACCGAACTGTCCAGATCTTGCCGGATGAGTCGGATTTAGAGGTCACAAACCCCATCTTACGCAACCAGTGCGTGATCTTCGCATTCCAAGCTCGACGGGCTTGCTTCAGACCGTAAAGCGACTTCTTACGTCGGCACACCGCCGACTTGTTCATCTCCGACTGAAAGCTGGGAGATTGGATCATATAGACCCATTCTTCAAGGTCACCTTGAAGAAACACATTCTTCACGTCCATCTGGTGAAGATGCCACCCCCTTGCCGCAACAACCGCCAGTACCACACGAACCGTCATCATCTTTGCTACCGGAGCGAAGGTCTCGTAGTAGTCGATTCCATGGGTTTGTGCATATCCCTTCGCCACTAACCGGGCGTTGTACCGGTTAACTGAACCGTTGGCATTGTACTTTACCTTGTACACCCATTTGCAATCGATCGGTTTACAATGTCAGGGAGGGTCAACGAGATCCCATTTGCCGTCTCATCGAACTCGACATCTCGGCTTACTCAGACCTTCTTAGTTCGAGGGTTATAGCACTTATATCCCTTTTACTCATGCGAGTAACCGACTAGGATGCACTTCTCCGACTTCGGATCCAGCTTCCTCCGGTTCTCATCCGGTACATGCACATATGCAATGCTACAGAATATCCGAAGGTGCCTTAAATTTGGCTTCTGCCCAAAATACAGCTCATGTGCTGACACGTTGTCTCCGATCCGGTTTTGGATGTAGGCGGTCATCCGAACCGCCTCAGCCCAGTAGAATTGGGGCATGCTTTTCTCCTTTAGCATTGCCCTTGCCGCGTCGACAATCAACCGGTTCTTCCTTTCGGCCACACGTTTTGCTCCAGTGTGTATCTGCAGCTGAATTCTCTCTGAATTTCGTTCTGCTGCATATAACTGTTGAATTGGCCGAAAAAGTATTCTTTTCTGCCATTTGACCGCAGATACTTGATCTTTCTCTCTGTTTCCCGTTCAACTAAGCTTTGCAAGTTCCGAAAACATTTGAAGACTTTGCTCTTCTGTTCGATGAGGTAGATCCATGTGTGCCAGCTGTAGTCGTCGATGAAGGAGACAAAATACCGACTCCCACCAAGACTAACGTTCTGTGCCGGTCCCCATATATCCGAATGTATTAGATCGAGCTTGTTACGACTCCAGTTTCGTTCGGTGGGGAATGGAAGCTGGTGTTGCTTCCCGAGTTGGCAGGCTTCACAAACTTGGGCCTTTCGGCCACTGAATTTAGGCAAACCGAATAGAACTTGTTTCGATTGCAGGTCCTGAAGCCTCCGGTAATTGACGTGGTTGATTCGCTTGTGCCAGAGATCGATGTCTGATGTCTGATTCAATCTTCTGTCCTGTGGCAAACATGGTGGTGCTGACGTCATTAGTGTTGAGGATGAACATCCTCCCTTCTCTGTGGCCTTGCGCAATTATCCGTCCTTCTTCCTCGATGAAGCACCCGAGGTGCGTAAACCGCACCTGCATTCCCTGGTCAATGATTTGTCCGACCGATACCAGGTTCTTTGTGATAGTTGGAACGTGTAATATGTTCGTCAGCTTCCCCTTTTGTCCAACATGGCTTAAAGGAACTTCTTCGACATGCACAATCGGGTGAGGGGTGTCATCTCCGGTTTTGACAATCTATGATTGTTCCGGTTTTTCCATAAAGGAGAACCACTTTTCATGGCTCGTCATGTGGTTGGACGCTCCGGAATCAACGTAACATACTTCCTCCAATTTGGAAGTAGTCTGCTTCATCGAGTTAGCCTTGTGCTTCATCACGAAGGTTGGCCCTTTACCGGTCTTCCCGGTTTTGAATCCTTCTGATCCTTGTGCGTAGTGCGAGTTTTGCCGGTTTTCTCGACCGCCCTTGCCAGATCCGGATTTGTCCGAATCGGCGCGCTTCTTGTAACAGTCACTTTCCCTATGGTCCTTTTTGCCACAATACCAGCATTCCGCGTCGACTTTGCCTTGCCGTCTTCTGGCACTGCTTTGACTTCCCTTGCTTGTGGAGGGTTCGGAACTGCTGTCGGCACTACCTTTGTGGCTTCGGTCCTGCTCTTGCCAGCCACCTCCATTGCGCGCCGACCCACCTCGTCCTCCACGTCCAGGGGGCCAATCCGACTCCGTGTACAACATTCGGCTGTCCGATTGAGTGGTCGTCAACCCGCTCACGTGGTTTTCTTCGACCATCAACATTGATTGTAAGTCGAAGAAGGACGATGGCTTCTCCCGGGTGCAAATTGTTGTCCAGATTGACCCATACCGTTGTGCTAGACCATCGAGGCAGATTTGTACCATCTCATCTTCGTCCACCGTCATGTTGATGGACTCGAGTGCATCACAAATCTCCTTTAGCTTGGTGGTGTAATCCGTAACCGACATGTCTCTTTGCCGGATGTTGTTCAGCTCTTGCCGGAGCTGCAACTTACGGGTTGTGGTACTTGCGGTGAAAATCTTCCTCAGATTTCCCCAAGCCTCCTTCAACGTTTTTGCATCCTTTATGTAGCCGAGCATCTGGTCGTGCACAGAGGACGTGAGGCAGTACAATACTCGGCTCACTCCTTGCTTGCATACCGAGATGTCCTGGTGTGCCGGCTCCAACACTACCTCGTTTGTTCCTTCCACGAAGCTCCAATATCCATGCCCCAACAAGTACTGGTGCATCTTGTATGACCAACACGCGTAGCTGCTCTGGTCGAGCATCTCGGTTGGAAGTGAACTCGTCGTTCCTCTATCCATATCTTTTCTCTGTCTATTGTTACCGGGTTCTAGGGTTCGTCTACGAAAGCAAGTGTCGGCTGTAGAGGTTCTCAACCCTTGCACTCTGATACCATGTAAATGTTAACGTGCGGACGCATTAGAAAGAATCAGCTCAACCGGATAGCAACATAGAATAAGATGAAGGTTTAATGGAGAAGCTTAATACATAGAGAGTATTTGTGGGAGAGACAGAGAGAGCAGAACGTAAACATAGATTAAAAATGACTCTAAAACTATGTGCATACAATGTGCTATAACAACACTATTTATACAAAGTCCATAAAGGACTAACAGAAGTATTGATAGGTACTTCAATATTCCTATGTGTGACTGACACTATCTACGAGACAATGATTTCCTAGTAGTCTAGGCTACTTGTTGAGATATCAAGCTCAATTAGTTTAATCTAGTTAGTCAACACATGTAACTTAGTAGTTACCTAGATCGAATTTAGTTAATGTGTTGACATTAAGCCTTTAAATAGGACCTTGTACTTAAGTGAGATATTCTAGATCCTCCACTCCTTAGTACATTTAATGTAGGACTTACACATAAGTACCTATGTTCTACCCACACATGTGCACCTTTGCACATGGGTTGTATATATACCTCATTGTGGGTATTTTTGTATGTTGATGACACTTTTCAATATAGTCAATCATCCCCCATTTATCTTTGTGTTCAAGTGTAACTTCCTCTCTCTCTCTCTCTCTCTTCCTCTCACACACTCTCACGTGCATATCATACTAATCTTCCGCTGCTTAACGTAACCATATAATTAGTCTCTAATTAACCCTAGTTAATTACCTAATTACTTAACATGGTATCAGAGCGCGTGGTTTAGGAAATCAACTAGGCCCACCGCTTATTCGTGATTGTGTGTTCGAGACGCCGACGACAAATCCCGGCTATTCGCTATCCGCTACCGTAGTGCTGCTACGAAGGACGTGTACGCAACCAAGAGAAGAAAAACAAAACGGAAGACACAACAATCAACATGAACAAACAAATGGGAAGCTCACTCCCTAGTGAAAAGCTAGACCGAAGCAACTATTCATCTTGGGAGTACAAGATGAATCAATACCTCATCGGCCAAGGGTATTGGAGCTACATCGACGGCGCACAAGAAAACAAACCCGAAATCACACACGCCAACTACCCAACGTGGGAGTAAGGTGCGAGTCAGGTAATGTATTGCTTGGCAACATGTGTAAACGACCACATGCTTAGCCACATTCGTGACGCCAAGACGCCCAAAGAGGCGTGGGAAAATCTCAAGAAGATTTTCACCGCGGACACATCCGTGCACAAGCTTCAACTCCGGCAAGAGTTGAACAACATACGACAAAGAGAAATGTCTGTGACGGACTATACCGCCAAGATCAAGAGCATTTGCGACTCTCTTGGCTCCATCAACGTTAACATCGACGAGGACAAGATGGTGCAAGTATGCTTGGGCGGCCTCGCACAACGATTCAACCCGTTGAGAACGGCAATCTTGGCGAGAGATACCCCTCCCTCGTTCTTCAACCTCCAATCAATGCTATTGGTGGAAGAAAACCACGTTCAACCAAAGACCAACACATCGGAAGGACAAATGCTCTTCTCCGATCCGGATGGTGCCCATAGACGAGGTCGACGCGGAAGAGGTCAATTCGACCTATCCCACGAAGGGAATTCACAATTTTGGCAAGGAAACGGAAGCCATCGAGGAACCTTCACAAGAAGGGGGAGCTTCCACACCGAACAAGGTTGGCGAACGACGCCACCTACGTGCAACTATTGCGGCAAAATCGGCCATCGCGAAGAGGAGTGCTGAAAAAGACGAAGCGAGTCGGCCTCGACAAGTCGGCAACTCACAAATTACGCCGCGAACAAGGAATACACTGAGTATGGCGGACTCTTCGTGATGAGGCATAGAGCAAACTCTATGATGGCCTCTGATCCCGCAAACTCCGCAAGCACCTCCAACTCCAAACACGCGTGGTTTGTAGACTCCGGCGCCTTGCACCACATGATGTCGCACCAAGAGTGGTTTCGCGACTTGCGAACGCCAGATCGACCCGGCTACATAGAGATCGGAGACGACACTCCACATCCCATTCGGCACATCGGCGATGTCCCATTCGGGAAAGGAGGCAAGCAAACTTGCATCAAGAATGTCTTGCACGTGCCCACAATAACAAAGAATTTGGTCTCGGTCGGCCAAATCGTGGAGCAAGGCATGCAAGTCCGCTTCAACAATGAAGGTTGCTTCATCGAGAAAGACAGCCGACTCATAGCCAAGGGACGGAGAGACGGTCGCTTGTTCATCCTCGACTCGAACAAGGTAAAATCGGCCATGTACGCCAAAGGTCTCAAGACCGAGACAAACATCGAGTTGTGGCACAAGAGAATCGGCCACATAAACCTCCAACGGCTTCGCGGAATGAAATCAAAGGGAGTCGTAATCGAACTCCCGGCCTTCAAATCGAAACGAGTCGACCGAGTGTGCGAAGCATGCCAACTCGGCAAACAACATTGACTCCCACTCCCGAAGGAGAACTTCGCAAGCAAAGGCCTTCTTGACATAATCCACTCAGACGTATGGGGACCGGCTCAAACGCCGACGCTCGGTGGATGCCGCTACTACGTCACCTTCATCGACGACCACTCGCGCTACGCGTGGATATACTCGATGAAGAAGAAGAGCGAAGTGCTCTCCCACTTTCAAAGGCTCAAAAGCCAAGTGGAGAAAGAAATCGGTCGGCACATTCGATGCCTACGATCGGACAGAGGAAAGGAGTACTTCTCCAACGAGTTCACCTCCTACCTACGAGGTGAAGGCATTCGTAGAGAATTCTCATACCGACACATTCCCCAACAAAACGGAGTAGCTGAGAGAAAGAATCGGCAAATACTCGAGGTAGCACGCGCCATGATGTGTGAGAAGCACATGCCGAACTTCTATTGGGTGGAAGCGGCATCCACGACCGTCTATCTCATGAATCGATGCACCACAAATAACGTGCACGAGTTTACTCTATACGAGATCTTCGTTGGAAGAAAGCCCACCCTCTCGCACCTCAAGGTGTTCAGAATCATTGCGAATGTACGCATCCCGAACGAAAGTCGAGAGAAGCCCGACGCTGTCGTGCCTTTCGGTTCCGGATCATTGCGTGAGTCGGGTGGGAACTGTCGAGGTTGATGAGGAGAAACTAAAAAATAGAGACAATGAAGCGATATTGATGATGGTATGGTGATGATGGTAACTCTAGAAGCAAGCGCGATGATGAAGACGAGTGATGCTTCTAGTTGGAAGGTGAACAAACTGTCACAGATAGAGCACGGATGATGAGACTACGACGGAACGATGAAGGAATGACACAAGAGCATAAAGATAGAGATGAAGATTAAGGAGACAAGATAGGGTGAAATGAGAATACTAGATTGATATGTCCATGACTGGCGTTGTTCACCTTGAATTCCTTCAAGGTGAACTCAACTATTTATACTAAGTGGCATGCATACTTGTTGCACGCATGTGATACAATAGAGCACGTAGGCAGTAGGTACGCATGCATGTGCCAAGTGTAAATAATACAAGGGAGAAATTATGCACATGATGCTAGCTAAAACCTACAATGAGGAAGTATATACATGATTATATGTTAGATGTGTGGTTAACACATAACACTCGATTACAACATGGTCATGTCAAGAGTTCGAATCTTGACAGTTAGCACTCGGGGAACCAGCCGGTTACGGTGAGGATACCGAACCGGCAGAAGAAGAAGTAGAGGAAGCTGAAACCGGAACCGGCCAAGACCCCGAATCAGATTCGGATGAAGAGCAACAGGAGGAGCCGGTTACTGAAGCCCATGGACGGAGATATCCTCTCAGAGAGAGAAGCCCCCCCCGGAGATTTCCGGATGCAGAGCATGTGCTGCTGACCGATGAGGGAGAGCCGGAAAGCTTCGAAGAAGCGAAGGATGACACGCACAGCCGCAAATGGTTAAGTGCCATGCAGGATGAGATGGATTCCTTGCATGAGAACCATACGTACGAATTGGTGGAGTTGCCGAAAGGAAAGTGGGCACTCCGAAACAAGTGGGTGACAAGTTGAAACCGGGAGATACCGACAACCCCCCGAGATACAAAGCCAAGATTGTGGTGAAGGGGTTCCAGTAGAAGAAGGGTGTGGAATTCGACGAGATATTTGCCCTGGTAGTAAAGATGACCTCCATCCGGACGGTGCTAGTATAGTGGCAAGCATGGACCTCGAGGTAGAGCAGTTAGACGTGAAGACGGCATTCCTTCACGGTGACCTCGAAGAGGAGATCTACATGCAACAACCGGAAGGATTCGTGGAGAAAGGGAAGGAGCGCCTGGTATGCCGGTTGAAGAAGAGCCTGTACGGACTGAAGCAGGCTCCCCGACAATGGTACCGGAAGTTCGACTCCTTCATGACCGATCAAGGGTACCACAAGACGCAGGCCGATCACTGCGTGTTTGTGAAGAAGTTCGAAGGAGGCGACTTGTTGATACTCCTTCTGTACGTGGATGGCATGTTGATCGTCGGACGGGACCAAGCTAGAATACGGATGTTGAAGAAGGCTCTCAACCGAACTTTCGCAATGAAAGACTTGGGTCTGGCAAGACAGATCCTGGGGATGCATATCATCCGGAACCGGCCAACGAAGCAATTGTGGCTGTCACAGGAGAAGTACGTGACAAAGGTGCTTCAGTGGTTCAACATGTTAGAAGCGAAACCGATTGGATCGACACTCCCGGCAAACTGCAGATTATCCGGTAAGCAAAGCCCGAAGACGAAAGCAGAGAAGGCTGATATGATGAAGGTTCCATATGCCTCTGCCGTCGGGAGCTTAATGTACACAATGGTGTGTACCCGACCGGATATAGGATACGCAGTCGGAGTGGTGAGCCGGTTTATGAGCAATCCCGGCAAGGAGCACTGGAACGCGGTCAAATGGATACTCCGGTACTTGAAGGGCACTTCGAACACGTGTCTCCGATTCGGCTCCGGTAAACCTCAACTTGATGGTTTTGCCGATTCGGACATGCCGGCTGATGTGGATACCAGCCGGTCTACATCTGGGTATGTAATGACATACGCAGGGGGAGCTGTTTTGTGGCAGTCGAGGCTGCAAAAGACGGTTGTGCTATCAACCACGGAAGCGGAGTACATGGCGGCTATGGAAGCCGGCAAGGAAATACTATGGATGAAGGACTTCATCAGAGAGCTCAGTATACAACAAGATGAATACCGGCTCTATTGCGACAGTCAAAGTGCCATCCACCTTACTAAGAACACAGCGTACCACTCCAGGACGAAGCACATCCAGTGTAGGTATCACTGGATTCGGGAGCGAGTAGAAGATCGACAATTCACATTGACGAAGATCCACACGGCCGAGAACGGGTCAGATATGCTAACCAAAGTACTGGTACCCGACAAGCTGGATGCATGTCGGAAGCGGATCGGACTAGTAAGACATCCCATGCCGGAGTGAAGGGGGAGTTTGTTAGGAAACAGGTCCCTCCAGATGGGAAGTGAGAAGAACAGTACTGATGAGCAAACCGGATGGTGAAGACCCGGTGAGAACCGGATGAGGAGTACCCGGCAAGAGCCGGATGGTGAATGCCCGGTGAGAAGTGCTCACCGGATGAAGGGACATATTCGTAAATATGTTTTCGGAGAGGCCATCGGGGCTATATTTATAAATAGCCGAAAAGTCATATTGGTATAAATATGACTTAGGGCAAACTTAGTCTATAGAGTTGTTGTCATTCTTGTTGGTGCGAGACTTGAGAGCGCGTAACAGTGTACACAGAGAGAGAGAGAGAGAGAGAGAGAGGAAGAGGTCGTTGCCTCTGTTGTAACTGCCGCCTGTGGCGAAGATAGCAAGCTTGAGGTCGTTGCCTCGGTGCCTTACTATTGTACATTTTGATATATGTGATAGTTTGCAGTCTGTGGGCTGCCGTGGTTTTTTTTCCTAGTTTGGGCTTTCCACGTTAACATCCTGTGTACTCTTCTCTTCACTATGTTGTGCGTTCATTACCCGTTTGCTGTGTTTGATTTTAGATTCGGTTGTGGCCGAGTGTTGTGCAAAGGGAGCGTGCATTCCTGTCACGATGCGACTCCATCCGACCCGATCGAGGAAGAGTTGAACGCCAACTCGAACAACAAAACTCGGCCATGTCCTCCACCGAAGGACAATCCAAGCTCTACCGAGCTAATTGGCCCACAAGAGCCTCCACGCGATGAAAACACGTCACGGCCAAGTCTGACATCGGACAAAGGCAAAGGTAAGATGCCCGAATACGAAGTCAAGGTCCACCCCGACGACCGTGATTCAGATGATTCGGCTCGCTCACTAGATAGTGAGTTCGGTGTACCCATCATGAGGACACCCGGAGTAAGAAACTCACATCGACAAACGAGAAACTCCGCCGCTCATCACGAGCGAAGACCCATGTCACTTGTTACGCCTACAACAAGTATATGGCCCATCACTATGCCCTCACGATGGAGGTAGTGGCCGAACAAGAGCCCGAGGATCCAAGACTTCATCACAAGCTTGAAGGGGAGAACAAAGCCGCGGAGAACCGCGCAACGAAGGCGCGAAGACGCGAAGAAAGCCGCGCAACGCCGCGAAGAAAGCCGCAAGCCGCAAGCCGCACCGATGCCGACGAAGCCGAAGGAAGCTAAACCAGACGTTGGACGCCTCACACTTGAGCTTGAGGGGGCGTGTTGAGATATCAAGCTCAACTAGTTTAATCTAGTTAGTCAACACATGTAACTTAGTAGTTACCTAGATCGAATCTAGTTAATGTGTTGACCTTAAGCCTTTAAATAGGACCTTGTACTTAAGTGGGATATTCTAGATCCTCCACTCAATACATTTTATGTAGGACTTACACATAATTACCTATGTTCTACCCACACATGTGCACCTTTGCACATGGGTTGTATATATACCTCATTGTGGGTATTTTTGAATGTTGATGACACTTTTCAATATAGTCAATCATCCCCCATTTATCTTTGTGTTCAAGTGTAACTTCCTCTCTCTCTCTCTCTCTTCCTCTCACACACTCTCACGCGCATATCATACTAATCTTCCACTATTTAACATAACCATATAATTAGTCTCTAATTAACCCTAGTTATTTACCTAATTACTTAACACTACTACTAGGCTTTCGGTTCTTGCTCAAATCCGACTCTCCGATCTGTCTCCCCGATCTAGCCGGTTGTTTCCGGATACCATCCGGATACCGATCGGGCTCATGCTTATTCAGCCGATCCGGATCCGATATAGCTTGCTTGCTCAACATTCCTAATGTTTGTTGTGCGAGATAATCACAAAACATAAGTGGATTGGGAAATTTTAGTGTTGTCATCTACTCCATTTCTAGCAATGTAGGTAAAAGCAATTGTCATCTACCCTATTGCTTTGTTATAGTTGCATAAGGATGCATGTCTTGGTAGTGATGGTTTGACATGGTTGTTCATTCAAAAGTGTTTGATCTTGGATTGGGTATTGTTGTTGTTGCATTTAATAGAATCTTTGGTAGGGGTTGTATGCCACCCAATTTGTTCGACTATTTGATTTTATGATTCCTAAAGAGGATGTTCAGTTAAATGATATTGCGAATTGGTGATTGGCCACTTTATTAAACACTATATATAAGATGTATGCAAAAATCTTGGTTAATATTTTACAAGGATTTTTGACGCGTTGGATTCAGGAATCTCAAACTAGTTTTGTTAAATATAGGATATTTTAACATTTTTACTTTTAGGGAAGCCATTGCATTCATTGTTAAATCACATTAGAACTAGATTTATTTGTTAAATTATGTGAAGGCTTATGACAAGGTAGATTGGCAATTCTTACATGTTTTGAGGAAAATGGTTTTTTTTAGGATGGATTTGTGGAGTTTCAACAATTTACACTCATGTGGTTGGTTCGGCGATGGTCATTGGGGGGAAATGTCCTAAATTTGCATCATCGCAATCAATTTGTCAAGGATGCCTGGTGACACCTTATTTGTTCCTTATTTTTGTTGATGATATGGTATATTTTCTAAGGAGTTATAAAGTTAATATAGGGGATTACCTTTTTCTAGTAGGTCAATTTTCTTTGCAATTTTTTGTTGATGCTACTTCGATGTGGATTTTGCAAAACTGTCTTTAACTACATTACACTAGTTGGTTAGGAATTTCCTATGGTTTGGGAAATAGAATGCAATAGTTAGGGCTAAGATGGAGTCGTCAACCATTATATTGCCTACATATAAGTTTGGTCTTGGGATCATTGATCCTATTGCACAAAGGCCTTGATGGGCAAATTTATGATCAAAGCATGCTTACATGGGCAAGAACTGTGGAAATAAATTATGAAATACATATGGTACTCTTGTAATCCTATGTATTGTGGCCCTTGGGCCTGATAATTTTGATGGTTTAAATGGAGTTTTTCTTGATTTAGAGATGGTAAAAAATGGGAGTACAATTTTTTTGCATATGTTTTTAAAGTTTGGATTGATATTATGAGTGGTTAGTTTACTTCATCTCCTAAGTGTATTGAGCGCGTGCATCAACGACCTTTTATTTAGAATAGGAATTGTTTATTGGATTTCAAGAAAATGCTTGGTTTCAGGACTCTACTAGCTCGTGGGATTATATACGATGTTCTTGCATCGTCATATGCATCTCGATGTGATTTTTCGGGTGGCTCTCAATCAATGGGTAATGATTGTTTACAAAGAATTATTTTTAGAATACCCAAAACTTATTTGTTGTGATGTCTATTTGGATAGGTTATATTTCTCTCGTACAAGTAGTATTTTTGGTTGTGAGTACGACTGGAAGGAATAATGAGTTGCAAACTTTTTATGTTTTTGATGATGGTAAATTGGTGTCTAGTATGCCCGATGTGGAGGTTTTATAGTCGAGTCATACTCTAAGAGTAAGAATCTTCGCTAGATCATTTGATGATTGGTGTAAAGAATCAGGTATGATTCTTGTGTAGCAGAAGAGATGTGTGTTATGTGTATGTGTGAGAGGAATTAGAGGAGAGAAGAGAGAGCACAAGATAGATAGAAAAAGGAATACTCAAGAAGAATGTGTGTATTCACAAGTAGAATAACAAATACAAAATGTAGCATTACAAGGAGTCACAACCAACTTGGTATGAAGTATGGGGAGGGTGCTTTATATATAGTCACCCTCTCTCTTCATTAACTAACTACAACAACCACTCTCTCTTGGGGAATGTGAAGACTCGTAGTCATGGGGAATATGTAACTCATTAGTTATGTGTCATAGAATATGATTTTATGATACATAGTTAATGTGTAGAGAGTAGTGGTGTCACTCTTGACCTTTGAGTAATCATAGATTCTCAAAAGGTGTGTTCACACATTGCACAATGTTGAGCTTGATTCTCAACACGCCCCCTCAAGCTCAACTCGGGTTGGTTCCTTTCGATTGATGTCCGCTTTGGCTGGTATCCGGTTTGGACGATCTCCGGTGTCCGCTTCGGTTCGTACCCGGTTCAGATGGTATCTGGTTCTCGTTGTACTCCCCATCAAGCTTGACAAGACAGGGATTGTCAATCCAAGGTCTGACATGAATTGTCGAAGCTTGTCGGCTCCAAGGGCCTTGGTGAAGATGTCGGTTGTCTAAAGATTCGTGTTGATGCGTAGAAGATCGACATCTCCAGCCTGAACACGCTCTCGAATGAAGTGGTAGTGCACTTCGATATGCTTTGTGCGTGGAACACCGGGTTTCAGGCCAGATATATACTGCTCATGTTGTTGCAGTAAATGGGAGTCAGATCCTTGATGGGAACGCCTAGATCCTTCAAAACCCATGTTGTGGCCGATGCGTAGAGGATGTTGTAATCCATTGTGCCGCTCACGTATCGTAATACTCTCTTAGCACAATCAAAATGGATATCTCACGGTGTTTGCATGAATTGGCTAAGGAGGCTGGCCGGATAGTTGAGGTCCGGTCGAGTGATCGTGAGATAGATGAGGCTCCCAATCAGTTGTCGATATTGAGTCGGCTCGCACTCGTTTGTGCCGGAGTCGACATCTAGTTTGAGGTTTAGATCGAGAGGGGTTGTCATAGATTTGTATTATGTCATCCAAAACTTGTATAATAAGTTGAGAATGTAGTGCCGTTGAGAGATCATAATGGCAGTCGAAATCTAAATTACTTTGATGCCTAGGAAGTAATGAAGTTCCTTCATGTCCGTCATCTTGAATTTGTTGGAGAGGAGGGATTTCATCTTGTTGATTTCGACTAAACTTTCTCCTCCAATGACCAAATCATCCACGTATAGGATGATGACAATCGAGATTCTAGAGTCATTTCATATGTAGAGGGAGTTGTCGGATTTTGACATTCGAAAGCCGATTTGATGAAGATATTGCTTAACTTTGAATGCCAAGCACGCGGTGCTTGTTTGAGGCCGTAGAGAGGCTTATTGTGTTGGCACATGACATTCAGGTGAGTGGGGAACGAGATCCCATGTTTCGTTCTTGCAAAGTGCCCGCATCTCCTCGTTCATTACTTCGACCCATCGCGGGTCCTTCACGGCTTCAGAAAAGGTTTTCGGCTCCCATATTGTTCCTACCTTCATCATAAAGGTGTAATGGTACGCCATATAATCGTTGTAGCCGAATCGGTTTATGGGGTTCTTTTCACGTGTGGATCGGCGAAGCTTCTCGTTTGCGGATACTAAGGCTTTCTTCGTTCCATTTGTCAGGATGTTAAGGCCTTCAAACTCACTATCGAGGGAGTGAGTCGATTCATTACCGTCAAAGTGATCGTCTTCATACTTTGACATTTTCGCCTTCCCTTTGTTCGGCTTCGGACTTGGCCGAGATTTGCTTTGATCGCTTGGAGGCTCTTGTGGCCCACTAAGCCTTGTCGTAATCGGGCTTTCTTCAAGCATGCGAGTTAGCCGATCTTCGACTTCTATCTCTATTTCGGTGGATTCCGGGTCGAGCAGAATTAGAGTCAAAGTTGTCTCTGGTGCGTACCAGGATGCGGACTCGTCGAAAACGATGTCTCGACTTACTCGAGATTTTCAAGTTGAGGGGTTGTAGCACTTGTACCCCATTTGCTCCAGTGAGTATTGTACGAGGATACATTTCACCGACTTCAGGTCGACCTTTTGTCGCTTCTCATCGGGGATGTGCACGTATGCAATGGAGTCGAATATCCGAACATGTGATAGGTCTGGCTTCTTTCCAAAAAACTTCTCGTGCGGAGTAAGTTCGTGCACACCCGATGTCGTACACTGATTCATGAGGTATGCGATCGTGTTAGCCGCTTCAACCCAGTACGACTTCGGTGGGTGCTTTTCGTTCATCATGGCCCGTGCTACTTCAAGGATGTGACAATTCTTTCGTTCGGCGACTCCATTTTGTTGTGGCGTATGTCGACACGAAAACTGTTGACGAATTCCTTCTTTCCATAGAAAAGCCGAAAATTTGTTGGAGAAGTACTCCTTGCCTCCATCCGACTGAAGACATCGTACATGTCGGCCCGTGGCTTTCTCGACTTATTCTTAAATTTTTGGAAGTGTCTGAACACTTCACTCTTTTGCCTCATGGGGTAGATCCATGTGTGCTTAGAGAAGTCGTCGATGAAGGCCACGTAGTATCAGCATCCGCCGAATGTAGTCATTTGAGCTGGACCCCATACATCAGAACGAATTACGTCGAGTGCGCCTTTCCTCACGTTCCGCTCCTTGGTGTTGGGAATTTAGTTCCTCCGAATGGGATCCAGATGAGAACCAAAGGAGCTAGATTGGACGAGCCGGATGGAGGAACCGGATCCGGAAGGGTTCTGGATGAGACCCGGAAACTGGATCGAGTGAATCCGGATGGATTCGGTGCAAACCGGATCCAAGGACATATGTGTAAATATGTTTCATGGTGAGCCCATTGAGGCTATATTTGTAAATAGCCAAAATTTCATATAAGTATAAATATGACTTAGGGTAATTACTTTAGAAGTGTTGATAGAGTGTACACAGAGAGTGAGAGAGAGACACACACACACAGAACGAGTTTTCTGTTGTAACCGCCAATTGGCGAGGACATGGAGCTCGAGGTCATTGCCTCTGACTCTCACATTGTATTCCTCCCCTTATAGTGATCGTTGGAGTCTATGGGCTCCTGTGGTTTTTCCCATTTAGGGTTTCCACGTAAACATCTTGTGTCATCTAGCTGTTAGTTTGTTTTTCTTCCATTTGTTGTTTAAGATTCGGTTGTGGCTGAGCGCTATTTTCCGCACAAACTGGTATCAGAGCAAACAAGGGAATGGAAGAATCATTCAGCGGCATGTTCAAGCTTACCGGCTCCAACTACCCAGTGTGGAAGTCGAAGATGAGGGGCATGCTCGTGGTCAAAGATCTCTGGCTACCGGTACAATTCGGTGACAAGAAACCGGACAAGATCGATACCACGACATGGGAGGTGATGCACACGAAGACAACGACGTACATATGGTGCTTCATCTACATGAGCCTATATAACAACTTCAATGAAGAAAGTAAAGCTCATGTGTGTAGAGAAACGCACGGAATATCGCTCGACTACAATCGAGTAGTAAGTCACTTCTCAAGAATCAAACACAGAAATGGGAAGTGGGGAGTAC
Organism: Azolla caroliniana; assembly: GCF_043228905.1. Taxonomy (NCBI): domain Eukaryota; kingdom Viridiplantae; phylum Streptophyta; class Polypodiopsida; order Salviniales; family Salviniaceae; genus Azolla; species Azolla caroliniana. The sequence continues at coordinate 9,054,948 of NW_028230439.1, read as the reverse complement.
ACAAGAAAAATGACACAGGATGTTTATGTGGAAAACCCTAGTAGGGAAAAACCACGGGAGCCCACAGACTCCGAACTATCACTATGAAGAGAAGGGGTACAATTAGAGACTCAGAGGCAATGACCTCGAGCTCTGTTTCTTCGCACAGTGGCGGTTACAACAGAGTATCACTCTATATATCTCTCTCTCTCTCACTCTCACTTTGTACAACAGTTATAGTGATATATAACAACAATACACTCATCATACTAAAGTGATTGCCCTAAGTCATATTTATAGTTATATGAACTTCAGGCTATTTATAGTGTTGAGATATCAAGCTCAACTAGTTTAATCTAGTTAGTCAACACATGTAACTTAGTAGTTACCTAGATCGAATCTAGTTAATGTGTTGACCTTAAGCCTTTAAATAGGACCTTGTACTTAAGTGGGATACTCTAGATCCTCCACTCCTTAGTACATTTAATGTAGGACTTACACATAAGTACCTATGTTCTACCGACACATGTGCACCTTTGCACATGGGTTGTATATATACCTCATTGTGGGTATTTTTGTATGTTGATGACACTTTTCAATATAGTCAATCATCCCCCATTTATCTTCGTGTTCATAAGTGTAACTTCCTCTCTCTCTCTCTCTCTCTCTCTCTCTCTCTCTCTCTCTCTTCCTCTCACACACTCTCACGTGCATATCATACTAATCTTCCGCTGCTTAACGTAACCATATAATTAGTCTCTAATTAACCCTAGTTAATTACCTAATTACTTAACATATAGAAATAGCCTCAATGGGCTTATTCAAGACATATTTACAAATCTGTCTTCTCTTCCGGTTCTCACCGAGTCTCCTCCAGTTTCTGGATCTCTTCCGGTTCTCACCAGGTCCTCTTTATTCATCACCAGATCCCATCCGGAGAGACCGATTTCCCAACAATCTCCTCCTTCACTCCGGTATGGAATGTCTTGTAAATCCGATCCGCTTTCGTCATGCGTTCAGCTTGTCGGGTGTCAGCACCTTGGTCAACATATCTGACCCGTTCTCCTACGTGTGGATCTTCGTTAGCATGAACTCTCAATCTTCAACTCGCTCTCGGATCCAGTGGTACATGCGCTAGATGTGCTTTGTTCTAGAATGGTATGCCACGTTCTTTGCAAGGTGGATGGCACTTTGACTGTCGCAGTAGAGCCAATATTCCTCTTGCCGGATCCCTAGCTCTCTGATGAAGTCCTTCATCCATAATATTTCCTTGTCGGCTTCCACGACTGCCATGTACTCCACCTCCATGGTGGACAACGCAACCGTCTTCTACAGCCTCGACTGCCATGAAACGGCTCCCCCTGCATAGGTCATGACATATCTGGAGGTTGATCGGATGGTGTCCACATCAGTCGACATATCCGAATCGGTAAAGCCTTCCATGAGGGGTTTACCAGAGCCAAATTGGAGGCACATAATCGAAGTGCGCTTCAAGTATCGGAGTATCCATTTTACTGCATTCTAGTGCTCTTTTCCGAGGTTGGTCATGAACCGACTCACCATTCCAACTGCGTATCCAATATCCGGTCGAGTACACACCATTGCGTACCTCAAGCTCCTGATCGTAGAGGCATATGGAATCTTCATCATATCCGCCTTCTCTGCCTTTGTCTTCGGGCTTTTCTTATTGGATAATCTGCAGTTTGCCGGTAGTGTCGATCTGACCGGTTTTGCTTTTAACATGTTTAACCTCTGAAGCACCTTTGTCACATACTTTTCCTGTGACAGCCACAATTGCTTCTTCGACCGGTCCTGGATGATGTGCATCCCCGGTATCTATTTTGCCGGACCCAAGTCTTTCATTGAGAAGGTCTAGTTAAGCGCCTTCTTGAGCATCCGTATCTTGACTTGGTCTCGTCCGACAATCAACATGTCGTCCACGTATAGGAGCAATATCAGGAAATCTCTTCCATCAAATTTCTTCACAAACATGCAGTGATCGGCCTGCGTCTTGTGGTACCCTTGATCGGTCATGAAGGAGTCAAACTTCCGGTACCATTGCTGGGGAGCTTGCTTTAGTCCGTATAAGCTCTTCTTTAGCTGGCACACCAGGTACTCCTTCCCTTTCTTCTCAAATCCTTCCGGTTGATGCATGTAGATCTCTTCTTCGAGATCTCCGTGTAGGAATGCCGTCTTGACGTCCAGTTGCTCTACCTCTAGATCCATGCCCAATACCGTCCGGATGGATGCCATCTTTACTACTAGGGCAAAGGTCTCAGCGAAGTCCACTCCTTTCTTCTGTTGGAAGCCCTTCACCATGATTCGAGCCTTATACCTTGGTGGATTTCCAGCGTTTCCCAGTTTCAGCTTGTACACCCACTTGTTCCGGAGTGCCCTCTTTCCTTTCGGCAACTCCACCAATTCGTATGTGTGGTTCTCATGTAGGGAAACCATCTCATCCTGCATGGCACTCAACCACTTGCGGTTGTGGGTGTCTCCCCTTGCTTCTTCAGAGCTTTCCGGCTCCGCCTCATCGGTTAGCAACACATGCTCTGCATTCGGAAATTTTCGGGGGCCTCTTCTCTCCCAGAGAGGATATCTCTGTCCTTGGTTTTTGACTGTCAGTTCCTCCGTCTGATCCTCATCCTCATCTGATTCGGGATCTACTCTGGTTCTAGTGTCTTCTTCTTCTTCTTCTTCTTCTTCGATCACAGACTCTGAACCACGAGAGCCGACAAACTCCGAACTACGTGGAAAAACCTAGTAGGGAAAAATTACGGGAGCCCACAGACTCCGAACTATCACTATGAAGAGAAGGGGTATAATCAGAAACTCGGAGGCAACAACCTCGAGCTCTTTTTCTTCGCACAATGGCGGTTACAACAGAGTATCACTCTGTATGTCTCTCTCTCTCTCACTCTCACTCTGTACAACAGTTACAGCGATATATAACAACAATACACTCATCATATTAAAGTGATTGCCCTAAGTCATATTTATAGTTATATGAATTTAGTGTTGGGAATATGTCCCTCTAGTGGGAGGAAGAACCGACTGATCGGAAAGCCGACAGTCGATGATAGGGATGATCCGACTGTTCGGAAAGCCAACAGTCGAAGAGTTGACTGTTATTATTATAGTAATAATGATGATGATGATGTGTGGAAACAAGTCCCTCCAAATGGGAAAGAGAGAGGAGCCAAGTTGATGAGTGACTCGGCCGAGGCCGAAACCGAAATCGTGTAAATAGCCAACTCGGGAGACTATAATTGTAAATAGTCTAAGTGTGCGCCCCACGAGGGTTAGGTATGTAAATGGCCAGAAAGTTGCGTAAGTATATACGCAACTAGGGCAAACTTTAGTGTAATTGGAGTAGAGTGATGAACTGCGTAAGAACAGAAGTTGTAAAATGCAAGAGAGCGTGAGAGAGAGAAGTGTGAGCCACGCCATAGCTGTGTGTGTAACAGCAGACGTGAAGAGCCCTGTGCGGCTGATGCACTCGTGAGAGAGTGTTGTAATCATCTTTGTATTGTATATCCACTACTTATAGTGAAGAATCTGTTCACCCGTGGTTTTCCCCCGCTTTTAGGGTTTTCACGTAAATCTTTGTGCACGGTTGTCTGTCTTGTTTTTTCTAGCATTTCTGTGATTCATATTTCAGCGCGTAGTTCGTTTATTGTGATCTATTCCGCATCGATTTCTCAACATAGGGCTATTTACAGAAATATCCTCAATGGGCTTATTCAAGACATATTTACAAATCTATCTTCTCTTTCGGTTCTCACCAGGTCTCCTCCGGTTTCCGGATCTTTTCCAGTTCTCACTGGGTCCTCTTTATTCATCACCGGATCCCATCCGGAGAGACCGATTTCCCAACAATGTGATCTGGGAGAAATTTGCCACTATGCTCGAGAGTAAAAACGTCGTAAATCGTGTTTCGGTATTTTGGAAGCTAGTGAGGCTCCGATATCATGACGGATCCAACATGGCAGAGCACATGAATGCATTTCAAGGACTCATAAATCAAACAACTTCGTTTGAAGTACCTCTGGCTGACGAGGTACTTGCATTGCTCCTGCTCAGTTCCCTCCCAGATAGTTGGGAGACGCTAGTTGTCACTTTGGGCAACGCCGGGCCAGAAGGAAAACAGTTGTGGCGAGCTACACCATGACAACAGCAAGCGCGACGACCCGGAAGTTGCAGCTCCGACAGCAGCTCAACAACATCCGACAGCGAGATATGTCAGCTCCCAACTATACCACCTAAAATAAAGGATATCTATGACGCGCTCGGTTCCATCAACGTGACGGTGGACGAAGAAGAGAAGGTCTAGATCTACCTCCATGTTCTAGCACAATGGTACGTGCCAAACTGAACTGTGATTTGCACCTAGGAGAAGCCACCATCCTTCTTTGACCTGCAATCAATGCTAATGGTTGAATAAAACCACGCGAGTGGGTCAAAGACCATTTAATCGAACAACCAGATGTTGTGCACGGAGGCGGATCGGCCCGGTGGGCGTGGAGGACGAGGTGGGTCGGCACACATTAGCGGCGGCCGTCAAGAGCAGAACCGAAGGCACAGAGATAGTGCCGACAACAATTCTGGACCCTCCACAAGTAGGGGGAGTCAAAGCGGCATTGGAAAACGCCAAGGGAAGACTGACACGGAATGCTGGTATTGTGGCAAGAAAGGTCACCGTGAGAGCGAGTGCTGGAAGAAGCGCTCTGATTCGGATAAATCCAGATCCGGTAAGGCCAGACAAGGGAACCGACAAAGCTCGCACTACACAGAAGGACCGGAAGGATACGAAACCGAAAAGACTGAAAAAGGTCCAACCTTTGTGATGAAATACAAGGCGAACTTGATGAAGAATACCACTTCCACATCGGAGGAAGTGTGGTACGTTGACTCCAAAGTGTCTAACCACATGACGAGCCACGAAGAGTGGTTCTCATTTCTAGAAAAACCGGAGCAACCGGGAGTTGTCGAAATTGGAGACGACACCCCTCACCCACTTTAAGCCATGTTGGACAAAAGGGCAAGCTAATGAATGTTTTAAATGTTCCAACAATCACAAAAGAACCTGGTGTCGGTCGGACAGATCGTCGACCAGGGGATGCAAGTGCGGTTTACACACCTCGGGTGCTTCATCGAGGAAGACGGCCAGATCATCATGCAAGGGTTCGGGGACGGGAGGATGTTTATCCTCGACACCAATGAAGTTGATACCACTCTATTTGCAAAACGACAAAAAGTCCAATCGGACATCGACTTATGGCACAAGTGGATCAACCACGTCAACTACCAGAGGCTTCAAGATCTGCAATCGAAACAGGTGGTGTTCGGACTACCGAAATTTAGTGGCCGGAAGTGTTAGAGCTAAGATCTAATGGAAGCATATAATAAGGATCAAAGATAGATAAATAACAACGGAGAGAGAGAAAGAAGGGTGTCGATCCACCCGACCACCCCCGAGCGAAGGGATTGAGACAGACTCGAGCCTCGATCAACGTCCCATACCACCGTCGTGGCATCGAGTCCTACCTGGTGCTGACGCACTCACTACAAGTGTTGACCCACCACAATGTCAGAGTCTCAACATAGTAGATAATGTGTCAAATGAGGGTAGCTAGGCCTCATATTTATAGCCAGAACTAAGGCCCCCATGCAAGTTCACACTTGGCCTAATGGGTTGTCTCAATCCTGAGTATTAAAATTAATCCTCCTCTTCTTTACACTCTCATTTAACCCTCACACTTTATCCATGTGTATAGAATACTACGGTAAATTCTCACCACGGGATATTCTATGGTCATGCCCATAACAGGAAGGCCCAATTTTGTGAAGGTTGCTGACGGGAACTCAACGCTCCTTATGCACAACGCTCGGCCACAACCGAGCTTAAAATCATACATAGAAAACGGGAAAGACTGAATGACACGAAGAAGAGAAGAGTACATAGGATGTTTACGTGGAAAACCCAAACTAGGGAAAAAACCACGGCAGCCCACAGGCTGCAAACTATCACTATGTTAGAATGTACAACAGTGAGTTCACGGAGGCAATGACCTCGTGCTCACGATCTTCGCCACAGGCGGTGGTTACAACAGAGGCAACGACCTCTTTCTCTCTCTCTCTCTCTCTATACACAGTTACGCGTTGTCTCTCTCCCTTGCACCAACAAGAATGACAACAACAGTAAATAAAGTTTGCCCTAAGTCATATTTATACTAATATGACTTTTCGGCTATTTACAAATATAGCCACGATGGACTCTCAGAAACATATTTACGAATATGTCTCTTCATCCGGTGAGCATTCCTCACCGGGTCTGCACCATCCAGCTCTCCATAGCCGAGTACTCCTCATCCGGTTCTCACCGGGTCTGCACCATCCGGTTCTCCGTAGCCGGGTACTCCTCATCCGGTCCTCACCGAGTCTGCACCATCCGGCTCTCCGTAGCTGGGTACTCCTCATCCGGTCCTCACCGGGTCTGCACCATCCGGCTCTCCGTAGTCGGGTACTCCTCATCCGGTCCTCACCGGGTCTGCACCATCCGGCTCTCCGTAGCCGGGTACTCCTCATCCGGTCCTCACCGGGTCTGCACCATCCGGCTCTCCGTAGCCAGGTACTCCTCATCCGGTCTTCACCGGGTCTGCATCATCCGGCTCTCCGTAGCCGGGTACTCCTCATCCGGTTCTCACCGGGTCTGCACCATCCGGCTCTCCGTAGCCGGGTACTCCTCATCCGGTCCTCACTGGGTCTGCACCATCTGTCTCTCCGTAGCCGAGTACTCGTCATACGGTTTCGGCCTCGGCCAGTTTGTTCATCGGCACTGTTCTTCTCTCTTCCCATCCGAAGGGACCTATCTCCCAACAGTTGCCAACTTGGGAAACAACACCGACTTCCATTTGCCAACGAGCGAAACCGGAGCCATAACAAGCTTGACATGATACATTCGGATGTATGGGGACCGGCACAAAATGTCAATCTTGGCGGGAGCCGATATTTCGTCTCCTTCATCAACGACTACAACCGGCACACGTGGATCTATCTCATTGAGTAGAAAAGCGAGTTCTTCAACTGTTTCCGGAACTTGCAAAGTCTTGTCGAATGGGAAACGGACAGGAAGATCAAGTCCATGCAGTCGAATGGCGGAAAGGAATACTTTTCCGACCAATTCAGTAGTTATTTGCAGCAGAAAGGAATTCGAAGGGAGTTCAGCTGCCAATCAGGCCGAAACAGAACTTCATAGCCGAGAGGAAGAATCGGTCGATCGTCGAGGCAGCACGGGCAATGCTGGAGGAGAAGAGAATGCCTAAGTTCTACTGGACCAAAGAGGTCTTGACGGCCGTCTACGTCCAAATCAGATCGGGGAGAAGGTGTTGGCACACAAACTGTATTTCGGGCGGACGCCAAATTTACGACACCTAAGGATATTCGACAGTATTGCCTATGTGCATGTGCTGGAGGAGAGGCGGAGAAAGCTGGCCCTGAAGTCGGAGAAATTCATTTTGGTTGGCTACTCACATGAATAGAAGGGGTATAAGTGTTATAACCCCCAGACCAAACATGTTCGAGTAAGCCACGATGTCGAGTTTGATGAGTCGGCTACATGGTACTCCATACCGACTCCAACTCCGGCTCCGACCCCCAACAACTCTGATTACCCGATCACAAAGGATGAGGCCAATGAGCCCGAAATTAGCCGGGCAAACGATAATGAAGAAGTGTTCAACACTCAAGATGAGAGTCCGATCTCCTTCCGGCTAAGCGGTTCGAATGAAGAGCCGAGTCGCAAAGACCAACAGGATGATGAGTCAGCAGGTAGTGGAGACTCAGTTGTGCTCTCTCCGTGCAAGGAACCGAGGAGACGGTTCACGCGCAAAGAGAAGAGGAAGAAGAAAATGTCGGAATACGATACTGGCAGAGACAAGTCAAATCGGAGCAAATCCTGTAGAAAATAGTGCTCGGCCACAACCAAGTCTCAAACGCACGATGGAAGAAATAAACAAAAAGTGGCAATGCACTTACATAGAAAACAAAGACGACATCAAATGTTAACGTGGAAAACCCTAATAGGTAAAAACCACGGGAGCCCACAGACTCCAACTATCACTATGAGAGAAGAAGGGTACAATGGTGTGACACTCAGAGGCAATGACCTCAAGCTCTGTCTTCGCCAATCGGCGGTTACAATAGAAATTTCTTTCTATTTCACTCTCTCTCTCATTCTGTACAACAATAATGATAACAACCTTAATGAACATTGTTACCCTAGTTATATTTATACTTATATAACTTTAGGACTATTTGCAAAGATGACCTGAAACCGTCACATCAGAACATATACATAAACTAATGTCTAACCGGATACCAACCGAATCCATCCGATCGGGTTTCCGGATATCTTCTAGATCCATCTGGTCTAGTTCTTTCCTTCAACTCATCCAAACTGCCTTGTTCGATTCTCATTCAGATCCCATCCAGAGGGACGGAATTCCCAACAAATCCGACTCTGAACAAAACAAAGACAGACCTTCGGAGACGAAGTCCGAGTCAGCCAAGAGGGCCCTTAAATCGGCAAACGAGAAGTTACGTCGATCTACCTGCCAGAAGAATCTCGTGAAGTAGTATGGGTATAATGAGTACATGGTGCATCATTATGCGTACATGACGACAGTGGTAGAAGTGCGTGAGCCGTAGAGCTACGCAGAAGCGGCGAAAGATGCAAACCAACGTGCCACTATGGAGGAAGAAATGCGGGCACTCGATGCCAATGACACCTGGGATCTGGTTGACCCTCCCCGACATTGGAAACTGATCGGCTAGAAGTGGGTATACAAGGTAAAGTATAATGTTGACGCTTCCGTCAACCGGTACAAGACCCGGCTAGTGGCGAAGGGATACACACATACCCACGGAATCGACTACAACGAGACCTTCACTCCGGTAGCGAAAATGACGATTGTCCATGTGGTGTTGGCGGTTGTTGTGGCAAGGGGGGGGGGGGGGGGGGGGGGTGGCATCTTCACCAATGGACGTGAAGAATGCATTTCTTCAAGGCGATCTTGAAGAACAAGTCTATATGATCCAACCCCCCAGATTTCCGCTGGAGATGAACAACTGGGCTATGTGCCGACTCAAGAAGTCGCTCTACTGCTTGAAGCAAGCCCCCCAAGCTTGGAATTAGATAATCACGCACTAGTTGCGTAAGATGGGGTTTGAGGCCTTGAAGTCTGATTCTTCATTGTTCATTCGGAGAGGTTTGTTGTACATATTGATATATGTGGATGATCTAGTCATCACCGGACCTGGACCCGGACTCGCTAAAATTGGCCGAGGGAAGTCCAACTGGCGGACGCATTCAAAATGAATGACCTGGGGGACCTTCATTACTTCCTTGGGATCGAAGTGATCCACACCCCCGATGGCATTTTGTTACCTTAGCAACACTATGTGTTGAATATGTTGTACAAGTTCGGCATGACGGATTGCCAATTGGTCTCCACACCCCTGGACCGAAACCTGAAGCTTCATCCTGACTCTGGACCGGCCTACAATGAGAGACGATTCCGACAAATTGTTAGAAGCCTTATTTACTTAACGATCAACCAAACCAACAGTTTATGCAGAAGCCAACCGTCAAGCACCTTTAGTGCCTGCATCGACTATTGCGATATGTGAGCGGCACGAAGGATCGGGGACTGTTATACTGACATGGTATAACTAAAAAACTAGTCGGTTATACAGATGCCAACTGGGCCGGTGATGCGTCGGATCGTCGTTCCACCTCCGGTTTCATGTTCTCTCTGGGTAGCGTGACTAGTGCGTGGAGCAGCAAAAAGCAGCTGATAGTGGCTCTATCGAGCACTAAGGCTGAGTACCAAGGCGCTACCATTGCTACCTGTGAAGACATATGGCTTTGGCGACTGCTACAAGACCTCCGAATTGACGTACCGACTCCGATCCCGATCTACTACGACAACATGAGTAGCATGCAGCTGGCCAAGAACCTCGTGTTCCATGCTCGGACGAAGCACATTGAAATGCATTATCACTTCGTGCGAGCACGGGTCCTCAGCGGTGAAGTCGAACTCCGGTAAGTTTGAACGGATTGGCAGGTTGCCATCATCTTCACCAAGCCACTCGGGTCAGACAAGTTGCAACATTTTTCGGAGATGCTTGGGCTACAACATCTCGACATGCCGCACTTGTGGGGGAGAACAAGAATAGAAACCGAAGAGATAGGTAAAGGCACCAGAGAAGCAGCCGGAGAGCAGGAGGAAATGACCGAAACAGGGGGGAGACAAGAAGAAAAAGGGAGCTAAGTCGAATGAAGAAGTCAGCACATCAAAAAAAGTTGGAATAAGCGACGAAGGCGGCAAAGTCAAGAAGGACATAGTCGACTAGAAGAAGAAGGCCAAGACCCGAACATGGTCTGATGTGGTAAAGGGCTTATTCAAAAGAGGTGTTCAATTTGGAGGAGCCGAATCAACTCAAGGCCAAGCGGACAAAAAGGAAACAGAAGTCGACACCGACACAAAGGAACTGTTGGATCTAGAAGCGCCGAAGTCACAATAGGGAAGGAGCTAAGATGGGCCTCTTGAGGAGACAAGCCGACCGAGAAGGTCAAGGTGTGCAAAACCGTGCGGGTCGTTGGAAGCGGAACCGTACGGGTCGAGGAGCACGAGCAAGGCGAGAATATGTCAGGAATAGTTTATTGCAAGGATCGGCAAAGACTGGCACTGAGATCCAACGTCAAGTTGAGCTTGAGGGGGAGTGTTGAGTGGACCAACTCAACCTGATCCGAATTGGTTGAATAAGCCAGAGCTAGATCGGTATCCGGAACCAGAGCTAGATCGGTGTCTAGAGAAGGGGGCCAGATCGGAGAGCTAGACCCACTTGCAAACCGATAGGTCGTTAGAGGTCTACACTCCTAGACTAGGTAGGTATCCTAGGAGTTAGTGTCAGTAGCTCAATACGAGCATTGAAGTACTTATTAGTACTTCTGTCAGTCCTTTTAAGGACTTGTTAAAAGTGCTCTTTGAGCACATTGTATGTATAGAGTGATATTTTGTGATTTTAGTTTTATGTTGTTCTGCTCTCTCTGTCTCTCTTGCGTACTCTGTGTGTGTAACACAAGATTTCCATTAAACCTTAGTTCTATTTTCTATTGCTATTTGGTTGAGCCAGTTTTTCTAAGCTTCTGCACATTAACTTTCACACATACATAAGGTGTTTTATAGACATGAGTCTATACAACAACACCAACGAGGAGACAAATGTGTGAACCTTCCCTTTAAGCAAATCGATGATTTTTGGAACATGTGTGCGTGGAACTAGAATTGGCTTCAGATTCTACGACACGTGATCGATCGCGAAGATCACCGACTCAACTTTCTTCGTATCCACACACCCGATTTCCCTTGGTGCAAATGCAAATGCTTTGCCATGCTACTCCAACATCTCCTATAATCGTTCTTATAAGAGGAACCCACCTCCACTGATCTGGAGTTTCTTCCGGGTCTCATTCGTGCAAGTATATCCGATATCTACGAACTTTCGATGTATCAGATCATCTAAAACTTCTTTCATCTTTTGTTCCCTATTTGCGGGTAATAATGGTCCCGTGACTGGTTTCACCATTTTCTCCACGGTCCTATACTTCATGCAGACCATCACATCTTCTTTTTAGAGCACATCTGGCCCCATTTCCGCAATGATCTTGTATACTTCGACGGATTCCACTGGAAATATCCAGATTCCTTGCTCATTTGTACCCTCCATCTCTTCGAGCTTCCTCAACTAACCCCATGATTTCTTCATTTTCTTTTATGATCGATGCAAACTGTAGTTCATCCTACATCTTCCATAGTTATTTCTTCATTACTCTAGTCACGGCCATATACGTAGACGTCCCATTCAGACTAATTCGCACTTGTATTGTTCTGAGATTTTTCCTCCTACGTGGGGTATCAAGGCTCCTCAGACTATAACTCCCCCACTCTGCAATAGTTCACTTTAAAATTTCATTTTTTTCTGGGACAAAAGCTCTCTCTTGTTCCTTTCATGATTTGGTAGCACAGTCAAGAATTGTATAGATTTTCCAATTCGTTTTTGCTCTGAATCCGTGCAAAAGTCGTTATGTTGTCGAGCACCTTTGTTTCCATTTGTGAAGTTATAATGAAAGTTTGCCTGAGGATCACGTAATGTGAAACCTCATTTTGCATGAAGAAATTTTGGTCAATCTCCACATCTCCAATCTTCATCGTCACATCCAAACAAGTCATAAATAGATATTCCGTGGCTGCCCAGATCTTCCATATGTGATTGGTCTTTATAGGTCACTTCCCCTTCTTGTAGAACTCCTTGGACATCAAATTGATCTCTGATCTGTGATCAATCAACACAACTACGGCCTCTTTGATGTTTCCAATCTGGACCGGAGTCTATGTAGTTCCCCGTGCCTAGTGTGGCTTTGTGTAGTGGGAGTTTGGAATTTCATCCTATGCTTCTATGTCGTTCATTAAAATGGTACTCGCATTTACCCTTGGAGCATTTAACTCTTCTATAGCCTGCCTCTTTCTTTTTATGAGATCCACGAGGAGATCGTAGAACTCCTTTGCGAGTCCGAGCAATTCTCGAAGGGAAAAGTCTACCCGACTATCGTGGATTCTCTCTTCGAACACCTTTTTTAGGTTCGTCTGTTGATCGATGTCAAAGACGAGTTTGAATGCCACAATCATCTTCCCTTTTCCCTTCTCTTCAGAGTTCCAGCTCTCAGGTGCCTTCGACAGTTCAGCCGCTTCATCCGTGCACCGTCACTTCTCATCTACGTACACCTCATGTAGCTAACATAAGGCATATACACTATTCTTATCTACGGGGCACTCCCATCCCATAACTTCCTGGATGTCATTTGTGGTGCTCCGGATTTCATCAGAGCTAGACATCTCTGAAATTTCTGGCACTTCCGACTAGAAGGTTGCTTTTGCTCCGTATGAACCGCCTACCTATATTCCTGCAATTGTCACATATTTGCTTCGCACCACCATCTCCTCCTCTTGCATCTTCTTCATACTACCTTTTCGGAAGTTCTGTTGGAGTGGCTTTCGGGAGTCCATAGAATGGATCTGGTTCCCTTCTCAGTAGATGGGATCCCACTATAATGCCTCCTTATGTTCATCACAATCCTTGTGGTCGTGTTCAGTACTATCACACCATATACATTGACGGTCCATATACTTAGAACTCACAGGCTGGTCCTCCGTTTTCTTCACCATGGCAATTTTCAGGTCCTCCATCCCTTTTAGAATTTGCTCAACCACGGATGTGGCTATTCCTCTCTCGATCGTGGTCTCATGGATTCGTGATTGGAGGTCCCCTAATCCAGCTCTTGATCTGGGAGTTAGTTTCAAAACCCTCTTCTCTTCATTTCCAAACCACTATCTCCTCTTTTTGAACCGGGCGACGCTAGTCCTCACGTTCGTGCAGACATTTGTGAGCCCAATAGTTGTAGTTACATCTTCCAACAACATCCTAAGATCGTTTCAGTCCCGGTCATCCATAGCTCGTAAGAACATGATCACTTTGTCCGGTGCGAGGATAGCTTGATCTCTCGTAGATACCTTCCCGAATCGACTCTCAAATTCTAAGAACACTTCGAGAACTTTCAACCCTTTGTTCGGTGTTTCCACCCAATCCTAGAATCCCCTCTGTGTTGCCTTGCTTCTTCAAAGGCCGCCCACGTCGGATTTTGTTGTTGTATCCCGTGGATGCTCCCTTGAAGCCCATTCGTAGCCACCTGATTGAAGGATATCACTTGCAATCCTTCCAGGATCCCACATCACAACATCTTTGCCTTGTAGTTTCGTAGATAGTGTGACACATCCTTTCCATTGAATTGCCCGTACCATTGCACGAGCCGCTCTATTGTCGCCGCGATCTCTGACATCGCGCGTTTTTCCTACAATATCCACGTGGATGCTCCCTTGAAGCCCATTCGTAGCCACCTGATTGAAGGATATCACTTGCAATCCTTCCAGGATCCCACATCACAACATCTTTGCCTTGTAGTTTCGTAGATAGTGTGACACATCCTTTCCATTGAATTGCCCGTACCATTGCACGAGCCGCTCTATTGTCGCCGCGATCTCTGACATCGCGCGTTTTTCCTACAATATCCACTCGAACATCATCATCATATTGATCGCCTCTTGTTGATTCTCTATCTCCTTGCCACCCGTCTTCACGTCGTGTTCACCAAATGTGTCGTGCCTTACGGCGCCAGATTGTTGTGTAGTCGGGTGGAACCACCGAGGTTTTGGATGAGGAGGAGGAATTTAAGACAGATAATCTTTATGAATAGATTGAAAGAGAGAGATAGAAAACTCGTGAATTCCACGAGTATTGTGTATTAAATTAATCAATATTTAGAACCCTAATAATACCCAAGAATTTAACCCCCTTATTAGATTTTGCTCCCATCCTTATATAGTGATGGGAGAGGCTAAGTATAACTTACTACATGGTAAATATCATGCTTTTTCTAACTATAGTCTTCATCCACACTAGTTGAGCATGAGTAAGTGAGGCTAAGTATAGCTCGCCACATGGCAAGCATCATGCTTTTTTCTAACTATTCATGCACACTAGTTGTGCACAAGTAAGTTACCTAGAATTTATTTGTAGGATAAGATCTTGTATATACTAAATTCATAATTACATCACTTATCATGAGGTAGTACAATGGTAAGGCTTAGAATTATTAACATGGTGGTACAAGGTTTGAATCTTGCCTTGTGCATGTAACATATTTTTTAGCATTTTCTTCTATTTATTCATTCAGGTTCTTTGTACGTTTTTCACAATGTGTACAAAGTACACCACAACAACACTATTCTTGCTTTCTAATGGATATACTTGGGTCTATGTGAGGCGGTCAAGATTTTTGTAAAATATCCTAAATACAAACCTAATTATCCTCAAATGTTCAAAAGTTTTGTAAAATATCCTAAATACGAACCTAGTTATCCTCATTTGACACCGACCTAACTTTTCTATCATTATTTCTTCTCTGTACGTTTTTTATGATGTCTACGACGTACGCCACGACAACGTTATTCTTGCTTTCTAATGGATATACTTGGGTCTATGTGAGGCGTTCAAGATTTTTGTAAAATATCCTAAATACAAACCTTTTTTTTTCCAAAATGAAGCTACTTTCCCATTAGTTAGGTAGGATTATTACAAAGAGACTGTACAAGGAAGCTTAAACATAGATCGGAGAATCTCCCTCCGATCAAGTTCAAGAAAATGAGACTAGTTAAATCGCCTTTCAGATTGACTACTTAATGTAAGTACCTATAGCTAAAACGGTGCCCTGCAGTGATGGTTAGTACGAGACAATTCTTGGGATCGACAATGAAGGGAGGGTGGTAAGTGAGCCGGAAACAGCTAGCGTGGGGCTGGTAGTTCCACCTCAAGCCACTTCCTCCTTGTGTCACCATAGGTGTGTTCCGCCATTTCTGCCAAAAGCGCAAACGAGTAGTGCCCACGTCAGAGGAATGGTTGCAAACCTTGTCCAATTGCCCTCGTAGGTAGCTAATAATCGCAAACCATATGTCCATGATCACTTCCTTCGGGGGCCGCACCAAATCTTAGAAGACCTTTAGGCAACGCGCTTTCCATACATACCACAGGGTGAAGCCTGCGATCAGCATCCAAATGTCTGGGAACCTAGGGGATGCGGACTGCAAGCCTCTCTCAAATCGAATCTTGGCGATTTTTCCTCTCATGCATACGTAGCACCAACTATCCGCATTGAAGGCGTTCGTCCACCTATCAACAGAGTGATCAAGCCATGCCGCAACACTCCACGATGTTGTTCCTTCCACTTCACATGCCGCAAGGAGGCGAGTCACTCTATCCCATACCTTTTGAGCGTGAGGGCAATCCCACAGACAATGCCTCAGAGTCTCAATAGGTGAGTGGCAAAGTGGGCAGCCTAACGGGCCGCCACGTTTACCTAGCCATTCACCAACGGGAACCACATTATGACGGATTTGCCACCAAAAAAACTATCTTTTCCGGCAAGTGGAGACGCCAGAGACCCTTCCAAAAGGTAATGAGCACCTCATCAGGGATGCCCAATGTACGCCAGCCATTGTGTAAGGGGCCGTCTAGTTGCAAATGAAAAGTCCAACCCAGTTTAGTGTTGTACTCGAAGAAATGGCGAAATTTGCCATCATGTTTCCACTTGAAATCCCCTGGGTCCTATTCTAGTTTGACGAGGGGACAACAACCATATACCCATAACTTCCAATGGGGTTCCACCTTAGCAACATCCGGGTTTGTCTTCCAGATGTTACCAACCTATGCCACCACGTGGATAGGGTTTAGGGTTTAGGGTTTATCCTCATACGTTCAAAAGCTTTGTAAATTATCCTAAATAGGAACCTAGTTATCCTCATTTGACACCAACCTAACTTTTCCATCATTATTTCTTCTCGATAACTCCAATATTGGCATACAAGATATTGTTGGAAATCTCTCATCGTCCACTTTTTTTAATCAATCTTTTCTTTCTAAATTTGGATGTATCAGATGAAGATGTTATGAGTGTTTTTCGTTATTTGAATCTTATTGTCCATGATTTGCATTTTTCCTACTTGTTTGTTATTGAAAAACACATTTATCTTCATCCATTTGAGTTTCTTCCTTCTATGATTGTTGTGATGCTTAAATCCTCGATATTGACCTCAACTCTTGGTTGTCCTAGGGTTTAATATATATTCAACTATCTTTTCTCTTAACAAAACTTAACTTCACACTTACCATCCACCTCACCATCTTCTCATGTGCCTTGATTTTAAAAGCTCAAAATGTTGTAACCCTATCATTATTTATGTGATGGGAACAACGCCAATGAGCATGTCTTTATCTTAAACTACATATGGATTTGAACTGCCTATCCCATCACCTCAAAATGAGATTCTCAATTACCTAGGCTAGAGCAAATTACTTCCTTAGTTCTTTCTTTTCACCTTGAAATAGGTTTACAATAAAGGAAGGTTCACCATGTTGGTCATCCTATGTCTCGACATCCGTTTGCATAATAGGAACATGAGATTTTAGAATTTTGAAAGCTCATGTACAATCATATTCATTGAGTCTTGTAATTGATGGAAGTCATTTTCAAACAAGGATGTGGACGAAGTAGTGTGTGGGATCAACTCCCTTTGTGAGAGTCCCACATTTTCTTCAAAATTTTAAGCCATGAGTAACTAAAAAATGTATTTAGCAACCATAAATAAGTTACTCAAGTTAAAATATTTACAAAAGAAATCTCAAAATAATCACATGATAATAATCATTGCATAAAAGGTTGCACATTATGATTGTTCAAGAATTTTACTGATAAACATTGTAAATAAGCTTGCATATTGTGATTATGAAAGGAATGTACATAGATGGTGGGATTGGATTGACAATGTATGGAAAGAAAACTCAAATTTGGTCAAATATAGTGCATTGTATCAAAGTGTGATAATTCATTCTAAATATTTGCATTTATTCAAAGAGAATATGCATAGTCAATGAGTTTCCTCACTTACACCCCAACACCTTGTCTCATGTTGAAGAGAATGCAACAAACTAAATCGTATTGAAGCAATGATACAAATAGTGGATATTGAAGCTCTTATATATAAAGGGGCCATGTTACGTTCCATGTTCGATTTGTCAAATATTGTCTTCAAACAGTATCATATCTACGCAAGCACCAAAAATACAAAGGCCCTCACAAATGTTAATGGTGCCTCATAGAAGATCTTGCATAATCAATAAGAGGTAGAAAAGTACAATATGAATTTCAAATTTAATCCAACCCATCTATCGATGAGAAATATAAGCAACCTCTTGCACATGAGGTGTCGTGATCACTCATGAAACAAGTACATTCAATCTAACAAGAAGATCTCAAAATCCTCGTCTTTCCTAGCCTAAGACACATGCCTAATGTGTGTTCCAAGCACAACTAAACTTCTCTTTGTATGCAAGCCAATGCATTCATGCATTCAAAGCAGTGCAAGCCCATATTCTTGATATTGACTATGTTAGTCAAGAAGAGAAGAGCATGATAATAATACCATTATATTATTGTCTTTCTAGAGCCAATCATCAATAAAGTCATCCCAAATGCCTTATCTCAGAGATCATCCGAGAAATAATAACATACTTTGCAATTGTAACAAGAGGATCGTCGATGTTTTTCATAATGGTCTTGGGTCCAATAGTCCAAGATGTCACACGGTAGACAACAAAATTATTTAGAAGAGCATACAGAAAACCTCCACTCAATTTTGCTGTAGTTGGAAAATTCCATTAGGCTAAGTAGATGGCATCTATGAAGGGAATCTGTGGCATCATTCATTGTTAAAACGGCATATTTAGACAGTGGATGTCGTCTGATGTCCAAAACATCGATAAAGTTTTTGCAAAAATATGTGAAATTTGAGATATATGAAGGTTATGTTCACAATCATATAGTTGTTCTTTGAGACAAAGCTGCCAGACCAATGATTGTCAAATCTTGTGGATGTGCTCTGAAAAATTGCAGCTGTGGAGGATTGGAACCCAAGATAATTCAATAGTCACATGACTTTAATTAGGAATCTTGTTGGTGGAGATGAATCTTTTCCTGGACAAAGGAAACAAGGCCACTCTGGATTGCCTTCCTGAGTGCAGGGTCTTCCAATTGCTCAGAGCAATCTCGCCACTGCTCTTCAACAGGCAAACCACGACCACACAGTAGATCATGTGTTTCACACAGAGTTTCCTGCCCAATGCACTCACCACATCAGAATTGATACCTGAAATCAACAAAAAGCCAAAACCAAAAACCAAAAACCAACAAAAAAGAAAGGTTTTGTTTCCCATCAACCTTACCATGTTCAATGTGAAAAGCTCACGAAGTTCTTCCCGGCTGAAATATCTGCCTCCTTTGCATTTCATTCCGTTTTCCATATTATCTTCCACAGTTGCTGCAATCTCACCTTTCATCATCTGACGCTGATATATCTTTTCTTCGATGCTGCAACAATTTGTCATCAATAAAAAAATTCTTCTCATGGCACAATATGAAGTACTCTCTGCTTCTCGTGTAAAAAGCTCAACTACTTGTACAAAAAATTCTTATCATGGCACAATATGAAGTACTCGCTGCTTCTCGTGTAAAAAGCTCAACTACTTGTACAAACTCATCGAGTAATTTTGAATTAGAAAGCCCAGGAAATTTAAATATACGCATTGCCCTACTTGGCTCTAAAACTAATGGGCAGTTCTAGTACAATTACTCAACCAACAACCTGCCAGTTGAAAATAATCTGTAGATTATGACAGGCTTTTGCTGCCCTTCCCTCCAGATGCGTGCCATTGCCTAATTCAGATGTGAACATCAAGTTCACTCTCTCAGAAAATGAACATCACCATGGTACCCTGAATGCAAATTAAGATACATTAATCCAACCTGTGCATCCGTTGCAGGGTTCCAATCCGGATCAAAGAGGATCAGTCTGTCATGTCACACCAAAACCAATCAATTACTAGTCATATCTTCTGTGGGCGAGGATGTGGGTGTAATCTCCCTAACCATGTAAATGGATGTCTAGACTTTATCTTATCACACATGCATCCATTTTTACTAATGTTGTTTGTCTTGCAAAATCTTGAATCAATTGACCATTGGGGTAAAATGAACACATATATAAGAAAAAATAAAGCTCAAGTTCCAGGTACTAGCAAGCATGATGAACAAAAGGGTAAGTACTTTACCGATTTGCCCCCACCAAATTGAGTCCCATCCCACCAGCCTTTGATGACAACAAAAATACCCTTTCCCCTCCAAACCCCGAATTAAAGCGATCTACCAGACGTTGCCTATCTGCAACCAATGTTGACCCATCCAATCGCAACCATGCCCAGTCTTTTCCTTCACATATACTCTGTGAGCCCATGAGTCCAAAAGCAGACATGAGATGCCCTTATTCACAATTTCTATGAGCAAAATATGGAGAAGGTTGAGAGTGTGAGCTCCCAAGTGCTAAACCTGAACAAGGTTGAGAGTTTGAGTAAAATTGGAGACAACTACTACTCGCTCTGTTCTGTCTCCCAATTCTGGATCAAAAACAACTGAAAGTAGTGCTGACACACAGTCTAGTTTTCCGGACATTGATTCACCATGTCTTCTGAATAGAATGAGATAAGATTAGGGTGTGCAATTCAAGTTATTTGCAACAAGTTGCCATACACTTACCTTCCAAACGATGACTCACACTTTGAAGATTCATTAATAGCTGAAACCTTCAATAAATCATGATCTTGTAAGAGACCTATCATTTCCTTCGACATGTCAGCCGCCACCAGTTTCGGATGGTTGCAAAGCTTTCTTAGAACACCAATTGCAGTTAACACATTCACTGAACTGCTCTCTGAAACAAATAATCTGGTCACAAACTGCAGAAGTGATTAAAGAAATAATTATTTGTTGTCAGGATGCTAGGTAGAGTCATTCACATTGAAGAGAATGGATATTACACACCTGTGATCGTACAAAGGACTCATATAGAGTAACTTGTAGAGGTTGCAGTCGACAGAACACGAGGTACCTGAAGTACAAACAAAATGACAGAACTTCACACGTTTTTGTTTTGTACAATTAGAAGACAAAGTTTGAAATAAAATTTAACAATAATACAATGCCAAAACAGTAAACTTCTAACATCTTAAGCTTTTTTCACAGACACATCATTCATTCAAACCACTTGGACTCCTCATTGCCACTGGCATGGAGATCAAAAGGAAATGAACGATTTAGAAACCCCATATTGCCAAACAACTAATGAAACAGTGCTTGTTTCACAACTTTCAGAGGATTGGACATAACTACACTAACCTTATTTTTTCCATAAAGTGCAATTGTATTAATTACTAGGGTTGTACAAAAGTCACACAACAGCCACATGTCTATCAAAGAAACCAAAGAGATCATTGTATGCCAAGGAGCCAAACCATCTTTCTTAAGAAGATTCACATTGGCTATGGTGCTGAACTACCAGTGAAGGAAACCCCTCAAATTATTGATATCTCTACAGTCCAGAATGGGAACAAAAGATGAACACATTCTAGATTGTTCAATTATATGCTATAAGCCCCAAAAGAAGAGAAAGCGAAATAAAACACATGGTTTCCACTGGCTAAAAACACAATCATGTGGATGCATAATCCCCCCGCAACAGAACACCACACACTGGATAGAGGACCATGTCTCGTGCCATCAAGCAAGATAAAAACATATGGCAACACATCTCCTCAGCTATAGTACAAAGGATGCAAGAGCCATTTGGAATATTGAGCCTTGAGATGGCAGTTGCAACTGAGATCAACATATGCCAACCAAAATACTTTGGATTTGAAACAGCCCACATTATCATGGATTTTCACCAATCTTTGTGGATTTCCCCTTATACTTCAACCATGGCAGATTGTTGATAATCAAATGATATATCTGATTAGTAGATGTACTTTCTAGGATCAGCCTATCATTAATATTCAAATCTTTCCAACGCCTGACCAAGTCTAGGTGAGGGGAGGATTGGCAGATACACAATGAATCAATCTTTCCTATATCAACATCCTAGTTTACAGAATATTTTGCCAAAATATTTCTGAATCTGATGACGAACTCACACATGGCAAAAGACTGCAGACTGAAAACAAATCACAATAACAGAAATCCCAGCAAATAAACAAAAACATACACCCATACTAGCCAACGAAAAGTAATTATTTAGGCACACATATATAAGATATAATTACAAAGTATAATAGCTTTTTGTGGTTCAGAATACTATCCAGAGCTATATATTTGATATCACTTGAACTTTTAAAATAGAAATGTATGTTTTATTCATGATGGAGTTGCAAGCATGCCAAGATTTTAATACAAATAAAGCATGATCCAATGACACCACATGACATGCATACTCTGTTTTAGCAGGCAGATAACTTTTGTTCACAGCAGCTGTCCTTCGTAAAATACAGAACTTAGTTCTTGCTTGTAGCTCCAAAAATCTGGCTTGCCCTACTTGCTTTTGTTCAGTGCTGCCAAATTTACAGTGGAGACAAGTTTTTGTCATTTGACACAAGATGTCGTGATGAGGCTAAATCACCCCAGATTCTTACCTTGCATCTCGATCTCTGCTCAGCTCAATTGGCTCTGCATAGAGACGTTTGAATGCTGAGAGTGGACCAAGTAGATTCGGATTTGCAAAGTCGATCATTGCATAGAACTCATTCAAATCGTTTTGTACAGGCGTCCCAGTCTGTAATATCCATCTTGTGGTCAGTTGTCAGTCTCGACACTCACTATATGCCTCAGATGTCCATAATATAAGTATCCATGCAGCTTACTAGTAGCACCCTCCTAGGGCAGGTAAGTGCCAACAGAGAAGCAATTGTTTTGTTTCCAGAGCTGCAAATTAATATGGGATTGAAGAATAGGACGCAAGAATTATGCTTGAAGTAAAGTTGGGTTAGCGAGGTCAACTGTTACTATACCTATTCTTTAGCCGATGCGCTTCATCACAGACAAGGAGTTCTGGCTTTGAGGAGGCAATAAGCTCTTGATGCTTTCGTATAAGTTCATATGATGTGATCAATAGAGGATGTGTTTTTCCAATTTTAAAATCCACAAATTTCTGTTCAACCTAATGAAAGACCATATAAACAATCAAATTGATATTTCATGAAGAGCACAAAGAAAAGCACTACATGAATAATCCATAATGTAAGATAGCTGCTATTTGAATAATCCATAATGTAAGATAGCTGCTATTTTGAAAAGGTTCTATGATTAATATTACTCACTTTGCAATACATTATACTGGTGTGTGGTATTGATAACATAAAAATAAAAGATTTGTAGGATCTCACTAAGACTGGCAATTTGGATGAGAACCCATCATAACAGACACTGATCAATTCAAATTTATGCACAAAGTTTTTATGACATAGGTATAAGCTCAGTGCACCATTGATTGGCACATATCCTGTTCATCTATTTGAATGCATAATAAATTTAAATTTGACACATCTGTCATTGATAAAGTACAATCCACAAAATTGAAATCCTCCAAAGTCTGATTGTTTCCTATTTTTCTCAAGAGAAAAAATCAAATTTATGTGTGCACCAACAAAAGTTTGAATAAAAAGAATTAGTATTTGCATAAAGCCAAAGCATTTGCCTTGGAGCTACCCTTCTAAAATTTAAGGTGTAGGATATATGAACCACAATCCAGCATGTGCATGAATAAACAAGTCAAAGCTTATGGAATTGGGTATTTAGAGAAAAGAAAATGATCAGTCCTATAGAAAATACTACAATCTTGTAATACATCAACTGATAACAATATCAATTAAAATGAATGGGATGAGAAATACCTCTTTTTGTAAACCTGCATGCACAACAAGCGCTTTTAACCTTTCTGAACCCAGCCATTTTTTCACCTGTACATAAAATAATAGTAAGTGCGGTTCAATTATCATCATTGTCAACTGTAAATCAGACAAATCAGTTTGTTACAAATCCACATAAAGTATTCAAATGTGCGACCCTAAAAGAAAAAGTGCATCAATTGCAGATGCTTATGAAGAGGTTAGAAACATTTTTGTTCGCTCCAATGAGCTTTATAAACAATTACACCACCTCCTCAATCAATATAGCTTCTTCTGTGCATCCATCAAATGCAATAGCTCAATGTAGCGATTCTTGAACAATCAAAAATAGCCCATCTGTTCCAGGAACAAATTTTGAATCATGGTTCTCAATCCAAATCTTAAAATATGATGGGAGTGTAGCATAAACTAGGAAAATTAAAATAAGACCTTTGTCTCAAAGGGGGGAGGCAGGAGGGGGCAGGGAGAGAGGGAGGGAGGGAAAGGAAGATATAAGATCGACCCACTGAAACATGAAATGTGTGAAATGTAATACCCTACAGGTGGCACACCCAACCTGAAAGATCTAGATGCCACATCATCACAACATCTCGAAATGTTGGTATTTAGGGAAAGCAATTATGACTTTAAGATCTGAGATGTTTTTCTAATTATAAATCAGAGCACTTCTCTAGTTATATGCAAACGATCGATGCACATATTCTGTGAGGTGTTTTTATCGAAAGCAACCTTCTCTACAGTCTTTAATGTGCTGCCAATCATGGCTGCATAAAATTTAAGAGAACTATGTATGCCAATTCATAAATGTTGAAACTCCGAAATTTTCAGATTACAGACATTGCCTTTATATCATATACTAAACCATAGTATGAGAGAATCCTTTTAGGAAAAAAAAGGAACTAGAATATAATATGTTATGTGCAATAAATAAACAGTCCACGTTGAATTGCCTTCAAGGATGCAAATTGAGAAAACTATCATGATAATTTTCGGGCATATTCATAACACATAATTCAGTAGAATATATAAACATATATTCACATAGAAAGAAAAGAGGCAGGTGAGCACATCAATATATGTTTATACAATTGATAAAAGAAAGAAAGTTTTGTTCAACCTCATTTCCCCAATTTTGTACAAGTGAAGAAGGACATACGACAATGATGTGCTTGAAGGGTTTGTTGCCCTGTTATTTTTCAAGCAGCTTAGTTAATTATGATCAATTTACTATTATTGACTATTTCAAATAACAAAATTATATGTACAAATTATACTTGAGCTGGTTTCTGGTGTATTAGAGTCCAAATAAGGGCTATGACTTGGAGAGTCTTGCCAAGTCCTGATATACAAAAGATATCAGAGAGAACACAATATTTTGCAATCACACTGGAATTCTAAGAGTATAAGTAGCCTACCCATTTCGTCTGCTAAAAGGCAACCAGTAAATAACGGAGCCCTCAGTCCCATTACACATTCATACATGAATCTCACTCCATCTCTTTGATGGGGTCTAAGTTTAGTTGCAATGTACTACACAGCAAGGAACAACATCAGAAGAAAATCACTATATATGATCAGAATTGGTTTTGATCCAGATAAATCATACATACTGGATCTACTACAATTGGTGCAAGGGCATCGGTGACATAACATTGATTCAATACTAATGCATCCTGTACAATTTTTCATTCTGGGAAGTAAGCTGGCAAGTAATTTGACAGATAAAATCTTGTTTAGATAGCTAGGTCGAGATAAGCAGAAACCAATAAAACATTAAATTCTATTTGCAGTGCATAGAGTGCATAAATATGTTGGGGATGGATAAAATGATGAAAGTGTAGGCAACTTCTGCCAATTTAAATGCATATAATACTGATTCATTATTGCAACAATTTTACCTGAATGATACTGAGCTTTAAAGATAGAAAACGTCTAAAAAGAAAGATAGCAGAAAAGAGTTTCTTTTTTCCTTGACTGGGATATTAATTTAGTTAGAAGGACGACCTCTGAGATCGATTGCTGCAGAAAATTCTGTGAATGATCTCTGAAACTTTATCAAACAGAACCCTAGTAAGAATTTGCACTGATCATTCTGTTGATCAATAATTTTATTATGGTACCTTTTCAGATGATGTGATCCTTTAAATTTTCCGTTCTTATGAGCAAACTTAGACTCATGGATTCCAGGCATCCTATTTATTTTCCTGCCTTCCTCTGTCTTTCCTTCTACAAGTTGAGAACTGTTATCAAATGAACCTGTAAAAATGCTGCCTCTTTCATATTCTTCTGATGAAGCGATGCGCATCACTTCTATCTGATACTTGCTTATCTGCATATTGTTGTTGGATACATTAGTCTTAATCCCTTCATAATGTTTTACCTAGCCTATGACCCTCCACGGCTATGAAAAAATACAGTTGTCAATGCCCATCAGGATTAATAAAAATCATAAAATTACATGCATATAGTTGAAGAAACATTAGTCTTGGATCTTTTATTATGGTTTACCTAATCTGTGATCCTCCAAAGCTATAGAAAACTTCAAAATTGTCAAGACTAGAAGCATTGAATTCTTGAAATCATTAGTCTTAATCTCTTAATTATATTTTACCTAATCTATAATATCCCATAGATACACAGAACTACAGTTTTCAATTATATCAGGGTTAATGAGAATACTAAAACTAAATGCGTATTATTGTTAACGACCATTTGTCCATCCCTTCACTATATTTTTACTAAATCTACCTTACTCTATAGATATGCAAAGCTACAGTTTTCAATCTCTGGTGTGATTGGTGAGAATCATAAATGACAAATGAACCAAAATGAATTCAAGAAAAATCATAAAACTACTGAGGAAACATTGTAAACTGGAAGAGAATTACTTCGATGATAGAATCCACTGTCAAAGGTTTGCCACCAGATACATCTCCTTTACATACAGCCTTGCCTTCTACATCCAGCAATGTAGATTTCCTTCCTCGAACAATAAGAATACCATCAAACCAAGGACCTTTGTTCTTTGCATTCTTTTTTCTTGCACGGTACATAACACTATAGAACTGAGGAGACAGAAAAGGAGATGGAGATGGATTTATGTCTGTCACTGTTCCACATTTCTCGGAGTTTCCTCCATTGTCATGGCTTCTTCTCTCTGCAACGGGAGCTCTAAACGTGGCATGAAAACCTCCGGGCTTTGCAGTTAGACTTCGAGGTTTATGCCTTGAAACACTGAATTTTGGGAGAATTCTTGTACTATGTTCGAGCGTTGATGGTTTGGGACATAACACGTCCTCTCGTTGTTGATTCCCAGGACTGATTCCAGAAACATTGAACATCATATGTGTTGCGAGGTCTGGTTTATACGGATTTATATTCTCTTGTTGGTTAATCTCAGAAACCTCAAACGGTCCAAGAAGAGCATGATCTGAGAAGGATCCTTTAGGATGTATTAAATTGTCTCGTTTATTTATATCAGAAGCTTCAAGAAGAACATGATCTGAGAAGCTTCGTTTAGGATGTATTATATGCTCTCTCCGATAAATCTCAGAAGCGTCAAGAAGAACATGATCTGAGAAGGTTCCGTTAGGATGTATTACATGATCGCGTCCAATAACCTCGGAAACCTCGGACATTTCAAGAAGAACGTGATCTTGTGTATTTATATCAGAAGCTTCAAGAAGAACATGATCTGAGAAGCTTCGTTTAGGATGTATTATATGCTCTCTCCGATTAATCTCAGAAGTGTCAAGAAGAACATGATCTGAGAAGGTTCCATTAGGATGTATTAGATGCTCGCGTTCAATAACCTCAGAAACCTCGGACGCCTCAAGAAGAACATGATCTGACACATCTTCCCTTCTCGGGGCCATGGAAGAAGGAGAAGAAGGTCTGACGAATTTAGAAAGCAACTGTTTCACCTCATTTGTGGAAGAGGTTACTCTTAAATCCATGGAAGTACTGCTCCGAGTTCTTTTCAAGCCAAGGCTAGTTTTCATGGTGATGGTTTGGGAAGGGATGGAATCAGAGGCAGAGGCAGAGGCAGAGGCAGGAGTGTCCGCAGGAAACTCCATTCTCAGAAACAGCAGCAGAAGCAGGAGGAGGAGGAGGAGCAGAGTGTGGCAGGAACGATCACATTTGCTGGAGGCCCATCGCCATCGCCATCGCCATCGCCATCGTTAAGTAGTGTGTGTTTTGATCTTTTTAGTTCAGTATTTATTGAACTGAAAGAGGGAGGAGGGAATCAAAGTTTTATTTTTATTCTTTTCAAATGTTTTGTATTCGTATTCGTACATCCACTTGTATTCGTATTCGTATTCGTACTTGTAATTATAATTGTAATTTGTACATATTTGCATCTAACTGTCGACAAGTCACAAATTAGTCACAATATTACGATCACAATATTCATATAATGAATGTCCAAAAGTTGAGGGGGATTTGTTCATATACATACTACATACACTACACAATGAGAAGCATGGCATTTTTAGTAGATAGTAGTAGTACTTAGCAACTTGGTGTCTACATTTCGAGCATTATCTCTCGAATAAGAAGCAGAAGTTAGCGCTTTGCTTTACAATATCGTTTTGAAAATTTCCTCCACTAGCACAATTCGATTCAATTGAGAGCAGAACTTTTGTAAAACACCCTACTTTTGTTTTCCTCTAGATTTTATCTATGATCGTACGTTTTAGCGTGTGCCATCGAATGTTAACTTATGCCACTTCAAGGTCTTCCACTAGTTGTTTGTTTTGTTGCGTATGTGTGCATAATATTCGACCTTCCTACTAAGAGTTGGAGATGGTTGTCTATGGATGCATCCATGCCAAATGTTATGGGGACCATATTTGCAAGTTGCAACTATGGGCATTCATAGAAGTTTGCATGCCTCTAGTTAAGTATCGTACAATAACCATATAAATCACATGTTGGATAATCTATTCAATCTTCTGACATCTCATTGCATATGTCCAAGCTAATTTATTCTAGCTTATGTTGCATATGACCACTGAATTCCTTATAGCATATATTGCATATGCTTAACTTGTTCAAGTTGCCAATGTCTCATGTTGAATGCATTGATCACACGAGGTGCATTATGTACATGGGTTCTTATATACTACTTCAATTAGTTTAAAGGCATAATTTGTTGTTCCAATGCACCATTGCATCAACTTTGCTTGTAATATGTTTTGTTTAGAAATTTTCCCCTACTTCATTGAGGAAAGAACAATCAACGAAGTTGATATTTTGATTATAAATGAGAAATTTGAAAATACATTTCTATGACAAATTGCGATCTTGATAGACTTTATCTAGAAGCATACAACTTAGTAAGTTCGTAGAAAGTATTTATTCTTGAAACCTTCTTGCCTTCCTCTTTCAAATAGCAACATTACAACATACAACTTCACAAAGTATTTACATTATTCATTTGAAGCCTTCTCAGGTTAAATCAATTAATTACATCACAACGCTTTCGAATCTCTCCTTGGGAGCCAGTGAGTACATTGTGCTCGGTTAATATACTCATAGCCTCGACGAATTGTTCAAAGAAGTAGTTGTTATCATTTGCAAACTTCTCCACATAGACATTGGTTCTTGGATCTAAGTAGAGGGCATTGTCGATTTTTAGCAATCCTTTCAATTGCATCACATTCTTGAAGTAATTGTTATCAAATCTCATGGGAGTGATGGGATCATTCCTCGAATATAACACAGCATTTGGATCCGGATTAGGTGTTGGGCACCTCATCTTCAAATAGGAAGAATATGTTGCATTGAGCGTGGGGTCAACACTTGGGTACAACCTTTTGACCAAATGCTTGCAGTGGGTCCGTCCTACTGTGTGAGCTCCTATATATATTTGTCATTTGTGAACCACAAAGGAATGTGAATATCTAATATGGATAACTATTTGATTGAAAATCAAAATCAATTCAATAACATAGTTGCCAATGAAATAATTGAGAAAGCGTAAAAAATGAGGCAGAGAAAGAAAAACCTAAGAGAGCAATAGATTGAGGAGTGTTAAGGTTGAAGGTTGACATGGACTTTAAGAAGGTTGATATGTCTACATCATGTCCCAACAGTTGTGCATCGGCTGCAGCGAGGCTATATTCTCGCGAGTCTCTTCGTCCCGTCTTCACTTGAAATTGTGGTCCCCCAAGCTAAAATAACAAAAAAAATTATCAAGAGAGAAATGAAACATACATAAAGGTAAATATATTATATGTATGTGTGTGCATGTGTACATAAAACTTTACCAAATACCCCTATGCATGTTTCTTTATTTCCCCCAAATGCTCAAATGACCTTTTGTCAACTCTCCAAAGACAGAGAGACAAAAAAGGATATGGATTTACTAGGTAATTGGTCAACTAGCAAATTTAATAGAGAAAATTGAGAATAATTCTCCATACCATTTCTCGAACGATGCATATATTTGCTCCTTTCAAGGTTGGCCTAGGGCATTTTGCAAGAAAAAAACTCTAATGATGCAACGTTCAACAAGTATATGTATAAGAGAACACTCCAAAGACACTTGAGTACATAAAATATAATGTTTAAACTTAGCATGCATGCAAAATATTTATACCCTATACATATAGTTAGTGCCAAATTGGTAACTAATAGTTTGTAATTGTAGTAGTTTGTGGGTATTTGATGAATAAATTTGATACACTTGTGGCCACAATTAAGTCTTATCTATATCTATGTGTACATCACCTCCGTAGAAAATATACACACACGTAAACAACTTAAATTAATGTGTTGATAATAGAAATGTATTTAGATTAGAATCAATTAGAGTGTGATACATAACCCAATAGTTACCATGGCAATTCCATCCCGTCCAGAGAGAATGAGGATATCGGCGCATGACACAACACCAGGGCACGCTTTCTCCACCTCCCCTTTTATCACGTCCACAATATACTTGAAGTTTCGTAAGCCAAAGTTCTTGTCCGACTCTAGCTCTCCCGCATGTCCTGGTGTCGAGTCCAACAAAAGTGACCCATCACATCCCTACATGCATTAATTAGCAACACCCACCTCGTAATAATTAGGCATTTCAAATTTGATTAGTTCCTTCCTAATTCTCTCTCGATCTCATCTACACTCGCTCAATTTCCTCTTTTGGCAAAGATGATGCCTATACTAAAGTAAGGAGATTGATTGCATGTCATCAAAGCGAGAAAGTGATGGAAATGTGTTGTGCCTCGGTTGGATTTCGAGTTTGAATGTATTGTAGATAGATATATTTTTTAACGGCCACGGAAGATGGATTGCGAGTCCATGGTGAGGGCCAAACTTGCTCACTCTCAAGTTATGGTGTAAACAACCATTTAGGCCTATGGCCAAAGTGAAAGATCATTGCTTCACGGGGACCAATTAGTAGGAGCTAGATATAAAGAAAGAGAATTATTTTGAATTGAATCAACCTACAAATCACCACATAAATCCAATTGAATCCATCGACCAACAATCACCCGCCTAAATCGATAGAAAAGATCAAATGATTACCCACACCCAATGGCTGACTAGTAAATTAGTGACAAATGATGAGTTCACATATTTCTTATTCACACCCATATCAAATCGATTAATTAAATAAAACCCAGAAAAAAGTTTAAGGGAGAGGGATGATGGTGTCTTTACTTGGACTGCACAGTCATGGAAGATGTTCCTAGTGAAAGAGACAGCAGCATTGCCATGGATATAGTACACTTTTGTCACTTGCTCCTTCACAATCTCCTCAACATTGGGGCAGCTCTCCTTGTAATAGCCATAGCTTAGGCCACTGCTAAAGGAGGAGGAGGAGGAGGAGGAGGAGGAAACACACATGACCATCACCATCATCAGTAACAACGTGCCTAAGACCACTATGGATGCCATTCCTACTTACTGCTGCTACTCTAGCCAAAGCTTCTCTTCTTTTTCTTTGAGAATGCCTACTCCCATAGACTCCGCTTTTATACCCAATCGCTCCAAAGGTTCCTAGTCCCCATTATGTGCCTGTGTGTGTGTGTGTGTGTGAGAGAGAGAGAGAGAGAGAGAGAGAGAGACATGCTTGAATAAGTTTTCGGCCCCACTTATACAACATATTATCATCGTCGTTGTACCATGACCATTACTTATGACGTGAACCAATGATTGATCACGATATATCACCATCCTCAAATGCCCAATCAACATGTAACATGACATGTATTATTCCTATGTGTGTGTGCGTGTGTGAATGAAAAGAGAGAAAGAGAGATAGAGACACAAACAAGAGACTAGGGCACTTTGTCCTCTCACGCATTTGACCTCTCCTTTTGGTAACTTTATGCTCGAACCATAATGACACAAGCATAGAGGTTCTGCTCGCTTTATTTCCAATCAATTGAACTTAGGGTGGTTGTTATCTTGTTAGTTGTAGGACACTCATGATTTTTATATCCAATTCAAAGTGTTTCTCCCTTTTTGCTCGTGAAGACTTTGTGACTGAAGTACTACCTAATTTTAAACTTTCAATTTGACAAATTTCACAATATTGAATTGTCGGCCAAGCACCGACAATTACACCCTTCTCAAATTTACAATGCCTTAGGTTTCCTTTGAATATATACCATATTAAACCAATACATTTCAGATCAGTTTACACATAGATAGAAATGGAACAAATCAAAGACTTTGAATTCTATCATAGGGCATAACACAATTATAAGAGTTGAATTACACAATGGAGATATACTCCCTTCATAGATACACATACAACTATGGCTTGAAGAACAATACCTCAGCTCATTCAAGTGCCCATTTGTACACAAGCTAACAAAGCCTAACATCTATTCCCACTTATTGCATTAACTCCAGAACTTCATTGAAGAATATGGTAGCTCCAATGATTTATGTCTACGAAGGCATTCGTTATATAGTTCCCACATATCAAACCTAGGGTTAATACTATATGTTGAATTGTTGGGAAGAGAGTAAATATCATGTTGTTGTGGTGTAAATGACTACGTAATAGTGGTATCACAATAAGTTAGTCTTTAGAAGAAAATCGAGGGCATTCTCTTTATTCTTTGTGTTAACATAACAAAAAGATAATAATGATATAGCGAGACAAATGACATCATATCATGATAGGCACAAATAATGTAACGATCTATGCTCCATTGTGTCATAATTCAATGCCTAGTTGTCTTTTTGCACTCCTCTAGCATTTGATTTCAGAACTCCTTAGCCATATTTGTAGCCACACTATTAGGGGAGTTTCACATTCTAGTTAAGTCTTGTCCTAGGAATTGAAGGTTAATGATCATGTGAAGTCTAATATATTGAACATGGGAGTGATCTCTACGTGGGCCTTTCCAATAGTAGTTACCCACGAATGCAAACATGGAAGCGTACACGATGTTCCCAACTAATTGCAAGTTGCAACATCAAGACTATGTAGACAATAATTTTTTGTATCTAGAGAGCCACCCATACATTGTTGTAGTTTCAACAGGGAAGAGCCATAAACCTTAGTGTAACACAATATTTTCATCGTGTTCTTGGACCCATATTGCCAATCAATGGGTTGGATAATGCAACTCAAAGTAAAGGATATTGAACATGATTAAGACATTGTTTGAGCAAATATAATTGTCAAGTTAGGTTTCTTGTAAGACCTTTGTAAACCTATCTACATCTCAATATAGAAAAATATGGCACATTAATGCACACGAAGGTCAAAACTTAGTGAGAGCTCATAAACTCTTATGTTGCAAGGTAAAAGTTGCAAACCATGAGTTTGATGAGTGGCATGGAGAGAGGAATGTAGAGAAGATAAGAGAACAAGAGAAAGTCATGATAAAGATGAGTTCACAAAATAGATAACAATCCAAGACTATTGTGCAATCTACTTGTGATTAATAATGTAAAGAGGGGACTTGTTTCCATACATTACATGGGTGTGAGCATGGACTATTCTTTGTGGCGAAAAATAAAGTTATGTTTGGGACTTGAACTTATGTTCCTTAAGATCACACAAGATAACCTTTATTGCTACATAATTGGGGTTTAAACATCATACCTATGCAAATCTTACTCATGGTTATCCATGTTATGAATCATTTGCTTTCTACGGTATGTTTACGTGTTGCACCAAATATATTGGTTCTTGCATGGTATTGCATTCATGTTAGCTCAAAAAACTATTTAAGTTATGGTTTTATAATTTGTGAAAGATATGATAATGAAGAATCATTGGATGGTTGTAATAGAGTAGTATTAATGATTGCGACCATAGATCACTTATAGGATTAATGAACTATAAGATTAAGATCCACATGGTTACTAGATTATTGCAATAGTAATGACTAAGTAAATTGCTTCCTAGGAAGTTCACAACAGTGATTAATTGAAAGAGTTACATGTTGATGTTATCAAGTGACACATTGATGTTATCAATGTTAATTGTTTATCCTAGGCCGGACTAGCCACAAACACAGGGTGTCCTTCTGGATCACTTCACCAAAGGGGTGGTTATGGGTAGGATGTTAATTGGCACAAAGATGATTCTAATCCGACTATTTTCGGATCGGTTCCGGATTAACACGTGTAGGATATTAAATTAAGCACAGACGGTCGTAGACAAGATACACAATACTGAATTCCAAAAACAAACTTGCATTACTTCCGTGTCCATTACATTGCTTTCCGGATCCTTTTATAGGCATCTGGTTCTAATTACAAAACGGTGCCATACCGGCAACTGGCTACGAATCGGTCCGGATTCAGATCGGTGCAACTATTCTGGATCCGTCCACTCCTATTATAATTATAACCAATTAATAACTAATACTAATATCCGTTCCCGACTCGTCCCCCACTTGCCCTCCATACTCTGGCCAACATTAATCACATAATTCAAAAAAGTTCTATAGATAAAAATAAGTGTTTTTTGTTAGACAAGTTGCAATGAGACCAACTAAACTTATGAATAGTAAAAAGCTATTGAGGAAGTAGAGTTTTATTTAATTAAGTACCCTAAGACACTATGTCATTTTTTGACATGCATAAGCATTAAGTCATTTTAGTTGTTTCTTGCAATCAATGAAATGTATTCATATCGTTTGTCAAGAAGGTAGCTGGAAGACATTAATAACATAAGGGGACCATTTCAATAATGTCTTTACATGTTCTAACATATTGTACGATGGATAAGGTCAACTTGATTTTGACACCTAGTTAGCAACGTAATGTATTGATTCAATTGTTATATTATCTATATCTGGATAATGTATTGTTTATTTTAGTATTTACATGATTACATGTCAGTCAAATATATAGCTAGAGATGCATTAACAACCTCTTAAACATGGGATATAAATACTCTCATATATGATTTCTCATAGATGTTATTATCAAAATGGCAAATTGATAATAAATTTGAGGGAAACTTAAACAAAAAAAGAACCGACACATATTCATCTTTCACCTCAACCCAACACAACTTACTTCAAAGTGCTCATTATAGTGATGGATTCTCGAATTGATTGATTCTTGGGTTAATTGTTGTTTCATATAAAGATATGAAACAAACTTCCAATATTCTCTCGTACGTGTCAACAAACATGTCATACTATTCATGCAAACCCCTCTATATCATAACTATATTGTAAAATAACACATGTAACATTCATCTTTATGTACAATTAAGTTTGAGCACTGAAGTCTTGAGGGCTAAAATATTGATGGCATGACAAACTTTTTGAATAATAATAATGATGTAAAGATTTGTTCGATGGATGTTTGGGAACTTATGAATGTTTATCTTATGTATTCATGATATGTAACTCCACTTTGAAGGTAAAGTTACGGTCACAATGATTAGTTTAGTATATTTCATTTCTTTCTCATGTCTTTGGTGACGTGTTTGCGATATGTTCTTGAATACTTCTAAGGAAAAACCTTGATTTCATCGTATTACCGCTTTTGCGACTAAAGCTAATGTAATTATTGACGAATCTAATGTAGAAGTGTTTTTTGGTTTCTCCAAAATTGTAAGTTTCTTAATAATGAAGCAATGAACATGTTGGAGACAACTTGATAGGTTAAAGAACTATAATGAAGTTTAATGACCTCTCAATATGATAATATAATCATTAAATGTAAAATGTGTTATATGCTAGTCTTTGGTGAACCGTTAAAAGGCAATATAATGCCTTCAGCCCTTAGGTCGTGGAAAGCGAAGTTGCAAAGCTTATTTTTAGGAGAAGTTTGCTAGTAGTGTACATGACCACAAACTACGTATACAAATTTCTCTATTGAAAGACAACTTGAAGACTTTGAACTCTATAGCAAACCACAAGCATTATGATTAGAACGTCATGTTTGTTTACTAATTATTTTCTTAGTGAATGTACATGTAAGGTTTTTTTAGATCAAATTGATTGCCACTCACCAATTTGATGTATAAAGGCAAAATTGCTTTTACATAATTTTCCTTTTCCATGTGATGCTATGTTGGTGATTTGATTATTGATGAGGTTGACTAGATAACAAAAATACAATAAACATGATGGCTATTTGTCGCCATGCAATAGTTTATCATAGTCATCTAGAATGTGGAACGCGTTTGATGGTCGTTGGAGATCATAAGTGATGATGTGCACACTCCAAATATATTTAAAGGCATAAACAGGTTCACTTTTTTTGGACAAAAATAAAATACATAAAAATAAACAATTTCACTTTGAAACAACTTTTTCTCATACAACTTTAAAGCAAAGGATTATATACATAGTGGGTAAGGTAAAGTTTGAATATTTAGATATACCGAGACACCATCATTTAGTAGTTAATGATCCCTAAATTGTTGTTCCAAGGTTCAATCCTTGATTTCCAAAAAAGTAAGGGAGTTTATTAACCAAGTTATATTGAATGTGAAAAATGTGACTTATATATGTGAGTTAATTCAATAATAATATGTAGCTTTATAATGTTTTGTTCTCTAGATCCACCGCTCATCCTTTGTACCTTCTATCACTTCTCTTGAATTAACATGACATGTTTTTCTATTTATGTAGTTTCTTAACTTTTTCGCTTTTAGTGTGATGTGACTATACTAGAAAAGAGAACCACAATACATAGTCTAGAAATCAATGAATGCTTTGATATATGGTCAATAGAACCCAATCTAGAGGGAGCTACATCCATATTTATATAAAAGAAAATGTGCTCATTCTCAAATACCATGCCAAATTAGCTAACTAGACATGTTGTCTAGGATATTTGATAGTTTTTAACCTATCAAAAAGTTCATATTGTGGGCTATTCATGATTCGTAATGACGTGGATTCATGATATACAGAATGAGAGGTAGCCCCGCCCTTCTCTTGAAATCGTTGTCGTGTAATGTTGTCCACCGTGGAGAAGACAACCGAACCTCTGAAGTAATCGTGAGTAGGTAAACCCAAAAGTCGAAGAAGAAACCTAAAATAAACCCCATGGGAAGAAGAATAGATCAAAACCCTTCCTAGACCCACAATTTAGAAAGAAGAAGAAACCCTAGACGCTCACAAAGAAGAAAAGGAAACCCTAGTCTCCCGACTAAGACAATGAAGGAGGAGAAGAAGGAAGATCCCAAAACCCTAGTGGACCGCCCAAGCACAAAATGACAACCTCAAACCCTAATGGTGCCCCTTAAACCACAAAATGGGGGACCTTGTAGTATCCAGAAGGGGAAGAGACAAAACCCTAATGGTACACCCTTGGGCAAAAATGGGCGATCCGAGTTCAGCCCTCTTATCCTCTTTTTATAGAGAAAAAGAGGTGCCTAATTTCAACATTAAATGCATTTATTCCTTTCCTTTCTTCAAAAAAGAAAAGGGAATTATAAAGATTTACAATATGCGGAACCTTATGAACAGACAGTTGGTCGGTTATCCGAAAGATGGACAGTTCGTTAACACAAAACACAGAGTACCAGAGAGAGAGAGAGAGAGAGAGAGCCTGAGCCTAGATGGATGTAGCTCAGTTGGTAAGGTTGCCCAATGGAGAACGCAGTGCTTGTAGTGCTAACAACTTACCACTAGGGTAAGGTAATTACGATAAAGAGAGAGAGAGAGAGAGAGAGAGAGAGAGAGATTATATTATCGTCTTCAGAGGTCAAATATGATCTATGAGACCAAAAATATTATATTTCCTGTGATATGTGTGAAAGTGAGTACTGACTCTCGATGTTCAAGAACTTTACCAATGAATGTTGCAATCGAGATTGCACATTGTGGTTGTGAGAGGAATTCATGCAAAGATTGGGCTTGGTCGAAGAGATGTGGAAAGCATGGTTGAATATGATCAAAGGTAGAGCATTGTATCAAAGTGTGATACTCAGATTCGCGAACTTGTTTAGGGCAAAGTGTGCATAGCCGACCACTCTCATCACTTGTGCCCCAACGCCCTGTTTCACATCGCAATGCATGTGAGCTAAGTCGCATGGAAGCAATGGTTCGAATGGCAGATAATGGTATGGGCTCTAACATGTATCGATGTGTACGATTTCCCTGTTCCGCAAAGAATATGGTTTTGTAGTTAGGTGCAACATGTGTAGTATAATGTGTGAAGCGCGAGCCTCCACATTTGTCCCATGTCATGATACATTGGCGTTGCAAAAAGGCCTCATTTACACAGGAATCTAATGATGCATCATAAAGCAAGTGTCTCGCATCCCATCTACCAAACCAGTTTTCTATATCTTGCATCCAACCGGAACACAAAATTTTGCTTTTATGCGTCTTTTGGATCTTTTTCCTTGCTTCCCACGCAATTCTAGGAAGTCGATGTGAGGGACTTTTTTGAACCTTGAGAGAGAGAGAGAGAGAGAGAGAGAGAGAGAGAGAGAGAGAGAGAGAGAGAGAGAGAACAAAAAAATGCTCTATCTCATACATAGTGCTTATATGCACTTTATATATATACAAGCTGATCTGTTAGGGCCGTTAAGAAGTACTGACATGTACTTCAATGCTCTTAAAAGAGCATCTGAAAAATAATTGCCTACGTTGGCCTATGTAATAGAATAGGTGTTGAGAATCAAGCTCAACTTGGTCTAGTGTGTGAACTCACCTTGAGAGTGAATAAACACTCCAACGGTCAAGAGTCACCATAATTTATGTCACCACTTTGTATTCTAGCATTTAGTATGAGCCATAGAATCATATTCTATGACACATAACTTATGAGCTTTCACATTCCCCATGCTCCATGAGTCTTGTAGTTAATGAAGAGAGAGGGTGACTATATAAAGCACCCTCCTCCCACCTTGTATGTGGTGGAGTCTTTTTCCTTTGTTAATATACTTTACCTTGCGTATTCTCTGTGTCTTACTCCTTGTCTCTCTCACTCACTCACTCACTCACTCACTCTCTCATACACACACACAACTCATATCTATTCCGCTGCATAGAATCCATCTCTTGATTCTTTACATGGTATTAGAGCGACTTGGTAGCTTGATCTAGCCCATCCGCATGCGCTGTGTCCTACGCCGACGACCAAGAACCGACTCA
Organism: Azolla caroliniana; assembly: GCF_043228905.1. Lineage (NCBI taxonomy): Eukaryota > Viridiplantae > Streptophyta > Polypodiopsida > Salviniales > Salviniaceae > Azolla > Azolla caroliniana. The sequence goes on along the minus strand of NW_028230439.1, from coordinate 9,015,898 downwards.
TCGCTATCGTAGCTTCGCTACATAGCTCGCATTCGAAGAGAGAAGAAGAAGAAGAAGAAGAAGAATAATTGACATAATGAATACTCAAATGGGGAGCACTCCCCCTACCAAGAAGTTGGATCGAAACAACTTCGTATCTTGGGAGTACAAGATGCACCAATACCTTGTCGGACAAGGCTATTGGAGCTACATCAAAGGAGCGCACGAAGACCGACCCATCGAAATGACTCCCGGATACGCGACATAGGAGCAAGCCGCAAGCTGCGTGTTGTATTGCTTGGCTACATGTGTTCACGATCACATGCTCGGCTACATTCGTGAAGCCAAGACGCTGAAGGAGGCATGGGAAAATCTACGAAAGATTTTCGCGGCGAACACAACCGCAAGAAGGCTTCAACTCCGCCAAGAGTTGAACAACACTCAATAAAGGGACATGTCCATCACGACATACACCTTGAAGATCAAGGAGCTTTGCGACTCGCTCGGCTCGATAAGCGTAAATATCGATGATGATGAGATGGTGCAAATATGCCTTGACAGCCTCGCACCACGGTTCGGCACGATGCGAACCGCCGTTCTAGCAAGGGAGAAATCTCCCTCCTTCTTCGAGCTCCAATCAATGCTATTGGTCGAAGAAAACCACGTGTGTACAAGGAGTAATGAGTTGGAAGTCCACATGCTCTACACGCACTCGAACGAAGGAAGAGGACGCGGACGAGCGAGAGGCCAATTCGGCCAAGGACAAGGCAGACGAGGTCCGTCCTACGACAACAACTTCCAATTTCGGCCGCAAAACGGAAGCCAATGAGGAACCTTCCCAAGAAGGGGGAGCTTCCACTCCGGCCTGAGCCGTCAAAACGCAACCGAATGTGGATACTGCGGAAAGCTCGGCCACCACGAAGAAGAGTGCCGAAAGAAGATGCGTGAATCGGCTTCCACAAGCTGACAACTGACGAATTACGTGCACAATTCTGACTACGAAGAGTATAGAGGAATGTAAGAGCACAACTCCGACTACGAAGATCGTGGCGGAATGTATGCACACAACTTTGACCGTGGCGGAATGTTCATGATGAAACATAGAGCAAACTCTATGTCGGCCTCTACCTCAACTAGTGCCCTCAATCGGGAGGACGTATGGTTTGTTGACTCCGAAGCTTCAAACCATATGACATCTCATAAAGAATGGTTTCTTGAACTTCGAGAACCGGAACGACCCGGTTATGTCGAAACCGGAGATGACACTACGCACCCAATTCGGCACATCAGCAATGTTCCGTTCGGCGAAAGAGGTAAGCAAACATACATTAAAAATGTCTTGCATGTTCCCACCATCACGAAGAATTTGGTCTCGGTCGGCCAAATGGTTGAGCAAGGGATGCAAGTACGATTCGACCAAGATGGGCGCCTCATCGAAAAAGAGGGCCGAATCATCGCGATGTCGTGCCTTTCGGCGCCAGATCGTTTGCGTGAGTCGGGTGGGAACCGCTGGGGTTTTGGACTAGGAGAAAGAAGAATATGAGATAATGTTAGTTAGGAAGAGATTGCAAGAAGAAGACATGAAACTCGTGAATCCCACGAGTATAGTGTATTAATTGATACTTAGATTGTAAGAGAGAAATAGATGGTAAAATCGTGAATCCCACGATTATTTTATATTATTCAAACCTTATAAAAATCAACAACCCCTATACATCTTTCTCTCTTCCTTATATAGTGTTGGAAGAGTCTAAGTTTATCACATGCAAGGATCATGTTTTTCCTAACTTTAGTTTTCATGCACACTGCATGTGCATGATTAGCTTTCTATCCCATCTTTTCTTTTAACTTGAGTGTGTATGCATGAATAACTTTTTGTAGCATGCATATCTAGAATATTTACATGGGATAAAATTTAGCATAACTTTAAACTTCATAATATGCTAGTATAGTGGTAAGGCTTAAAAATCGTTAACAGGGAGGTACAAGGTTCGAATCTTGCCCTATGCATGTAACAATCTTTTCTTTTATTTACAAATTTGTGTCTTCATCCGGTGAGAGACTCTCACCGGCCTTCTTTATCCGGCTCTTGCCGGTTCTGCTTGATCCGGTTCTTACCGGGTCTCCTTACCGATTCCTCCTTGCCGATTCCATCCTTCATCCGGTTCTCACCGGTTCCTCCTTACCGATTCCATCCTTCATCCGGTTCTCACCGGTTCCTCCTTACCGATTCCATCCGGAGGGACAAAAATGCAATTTTCACGTAGTGTGCGAATTACACTACGACACTCGCCCCCTCCAAACCCGCACATCCTCCGGTATGTGCCGAAGTTCCCGATGCCTATTGTTCGTCTTCATCCGTAGCACTACCTAATTCCTCCCTTATATCAACCATCAATTGTAGACTACTTTCTTCGCTTTCCGCATCACCACGATCTTTGTTTGGTTGCTCCTCGTTGTCGGTCTTGTCTAGGGTTACATAGGGTTCGTCGTCAGTCCACTTCTTGAAGATTTTTACCCGTTTCCCCGCTATAGGCACTCATAGTATCATCCCATCCAACTCGCATAGTCGGTAAGTTCCGTTGTCGAAAACTTTCTAAACCTCGTATGGCCCAAACATCCTTTTCGCGAACTTCCGTATCGTTGTATGTTGAGGATCCAGACTATTGTCATAGACAATCACCCAATCTCCTTCTTCAATCTTCCATGGTCGTAGTCGATGTTTTGTGTCGAATCGGCTTTTGTTCCTGAATCGTGCTTCTTGTTGTCGGCGTGTTGCTTCCGCTATGTCTTCCGGTCTTCCCTCTAGTTGTCGTATCTGGACCGCTAGTAGTTCTTCCCGGCTCATCTCTTCCTTCCACGGTAGCATTGTCCATGTTGCGATCGCGGTTTCCGTCGGCATTACCGGTGCTTGTCTGGTCATAAGTTCAGTCGGCATATAACTGGTTACGGAGCTATGCGTCGTCCGATCCGCCCATAGTGCACACGGGAGCATCTGCGGCCAATCCTTCACCCTTCCGTCGCATGCTTTGGCAAGTGCTTTGACAATCGGACTATGTCCTCGTTCGATTTTTCCGTTGGCCTCTGGATTGTATGCCGTTGTTAGTGTTAACAGAACTCCATGTTTGGTGAAGAATTCCCTAGCTTTATCAGAGTTGAGTTCTCCCTGATCCGCAATCACTTGTCCTACGCACCTGTACCTGCAAAACACTTCTTCCAAAAGGAATTGGCATACCCCAGAACATGTTTTCCTCCGTAGCGCTCGACCTTCTACTTGGTTTGTGAGATCTTCCCGAGCTAACACCAAGTACTTCTTTTGTCCGATCCCGGTTGGCATGGCTACAATGTCGATCATCCATTTGAAGTTCATTGTCGGTGAGAATGTCGGATGTAACTCATCTCGGTGTCGAACTCCGGAGTAGATTTGACACTTCTCGCAGCTTTCCGTGAACTCTGCTATATCTTTGTACATATTCTTCCACCAATATTTTTGTTTGATTTTCACAAAAGTTGCCCATGTTCCTCGATGTCCAGCCCAATCGTATTCGTGAAACTCGGACATTATCCGGTTTCGTTGCTCTTTCATCCCGACTACCCGAAGTGGTATGCCATCTGGTCTTTTTGGCTCCCTCCATATTAATCCATTTTTCAAGAAGAACTTTTGGACTTGCCTCTTCTTCCTTCGGATCTTGGCTCTCTTCTCTTTATCGTCCGGTGATTCCTCAATCTCTTGTAGCACCTTCCCGATCATCAAGTTTTCTCCCTCGTACTCTTCTTCTCGGAATTCTCGGATTATGTTTACTCGGCATATGTGCTCCGAAGCAAAGTAGTCTTCAGAAACTTCTTCATTATCGGATTCGGCTATGTCGTCTCCGAACCGAGCCCTTGATAGCATATCCGCTACCGCGTTGTCTTTTCCTGAGATGTGTCGTACGTCCGGGTTAAGCGACTTAACATATGCAATCCATCTTAGCATAGCCACATCCGGTATCGTGCAACACCGCATCATCCCGAGTATCGGAAGACAATCCGTTTCGATCACTACTTCGGCTCCGATCAAATAATCTCAATCCAATTTGATTGCCGACACGACTCCCCATAACTCTCTTTTGACTTGTGCATACCCGTGTTGCCTTTCGTTGAGAACCTTTGCTCCGAATCGGCTCGGATATCGCGAACCATCCGAGTCGGCTTGATTGATGACCCATCCGATTCCGGTTTGACTCGTGTCAACCGTTACTATGATCGGTCGGTCATAGCTCGGGTTCTTAAGTGATTCCGCCCTCCATAGTGTTTTCTTAAGCTTCTTCATGGCTTTAGTATGTTCTGGTCTCCATTCAAACTTCTTACCCTTCCGCAACAAGTGATAGAGTGGGTCCGCAATATGTGCATAGTGCGGAATCCATATGTGATAAAATGCACAAGCTCCAAGAAACCTTCAGACTTCGGATTGTGACTCACATACTTCTTTCATAGCTTGAATCGCATCGATCTTGGTTGGTGATGGTATTCGGCCGTAGAGCCCACATAGATGTCCGACTACCAATATTTCTTCTTGTCCAAATGCCAATTTCTCACCGGAAAGTGTTAGGTGCACATCTTCTAACTTTCGTAACACTTTCTTGCAATTGCGAATATGGTCGACTACGAACTGTCGGCATCCCCGATCATCCATAATCTCATCTTTTTCTTCCACTGTGCATCCTTTCATCGGAATGTAATCTAGGAACGACATCGTTATCTCCGGAATGCAGTCTCGAAGCACCTTGTTCATCGTGTTCATCATATGTGCAACCGAGTTTGTCGCTCCTTGTGGTAGTGTGCACATTCGGACTAATCCTATCGGTGTCTGCATGGTAGTGATGTTTCGGCTCTCCACGGCTAGTTGGAATTGGTCATACCCCGAGTATAGGTCTCCGATGGAGTATATCGCACGACCGGCAAATGTTTCCGCAAATTCGTCCACTATCGGACCAACTCCAGAGTTCCGGATCGTGACTTTGTTCACCGGTTGCAAGTCTTGGATAAATCGGAGTGACCCATTCTTCTTCGGAACCGTAAACCATCGATTTGAGTACGGAGCGTTTGATGGCTCTAGAATCCCCATCGCCACCTTCTCCTCGAGCAAGTCGATGACTTTCGGAATATGTGCCCGCGGCACCGGAATCGGTTTCAGGTTCCACAACACATGGTCAATCGTGAAGATTACCATCGGCTCCACTATCTTCGGATCAACACACCCTATCTCCTTTGATGTGAATGCAAATGCTTTCCCATGTTGTTCCAACATCCCATGGAATCGTTCTTCTTCATTTTGTAAAAGGAAACCACCTCCACCGATCCGAAGTTTCTTCCGGGACTCATATGTGAAGGCATGTCCAATATCCACAGACTTCCGAAGTGTCGGATCTCTCGAGACTTCTTTCCTCTTTTGCTCGTTATCGGTGGGTAACGGTCCCGCGACCGGTTTCACTTTCTTCTCCACGGTCTTGTATTTCGTACTTACCATTGCTTCTTCTTTGCGGAGCGCATCCGGCCTCATTTTCGCAATGATCTCGTACATCTCGACCGATTCCACCGGGACTACCCGGTCTCCTTGGCTTTTATCCTCCACAAGCTCTTCAAGATGTTGTAGCGTGCTCCCATAGAACACTTCTTTGACTACCCCCACGCTTTCTTCGTCGTCTTTTATTATTGATGCCAACCGCAACTTGTCCTCTAGTTTTCGGTATTCTTTCTTCTTTCCTCCGGTTACGGCCGTGTACATAGATGCCCCATCCGGACCGATTAGTACTTGTTTTGCTCCGAGAGTTTTCTTCTTGTGTGGGGTATCAGGGCTTCTCGGACTATCACTTCCCCACTCCGCAACAGTCCGCTCTAAAAATCCATCCTTGTTTGGGACAAGAGCTCTCTCTTGTTCCTTTCATGATTTGCTGGCATAGTTAGGAATTGGACGGATTTCCCTCCGCTTTGGCTCCGAATTCGTGCGAAAGCCGCACCGCTATCGAGCACCTTTGTCTCCACCGCTATCAAAATCCGTGACGGGATCACGGAATGTGGGACCTCATCTTGTACGAAGAAATTTTGGTCAATCTCGACATCCCCGATCTTCACCGTCACATCCGGACAAGCTGCAAATAGATCTTCCGTTGCTTTAGTGGCTGTTTAGATCTTCTATCCATGGTTAGTATTTATAGGCCACTTCCCCTTCTGGTAGAAATCCTTGGACATCAAATTGATCTCCGATCCGTGATCAATGGATGCAGATGGATTTACAAGGTGAAGTACAACGTTGGCGGTTCTGTCAACCGCTACAAAGCGCGACTTGTAGCGAAAGGCTACGCAAAAATGCACTGCGTTGACTACGAAGAGACCTTTGCCTCGGTGGCAAAGATGACGACGGTACGGATCGTAATTGTTCTTGCCGCGGCGAAAGGGTGGCACCTCCATGAAATGGACGTCAAGAACGCCTTTCTACAAGGCGAATTAGAAGAGGAGGTGCACATGATACAACCACCCGGCTTCAACTTGAGCACCCATCCAAAAGCTGTATGCCGACTCATGAAGCCACTCTACGGCCTCAAGCAAGCACCGCGTGCTTGGCATTCAAAGATAATGCAATATCTTCATCAAATCGGCTTCTGTATGTCAAAATCGGACAACTCCCTCTACATACGAAGCGATTCTGCAAGTCTGATCATCATCATCTTATATGTGGATGACCTAGTCATTGGAGGTAAGCATCTCATCGAAATCAATAAGGTCAAATCCCTCCTTTCTGACAAGTTCGAGATGACAGACATGAAGGAGCTCCACTACTTCCTCGACATCGAGGTAATTCGGACTCCGGCCGGAATCATGATCTCTCAACGGCAACCAAAGCGTGTGAGCCGACTCAGTATCGGCAACTCATCGAGAGTCTCATCTACCTCACGATCACACGGCCCGATCTCAGTTATCTGGTCGGTCTCCTTAGCCAATTCATGCAAACACTGCGTGATACTTACTTGGATTGCACTAAGCGAGTTCTACGATACGTGAGCGACAAAATGGATTGTGGCATCCTCTACAAGACCGCGATGCCAATACGACTCGAGGGGTACACAAACGCTGATTGGGCTGGCTACAAAGCCGATAGAAGATCAACCTCCGTATTTAATTTTTTCCCTCAGCAGTGGAGCAATATCCTAGAGCATCAAAAAGCAACCAACTGTCGCTCTTTTGAGCATAGAGGCAGAATACAGGGGTGCGGTAGTGGCCGCATGTGAAGCCGTATGGCTCAAAAGGATCCTCAAGGATTTGGGCGTACCTATCCAGGATCCGACTTCCCTTTATTGCGACAACATGAGCAGTATATATCTGGCTTGGAACCCAATGTTCCGGGCGCGGACAAAGCACATCATAGTGCACTATCACTTCATCCGAGAGCGCGTTCTAGCTGGCGATGTCGACCTACAACACATTAGTACCAATCTTCAAACGACCGACATCCTCACTAAAGCCTTAGGAGCCGACAAGCTATGACAATTCATGACCGATCTCAGATTGATGATCCCTGACCTGCCAAGCTTGAGGGGGAGTACTGAAGATGTTACGCAATAACGTGTGGATTCTGCAACTGCGCAACGAAGCCGCGAAGAGCCAATCTACCGCGCAAATCCGCAAAGAAAGACACAAGCCGAAACATAGACTTCGCAACTACGCACAACGCAAGCTGGAGCACGGATTCTGCAACTCTGCGTAAATGCGAGTCAACGTGAGTTGAAGCAGATTTCGAATACCGTTTGAAACCGACCCGACTTGAGCTTGAGGGGGCGTGTTGAGAATCAAGCTGAACTTGGTCTAGTGTGTGAACTCATCTTGAGAGTGAATAGACACGCCAACTGTCAAGAGTCACCATTATGTCACCACTTTGTATTCTAGCATTTAGTATGAGCCATAGAATCATATTCCGCTGCACAAAATCCATCTCTTGATTCTTTACAATAGGACACATCAGCACGTGCAAAGTTCCGTCATCCGGATCTGACATCCGACTTGGTCATCCAGATCCGGTATTCATCTGGCATCCGGTCTAGAAAGTGGGCCTAACCAACCGGATCGATTCCGGTCTGACCTACCGACTTATTCAGCCGGTCCGGCCCATGTTGAGCTTGTTCCCTCAACACTCCCCCTCAGGCTCAACTTGAGGTCGGTTCGTCCTGTCAGCCAGTTCTTGCAACCGACTCCTCTTGGCGTCTTCTCACCTAGCTCGTGCTCCACATCCGATCTGGTCCCGCATCCCACAACTCCTTCGATACGACGCTCCTTGACTCGTCCAATTCTGCGCATCTGGACCCCTATGGTTGGTTTGTTTTCTCGTCAGGCCCTTATCAACTCCCTCATTGTTATGGCATTGGTGCCCCTTCACTCGTCTGCTCAGTTTCAATGTCGGCTTTGGCTACCCTCTCCTCCGCTTGGCCTTCATATGACTCGGATCTTCCAAATCAAACTTCTTGACTGAATCGGCTGTCTCCAATTCACCTTCCTTCTGGCCTTTGACCACAACTGCCCATGTCTTGATCCTGGCCTTCTTCTTTTGGTCGGCTCTGCCCTTCGTTACTCTGCCACCTCTTCTGCCTCCTTGGGCACTTCTAGAAGTTTCAATTTCTTTAGTCGATTCGGCTTCTTCTTCGACTCTCCTCTTGTCTTCGTTTGTCTCTTTCTCGGGCTCGTTACCTTTGTTCTCCTGTCCGGTTGTCCCACATGTTCTAGCTGTCCCACTTATTCTCCCCCTCAAGTGTGGCACGTCGAGATGATGTAGCCCAAGCATCTCCGAAAGGTGTTGCAACTTGTCCAGTCCAAGCGCCTTGGTGAATATCTCGGAAACCTACTGATCGGTTCGAACATACCGGAGTTCGACTTCACCGCCCAGGACGTGGTAATGCACTTCTATGTGCTTCATGTGAGCATGGAATACGAGGTTCTTGGCCAACTTCATGCTATTGATGTTGTCACAGTAGATCATAATCGGAGTGGGAACGTTGTCGTAAAGGGATACGATCGATTGGTGCCACCACGATTCCACACTTGCCTCAACTACAACCACGCATCTCGACCTGGTTCGGTGACCCAACACTCCTTGGAGATCCACCGGATTCAACGCATTTGAGTTGATTTACATTCTAGACTCAAAGTGCTTTAGTATTATTGTTCTTAGGGATTATTTGCATTATTTTGGAACAAATGTTGTGTAGTCAAAACCATGTAATGTATTTCATGTGCACCATATAACGCACATGCAAAGTTTCTCTACATGTGTGCCACATGGCCCACATGCTTTATATCGCGCACATGCACAAGCTTCTCTAGGTGTGTGCCACGTGGCCTACATGTAATGACATCAATTTAGTATAAGAGGGGAGGATTATTGTCATGGGGGGGGGGAACAATCAAAGAGTCCTATTTTGTAAAGGGTTTTCTCTCGAAGAAATAGTGAAATTCCTATTTGGCATTTCTTCTTCGTCTGCGTTTGAGGAGTAGCATTGTACGGTATTTCCTTCATAACTCTCAATTTTGACATCATTTTTCGACATTCTATAGCTCGTTAGGAAGCTCTTCTAGAGGGCTTTCCAATATGTGTTTGCACATTTAATTTGGTTATGTAGGTGGAACGATATAAGGTTTTTGGTCTTCACGGGTAGGGCTGCAAACCACTCGTGACTATTGAGATACTTCCGGCTCGACTTCCCACTCTTCTCTTTCATCTTCTTATTTCCACTCTCCTGGTCCAGAACCCCAGCGGTTTCGCCCGGACACGCCAAGCTCTTATACGCGATGTGCTTCGACACGACATGTGGTGAACCCGATGTGAAAACGGCCGGCAAGGAGAGTGAGTTCTTTGGGATTTTACGTCGTCGAACATGGATGCAGCACAACTTCAATCAATTCTAGAAGCTGTTCTCATAGGGAGGGAGAGGAGTCTGAACCTAGATCGAGCTGTGGATGGGGTATTAGAGAAGTTAGGTCCATTCAATGGAAATGATGTGACCCGATTTTTGCAGGTGTTCGATGCAGAAATGTTACATCGCAATATTCCCGCTGATTTGAAGAAATCCAACTTCCATCATTTGGTAGCTGCCGATGTTCTTCCTATCATAGAAGAGCTTCAAATGCAAGATGTTGAATGGGAGGCATTCCGTTGTGATTTGCTCGGTGTTTTTAATTATGCTGATTCCACCAAGATGACTCGGCAGACATTTGAAGCTTGGGTGGAGTTGGACAAGAAGCATGGGTCAGTTCTAGAGACCCTTACTGATTTTGAAGCAAAGTTTCGAGAACTCTCAGTTCGGGAGCAAACTTTGCTTGAACCAGAGAAGGTGGTTCTCTTCCTTCGCTCGGTCCCCTATGCGGATAGGGTAGAGCTAGGAAAACTTATGGAATTAGGTGAAACTGAAATAGGTTTAGAGGAGGACTGGAGCCGAATTCGGTCCATTTGCCTTTGATATGAGAAAAGAAGAACATGGTTGGGCTCGAAGGGACCTGGAAATGCTACTTCAACCTCCTCTTTGAAGACAGGGAGAGGGATTGAGGCATCTATGGAGAAACCACAACCAAGTGACGTAGATGACCTAGTGAAGCAATTCATGGAGTGGAAGATTTCTTCCATGTCGAAGGTGCAACATCAACCACAAGTGCAACCAACTCTTCCGACTAGGGATTTTTGATGCTTATGGTGTGACAAATTGGAGCATCAAAATCGGAGTGTGCAGAGCATTAGGAGGTGATGAAGAAGAACCTCATATTCTACAAGGATTGGTTGATCCACTCATCCGTGACTCGTCAACCACTAAAGACAAATTTTGGGCAAGGAGGAATGAAAAAGATCTTGGAGGAAGAAGAGCTTTGACATGCACAAGCTATTTTCCATTCTACTTCGGCTGTTATTCGACTAATTGAATTGCCCAAGCAAGATCCAATTATTCAAACTGTTCTTATTGAAGATGGTTGTCAAAGGACTGGTTGGAGTGATTCAACTTTTCCCACAAATTATGATGTGATGGTAGAGGAGAAGAGGAGAAGAGAGGAAGAGGTGGATTGTGAACGAGTTCTAAAGAGGGCTGATTTTCGTTCGCCATCCAAAAAGAAAAATTTGGACATGCAAAAGGCTGAACCAAACCCTGTACAAGTATCCAAGAAGTCATCTCCAACATTCCAAATGCGGGCTGAATTGGAACAAGAGGTAGATGCTTTCTCTTTCATTGAAAATTATGTTCTAAAGCAACATGTCTCGGTTCTGTTAGGAGACTTGTTGGCAGTCTCCAAAAAGGAAGTTCAAGATGATTTACTGGAGAAGATGCGAAGAAAGCGAATTCCGGTTGATACAACAATGACTGCAAAGGAGGCTGGATGGAAACAAGGATCTACACAAGTGCTGAAGCATGAAGATAATATTCCGAGGAGCCACTTTACTCGGAATCACTGGGCTCAGGCAACTACAGAAATGAAAGTACGACTTGGTGTTTTATCAGAGGCAGTCATGGCTCTGATTGATAGTGGCTCAGAGATAAACCTCATGTCCTTGGATGTTTACAAGCAAGGAGGGTGGCCGATGACTTCTGATCACCATTGGAGGATTCGAGTAGCAACAAATCATCAGAGGAGTTATCTGGATCTTGCCTAGATGTGGAGGTGTCAATCGGTGGTGTTACTGTGCTTCAACATTTCTTTATTTAGGATTCAGCCACATATCCAGTTATATTGGGGCAACCCTTTATGGTTGCTATCCGCATGGAGACCAAGGTATTGGATGATGGATCAGCCTATTCTTGGATCAAAGATATGGATGGTGGAAGGATAGTACAATTTTAGATAGTTCGACCTAATCATGAAAGAAACAAGGATAGTGTACATGTATCCTCTGATCGGGATTTTTAGATAGGACTATTATAAAACAAGGCTATAATAGTCTAGGACAACAAAAGTCCCTGTATGAGAATAATTGTTCCGGAAATAATAAAGTTTATGTTTCTTATACCGGAGCAATCTCATTTTCTTCTATTGATGATTTAAATTGTAAAAGCCAGGTAAATGTGGAAGACATTCGGGTGATGCTTCTTAAACATCGGATTCTGGAACCAGATGATCAAGTGTCAAGAATTATGGAGGAACTTTCCTTTGTGGATACCATTGGAGAGTTGGAAAATTCTTTGTATTCAAATGAAGGTCAGTAATTCTTTATTCCGGCCAATTCAGCGGATATGTATGTTGAATTGCAACATTTCAAAATCGGATGGATATGGTTGCTCGTGTCCATACTAAATATAAGACAGTGGATCGGAAAGTTTGACCTGTAGCGGAACCATTGCCAGATGATAGCATAGATCGGCTAAAAAGGGTGAAGGAAGAACCAATGTTATGGGATCTGAGGATGATTGGTCATGTGTTTACGGAGTCTTCGCAAGGGAAGCTTCAGATAGGAGGGGGTGATTTCCATAATCAAGTTGAAGAAAGCCAATTCCGAAAGATGTTATCTCAACATGGTAAGGATTTTGCTTTTTCACCTTTAGAGATAGGTTGTGTGGACCCACAACTGGTGGAGCCAATGATTATCTTTACTATCCCTCATATGCCTTGGAACTTGAAACCAATTCCTGTTCCAAGAGCTCATATTCCGAAACTCATTGAGTTGCTAAAAGAGAAGGTGCAGATGGGTATCTTGGAGCCTTCGAATGCTCCGTATTCTAACCGGTGGTTTACAGTGCCAAAAAAGAACGGATCTCTCAAGTTCATTCAAGATCTCCAACCAGTTAACAAAGTAACGATTCGGAATTCAGGAGTTGGTACCATCGTGGATTCCTTCGCAGAATCTTTTGCAGGTAGAGCTATCTACTCCATGGCTGATTTGTATTCCGGATATGATCAATTTCAGCTTGCTTTGGATAGTAGGGATATTACTACAATGCGTACACCTATTGGGCTGGTTCGAATGTGTACTTTACCACAAGGCGCAACTAATTCTGTCGCTCATATGATGCACGCAATGAATAAGGTGCTCAGGGATCACATTCCTCATCGAACAATGCCTTTCTTGGATGACATTTTGATTAAAGGATGTCTAGAAGAGGAGAAGGATGAAGAAGTTGGGTCGGATGGATGTCGGAAATTCGTCTCAGATCATATAGTAGACTGTGAAGACATATTGAAGAATTTAGAGGAGGCACATTTGACAATTTCTGGAGAAAAATCAAGTTTTGGTAGATCTGAAGTGCGGATTGTGGGACATTTGTGTCGCCCCTATGGTCGGAAACCTGATCCAGCCAAGGTGGATGACAACAATGCAATGGAGGATATCTGCAAGTCAACATCAGAAGTAAGACGGTTTTTAGGTGCATGTGTTTTTTATCATATTTGGATTCCACATTTTGCACATATTGCTGATCCCTTATATAAGTTATTATGGAAAGGACAAAGGTTTATATGGGAGGAGGAGCATACATTGGCCATGAAGAAGATTAAGATACTTTTGTCATTTGCACCAGCCTTGCGACGACCTATACATGAGCAAGGTCGACCTATCTTTGTGACTGTTGATGCAAGTCCGACTGGAATTGGATGGGTTATTAATCAAGAGGATGAAATTGGAGATCGATATGCTATTCGGTTTGGAGCAAAGATTTTACATGATCAACAATGAAGGTATGCTCAAATAAAGAGAGAGTTGTGGGGCATAGTTTCTGCGATTAAAGTAGACAAGGATTATTTGATTGGATCGGAAGTGGTTATAGAGACGGATTGTCTGCCAATCCTTGGAATGATTTCAGGATGTTCTTCTACAAATATATCCATCCTAAGATGGATTGCCTATATTAAAACATTTAACCCAGAGATCTAGCACATTATTGGGAAAACCAATGTTATGGCTGATATGTTGTCCCGAGCACGGACTATTCTATAGCCGTCTTCTCTAGAGGAAGAGGATGATTTTGATAATGGATTCTTTTGTAATGAGATTGGTTTGCAGGTGCTTGAATTTAGAGAGGAGGAATATGAAGGAGAGCTACTGCAAATCGGGAAATTCCTACAAGCACAAGAAGGAAGCCCTGATTGGACATCAAAGGATTTTCGGCTATTCAGGAAGAAGGCTTATATGTTTCTCTTGAAGGATGGATATCTTTGGAGACTTGCAAAGAAAGTTAAGGATCCTCCAACTCGAGCTATCGGCTTATAGGTTCAGAAAGATAAGATTATTTCCGATTTTCATGATAGTCATTGGGCTGGACATAAAGGAGTGGTCAACACATTTTCGAACGTTAAGGATCGGTATTGGTGGAAGGGAATGTATGAGGATATCCAAAGGTATGTGGAATCATGCATTGAATGTCAAATGTATTCTGATTATAGGGTGAGAGATGAGCTACATCCGACGTACTCACCTGTGTTGCATTATAAGTGGATGGTGGATATAGTTCATATGCCCTCTCGTCGAAATCAAATGAAATACTTGGTTCTTGCTCGAGAGGATTTGTCCAACCAAGTGGATGGAAGACCTCTCCGAAACAAGTCTGCATCGGCCGTTCTAAAGTTTTTATTAGAGGATGTAATTTGTAGATATGGTAATCTTGGGCAGATTGTAACAGATCGAGGGGAACTTGATTCAGATGAGGCTCGAATGTTCTTCCAAAGATTCGGGATCCGATTGACTTTGACTACTGCATATAATCCGGAGGGAAATGGTAAAGTAGAAAGGGGCCATGGTCTGATTGTGAAAGCTTTGGTCAAAGCATGTGATGGCTGAATTTCTATGTAGCCTGACATGCTTCCTTATGCTCTCTGGGCTGATAGATGCACTCACAACTCTGTTACGGGATTTATGCCATCGGAACTACTTTTTGCTCAGAAGCCTATTATGCCTACCGAGCGGATGATTCCTAGTTGGGGAGTTTTACCTTGGGAAGATCAGATGGAACGTGAAGATTTGTTGGCTATTTGGATTCGGCAATTAGAGAATAGGCCGGAGGATATAACTGAAGCTGCTAGGAAACAACAAGAAGTTCGATTGAAGAATAAGGATCAATTTGACAAGAGACATCGAATTCAGAATATTCCCATTGAAAAAGGAGATTGGGTTTTGGTGTTTGATAGTAGCCTTGAGCATCAACACAAATCTATTCGAAAATTCTCTCATCGATGGTTTGTGTCGTATCGAGTGGTGGAAGTCCGGCAAAATGGAACATATATCTTGTCAGAATTTGATGGAACTCTTCTTCGAATTCCGATTGTTGGTAAACGAATTAAACTCTTTAAACAAAGAGCCTCTCTTGTTCCTGACATTTTGCAGGATGAACGATCCGTGGAAGCTAATTCGAATTGGGAAGAAGATGTTGAAGAAGAGGTGGTCCATGATGTGGCAACTACAAGTATCCAATTAGAAGTGGTAATGAAAGTTTCATCACATGATACTCGTCTAGAAGAGTGTAAAGAATCGGGTATGATTCTTGTGTAACGGAATAGGTGAGATATGTGTGTGTGTGTATGAGAGAGAGTGAGAGAGACAAGGGGTAAGACACAGAGAATACGCAAGGTAAAGTATATTAACAAAGGATAAAGACTCAACATTATACAAGGTGGGAGGAGGGTGCTTTATATAGTCACCCTCTCTCTTCATTAACTACAAGACTCATGTAGCATGGGGAATGTGAAAGCTCATAAGTTATGTGTCATAGAATATGATTCTATGACTCATACTAAATGCTAGAATACAAAGTGGTGACATAATGGTGACTCTTGACCGTTGGCATGTCTATTCACTCTCAAGGTGAGTTCACACACTAGACCAAATTCAACTTGATTCTCAACACGCCCCATCAAGCTCAAGTCGGGTTAGTTTCAGATGGTATCCAAAATCCGTTTCGATTCGCGTTCCGGAGTTCGCGTCGACTCGCATTTATGCGGAGTTGCGGAATCCGTGCTCTAGCTTGCGTTGTGCGTAGTTGCGAAGTCTGTGCTTCGACTTGCGTCTTTCTTCACGGTTTTGTGCGGTAGATCGGCTCTTCGCGGCTTCGTTGCGCGCTTGCGGAATCCACACGTTATTGCGTAGTGTGCGCGGTTTGCGGAATTCACGTGTTATTGCGTAGCAACTTCAATACTCCCCCTCAAGCTTGGCAGGTCAGGGATCGTCAATTCGAGATCGGTCATGAATTGCCATAGCTTGTCGGCTCCTAAGGCTTTAGTGAAGATGTCGGCTGTTTGAAGGTTGGTGCTAATGTGTTGTAGGTTGACATCGCCAGCTAGAACGCGCTCTCGGATGAAGTGATAGTGCACTTCGATGTGCTTTGTCCGCACGTGGAACACCGGTTTCCGAGCCAGATAGATACTGCTCAGGTTGTCGTAGTAAAGGGAAGTCGGATCCTTGATGGGTACGCCCAGATCATTGAGTATCCTTTTGAGCCATACGGCCTCACATGCGGCCACTGCCGCGCCCTTGTATTCCGCCTCTGTGCTCGAAAGAGCGACGGTTGGTTGCTTTTTGCTGCTCTAGGATATTGCTCCGCTACCGAGGGAAAAAACAAATCCGGAGGTTGATCTTCTATCCGCATTGTAGCCGGCCCAATCGGCGTCTGTGTACCCCTTGAGTCGTATTGGCATCGCCGTCTTGTAGAGGATGCCGCAATCCATTGTGCCGCTAACGTATCATAGAACTCGCTTAGCGTAATCCAAGTGAGTATCACGTGGTGTTTGCATGAATTGGCTAAGGAGACCGACCGGATAACTGAGATCGGGCCGTGTGATTGTGAGGTAGATGAGACTCCCGATGAGTTGCCGATATTGAGTCGCCTCACACGCTTTGGTGCCGGAGTTTGCATCTAGTTTGAGATTGCGATCGAGTGGGGTTGCTGCGGATTTGCACCCAGCCATACCGAAATTGTATAACAAGTTGAGGATGTAGTGCCGTTGAGAGATCATGATTCCGGCCGGAGTCCGAATTACCTCGATGCCGAGGAAGTAGTGGAGCTCCTTCATGTCCGTCATCTCGAACTTGTTAGAAAGGAGGGATTTGACCTGATTGATGTCGACGAGATGCTCACCGCCAATTACTAGGTCATCCACATATAAGATGATGACGATTGGACTTGTGGAATCGCTTCGTATGTAGAGGGAGTTGTCCGATTTTGACATACGGAAGCCGATTTGATGAAGATATTGCGTTATCTTCGAATGCCAAGCACACGGTGCTTGATTGAGGCCGTAGAGTGGCTTCTTGAGTCGGCATATAGCTTTCGGATGGGTACTCGAGTTGAAGCCGGGTGGTTGTATCATGTGCACCTCCTCTTCTAATTCGCCTTGTAGAAAGGCGTTCTTAACGTCCATTTGATGGAGGTGCCACCCTTTCGCCGCGGCAACCGCAATTACGGTCCGTACCATCTTCATCTTTGCCGTCGGGGCAAAGGTCTCCTCGTAGTCATCTCCGTGCGTTTGAGTGTAGCCTTTCGCTACGAGTTGCGCTTTGTAGCGGTTGACGGAACCGTTGACGTTGTACTTCACTTTGTAAATCCATCTGCATCTAATCACCTTTTTGTGTGGTGAGGCGGGAACGAGATCCCACATCTCGTTCTTTCATAGTGCCTTCATCTCCTCGTTCATGGCTTCGATCCATCACGGATCCTTGGCTGCTTCGGAAAATGTTTCCGGCTTGCGTACTATCGCTAACTTCATCATAAAGGCATAGTGATATGCCATGTAGTCGTTGTAGCCGAATCGGCTGACCGGTTTCTTTTCACGGGTGGAGCGACAGAGCTTTTCATTTGGAAAGATGAGGGCTTTCTTCACTCTGATTGGTACATCGAAGCCGCCGAACTCACTGTCGAGTGAGTGAGTGAGTCGACTCATCGTTGTCGAGGAGATCGTCTTCGTATTCCGACATTTTCGCCTTGCCTTTGTCCATCTTCGGGCTAGGCCGTGATGTGCTTTGATCGCTCGGGGGCTCTTGTGGCCCACTTAGCCTTCTTGTCATCAGGCTATCTTTGAACATGTCTTCGAGGCGATCTCCACCTTCTCGCTCTTGTTCAGCTGATTCTGCATTGATCGAGGTCGAAGTTGGAATCTTCTCTGGTGTGTACCAGGATGCAGATTCGTCGAACACGACGTCTCAACTTACTCGAACTTTTCGGGTAGATGGATTGTAGCATTTGTACCCCTTTTGTTCGAGTGAGTATCCCACAAGGATACATTTCTCCGACTTTGGATCTAGCTTTTGCCGCTTTTCGTCGGGTATGTGCACATATGCTATTGCGCCGAATATTCGTGTGTGCGATAGATCCGGCTTCTTTCCGAAGTATTTTTCGTGCGGAGTGACCTCGTGCACTCCGTATGTTGTGCATCGGTTCATTAGGTAGACGGCCGTATTTGTAGCTTCGGCCCAATATGAATTGGGCATATGCTTCTCGTTCAACATGGCCCGCGCTACTTCGAGGAATTGCCGATTTTTGCGCTTGGCTACTCCGTTTTGTTGCGGAGTGTGTTGGCAAGTGAATTCTCGCCGAATTCCTTCCTTTTGGAGATACGCCATGAAATCGTCCAAGAAGTTCTCCTTGCCACCATCCGATCGAAGGCATCGTACATGACGACCAGTGGCTTTTTTGACTTCGTTTTTTAAACTTTGGAAGTGTCTGAACACTTCGCTCTTTTGCCACATCGGATAGAGCCATGTGTGCCTGGAGAAGTCGTCGATGAAGAGCATGTAATATCGGCATCCGCCGAATGTAGCCATCTGCGCCGGTCCCCATACGTCAGAATGGACTACGTCAAGTAGACCTTTGCTCACGTTCCGCTCTTTTGGGAATGGGTGTCGGTGTTGCTTGCCGAATTGGCGTGTTTTGCATACACCTTCAATCTCCTTCTCTTTGAATGTCGGGAGTCCGATGACGACTCCTTTCGATTTCATTGCTTTGAGTTTGTTAAGATTGATGTAGCCGATTTGCTTGTGCCATAGCTCTATATCGGAGTCGGCTCTTGTGCTTTTTGCGAACACAGCGGATTTCATCTTGTGTGAATTGAGAATGAACATCCAGCCCTCTCTTCTTCGACGCGCGATGATTCGGCCCTCTTTTTCGATGAAGTACCCTTCTTGGTCGAATCATACTTGCATCCCTTGCTCAAACATTTGGCCGACCGAGACCAAGTTTTTCGTGATGGTGGGAACATGCAAGACATTTTTGACGTATGTTTGCTTACCTCTTTCGCTGAACGGAACATTGCCCATGTGCCGAATCGGGTGCGTAGTGTCATCTTCGGTTTCGACATAACCGGGTCACTCCGGCTCTCGAAGTTCGAGAACCATTCTTTATGAGATGTCATATGGTTTGAGGCTTTGGAGTCAACAAACCATACGTCCTCCAGATTGAGGGTAGTAGTTGAGGTAGAGGCCGACATAGAGTTTGCTCTATGTTTCATCATGAACATTACGCCACGGTCGGAGTTGTGTGCATACATTCCGCCACGATCTTTGTAGTTGGAGTTGTGCTCGTACATTCCGCTATACTCTTCGTAGTCGTAATTGTGCGCGTAATTTGTGAGTTGTCGGCTTGTGGAGGCCGATTCGCGCATCTTCTTTCGGCACTCTTCTTCATGTTTGCCGAGCTTTCTGTAGTATCCGTATTCGGTTGCGTTTTGACGGCTCGGGCCGGAGTGGAAGCTCCCCGTTCTTGCGAAGGTTCCTCGTTAGCTTCGATTTTGCGGTCGAAATTGGAAATTGTTGTCATAGGTCGGACCTTGTCCGCCTTGTCCTTGGCCGAATCGGCCTCTTGCTTGTCCGCATCCTCTTCCTCCGTTCGAGTGTGTGTAGAGCATGTAGGCTTCCAACTCATTGCTTGTACACACGTGGTTTTCTTTGACCAATAACATAGATTGAAGATCAAAGAAAGAGGGACGATTCTCCCTTGCTAGGACCACGGTTCTCATCAAGCTGAACCGTGGTGCAAGGCCGCTGAGGAATATTTGCACCATCTCATCATCATTCACATTGATGCTTATTGAGCCGAGCGAGTCACAAATCTCCTTGATCTTCAAGGTGTAGCTTGTGATGAACATGTCCTGTTGTTGGACGTTGTTCAACTCTTGGCGGAGTTGAAGCTTCCTCGCAGTCGTGTTTGCGGCGAAAATCTTTCGTAGATTTTCCCATGCTTCCTTTGGCGTCTCAGTTTCTCGAATGTAACCGAGCATGTGGTCGTGAACACATGTCGCCAAGCAATACATTACTCGACTCGCCGCTTGCTCCCATGTTGAGTAGTCGGCGTCTGCCGGGTCGGGTCGGTTTTCTTGTGCTCCCTTGATGTAACACCAATAGCCTTGGCCGACAAGGTATTTGTGCATCTTGTATTCCCAAGATGTGAAGTTGTTTCGGTCCAACTTCTCACTAGGGAGAGCGCTCCCCATTTGAGTATTTATGGTGTTTGATGTAAATTTCTTCCTTCTTCTTCTCTCTTGAATACAAGCTATGTAGTCGCACTACGATAGCAATGAGCCGGTTCTTCTTGAACGTCGGCGTAGAGCTCAACGCACGCGGATGGGCTAGATAAAACTACCAAACTGCTCTGATACCATGTAAAGAATCGGGTATGATTCTTGTGTAGCAGAATAGGTGAGAGATGTGTGTGTATGTATGAGAGAGAGTGAGAGAGACAAGGGGTAAGACACAGAGAATACGCAAGGTAAAGTATATTAACAAAGGAGAAAGACTCAACATTATACAAGGTGGGAGGAGGGTGCTTTATATAGTCACCCTCTCTCTTCATTAACTACAAGACTCATGGAGCATGGGGAATGTGAAAGCTCATAAGTTATGTGTCATAGAATATGATTCTATGACTAATACTAAATGCTAGAATACAAAGTGGTGAGATAATGGTGACTCTTGATTGTTGGAGTGTCTATTCACTCTCAAGGTGAGTTCACACACTAGACCAAGTTGAGCTTGATTCTCAACAAAGAGAAAGTAAACGAGAAGAATGAAGGGGAGAAGATGTCTCTCATGTCGATTCCGGAATTGAATGAAGACTATTGGCATGCATCAAATGTTCAAATAAAAGGAAAGAAGACTTTGGTTGAATTTTCTCCACTTAGCACATACCAGAGGATGTGCAGGTTAGGAGGGGGTGCATGACGTAAAGGGATACGAACGATTGGTGCCACCATGATTCCACACTTGCCTCAACTACAACCACACATCTCGACTTGGTTCGGTGACCCAACACTCCTTGGAGATCCACCTGATTCGACTCATTGGAGTTGATTTACATTCTAGACTCAAAGTTCTTTAGTATTATTGTTCTTAGGGATTATTTGCATTATTTTGGAACAAATTTTGTGTACTCAAAACCATGTAATGTATTTCATGTGCACCATATAACGCACATGCAAAGTTTCTCTACATGTGTGCCACATGGCCCGCATGCTTTATATCGCGCACATGCACAAGCTTCTCTAGGTGTGTGCCACGTGGCCTACATGTAATGACATCAATTTAGTATAAGAGGGGAGGATTATTGTCATGGAGGGGGGGGGGGGGGGGGGGAACAATCAAAGAGTCCTATTTTGTAAAGGGTTTTCTCTCGAAGAAAGAGTGAAATTCCTATTTGGCATTTCTTCTTCGTCTGCGTTTGAGGAGTAGCACTATACGGTATTTCCTTCATAACTCTCAATTCTAACATCATTTGTCGACGTTCTATAGGTCCTTGGAAAGCTCTTCCAGAGGGCTTTCCAATATGTTTTTGCACACTTAATTTGGTTATGTAGGTGGAACGATATAAGGTTTTTGGTCTTCACGGGTAGGGCTGCAAACCACTCATGACTATTGAGATACTTCCGGCTCGACTTCCCACTCTTCTCTTTCATCTTCTTATTTCCACTCTCCTGGTTCAGAACCCCAACGGTTCCGCCCGGACATGCCAAGCTCTTATACGCGACGTGCTTCGACACGACAACGTTGCCCTGGAGATCCTGCAACAGTCGCTTGAACAATATGGCCTCACATGTCGCAATGGTGACACCTTTGTACTCAGCCTCGATGCTCGACTTGGCCACTGTCCGTTGCTTCTTACTACTCCATGCTATTTTGGCACTTCCAAGGGAGAACATAAAGCCTGATGTCGACTGATGATCTGTGGTGTCTCCGGTCCAATCGACATCTGTGTAGCCAACCAATTGTTCAAATATGCCGTGGCGATATAGCAAGTCCACGATCCTTCATGCCGCTCACATATCTCAGTATTTGGTGTGCACACTGAAGGTGATCGTGTGTCGACGTTTGCATAGATTGACTTATCATGCTGACACTACCCCGGTGGGATAGTGCCTTGCACCCCTATGTATCTAACCTCATTGTAACTATTCAACCCCTTTATGGGGAATGAATGGAACATGAATAAGTTCTCTCTCTCTCTCTTTGACACCTTTTCTCTTTTCTCTCCCGCTCTCACGTTGAACCCGGTTGGGAGGGGGGTGGAACCATTCTAGGCACCACCCCCACCCCCACCCCCACCCCCACCCCACAATGATTCTCAACATCATCCTAACGCATCCCGCAATGATCGTCATCCCCAACCCTAAACCCATAACACTATTTTGGCACGCCCTACGACCAATCCCACCCTTGGAGAAGACGTTGAGGAAGGATGTGTGGCGACAACTTATGTGCGAGAGAAGCAAGAAATGGTGACGAACAATGTGAGGGAAATGGTGACAATGTTTGGAAGACTTCGATGAATGCCGTTGTTGAGCGGATAAGCTCAACCGGATCCAGATCGGTTGAATAAGCCAGAGCCGAATTGGTATCCGAAACCAAGAGCCGGATCAAAGAGACGGATCAGATTGTAACCACTAGGCCATTAGAGGCCTACAATCTTAGCCTAGTATGTAGGCATATTCCTTGGAGTTAGTGTCAATCACTGGTATGAGCATTGAAGTACTTGTCAGTACTTTTGTCAGTCCTTTTAAGGACTTGTATAAAAAGTATTATGTAGGATATGTATGTACATAGTGATATTTTGAAAGTAAGTTTGTGCTGTTCTGTTCTCTCTGTCTCTCCTGTGTATTCTTTATGTGACTAAGTGTTGAGCGAACAAGCCTGAGCCTGATCGTATCCGGATCGGTGTCCGTATAAATATCCGGAACGGATGGACCGGATCGGTATCCGGGACCAAGAACCGGATTAGAGAGTCAGACTCAAGTGTGAACCGGTAGGCCATTTAGAGGCCTACTCTTCTAGACTACTAAGTAGTCATGGTCATCGTAGTTAATGTCAGCCTCTCGTATGAGCATTGATGTACATAGTACTTCTGTTAGTCCCTTGTGGACTTGTATAAAAAGTGCTCATTGAGCACATCCTATGTATAGAGTGTTAATTTTTTTGAATAGAGTTTATCCTTTCTGCTCTCTCTGTCTCTCTTGTGTATTCATTGCTCTTAAACTTCCATTAAACCTTCATTCTTTGTTTTATTGTTGAATCCGACTTAGCCGGTTTGTCCACAAGCTTCTGCACGCTATTCTTTACATGGTATTAGAGCGAGGTTGAGAACTGTTGTTTGTTGAGTGACAAGCTCAACGTTTGGTGTGTAACACTGTGCATGACCCAGTGTGTAGACTGGGTGCGTAAAACAGTACGCATAACGTAAGCCATAGCGGTGTGTAAACCGCGAGGCCGTTGGATAGATATTCCCCGTAGGAATATATTTTGGGAGGGTGGGCGAATAGCTCCTAAGCTGCATTCGGGATGCAAAAATTCCGAAAGATGCTTGGGGAAATTTGAAGAAGATTTTTGTAGCAAGCACTACAGCTAGGAAGCTTCAACTTCGACAGGAGCTGAGCAACCTATGACAACGCAACTTGTCGGTGGTTGATTACACCTTGAAAATCAAAGAGATATGTGACTCCTTAGCCTCTATCGATGTGAACGTCAAGGAAGGTGAGATGGTGCAGATCTGTGTCGGGGGACTAGTGTCGAAGTTTAGAGCATTCCAAACTGTTGTGTGTACACGGGAGAATACGCCGTCGTTTTTCGACCTACAGTCGATGCTCCTTATGGAGGAGAACCACGTGGGTGCGTTGATGAGCACGCATGCCGACATCAAGATGTTGTACATGGAGGGAGATAGGCCCCGTGGTCGTGGCAGATGAGGCGAGTCGGTGCGCAATGAAGGCGGCCGACGAGATCAACGAAGAAGGCACCGAAGTGATGCCGACAGCAATTCCGGACCCTCCGGAAACAGGGGGAGTCGAGGCGACGACAACCGGTATGGGAAATCCATTGCGGAATGCTGGTACTGTGGCAAGAAAGGTCACAAGGAGAGCGAGTGCTGGAAGAAGCGCACCGATTTGGAGAGGACCGGATACGGATCAAGTTCCGGACAGACCGACAAAGGAAATCGACAGCGATCGCACTACGCCGAAGGATCTGGAAAAGCCGGAAAAGGGTCAGCCTTCGTGACGAGACACGAAGCAAACTCGATGAAGAAGATCAGCCCAAAGTCGAATGAGGTGTGGTACGTCAACTCCGGCGCGTCAAACCACATGACGTGCCACAAGGAGTGGTTCTCATACCTTGAGAAACCGATGTAACCGGGAGTAGTCTCAACTGAAGACGACACTCCGCATCTGATCGCAAATGTCGGTGAAGTTCCCCTAAGCCATGTCGGGCAGGAAGGGAAACTCATGAACGTGTTACACGTCTCAACAATCACAAAGAATCTGGTGTCGGTCGGGCAGATCGTCGATCAAGGGATGCAAGTCCGGTTCACGCATCTCGGGTGGTTCATCGAGGAAGAAGGCTGAGTTATTGCACAAGGGTGTAGAGACGGGAGGATGTTTATCCTCGACTCTAGTGATGGTGGCACCGCAATGTTCACGAAAGGA
Source organism: Azolla caroliniana (assembly GCF_043228905.1). Classification (NCBI taxonomy): domain Eukaryota; kingdom Viridiplantae; phylum Streptophyta; class Polypodiopsida; order Salviniales; family Salviniaceae; genus Azolla; species Azolla caroliniana. Next base: position 8,991,034 of record NW_028230439.1, on the reverse strand, counting down.
CAAAAATTCGAGTCAGATATCGACTTATGGCACACGCGGATAGGCCACGTCAACTATCAACGGCTTCAAGACATGCAATCGAAACAGGTGGTGTTCGGATTGCCCAAATTTAGTGGCCGGAAGTGACAAATTTGTGAAGCTTGCCAGCTAGGGAAGCAACACTGACTTCCTTTCCCCAACGAGCATAACCGGAGCCGAAACAAGCTCGACTTGATACATTCTGATCTATGGGGGCCGACATAGAACGTTAGTCTTGGCGGGAGTCGATATTTCGTCTCCTTCATCGACGACTATACGTGGCACACGTGGATGTACCTCATTGAGAAAAAGAGTGAAGTCTTCGACTGTTTTCGGGACCTCAAGATTTTCGTCGAAAGGGAAACAGGAAGAAAGATCAAGTGCGTGCGGTTGGATGGCGGAAAAGAGTACTTTTCCGGTCAATTCAACGGGTATCTACAACAGATGGGAATTTAGCTGTAGATATACGCCGGAGCAAAACGGTGTGGCCGAAAGAAAAAATTGGTCGGTTCTGGAAGCAGCGTGGGCAATGCTAGAGGAGAAGAGCTTGCCCAACTGGGCTGAAGCGGTTCAGACCGCGGTCTACATCCAGAATCAAATTGGAGACAAAGTGTCGGCACATGAGCTGTATTTCGGAAGGAAGCAGAATCTACGACACTTGTGCATGTACCGAAGGAGAAGCGGAGGAAGTTGGACGCGAAAGCCGAGAAGTGTATCTTAGTCGGCTATTCGGATGAGCAGAAGGGTTGTAAGTGTTATAACCCTCGCACCAAACAAGCGCGCGTGAGCCACAACGTTGTGTCTGACGAGTCCGCGTCTTGGTACTTGCCTCCGACTCCGGACCTCACCTCCAATCCGAGTTCTGACGATGAGCTCAGCGAGGCCGAGATGCCTCCGGTTGAGCCTGAAATCGGGACCCGCAAAGAGAGTCCGATTTCGTTTCGGTTAAGCGGACCGAATGGACGAATGAGTCGGTTCGACCAGTCTGATGAAGAACCGGTGAGTAGTGGAGACTCAGCCGTGCATTCCCCGCGCAGGAAGCCGTGGAGACGGCTTACACGCAAGGAAAAAGGGAAGAAGAAGGTGTCAGATTACGACACGGATAGGAACGAGTCGGATTGATGTGAGTTCGACTCCGAGGGAAGTGATGACGGGTCTTTGAGAGCGAAGTTCGAGTTGGCCAAGAAAGCCTCAACATCGGCTAATGAGCAATTACGCTGATCTACCTGCCAGAAGAACCTTGTTGTGCGGTTCGGTTACAACAAGTACATGGCGCATCACTATGCGTACATGAATGACACGTGTAGCGGAAGTGCGTGAGCTGGAGAGCTACGTAGAAGCGGCGAAAGACGCGAATTGGCGTGCCACGATGGAGGAAGAGATGCGCGCATTGGCTGAAAATGAAACCTAGGACCTAGTTGACGCACCGAAAGGTGTGAAGCCGATCGGATGTAGGTGGGTGTACAAAGTCAAGTACAACATTGACGGCTTGGTCAACCGATACAAGGCCCGATTAGTAGCAAAAGGTTATGCGCAACAACACAACATTGACTACGATGAGACGTTTGCACCGGTCGCGAAGATGACGACTGTCTGTGTTTTGCTCGCGGTAGCTGTGGCAAAGGGGTGGCACTTACATCAGATGGATGTAAAGAATGCGTTCCTGCAAGGTGAGCTTGAGGAACAGGTGTACATGGTATAGGCCCCCGGATTTCACTCCGGAACGAACACTTCGGCGATGTGCCGGTTGAAGAAGTTCCTTTACGGACTAAAGCAAGCCCCGCGTGCCTGGAATGCGAAGATCACACAACAATTGTGTAGGATGGGCTTTGCGACGTCAAAATCGGACTCCTCACCGTTCATCCGGAAAGGTCGACTCAGGCCGGTTAGTATTTTACTTTATGTTGATGACTTGGTCATCACCGGTGCCGACCTAAGTGAAATCGACCGCGTGAAGCTCTAGCTTGCGACATCATTCGACATGAAGGATCTGGGGGACCTTCATTACTTCCTGGGGATCGAAGTGATCCGCACCCCCGAAGGCATACTGATCAGCCAACGACATTACGTGTTGAGTATGCTCTTCAAATTCAGGATGGCCGACTGTAAGTCTGTCTCGACTCCTCTGGATAGAACCGTCAAGCTTCGCCCCGATTCCGGAAAGGTATGCGACTCGACGAGGTTCCGAAAAATAGTCGAAAGCCTTATATACTTGACCATCACCTGACCAGATCTCAACTACCCGGTCGGGGTGATTAGTCAGTTCATGGCACGACCTACCGAGGAGCACCTTCAGTGTGCGCAATGCGTACTGTGGTACGTAAGCGGCACTAAGGACCGGGGGTTACTATATCGGACTGGTACAACCCCGCAGTTGGTCGGCTACACCGATGCCGATTGGGCCGGCAACTTCGCCGATCGCCGATCCACGTCCGGTTTTGCGTTCTCTCTTGGGAGTGCCGCGATCGCGTGGAGTAGCAAGAAGCAGCCGACAGTTGTGCTGTTGAGCACCAAAGCCGAGTATAGAGGAGCGGCTATCGCGACATGTGAAGCCATATGGTTGAAGCGGCTACTTAAGGATCTGCAGGTGGAGGTATCCGATCTAACGAAAATCTACTACGACAACCTCAGTAGCATCCAGCTAGCAAAGAACCCCGTCTTCCATGCCCGGACTAAGCACATTGAGGTGCACTACCATTTCGTCTGTGAGCATGTCCTCTCCGGTGAAGTCGAACTTCAGTATGTTCCGACGGATCGGCAAACCACTGACATCTTCACCAAGCCTCTTGGTCTGGACAAGTTGCAACAATTCTATGGTGCGCTTGGGTTGCGTCACCTCGATGTGCTGAACTTGAGGGGGAGAGACGTCCCGAATGACCATGGAAGGAGGAGAGAAGTTCGAGAAGACTGTGACGCCGATTCGGATGACGAATTCGATTTCGGATCGGCTGAAGAAGCCGAGGGCGGATCCGTGGAAGATTCCGAAAGCGGACATAAGGGGAGCAGTCAAAAGAAAGAGCCAAAGCCAACCAAGCGTGGGGGAGACAAAGCCATCAAGGGCGAGAAGACTGAAGACGAGTTGGAGACAACCAACTCCGATGAGAGCGAAAACCGATCGGAGGAAGCCGAGCCGGTTCGGATACGTTGAATCAACCAAGGGCCAAGCGGAAGAGAAGGCAACAGAAGAGGCGCCAACACCGCAACAACAAGGAAGCTGAGAAGGGCCGTGTGAGCAGACAAGCCGACCGGAAGGGTCGAGGCGCGCGGAATCGAACAGGTTGAGGAGCGCAAGCAAGGCGTGAAGCCAAAAGGAACTGGAGCGTAGATCCGGAAGAGCGGACGGAACCTCAAGTTGAGCTTGAGGGGGATTGTTGAGTGACAAGCTCAACATTGGGTGTGTAACACTGTGCATGACCCAATGCGTAGACTGGGTGCGTAAAATAGTACGCATAACGTAAGTCGTAGTAGTGTGTAAACCGCAAGGCCGTTGGAAAGATATTCCGCGTAGGAATATATTTTGGGAGTTAGTGTAGAGATCACTTATGAGCATTGAAGTACGTGTCAGTACTTTTGTCAGTCCGTATGGACTTGTATAAAAGTGCTCACTGAGCACATCCTATGTACAGATTGAGTATTATTTTTGAATTGAGTTTTTATGTGCACTCTCTCTCTCTCTTTGTCTCTCCCGCGTACTGTGTATATTCAAGCTCTTCATTAAACCTGCATTTCTGTGTTCGGTTTTCTATTGCTTCCACATGCTATTGTTTTTCAGTTCGGCTGACACACAGCGGAGTTCGAACATTTCATACTGAACGTTCTATCAAAGAATTGTGGTTGTGCGAATAGATACTAAGTTACTATAATCTTATCGATGTTACGCCAACATCGAGATCGTTACTTACGTAATACAATTATAGTAGGATAGATTGACGGAAAATAAACAGTTGCAAACCGAGATTTCCTACAACTAAACTTATATTACTAAAAGTAAAACGATAGATTTTACAATGCCTTCGGTTCCTTTTTATAGGAAATCTTGAAGGACTTCCTCATCAAGAAATACATATTGCCCTATCGGCAAGAACTACAAAACTTGTAACTAACTATAATTTTCAGTATTAACTATTATTCGGCAAAATGATGACTCATCGATCCTATTCCTCTATCCGACTTCGACTTTGATTCTGAACCTCCGACTCCGACGCTTCCCCATTATATCCGTCCGCCCCTTTGTCTGGGTAACACTTGGCACGCTCGTGGACCAGGGCCTTGCGCGACAAACCCACGATACCCTTCTATGCTGGTTGGTCGGGAGGAAGGTCCTCGTCCAATTCATCTTCAGCGCCGTCCTGCAAAATATCAAACAGGGAAGGTTCGTGTTGTTGGCTCTCCTTATCGTCGTCGTTTGAATCTACAGGTTGTTGTGTATCGTCGGTCGATGGTCGTGGTAGTGGTGGTGCAACTGGCTCTGGTGCACCGAGCCCTGAAATTTGGCTTTGTCTTTCACCTTCAAAGGCGTCCAACTGAACAACTGTGTCGATGTCATGTTTATCGAATTCTTGCATGAGTCGACTAATTTCTTCGCAGTGACAAGCTGCCATGTCATACAAATCTTTAGCAATATCTTCTTGAACAATTGATATTGCTTCTTTCGACATTTTGAAAAAGCCTTGTCCTTGTGCCTTCCGGTTGTCCCTGTCGGCTCGTAGAAGTTGAAGTTATGTTGCTTGTGCCGACCAGGTCTTCCAGCCCTTATCCATTGACTCGGTTACCATTTCTAAGGTTTTGAGTTTGTGGCGTTTCAGTATTGTGCGTATTTTTTCCCCGCCCATACTCATCCAGAATTGTGCTTCTGCCAATGCCTTCCGTAAATCAGTGATCTGTGCATTGGTTGCACCCTCTACTTGCATCAATCGTGCTTGAGCGACTAACAAGTCGAGTTGCCGTTGCTCGGATGGCTTCCAGGTTTGCACACCGCTGTTCTAAATTTGATTATGTGGATGCCCATTCCTCTTGCTCTCGAGCATATTTCTCATTCAGTTGAGTGAGCAGAGTTTCCTTTTCCACCAGCTATTCTGCGTAGTATTCCTCTTGAACCTTGACATACTCTTCGAGCTCTTCGACCCGTTCTGCTTGTTGGTGCGTGGTTTCCTGTTGTTGTGCTAATTGTCGGCACAACCTTTTTATCAAATTGTCCTTGGCATCTAGCCATTTGCCGACTTCCGTTTTTGTTAATTGTAACCGATCCTTTATTTTCTTTGATCGGGTTTCGACTTTCTCAGCTCTGGCTTCTGCCTGTTGTAATTTTTGTTGCGGGTCTGGATCAGACTCTAAGGGGCTGCTTGATGAAGTCTGCTACAACAATTCTTCCTTTGTTTTCTACAGTTGTTCTTTTGTCTATTGAAGTCGTTTTAACAACTGCTGGTTTTCGGCTTGCTTATTTGTGCATTGAGCATTCAAAATTTCCGATGCTGCCGTTGCCTTTTTATACAAATCAGCCATATCCTTGGCTGCTCGGCTTGCCTTTTCATATTCTCTATGTACCTCTACTAGAGCCTCATGCAATGGTGGCATCTGGATGACTTCTCCCTTATTTTTCTCATGTCAACAACTCCACTTAATGATTTCTGGATCATTATCTGATCCCGGTGCTCCAGTGCCATTCGCTCCAACAGCTCCTGTAATCTACGGGCCAACCACTCTACTAATTCATAAGAAGTGCCAAATTGTAGAATGACAGCAAGTTTGTGTGGTGCTAGGGGGATGTCGGAGAATGCAGTTGCTTCTCACACCGTTGTTACTGATGACTGACCTTTCTGGATTCTGGTTGTGTCGTTTGGATTGACACAAGGTACTTGTGTGGGCTGCATAGCTTGTTCCTCTTTTCTCTCCTTTTTTTTGTGCAGGTTCCTCTTGTTGAGCCTACGGAAAGCGTTGAGCCCTTTCCTTTACTTGACGTTGTTGTTGCATTGGTTGGTCAGGTTCAACAGGTGCCGATTCTTGATTAGGTTGGGGTGGTTGTGGGACAGGTACAGAGTCGGGTTGGGGATTTTGTGTCGACTTGGGAATTGGTGAGGGTACCGGTTGTTGTGGTTCGGGTTCTGGTTGAGTGGCATCGACCTGCGTCGATTCTGCTTCTTGCCACTCCTCATGTTGTACTTGTCATTGGGGTCAGGAAGCTGGTTGTGGCCGTGGTGGCCCTATTCTTCTTGTCGGTTTTCCGATCTCTATGTCGGAAAAAGCACCGACAACCAGCGAGCAAAGATCGGCTTCATTGGTTTCCCTTTTTGCACCCCATACAGTTGCTCCCATAGAGCTTCTGTTGACAGCAACCCCCAGTCAAAAATTTCGCCCTCATACGTGGCAATTATGAAGTCGACTCTCTTTTTGGGCATGCAGTAAAATCGGGGACTAACAAATCCCACTTCTAACAAACATTTGGCCACTTCATGAAAAAATTCGTCCTCCCCTCCTTGTGTTTGAAAAGCTTTGGCCGAGGGAGAATATTCTCCGAAATACGACTTTTGCATGTCCTTGTCCATTTTTTGGAAATCATCAAAGCCTTCTCATTTTAATTCCAATACTCGGTGTACCTGTTTGTTCATAATTTTGGAGACATCGATTTGATGCAGAAGTTATGCAGCACGAGGGTGGGGCTCTGCCTCTGCAACCTTGATGAAACCCTACAGATTCTTGTTCACGAGCCACTGGCACAGGTTATCAGAAACAAGGATTGGCATTATTTTGTCTTCGAGAGAGAGGTTGGAGTTTTGTGAAGAAAGCTTTAGGCTATGGCGGGGAAGAGCAGAAAACTTTACATCACGAATACGCTTCTGTTTTTGTGGTGACACAGAAGTTGAAGAAATAGGTTTTAAGGAAATGAATCGTTGCATGATGCCTAGGGAATAGAGAAAGCTACTATTAATGTAAGTAATAGTCCAAAAATAGTAATAATGGCTCCACTACTCTTGTAATGTGTGCATGCATTATTACCACCAGTTTACTTATAGTGTGACAAAGACTTCCCCAAGATTTCGTTTTCTAACAATTACTTTTTGCCAAGATATATCTATCTATATATATATATATATTGTGTGTGTGTCTGTGACATCTACCACGTCTTGTTGCGGAGGATGTTGCATGAAAGGGGTTCTCCAGTATTGACCCGTGATAGGGTTTAAGCTGAAAACCATTTACCCATTTCAGGAGAATGTCCCCGGACAGGGCTCCGACTTGGTACGTACCATTTTTGCTATTAATAATCCAGAATGGTCCCGTCTATCGAAATCAAAGCTTCTCGGGCATAGACCCCATTTTTATTTGAAACACTAACATCAGTTTTCCGATTGCGAACTGTTTCTTTGCATGTTGACGGTGAAGGTCAAAAAATGCTTTCGTTTGTCATTGCTTGTGCTCTAAATGTATCATAGCTTGTATCTGACTTTCCTCTAATAGCAGTAATTCTTCTTTCCGAATTTGTTCCGATTGTAGCTCATCTAACCTTTCTGTTGCTTGAATTCAGAGTGTTGATTTTATAGAAGTCTTATATGAAGTCCTATATGCCCATAAGGCACTATTCAGTTTCTGATCCCAATCTATACGATTTTCATTGACTATTTTCTTGAGTATCATTTGTAGCGTTTTATTTGTCGACTTCGCTAAGCCATTTGCTTGAAGGTAATAAGGAGTACTTTTCTTATGAACCACTGCATAATATGTGGATAATTCATGTACAATTTTATTAATAAAATGTGTACCTTGGCCACTTACCAATTCAATTGGACACCCATATCGGCACCATATACTTTCGTATAGAAATTTTGCTGTCGACGCTGCCATGTTATCTCGTTGTTGTGAAGATCTGTCTCTATGTGCGGATCATGAGGCAGAACCGTCGAGGTTCTGGACCGGAAGGACTCAAAGCACCCACTAGCTTTAGCGAGAAAGGATTTAAGATAGTTTGAGGGAGAGAGATTGAGATGGCGAGAGAGAGATAGAGAGTGAGAGAGATAAGATCGAACTTTTAACTTTAGATCCGAGAGACAAGATATATCATCAATTGGAGAACGAAATTTTCTTCTTCTTAAATTTTTGAATCAAAACATAACATTCCTTTGATCCTTTTCATCCATCCTTTTATAGACACACCCATGCATATGATGCATGTGAGGGTACAAGACATGCATACAATGCATGGAATGAATGTGATGCATGTTTGCCATTTGGCGCTCATGCATCACATCTCACTCAATTAAGCTCTAATATAAGAATTTACATGTAAAATTATAATGATAGGGAAAACACTTCTAAAGAAATGACATAGCCTAGTGGTAAGTTTATAGACTTTCAATGTGGAGGTGCAAGGATCAAGTCTTCAATTGCACTCCTTTTGAATATACACACATATATATGTTTTTTATTATTAATGTATTTTTACAAGGCATTTCTCCGTCTGGTCGTCATCTCATCGGCTCCATCGGTCGCGGTCGCCAAGTGATGTCAGATGCCGGATCCTGTCGGACACTGTCGTCGGTCGTTGTCGCCGGATTCGTCCAAAACATATGCATTTGGCTATATCCATTCGTTAAGTCATACAACTTAACCTTTCTATGCTCCACACATAGACACAAGGATAATAGCTTTTGCTCTGCCTTATATATGGTGGGTTCTGTATTTGTCCTATCTATGTGGGATATCACATATTTTCCTCTTCTTCTTTGCAAACTTCATACCCACATAACTTGACACTTAGATTGTCCGTTTCCTACGTAGTAAAGTACATTCAAAAGCTCTTCAAGACCTCCATCTTTTTGTACCAAGATATTAAACTTATTTAAAATAGTATCTTTACTATTATTGTTTTATATTTCGTGAGAAGAACCATGCTCGATTTCGTATGTTCCTTACAAGTTTCACACTATCGCCGAAAATCTTCATGACACCGTAAAGGTTTACCCTCTACCCACTTAGTGAAGTAATTAGTGGCTACTATGATGTATCGATTCCCTGTTCGAATTGTTGCTGGTTTAAATGGGCCGACAAAGTCTAATCCCCATTTCTGGAATGGTTCCAAAGGCAAAACGGGTTGAAATGGCATCTTGTCTTTTTCAGTAGGTTGACCCATTCTCTGACATAAATCGCATTTCCGACAATATTCGATTGAATCTCTCATAACTGTCGGCCACCATAACCCACAGTTCTAAATTTTCTGAGCAGTAGTTTTGCCGGCATAGTGCCCTCCTGCGATACCATAGTGAGATTCTCGAAGAATTATCTCTTTCTCAAATTGTCATACATCTCATTGCTAAATTCCATCAACTCCTTTATGGTACAAGGTGTCATTTAAAAGACAAAAATTCCGGCTGCGAACTGCTAACCGTTTTCTTTCGTCTGATGATAGATTCTTGGGTGGTAACCCTATCATAAGAAAAATTGTCATTTCTGTAATCCAAGCATCCTCGATCTCCTCATTTATTTCCTGCACTCGTACCGCCTCTACTCGAAAGAGTTGGCCATTCGGAAAATCACCTTTAACTCCTATGCACTCTTCTCCCGACTCTAATCGGTTAAGGTAATTTGCGATGGCATGTTGCACACCTGGCCTATGCAGAATGTCGAATTCAAATTCCTGAAGTAATAGCGTCCAACGTGCCAGTTTGCCGGTTAATTCTTGTTTGGATATCAAATATAGTAAAGTAGAGTGATCCACATGGAATGTAAATTTGTTCCCTAGAAGGTAGTGTCGAAATTTGTTGATACTGTAAATCATTCTCAAAGCTTCCCTTTCAGTTGTCGAATAATTCCTTTCAGTTGTGGATAGTTTCCGACTAGCGTAGTAAACTGCTCTGTACCAGCTTGGTTCGGATAACTGCATTAGTGCGCTTCCGATTGTTACATTGGATGCATCGACAAACACATTAAATGGTTTGTTCCAATTAGGTGGTTGGATAACCGGAACTCTAGAGAGCATTTTCTTTAGACATTCGTATGCATCTTGCTCCACAATCGTCCATTGGAAAGGCGTTTTATGTACTATTGTATGTAGTGGAATGGCAACATCAACAAGATATTTGATCATCCAACTATGCCATTTTATTTACCCTAAAAATCGACTAAGGCTCTCAACATTGGTTGGTGCCGGTGCATCTAATATCGCCTTGACCTTGTCTGGGTCAACTGCAATTCCTTCTTGACTGACAATGTACCCTAATAGTGGTCTACTGGTAACCCCGAACGCGTAGCTAGCCAGATTCAAGCTAAGCCGACCTTTCCGACATCGTTCCAAACACAATTGCAAATGTTCAAAATGTTCTGACTTCCGACTGTAGACATGCATGAATGTTGGAATGTACTCAGCAAAAATTTCCTGTATGACTCTTTGAAATGTGGCTGGAGTAGTTTTTAACCCGAACATCATTATGACCTGTTGAGCGGCAAGCTCAACTGGAGCCGGATCGGCTGAATAAGCATGAGCCAGCAAGCGAGACGGATCGGTAAGCTGTGAGCAACCGAGCCGACAAGTAACAGGGCCGGTGAGCTGGGGAGCCGGTTAGCCAGATCCAATCAATAACCGGAAGCCTAATATTAGCGTAGACTACTAGGAAATTATAGTCTCATAGTAAGTGTCAGATGCTCGTGTGAGCATTGAAGTATGCGGTACTTCTGTCAGTCCCACGAGGACTTGTATAAATAATGCTACTGAGCATAGTTGTATACACAGAGTGTTTTTATTGTTTTTGAATATAGCCTTGAAGTTCTGCTCTCTCTGTCTCTCCCGTGTACTGTGTGTATTCCCTACCTTCTCTGTTTTCTAACACTTCTGCAAGTAATCGTTTACATGGTATCAGAGCGCGAGGGCTGAGAACCTCTGCAGCCGACAAACGCTTGAAAGCAAACCCTAACAGGTCGTAAAACAGTAGACAAAGAAGTGATGGATAGAGGGATGGCTAACTCGCTCCCTGTGGAGAAACTCGACAGATCCAACTATGCATCTTGGTTGTATAAGATGCACCAATACCTGCTTGGGCATGGCTACTAGAGTTTCGTCAAAGGAGCCAACGAAACAACACCTGATGCGGCACATAAGAATTTCCCAGTGTGGGAACAATCGGCAAGCAAAGTGATGTACTACTTCGCGTCCAGTGTCGGAGACCAGCTGTTGAGCCACATCTGAAATGCCAAGACGCCGAAGGAGGCTTGGGGGAACTTGAAGAAGGTTTTTGCCGCGAGCACTACAACCTGGAAGCTGTAACTCCGACAGGAGTTGAGCAATGTTTGACAGAAGGACATGTCGGTGGCGGATTACACGGCCCGGATAAAAGAGATCTGTGACTCGCTTGCCTCTATCAACGTTACCCTAGAGGAAGATGAGATGGTACAGGTATGTCTTGGGGGCCTGGCATCTAAGTTCAGAGCGTTCCGAACGGCTATGTGTACAAGGGAGAGTACGCCGTCATTTTTTGACTTACAGTCGATGCTCCTTGTAGAGGAGAACCACGCCGGTGCATCAACTAGTGCACCCACTGACAACCGGATGCTGTACACGGAGGCGGATCGGTCCCGTGGGCATGGTGGACAAGGCGGGTCGGCACACAATGGAGGTGGCTGGCAAGAGAAAGAATGAAGGCATAGAGAACGTGCCGACAGCGGTTCTGGGACTCCCACAAGCAGGGGGAGTCATGGCGACACCGGAAGACGCCAAGAGAAGTCAGCAACAGAATGCTGGTATTGTGGCAAAAAGGGCCACAGAGAAAGCGAGTGTTGGAGAAAACGAGCCGATTCGGACAAATCCGGATCCGGCAAGGACGACAAGGATGGCCGACAAAGCTTGCACTACACGAAGGGATCGGGAGGATCCAAGATCGGCAACGGGCCATCCTAGGTGATGAAGCACGAGGCGAACTCGATGAAGAAGACCATTTCCAAATCGGAGGAAGTGTGGTATGTTGATTCCGGTGCGTCAAACCATATGACGAACCACAAAGAGTGGTTCTCCTTTTTGGAGAAACCGGATCAACCAGGAGTAGTCGAAACTGGAGACAACACTCCTCACCCAATTGTGCACGTCGGAGAAGTCCCTTTGAGCCACGTCGGACAGAAGGGGAAGTTGATGAATGTATTACACATTCCAACAATCACGAAGAACCTGGTGTCGATCGGACAGATCGTCGACCAAGGGATGCAGGTGCGGTTTACGCACCTCGGATGCTTCATCGAGGAAGAGGGCCATATTATTGCGTAAGGGCGTAGAGACGGGAGGATGTTTATCCTCGACACCAATGACGTCAGCACCACTCTGTTTGCAAAAGGACAGAAGGTCGAATTGGACATCGACATGTGGCACAAGCGGATAGGCCACGTCAATTACCGGAGGCTTCAAGACCTGCAAACGAAACAAGTTGTTTTCGGTTTGCCGAAGTTTAGCGGCCGGAAGGCCCAAGTATGTGAAGCCTGCCAACTCGGGAAGCAACACCGGCTTCCATTCCCCACCGAACGTAACCGGAGCCGTAACAAGCTCGACCTTATCCATTCGGATGTGTGGGGACCAACACAGAATGTTAGTCTTGGCGGGAGTCGATATTTCGTCTCCTTCATCGACGACTATACGTGGCACACATGGATCTACCTCATTGAGCGTAAGAGTGAAGTCTTCGAGTGTTTCCGGAGTCTCCAAAGCATAGTGGAACGGGAATCGGAGAGGAAGATCAAATGCTTGCGGTCGGATGGCGGGAAAGAATACTTTTCCGGCCAATTCAACAGTTATCTGCAGCAAACGGGAATTCGGCGAGAGTTCAGCTGCAGATACACACCGCAACAGAACGGTGTTGCCGAGAGGAAGAACCGATCGCTTATCGATGCGGCAAGGGCAATGCTGGAGGAGAAGAGTATGCCCAAATTCTATTGGGCGGAGGCAGTCCGAACGACTGTCTACATCCAGAACCGGATCGGTGACAAGGTGTCAGCTCACGAGCTGTATTTCGGTTGGAAGCCGAATTTGAGACACCTTAAGATCTTCGGTAGCATTGCATTTGTGCATGTACCGGATGAGAAGCGGAGGAAGCTGGATGCAAAATCGGAAAAATGCATCCTAGTCAGCTATGCTCAAGAGCAGAAGGGTTATAAGTGTTATAACCCCCAGAAAAAGTAGGTCCGAGTTAGTCGAGATGTTGAGTTCGATGAATCGGCATCGTGGTACTCCTTACCGGCTCCGACTTCCGAATCCGACCTGGTGCCGGTGGATGAGGCTATTGAGCCTGAACCGGCCCAAGTAGAGGATGATGAAGTGTGGACTCAGGATGAGAGTCCGGAATCGTTCCAGTTGAGCGGGCCAAACGAGAGACTGAGTCAATCTGACCAGTTCGATGAGGAACTGGCGAGTAGTGGAGACTCTGCTGTGCACTCCCCGCGCAAGGAACCGAGGCGACGATTCACGCGCAAAGAGAAGGGGAAGAAGAAGATGCCGGAATTCGAAACCGGCAATGATGAGTTGGATCAGTGTGCATCCGACTCCGACAAGGAGAAAGGCGGCTCTTCAGCAATGAAGATCGAACCGGCCAAGAAGGGCCTAAAACCGGGTAACAGTGAGTTACGTCGGTCCACCCGCCAGAAGGATCCCGTCAAGCGGTACGGGTACAATGAGTACATGGAGCATCACTATGCGTACATGACTAAGGTGGCGGAAGTGCGTGAGCTGGAGAGCTACGTAGAAGTGGCCAAGGACACCAATTGGCGTGCCGCTATGGAGGAAGAAATGCGGGCACTTGATGTCAACAAGACATGGGACCTGGTTGATCCTCCTCGTCACTGTAAACCGATTAGATGCAAGTGGATATACAAGGTAAAGTACAACGCCGACGGTTCTGTTAACCGGTATAAAGCCCGGTTAGTGGCGAAGGGATACACGTAGACCCACGGAATCGACTACGACGAGACCTTTGCTCCGGTAGCGAAGATGACGATGGTTCGTGTGGTGCTGGCGGTTGCTGCAACAAAGGGGTGACATCTTCACTAGATGGATGTGAAGAATGTGTTTCTTCAGGGTGATCTTGAAGAAGAAGTCTTTATGACTTAGCCCCTCGGATTTCAATAGGAGATGAACAAGTTGGCGGTATGCCGACTGAAGAAGTCGTTGTACGGCCTGAAGCAAGACCCTCGAGCTTGGAATGCGAAGATCACGCGCCGGTTGCGTAAGATGGGGTTTGTGGCCGCCAAATCAGACTCTTCGTTGTTCATCCGGCAAAGGCTCAACCGGCCCGGTATGTATACTGCTGTATGTTGATGATCTAGTCATCACCGGATCGGGTGTTCCAGAAATCAGCCGCGTCAAGTCCCTGTTGACGGACGTATTTGAGATGAAGGACCTGGGGGACCTTCATTATTTTCTTGGGATCGAGGTGATCCGAACCCCTGACGACATATTACTCTCACAACGACATTACGTCTTGAATATGCTGTACAAGTTCGGCATGATAGAATGCTGACCTGTCTCCACACCCTTGGATCGGAACCATAAGCTCCGTCCCAGCTCCGGTCCGGCCTACAACAAGAAACGGTTTCGACAAATTGTTGAAAGCCTTATTTACCTGACTATCACACGCCCTGACATCAGCTATCCGGTCGAGATGATAAGTCAGTTCATGCAGAAGCCGACCGTGGAGCACCTTCAGTGCGCGCAACGGATATTGTGATATGTAAGCGGCACGAAGGACCGGGGACTGTTATACCGGCGAGGTATAACCGAAGAGCTCGTTGGTTACACGGATGCCGACTGGGCCGGAGATGCATCAGATCGCCGATCAACCTCTGGTTACATGTTTTACCTAGGTAGTGCAGCTGTTGCATGGAGCAGCAAAAAGCAGCCAATAGTTGCTCTGTCAAGCACTGAGGCTGAGTATCGGGACGCTACCATTGCCACTTGTGAAGCCATTTGGCTTCGGCGACTGCTGCAAGACTTATGGATTGAAGTACCGACCCCGATTCTGGTCTACTGCGACAACATAAGCAGCATACAACTCACCAAGAACCCTGTGTTCCATGCTCGCACGAAGCACATAGAAGTGCATTATCACTTTGTGCGTGAGCGGGTCATGAGCGGTGAAGTTGAACTACGGTATGTTCACACGGATCGGCAAGTTGTTGACATCTTCACCAAGCCACTCGGATCGGACAAGTTGCAGCACTTTACCGACATGCTTGGTGTTTAGCATCTCGACGTGCCACACTTGAGGGGGAGAACGGGCAGAGACACCGGAACGGGCAAAGGCAAAGAGACTGCCGATTGCGCCGGTGAGGGAAGAACAGAAGGTGGCAGAGTCAAGAAGGACAGAGCCGACCAAAGGAAGAAGGCCAAGAACCGGACATGGTCCGATGTGGTGAAGGGCTTGGAACAAGAAGACGAATCGGGAGCAGCCGATTCGGACAAGAGCTGGAACGAATCGGACACAGTCGATTCGGTTCAAAAGACAGATTCCATAGAACTGGATCAATTCAAAGCCAAGCAGACATGGATGCTGCGGAAGTCGATGCCATCGCGGAGAAACCGACGGATCGATAAGCGCCGGAGTCATAACAACGAAGGAGCTGAGAGGGGCCTATTGAGCAGACATACCGACCGAGAAGGTCGAGGCGCGTAGAACAAGAGGGGTCGCGGCAAACAAAACCAGACCGGACGAGGAGCGCGAGCAAGGCGAAGCGACGCCAGGAGAGGTCGGTTGGAAGAACCGGCTGCTACAGAGACTGACACTAAGATCCAACCTCAAGTTGAGCTTGAGGGGGAGTGTTGAGCGGCAACCTCAACTGGAGCCGGATCGACTGAATAAGCCTGAGCCAGCAAGCGAGATAGATCGGTAAGCTGTAAGCAACCGAGCTTGCAAGCAACAGGGCCGGTGAGCTGGGGAGCTGGTTAACCGGATCCAATCAATAACCGGAAGCTTAGTATTAGCGTAGACTACTAGGCAATTCTAGTCTCAGAGTAAGTGTCAGATGCTCGTGTGAGCATTGAAGTACGCAGTACTTCTGTCAGTCCCACGAGGACTTGTATAAATAATGCTACTGAGCATAGTTGTATACACAGAGTGTTTTTATTGTTTTTGAATATAGCCTTGAAGTTCTGCTCTCTCTGTCTCTCTCGTGTACTGTGTGTATTCCCTACCTTCTCTGTTTTCTAAGGCTTCCACAAGTAATCGTTTACATGACCGCCACAAATACCCCCCATTCGGTGACAAAGGCTATCATTTCTTGATCATCCGGATGCATTCTTACTTGATTATACCCGCTAAAGCCATCTAGAAAACTGTACATTTTGTGACTAGCCACTACATCCAATACACCGTCCGTAAATGGTAATGGAAATGCATCCGTTACTGTTGCTACATTAAGTTTCCGATAGTTGACACATACCCGAATCTTTCCATTCCTTTTTGGTACGACTACAATCAGGCTCACCCATGTAGTTTTTTTCATAGGACGAATAAACCCTACCTTAATTAGTTTATCTATTTCTTCTTTGACCTTAATTGCATAATTAGGATTTAGACGATACCTGCGTTATTGAACAGGATTTGCATCTTTATGCATATTAATTTGGTGTTGACAGAAAGTTGGATCCAACCCTTTCATGTCTTCGAAGGACCAGGCGAACACATCCTTATATTGTTTGAGTAAACCGATTAATCGTTGCTTGTTAGCTAACAACATGTCCTTGGCGATCAATATTGTTTTTGGTTCAAGCGTTTTATCTTCCCCATCTAAATTTATATCCTCTAATGCTGAAGCTTGAACTCGTTGAGATACTTTCATTTCTTTTTCGGTAGCCTCCTGCTGAAGGCGAATTTCTTTCATTGTTTGATCATCAAGTGGTAAGTCATCCCGTGGATCAACATATGATGTAAGAGCTTGTAATATGTCCACCTCGAACAAGGGATAATTTTTGGGTTATCATTAAAATAATTATTCTCCTCCACTTCATCCAATCCTTCCATCATATTGACTGCCTCTACATGAACCGGCAGGCATTGCCTACTTGTAGTAATCTTATTTTGGGTGGATACCCGAATTTTATTTTTTCCTTTCCTGAATGTTAATAAATTCTGATTCCAAATTTGCTTAATATTGGCAGTCTTTAACCATGGCCGCCCTAATAGGAAAGGATATGCTCCAGGGGCCTCCAAATGAAGCACTATTGCTGATATTTGAAAAGTGTGACCACCTAAAACGACATCTAATTGCCTAATTAATCCGATTGGTCACACCGTACTGGTATCAGCCATTCTTAACCAAAATGGACATGCATCCCATTTAGTGATACCAAGCTTGTCACAAGTAGTTTTATTAATTACATTTACTCCTAATCCACCATCTACAATAGCGTCATCAATTTTTGGCCATGGATTATCACTCTTATTGATGGATTCTGCTCATCCATAATTGTCGGACTATTACTTGGCTGACTATAATTAATTGCTACCTGTTCTATCCCTTTCTGAGCAATCAAAGTTACCACTTTCTCCGTAAACCGTGAAACCAATTTCAGTAATCCTGTTAAGGGTAATGACACTTGGCAATCAGCCAAGATTTTCCAAGATTCCTCATGTTTGTGCATTGCCATTGCTATGCGTAGTTCGTTAACTTGGTTTATCTCATTGTCCTGCAACATCCTTGACACATTATTTTTATTTGCTTCTTCCACCCATTCCTTGGCTGCTTTTCTAACAGCTTCCTGTATTTCCCATTCTGATTGTTTACCTTTACTTTTGGTAAGGACCTATTGAATTTCTGGTATCACCATATTAATGATAGGTGTTTTTCCTTTGGTTTTAGACAGACATTGATTTGCATAATGTCCATCTTTCTTGCAAATATAACATTTAGGAGTGAATGATCCACAGCCTTCACCCTGTTCATATTGGGGACATCTATCCGGATGTTCTCTCTAAGAATCATGTTGAAATTGTCGTGACGCTTTTGGCTTATAGAATTTTTTGTTGTTAGGTCGATTCTGTTTATTTTGATAACAACCTCCTTTTTGTTGTTGATGACTATTATCTTGCGGTGCTAAAATATCTTGATCTTGATTCTGTCGATAATCATACTGTCGGGCGTCCTCTTGTGTTGGACCTTGATTATCATTTCTCCTATATTCATTCCAATCATTATTCGGTCGCCTTTCCGAATAATTCTGATTATCATACCGGTCATCCTCCTGATACCGGTTATTGAACCTATTACGGTTATCTTGGTAACCATTTTCCGGAAAAATTTGCCGTACCGGCACTATTGCTTTGTTAGAAAATTATATTCACATTGTTCTATTGAATGGGCCTTAGAGTGACAGATTGTGCAATGTGTACGTAAACTACACTTGATTGTTGAATGCCCAGTATTCAAACAAGTAGTACACTGTACTGCTTGGTGAAACTGTAACTCTTCCATAGTTGGCAAAGTATGATGCAATGCCAACATATCCATACTTCTTACATTTTTTGGATTTCGACCCATAGCAATTGTCTTATCGTTCACTGTTACCCGTAAGAATATACGGGGAGGCATAAGGGTATGTGTAATGATGTGGTTGTATGTATGTGTCAAGTAAATGAGTGGGTGAGGATGAGTATGTGTATGGACACATGCACAATTATCTGCATGTATAAGAATGTGTAACGGTCTTATTTATATCGGTCATGTAACCGTTACATTAGATGTATTATATAAACCCCCTATGGGGTATGTAAGAAAATAAACCCCCTATGGGGAGGAAAGGATATGTAGGTTATGTCACATAGAGATAGAGGATGAGTACCACTTTACATGCAAGTGTCCAACCTATGCTGAAATAAGGGCAAAATACCAAGACATACTTGGTTCGTCTCCCACCCTCCCCAAACTATTAGATACTCTAGATATAAAGAAATTAGGCAAATACATTCTAGAGCTAAAACAACACAGAGAGAATAAGTTACAAAATGTTGACAATAATGTTGCTAATGATCACGAACATGTAACAAATGAAGTTTTTCAGGAACAGGAGGAGACAACGAATGCCGACAAACTTGCACCACTCGGCGTTTCCATTGATGAGGCAGAAAACCAGAGAAGAACCAGACGTCCTCGGGTGTCGGGTTTCAAAGCAACTCGACGTGATGTAGAAGCAATATTCAAAATAAGGGAACGTGAGCTACACCGCCTAGAAGCCATGGCTAGGGCACTCTGTACATTGGAACCACGGGTCACACCCACATCAAGACCCTTTGACCCCCCACTTCTTTTCGAGAAGCTTGGGTGGAAATAAAATTAGGCTTAGTGTATAGTTACTTTCGAGTATACTACGTATTGTACACTACTAGAACTCTTTTAGTTTAAGTTCTATTTTTAACTTAATTTTATTTTAGTTATGATGACTGGATAAATACTCTTTTGTTGTAAACCGATTGTCTCATGGGCCAAATTTGGCCTTAGTATATCTTTCTTTCTTTATTTCTTTCTCTAGGGAGGGGGGTGAAGCCATTCTAGGTTTCAGCCCCCACCCAACAACACTTTTGGCACACCCGAACGGCCGACCCTCCCTTGAGCAGAAGTCACTCCCTCACTCTCCCTCTCCATCACTAATCTCTCTCCCTCTCTCTCCCTCTCTCCCTCTCTGCCAATCTTTGTGTTAAAAGAGTGTGGTTTTGTGCGTGTACTGTTTATGTGGGAGCCTGCCGCCAATGGAAATCTCACGTGCTTGGGTACTCTACAAGCTCAAGGTTGAGTAGGAGCATGGCATCACCATTGATATCACTTTTTGGAAGTTTGATGCCACTAAGTACTGCTGCGCTGTCATTGATGCACCTAGCTACTGGGTGACTTAATCAAGAACATGATCACTTGAACTTCACATGCGGATTGTGCGTTTTGATCATTGATTCAACTACCAGTTGTTTTGAGGCCAGTTCCAAGAATGGACAGAAATGTGAGCATGCTCTGCTTGCATTTACTCTTGGGTGACGCAAATGATTGGTGCTGCAACAAGATAGATGCCACTACTCCCAAGTATTCTGAAGCGAGATATGATGAGACCACAAAGTAAGTATTAACTTAGCTCAAACATGTTGGATACAACCTTGAGAAGATTCCACTTTTTCCTATATCTAGTTTTGAAGATGAATATAGGATAGAGAGCTCTAGCAACCTTGATTTGTATAAAGGTCCTACACTAATGGAAGCGCTAGATATGATTCAAGAGCCAAAGAGGTCATCTGATAAGCCTCTGCACCTACCCTTTCAAGATGGGTACAAGATCCGTGGTATTGGAACTGTTCCAGTCGGCCTAGTTGAGACTGGTAGAATCAAACCTGGTATGGTGGTTACCTTTGCACTAATAGGATTGACTACCTAAGTTAAGTGTGTGGAAATGCATTATGAAGCAGTCTTAGAGGCTCTATCTAGTGACAATGTTAGCTTCAATGTGAAGAATGTCGTTGTCCAAGGATCATAAGAGAGGGTATATTGTGTTTGAGAATGACCCAACTAGGGAAGTTGTGAACTTCACATCTCAGGTGATCATAATGAACCATCCTGATGACAGATCGGGCAACTAGGAGTCAGGAGACAAATTCTACGTATGGGGCGAGATCCTGATACACGACCAGGAAGATGCGAAGACGTACATGGCGCTGCTCAAGTTCCTGTAGTCTTGAAATTTCAAGATGAAGAAAGCCGGATAGACGGCCACGGCCATTGAGAGAGCCGGCCAGCATGTCCGACATCTGGCAGGGTCACGACCACTAGCTGATGGTGCTCGATAGCCGACGAACAGGCACGACCGGCGGCTGGCAAAACAGAAATGACCAGGATGGACTTATACCAAGATAGAGTAGAGAGAGAGCTCCACCGATCTCGGCCATGGCTCCGACAGGATCATCCAAGCCAACAAGGGAAAGAACAAGGAATAAGAGATGAAGGAAGAAGAAGAAGATGATGATGATGATGATGACAATAATGATACAGAAGAAGACGAAGATAGAAAAGAATAGGAAGAAGAAATAGAAACAATTGAGAAGAATCAAAGACAAAATCAGGAAGCACACAGAAGGAGAAAGGTGAAACAGAGACAAAAACGAGGAAGCAAAGAAGAGGAAGAAGAGAAGAATGCACAAGAAGAAAAGAAAGAAGAAAAAGAGGAGACAGAAGGAAACGAAGAAAGAGAAGAGGGGTATGAAGGGAAAATTTTAGAAACATAAGGGCAGAAGAGATGAAATTTCAAAAGCTCATGGGCATGACTCGAGATTTCAAAAATTGGAGGGTAGAAGAGGAAATTTCGAGAATTCAAGGGCATAAAATCAAATTCAAAAAAAATAAAAAATTTGAGGGTAAATTTTTTTTAAGACCAAAGGGTAAAAAATATAAAACTCACTTCACATGATGAAAGAAAGAATACACAAATGCACAACACGATTTCACAACCCATGCCACATTGAACTAGCCGATTGGTGTATGATCCAATCACGACTTGTGCTGACCGAACGAGAAGGTTCGAGTCAAGCAAAGCTCCGATCGAAGTTATCGATCGTAGAGCAATGATCCGGTGGAGGGATTTCCGACCGTTGAGACGACCGATGGAGTTCCGATCGAGAAGAGTTGCCATGGCGAGTGGGTTCACCGTGCAATGCACTGTCCCACAGGCGTGCCATGTGTTACCCGTAAGAATATAAGGGGAGGCATAAGGGTATGTGTAATGATGTGGTTGATATGTATGTGTAAAGTAAATGAGTGTGTGAGGATGAGTATGTGTATGGACACATGCACAATTATGTGCATGTGTACAAGAATGTGTAATGGTCTTATTTATAACGGTCATGTAACCGTTACATTAGGTTCATTATATAAACCCCCTATGGGGTATGTATGAAAATATACATTTTTCCCCTCTCATTTTTGTGTCATTTTCCATTTGCATTTCTTTCTAGCTCTCTCTAACTTAACCCCTTGGGAGGGGGGTGAAGCCATTCTAGGTTTCACCCCCCACCCAACAACATTCACTTGCTCAATTGACTGATTTCGGAAATCGAACACCGCTAGTGTTGTTCGTAGTGGTTCCTGAATTGCCTCTAGAAAGATATCCTTTAGTTCGTGATCTGGAATCGGCTTGAAAATTTGTAGCTGTAGATTCTGAAAGCGAATGACAAATTGTGACAACATTTCATTGGGTTCTTGATACAATGCATAAAATTGTACTATCAGATCCTTCTGAGAAATCTGTCGATGAAACAATTGAAGAAATTTTTTGGTTAATTGTTGGAATGTTTCAAACGCTCGGAAACCATTTCGAGCCAACCAATTTGCCGACTGGCCATCTAATGATAAAACAAACTCAACTATTTTACACTTATCCTCGGCTGCGGTTGATAGTCGCTGAGCCCCATGGTTTATTTCCCATGTTGTTAAGAAATCCCTAATATGCGCTTCTACATCAGCGCCTTCTCGAAATTTCGAGTAACGGTAAGGCATCTTGTCTTCACTCCAGATATCGTAAAATGATACCTCTTCCGACTAATCTCTGTCTAACTCACTGTCAGTTAAGTCAGGAACTAAGACCACCTCCGACCTGTTTCTTGTTGTACCACCGCAACAAAATCCTCTTTGACACACTTTGTAACCGAACGTGTACGAGGACGTTTACGATCAACTGATGTATCTGGTTCAGACGACGACATCCATTCGACTTGTTCTTTGCTAATTGCAGATGTAACCAGGCATCCCAAAATTACACTATGTTGTTCAGCCGACAACCGACTCTGTCACCGACACACAACGGAGTTCGAATGTTTCGTACTAAATGTTCTATCAAAGAATTGTGGTTGTGCAAATAGATACTAAGTTACTGTAATCTGACATGGAAATACGCGGAATAATCTCCGGTCCAACTGAAGCGTAGATCACTTGATAACAATCGAACACAGAAGAAATGGGAATAGAGGTAACTACCCGAACAGAAAAGAGAATACACAGGATGTTAACGTGGAAAACCCTAAGAGGGAAAAACCACGAGAGTCCATAGACTCCAAACTATCACTATGCCAACAATTACAACATGGAGCATAGAGGCAACAACCTCTTGCTCACGATCTTCGCCTGTTGGCGGTTACAACAGAGACATGCTCTGTATCGCTCTCTCTGTCTCTCTCTCTTTGTACAGTCGTTACACAAAAAATTACACACACACACAGAGAGTTTGCCCTAGGTCATATTTATACTAATATGACTTTTGGCTATTTACAAAACATAGCCCTAGTGGGCTCTCTAGAACATATTTACATATATGTCCCTTCATCCGGTGAGAGGTTCTCACTGGGCCTGCAACATCCGGTTCTCACCGGGTCTTCCTTGCCTGGTACTCGTAATCCGGTTCTCACCAGGTCTTCGTTTGCCGGGTACTCCACATCCGGATTTAGCAGGTCCCTCCGGATGGGAAGTGAGAAGAACAGTGTTGATGAGCAACTCCCCCTTCACTCCGGCATGGGATGTCTTACTAGTCCAATCCGCTTCTGACATGCATCCAACTTGTCGAGTATCAGTACTTTGGTCAGCATATCTGACCCGTTCTCGGCCGTGTGGATCTTCGTCAACGCGAACTCTCGATCTTCTACTCGCTCCCGGATCCAATGATACCTACGCTGCATGTGCTTCGTCCTGGAATGGTACGCTGAGTTCTTAGCAAGGTGGATGGCACTTTGACTATCACAATAGAGCCGATATTCATCTTGCCGGATACCGAGCTCACCGATGAAGTCCTTCATCCATAATATTTCCTTGCCGGCGTCCACAGCTGCCATGTACTCCGCTTCCGTGGTTGACAACGCAACCATCTTCTGTAGCCTCGATTGCCATGAGACAACTCCCCCTGCATATGTCATTACATACCCGGATGTAGACCGGCTGGTATCCACATCAACCGACATGTCCGAATCTGTAAAACCATCAAGTTGAGGTTTACTGGAGCCGAATCGGAGACACATATTCGAAGTGCCCTTCAAGTACCAGAGTATCCATTTGACCACGTTCCAGTGCTCCTTGTCGGGATTGCTCATAAACCGGCTCACCACTCTGACTGCGTATCCAATATCCGGCCGAGTACACACCATTGCGTACATCAAGCTCCCGATGACAGAGGCATATGGAACCTTGACCATATCTGCCTTCTCTGCTTTCGTCTTCGGGCTTTGCTTACCAGATAGTCTGCAGTTTGTCGGGAGTGTCAATCCGATCGGTTTTGCTTCTAACATGTTGAACCGCTAAAGCACCTTTGTCACATATTTCTCCTGTGACAACCACAATTGCTTCTTTGACTGGTTCCGGATGATGTGCATCCCCAGTATCTGTCTTGCCGGACCCAAGTCTTTCATTGAAAAAGTTCGGTTGAGTGCCTTCTTCAGCATCCGTATTTTGGCTTGGTCCCGTCCAACGATCAACATGTTGTCCACGTACAGAAGGAGTATCAGGAAGTCGCCTCCTTCGAACTCCTTCACAAACACGCAGTGATCGGTTTGCATTTTGTGATACCCTTGGTTGGTCATGAAGGAGTCGAATTTCCGGTACCATTGTCGGGGAGCCTGCTTTAGTCCGTACAGGCTCTTCTTCAACCGGCAAACCAGGTGCTCCTTCCCTTTCTCCACGAATCCTTCCGGTTGCTGCATGTAGATCTCCTCTTCGAGGTCACCGTGAAGAAATGTCTTCTTCACGTCCAGCTGCTCTACCTCGAGGTCCATGCTTGCCGCTATGCTCAGAACCGTCCAGACTTTACTACTGGGGTAAATATCTCATTGAAGTTCACGCCCTTCTTCTGCTGGAACCCCTTCACCACGATCCTGGCTTTGTACCTTGGAGGGTTGCCGGCATCTCCCGGTTTCAACTTGTACACCCACTTCTTTCGGAGTGCCCTCTTTCCTTTCGGCAACTCCACCAATTCATACGTGTGGTTCTCATGCAAGGAATCCATCTCGTCCTGCATGGCACTCAACCACTTGCGGCTATTGGTGTCATCCTTCGCTTCTTCGAAGCTTTCCGGCTCCCCCTCATCGGTCAGCAGCACATGCTCTGCATTTGGAAATCTCTGGGGGGGCCCTTCTCTCTCTGAGAGGATATCTCCGTCTTTGGCTTCTCTTCGAGCCGGATTCCCTTCGAGCGGCAGTACTCCTCGAATTGCCCCCGGTATTCTCCTCCGTTATCTGCTCGAACTGCCTTCAGCTTCCGCCCGATTTCTCTTTCCACTTTCGCGTGGAGCTCTTTGAAGACGGATAGCACCTGATCCTTCGTCTTCAACGGTGTGGCCCACAGCTTCCGGCTGTGGTCATCTATGAATGCCACGAAGTACTGCGATCCGGCATGTGACTTTGTGTCCACTTGACACACATCAGTATGCACCAACTCCAGTGGTGCATTACGTCTGATCGGTGGCCTTGATCGGAAGGAGGTCCGGTTTTGCTTACCGGCCAAGCAGTCAGTGCACCTCTCAAGATGCACGTTCTCACCGGAATGAGGTTGTCATCGGCAAGACTCTTCATCCCCTTCACGCTCATGTGACACAATCTCCTATGCCACAGCTCACCGGCAGTGTCGGAAGCCACATTCACTTCTTTTGGGCATAACTGGGCATTCATCAGGTATAGCGTCTTGACCTTCCGGGCCCGAGCCACTATGAGGCTCCCTTTGCTGAATTTCATGACTCCATTCCGGATGCTACCCGTGTAGCCTTCATCATCTAGCCGACCAACTGATATCAGGTTTAGTCAAACCTCCGGAACGTGTCGGACATCCTTCAGCAGCAGCTTGAATCCGGTTGGTGTTGTCAACCACACGCTTCCTATGTCGACAATTTAGCATGTACCTTCATTCCCCATCCGGACGCAACCGTGATCACCGGCTATGTAGGATGAGAAGTATTTATGGTCCGAGGTAAGGTGGAACGACGCTTCGGAATCAACAACCCACGTTGTCTCGTCGCCGGCAAGGTTCAACTCACTCTCCTCGGTGATGAGCATCAACTCTTCTTCACTTGCCGCAATTGCCGTCGTTCCCTTCCGGTCCGGCCCCCTCCGGTCTTTACCGTTCCGGTCCGTCGGTTTCCTTGTCTTTTTGGAAGTGCCGACAGTTCTTCTGGAAGTGTCCGGGCTTCCCGCAATAGAAGCAGGTAGGCCTCCCGCTTGACTTTGACCGTGTCCCCAACTTTTCCCGGTTTTGGGGACTACGGTTCCTTTGTCTTTTGCGTTCCGATTTGGTAAGGAGCGCTTTGGAGTCGGAGCTCGTATCCTTGTCTTTCCGACGCGCCTCCTCATCTAGCAAGCTCGACTTCACTCTTGCTAGGGATAACTGTTTCCCTTCCGGCCCGGCGTTGCCCAAAGTGACAACTAACGTCTCCCAGCTATCTGGGAGGGAACCGAGCAGGAGTAGTGCTAGTACCTCATCGGCGAGAGGTACTTCCAATGATGTTTCCTAGTGGATCAGCCCCTGGAAGGCATTCAGGTGCTCCGCCATGCTGGAGCCATCTTGGTACAGGAATCTTACTAGCTTCCGAAATATCGACAACTGATTAACAACATTTTTGTTTTGAAACATAATGCCGATCTTCTCCCAAACCTCATGAGCCTTGCTCTCTTCATTGAAGTTGTTGTATAGACTCATGTCAATGAAGCACCGTATGTACGCAGTTGTCTTCATGTGCATCACCTCCCATATAGTGGCGTCGATTTTGTCTGGTCTTTTGTCCCCGAACTAAACCGGCAACCAAAGATCTTTGACCACGAGCATGTCCCTCATCTTCGACTTCCACACTGAGTAGTTGGAGCCGGTGAGCTTGAACAAGCCTCCCAACGAGTCGTCCATTTTCTTTGTGTCGTTTCGCTCTGATACCAATTTGACAGGGAAATACGCGGAATAATCTCCGGTCCAACCGAAGCGTAGATCACTTGATAACAATCAAACACAGAAGAAATGGGAATAGAGGTAAGTACTCGAACAGAAAAGAAAATACACAAGATGTTAACGTGGAAAACCTTGAGAGGGAAAAACCACGGGAGTCCATAGACTCCAAACTATCACTATGCCAACAATTACAACATGGAGCATAGAGGCAACGACCTCTTGCTCACGATCTTCGCCTGGCGGCGGTTACAACAAAGAAATGCTCTGTATCGCTCTCTCTGTCTCTCTCTCTCTGTACAGTCGTTACACAAAAAATTACACACACACACAGAGAGTTTGCCCTAGGTCATATTTATACTAATATGACTTTCGACTATTTACAAAACATAGCCCCAGTGGGCTCTCTGGAACATATCTACATATATGTCCCTTCATCCGGTGAGAGGTTCTCACCGGGCCTGCAACATCCGGTTCTCACCGGGTCTTCCTTGTCGGGTATTCGTCATCCGGTTCTCACCGGGTCTTCCGTTGCCGGGTACTCCACATCCGGTTCTCACCAGGTCTTCCGTTGTCGGGTACTTCACATCCGGATTTGGCCGAGGCAACACTGTTCTTCTCACTTCCCATCCGGAGGGACCTGTTTCCTAACATAATCTTATCGATGTTATGCCAACATCGAGATCATTACTTACGTAATACAGTTATAGTAGGATAGATTGACGGAAAATAAATAGTTGCACACCGAGATTTCCTACAACTAAACTTATATTACTAAAAGTAAAACGATAGATTTTACAATGCCTTCAGTTCCTTTTTATAGGCAATCCTGAAGGACTTCCTCATCAAGAAATACATATTGCCCTATCAACAGGAACTACAAAACTTGTAACTAACTA
The DNA here is from genome assembly GCF_043228905.1 of Azolla caroliniana. NCBI lineage: Eukaryota > Viridiplantae > Streptophyta > Polypodiopsida > Salviniales > Salviniaceae > Azolla > Azolla caroliniana. The sequence goes on along the minus strand of NW_028230439.1, from coordinate 8,963,228 downwards.
TAATTTTCGGTATTAACTATTATTCGGCAAAATGATGACTCATCGATCCTCTTCCTCGATCTGACTTCGACTTCGATTCCAAACCTCCAACTCCGACGCTTCCCCATTATGTCCGTCTACCCCTTTGTCTGGGTAACAAGAACATCCTCAGCCGACGAGCAATTACTGAAGACAAACCCTAACATCCGGTAAAGAACGAAAGATGGATAGAGGTATGAAAAGCTCGCTTCCGATAGAGAAGCTTGACAAACACAACTATGCATCCTGGTCATACAAGATGCACTGGTATCTGCTCGGACATGGATACTCGAGTTATGTTGAGGGTGTTAATGAAATAGCGTTGGAGTTGTCACAAAAGGATTTCCCGGCATGGGAACAAGGAGCAATTTGAGTTCTGTACAACCTTGTGTCCTCTATGCACGACTAGATGATCAGCTACATTAGAGATGTTAAGATGTCGAAACATGCTTGGGAAAATCTGAAAAGGATTTTTGCCACAAGTTCCTCAGCCCGGAAGCTACAACAACAACAAGAACTGAACAATATCCGACGAAAGGATATGTCAATTTTAAACTACACCGTGAAGATAAAGGAGATTTGCACGCATTAGGGTCCATTGACGTCACGATAGAAGAGGATGAAATTGTGCAAATTTGCCTTGGTGGTCTGGCCCAAAGGTACAGACCCATCCGGATCGCTATCCTCACACGGGAGAAACCACCGTCTCTCTTTGACCTGCAATTGATGTTGATGGTCGACGAAAACCACGCGAGTGGGTCAAGGACCACTCAATCGGATAGCTGGATGCTATATCTGGAGGCGGATCGGCCCCGTGGGCATGGAGGACAAGGTGGGTCGGCACACAATAGTAGCAGCCGACAAGAACAGAATCAGAGGCACAAAGATAGTGCCGACAACAATTCTAAACCCTCCATGAGCAGGGGGAGTCAAAACGGTGCCAGAAACCAGCAATCGAAAGCGGATACGAAATGCTGGTATTGTGGCAAGAAAGGCCACTGAGAAAGTGAGTGTTGGAAGAAGCGCCCTGATTCAGATAAATGCGGATCCAGCAAGGCTGGACAAGGGAACCGACAAAGCTCGCACAATGTAGAAGGATCAGAAGGATCCGAAACCGGGAAGGGGTCAACCGGGAACCCTTTGTGAGGAAGTGTGGTATGTTGATTCCGGCACATCCAACTGTATACCGAGCCTTTCCAGAGTGGTTCTTGTTTCTGGAAAAACCGGAACAACCGGGAGTTGTTAAGACCGGAGATGACACTCACCCGATTGTGCATGTTGGAGAAGTCCCTTTACGCCATGTCGGACAAAAGGGAAAGCTGATGAACGTACTACATGTTCTGACAATCACAAAGAACTTGGTGCCGGTTAGCCTGATCGTCGACGAGGGAATGCAGGTGCGGTTTACGCACCTCGGGTGCTTCATCGAGGAAGAAGGCCGGATAATCATGGAATGACGCATGGACGAGAGGATGTTCATCCTTGACACCAACGACGTAGGCACCATGTTGTTTGCCAAAGGACAGAAAATCGAATTAGACATCGATCTCTGGCACAAGAGGATCGGCCACGTCAACTACTTGAGCCTTAAGGCCCTGCAATAGAAACAAGTTTTTGGATTACCAAAATTCAGTGGCCGGAAGGCCCAAATTTGTGAAGTTTGCCAGCTTGGGAAACAACACCGTCCTCCATTCCACATCGAAAGAAACCGGAGCCGTAACAAGCTCGACTTAATCCATTAGGATGTATGGGGAACGACACAGAATGTTAGTCTAGGTGGGAGTCGATATTGTGCGGAAATAACGCTCGGCTACAACCGAGTCTTAAACAACGAATGGAAGAGAACAAATTGAAACCAGATGGCACATGATGTTTACGTGGAAAACCCTAACAGGAAAAAACACGGGAGCTCACAAGCTCCAACTATAACTATAAGAGACAAAAGAATACAATGAGAGACTTAGAGGCAATGACCTCGAGCTCTATGTCTTTGCCAACCGGCGGTTACAACAAAAACTAGTTCTGTATCTCTCTCTCTCTCTCTCTCTCTCTCTCTCTATGTGTACACCGATGATACAACTAGCAACAACTACTACACCATATACTAAAGTGATTGTCCTAAGTCATATTTATACTTATATGAATTTTGGGCTATTTACAAATATAACCTCAATAGGCTCACAATGAAACATATTTACACATATGTCCTTGGATCCGGTTTGCACCGGATCCATCTAGATTCACTCGATCCGGTTTCCGGGTCTCATTCGGAACCCTTCTGGATCCGATTCCTTCATCCGGCTCATCTGATCCGGCTCCTCTGGTTCTCATCCGGATCCCATCTAGAGGGACCAAATTCGCAACAAACTCCCCCTTCACTCCAGCATGGGATTTCTCGTTAATCTGATCCGTCTTCGGCACGCGTGTAGCTTGTCGGTTGAAAGCACCTTGGTCAGCATATCCGATCCGTTCTCCCTCATGTGGATATTCGTCAGCACGAAGTCTTGATCTTCTACTCTCTCCCGGATCCAGTGATACCTCCACTGGATGTGCTTCGTTTGGGAATGGAAGGCCGCATTCTTCACAAGGTGGATGGCACTTTGCTGTCGCAATAGAGATGGAATTCCTCTTGCCGGATCCCTAGTTCTCCGAGGAAGTCCTTCATCAAGATTACTTCCTTGCTGGCTTCCACAACTACCATGTACTCTGCTTCCATTGTCAATAGTGCAACAAACTTCTGCAGTCTCGATTGCCACGATACGGCTCCCCCTGCATAGGTCATGACATATCTAGATGTAGACCGACCGATATTCGCATCAGTTGAAATATCCGAATCCGTGAATCTGTCAAGTTGGGGTTTACCGGAGCCAAACTAGAGGACATACTTGAGGTGTCTTTCAAATACCGGAGTATCCACTTGACCGCATTCAAGTGCTCTCTTCCCGGATTGCTCATGAACCGACTGACTGCACCAACAACATATGCAATATCTGGCCGGGTGCACACCATTGCGTACATTAAGCTTCCGACGGCAGAGGCATATGGTATCTTTGTCATATCCGACTTCTCTGCCTTTGTCTTCGGGCTCTACTTTCGGAACAACTTGTAATTTTCTAGGTGTGTCGATTTGACCGGTTTTTCCTCCGACATGTTGAACCTTTGAAGCACCTTTGTCATATACTTCTCCTGTGATAGCCACAACAACTTCTTCGACCGGTCCTGGATGATGTGCATCCCCAAAATCTGTCTTGCCGAACCCAAATCTTTCATTGAGAAGGTCCGCTTCAGAGCCTTCTTCAACATTCAAATCTTGATTTGCTCTCGTTTGACGATCAACATGTCATCCACATATAACAGGAGTATCAGGAAGTCGCCTCTGTCAAATTTCTTCACGAACACGCAATGGTCAGCTTGCGTCTTGTGGTACCCCCTCGTCGGTTAGCAACACATGTTCTGCATCCAGAAATCTCTGGGGGGCTCTACTCTCCCTTAGAGGGTATCTTCGACCTTGGTTTTCAGCAACTGGTTCCTCTGTCTGTTTGTCCTCCTTATCTGATTCGGGATCTTGTCCGGTTTCAGAGTCTTCTTCTTCTTCATCTTCAGTCGGTTCGGTTTCTTGTCCGAATCCGGTCGGTTCATCGAGTGTCATCCAGTTACCGGCTAACTTTCTGTATTCAACCGAGTAAGTCCTTGTGTCCGCAAACCAATTTTTGTTGGTTGATCTAGAGTCCATCTTCTCCTCTGACTCCCAATCGGCAATGGTCTTGTCTTCCATGAAGACTATGTCCGAACTCCGGAACACCTTCTTGTCGACTAGATCCCACACTCGGTAACCGAACTCATCATCACCGTATCCAAGGAATATGCATGGCCCGGATTTTGGATCCAACTTTTCTCTCTTGTCCTTTGTAACATGCACATATGCGAGACACCCGAACACCTACAGATGCTGGTAAGACATATCTTTACCGGTCCATACTTTTTGTGGTGTGTCTCCTTCCAAGGGTGTTGAGGGTGATCTGTTAATAACGTTGTCGTGCCTTTCGGCTCCGGATCGTTACGTGAGTCGGGTGGGAACCGCCGAGGTTTTTGACTAGGAGGAAGAGGAATACGAATTAAGGCTAGTTATGAATAGTGGAAAGAGAAGTAAGATAGCAATCTCGTGAATCCCACGAGTTTAGTGTATTTTAAACAATATTTAGATTATAAGAGTAATTTAGATGGCAAAATTCGTGAATCCCACGAATATATTAGATTGATCAATCCTTGTATATTAATCAACAACCTTATACATATTTCTCTCCTCCTTATATAAAAATGGAAGAGGCTAAGCATGGCTTCATGCTTTTTCACCAAAAGTGTCCATGCACACTAAATGTGCATGTGATGCTTTGTCATTTCCTAAGTATAGGGCTCATGCACGCTAGATGTGCATGAGTCACTTTTAATGTCACGTGTAAATAAAATATTCACCCCCTAAACAATACATGATTTTTACCTTTTAATAAAGGTATATATAAATAAAGGTCTTATACGTATTAAATCTATATGTATAACATTGAAGATAAGTTATTACAATGGTAAAGTTGGGGTTTATCTACGTGGAGGTGCAGGGTTCGAATCCTGCCCTATGCACGTGATAAATGTTTTGATATGTTATTTATTTATTTATATGTATCTAAAATCGGATATATTATTTTATGGTTTTCACGTAGTGTGTGGAATACACTACGAAACTCGCCTCCTCCGAACCCGCACATCCTCCGGTATGTGCCGAAGTTCTCGATTCCTCATATCCGTCTTCACCCAAAGCTTCCTCCGATTCTCCCCTTATGTCGACTATGAGTTGTAATTCACTTTCTTCGCTTCCCGCATCACCGTGGTCTTCGTCCGATTGCTCCTCGTTGTCGGCCTTGGCTTGGATCACATAGGGTTTGTCGTCGGTCCGCTTCTTGAAAATCTTCACCCGCTTCCCATCTTCGATGGCCCGCCCGCATCCTCCGTGCGTCGTTGACAGGGCACTCCCATCCCGTAGCTTCCCGGACGCCTTCCGCGGTGCTTCGGATCTCGTTGGAGTCGGTTTTCTCGGTGTTTTCTAGAACTTCCGGAAAAAAAGACGTCTTTGCTCTCGATGACTCCCCGACACATATTCCCGCGGTTGTCGCATAGATGCTTCTTGCCGCCAATTCCTCCTCGAGCACCTTCTTCATGCCGCCTTTGCGGAAGTTCGGTCGGAGTGGCTTTCGAGAGTCCATCGAATGAATCCGGTTTCCCTCGTAGTAGATGAGATCCCGCCGTAGCGCCTCCTTATGCTCGTCGCAATCCCTCCGATCGTGTTCGGCGCTATCGCACCATATGCACCGTTGGTCTGTATACTTGGAGCTTGTGGGGCGGTCATCCGACTTCTTCACCATCGCGATCTTCAGATTCTCCATCTCCTTCAATAGTTGCTCCACCGTAGATGCATCAATCCCCTACTCGATTGTAGTCTCCCGAGCCCTCGGTTGATGGTCTTCCAATCCGGTTCTCGGTTTCCTCGTTGGCAAGCCATTGCCCCCTCTTCGTGTATCGCGCGACAATATCCCGCACGCTTTCCCATGTTTCGGTGAGGCCACTCTCCGTGGTCGTGTCCTCCAAGAGCACTCCGAGATCTTTCTGGTCCCGGACGTCCACGGCTCGCAAGAACATGATCACCTTGTCCGGTACGAGGATAGCTTGATCTCTCGCGGTCAACCTCCCGAACCGGCTTTCGAATGCCGAAAACACATCAACGACCTTCAATCCCTTGTCCGGCGTCTCCACCCAATCTTCGAATCCCCTTCGCGTCGCCTTGGAGGAATCCTCGATGGCGAACGTCCTCTTTAGCTCTTCTTCAAATGCCTCTCATGTCGGATTTTGTTGTCGTAGCCCATGGATGCTTGCTTGAAGCCCGTCGGTCGCCACCCGGTTGAAGGACGTCACTTGTAGTCCTTCCGATATTCCACATCGTAGCATCTCCGCCTTGTAGTCCCGAAGATACCGCGACACGTCTTTCCTGTTGAATTGCCCGTTTCGTTGCACGAGCCGCTCCACTGATGCCGCTATCTCCGACATCGCGCGTTGTTCTTGTAGCATGCGCTCGAACATCATCATCATGTTGCTAGCCTCCGGTTGATTTTCCATCTCCTTGCCACCTGGTTTTCATGTTAGGTTCACCAACTGTGTCGTGCCTTTCGGCTCCGGATCGTTGCGTGAGTCGGGTGGGAACCGCGGAGGTTTTGGACTAGGAGGAAGAAAAATACAAATAAGGCTAGTAAAGAATAGGTATAAAGAGTTATAAGATAAGAATCTTGTGAATCCCACGAGTTTAGTATATTTAGTCAATATTTAGGTAGTAAGAGAGAATTATTTTAACAAATTCATGAATCCCACGAATATTTTAGATTGATTGATCATTATAGAAAAAAAATCAACAACAAAACTACAATGTGCTCCCCATCCTTATATAGTGATGGGAGAGACTAAGCATAGCTAAATGCTTTTTTTTTCTAATATGTTCATGCACACTAAATGTGCATGTGATGCTTTTCTAATCCTTGCTTTTATTTGCTAAATATAGTGCTCATGCACGCTAGATGTGCATGAGTCACTTTTTAGTTGCTTGCGTTTTTCTATAAAATATTCACGCACTCTAAAAATGCATGATTTACCTTTTAATAAAGGTAGGCGCAAATAAAGGACTTATAGTTATTAAATCTATTTGTAGAACACTAAAGATAAGGTAGCATAATGGTAAAGTTGAGGTTTGGCTCCGTGGAGGTATAGGGTTTGAATCCTGCCTTATGCACGTGATAAATATTTTGATATATTATTTATTTATCTATATGTATCTAAAATCGGATATATTATTTTATGGTTTTCACGTAGTGTGTGGAATACACTACGACAACGCCGGGTCAAAAGGAAAGCAGTTGTGCCTAGCAAGGGTAAAATAAAGCTTGCTAGATGAAGAAGCTTACCGGAACCGATTCAAAGGCCTTGGTCACGGACGATGACCAAAAGCGGGGAAGAGGACGGTATCGGAGTCCCCAAAACCGGGACAAATCGGGGACAAGGTCGAAGTCAAGGAGGAGGCCTACTTGCTTCTATTGTGGGAAGCGATGGCACTTCCAGAGAAATCGTTGGCATTTCCGGAAAGAGAAAGGAACTGATAGTGACGATTCAGACGGGAAAGGCTCAGATCGGAAAGGAACATCGGCGATTGCGACAAGTGAAGAAGAACTGCTACTTATCACCGAGGAGAATGAGTTAAACCTTGTAAGCAACGAGACAACATGGGTTGTTGATTCCGGAGCATCGTTCCACCTGACACCATACCGGAGATGCTTCTTATCCTACATAGCAGGAGATCACGGTTGTGTCCGTATGGGGAATGAAGGAACCTGCTGAATCATCAACATAGGAGATGTGTTGTTGACGAAATCAACCGGATGCAAGTTGTTGCTGAAAGAAGTCCAACACATTTCGGAGGTTTGGTTGAACCTGATATCAGCCGGTCGGCTAGATGATGAATGCTACACAGGTAGCATCTAGAACGGAGTCATGAAATTCAGCAAAGGAAGCCTGACTGTGGCTTGAGCCCGGAAGATCAACACGTTATATTTAATGCATGCCCGGATATGCCGGGAAGATGTGAATGTAGCATCTGACACTACCGGTGAGCTGTGGCACAAGAGACTATGTCATATGAGCCAGAAGGGGATGAGAAGACTTGCCTAAGACAACCTCATTCCGGAGGTGAAAGACGTGCATCTTGATAAGTGCACCAATTATTTGGCCGGTAAGCAAAACCGAACCTCCTTCCGGTCAAGACCACCGATGAGATGGAATGCACCACTAGAGCTGGTGCATACCGATGTGTGTCAAGTAGACATGAAGTCACATGCCGGATCGCAGTACTTCGTGACGTTCATAGATGACCACAACCGGAAGCTGTGGGTCTCACCGCTGAAGACGAAGGATCAAATGTTATCTGTCTTCAAGGAGCTCCACGCGAGAGTGGAAAGAGAAACCGGTTGGAAGCTAAAGGCGGTTTGAGGAGATAACGGAGGAGTACTCCCGATCGAAGGGAATCCGACCTAAATTTACCGTGCCGAAGACGCCGAAATTGAACAGGTTGGCTGAACAGATGAACCAAACCATAATGGAGAGAGCCTGAAGCATGCTAGCACATGCGAAGTTGCCCAACACATTTTGGGCTTAGGCGCGGATGAAGACAACCTATGTGATAAACAGATCACCCTCAGCATCCTTGGGAGGAGACTCACTGCAGAAAGTATGGACCGGTAAAAATGTATCTGACCGGCATCTGAAGGTGTTTGGCTGTCTCGCATATGTGCATGTCACAAAGGACAAGAGGGCAAAGTGCTAGGATTTCGGTCCCTCCGGATGGGATGTGTACCCAGTAAGGAAGACCCGGTGAGAACCGGATGATGCAGGCCAGGTGAGAACCTCTCACCGGATGAAGGGACATAGATGTAAATATGTTTCTGTTAGCCCATTGTGGCTATATTTGTAAATAGCCTAAATGTCATATTAGTATAAATATGACCTAGGGCAAATACGATAGCAATGTTGTCATTATTTTGTATAGAGTTATTGGTGTAACTACTGTACAGAGCGCAGTAGAGGGACAGAGAGAGGGAGAGAGAGAGAGAGAGAGAGAGAGAGAGAGAGAGAGAGAGAAAGAGAGAGAAAGAGTGAGTCTCTATTGTAACCGCCGCTAGGCGAAGATAGTGAGAATGAGGTCATTGCCTTTGTGCTCCCTGTTGTATTCCTCTTGACATAGTGATAGTTCGGAGTCTATGGGCTCCCGTGGTTTTTCCCTCTCACGGTTTTCCACGTAAACATCCTATGTACTCTCCCTTGCTCTATTGTCTGTGTGTATACGTGCATTTATCTCCACATTCCCATTTCTGTGTTTGTACTTCCGAAGAAGTGTTTGAAGACTCAGTTGTGGCTGAGCATTATTTTGCATATTCTCATCACAAAGTTGGATCCAAAGACCCAGCCATGCATATTCCTTGGATACGACGATGATGAGTTCGGTTACCGGGTATGGGATCTGGTCGACAAGAAGTGTTCAGGAGTCGGGACATAGTCTTCATGGAAGACAGGACCATTGCCGACTCGGAGTTGGAGAAGAAGGTGATGAACTTTGGATCATCTAATGAAAACCGGCTTGAGGGCACAAGGACTTACTCGGTTGAAAACCGAATGTTAGTTGGTAACCGGATGACACTCGACGAACCCGCCGTATTTAGACAAGAAACCGAATCGACCAAAGAAGAACAAGAAGAAGAAGACACCGGAACCGGACAAGATCCCGAATCGGATTCGGATTAGGAATAGACGGAGGAACTGGTTGCCAAAGAACAAACACGGAGATACCCTCTCAATGAGAATAGACCCCCCAGGAGATTGCCGAATGCAGAGCACGTATTGCTGACCGATGAGGAGGAGCTGGAAAGCTTCAAAGAAGCAAAGAAAGACACACACATCCACAAGTGGTTAAGTGCCACGCAGGACTAGATGGATTCCCTGTATGAGAACCACACATATGAATTGAGGGAGCTGCCAAAAGAAAATAGAACACTCAGGAATAAGTGGGTGTACAAGCTGAAACTGGGAGACGCCGGAAATCCACTGATGTACAAGGCCTGGATCGTGGTGAAAGGTTTCCAGCAGAAGAAAGGTGTGTATTTCAATGAGATCTTTGCCCCGGTAGTAAAGACGACATCCATCCGGACGGTATTGAGCATAATGGCAAGCATGAACCTCGAGGTAGAGCAACTGGACATCAAGACGACATTCCTACATGGCGACCTCGAAGAAGAGATCTACATGCATCAACCGGAAGGATTTGAGAAGAAAAGGAATGAGCACCTGGTGTGCCGGCTAAAGAAGAGCTTATGTGTTATCCATGGGATAGAAATCGTATGAGTGTAGTGTGTTGGTACGTGGATAGATACATAAAGTTTTTGTATTAAAAGTCATGTGTAAGTGTACGTGCAAATGTGCACATAAGTATGAGTATATTAATATGGTAAATTGGGTCTAGGTTGTTACAAGGTTATGTAACTAACTGTTGAGTGGGCAAGCTCAACCGAATCCGGATCGGCTGAATAAGCCTTAGCTGGATCGATATCCAGAGCCAAGAGCGGGATCGATATCCTGATGGTATTTGGAAACAACCGACCCGATTGGGGAGATGGATCGGAGAGCCGGATTCGAGTGCAAACTGGAAGCCTAGTAGTAGCCTAGACTATTAGGTAGTTGTTGTCTCGTAGTTAGTGTCAGTCGCTCGTAGGAGCATTGAAGTACACTCTACTTCTGTCAATCCTTCTAAGGACTTTTATAAATGGTGTTGTGTAAGCACATTGTATGTACATAGAGAACTATTGTTTTTTGAATCTACCTTTACGTTCAGTCTCTCTCTCTCTCTCTCTCTCTCTCTTAGTCTCTCTCAGTCTCTCCTGCGTACGCGTACTCTTTGTGTGTGTTAAGTTTTCTTCTCATCTTCTATTGCTATCCGGCTGAGCCGGTTTGTCGAACGCTTCCGCATGTTTACTTTAACATGGTACCAGATCCCGAGGGTTGAGAACCTCTGTAGTCGACCAACGCTTTCGAAGACAAACCCTAATACCCGGTAAGGACAAACAAAGAAAGATATTGACAGAGGTATGGCGAGTTCACTCCCAACAGAAAAGCTCGATTGGAGAAACTATGTGTCCTGGTCATATAAAATGCACCATTACCTATTGGGGCATGGATATTGGAGCTATGTGGAGGGAATCAACGAGGAAGCGCCGGAGACTTCCCGGCATGGGAGCAAGGAGAGAGCTGAGTGTTGTACTTTCTCACATCCTGTGTGCACGACCAGATGATCGGCTACATCAAAGATGCTAAGACGTCAAAACAGGCCTGGGAGAACCTAAAGAAGGTTTTCGAAATAAGTACCTCTGCCCGGAAGTTGTAGCTTCGGCAGGAGCTGAACAATATCCAACAAAGGGATCTGTCAGTTAAAGACTACACCGCGAAGATAAAGGAGATTTGCGACACATTAGGGTCCATTGACGTCACAGTAGATGAGGAAGAAATGGTGCAAATCTGCCTCGATTGTCTGGCTTAAAGGTATGGGCCTATCCGGACAACAATCCTCACCCGAGAGAAACCACCGTCCTTCTTCGACTTGCAATCGATGCTAATGGTCGAAGAAAACCACGTGAGTGGGTCCAGGACCACTCAATCAGACAACTAGATACTGTACATGGAGGCGGATCAGCCCCGTGGGCGTGGTGGACGCGGTGGGTCGGCACACAATGGAGGCAACCGGCAAGAGCAGAACGGAGAGCACAAAGACGGTGCAAACAACAGTTCCCGAGCCTCCACAAGCAGGCGGAGTCAAGTCAGAGTCGGAAACCGGCAATTGAAAACTGACATGGAATGCTGGTACTGTGGCAAGAAAGGCCACAGAGAAAGTAAGTGTTGGAAGAAGCGCGCCGATTCCGACAAATCCGGATCTGGCAAAACCAGTCGGGAAAACCGGCAAAGCTCACACTACGCAGAAGGATCAGAAGGATCCGGAACCGGGAAGACCGGTAAAGGGGCCAACCTTTGTGATGAGGCAGAAGGCTAACTCGATGAAGAAGACTACTTCCAAATCGGAGGAAGTATGGTACGTTGATTCTGGAGTGTCCAACCACATGACGAGCCATGAAGAGTGGTTCTCTTTTTTGGAGAAACCAGAACAATCGGGGATTGTCGAAACTGGAGACAACACCCCTCACCCGATTGTGCATGTCGGAGAAGTCCCTTTAAGCCATGTCAGACAAAAGGGGAAGCCGATGAACATACTACATGTTCCGACTATCACAAAGAACTTGGTGTCGGTTGGACAAATCGTTGACTCAGGTGCGGTTTACGCACCTTGGGTGCTTCATTGAGGAAGAAGGCCGGATAATTGTGCAATGACGTAGACAAGGGAGGATGTTCATCCTCTACACTAATGACGTTGACACCACCATGTTTGCCAAAGGATAGAAGATGGAATCAGACATCGATCTTTGGCACAAGAGGATCGGCCACGTCAATTACCGGAGGCTTCAGGATCTGCAATCAAAACAGGTTGTGTTCGGTTTGCCGAAATTCAGTGGCCGAAAGGCCCAAATTTGTGAAGCTTGCCTACTCGGGAAGCAACACCGGCTTCCATTCCCCATCGAACGAAACCGGAGCTGTAACAAGATTGACTTAATCCATTCGGATGTATGGGGATCGGTGTCGCGGAAATCCGCGCCTGCGGGTTGGTCGAACGGGACCACCGGGGTCTTTGACCAAGCAGGATGAATCGGGTGACTTTTGCTTGTAAGGAATCAACCATCGTCTAGGTTTACAATCAGGTTGTTCTTGTTGTCGAAGATGCTTGTGTGGAACCGTCAGTGTTCTGGACCAGAAGGACTAGCGCAAGCGAGAAAATATTAAAGATAGATAGATATGGATGAGAATTCCTATTCCCGGTTTGAACCTTTGACTTCAAAATTGAGGGACAAGACACATTACCAATGAGATAACTACGATTTATTATTATTGTTATTGATTCTATATATTGCTTGCTTTCGTTTCCCTTCCTTTCCTTCTTATATAGACGCCCCCACGCATATGATGCATGGAGGGTGTAAGACATGCATACAATGCATGAAATGCATGATTGCCATTTGGCGCTCATGCATCACATGTGATGCATGATGACGACCATGTCTCTCATTCAAGCTCTTATTTACGAGCTCTTACATGTGAAAAGTACAATGACGAAATAAACTTTAAAGAAAACAAGCTAGCCTAATGGTATGTTAATTGCCTCCTATCCTCGAGGTGTAAGGTTCAAAACCCTACTTGCACCTCATTGTATGCCACTAGGCCCTAGGCTTATTTTTATATCTTGTGTGATGAACACCTAAACACACATCACATGTGCACATTAACGTGCTAACATACATGTGTAACCATCACTCCTTTCATACGTGTGCACATTACACCTTCTCGAGTTTCCTCGTTCCACGTGATTTTCAAACTATTGCCGAAAATCTTCACGAGACCGGCACAAAATGATAGTATTGGTAGGAGTCGGTATTTCATCTCCTTCATTGATGACTACAGCCGGCACACGTGGATCTACCTCATCGAGAAGAAAAGCGAAGTCTTCGACTGTTTCTGGAACCTTCAAATCTTAGTCGAAAGGGAAATGGAGAGGAAGATAAACTGCCTACGGTCGGATGGCGGAAAAGAATACTTTTTCGGCCAATTCAACATTTATCTACAGTAGAAGGGAATTCGGAGAGAATTCAGTTGCAGGTACACACCGGAACAAAACGGAGTGGCAGAAAGCAAGAATCGGTCTATTGTCAATGCCGCGAGGGCAATGCTGGAGGAAAAGAGCATGCCCAAATTCGACTGGGTTGAGGCGATCCGGACGGCCTTCTACATCCAAAACCGGATCGGAGACAAGGTGTCTGCACACGAGTTGTATTTCGGACGCAAGACGAATTTGAGGCACCTTCGGATATTCGGTAGCATAGCATATGTGCATGTACCGGATGAGAAGCGGAAGAAGCTAGATCCGAAGTCGGAGAAGTGCATCCTAGTCGGTTACTCGCATGAGAAGAAGGGGTATAAGTGTTATAACCCCCGGACTAAGCAGGTCCGAGTAAGCCGACATGTCAAGTTTGATGAGTCCGCATCATGGTACTCTCTACCGACTCCAACCTCCGACTCCGACCTGATTCCGGAAGATGAAGCTAGTGAGCCCGAGGAGGTCCAGGTTGAAGATGAAAACTTTGGCTCTCTAGAAGAGAGTCCGATCTCATTCTGGCTAAGTGGGCCGAATGAGCGGCTGAGTTGGGATGACCAGTCGGTTGAAGAACCGACGAGTAGTGCAGACTCTGCCGTGCTCTCCCTACGCAAGGAACCGAGGAGATGCTTCACGTGCAAAGAGAAGGGGAAGAAGAAGATGTCGGAATACGATTCCGGCAGTGAAGGGTCAGATCGAAGCGAGTTTGATCCTAGAAAGGGAGAAGGGGGATCTTCAGAAATGAAGTTCAAAGCAACCAAGAAGGGTCTCAAACCGGGTAATGACAAGTTACGCCGGTCAACCCGCCAGAAGAACCCCATCATGAGGTACGGGTACAATGAGTACATGGCGCATCACTATGCGTACATGACTAAGGTGGCGGAAGTGCGTGAGATGGAGAGCTACGCAGAAGTAGCGAAAGACGCAAATTGACATGCTGTTATGGAGGAAGAAATGCAGGCACTAGATGCCAACGACACATGGGACCTGGTTGACCCACCGCGATAGTGCAAACCGATTGGTTGCAAGTGGGTGGACAAGGTAAAGTACAACATAGACGATTCCGTCAACCGGTACAAAGCCCGGTTAGTGGCGCAGGGATACACATAGACCCACATAATCGACTACGATGAGACCTTCGCTCCGGTAGCAAAGATGACGACAGTCCGTGTGGTACTAGTTGTTGCTACTACAAGGGGATGACATCTTCACCAAATGGACGTGAAGAATGCATTGTTGGTGATGCATCAGGTCGCTGATCCACCTCCGGTTACATGTTTTCTCTTAGTAGTGTGACTGCTGCGTGGAGCAGCAAAAAGCAGCCAACAGTGGCTCTATCGAGCACTGAGGCTGAATACCGAGGTGCTACCATTGCCACATGTGAAGCCCTTTGGCTTCGGCAACTGCTATGAGACCTCCGGATCGAGGTGCCTACCCTGATCCTGATCTACTGTGACAACGTAACTAGCATACAACTCACCAAGAATCCCATATTCCATGCTCGGACAAAACACATAGAAGTGCATTATCACTTTGTGCGTGAGCGGGTCCTGAGTTCCTTCGGTAGTGCCGGTCATCATATCGAGCATAATCGTCGTGCCGGTCATCGCGATAATGATCACAATGGTTATCACGTCGGTAGTCGTCGTCTCGGCGCCGTCGATCCGGGGATCGCGGTTGGTCGTTATCCTAGTCTCGGTAGATATATCGCTCGTCCTGCCGAGAGTATGTATTTCGTGGCTCGATCTGGCGGACCGGTGCCGCCGTTGTGCGGTTCAGCATATTATATTCGCACTGCTCGACCGTGTGAGCTCGAGACTGACAGATTGGACACTGTGGTCGGTGGGGATATTCGAGGGCCAGGTGCCCTGATCCTGAACATGTCGTGCATTGGAGGGCTTGGCGAAAGCGATTGTCCTCTTGGGGAAGAGCGTTTTGCAAGGATGTCATCGAGAAGGCCGCGTCGTGCTGGTTCCGATTGAGGGCGAGAATGCGTGCTATGACTTGTTCGATAGTATGGTTGGTGAAATTTGTAAGTGCGAGAGTCGTTCGTAGAGACTCTCGTAAACTGGATAGGAAAGTGTTCGGTATATGTTGTGCCGAGACATCATCGGCCACTTGTCTGTAGAGATCCTGGAACCGGATCGTGAACTGCGCAACCGTTTCGTGCGGTTCCTGGCATATAGAGAAGAATTGCCGGAGCAGTTCCCGTTTAGGCACCTCGCGATGAAAAAGTTCAAGGAACTTTGTGCGCACGATTTGGAAAGTGGTGGCCTCTCCTATTTCGAGGCGAGAGTACCATCGTGCGGCCGGTCCATCGAGGGAGAGTGTGAACTCGGCAATCTTCGAGGCATCGATTTCGGCCGGCTTGAGGCGGTGCGTGGAGTGGTTAGCCTGCCACGTGGATATGAAGGCACGGACGTGTGACTCCGCGTTTGGTTTGTCGGTGTATTGTGGGTATGGGTACGACATGATGTCGTACTGTGGGTCTTCTGGTAGCACCAGAAAAGGGTTTAGTTCTGGTTGGTTGACCTCCGGAGGGCTCGACCGGGGTTTTGGTGGTGAATCAACTCGCGATCGAGTGTCCGGTGGCAAGGATTGCACTGGACAAGCCTCCGATTGATCGGCAAAGGATTGGTCAGTGACCGCCGAGTCGGAAGTTCCTTCGACTAGCTCAGGGCGTTGGGCGGGTGGCGGAGACCTCGTGGTGCGAGAGGGCGCCGTCACGGCGGCTGGTGGTTACCTTCAACGAAGTTCGTTGTGCACTCACAGCTGTAACCGGGCGTGCCAAATTGTGTTACCCATTCCTTTGGGTGAACACCTTCGATAGATCTGCGGCTATCGGTATTCAAGGGCGTGGTACGTGAAGGCTCGTAACAGAGGCGTCGAGAGAGAGACATGGATCAGAGAGAAAACACTAGCGAGGTCTTGATAAAAGTGGGCGGCGTTGAACTTATAGGTATGGATCAAAGCACAGACTCATGGAGCAAAATGGGCACAAATCAGATCTATTAATATGACAGAAAAGATTACAGAACACGGCCTATGGCCAATGACCTTACAAGTTTATCTAGTTACGAGGGACTAAGCTAGTGCTTCCGCCTATATTATTCTTCTCCCCTCTCTGAGGTACTGGTCCTCGTTTAAATAACTTTTCCCCTAATACACAGCCGAGCCGTCGGTGGCCCATGATACTCGGACTCGGCGTTTGCTAATTTCCTAATTTTACATTTCTGTCCTCTGGACAACAGTGAAGTTGAACTTCGATACATTAACACGGATTGGCAAACTGCCAATATTGTTGAGAATCAAGCTCAACTTGGTCTAGTGTGTGAACTCACCTTGAGAGTGAATAGACACTCCAACGGTCAAGAGTCACCATTATGTCACCTCTTTGTATTCTAGCATTTAGTATGAGTCATAGAATCATATTCTATGACACATAACTTATGAGCTTTCACATTACCCATGCTCCATGAATCTTGTAGTTAATGAAGAGAGAGGGTGACTATATAAAGCACCCTCCTCCCACCTTGTATAGTGTTGTGTCTTTCTCCTTTGTTAATATACTTTTAACTTGCGTATACTTTGGGTCTTATTCCTTGTCTCTCTCTCACTCTCTCTCTCTCTCTCATACACACACACAGTTCACATCTACTCCGCTACACAAGAATCACACCCGATTCTTTACATGGTACCAGAGCGATTTGGTAGCTCGATCTATCCCATTCGCCTCATCGTGATTGTGTGTTGTGCTCCACGCCGACGACCAAGAACCGGCTCATCGCTATTGTAGCTTCGCTACATAGCTCGCATTCGAAGAGAGAAGAAGAAGAAGAAGAATCGACATAATGAATACTCAAATGGGGAGCGCTCTCCCTACCGAGAAGTTGGATCGAAACAACTTCGCATCTTGGGAGTACAAGATGCACCAATACCTTGTTGTACAAGGCTATTGGAGCTACATCAAAAGGGCGCATGAAGACCGACCTGCCGAAGTGGCTCCCGGATACGCGACATGGGAGCAAGCCGCAAGCCGCATGATGTATTGCTTGGCGACATGTGTTCACAATCACATGCTCGGCTACATTCGCAAAGCCAAGACGCTGAAGGAGGCATGGGAAAATCTACGAAAGATTTTCGCGGCGAACACAACCGCAAGAAGGCTTCAACTCTGCCAAGAGTTGAACAACATTCAACAAAGGGACATGTCCATTACGTGGTTGACAACGCAACCGTCTTCTGCAGCCTCGATTGCCACGAAATAGCTCCTCCCGCATATGTCATGACATATCCGGATGTTGACCGGCTGGTATCCGCATCAGTCGACATATCCGAATCGGTGAAACCGTCATGTTGGGGTTTACCAGAGCCGAATCGGAGACACATACTTGAGGTGCCTTTCAAGTATCGGAGTATCCATTTTACCACATTCCAGTGCTCCTCATTCCGGACATGTTGAATCGTTGAAGCACCTTTGTCACATACTTCTCCTGTGACAGCCACAATTCCTTCATTGGCCGGTCCCGGATGATATGCATCCCCAACATCTGTCTTGCCGGACCCAAGTCTTTCATTGAGAAGGTCTAGTTCAGGGCCTTCTTCAACATCCGTATCTTGACTTGGTCTCGTCCGACGATCAACATGTCGTCCACGTACAAGAGGAGTATTAGGAAGTCTCCACCTTCGAACTTCTTCACAAATACGCAGCGATCGGCCTGCGTCTTGTGGTACCCTTAATCGTTCATGAAGGAGTCGAACTTCCGGTACCATTTCCGGGGGGAGCCTGCTTCAACCCGTAGAGGCTCTTTTTTAACCGGCAATCCAGGTGCTCTTTCCCTTTCTTCACAAATCCCTCCGGTTGTTGCATGTAGATCTCCTCTTCGAGGTGTCCGTGGAGGAACGCCGTCTTCACGTCTAACTACTCTACCTCGAGGTCCATGCTTGCCGCTATGCTCAGCACCGTCTGGATGGAAGTCATCTTTACTACCGGTGCAAATATCTCGTCGAAGTCCACGCCCTTCTTCTACTACAACCCCTTCACCACGATCTTGGCTTTGTAACTTGGAGGGTTGCCGACATCTCCCGGTTTCAACTTGTACACCCACTTGTTTGGGAGTGCCCTCTTTCCTTTTGGCAACTCCACCAATTCATATGTGTGGTTCTCATGCAGGGAATCCATCTCGTCCTGCATGGCACTCAACCACTTGCGGCTATGGGTGTCATCCTTCGCTTCTTCGAAGCTTTCCGGTGTCGTGAAGATTTTCGGCAATAGTGTGAAAATCCCATAAAACGTACGATATCGAGTATGAATCACGTAATACAATAATTGTGAAGATAACATTTTTAATATCTACGTACAAATGATGGAGGTTTCGAATGCACTTTATTACACGAGAAATGGACAACTAAATGTCAAGATATGAGGGTATAAAGTTTGTGAAAAGAAAAGAGAAAATTGTGAGATATCCCACATAGGCACGACAAATACGGCTCTCATCATATATAAGGTGGAGCAAAAGATATTATCTTTGTGTCTATGTGTGGAGCATAGAGAGTTCAAGGTAACTTGAACTAAGAGTGGAGGTGGCTAGCTACTCGTAAAGGGTTTTGGCCAACCAAAACCGGACCGGCGATGGAGCCGGTGATCCGACGGCATCCGACGGTGGCATCCGGCACCGGCACCGGTAACCAACGGCATCCGGCGGCGGCACCGGTATCCGACGTCCGACGGCATCCGGCGAACCGGCGTCCTGCGACTAGATAAATAAATATATAAATATATATACATATTTACATATACAAGGAGGGCAAGTATGGATTCGAACCTTCCACCTCCAAGTTAGGAGTCAATTGGCTTACCATTAAGCCATGGTATTTAGTTGAAATTATATTTCTATCATTGTACTTTTACATGTAAATTCTCATACATGAGAGCTAAAATGAGTGACATGGTTAGCATGCACCACATGTAATACTTAAGCGCCAAATGGCAAACATGCAATTAATGCATGTCTTGTACCCTCACATGCATCATATGCATGAGAGCATCTATAAAAGAGGGAAGGGGGAGGAGAAAAAACACGGTTTTTTTTATGAAAATTAAGAGGAAGAAATTCGTTATCAAATTGATCGTGTAATCTCAACTTCTCTCTTTCACAATCTATCTTAAGTACTTTCTCGCCAAAGCTTGTATCGACTCTAAATCCTTCTGGTCCAGAACCCTGGCGGTTCCGCCTCACGATCCGCGCGTAGTGACGGATCTTCACGACATAATTAAGTGGTGAACCCGACGTGAAAGAGGCGGTAGGAACGATCAAGTCGAGATTAATACTTGGAGATGGCGTCCTCAAGCAACCAAGCAGGAGAGCTCGAAAGGATGATGCTAATCGTCGACCAAATGATGAGATCTCAGGACAACGACGCGAGCGTGGAGAAGGTTGTCGATCGTGTCGTAGAGCTCGAGGGCCAATTCGATGGAAGGAACGTTACGAAGTTCCTTGATGCATATAAGAGGGAGATGAATCAAAGGGACGTGTCCGAGGCACATCAAATCGCAAGCTTCAAGAGAGTTGTCGCCAACAACATCCAAAGACGCGTCATCGAGCTTCAAGAAGGTAAGACAACATGGTCCGAGTTCGAGAAAACGATGCTAGCGGAGTTCGTGACTGAAGACTCAACGAGGATAACTAGACATGCCCTGATGAAGTGGATAGAGAAGAAGAATAAGAAGATGAGCGTCTCCAGGGTGTACGACGAATTCGACCAGATGTTTAGTCGTCTCCCCAATACGGACCAAGTGTTGCTTGAAGAGGACAAGACTTTGTACTTCTTGAAGGCCGTGGACATAAAGGATAGACGGGAGTTGGGGACTCTTCTCGAAGATGATACCCAAGCAAATGGGCTCGTAGCGGACTGGATTGCGGTGAAGCGGGCATGCAATAGGCTCGACAAGCGTCGCCAATGGGTTGATGACACCGACTTGACGGGACCGACTACCACGGAGAAAGCAAGACCGCCGAAAGTAGCTGAGCCGCCAAGACAAAGTAACGTGGAAGAAAAGAAGATTGATGACGACATCATTGAAGAGCTAGCGAAGAAGTTCGAGAAGGTCACTCTAGCCAACATGAATCGTCGGGGCCCTAAAGGAAAAGAACCCTTTAGATGCGTGTGGTGCGATAGCATGGACCACATGAGAAGGGATTGTGCGAGCCTTTGAGAGGCGATTCGACAAAATATCGTATACATAGAGGACAACATGATTTGCTCAAGCGAGACTAGAAGACCCCTACGGGTGAGTTTCGGAAGAGGAGGAATGAAGAGATCTATGGAGGATGCCGATGCGACTCATGTGGATGCTATGCACTATGCTGCGTCGGCCGGAATAAGAGTCGGGAAAGACAAGACTGAAGCTGCTAGAGCGGGAGCAAAGTTTTGGACTTCCGTTCTCGAATATGAGAAGAAGGGAAAAATCACATCGAACGAGGTAGAGCTTGCGGACCGAAGCGTGCAAAGCATAACCGGGTGGTCAGATCCGGTGGACGACAACACCATACTCGCAGAGGTGATGTGCGACAACCACGAGGTGTTCGTCGAAGAAAAGAGAAAGAGAATAGAAGAGCAAGGGCCATCAAAAAGACATGAAACAAGGTACGCGAAAAAGAAGGACGATGCGGAGACGAGTCGACCTTTACAAACGGAGGAACGAGAATCAAGCCGAAAAGGGGAGCCGAGCATATGAGTTGAAGAAACGGTTCGGCCCGTGAAGGTTGGTGTCAAAGACCCCGCTCGGAGGACAAGGACTATACCTACCTATAAGCTAAGGTCGGACATAGAGTAGACGACGGACCTAAAGAAGATTCTCGAAGAACGAGTTCTTGATAGCCACATAACTTTGTCCTTGAGGGAATTGCTTGGCATTACGAAGAAAGAGTTCCATGACACGATCGTGGACCTTGTAAAGAGAAAGAGACAACAATCGGACGAGGAAGAAGAGAAGCCGCAAAAAGCAAAAAGGAATGCCATAACGATGGCAAGAGACGAAATCGATGAAGATATGGTGGACAGCCACTACACTCGACCTCATTGGGCACGAGCGACAACGGAGATGCCGGTGAAGATCGGGGAGAAGAAAGAGACCGTCGTAGCCTTGATCGACCACGGCTCGGAGATCAACCTCATGTCAACTAACTTCTACAAAAAAGGAAGATGGCCAATTAATACAAACCACGGATGGAAGATTCGCGCGGCAACAAAGTCTACGGAGGACTTGTACGGAGCTTGTCCCAATATCAAAGTCACGATCGGGGATGTGGAGATGGATCAACACTTCTTCGTACAAGAATCGGCGTCGCATCCTGTCATCCTAGGGCAACCTTATATCACATCATCTCGGATGGAGACCAAAGTGTTCGATAATGGAGCAACCTTCGCACGAATAAAGAGTCTTGACAACCAAAGATCGGTCCAATTCCTAACGGTGCGAGCCAATCATGAAAGGAATCGAGATAGTCTCGGAGGCGAATCCTCGGATTTTTAGAGCGGACTATTGAAGCATGGGGCACAAATAGTCCGAGCAATCACAAGACCCCACAAGAAAGAAGAGTGCGTGGATTGCAAGGAGAAGCAACATGTGTCACACCTAGTGGCGCATGTAAACTAGTACTACCTGACAAGAAGCACAAGCACCGGATACAAGAATTCGAGAAGATGCTGAAAGAAGAGAATATAATAGAAGAAGGAGAGTTCGTGACTCATATTATGGAAGAAGCCTCATTTAACGACACCATCGGCGAAATCGAGGACGTCGTGGACTTGAGCTATCTTCACAACCAACGCATGATTTCGGTTAACTCCGTCAACATGTACGCTATCATCGATGAATACCGTCATGGCATCTCGATGAAGGAAGCTGACATCAACACGAAATATAAAACGGTGGATAAGAAGATCAAGCCAGTTGCAGTTCCGCTACCGGAAGATAGCTGGCAAAAGATGAAGGAAGTCGCTAACAATCCAAGCTTAAGAGATCCGAAGAAGATAGGTCATGACTTCACCAAAGAGACGAAGGGGAAGCTACGAGTTGGAAAGGAGGATTTCCTTCTCCCTGAAGAGGAGCGAATGTTTCGCGATATGCTTGAGAGACATGGGAAGGCTTTCGCATTTTTCCCACGAGAAATCGTATGCGCCGACCCAAAGGTTATAGAGCCAATGGTGATCTTCACGGTGCCTCATGTGCCTTGGAATTTGAAACCGATACCGGTTCCGAGAGCACACCTTCCGAAGCTGATCGAGCTCTTAAAGGAGAAGGTGAGTATGGGAATTCTAGAACTGTCGAATGCTCCTTATTGCAATAGGTGGTTCACGGTGCCGAAGAAGAATGGATCATTGCGATTCATCCAAGATCTTCAACCCATCAACAAGGTGACAATTCGAAATGCCGGAATCGGTCCGAGCGTGGACGAATTTGCCGAAGCGTTTGCGGGCCGGTCCATCTACTCCATTGGCGATCTCTACTCCGGATATGACCAATTTCAATTGGCGATCGACAATCGGGACATTACAACCATGAGGACTCTGATCGGGCTTGTGCGGATGTGTACCTTACCCCAAGGCGCAACGAACTCGGTGGCTCATATGGTGAATGCCATGAATAAAGTCTTGAAGGATTGCATTCCGGACATCACGATGCCATTCTTGGATGATATTCCGATAAAAGGATGTTCGGATGAGGAGAAAGATGAATCGAACGATAAGGAAGGTTGTAGAAAGTTCGTTGCGGATCATATGAAAGATTGCGAGAAGGTGCTTCAAAGGCTCAAAGATGCGAATTTGACATTTTCGGGAGAAAAATCCGCATTCGGGCAACCAGAGATCTTGGTGGTAGGTCACTTGTGTGGAGCATACAGCCGGAAGCCCTCGCCATCCAAAGTGAACGCAATCCAAGACATGAAAGAAGAATGCGAAAACCAAACGGAGGTTCGAAGGTTCCTTGGAGCGTGCGCGTTTTATCATATATGGATTCCTCACTACGCTCATGTCGCCGAACCGTTATATGGACTACTAAAGAAAAGAATAAAGTTCGAATGGCGAGACGAGCACACAGAGGCGATGCGAAGATTAAAGAAACTGCTTCTTGAAGCTCCGACACTAAGGAAGGCCGACTATGCCGAAGGGAAACCAATTTACGTGACCGTAGATACGAGCCCAACCGGAATCGGGTGGGTCATCAATCAAGAAGGTGAAGATAATGTGCGATATACCGTCCGGTTCGGAGCAAAGGTTCTCAGTGAACGGCAACAAAGATATGCCCAAGTCAAGCAGGAACTTTGGGGTATTGTGTCGGCAGTGAAGACGGACAAAGATTACCTGATCGGGTCAGAAGTGATAATAGAGATAGATTGTCTCCCAATTCTCGGAATGGTCTCGGGATGTGCGACCCCAGATCTTGCTATGCTAAGGTGGATCGCCTACATCAAGTCTTTAAACCCAGAGATCCGTCATATCGCAGGGAAGAAGAACGCCATGGCTGACATGCTGTCGAGGGCAAGATTTTCAAATGGAAGTAACATGGTTTCGGAAGATGAAGATGTCGCCCTCGACTTCTTCAAGATGGCTCAATTGTCGGCGGAAGACCAGGACACGCAAAACCTCCACGCCTTCAACAAGAACGAGTACGAAGGAGAATGGTTACTCATCGGTAGATTCCTAAGAACATTGACGACAGATGCTTCGTTGACAAAGGAGGAGGCCCTACGAATCCGAAAGAAAGCTTATCGATACTTCTTGAAGGGAGGATTCCTTTGGCGACATCCAAAAAGAAGGACAGGAATACCACGTCGAGTGGTGGTAAAGAAAGAAGAGCAAGAGACGCTAATGACCGAATTCCACGAGAGTGCTTGGGCAGGTCATAGAGGAACATGGGCGACGTTCGAAAAATTGAAGGAGAAGTACTGGTGGCCAAGCATGTACAAAGATGTACTCCATTTCGTGTCCACATGTGAAACTTGCCAAATATATTCAAATATATGTCATCGTGATGAGTTAAAGCCGACATACCCACTCACCATTCACTTCAAATGGATGGTGGATCTGGTCTCGATGCCAATGGGAGTGGGACAAATGAAGTACTTAGCGCTCGCAAGGGAAGACTTGACAAATCAAGTGGAAGGACAAGCCTTGACAAATAAGACGACTTCAGCCGTTTGTAAATTTTTACTTGAAGATGTTGTTTGCCGATATGGATGTGTAGGGAAGATAGTGGCCGACCGAGGGGAGTTGGATGCGCACGAAGCGACGGAGCTCTTCGAAAGACTAGGCGTGAAGCTCTCCCTCAGGACTGCCTACAATCCGGAAGCGAATGGGAAGATCGAGCGAGGGCATGAACCTATCGTTAAAGCCATCGTACGGGCATGCAACGGTCGAGTCGGGAATTGGCCACGACTATTACCCTATGCCTTGTGGGCCGATAGAACGACACATAGCTCGGTGACAGGGTATATGCCGACGGAGCTTATGTATGGACAAAAGCCGATTATGCCCATCGAAAGGACGATCGCCTCATGGGTAGCGATACCGTGGGAGAACGAGATGAGCCGAGAAGAGTTATTAGCGGCGCGGATAAGGCAACTTGAAAGAAGACCTGAAGATTTAGAAAAAGCGCGAAAGATGATGAAGGCAGCCCGAGTAAAGAACAAAGTTCGGTTCGACAACACGCATCGACTTCGTCCTAAGAAGATTGAAGAAGGGGATTGGGTTTTGGTTTACGACAACACCCTTGACAATCAACATAGTACAACAAGGAAGTTCGCAAGAAGATGGTTCGGGCCGTATGTGGTGACAAGTGCCAACAATAATGCCACATACCACCTTGCGGAACTAGACGGATCAAGGTTGGCCGTACCCATTGCGGGAAAAAGAGTAAAGCTTTTCAAGAAAAACAAGACAAGGATCCTGACCTCGATTACCTCGACGATGAACATAATAGGCCGGATGAAAATGAAGACATGGAGGAATCTAATTGATCATCGTAGCCGAAATCTCACTTCTTCTCTTCTTGGCACGTACCGGAGGACGTGCGGTTTGGTGGGGGTGGATATCGTGAAGATTTTCGGCAATAGTGTGAAAATCCCATAAAACGTACGAAATCGAGTATGAATCACGTAATACAATAATTGTGAAGATAACATTTTTAATATCTAAGTACAAAATGATGGAGGTTTCGAATGCACTTTATTACACGAGAAATGGACAACTAAATGTCAAGATATGAGGGTATAAAGTTTGTGAAAAGAAAAGAGAAATTTGTGAGATATCCCACATAGGCACGACAAATACGGCTCTCATCATATATAAGGTGGAGCAAAAGATATTATCTTTGTGTCTATGTGTGGAGCATAGAGAGTTCAAGGTAACTTGAACTAAGAGTGGAGGTGGCTAGCTACTTGTAAAGGGTTTTGGCCAACCAAAACCGGACCGGCGATGGAGCCAGTGATCCGACGGCATTCGACCACAATTTGGCGGCGACATCCGGCACCGGTAACCGACGGCATCCGGCGAACCGGCGTCCTGCGACTAGATAAATAAATATATAAATATATATACATATACAAGGAGGGCAAGTATGGATTTGAACCTTGCACCTCCAAGTTAGGAGTCAATTGGCTTACCATTAAGCCATGCTATTTAGTTGAAATTATATTTCTATCATTGTACTTTTACATGTAAATTCTCATACATGAGAGCTAAAATGAGTGACATGGTTAGCATGCACCACATGTAATACTTAAGCGCCAAATGGCAAACATGCAATTTATGCATGTCTTGTACCCTCACATGCATCATATGCATGAGAGCATCTATAAAAGAGGGAGGGGGGAGGAGAAAAAACACGGTTTTTTTTATGAAAATTAAGAGGAAGAAATTCGTTATCAAATTGATCGTGTAATCTCAACTTCTCTCTTTCCCAATCTATCTTAAGTACTTTCTCGCCAAAGCTTGTATCGACTCTAAATCCTTCTGGTCCAGAACCCCGGCAGTTCCGCCTCACGATCCGCGCGTAGTGACGGATCTTCACGACACCGGCTTCCCCTCATCGGTCACCAACACATGATCTGCATCCGGAAATCTCCGGGGGGCCCTTCTCTCTCTTAGAGGATATCTCCGTCTTTTGCTTTCAGCAGCTGGCTCGGCTCCTCTATTTGTTCTTCATCCGAATCCAATTCGGGGTTGGCCGGTTCCGGTTTCAGCTTCCTCTACTTCTTCTTCTGCCGGTGAGGCTGGTTCCTCGAGTGTCAACCGGCTCTTAGCCAGGTGGGTCCGAATCTCATCGGAGTTCATTATGTTCTTCTCTAACTCCTAGTAGGCAAGAGTCTTGTCCTCCATGAAGATAATATCTTGGCTCCGGAAAACCCTCTTGTCAACCGGATCCCACACTCGGTAGCCGAAATCATCATCACCATATCCGAGGAATATGCATGGCCGGGTCTTTGGATCCAACTTTCCTCTCCGATCCCTAGCAACATGCACGTACACAAGACACCTGAACACCTTCAGATGCCGGTAGGACACTTCCTTACCGGTCCACACCTTTTGCGGCGTGTCTCCATCCAAGGGCATTGAGGGTGATCTGTTTATCACATACGTTGCTTTTGACAACGCCTCAGCCCAAAACATCTTGGGTAGCTTAGCATGTGATAGCATACTCCGGACCCTCTCCATTATCGTCCGGTTCATCCTCTCGGCCAGCCTGTTTAGTTCCGACGTCTTCGTCACGGTAAATTCGAGCTAGATTCCCTTCGAGTGGCAGTACTCCTCGAACTACCCCTGGTATTCACCTCTGTTATCTATTCGAACCTCCTTCAACTTCCGTCCGGTTTCTCTTTCCACTCTTGCGTGGAGCTCCTTGAAGACGGATAACACCTGATCCTTCGTCTTCAACGGTGTGGCCCACAGCCTCCTGCTGTGGTCATCTATGAACGTCACGAAGTACTACGCTCCGGCATGGGACTTTGTGTCCACTTGACACACATCGGTATGCACCAACTCCAATGGTGCATTACGTCTCATCGGTGGCCTTGATCGAAAGGAGGTCCAGTTCTGCTTACCGGCTAGGCAGCCGGTGTACCTCTCAAGTCGCACGTTCTTCACCGGAATGAGGTTGTCATCGGCAAGCCTCTTCATCCCCTTCACACTCATGTGGCACAATCTCTTGTGCCACAACTCACTGGCAATGTCGGATGCAACGTTCACTTCTTCCGGGCATAACCGGGCATTCATCAGGTACACCGTGTTGACCTTTCGGGCCCAAGCCACTATCAAGCTCCCTTTGCTAAATTTCATGACTCCGTTCCGGATGCTAGCCGTGTAGCCTTCATCATCTAGCCGACTGGTTGATATCAGGTTCAGTCGAACCCCCGGAACGTGTCGAACATCCTTCAGCAACAGCTTGCATCCGGTTGGCGTTGTCAACCACATGTCTCCTATGCTGACAATTCGGCATGTACCTTCATTCCCCATCCGGACACAGCCGTGATCACCGGCTGCGTAGGATGAGAAGCATTTCCAGTTCGGGGTAAGGTGGAACGATGCTCCGGAATCGACAACCCACGTTGTCTCATCGCCGGCAAGGTTCAACTCACTCTCCTCGGTGATGAGCATCAACTCTTCTTCACTTGCCACGATTGCCGTCATTCCCTTCCGGTCTTTACCATTCCGGTCCAGTGTCCGCTTCGAATCGGTACCGTCCGTTTCCTTGTCTTTTCGGAAGTACTGACAGTTCTTCTAGAAGTGTCCCGGCTTGCCGCAATAGAAGCAAGTAGGCCTCCCCCTTGACTTTGACCGTGTCCCCGACTCTTCCCGGTTCTGGGGACTATGGTTCCTTTGTCTTCTGCGTTCTGATTCAGTAAGGAGCACTTTGGAGTCAAAGCTCGTATCCTTGTCTTTCCAACGCGCCTTCTCATCTAGCAAGCTCGACTTCACTCTTGCTAGAGATTAAGCATTTCCCTTCTGGCCCGGCATTGTCCAAAGTGACAATCAGCGTCTCCCAGCTATCTAGGAGGGAACCGAGCAGGAGTAGTGCTAGTACCTCATCGGCGAGAGGTACTTCCAATGATGTTGCCTAGTGGATCAGCCCTTGGAAGGCATTCATGTGCTCCGTCATGCTAGAGCTATCTTGGTACCGGAGTCTTACTAGCTTCCGAAATACTGAAACCTGATTAACAACATTAACTCTATCGTCGTCTATATTGAGTTTGCCCTAGGTCATATTTATACGAATATGACTTTCGGGCTATTTACAAATATAGCCCCAGTGGGCTCTCTAGAACATATTTACATATATGTCCCTTCCATCCCTTTCAGAGGTTCTCACTAGGCCTGCAGCATCCGGTTCTCACCGGGTCTTCCTTGCCGGGTACTCGTCATCTGGTTCTCCCCGGGTCTTCCTTGCCTAGTACTCCACATTCGGTTCTCACCGGGTCTTCCGTTGCCGGGTACTCGTCATCCGGTTCTCACCGGGTCTTTCGATGACGGGCCTTCGTATCCCATCCGGAGGGACCGAGATTGTAATAGATATAGGGAAGTATCCCATTACGTATTACGGTACGACATTACCATTCGTTGCAACGCAGTCACTTTGAGGTCTAGGTCGAAGGACTGACCGTAGACCGTGTTCCTAATCGGTAACAATCATCGATCGGGTCTTGGAAATGGATAAACATAGCTCTCTGATGATGATGGGAGCCCTGCATATGGCCCTTCCAAATAAGGAGGAACTCAAGGTTTGCTAGGCGTTGCAATGCGCAACGTGTTTAAACTCGGGCCATTCAACGGTAGACTGCACAATGAGGAAGCAGTGTATGATATGCCACTCACAGGCACACACAATGGACCAATGCGAGTACAACCTGCTCGACCGACAAGTGGCACCGGTGCGGAACATTAAACCACGTCGCAGTCATGAACTAGACAACGAATGGTCCTGGAGGGAGGACCGATATCGACCAGAACGTGGGAATCGATACAATGATAGAAGACACGACGACTATGAGTGCAATCGCGACGACCGACACAGGGAAGGCTACAACCAAGATCGGTATGAACGGGACTACTCCCCGGATTATGATCGGAGAAGGGACGATAGACGCTATCCAAAACGACAAGGAAACCAGAATTTCTGACGCAACCAAAAATGAGGGTATTTTCGTAGGGAAGAGCGCCGGGAAGCAGCCAGAGAGTACAATCCAAGAAGCACAAACACCATTGTGACACCACCGAAGCAACGACAAATGGAGAACAATCGCCGAATAACCTTCGATGCACAGAACAGAAACATGGACAAGAGGGAATCAGGCAGCAATCGTAAGGCATCTTGCTATTATTGCCGGAAGGATGGGGAATATAGCAACCAATGTCCGGTCAAGGCTAACGAAAAACAACCGGCGGTAAACATGGTCACCGCTGAAGTTACTGACGTCCAGCAAGTCGCTAACCGTTCCAAAGGAACAGCGGCCGAGTGGGAAACTCAAGAGCATATCCGGAAGCAAGCCACCGAATGGATCAAGAAAGCCAAGGAATGTAATGTGGCCGAGATATAGGAACAAAACTTACAGCCGGAGGAGCCCGTAAAGAGTACCGACAAGGACCCAACTTGGCAGGCATTACAAGAATGCTAGATCGTGTTACCATTGGGGCGCTTGCCACAATTCGTCCCCCAGTTCACTGAAGGGCTCAAAACAACATTCACCGCACCAAATCAGGAGCCGTCACTAGCATTCTTCTCCAATCCGGAGGAAGGACCGGCAGTGGTGGACACAAGCAACCCGTCCATCATAGTGATTGTTAAAGCAAAAAGATCACTAGAACCATTATTGACGGTGGTTCAGGGGTGAACGTCATCAGCAAGGGGACATGTGACACCTTGGGAATCTGAGATTGGGAACCATGTCCATTCTAGCTAAGAATGGCGGATACAAGTTCGGTTCGACCAAACGGACTCATCCGGGACTTGGACATCACAATCGGAGGATACACATTCCGGATATTGGCAATAGTATTAAATCTTAATGTGCAAGGGGGTTGTCCCCTGTTGCTAGGAAGACCATGGTTGTGGACGGTGCACGTAAAACAAAACTAGCAAAAGAATGTAATCACCTTTCGACGAGGAAAGACCAAAGTACGCGTACCGCCACAACCACAAGTAGGAACCAGTTAGGAAGTAACCCCCCTATATGCGGAGAGCATCAACATGTTGGACGGGTTAGCTGATGAAGAAGTCGACCGTTACTTGGAAGAGCACCTGAAGATTGTGCCATTATTTGAGGTAGACATAACCGAAGCCGTCATACCATATGTGACGAACCTGGGAAAAGGAATCGGATGAACCGGATCAAGAAGCAATCCGGGAGTTACGACAAGCACAAGAATCATTGGAAAGGGAAATGACTATATCCCAAAGAGTAAAAGCATCCCAGCTCGAGGAAGTGGACCTTGGTACCGACGACACACCCAGACCGGTGAACATAGCCAAAGAAATGCCACGGGTCGAAAAGAAGGCGATGGATGAATTACTCACAAGTTTCTGAGAGGCGTTCGCCTGGTCCTATGAGGATATGCGAGGATTGGATCCCCAACTTTATCAACATCAGATCCACCTCAGCATGGACACCAAACCGGTGGCACAACGCCATAACCGAATGAATCCCAATTATGCGGTGAAGGTCAAGGAAGAAATTGACAAGCTTCTAAGAGTTGGGTTCATACGGCCTGTAAAGCAAGTAACGTGGTTGAGCCCGATTGTGTTAGTACCTAAGAAAAATGGTAAGATTCGGGTATGCGTGGATTACTGGAAGCTGAATGCGGCCACAATAACGGATGCGTTCCCACTACCGTTCAACCACGGGCTTGGGAAACTATGACCGAGAAGGTTGTCGACGCAACCACGGTGGAGCAATTGCTGAAGGAGATGCAGAATCTGAAAATTGCGACGATGAAGAAGACGGAAGACCGTCCCACAAGTTCCAAGTACATGGACCGTCGATGCATATGGTGCGATAGCACCGAACATGATCGGAGAGATTGCAACGAGCACAATGAGGCGTTACGAAGGGATCTTATCTACTACGAGGGAAATCGGATCCATTCGATGGACTCTTAGAAGCCACTCCGATCGAACTTCATAAAAGGCGGCATGAAGAAGATCCTAGAGGAGTAGATCGCGGCGAAAAACAACTATGTGACAACCGCGGGAATACGTGTGGGGGAGTCATCTAGAGCAAAGGCATCTTTTTGGCCGGAAGTGCTAGAAATTTCGAACAAAGCCAACCATGATGAAATCCGAAGCGCTGCGGAATGTATCCGGGAAGCTACGGGATGGGAGTGCCCTGTAGATAAGAATTGCGTACATGCGCTATGTCAATTGCATGAAGTGTATGTGGATGAAAAACGATGACGCTTGGATGATGCGGCCGGACCATCAAAGGCGCCGGAGAGCTGGAACTCGAAAGGGAAGGGGAAAGGAAAAATAATTTCGGCATTCAAACTCGCCTCGGACATCGAACAACAGACGGACCTAAAGAAGGTGTTTGAAGAGAGAATCCTTGATAGTCGGGTGGAATTTTCGCTTCGGGAATTACTCGGAATAGTGAAGAAGGAGTTCCGGGACCTTCTTGTGGATCTCGTGAAGAGAAAAAGACAAAGTACAGAGGAGAACGCTCCAAGGGTAAATGCGAACACGGTTTTAATGAATGACACCGAAGTGGAGGACGAAATTCCGAACTCCCACTACACAAAGCCACATTGGGCACATGCAACTACGGAGACTTTGGTCCGAATCCACAACATTAAAGAGCCCATGCTAGCATTGATTGATCACAGATCGGAGATCAATTTGATGTCCAAGGAGTTCTACCAGAAGGGGAAGTGGCCTATAAACACTAACCAAGGATGGAAGATCCGGGCAACCACTAAAGCAACGGAAAATCTATTTGCAGCTTGTCTGGATGTGACGGTGAAGATCGGGGATGTCAAGATCGACCAAAATTTCTTCAGACAAGATGAGGTCTCACATTCCGTGATCCTCGGGCAACCCTTTATCATGGCTTCACGGATGGAGACAAAGGTGCTTTATAGCGGTGCGGCTTTCGCACGAATTCAGAGTCAAAGCGCAGGGAAATCTGTCCAATTCCTAATTGTGTCGGCAAATCATGAAAGGAATAAGAGAGAGCTCTTGTCCCAAACAAGGATGGATTTTTAGAGTAGACTGTTGCAGAGTGGGGAAATGATAGTCCAAGAAGCCCTGGTACCCCACACAGGAAGAAATCTCTCGGAGCAAAACAAGTACGAATCGGTCTGGATGGGGCATCTACGTACATGGCCGTAACCGGAGGAAAGAAGAAAGAATACCAGAAACTAGAGGATAAGTTGTGGTCAACATTAATAATAAAAGAAGATGAAAAAATCATGGGGGTAGTCAAAGAAGTGTTCTATGGGAGCACACTACAATAGCTTGAAGAGCTTGTGGAGGATAAAAGCCAAGGAGACGGGGTAGTCCCGGTGGAATCAGTCGAGATGTACGAGATCATTGGGAAAATGGGATTGGATGCTCTCCGCAAAGAAGAAGCAATGGTAAGTACAAAATACAAGACCGTGGAGAAGAAAGTGAAACCGGCCGTGGGACCGTTACCCGCCGATTGTGAGCAAAAGAGGAAAGAAGTCTCGGGATATCCAACACTTCGGATGTTCGTGGATATCAGACATGCCTTCACGGATGAGACCCGGAATAAACTTTAGATCGGTGGAGGTGGTTTCCTTTTACAAAATGAAGAAGAATGATTCCGTGGGATGTTGGAACAACATGGGAAAGCATTTGCATTCACATCGAAGGAGATAGGGTGCGTTGATCCGAAGATAGTGGAGCTGATGGTGATCTTCACGATTGACCATGTGCCGCGGAACCTGAAGTTGATTCCGGTGCCGCGGGCGCATATTGAAAAGTTATCGACTTGCTCAAGGAGAAGGTGGTGTTGGGGATTCTAGAGCCATCAAACTCTCCGTACTCAAATCGATGGTTTACGATTCCGAAGAAGAATGGGTCAGTCCGATTTATCCAAGATTTACAACCTGTGAACAAAGTCACAATCTGGAACTCCGGAGTCGGTCCGATAGTGGACGAATTTGCGGAAGCATTTGCTGGTCGTGCGATATACTCCATCGGAGACCTATATCACTACCATGCGGACACCGATAGGATTAGTCCGAATGTGCACACTACCACAAGAAGCGACAAACTCGGTTGCACATATGATGAACACGATGAACAAGGTGCTTTGAGACTGCATTCCGGAGATAACGATGCCCGTTCCTAGATGACATTCCGATGAAAGGATGCACGGTGGAAGAAAAAGATGAGATTATGGATGATCGGGGATGCTGACAGTTTGTAGTCGACCATATTCGCGATTGCGAGAAAGTGCTACGAAAGTTAGAAGATGTGCACCTAACACTTTCCGGTGAGAAATCGGCATTCGGAGAAGAAGAAATATTGGTAGTCAGACATCAATGTGGGCCCTACGGCCGAAGACTGTCACCAACCAAGATTGATGCGATTCAAGCTATGAAAGAAGTATGCGAGTCACAATCCGAAGTTTGAAGGGTTCTTGGAGCTTGTGCATTTTATCACATATGGATTTTGCAGTATGCACATATTGTGGACCCACTCTATCACTTGTTGCGGAAGGGTAAGAAGTTCGAATGGAGACCGGAACATACTAAAGCCATGAAGAAGCTTAAGAAAACACTACGGAGTGCGGAATCACTTAACAAGCCGAGCTATGACCGACCGATCATAGTAACAGTTGACACGAATCCAACCAGAATCGTGTGGGTCATCAATCAAGCCGACTCGGATGGTTCGCGATATCCGATCCGATTCAAAGCAAAGGTTCTCAACGAAAGGCAACGCAGGTATGCACAAGTCCAAAGACAGTTATGGGGAGTCGTGTCGTCAATCAAATCAGATCGAGATTATTTGATCGGAGCCAAAGTAGTGATCGAAATGGATTGTCTTCTGATACTTGGGATGATGCGGTCTTGCACGATACCGGATGTGGCTATGCTAAGATGGATTGCATATGTTAAGTCGCTTAACCCGGACATATGATACATCTCCGGAAAAGACAACGCAGTAATGGATATGCTATCAAAGGCTCGGTTTGGAGACGACATAGCTGAATCCGATACTGAAGAAGTTTCTGAAGACTACTTTGCTTCGGAGCACATATGCCGATTAAACGTAATCCGAGAATTCCGAGAAGAAGAGTACGAGGGAGAAAGCTTGATGATTAGGAAGGTGCTATAAGAGATTGAGTAATCACTGGATGATAAAGAGAAGAGAGTTGAGATCCGAAGGTAGAAGAGGCAAGTCCAAAAGTTCTTCTTGAAAAATGGATTAATATGGAGGGAGCCAAAAATACCGGGTGGCATACCACTTTGGGTAGTCGGGACGAAAGAGCAACGAAACTGCATAATGTCCGAGTTTCATGAATCCGATTGGGCTGGACATCGTGGAACATGGGCAACTTTTGTGAAAATCAAACAAAATATTGGTGGAAGAATATGTACAAAGATATAGCGGAGTTCATGGAAAGCTGCGAGAAGTGTCAAATCTACTTCGGAGTTCGACACCGAGACGAGTTACATCCAACATTCTCACCGACAATCAACTTCAAATGGATGGTCGACATTGTAGCTATGCCAACTTGGATCGGACAAAAGGACTTCCTGTGTGTTAGTTCTGGAAGATCTCATAAACCAAGTAGAAGGTCGATCGCTATGGAGGAAAACGTGTTTTGCGGTATGCCAATTCCTTTTGGAATAAGTGTTTTGCAAGTACGGGTGCGTAGGAGAAGTGATTGCGGATCGGGGAGAATTCGACTCAGATAAAGCTAGGGAATTCTTCACCAAACATGGAGTTCAGTTAACACTAACAACGGCATACAATCCAGAGGCCAACGGAAAAATCCAGAGGCCGCAAATGCTCCTGTATGCACTATGGGCGGATCGGACGACGCATAGCTCCGTAACCGGTTATATGCCGACTGAACTTATGACCGGACAAGCACTGGTAATGGCGACAGAAATCGTGATCGCAACATGGACAATGCTACCGTGGAAGGAAGAGATGACCCAGGAAGAACTACTAGTGGTCTGGATACGACAACTAGAGGGAAGACCGGAAGACATAGCGGAAGCAGCACGCCGACAACAAGAAGCAGGATTTAGGAACAAAAGCCAATTCGACACAAAACATCGACTACGACTGCGGAAGATTGAAGAAGGAGATTGGGTGATTGTCTATGACAGTAGTCTGGATCATTAACATACAGCGATACGGAAGTTTGCGAAAAGGTGGTTCGGGCCATACGAGGTTCGGAAAGTTTTCGAGAATGGATCTTACCGACTATGCAAGTTGGATGGGACGATACTACCAGTGCCTATAGTGGGAAAACGGGTAAAGATCTTCAAGAAGTGGACTGACGACGAACCCTATGTAACCCTAGACAAGACCGACAACGAGAAGCAACCAGACAAAGATCGCGGTGATGCGGAAACTGAAGAAAGTGGTCTACAATTGATGATTTATATAAGGGAGGAATTGGGTAGTGCTATGGATGAAGATGAACAACAGGCATCGGGAGCTTCGGCACATACCGGAGGATGTGCGGGTTTGGAGGGGGCGAGTGTCGTAGTGTAATTTTCACACTACGTGAAAATTGCATTTTTGTCCCTCCGGATGGAATTGGTAAGGAGGAACCGGTGAGAACCGGATGAAGGATAAAATCGGTAAGGAGGAACCGGTGAGAACTGGATGAAGGATGGAATCGGCAAGGAGGAACCGGTAAGGAGACCCGGTAAGAGCCGGATCAAGCAGAACTGGCAAGAGCCAGATAAAGAAGGCCTGTGAGTGTCTCTCACCGGATGAAGACACAAATAAATAAAAGAAAAGATTGTTACATGGAGAGGGCAAGATTCGAACCTTGTACCTCCATGTTAACTATTTTTAAGCCTTACCACTATACTAGCATATTATGAATTGTAAAAGTATCCTAAACTTTATCCCATGTAAATATTCTATATATGCATGATACAAAAAGTTATTCATGCATACACACTCGAGTTAAAAGAAAAGATGGGATAGAAAGCTAATCATGCACATGCAGTGTGCATGAAAACTAAAGTTAGGAATAACATGATGCTTGCATGTGATAAACTTAGACTCTTCAAACACTATATAAGGAAGAGAGAAAGATGTATAGGGGTTGTTGATTTTTATAAGGTTTGAATAATATAAAATAATCGTGGGATTCACGATTTTACCATCTATTTCTCTCTTACAATCAAAGTATCAATTAATACAGTATACTCGTGGGACTCACGATTTTACCATCTATTTCTCTCTTACAATCAAAGTATCAATTAATACAGTATACTCGTGGGATTCACGAGTTTCATATCTTCTTCTTGCAATCTCTTCCTAACTAACATTATCTCATACTCGTGGGATTCACACAAACAATCCGGCGCCGAAAGGCACGACAACGTTGTCGTGAAGGATTACGACCATAAAGAGAAATGGACCCAAGTGCACGCGAACGGGTGTGTGCACCAATGTACATCAACCAAGTACTAGGTAGTAGGATTCAATGAGGTACTTGAAAGTCACACACGTAGAGAAAGAGATCAAGGAGTGGGGGGATCTCTGACACCGAACACAATGTAACGGTCTCCCCTTGTGCTATAAAAGGGAAGACTTGAGCCTATTTTAGGCATCCGGTTTTGGGAGGACGAAGTGTTGTCAGTTTGTGGGCTGAACTCTCTCTTCTTCTTCTTTTTCGTAAATCAATGTTTGTTATTAAAACAATATGATAATACAACCCTCGCTATCTTCACTACTTCATAAATAGTGATAGTGCAAGGGAAACCCTCTCAACTTCTGTAAAACTAGATGACATAAGTCTATCTCCTCTTGGGACAAGATCCCCATACAACATAGTTTTGAAAATTGCCAAATCAATTTCCCTTTCATCCTACGGAGTTGTTGTGTTATCCCATGAAGTCCATCAAACAAGAATTCATTTCTCATGGCCCAATTAAACCATATTCCCCAATATCTAAGGTAATAAAAAACTACCTTATATGATGGTGTGGGCATAACTTTATCCTCATCCATATAAACCCATTTATAAAGTGACAAAATATTTTCTACTATTGATGCCCAAATTTGTGACATAATCACCCAAATGGCCTATGTTTGGCATCTTCTTCAACCACCGTACAAGAAAAAACATGTCCCATTCGAAATATGTCTTCGTTTTAAGGTCATCGCCAAAGGCAACCCACACAACTATGGCACGCCAAAGAAACACCTTTGCACGGAATGGAAGATGAGGTTGCCACCCTACATCTAAAACTCTACGCCACCACATTACATTTCTAGTAATGCTCCATGTATCCAAGACCTTATTTGCTAACCAAGCTCTATCTTCAACCAACTTATGGTATGAGGGAAATAGCGCGGAATATTGCTCGGCCACAACCGAGTCTTGAATCACTTGTCGATGAGAATCAAACACAGAAATGGGAAGTAGGGAGATTGGAACGCATATGCACAAGCACACAAACAACGATAGAGGATACACAGGATGTTTACATGGAAAAACCCTAATAGGGAAAAACCCATGGGAGCCCACAGACTCCAAAATATCAGTATATGAGAAAGATACAATCAGAGACTCGAAGGCAATGACTTGTCATGATATTGCAAGACTCGAACCCATGACCTTATGCTACATGGGTCGAGCTCTTGACCAGTAGACTATACATTGTAGTACGTAGAATATTATTTTCATTTATATTTTATTATAGAAAATTGATGTTTATTCTAGATTTCTCTGAAACATTCTAGAAACTTCAGGAGTATTCCTTAGAACACTATAAAAGGAGGCACAAGGCATTATTTCGAACCAAATCGGTTCAACGCCAGTCTTAAGCCTCCTAGCTATTGTACATTTTCTTCACAATATATATATGTTTTCTTATCATCACTCTCTCTCTCTCTCTCCCTCCCTCTCACTCACTCTTTCCTTCTCTCGAGAGTTCTTCACCTCTCTTAATACTAATACTTCTTTTAGTACTAATTCCTTCTTTGTCTTAGTACTGTTCTTGACAGTTTGAACTGATTTTTCCTACCTTCTGTCTCTCTCATTTCCTACTAATCTCTTATTCCTCTTTTCTTTCATCCCATGGACACTGTTAGCGCTGAAGAATATCAATCTATTTTCTCGGAATTTCAATGCTTGAAAGAGAAGTTCCATGCTTTGGAACAAGAAAACCAACGGTTGCTGAGGGATCTTCAGCAAATCTCCTTAGAAAAGCAACAAATGCAACAACAGCATGGGGAACTTGCATTACGCGTGCAACAACTCGAAGCAACCATCGTAGCGATGCAACAACAAGGGCCCGGAACACAAAGGATTCATAAAGAACCCAAGATTGGCCTTCCCACGAAGTTCGATGGAATGCGATCGCAGTTTAGAGGGTTCCTTAACCAGGTACGATTAGTTATTCAAATGCATCCTTCCCGATATCCCACCGATGCATCACGAGTGGGTTTAGTAGGCACTTTGTTAAGTGGCTCAGCGTTGGCATGGTTCGCTCCACTATTAGAAAAGGAATCTCCGTTACTCAACAATTTTGAAGAGTTTCTAGGTGAGTTTAAAGCATGTTTCGGAGATACTGACAGCATTAGGACCGCAATCAACAAAATTCGGTGATTACACCAAGGTGACCATCCAGCCTCCACATACGATGCAAATTTTCGCCTACTCGCCGCCGATATCCCTTGGGATGATCAAGCGTTGATGGAGCAATTCCGTTCTAGTTTACACAACGACGTCAAGGATTTACTCTTGACCTTCCCCGAAGAGCCAAAGTCCTTAACAGAAGCAATCAGTCGCGCAGTGAGATGTGACAACCACCTCTTTGAGCGACGTTCGGAACGACAGCTACAGATGCCGAGGGCAAGATCAGAGCCCACCTACGCCTCAGTGGTAGTAAGATCTTTTCCGAGGGAGTCATATAATGTGCCTCCAGTGAATACTCCGACTCCGATGGAGATTGACACTACATGTCGTTGAGGGCCATTATCCGAAGAAGAAAAGCAGCAACGCCGTACAAATCAACTATGTCTTTACTGCGGTGGACTAGGACATATTGCAATAAATTGTCCCCATAGGCCAAGAAGACAGGTAAACCAAATAGTTGCTAGTTCTAATTGTACTAAACCCGAGCCTATTTCAGTAGGGATATCTGATAGTCCTAATAGTACTAATAGCCCAGATCTAGCGAGCAGATTTGATGTCCTTAGTCAGTTAGAAGAAGAGTTAAACGACTAAGTCCAGCCAAAATAGGAGCCGTTTGGTTGGACAGCCCTAGATCTATGTAGCCCATTAGTGGTTCCATTCCCTCTAAGCAAGTTAGTGATGTGTTCGTAGCCCAAGTAATAGTTAGTACTAAAAGTACCCCTCCAGTACATGTCCTAGCACTCCTAGATTCCGGAGCTAACTCTTGCTTTATGGATAAGAAATTTGCTCAAGCTCATAAGATATCCCTAAGAAAACTCCAGTGTCCAGCCTCTGTAGTAGTCATTGATGGACGTCCCATTGCTTCCGGAAATATCATAGAAGAGTCAGAGCCCATTAATATTGTCCTAGATAACTTAGCATGTGTAGTATCATTTAATATTATTAGTATCCTAGAACATCCCATAGTTTTAGGATTACTATGGTTCGAGTTACATAACCCAGAAATTGATTGGAGAACAAGAGAAATCCGGTGTCGACAAACCCAAGGGTCAACTCAGAAGATGGCAACCATTTCACTACGTCAGTTGCGTAAAGAAGGGCGCAAGGAGGAAATGTTCCTCTTTGCAATATCAGTAAACCCCTCCAGCACCACTAAAGAAGAATCCAATGTTCAACTTCTCGAGAATTATCGTCATTACACCGATGTGTTCGATAAAGTACAAGCCAACACACTTCCTCATCATCGACCATATGATTGCCCCATCGATTTACAATCGGGAAAAGAGCCGCCATGGGGACCGATCTACAATTTGTCACCAACTGAGCTGGAAATCCTTCGGGCCTATATAGAGGAGAATTTGGAAAATGGTTTCATTCGGCATTCGAAATCTCCAGCCGGCGCGCCCATTTTCTTCGTCAAGAAAAAGGATGGATCGCTTCGTCTCGTTGTAGATTACCGTGGCCTGAATAAGGTTACAATCAGGAATAGGTATGCTCTTCCCCTTATCTCAAGTCTTTTAGAACGGATCAATGGTGCTAGGTTCTTCACGAAGATCGACTTACGGGGAGCATATAACCTCATACGGATCCGACCAGGAGACGAATGGAAGACCGTGTTTCGCACCAGATATGGGCACTTCGAGTATACGATCATGCCGTTCGGCCTCACTAATGTGCCGACAGTCTTCCAGCAC
This sequence comes from Azolla caroliniana, assembly GCF_043228905.1. Taxonomy (NCBI): domain Eukaryota; kingdom Viridiplantae; phylum Streptophyta; class Polypodiopsida; order Salviniales; family Salviniaceae; genus Azolla; species Azolla caroliniana. The sequence goes on along the minus strand of NW_028230439.1, from coordinate 8,922,273 downwards.
ATGGCTAATGATATATTCCGAGATCTATTGGATGATTTTTTGATCATCTATTTGGATGATCTACTGGTTTATTCAAAGACCCAAGAAGAACATGATTCTCATGTACTATTAGTACTAAAACGACTTCGAGAACATGGTTTGTATGCAAAGCTGGAAAAATGTAGTTTCGGGTGCAACCAAGTGGAATTTCTCGGCTACATCATTTCATCAGAAGGCATCTCCATGGACCCAGCTAAGGTCAAAATGGTGGTAGAATGGCAGACTCCACGTTCAGTGCGGGATGTGCAATGCTTCCTAGGCTTTGCCAATTTTTACCGGAAGTTCATACAAGATTACTCAAAGATCGTTCTACCTCTCACACAACTTACCAGGAAGGGACAACCGTTCATCTGGTCTGAAGAAACGGACATGGCTTTTGAGAGTCTTAAAAAGGCATTTACATCGGCTCCAATTCTAGCTCATGTCGATCCAGAAAAAACATTCATTATCGAAGCTGACGCGTCGGATTTTGCATTGGGGAGCATTCTGTCACAACAGGGGAATGATGAGAAGCTACATCCTGTGGCTTTTCACTCACGCAAGTTTGACGCCGCCGAAATCAACTATGAAATTCATGATAAGGAGCTATTGGCAATAGTGGATTCTTTTATGCAATGGAGGCATTTTCTGGAGGGATCCTCTCATCCGGTCACCGTATTTAGTGGCCACAAGAACCTTGCCTACTTTCAAGATGCTCGTGTGTTGAATTGACGTCAAGCTCGGTGGGCCCACTTCCTCACACGTTTTGACTTCAAAATTACATATCGTCCGGGGAAGCACCAAGGGAAGGCACATGCATTATGACGGCGTTCGTATCTAGCACCCCGTCCCGGCGAGCCAGCTTTAGATAACCAAAAACAAGTCATCTTGGGACCGGCACGACTACAAGTAACAGAGATCTTTGACATGCCCATGGATTCCCGCGTTATCGATACCATACGCGAAGACTTGAAGACAGATGCGTTCGCCCAAGCTATAGTAGCACAAATTGATCCCTCTCAAGTGTTGTGTTCATAGTCGCAACCACCAGGTACGGACTATCAGCAATTCAAATACCATGATGGATTACTCTTCTTATTGGTTCTTGTCGCCTTCAAGTAGTACAAAACTATCATGACACATATACAGCTAGGCATTTTGGTAGTACTAAAACATTATATTTAGTACAACGATCATTCTGGTGGCCCTATATGTGACAATTTGTCGAGGATTTTGTTCGGACTTGTGATACATGCTGCAGAGCGAAAATGCCAAGGCATCATCCATATGGTTTATTAGAACCATTACCAATTCCAAGCAAGCCGTGGCAATCCATTGCTCTAGACTTCATCACAGATCTTCCAGTCTCTAAGGGGTTCAATGCGATTCTAACGGTGGTTGATCGATATACGAAGATGGCTCATTTCTTGCCATGTACTAAGGAGATCTTCAATGAAGACACTGCCAAAATTGTCATGCGTGAAGTATGTCGGCATCATGGACTTCCCGATAGTATCATCAACGACCGTGGACCCCAGTTCGTGTCAAAATTCTGAAAGCACCTTTTTAACATGCTCAAGGTCACTTGTAACCTCTCCTCCGGCTACCACCCACAAACCGATGGCCAAGCCGAACGAACCAATCAAACGCTGGAGCAGTATCTGCAGTGCTTTCTCAACTATCATCAGGATAATTGGGCAGATATGCTTCACTTCGCCGAATTTGCCTATAACAACTCTATCCACGCATCCACTAAAGTTACGCCATTTTATGCTTATACGGGATGTCACCCCCGATGGTGTGTACTTGAAACCCTAGAGGTGTCCACAAATCCTTGCGCAGAGGATCGTTTGGAGAGGTTATGCAAGATACAAGCGGATTTATCTACTCATCTCCAACAAGCTCAACAAACACACAAGGTTTATGCGGATCGTCATCGACTCCCATCTAGTTTTAACATTGGAGATCGGGTATGGCTACTCCGACGACACATCAAGACTACTCGCACATGCGAGAAGTTGGATTATCGGCGATTAGGTCCTTTCCGTATTATAGGAAAGATTAATGATGTCGCTTTTCGTCTTGATCTACCTCCACAACTTCGGATACATCCAGTGTTTCATAGTTCTCTCCTCGAACCCTATCAAGAGAGCACCATCCCAGGACGTATTACACAGCCTCCACCCCCAATCGAGCTTGAAGATGGACCTGAGTACGAGGTTGCTGCTATCCTTGATTCCAAGCTTGTTCGCAACAAGCTCTACTATCTAGTCGATTGGCTAGGATATAGTCCCAGCGAGTGTACTTGGGAACCGATAGAGAATGTCACCAATGCTCGTGCTCTTCTTGAAGACTTCCAGCGTCAATATCCAGACAAACCGGGTCCTCAATCCAAAACGACTCGTTACACTTATTGTTTTAAAGGGGGGATAGTGTCATGATATGGCAAGACTCGAACCCATGACCTTATGCTACATGGGTCGAGCTCTTGACCATTAGACTATACATTGTAATACGTAGAATATTATTTTCTTTTATGTTTTATTATAGAAAATTGATGTATATTCCAGATTTCTCTGGAACATTCTAGAAACTTCAGGGGTATTCCTTAGAACACTATAAAAGGAGGCACAAGGCATTATTTCGAACCAAATCGGTTCAACGCCAGTCTTAAGCCTCCTAGCTACTGTACATTTTCTTCACATAATATATATCTTTTCTTATCATCACTCTCTCTCTCTCTCTCAATCTCTCTCTCCCTCCCTCTCACTCACTCTTTCCTTCTCTCGAGTGTTCTTCACCTCTCTTAGTACTAATACTTCTTTTAGTACTAATTCCTTCTCTGTCTTAGTACTGTTCCTGACACGACCTCGAGCTTTGTTTCTTCGCCGAGTGGCGGTTATGATAGAGTATCACTTTCTCTATATATACAACAGTTATGCACATACAAGAATATGACAACAACCTTACAAAGTGATTGCCCTAAGTCATATTTATACTTATATAAACTTAGGGCTATTCACAAATATAGCCTCAATAGGCTTACTCAAAACATATTTACAAATATGTCTTCTCTTTTAGTTCTCACCGGGTCCATCCGATCCATAACCGGATCCCATCTGGAGGGACCTCCGTGTGGATCTTCGTCAACGCGAACTGTTGATCTTCTACTCTCTCTCTGATCCAGTGACAGCTCCGTTGGATATGTTCTGTCCAGGAATGGTAGGCCACTTTCTTTGAAAGGTGGATGACACTTTGACTGTCGTAGTAGAGCCGGTATTCCTCTTGTTGGATCCCTAGCTCTCCGATGAACTCCTTCATCCAAATTATCTCCTTGCTAACCATCTTTTGCAGTCTTGACTACCACGAAACAGCTCCCCCTGCATAAGTCATGACATATCCGGATGTAGACCAACCGGTATCTACATCAGCCCACATATCTGAATCCGTGAATCCCTAAAGTTGGGGATTACCGAAGCCGAACTGGAGGCACAGACTCGAGGTGCCTTTCAGATACCGGGGTATCCACTTGACCGTGTTCCAGTGCTCTTTTCCGAGATTGCTCATGAATCGGCTCAACAGTCCGATTGGATATCCGATATCCGGCCGGGTACATACCATTGTGTACATCAAGCTCCTGACAGCAGAGGCATATGGTATCTTCATCATATCTGTCTTCTCTGCCTTTGTCCTTGGGCTTTGTTTTCTGGATAGCTTGTAGTTTGCCAGAAGTGTCGATCCGACCGGTTTTGCCTCCGACATGTTGAACCATTGAAGTACTTTTGTCACGTACTTCTCCTGTCACAACTACAATAGCTTTTTCGACCGGTCCCGGATGATGTGCATTCCCAATATCTGTCTTGCCGGACCCAAGTCTTTCATTGAGAAGGTTCGGTTCAGAGCCTTCTTCAGCATCCAAATCTTGCCTTGGTCTCGTCCGACTATCAACATATCATCCACATATAGGAGGAGTATCAGCAAATCTACTCCATCAAAATTCTTCACAAACACACAGTGATCGGCCTGCGTCTTGTGGTACGCTTGATCGGTCATGAAGGAGTCGAACTTCTGGTACGATTCCAAGGAGGCTTGCTTTAATCTGTATAAGCTCTTCTTCAGCCGGTATACTAGGTGCTCCTTCCCTTTCTTCACAAATCCTTCCGGTTGATGCATGTAGATCTCTTCTTTGAGGTTGTCATATAGGAACGCTATCTTGATGTCCAGTTGCTCTATGTTGAGATACAAGCTCAACATTGGCCAGGTCGGCTGTGCAAGTCGAGAACCGGATCTCTCTCACTCAGAGACTTCACACAATATGAATAATAGCACCACTCTTTACAACGTTAGGTTTTTAACACCTTTGCATTCACAAGTGGAAGGATTGCGCATTCCACTTATAGATTCCTTTTATAATCTTGTGATTTTAGACAAATTCCAAAAACTTGATACACCAGTATCACATGTTTTAAATAGCATGTAAATTTTGCTAATTTTTTGAGATTTAACAAATTTCAAAATGATAATTTCTAAAATTGAATAGTTTAGGGATAAATGTTTAAATTTTGATGGTTTGCAGATATGAAATGTAGTTAACTTAAAGAAAATCACAATTATGGTCAACTCAAGGCACAAGTTAAGATTAATGGTTTCACCATCTTGAGAAGATTAAGGTTACATCTATTGTTAGACTTGAAATGTTTTAAGTATAAAAGGTAATATTGCAATCCTTAATGTCATCATCTATAAATTAGTGCTCATTAACATTCATAAATTCACAACTCAAGAAATGTAGACAATATTCATAAACAATTTTGATAAATCCACAACTCCTAAAATGTAGACGATATTCATAAACTATCAAACTTTAGATGTGAACATTAATATATCAATTTGAACATAACACATAGTTATCAGGGTATCTACAATGTTATAATCTCCTTCCTTATAAGAATTCCCCTTCAAAATTTGGGAAGTAAATGGCATTTGCAAAGTTGAATTACCATCAACACAATTATTAATAGTTTTCTTCTAATAAATGAAGCACATATTTACCATAAGGTATCTTGTTGTGCAACATACATCTTTAAAAAACCTCTTTTATTTGAAAAACAACAAGAGTTTTAAACATGAACACGATATGTTGTATTGAATTGACGTAAAAAATAGAGTTTTCATCATAACTCTATACAATATATTGAATTCATGTTCAAAGTTTTTTTACCGGATTTAAAAAATAATAATAATAATAAATTAAGCTTGAGTTCATAGAAAAACCAGATTTTTCATCACAATTCAATACAATGTATCGAGTTCATGTTTAAAGTAGTTTTTTCTAATTATTAAAAAATCATTTTCAATTTGTTTCAATTTTTTATTTTTTTTTCAAATTTTTTCTTTTTTGATTTTTTTTTTCAAATTTTTTAATTTATTTTTATTTTTTATGGAAAAAATAATAATTTTAAACATGAACTCGATACATTGTATCGACTTGTGATAAAAAGTCTGGTTTTTTCATCACTTATTAAAGTTCAAAAACAAAATTCTAAGACAGAGACGAAATTAGTACTAAGAGAGAAATATTAGTACTAAGAAGAATTTAAGGTGTACAACACTTGAGAAAAGAAGAGAGAGAGAGAGTGAGAGAGAGAGATGGACTGAGAGGGAATGATGATGACAGTGATATACTGTGTGAGAAGAATATACGAAGAACGCTCGATATAGTAAAAATGAAAATAATATTTTATATATTACAATGTATGGTCTAATGGTCTAGAGGTCGACCCATGCAGCATAAGGTCATGGGTTTGAGTCCTACCATATCATGAACTCGATACGGCGTATCGAGTTCTAACTTTTTTACATGAACTTAAAGTTCTATTTTGGATTTATTTATTTTTAAATTACATTTTTTCCTTTTTATTTTGGTATTTTGTTTTTTTTTCTAAAAACAATTAAGCTTTAATAAGTGATGAAAATAATATTTTATGTATTACAATGTATGGTCTAATGGTCAAGAGCTCGACCCATGTAGCATAAGGTCATGGGTTTGAGTCCTACCATATCATGACATGAGTTAATCTGACTCTTTTACATCAACTCGATACGCCATATCGAGTTCATGTCAAAAAGTTAGCTTTTCAACATGAACTCGATACGCCATATCGAGTTCATGTTGAAAAGCTAACTTTTTTACATGAACTTAAAGTTTTCTTTCGGCTTTTTTTTTTTAAATAATTACATTTTTTCCTATTTTATTTTGGTATTTTGTTTTTTTTTCTAAAAAAAAATTAAGCTTTTTTCCTATTTTATTTTAGTATTTTGTTTTTTTTTCTAAAAAAAATTAAGCTTTAATAAGTGATGAAAATAATATTTTATATATTACAATGTATGGTCTAATGGTCAAGAGCTCAACCCATGTAGCATAAGGTCATGGGTTTGAGTCCTACCATATCATGACATGAACTAAGCTAACTTTTTTACATGAACTGGATACGGCGTATCGAGTTCATGTTGAAAAGCTAACTTTTTTACATGAACTCGATACGGCAGCGTATTGAGTTCCTGTTTAAAGTTTTATTTCGGATTTTTTTTAAATAATAATTACATTTTTTCCTATTTTATTTTGGTGTTTTGTTTTTTTTCTAAAAAAAAATGAGCTTTAATAAGTGATGAAAATAATATTTTATGTATTACAATGTATGGTCTAATGGTCAAGAGCTCGACCCATGTAGCATATGGTCATGGGTTTGAGTCCTACCATATCATGACATGAACTAAGCTAACCCTTTTACATGAACTCGACATAGCGTATTGAGTTCATGTTTAAAGTTTTATTTCGGATTTTTTTTTTTTAAATAACTACATTTTTTTCTATTTTATTTTGGTATTTTTTTTTTTCTAAAAAAAAATTAAGCTTTAATAAGTGATGAAAAAACCAGAGCTTTTATCACAAGTCGATACAATGTATCAAATCGATGTTTAAAAAATAAAACAAAATCAAAAAAAAATTGAAAAAAATTGAAAAAAATTAAAACAAAATTGAAAACAATTAGAAAAAATTACTTTAACCATGAACTCAATACATTATATCAATTTGTGATGAAAATTATGGTTTTCCAGATGAACTCAAGCACAATTTATTATTATTATTATTTTTTAAATCCAGTAAAAAACAATTTGAGCAAGAATTCAATACATTGTATGGAATTATGATGAAAAATCTATTTTTTACATCAACTTGATACAACATATCGACTTAATGTTTAAAATCTTGTTGTTTTTCAAATAAAAGAGGTTTTTTAAACATGAACTTGAATCGTACTAAAATGTTTGTTTGAACAAGAGAAAAAGATGCATATCGATAGTGCAAACAAGTATGTTGTACAACAAGATACTTTATGGTGAACATGTGTATCATTGATTAACAAAAAACTATTAATAATTGTGTTGATGGTATTTGAACCTTGCAAATGCCATTTACATGGTCCATAAAGTGTTTGCGTGGTTCTTAATCATTACTTAATGTTAATCTTTATAGTTGGAACGAAGGATGACAACACAAGAATAACTCAGATGACAAGGAAACTTGCAAGAACTCAAGATGGGGATATTAATAGCTACACATGTAGATGGCCATGACCTAGGGTACCAATTTTGCATTGGTAAAGTTTTGGACGTGATGATGTATTAAACCTTTGTAATACATCTATCATTGACATTAATATTGTGGATATCATTATGTATGACTTTACATAGACAAAAGTTGGATGTTTAAGGACAACAACGATATGCATAATAAAAGAGATATTAGCAAGTCTAGAAGATATCTTAGATTGAAGGCGAAGAAGATTTATTGCACAAAATTTGGAGATACCATTTGGTGAAGACAATGATTTGATTGGTACATTGGAAGATGAGGAGGAAGAGTCACAATTGTATATTATCTATAGTAGTGATTGTCATGAAAAGAATGATGATAGTCATACAAATAACTCCCAAATGTATTTGTTGTGCAACTATATGTAACAAATTTAGACAACATTTTATCGAATGTAATAAAAACGTTCATTGTTTTGAAATATTCTACTTTGATTTCTTTAAGATCTAAAAATTTATTAGTTGTCATTTTTCTTTAAAAATCCACAAAGTTACTTTTCATATTTTACCCAAATTTGGCATTTTTCAATTTTACCAAATGGTGAAATTTTCAACGTTTTCATCAAGTTTTGGAGAACATGTGATATAGTATCAAGATGTTTTGTGAAATGGCAAAAAAAACTCCAAAATCAAACGGAATATTCCTTATCCTTCCACTTGTGCGCAATCCTTCCACTTGTGAACGCAAACGTGTTTTTTGCTTTTATACTAAACCCTAACTATGTGGACGAGTTCACACTCAGATGGATACAAGTTGGAAGGAGTCGTCCTTTTATGCCAACCAACTCCCTCGTAAAAGGACTACTCTTTCTTGCGTATACAAATGTTTGGGGTTATCTCCCAAGTAAATCTAGATTACAAGATTATCCTAAATTTACATTAGAAGTCAGTCGGTGTAAGGCTGAGCCGGCAGAAGTATAGTAAGTGTCATTGTAGTTGATCCAATCAGATCTTATCTTATGATCCTCGTTCGACTTTCTTCTGCTTGCTCGCTTGTCGTAGTCCCACCTTTGTCCTTAGTGCTTTGAAGCGTTGATCTGGGAGTGGCTTCGTTAGGCAATCGGCGATGTTCACCTCAGTGTCGATCTTCTAGACTTCGAGCCTCTTCTCAGTTATGAGCTCCCGGATGTGATGATACCATACCTCAATGTGCTTCATCTTTGCGTGATAGACGGGATTGTTAATGAGGTGAATTGCGCTCTATGAGTCGCAATAGATGGTCGTCGTTGGTCAATCGATTTGGCTTGTAGATGAGAAATCGGCAGACAGTCCATGTAGCCAGATCGCTTCCTTCGCTGCCTCTAATGCTAGTATGTACTCGGTCTTTGTGGTCGACAGGGTTGTGCACTCTTGAAACTTCGACCTCCATGATCGCACTGCCACCATAGGTGAAAATATAACCGGATGTTGACTTCCGATTGTCTGTATTTCCAGCATAGTCAGAGTCAGTGTATTCTTCAAATATGGACCTGAAAGTCAACTGTGTATCTTTGGTCCCTCTCAGGTACCTGTAGATGTGCTTGACGGCCTCCCAATGCTTCCGTCCTGGGTTTGACATGTACTGGTTGACCACTCCTATGGCATAGGCTACGTCGGGTCGAGTCGCCACCATTGCATACATGATACTTCCTATTGCCGATGTGTAGGGCATCTTTCCATTAAGCTCTCTCTCCTTGTCCGTTGAAGAAGAGTCTTTATTTGATGGTTGGATCAACGTCGGAAGCGGTGTTGGTGTTGGCTTCACATTCTCCATGTTGCAGCGCTTCAACACCTTCCTGATATAGTCAGACTAGGAGAGTCTTAGTCGTCTGATTTCGCTCGATCCTCATGCCCAGTATATGACGGGCTTGTCCGAGTTCCTTCATCGCGAACTTGTCGTGAAGGCTCCGTTTCAGCTTTCTGATCTCTACTTGAAATCTTCCTCCAATTAGCACGTCGTCGACGTAAATGATCAGATAGATCCTGGACTCATCAGCCAGTTGCTAAACATACATACATGGGTCAAAGTCTTATCGGCGGTATCCAAGTTTCCTGAAGTAGTAGTCGAACTTCTGGTACCACATCCTTAGCGCTTGTTTCAAGCCATATAGGCTTTTCTTTAGTCGACATACGAGGTGACTGTCCTCCCCCATCGTCGTAAAGGCTGCCAGTTGAGACATATATATGTCTTCTTCTAGATCTCCATGTAGAAATGTTGTCTTGACGTCCATCTGCTCAAGCTCAAGATCTTCTGTCGCCACAACTCCTTGTAAGAATCGGATGGTGGTCGTCTGGACTACTGGTGAGAATATCTCATCGGAGTCAACCCCATGTTCTTGCATGAACCCTTTTGCGACAAGCCGAGCTTTGTACTTGGGTTTTTCTAATTCAGATACATACTTGTATCAGAACACCCATTTACAAGGTAGCGTCTTTCTTCCAACTGGTAGTTCGACTAGCTCCTATGTCTAATTCTTATGAATCGAGTCCATTTCGGATTGCATGGCGTGTAGCCATCTATCAACGTCTGGTGCGGCAATAGCTTCTTCATATGTGCTTGGTTCTCCTACATCGGTGTTGACATTGTCGAGACCCGGTTGGTAGAACTCTGTTTGCCTTCGAGCTCGTCCATATCTCCTGGGTGCCGAGATAAGAGGTTCGGAGTCCTCAATCGGCTTTGACGGTCGATTGGTATTTGTTGAACTGTTTGTGTCAGGACTCTTGTTAGGTTACCCACCCCCAAGTCGAGATTTCGGTGGTGTCACGTTGTCGTCCCCTATGGACTTTGTTGACTCAGTTCTGTTTCCAACTCGCATCTTGTTGACTTTGTCTTCTTCGACTCTTGTCGAATCGGCTCTGTCTTTGTCTTCGAGTTCAATTAGTGGATTTTCTACCAATTCGGAGTCGGTAGATATGTTGTTGGCTTGGTCGAGTTCGACTATTTGTCAAATCCATAAAGATAATATTAACAACACACTATGATGATATTATACATAATATGTAGAGGCAAATAAAAAAACCATGAAATGTACCACATGTGCACCATATAGCACACATGCAACAGTCTCTCGGCATCTCCACCATATAGCACACATGCAAGAGTCTCTCGGCATGCGCATCATATAACACACATTCAAGAGCCTCTCTGCATGTGCACCACATGGCCCACATGTAGAACCATCTCTTCCCTATAAAAGGAGAAGGGAGTAGGGTCACAAGGAATATCGAAGGAATTGAAATCGATCAACTGTATTAAATGACACATCAAGAAAACGAAATACAGTTATATTACATAAGAGATATCATAAGATAGAAAGTGCAACAGAAGAAGAAATGACCATATTGAAGTGAAGATTCTTGTGGCTTATAATAGCATAAGACATAGTAAAACATACATACATGCTAATAGCATAAGACAGAATATTCATTTTTATTTATGCTTTTGCCATTGTTAAAAACAAAAAATTGTTTTAGCCAAAACAACACTTTTCGCTGGTGAATGCAGAGTAAGCATTGAAACTCTATGACTTCCTCTCCCACGGAAAGGTGGTAATATGACAGAATCCTATGCCCCCTTTACACTCCCAAAGGGTAGTATTGCACGAAGGGTAGTTGTGACCGACAACAAGAATAAGGATACAAGAAATTTGAAGGGCGATGGAAGGTAAGTGCTTATAATAGCATAAGACGCAATAAAACATACATACATTATAATAGTACAACATAGAATATTCTTTTTTGTTTATGTTTTTGCCATTGTTAAAAACAAAAAATAGTTCCAGCTAAAACAACACTTTTTGCTGGTGAATGCAGAGTAAGCATTGAAATTATACGAGTTCTGCTACCACCGAATGGTGGTAATATGACAAAATCCTCTGCCCTCTTCACACTCCCAAAGGGTAGTATTGCACGAAGGGTAGCTGTGACTGACACCAAGAATAAGGATACAAGAAATTTGAAGGGCGATGGAAGGTAGGTACTTTTAATAGGATAAGACACAATAAAACATTCATACATCATAATAGCATAAGACACAATATTCTTTTTTGGGTGGTGAATGCAGAGTGAGCACTGGAACTCTACGAGTTCAGTTGCCATGGAGAGATGGTACTACGACAAGATCTGACGCCCCGATCACACTCTAACAAAGTAGTATTGCATGAAGGGTAATTGTGACCAACAACAAGAATAAGGATAAAAGAAATTTGAAGGGTGATGATGGAAAGTAAGTACTTATTTAATAGCGTAAGGCACAATACAACATACATACATTATAATAGTATAAGACACAATATTCTTTTTCTGGTGGTCAATAGAGAGTGAGCACTAGAACTCTACGAGTTCAGTTGCCACGAAGGGAAAATACCTTTGCAAAACTGTTGGCCCCCATCACACTCACTGAGGGTAGTATTGCACGAAATTTGAAGGGCGATGGAAGGTAAGTACTTATAATAGCATAACACACAATAAGAGATACATACATTATAATAGCATAAGACACAATATTCTTTTTTTTTTATGTTTTTGCCATTGTTAAAAGCAAAAACTTGGTGGGAGAGGCAAAAGTGTATTGATTCTACAAACCATGAGAAAATATCATATGATGCTCTTCTTGGTGGGAAAGATGTTATTGGAGATGATTATGATATTGACAGTCGTCGTGATTTTGTTAAGGCTTTGCTTTCTGATTTTATGGAAAAATTGACAAAGATGCTAAAGATTGTGTGGAAGAGGATGTTGTAGAGGTGGTGATGGAGACCAACTCTATGTTAGCAACTTTTGACAGGTTCTGTGATCGTGGTGTTATTTTGTATTTCACTAGGAAACTTCCTTTGGTATCATGGATTAAGTAGTGGTTGAATTCATTCATAATGCCTAATTGTGTTGAGGATATGTATGTGGTTCCTAGAGGTTTCTATAATGTAGTTTTTCGATCGTCAGAACACCGTACGGTTTTGATGGCAAAGGTACCAATCTTTTTTGATAGAAGACTTGTGAATGTGATGCAATGGGTTCTAGTGCTAGATTATAAAGATTTAGTAAAATACAATGTCCAATTTGGGTGACCGTTGATTGTAGCAACTCATTCTTTTGGGATTTTGCTACAAGGATTGATGTCTCAAATTGGTAAAGTTTTGGTTTCACCTCATGTTAATTCGTTGAACAAATGTAGATTTTGCATGTTATGGGATACAAGTTGTAAACTTCCAAGATGTTTGAGTATCAATACATCTCGATTTGGTTGGTTTCGTTTTAAGCTTCAACGGGAAACTTTTGCAGGACATTGTTTAAATGTGGTAATTTGGGGCATTTTATGGCTAAATGCCAATATTTGGTGAACTATCCCCAGAAAATAAGGAAGATGTTGAGAAGGATATTGTCATGATTATTCGTGATTCGTTTTGTCCACTATTGACTAGAATGATCCATATGGACGTTTTTTGGTGATGGAAGTCAAGTATTTTGAGGATTTGATATGGTTGGTAGGAATCTATGCACCCAATAATGCTAATCAATGCATTGAGTTATGGTCTTCAATGTATCCATGACTATTAGTGGGCCGTGTTGGTTTGGATTCTCATGAGCAAGTAGTTTGGTACAAATTGGCATCAGAGGTTTTGAAGTTGGATGTATGGAAATGGTTGCATCAAGATGAGGTTGGGTTTACATTTCAATCTATGCAATATAAGGAAACATGGAGTAGGTTAGATAGAATGTATGTTATGCATAATGAGTCCTTTTTGCCAGAGATGCTTAATATGTCAATAATGCAAGAGGTTGTGACATCGGATCATTTTCCCATATTTGATGCCTATATGGAACAAATTTTTGGCATGTTTTCAGAACAAGTTATTTAAAAAGGATGGCATTCACGGGATACAACACACTACAAAACATCAATGATATTCATCGTATGTATGGTATGACAAATGCTAAAAGACGTAAGAGATTGATTGATAAGTTTTCATATATTCTTACGCGATGCAAATATTTGTCAAGTATTGGATGTTGATTTTGAAGAAGCTAAGGTTGAAAAGGTATTGTTACACCTTCCAAATGGTAAAAGCCCTGATTGGGATGGTGTTACAAATGAAGTTTTTAAGAAGTATGCTAGCATGCTTAAGAGTTCATTCCCACAAATGTTTCAACAATGTTGGGATTCTAGTTTCATGCCTCAGAGCTAGAAGGTGGGCTTAATCAAATTGTTACAAAAGGTACCATCTCCGGAGTCATTTCATCAATGGAGGCCTACTTCTTTGATGGGAGGGTTGTACAAAATCGCGTAAGAATATTGAAAACTTATCGATCAATTTCTTGCGTCGTTTAGCATTAGTCATACCATACATACGATGAATACACATCCATAAGACACAATAAGACATGTACATATATTATAATAGCATAAGACACAATATTCTTTTTTGTAACAACTTGGAGCAACTTTTGTCATTTTCCGATAAAGGATAATGTTTATTGATTTTTACAAGAAAGATTTTGAAGAATACTAGTGAGTTCTAATGTTATATATAACTACATGGTACAAAATAGAAACATATTATGAGAATGCAATGATTTGACAGTTTTAGTCCTAGTAATTTTTGTTGAAAAGACAACTACTTTGCTAGTGAAATATATGTATGTGTATAGATATTAAACGTATATATTTAGTTTTCCCAAAATATTCTTTTTTGTTTTTGTTTTTTGCACTGTTAAAAGCAAAAAATTGTTTCGGCTTGAAACAACACTTCTTGGTGGTGAATGCATACAAAGGGCTCTTTCAGTTTTGATCAAAAGGTTTGTTTTTGATCTTATGTTCGTCTCCATATTTGTGCCAATACTAAGAAGCATTACTACTATCAATTGTATGTTAAATGTAAAATAATTTCTGTAATATAAAGAATTGAAGTGATTATTAATGTTGATGTTCTATCTCTCGCTGTTCATTATTGTCTTGGAGAGATTCTTAGTTTATATATAAAAAATTCATATTTTGTTTAGCCAAGATTGTGATGTTTAGATAATTTTTTATGGGTTTCTTTTTGCTAAGATCTAAATAGACCTTCTACATATATATTTTAGAAGCTCATTTTCGATACTTATTGATTTGTATTTAGAGAATCCGGTATTTGTCCATAATGTGAAAAAGCTGCTTCAATAAATGCTAATTGTGAATAATAGTTGTGAATAATAAATGCTATACATATTCAGCGTTCATTCAGGATCATGTAAGGGAGATATAACCTAACATTGGAACGATTACTGATTTGGTGGTGATGTTTTCTAGCCAAGACATGCTCACAAGAGATCTAATAATTGTAACATTGGTTTGGCTTCTATGTTTCTTAGCCAACACATGCTCACAAGAGATCCATCCATATTATGAATGGAGTTTAGAGGTGTGGTGATGATATTTGTGTTTGTGTTTGCATGGTTTTGGTGTGCTATGTTCATGACAAGAACCCCTGAAAAGTTATTATTTATTTATTATTGTACTTCTAAATGAAAGCCTATGACATGATACCAAAGGCAATGTGTTGTCCTCTATACACCAAATAAAGTCATATATGCATAGTCAAAAATCATATGTATACTTTATTGTAAATTATGAGGATTACCATTGCATTGATGAAAATCATATGTAATGCATGGGTTTTGCATCATCTTATATTTAACATTCTTATTTTCGATAATCATTTGATGTTTGTCCTAAATGAGAAAACCATGGACAACTACAACTTTTTCATTATATGAACTTCAATTTAGAACTAAAACAATAGAGACTCAGAATATTACTGGACAATTCAAATCCAAAAAAATGGAAAGGTAGACTCATTTACAAACATCTACTCCTAGTTTATTCCATGAATCAATTTCCATTATGCAATGAGAGTTTTTATGTACAAATAAACTTTACAGTACAGGAGTTGAAATCTAATTCAAAATATTTTGGGACAAGACAATAAATAAATACCACATTGGAATATCTACAGATGGGTTATTTATATACACTAATGACATAACGTGCGTGTACAACTGTAAATGTGAGAATGCATGCAACCAATATTATCTAAAATGAGTTGGGGTGTCATTTTCAAAAGTTCCAAGTTGATGGTTTCCAATGTTTTATTGCAAATTCTCCTTTGCTAGAAGAGCCATGATTGTTTGTTCCAATGATGGGAAGGAAACAATTAACATATCATTTGAAGGTGGAGATAATAACACTTGCATTTCATTTGAAACCACATTGTGAGTGTTGTAGCTTCTATTACTCATCTGGAGGAGAGCTTTGTGCACCATAGGTAAATACACCTTATTGTTGGAAAAAGTCTTTGGAAGAGTGTTTTTTTGATGCATTAGAACATGCTCTAGATCAACTTCATTCGATGGTGGTATACGAGAATCAACATCAAACTTGTATTCTACTTTCTCACTATCACATTGCTTTGAACTTGAATCTAAGACAGGCAATTGGAACTCACTACCTTTGGACTATGATTCAAACTAGGAAGGTTGATCTAACACTCCATGACCCAAACAGGATGCAACTATGAGAAATATATTACAATATGTAAGAGGGTGTGTATTCATCGTATGTCTGGTATAACTAATGCTAAAAGACATAAGAAATTGATTGATAAGTTTTCATATATTCTTATGCGATGCAATGTACTATTGATGAATAATCCACATGATGAAGAGTTTTTGGATGTTCAAGTTCAAGTACAGGACATTGTGAATAATTTGTCTTGTCAAAGTTATCAACAGACATGATGACGTCAATTAAAGGAGGGATTTATAGATAACCAATGACAATCTCATATGTTTTTTCAAGGATTAAGACCACCATATGCTTGTTCAAATGTGGTACAAATTAAGATAGGGGATGACATTGTTGTAGACCTAGTCAAGGTTATTGAGTTATGTATTACTCATTTTAAGAATTTGATTGGGCCAGAGTTCATTATTAATGAGGACGTGTTGAAAGCACGACAAGAGTTTTATAATGTAATTGGGAGTGTCGTGAATACAAATATTTGTCAAGAATTGGATGTTGATTTTGATGAAGCTGAGATGGAAAAGGTATTGTAACACCTTCCAAATGGTCATCGAGTTATGGCACAAGCAAATTGGCCATATCAACCTTCCAAAACTCAAGGCGATGCAATCGAAAGGAGTCATAATCGGACTCTTGACATTCAAAGGGAAAGAGATTGAAGGTGTGTGTCGCACCTGCCAATTTGACAAGCAACACCTACACCTGTTTCCGAAGGAGCGGAACGTGAGTAAAGGCGTACTCGACATAATTAATTCCGATGTATGAGGACTAGCTCAAACGGCTACATTCGGTGGATGGCGATACTACGTGGCCTTCATCGACAACTTTTACAGGCACACCTGGATCTACCCCATGCGGCAAATGAGCGAAGTGTTTGGACACTTCCAAAAATTTAAGAATGAAGTAGAGAAAGCCTTGGGCTAACATGTACAATGTCTTCGGTCGGACGGAGGAAAAGAGTACTTCTCAGACGAATTTTCGGCGTTTCTCTGGAAAGAAGGAGTTCGGTGAGAGTTTTCACATCGTTTGTTAGTAATGTTGTCAAAACTTGCGGCCAGTGGTGATATTGTGGGTTTGCATCTTCCTTATGGTGGACAATTGGTGGCACAGGCATCGGCTGATGATTCGTTTATGTTTTTCCAAGCCTCAAAAGAAAATCATAAAAGGAGTATACAAGTTTGGGATTAATGTGCTTTGGCTTTAGGGTTGTATATAAATTGGAGAAATCTCGGCTTATTTCTTGTACAGAGAGTGATTTGGAATGTTTGGGATGGCGAGGGTTAGTGATTACACGAGGATCAATTTATCAACATTTGGGTTATCCATTGGGAATTGAGGTTACAAATGTTCAATTGATTGACTGGATAGGTAGTAAATTGAGGAACAAATTTATGTATTGGAAGTCTCAATTATGGCCCTTTCATGTACGACTCAAAGTGGTGCAATGTATCTTGATACCCATGTTATTATATTTTTTGCATTTATATCCTTGGACTAAGAAGCTATTGAGATACAAGCTCAACATTGACCAGATCGGATGCGCAAGCCAAGAACCGGATCGGTTGGGACTGATCGGTTAAGTCAGACCGGTGCGTAAACCGGGTACGTAAACCGGTGCGCAAACAAGAAGTCGTAGCGGTGCATAAACTGCGAAGCCATTGGAAAGATATTCCGCGCAGGAATATATTTTGGGAGTTAGTGTAGAGCTCATTTATGAGCATTGAAGTACGTGTCAATACTTCTGTCAGTCCGTATGGACTTGTAAAAAAGTGATCACTGAGCACTTTCTACATATATATTGAGTATTATTTTTTGAATAGATTTGTGTGTATTCTCTCTCTCTCAGTTTGTCTCTCCCACATATTGTGTGTCCAAGCTCTCCATTAAACTTGTGTTTTCCTACGTTCTGCCTTCTGTTGCTTCTGCACATTGTTTTTTTACATGGTATCAGAGCGTGAGGGTTGAGAACGAACCTTTGCAGTAGACCTTAGCACGAGAAGAAAACCTAACCTTCGAAAAGAACAAGAAAAACTAAATGGATAGAGGCATTGCTAGCTCGCTTCCGACCGAGAAGCTTGACAGAAACAGCTACGCATCTTGGTTGTACAAGATGCACCAGTACCTGCTCGGGCATGGATACTGGAGCAAATGACTCAGCACCCAATTCGACACACAAAGACTTCCCAATTTGGGAACAGTCGGCGAGCAGAGTTCTCTACTGGTCTGCATCTTGTGTGGGCGAACAACTTCGGAGCTATATTCGGGGTGCGAAAAAGCTGAAGGATGCTTGGGGAAATCTGAAAAAGATTTTCACCGCAAGCACCACAACCAGAAAGCTCCAACTTCGATAGGAGTTGAGCAACTTGCGACAACGAGATTTGTCGGTGGCTGATTACACCTTGAAGATCAAAGATATATGCGACTCCTTAGCCTCTATCGATATGAATGTCGAGGAAGGTGAGATGTGGCAGATCTGTCTCGGGGGACTGGCGTCGAAGTTCGAAGCATTCCGAACTGCTATGTGCACACGGGAGAATACGCCGTTGTTTTTCGACCTACAGTCGATGCTCCTTATAGAGGAGAACCATGCGGGTGCGTGGACGAGTACGCACACCGATAGCAAGATGTTGTACACAGAGGGAGATAGGCCCCGTCTTCGTTGCAAACAAGGTGAGTCGGTGTGCAATGGAGGCGGCCAATGGGATCAAGGAAGAAGGCACTGAAGTGATGCCGAGAGCAATTCGGGACCCTCCGAAAACAGGGGGAGTCGAGGCGACAAGAACCGGCAAGGGAAAACCGTCGCGGAATGCTGGTACTGTGGCAAGAAAGGCCACAAGGAGAGCGAGTGTTGGAAGAAGCGCACCGATTCGGAGAAAACTGGATCCGGATCCGGACAAACCGACAATGGAAATCAGCAGTGATCACACTACGTCGAAGGATCCGAAAAAGTCGGAAAGGGGGCAGCCTTCGTGACGAGACACGAGGCGAACTCGATTGAAGTCTTGCGCAGGAGACGAGCTGAAGCCAACCCTAAGCGAACACGAAGAAGAAGAAGAAGAAGAAGAAGAAGAAGAAGAAGAAGAAGAAGAAGAACGATTCTGGCAAGGTCGGCATCGAAGCCGAAACTCCGGACATTGGAGAATCAAGCTCAGACGGGGCTTGATTGATCACAGAGCGGATGCTATCCACTGACACCACTAAAAGGGGCAGTGGCCCGGACGAGTTGCAGAAAGACGTTGCGAAATCGGTTACGCCACATCTTATCCGGAGACTTCGGTTGTTCGGCTGACGGGGCAACGTCAGACCGAAAGAGATGGACGATGGAGGCGGGAACGCAGCAAGGAGAGCAACGACAAGTTCGGGAGGAGTACAAAGGACGAAGAGGACAACGAAGACCGGCCCTACAGAGATCCTTACACCGATCCGGCTGTCGGCCCGAGTGCCGGCGTGAGTCCTATAGGAGAGATCGGTGGCGACAGGAGAACCGAACCCGGCAATCCGGAGAAGGACGAACGGACCCGGATGAAAACTGGGCGGAACGGACTCCCGGATGACCATTCCAGGAGGGAGGAAGAAAGCAGGCCTACGAAGAGGCCGAGGAGATGGTACTTCGGGACCACGGGAGAGGGTGCGGAGTAAACCGCCCTCTCGGCATGCGGAAAAGGACGACCCGGGACAAGGTCAGGAAGACAAATCAGAGGCCCAAGGAGGATCCTTCACACCGGTTCTACAGAAACCGACGGTTGGCCTGAGAGCCGGCGGTCGGCCTAAAGTGACGAACGGTGGCGGCGAGGGGACGAAGGCAAAGGGCTATGGATGGGCGGTCTACAGAGATCCTCACACCGATTCGGCGGTCGGCCTGAGAGCCGGCGTGAGCCCTATAGGAAAGGACGGTGGCGGCAGGGGAACGTGACCAACAGAAGAGGATGGCGAAGGCAGAGCAGAGCAGCTGTGACCTTACACGCACCGATTCTAGAGACTCCAGCAGCCGACGACAAGAGGAGGCGTGAGACCTAGAGTAAGGGACGGTGGCGGCGGCAAGGCAAGCAACCAAAGCCTGAAGGGGAGGTCCCACGAAGACACTCACACCGATCCGGCGGTCGGCCCGAGTGCCGGCGTGAGTCCTATAGGTGAGATCGGTGGCGGCAGGAGAACATGATCGGACGACAGGAGGCGACGAACGACAAGGAGGTATGAGGCCGGCGACGCGGCTACGAACCAAATCGGACCTTCCGGCAAGGTCAGTGGGCATAAGGAAGTCCGGTCCTACGGGATCCCCACACCGAACCAGAGACTCCGGCAGTTCGGCCAACGTGGCAACATGAGACCGAGAGAGAAGGTTGGTGGCGGCGGGAAACGGGACCCGGCAACACGAAGACGGAAACCGGCTACGTGGAAGACGTGAGGAGAGTCGTGAAGGACTCCGACAAAAGACACCCGGATCTCGGCAAGCGACGAAACAAAGACAGACCCTATGGGACACTCACACCGATCCGGAGACTCCGACAGTTTGGCCAACGTGGCAACGTGAGACCTAGGGAGAAGGACGGTGGCGACAGGGAATGGGACCCAATGACACGAGGTAGCGGATCGGGAGTCGGTAAGACGGGGCGGACGAAGTGCGAAACCCTCACTGGCCGGTTACGGTTTCTGAAGTAGCTGGTAGGGGCAAACACAAGGAGGTGTGTCGGGCCGGAAAGGCACACCTGGGACGGAATAAGAGTCTCGCTAGTGGCCATCGCGGGCCGAATCAAAGCGTGACTACGGGACGGTGTTCGGCGCAGGCGGTGCCGAACAAAGGAAGCGGAAGACGGCACAAGGGAGGTGCCGGGAACGAGGTGACGGGTGCCTAGTGGACTGCACAGGGTCAGAGTCAGGGGATGGCAAGAGAGGCCGGAGAAGGATCCTCCACACTCCCTTCGTAGATCGTGGTAGCTCCGTCGAAGTAGCGAAGACTGACACGGGAAGCCCGGGGTGACAAGCTGGTGGGGGCGAGGGGACGACGGCAAGCGGAAGACTCAGGACCTGTTGCAGCAGCACGAAGACGGGAAGGGCCAAGCGGGCTACTACGGGGTGTTCCTCGGGTGCGGAGGACACCAGTATGCAGGTGAGCGGCAATGCACGATCTGGCCGGGAAACGGGCCGACAAGGCGTGCAATGAACCGGACTACGGCACAGCCAGTGCCAAACAACGGACGAGGGTATGTGGCACACAGAGGTGCCGGAGCGGAAAGGCGAGCACAGAGATGGGTTGCGCGGTTCGGAGGTAGCGCGTAGAAGGCCGAAAGGGATCCTCCACACCGTTCCGGAGACCATGGCGGTTCGAGCCGACACGGCGATGTAAAGACCATGGAGAAGGAAGGTGACAGCGAGAGGACAAAGGCAACGTGAAACAACATGGGACGGCAATCAGGACAACACGAATGGTCAACGGAGACCAAGCAGGCCACTACGGGCGTTCCTCAATGGAGGACATCGGGCATACGGCGGGGAGCAGGGCGTTCCTCAATGGAGGACATCGGGCATACGGCGGGGAGCGGGGCGTTCATACGGCCGAACAAGGGCCAGCGGAAGTACGCGTACTACGGAGATCGCGGCAGAGGACCCATCGACAGGTCGAACGAGCCTACAGGGAGGTAAGCGCGAAGGAAGAACCGAAGCTGACGGATCAAACCGGCAGCGAGCCGGGGTGCGAATTACGGAAGACCGGTTTCTCACCGGCCGAAATCTCTCACCCTTCACCGGGTTTGGCACGTACCGGTGGACTTGCGGTTAGGTGGGGGCGGATGTCGTGAAGAATTTCGGCCAGAGGCGGAAACCGGGAAACATTGGCTACATCGGCGGGGTGTGGCATGTGTGTTCACCCTTGTACATTTAGTGTGAATAACGAGGGCGCCTTTATGGCACCGAAGAGTAGTCAAGTCGGGACAGACGATCCCATGTAAGTCGGGATTTATCCCACATTGTAACGCATCCCTCTCCTTGTTCTATAAAAGGAAGGGAGCGCCCTTTGAGAAAGGGGTTGCCCATTTTGCGTTAGAGGGTATCTCGCTAGATTTAGGGTTACTTCTTCTTCTTCTCCCCCTTCGTGTTCGCTTAGGGTTGGCTTCAGCTTGTCTCCTGTGCAAGACCCCGCTCGGCGCGACAAGCCGATGAGCTCCCGACCTGCGGCTTGGCAGCCGACGACTACTGTAACCTACCTTGGTCCGGCTCGAAGCCGGGAATGTATTCTTCCTTTTATATATATACATTTGCGTCTGTCTGTGTATATTGGTGTCTCTGTTGGTGTCGGGTGCTTCACCCTTGTACATTTAGTGTGAATAACGAGGGCGCCTTTATGGCGCTGAAGAGTAGTCAAGTCGGGACAGACGATCCCACGTAAGTCGGGATTTATCCCACATTGTAACGCATCCCTCTCCTTGTTCTATAAAAGGAAGGGAGCGCCCTTTGAGAAAGGGGTTGCCCATTTTGCGTTAGAGGGTATCCTGCTAGATTTAGGGTTACTTCTTCTTCTTCTTCTTCTCCCCCTTCGTGTTCGCTTAGGGTTGGCTTAAGCTCGTCTCCTGCGCAAGACCCCGCTCGACGCGACAAGCCCGTGAGCTCCCGAGCTGCGGCTTGGAAGCCGACGACTACTGTAACCTACCTTGGTCCGGCTCGAAGCCGGGAATGTATTCTTCCTTTTATATATATACATTTGCGTCTGTCTGTGTATATTGGTGTCTCTGTTGGTGTCGGGTGCTTCCCCTTTTCCTGTGTTTCCTATACATAAGGGCGTGAGTCGGGTCGGCCTGTGTGTGTGTGTGTGTGTGTGTGTGTGTGTGCGTGAGTCGGTGTCAAACGCGCACTCCCTCTCTTTCTCCCTCTCCCTTCGGTTGCTTCCGGTGTCCTTCTGGGATGCCCCGGAAACGGTGAAGTACGACTTCCTACGCTCTGTCACCCCCTAGTCCAAGACCCCCGTGGTCCCGCCTTTCTCCACGCACGCGCGTAACAACGCGACAACGAGGTGTGTGATACGTTGACTCAGGTGCGTCAAACCACATGATGAGCCATAACGAGTGGTTCTCATACCTTGCAAAACTGATGCAACCGGGAGTAGTCGCAGCAACAGACGACACTCCACATCCGATCGAGAATGTCGGTGAAGTTCCCCTGAGCCATGTCGGGCAAAAAGGGAAACTCATGAACGTGTTACACGTCTTGACAATCACGAAGAATCTGGTGTCGGTTGGGCAGATTGTCGACCAGGGGATGCAAGTCCGGTTCACGTTGTCATGAAGATCCGGAACTATGCGCGGATCATGAGGCGGAACCGCCGGGGTTCTGGACTGGAGGATTCGACATTGGCACAAGCTTTAGCGAGAAAGGAATTAAGATAGATTGAAAGAGAGAGAGATTGAGAAAAGATAGAACGCTTGATTTTAGATTGAGAGAGAGAGTAAGAACTCTTGACTTTAGATTTCAGAAACAAGTTACACCGATCAATTCGATAACGAATTTTCTTCTTCTTAATTTCATAATCAAAAGAGCCTAACCCTTCTTCTTTTCCATCCCCCTCTTTTATAGATTCTCTCATGCATATGATGCATGTGAGGGTACAAGACATGCATAAAATGCATGTTTGCCATTTGGCGCTCATGTATTACATGTGGTGCATGATAACCATGTCACTCATTTTAGCTCTCATGTATGAGAATTTACATGTAAAAGTACAATGATAGAAATAAAAATTCAACTAAATGATATGGCTTAGTGGTAAGCCTACTAACTCTTAATTAGGAGGTGCAAGGTTCGAATCCACACTTGCACTCCTTGTGTATATATATATGTGTATACATATATTTATTTATTTATTTATATATCTATCCGGTCGCCGGATGCCGGATGACGTTAGTTTGCCAGACGTCGGTTACCGTCGGTCGCCGGATGCCGGATGCGGGTTACCGTTCGGTCACCGGGTCCCAGTTCTATTACCGGATGCCAGTTTTGGTTGGGCAAAACCTTTGCAAGTAGCTAGGCCACACCCATTCATCCAATGGCTTAGTTCAAGTCACCTTGAACTCTCTATGCTCCACACATAGACACAAAGATAATAACTTTTGCTCTACCTTATATATTGTGAGATCCTTATTTCCTGTCTATGTGGGATATCTCACAGTTTTATTTTTCTCTTCTTCCTTCTCATACTTCACTCCTAGATAACTTGTCACTTCGATGTCCCTTTCTTATGTAGTAAAGTGCATCTCTTCAAGATCTTCGTCTTTTGTACTAAGATATTAAACTTACTTAGAATCAGTATATTCACTATTATTGTTTTATATGATTGACACTTGATTTCGTACGTCTTATGTAATTTTCACACCGTTGCCGAAAATTTTCACGACATCCACCCCCACCAAACCGCATGTCCTCCGGTATGTGCCAAGAAGAGAGAAAGTGAGATTTCCGCTACGGTGATCAATCAGATTCCTCCATGTCTTCATTTACATCCGCCCTATTATGTTCATCGTCAAGGTGATCGAGGTCAGGATCCTCGTCTTGTCTTTTCTTGAAAAATCTTTACTCTTTTTCCCGCAATGGGTACGACCAACCTTGATCCGTTTAGCTCTGCAAGGTGGTATGTAGCATTATCATTGTCACTTGTCACCACATACGACCCGAACCATCTTCTTGCGAACTTTCTTGTTGACTATGTTGATTGTCAAGGTTGTTGTCGTAAACCAAAACCCAATCTCCTTCTTCAATCTTCTTGGGACGAAGTCGATGCGTGTTGTCGAACCGAACTTTGTTCTTTACTCGGGCTGCCTCCATCATCTTTCGCGCTTTTTCTAGATCTTTAGGTCTTTTTTCAAGTTGCCTTATCCGCGCCGCTAATAACTCTTCTCGGCTCATCTCGTTCTCCCATGGTAATGCTACCCATGAGGCGATCGTCCTTTCGATGGGCATTACTGGTTTTTGTCCATACATAAACTTTGTCGGCATATACCCTGTCACCGAGCTATGTGTCGTTCTGTTGGCCCACAAGGCATAGGGTAATAGTCATGGCCAATTCCCGACTCGACCGTTGCATGCCCGTACGATGGCTTTGACGATAGGTCCATGCCCTCGCTCGATCTTCCCATTCGCTTCCGGATTGTAGGCAGTCATGAGGGAGAGCTTCACGCCTAGTCGTTCGAAGAGCTCCGTCGCTTCATGCGCATCTAAGTCCCCTCGGTCGGCCACTATCTTCCCCACACAACCTCTTCAAGTAGAAATTTGCAAACGACTGAAGTCGTCTTATTAGTCAAGGCTCGTCCTTCCACTTGATTTGTCAAGTCTTCTCTTGCCAGCACTAAGGACTTCATTTGTGCCACTCCCATTGGCATCGAGACTAGATCCACCATCCATTTGAAGTGGATGGTGAGTGGGTATTGTTGGGATTGCGGTCCCTCCGGATGGGATGTCCGGAGATGAATGACGGCAAGCCCGGAGACCGTTACGGAGCCGGATGATGAAGAGTACCCGGCTACGGAGCCGGATGATGAAGAGTACCCGGCTACGGAGCCGGATGATGAAGACCCCGGCTACGGAGCCGGATGATGTATGTACCCGGAGCGAGATCCGGATGCGGGGACATATTTGTGAATATGTTTGCCAAGGGCCCTTGAGGCTATATTTGTAAATAGCCCGAAAGTCATATGCGTATAAATATGACTTAGGGCAAACAGTTTTACTGTTGTTGCTCATTTTCTGTTTTTCCACTTAGAGGGAGCGAAGTGAGAGCAGCCGAGAGAGAGAGAGAGAGAGAGAGAAACGAAGAGGTCGACGCCTCTGTGTAATACCGCCGCCTGTGGCGAGGACAGCGAGCTCAAGGTCGTCGCCTTGCAGCTCGCCATTGTATGTTCCAGTGTATAGTGGTAGTTGGAGTCGTGCACTCCCGTGGTTTTTCCCGTTTAGGGTTTTCCACGTTATACCCTGTGTATTCATCTCTCTGTGTCTTTGTTTTTATTTTTCTGCTGCATTGATCCGTGTTGTCTCGGTTGTGGCCGAGAGGCGAAAGATTTGATAGCGTCAATTCTTTACAAAGTGGTATCAGAGCGACGATAACACAGAAGATGGAAGGCGGCGGTAGCGGGCAGCCGGGAATGATGGTGCTGAATGCGCAGAATTACGCCGACTGGAAGATCAAGATGGAGGATCTTCTGATTGTTCGGGACCTGTACGAACCGATTGACAGGTCGGAAATACCGAAGGGAGTACTTGAGTCGGAGTGGAAGCTCCTGAACCGGAAAGCAGTAGCGACGATCCGGCAATATGTCGATGTAAGTGTCCTGCAACATGTGGCGAACGATACGAACGCCTATGAGATGTGGAAGAAGCTGTCGGGCCTCTATGAGAGGAAGAATGCGTTGAACCGGACCTCCCTGATGAGAAAGATAGTGAACCTCAAGTACCGGGACGGCGAGAGTATGGTGGAACACGTAAGCACGTTCATGGGATTCGTGAACCAGCTTGCGGCGATCAAGTTCCCGTTGGAGGATGCAATGCAAGCCATCATCCTGATGTGTACATTGCCGGACAGCTGGGAGAATTTGGTGGTGACTCTCAGCACCTCCTGCACGGAAGACAACTTGTCCCTACAAACGGTAAAGACAAGTATTCTAAATGAAGAAGCGCGTCGGAGAGATAAAGAACCGGCCTCCGACTCGAAGGCGCTGCTTACCGAATCGGAACGGGGAAGACACTGGAACCGGAGTCCGCAAAGACGGGAGAAGTCAGGGACCCGGTCGCAGTCAAGAGGAAGACCCATTTGCTTCCACTGTGGGAAGCCGGGGCACTTCCGGAAGAATTGTCGGCATTACCGAAAGGACAACGGAGCCGACGACGCCGATTCGAAGAAGTCACCGGAGAGAAACGGTGCATACCGGGGAGCCACGGACCGGAGAGGTCCGGATCGGCGAGGGCAGGACCGGAAAGGAACGACGGCACTCGCGGCAAGTGAAGAAGAGATAATGCTCATTACCGAAGAGAGGGAGCTGAACCTTGCCGGCGTAGAGATGACCTGGGTGGTCGATTCCGGAGCGTCGTTCCACCTGACCCCGGAGAAGAAATACTTCTCATCCTACACAGCCGGTGAACATGGCTGTGTCCGGATGGGAAATGAAGGCACATGCCGGATTGCCGGCATAGGAGACGTGTGGCTGATGACATCAACCGGATGCAAGATGCTGCTGAAGGATGTGCGACACGTTCCGGAGGTCCGATTGAACCTGATCTCGGCCGGGAGGCTAGATGATGAAGGCTACACGGGTAGCATCCGGAACGGTGTCATGAAGTTCAGCAAGGGGAGCCTGATAGTGGCTCGGGCCCGGAAGGTCAACACACTGTACCTGATGAATTCCCGGCTATGTCCGGAGGAGCTGAACGTGGCAGCCGACACTGCCGGTGAGCTGTGGCACAAGAGACTGTGCCACATGAGTGAGAAGGGGATGAAGAGGCTTGTAGAAGACAACCTCATTCCAGTGAAGCATGTGCACCTGGAGAAGTGCACCGATTGCCTGGCCGGTAAGCAGAACCGAACCTCCTTCCACTCAAGGCCACCGACGAGACGTAGCGCACCCTTGGAGCTGGTGCACACTGATGTGTGTCAGGTAGAAACGAAGTCACATGGCGGAGCCCAGTACTTCGTGACATTCATTGATGATCACAGCCGGAAGCTGTGGACGGCACCGTTGAAGACAAAGGACCAAGTGTTGTCCGTCTTCAGAGAACTCCACGCGAGAGTGGAAAGAGAATCCGGCAAGAAGCTGAAAGCGATACGAGCGGATAACGGAGGGGAATACCGGGGGCAGTTCCAGGAGTACTGTCGCTCGAAGGGAATCCGGCTCGAGTTTACTGTGCCGAAGACGCCGGAACTGAACGGGCTGGCCGAGAGGATGAACCGGACCATAATGGAGAGGGTCCGGAGTATGCTAGCGCATGCGAAACTACCCAAGGGATTTTGGGCTGAGGCAATGTCGACGGCGACGTATGTGATAAATAGATCACCCTCAGTACCTTTGGACGGAGACACGCCGCAGAAAGTGTGGACCGGTAAGGAAGTGTCCTACCGGCATCTGAAGGTGTTCGGGTGTCTCACATACGTGCATGTGGCAAAGGACCGGAGAGGAAAGTTAGATCCAAAGACCCGGCCATGCATATTCCTCGGTTACGGCGACGACGAGTTCGGCTACCGAGTATGGGACCCGGTCGACAAGAAGATATTCAGGAGTCGAGATATCATTTTCATGGAGGACAAGACGCTCGCCGACTGGGAGTCGGAGAAGAAGATGAAGAGCTCCAAGTCGACCGGTGAGGATAAACTCTACGAGGAGCAGTCCCGACCGGCAAGGGACCGGTTAACACTCGAAGACCCGGCCGAAGACGGTGAAGAAACAGAACCGGCTGAAGAAGATGAAAATGATACCGGAACCGGCCCCGATCCCGAAATGGATTCGGATGAAGAAGAAGAATCGGAAGAACCGGTTACCGAAGCTCCCGAACGGAGATATCCTCTAAGAGAGAGAAGGGCCCCCCGGAGATTTCCGGAACCAGAGCACGTGCTGCTAACCGACGAGGGGGAGCCGGAGAGCTTTGAAGAAGCAAAGCACGACACCCAGAGCCGCAGGTGGTTAAGTGCCATGCAGGACGAGATGGATTCCCTGCATGAGAACCACACATATGAACTTGTGGAGTTGCCGAAAGGAAAGCGGGCACTTCGAAACAAGTGGGTGTTCAAGCTGAAACCGGGAGATGCCGGAAACCCCCCGAGATACAAAGCCCGGATCGTGGTGAAGGGGTTTCAGCAGAAGAAGGGCGTCGACTTCGACGAGATATTTGCCCCGGTAGTGAAGATGACCTCCATCCGGACGGTGCTGAGCATAGCGGCAAGCATGGACCTCGAGGTAGAACAGATGGACGTGAAGACGGCATTCCTTCACGGTGACCTCGAAGAAGAGATCTACATGCAGCAACCGGAAGGATTCGAGAAGAAAGGGAAGGAGCACCTGGTATGCCGGTTGAAGAAGAGCCTTTACGGACTGAAGCAGGCTCCCCGGCAATGGTACCGGAAGTTCGACTCCTTCATGACCGACGAAGGGTACCTCAAAACGCAGTCTGACCACTGCGTGTTTGTGAAGAAGTTCGAAGGAGGAGACTTTCTAATACTCCTCCTGTACGTGGACGACATGTTGATCGTCGGACGGGACCAGGTAAAGATACGGATGCTGAAGAAGGCTCTTCACCGAACCTTCTCAATGAAGGACCTGGGTCCGGCGAGGCAAATACTAGGGATGCACATCATCCGGGACCGGAAGAAGAAGCAGTTGTGGCTGTCACAGGAGAAGTACGTGACGAAGATGCTTCACCGGTTCAACATGTCGGAAGCAAGACCGGTCGGATCGACCCTCCCGGCAAACTGCAAGCTGTCCAGCAAGCAATGTCCCAAGACAAAAGCTGAAAAGGAGGATATGATGAAAGTACCGTATGCCTCAGCCGTCGGGAGCTTGATGTACGCCATGGTGTGTACGAGACCGGATATAGGATATGCAGTCGGAGTGGTGAGCCGGTACATGAGCAATCCCGGCAAAGAGCATTGGAACGCGGTCAAGTGGATACTCCGATACCTGAAGGGCACAGCGAATGTGTGCCTCCGATTCGGCTCCGGTAAGCCCGAACTCGACGGCTTCACCGATTCGGATATGTCGGCTGATGCAGATACCAGCCGGTCCACATCAGGGTATGTGATGACGTATGCAGGGGGAGCCGTTTCGTGGCAGTCGAGGCTGCAGAAGACGGTTGCGTTGTCAACCACGGAGGCGGAGTACATGGCAGCTGTTGAAGCCGGCAAGGAAGTAATATGGATGAAGGACTTCATTAGAGAGCTCGGTATCCGGCAGGAGGAGTACCGACTCTACTGCGACAGTCAGAGTGCAATCCACCTTGCGAAGAACGCGGCCTATCACTCCCGGACGAAGCACATCCAGCGAAGATATCACTGGATCCGGGAAAGGATAGAAGACAAGGAGTTCGTGCTGACGAAGGTCCACACGGACGAGAACGGGTCGGATATGCTGACCAAGGTGCTCACACCCGACAAGCTGGAAGCATGCCGGAAGAGGATCGGATTGGAGAGACATCCCATGCCGAAGTGAAGGGGGAGTTTGTTGGGATTGCGGTCCCTCCGGATGGGATGTCCGGAGATGAATGACGGCAAGCCCGGAGACCGTTACGGAGCCGGATGATGAAGAGTACCCGGCTACGGAGCCGGATGATGAAGAGTACCCGGCTACGGAGCCGGATGATGAAGAGTACCCGGCTACGGAGCCGGATGATGAAGACCCCGGCTACGGAGCCGGATGATGTATGTACCCGGAGCGAGATCCGGATGCGGGGACATATTTGTGAATATGTTTGCCAAGGGCCCTTGAGGCTATATTTGTAAATAGCCCGAAAGTCATATGCGTATAAATATGACTTAGGGCAAACAGTTTTACTGTTGTTGCTCATTTTCTGTTTTTCCACTTAGAGGGAGCGAAGTGAGAGCAGCCGAGAGAGAGAGAGAGAGAGAGAGAAACGAAGAGGTCGACGCCTCTGTGTAATACCGCCGCCTGTGGCGAGGACAGCGAGCTCAAGGTCGTCGCCTTGCAGCTCGCCATTGTATGTTCCAGTGTATAGTGGTAGTTGGAGTCGTGCACTCCCGTGGTTTTTCCCGTTTAGGGTTTTCCACGTTATACCCTGTGTATTCATCTCTCTGTGTCTTTGTTTTTATTTTTCTGCTGCATTGATCCGTGTTGTCTCGGTTGTGGCCGAGAGGCGAAAGATTTGATAGCGTCAATTCTTTACAGGTATGCCGGTCGTAACTCATCACGATGACGTATATTTGAATGTATTTGGCAAGTTTCGCATGTGGACACGAAATGGAGTACATCTTTGTACATGCTTGGCCACCAGTACTTCTCCTTCAACTTTTCAAACATCGCCCATGTTCCTCTATGACCTGCCCAAGTACTCTCGTGGAATTCGGTCATCATTGTCTCTTGCTCTTCTTTCTTCACCACCACTCGACGTGGTATTCTTGTCTTTCTTTTTGGATGTCGCCAAAGGAATCCTCCCTTCAAGTAGTACCGGTAAGCTTTCTTCCGGATTCGTAGGGCCTCCTCCTTTGTCAACGAAGCATCTTCCGTCAATGTTCTTAGGAATCTACCGATCAGTAACCACTCTCTTTCGTACTCGTTCTCGTTGAAGGCCTGGAGAGTTTGCGTGTCCTAGTCTTCCGCCGATAATCGAACCATCTTGAAGAAGTCGAGGGCGACATCTTCATCTTCCGAAACCATGTCGCATGCATTTTCAAATCTTGCCCTCGATAGCATGTCAGCCATGGCGTTCTTCTTCCCTGCAATGTGACGGATTTCTGGGTTTAAAGACTTGATGTCGGCGATCCACCTTAGCACATCCCGAGACCATTCCGAGAATTGGGAGACAATCTGTCTCTATTATCACTTCCAACCCGATCAAGTAATCTTTGTCTATCTTCACTGTCGACACAATACCCTAATGTTCCCACATGACTTGGGCATATCTTTGTTGCCATTCGCTGAGAATCTTTGCTCCGAACCGGTCGGCATATCGCGCATTATCTTCTCCTTCTTGATTGATGACCCACCCGATTCCGGTTGGGCTCGTATTGACGGTCACGTAAATCATCTTCCCTTCGGCATAGTCAACCTTCCTTAGTGCCGGAGCTTCGAGAAGTAGTTTCTGTTAGGAAACAAGTTCCTCCGGATGGGAAGTGAGAAGAATAGTGTTGATGAGCAAACTCGGCCGAGGTTTGGGTTTTCCACGTAAACATCCTGCGTACTCTTCTCTTCTTCGTGTCGTGTTTTATTTCCCATTTTCTGTGTATGATTCTAAGCTCGGTTGTGGCCGAGCGTTGCGTATAACGAGCATTTAGTTCCCGTCAATACGGTGTTGCATTGACATGAGTCTATACAACAACTTCAATGAAGAGATCAAGGCTCATGAGCTCTGGGAGAAGATCCGCATTATGTTTCAGAACAAAAATGTTTTTAATCAAGAAGCTAGTAAGACTTCGGTACCAAGATGGCTATAACATGGTGGAGCACATGAATGCCTTCCAAGGGCTGATCCACCAGGCAACATCATTGGAAGTACCTCTCGCCGATGAGGTACTAGCACTACTCCTGCTCGGTTCCCTCCCAGATAGCTGGGAGACGTTGGTTGTCACTTTGGGCAATGCCGGGCTGGAAGGGAAACGGTTATCCCTGGCAAGAGTGAAGTCGAGCTTGCTAGATGAGGAGGTGCGTCGGAAAGACAAGGATACGAAATCCGACTCCAAAGCGCTCATTACCGAATCGGAACGTGGAAAACAAAGGAACCGTAGTCCCCAGAATCGGGAGAAGTCGGGGACATGGTCAAAGTCAAGGGGGAGGCCTACCTGCTTCTATTGCGGAAAGCCGGGACACTTCCAGAAGAATTGTCGGCACTTCCGAAAAGACAAGGAAACCGATGGTACCGATTCGAAGCGGACACCGGATCGGAACGGTAAAGACCGGAGGGGAATGGACCGGAAGGGAACGATGGCAATCGTGGCAAGTGAAGAAGAGTTGATGCTCATCACTAAGGAGAGTGAGCTAAACCTTGCCGGCGACGAGATGACCTAGGTGGTCAACTCTGAAGCGTCGTTCCACCTTACTCGGGACCGGAAATGCTTCTCATCCTACTCAGCCAGTGATCATGGTTGTGTCCGGATGGGGAATGAAGGTACATGCCAAATTGTCGGCATAGGAGACGTGTGGTTGACAACACCAACCGGATGCAAGCTGCTGCTGAAGGATGTCCGACACGTTCCAGAGGTTCGTTTGAATCTGATATTAGCTGGTCAGCTAGATAATGAAGGCTACACGGGTAGCATCCGGAACGGTGTTATGAAGTTCAGCAAACGGAGCCTGATTGTGGCTCGGGCTTGAAAGGTCAACACGGTGTACCTGATGAATGCCCTGTTATGCCTGGAAGAAGTGAACGTGGCTTCCGACACTGCCGGTAAGCCGTGGCACAAGAGGCTATGTCACATGAGTGAGAAGGGGATGAAGAGCCTTGCAGACGACAACCTCATTCCAATAAAGAACGTGCACTTGGAGAAGTGCACTGATTGTCTGGCCGGTAAACAAAACCGGACCTCCTTCCGATCGAGGCCACACTGATGAGACATAATGCACCACTGGAGTTGGTGCATACTGATG
This sequence comes from Azolla caroliniana, assembly GCF_043228905.1. Taxonomy (NCBI): domain Eukaryota; kingdom Viridiplantae; phylum Streptophyta; class Polypodiopsida; order Salviniales; family Salviniaceae; genus Azolla; species Azolla caroliniana. The sequence continues at coordinate 8,888,787 of NW_028230439.1, read as the reverse complement.
TATGTCAAGTGGACACGAAGTCACATGCCGGATTGCAATACTTCGTGATGTTCATAGATGACCACAGCCGGAAGCTGTCGGCCACACCGTTGAAGACGAAGGATCAGGTTCTATCTGTCTTCAAAGAGCTCCACGCGAGAGTGGAAAGAGAAACCGGCCGGAAGCTGAAGGCGGTTCGAGTAGATAACGGAGGTGAATATCGGGGGTAGTTCGAGGAATACTGTCGCTCGAAGGGAATCTGGCTCGAATTTACCGTGTCGAAGACGCCGGAACTAAACGGGTTGGCCGAGGGGATGAACCGGGCCATAATGGAGAGGGTCCGGAGTATGCTAGCGCATGCAAAATTACCCAAGACGTTTTGGTTTGAGGCGTTGTCGACAATGACGTATGTGATAAACAGATCACCTTCAGTGCCTTTGGATGGAGACACACTGCAGAAGGTGTGGACCGGTAAGGTAGTGTCCTACCGGCATCTGAAGGTGTTCGGGTGTCTCGCATACGCGCATGTTGCTAAGGACCGGAGAGGAAAGTTGGATCCAAAGACCCGGCCATACATATTCCTCGGATATGGCGATGATGAGTTCGGCTACAGAGTGTGGGATCCGGTTGACAAGAAGACTCTTGCCGACTGGGAGTCGGAGAAGAAGATAATGAACTCCGATGAGATTCGGACACACCCGGCTACAAGCCGGTTGACACTCAAAGAACCAGCTGGTTACGGTGAGGATACCGAACCAGCAGAAGAAGAAGTAGAGAAAGCTAAAATCGGAACCGGCCAAGACCTCGAATCGGATTCGGATGAAGAACAAATAGTGGAGCCGGTTGCCGAAGGCCAAAGACGGAGATATCCTCTCAGAGAGAGAAGGGCCTCCCGGAGATTTCCGGATGCAGAGCATGTGCTGCTAACCGATGAGGGAGATCCAGAAAGCTTCCAAGAAGTGAAGGATGACATGCAGGATGAGATGGATTCCCTGCATGAGAACCATATGTACGAATTAGTGGAGTTGCCGAAAGAAAAGCGGGCACTCCGAAATAAGTGCGTGTACAAGTTGAAACCGGGAGATGTTGGCAAACCCCTAAGATACAAAGCCAAGATCGTAGTGAAGGGGTTCCAACAGAAGAAGGGTGTGGACTTCGACGAGATATTTGCCCCGGTAGTAAAGATGACTTCCATCCGAACGGTGCTGAGCATAGCGGCAAGCATGGACCTCGAGGTAGAGCAGCTGGATGTGAAGACGACATTCTTTCACGGTGACCTCGAAGAGGAGATCTACATGTAGCAACCGGAAGGATTTGTGGAGAAAGGGAAGGAGCACCTGGTTTGCCAGTTGAAGAAGAGCCTGTACGGACTAAAGCAGGCTCCCCGACAATGGTACCGGAAGTTCAACTCCTTCATGACCGACCAAGGGTATCACAAAACGCAAACTGATCACTACGTGTTTGTGAAGAAGTTCGAAGGAGGCGACTTCCTGATACTCCTTCTGTACATGGACGGCATGTTGATCGTCGGACGGAACCAAGCCAAAATACGGATGCTGAAGAAGGTTCTCAACCGAACTTTCTCAATGAAAGACTTGAGCCCGGCAAGACAGATATTGGGGATGCACATCATCCGGGACCGGTCAAAGAAGCAATTGTGGTTGTCATAGGAGAAATACGTGACAAAGGTGCTTCACCGGTTCAACATGTTAGAAGCAAAACCAGTCAGATTGACACTCCCGGCAAACTGCAGACTATCCGGTAAGCAAAGCCCGAAAACGAAAGTAGAGAAGGTTGATATGATGAATGTTCCATATGCCTCTGCCGTTGGGAGCTTGATGTACGCAATGGTGTGTACTTGGCCAGATACTGGATACGCAATCGGAGTGGTGAGCCGGTTTACGAGCAATCCCGGCAAGGAGCACTAGAACGCGGTCAAATGGATACTCCGGTACCTGAAGGGCACCTCGAATATGTGTCTCCGATTCGGCTCCGGTAAACCTCAACTTGACGATTTTACTGATTCGGACATGTTGGCTAATGTGGATACCAGCCGGTCTACATCCGGGTATGTAATGACATATGCAGGGGGGGTTGTTTCGTGGCAGTCGAGGCTGCAGAAGACGGTTGCATTGTCAACCACAGAGGTGGAGTACATGGCGGCTGTGCAAGCCGACAAGGAAATATTATGGATGAAGGACTTCATCGGAGAGCTCAGTATCCGGCTAGATGAATACCGGCTCTATTGCGGCAGTCAAAGTGCCATCCACCTTGCTAAGAACGCAGCGTACCATTCCAGGACGAAGCACATCCAACGTAGATATCACTGGATCCGGGAGCGAGTAGAAGATCAAGGGTTCGCGCTGACTAAGATCCACACGGCCGAGAACGGGTTAGATATGCTGACCAAAGTACTGATAGCCAACAAGCTGGTTGCATGTCGGAAGCGGATCGGACTAGTAAGACATCCCATGCCGGAGTGAAGGGGGAGTTTGTTAGGAAACAAGTCCCTCCGGATGGGAAGTGAGAAGAAAAGTGTTGAATCCGGATGTGGAGTACCCGATAAGGAAGACTCGGTGAGAACCAGATGTTGCAGACCCGGTGAGAACCTCTCATCGGATGGAAGGGACATATATGTAAATATGTTCCAAAGAGCCCACGGGGGCTATATTTGTAAATATCCCGAAAGTCATATTAGTATAAATATGACCTAGGGCAAACTTAATAGATATGATGAAAGAGTTATTGGTGTAACTTCTGTATAGTGTGTAAGAGAGAGAGAGGGAGAGAGAGCGACATACCGAGATTGTGCCTCTATTGTTACCGCCTGGTGGCGAAGCGAGGGAGCAAGAGGTCGTTGCCTCTGTGCCCCATTGTTGTAATCTTGATATAGTGATATTTTGCAGTCTGAGAGCTGCCGTGGTTTTTCCCATATATGGGTTTTCCACGTTAACATCCAGTGCACTCTCTTCTTTATTGTTTCGTGTTTAGATACATCTCTCCACATCCTTGTTTTCTGTGATTGATCCGACATCTCGATTGTGGCTGAGCATAACTTAGGGAGGCGTATTCCTATCAGTTTCTTCAATCTTCGCATCGCATTTGTGTGCTCGTCTCGCCATTCGAACTTCATTTTTCTCTTTAGTAGTTCATATAACGGTTCGGCGACATGAGCGTAGTGCGGAATCCAGATATGATAAAATGTGCATGCTCCAAGGAACCTTCTAACCTCTGTTTGGTTTTCGCATTCTTCTTTCATGTATTGGATCGCGTTCACTTTGTATGGTGAAGGCTTCCGGCCGTATGGCCCACACAAGTGACCTACCACCAAGATCTCCGGTTGCCCGAATGCGGATTTTTATCTCGAAAATGTCAAATTCGCATCTTGGAGCCTTTGAAGCTGTTAAGAGTCTATTACTAATCAATAGACCAAATCAAGAAAAAAGGAAGAAAATAGATTGGATAGAAGAACCCGTTCCACCCGACCACCCCCGAGCTATGATCTAGACATAGCCAACCTACCACCGACGTCCCATACCACCGGATATTAGGATGACTAATACCTTGGAAGAGATAAACACGATCGTCGAGACGAAAGCCTAGCCCGCACCACCGGTGTCTACGACAGCAGCCTTCCGACGTGATCCCTATGAGGGTAGCTAAGCCTCATATTTATACCTTTTCCTAGGCCCCTTGAATAGATGTGCCTTTCTAAAAGGCTCTCTATTCATTGGTTGTCTAAATCATGATAGTGCATGCACATATCATTCATTCTATCCAATCATTAGTCCCCTTTTTAATAATAGTGAACATACCCTTCACTAATGTAAATATTAGGGACCTACCCTCACCAACGTTATGTGTACATAACATACTCCCCTACTTCAAAAGATTGCACTCTTGCAATATAAAGTGAGGAAATTGTGCCTTAAGCGAATGCTCGCGTTCCCATGTGGCATCATCAATAGGTTTATCCATCCATTTGATCTTGAATAGCCGAATCTCTTTAGAACGTAAACGTTTAGTACGAGAATCAAGAATTCGTTCAGGAACATGAGGTTTGTAAGAAAAATCCTCTAATGTTACAAGATCTTGGATTGTGATGGTGTTATCACCAGAGCCTAAAAATGGTTTTAGACGACTGACGTGAAAAATAGGATGAATACCAACGTTACGAGGTAAGGCAAGGTGATAAGCAGATGACCCAACTCGCTTAAGGATTTCAAATGGGCCACAATATCGTGGGGCTAACTTAGTGCACTTGCCCGTAGATAATGACATAGAATCAGTCGGGACACGCAAAAAAACTTTTTGACCAATAGTAAATGCACGAGGACGTCTATCCCGATCAGCATAAAATCGAGCACGATCTTGAGCTGTCTTGACATTTTCTTTGGCAATATGCAACATTTGGTTCATGTCTTGCAAAAAATTGCGTGTACTGTCTAATGTATCACGATGAATCGTGACATCAACTGGGGCACGTGGCTGAAAACCATACATCAACATAAAAGGACTATATCCAGTGGATGTATGTTTAGAGCTATTATAGGCAAATTCTAAGATAGGAAGGTATTGCTCCCACTTAGAAGGGGTTTTTGCTACATAAGCTCGAAGCATGTCCTCAATAATTTGATTAACTCGTTCAGTTTGTCCATCAGACTGAGGATGATCTGCGGAACTCATGCTCAAGGTAGTTTCTAGTTTCTTAAAGACCTGAGTCCAAAAGTCACTAGTAAACTTGGAATCTCGATCACTAACAATATCCATCGGTAATCCATAAAAACGAAATAACTCATCAACAAATTGATAAGCCAACTGTTGAGCGGTTACCATGGTTTTTGTAGGAATAAATCTAGCTAATTTTGTTAGCCTGTCAACGACAACCCATATGGCATCATGACCCCTCTGTGTACGAGGTAAACTAACAATAAAATCCATCGAGATACTTTCCCATTTATTGTTGGGAATATCTAAGGGATGTAAAAGACCAGTAGCTTTAAGTCGTTCCGACTTATTAATCTGACATTGTAAGCATTGAGTTACGTATTTATGCACGTCAGAGCACATCTTAGGCCAGAAAAAAGTACACGAGATGAGAACGAGTGTGCGTTGTATTCCAGGATGACCAGCAGATGGTGCATCATGACATTCATGAAAAAATTTCTGTTTAACATTTGGTAAATCTGGAACACAGACCTTTCCACTACGGTAGAGCAAACCGTTTATAATGTGAAAGGTCGCCTTCGAGGGTAGGGTGCTAGTATCGGCATCTAAACCAGATTCGGCTTTCGTCCAGTATTTTGAGAAATAACTGTCATCAAGGTATTTCCCTCGAAGGTGATCTAAAAGATCAGATTTTATTTCCGTGAAGCTAAGCATGTTAACTTCTTTAATGCGACTAAGAGCATCAGCAACAGTGTTCATAGAACCCTTGCGATATCGTATGGAAAAATCAAAATCTTGCATAAGGTCAGCCCAACGGCCTTTACGACCAACAAGATCGGGCTGGTCACAAAAATACTTTAATGATTGATGGTCTGTTGTAACCACAAATTTATGTCCATAGAGATAGTGCCTCCATGTTTTAAGTGCGTGTATCACCGCAAACAACTCTTTCTCTTGAACCGAATACCGAGATTGAGCAGCATCAAGCTTCTTACTTTCAAAAGCAATAGGGTGACCACCTTGATAAAGAACGGCACCAATAGCATAATCACTAGCATCGGTTTCAATTGAGAAAGGCTTAGAAGGGTCTGGTAATAGAAGAGTGGGAGCCTGACACACATGCTCCTTGAGTGTCTCAAATGATTTGTCAAGTTGTTCATTCCATGAAATTGGTTTGACAGACTTACGTGGATGACCTTTTAAAAGGTCAGTTAATGGCGTAGTCAATTTGGAATAGTTACGAATTGATTTTCGTAAAAATCCAACAAACCCTAAGAATGATCTAAGTTCACGAATATTACGAGGAATGGGCCAAAGTTTAACCTTTTCAATACGAGAAGGTTCAATTTCAACGCCATTTTCTGTAATTAAATGACCTAGGTACACAATAGATTTTTGGAAGAAGTCACATTTTGAATGTTTTGCATAGAAAGAGTTGTCACGCAACTTTCGCAAAACAAATTGAACATGTTGAACATGATCTTGCAAGGTACGGCTATATATCAAAATATCATCCAAGAAGACGACAACAAAATCACCGAGTTGATCTCGGAAAACATCATTCATCGCTTGTTGGAATGTGGCTGGAGCATTAGCCAACCCAAACGGCATGACTAAAAACTCATAATGGCCATAGCGCGTACGAAAAGCGGTTTTAGGAATATCATCCTCGGCGATGCGAATCTGATGATAACCAGTTCGTAAGTCAATTTTCGTAAAATATCGAGCCCCGTGCAAACAATCAATCAAATCATCGGCACGAGGTAATGGATATGCATTCTTAATTGTCATTTTATTCAAACGGCGATAATTGATACACATTCGCCACGAACCTTCCTTCTTCTTGACTAATAGAACTGGCGCACCCCAAGGTGATTTACTATACCTAATGTGGCCCATACTCAAGTATTCCTTAAGTTGTTTAGCGATCTCATCCTCTTCTAATCGACTAAGTCGGTAAGGTGGAATGCTCACAGGAGCAGCCCCAGGGATGAGTTCAATTTGATGGTCCACATTACGTTTAGGTGGTAAAGTAAGCGGTAATTCAGTAGGAAACACATCTTGAAAATCCTCTAAAATAGAGTTGAGTAATCGTTGCTCAAAATGTGGTAATTGTGTGGCGTCAATATTAAAATAATAAAATTGAACCGCAAGATCAATTACACACGAATAAATTAATGAACTAGAATACTCACTTAAAGATTTAGAAGACACAAGTGAATGAGAAGGAAGTTTGGAACATTGTATAAAATGTTTACAATTATTAAGTTCAAATGTGATTGAGTGATTAACCCAATCAATGGACAAAGAAGGGTTTTTATTAAAAAACCAAGGATATCCTAAAATGACATCTGCGGATTGCAATTTCATAACATGAAAGTCAAGCTTCTCCAAATAAGTATCTATTTGAATTGGCAGTTGACAAACAATGCCACTGATGTATTGAACGTTTCCATTTGCCATGTGAACTTGATAGATATGATCACTTGTGTTTATGTGGAGCTCCATTTGCTGCACAAAGTGATCATTAAGAAAATTGTGAGAACTACCGGAATCAAACAAGAAATGTGCTTGTGTTCCATTGATATATCCGACTGCTCGGAGTAAATCATTAGGTCCAAGTAAATGTGAAGGAAAAGTGCATTCACATAAACTTAAGTGATTGGTATGAACTTCAACAATATCAAAAGACTCACCTGTGTGACTCGTAGATTTGTCTTGAGGAGGGGTGTTCATTGACTTCCTCTCAAGACGACGACAGGTATCCTTTGTGTGGCCCCGCTTCTTGCAATATGCACAGAAGAGGTTCGGTTTCTTTGAGTCGCGGTCAAGAGTGTCACTGGATTGCTTACGTTTCCCAATGAACTTGACATTCGGAGTTTTGGCGAACTCAGGTTTATTGTGGTGTTTCTTGGAAGTCCTATGGTATCGCAACACAATGTTGACGGCTTCCTCGAAAGTTGTGGGGTCCTTGTCATGGACAATCCAATGATAATCCCCATTGGGAATACCATTCAAAAAACAAGCGACAAACCATTTCTCACCCGTAAGTCCCGATTTTTGGATCTGGGTCCGAGCGTGATGCACATAATCCTCGAGAGAGGTAAATGGCTTACTAGACAATGTGAGCAAGTGTTGCGCTTGTTCGGTTTGAGAAGGTGGCTGCAAGAATTGTTTCTTAAAAACATCAACGAAACCTTCCCAAGTTGTGGGTAAGTTTTTTGCGGTCCTTAGGCCACGCCACCAAGCAGCAGCTCGGCCACCTAACTCACGACCGACATAACCAATTTTTACTGCATCGGGCTTGGGATGAAGCTCAAAGTGAGACTCCCAACGACCAAGCCAAGTGCTAATGGCCTCCTCGGTTCTTTCTTTCTTATCTCCCTTGAAAGGCGTGACTACGAAGGAAGGTTCACCTTCTTTCTTGGACTCAATAGTTAATTCTTGGAATTTCTTTTCCAATGCCATATTGGCCTGTCTCATTTCGGCCAATTGATTCAAGGTAGTAGTGAGCAATTGCTCAATAGTGATCTCAGCTTGTGTGCGAGATGCGGATTGGGGTTGAGAGGTCTCATTTGGAGAGATCGTTCCAACTGCGTTCAAAACTTGTTCCATGATGCACGTTGTGGGTATGCAATAAAATAAGGAGGTTCAGAAAATACACAAGCAAAATGAATGCTTGAAATTTTGATTGAAAGAACTTTATCCAAGAAAGTATCTCATGTCTTTACCCCTCTAGACATATGAGATGTGATTCGAGATCCGATAACTATGGTAACACTATGGTGTTTTAAAAACCATGGGGGAAAACATAGCTAAGATGTATTTCTCGGATCTCTATCTTGAGTAATCATGGCGGCTCCCCGAGGCTCAACCATGGTTCTTACATCAATGAAATTTCCTAGATAGCCTTATATTAATGCCAACCCATCATGTATTATATGGTCGAGAAAGTGTATTACGTGAAAAAACAAGTGCACTCACAAGTAATATTCTAGTCTTGCGAGCAATAAGCAAACGTGATGATAAAATGATAAAATAAGGCACTACTCATAAGAGTTAAGTAGTGACGAAAACAAGGGTAAAAAAAAAAAAGAACCCATGTGTTACCTACGAAAAAAACAATGTCACAAATAAATGGGAAGTGCAAGGTATGCACATATACATCCCAATATGATTGTTATAACTTGCACAATTGTGACATAAGCCACAAATTGATACAAGTGATGACGGTGTTGTGCGCAAAGATGTAATACTCAAATCCATGAGTAAAACATCAATAAGGGAACTCATATGGTTTTACTCGTTTTCTAAGGCTTGATGATAAGAGTTAAACCTAGATGACCCGTTGAAAAAAAAATCGTTCAACAAGCCACTCCATACGAAAAAAATAGTCTACACGTAAAGGTTACATTAAATTAAACGATGTAAATACTTTATACATGAAAAGGAAGTGGAAAAAGGAGAGTTAATTGTGGGCGGGTAAATAATAATTACTAGAAAATCATATAAGTGAAACAATACTTATGAAATTAAGATTTAATTAGAATAATCAACAATTAGGTGTATGGAATCAAACATGCCCTAAGATACGAAACCCTAGGGTAGTTGACATGCACCTCCTCAAGACCACCACATATCCCTAGAATCGGCCAAGTAATGGCTAATTAAAGAGGAAAGTGGCATAGGTAAGTGACATATACCTCGTCAAGGCCACATCATCCCTTAGAATCGGCCAATTGATGGCTAATTAAAAAGGAATGTGGCATATGTAAGCTACATATACCTTGTCAAGGCCACAACATCCCATAGAATCGGCCAATTGATGGCTTAATAGAGAGTAGAGTGGCATAGGTAGGCAACATACACCTCGTCAAGGCCACATCATCCCTTAGAATCGGCCAAGTGATGGCTCAATAGAGGGGAAGAGTGGTATACTCAACATCATATGCAAAACGGCCATGAGATAAGCGTGTGCGATTAGAGCAAACACGCTCGACCCAATGCACAAGAATAATTATTATCGTAAGAGTTCAAGAGAGGAGAGAGTGGGATATATATCGCAATATGCAAAAGGCCATGAGTTGAGCGTGTGCAATTAGTGCAAACACGCTCGGCCCGATGCATAATAATAAGTAAAATCGTAGCGTAGTAGGAGGTAGAAAGAAAGAGAATAAAACGTAATACCAATTTGATTCGACCATAAAGAATGCATAATAGAAAAAGAGAAGAAATCAAAAAAGAAGAATACCGGGTTTAGAGTGTTGTTTTGATCCTGAGAAGAGCATGACGAGCCTTGTTAGATCCCCCTCGCTCACACGCAAAAAACATCAAAACAACAAAAAAATTGTTAGTAAAAGCTCTGATACCACTGTTAAGAGTCTATTACTAATCAATAGACCAAATCAAGAAAAAAGGAAGAAAATAGATTGGATAGAAGAACCCGTTCCACCCGACCACCCCCGAGCTATGATCTAGACATAGCCAACCTACCACCAACGTCCCATACCGCCGGATATTAGGATGACTAATACCTTGGAAGAGATAAACACGATCGTCGAGACGAAAGCCTAGCCCGCACCACCGGTGTCTACGACAGCAGCCTTCCGACGTGATCCCTATGAGGGTAGCTAAGCCTCATATTTATACCTTTTCCTAGGCCCCTTGAATAGATGTGCCTTTCTAAAAGGCTCTCTATTCATTGGTTGTCTAAATCATGATAGTGCATGCACATATCATTCATTCTATCCAATCATTAGTCCCCTTTTTAATAATAGTGAACATACCCTTCACTAATGTAAATATTAGTGACCTACCCTCACCAACGTTATGTGTACATAACAGAAGCACATTCTCGCAATCTTTCATTTGATCCGCAACGAACTTTCTACAACCTTCCTTATCTTTCGATTCATCTTTCTCCTCATCTGAACATCCTTTTATCGGAATATCATCCAAGAATGGCATCGTGATGTCCGGGATGCAATCCTTCAAGACTTTATTCATGGCATTCACCATATGAGCCACCGAGTTCGTTGCGCCTTGGGGTAAGGTACACATCCGCACAAGCCCGATCGGAGTCCTCATGGTTGTAATGTCCTGAATGTCGATCGCCAATTGGAATTGGTCATATCCGGAGTAGAGATCGGCAATGGATTAGATGGACCGGCCTTCAAACACTTTGGCAAATTCGTCCATGCTCGGACCGATTCCGGCATTTCGAATTGTCACCTTGTTGACGGGTTGAAGATCTTGGATGAATTGCAATGATCCATTCTTCTTTGGCACCGTGAACCACCTATTGGAATAAGGACAATCCTCCATTTGTAAAGGTCGACTCATCTCCGCATCGTCCTTCTTTTTTGCGTTCCTTGTTTCATGTCTTTTTGATGGGCTTTGCTCTTCTATTCTTTTTCTCTTTTCTTCGACGAACACGTCGTGGTTGTCGCACATCACTTCCGTGAGTATGGTGTTGTCGTCCACCGGATCTGACCATCCTGTTATACTTTGTACACTTCGATCCGCAAGCTTTACTTCGTTCAAAGTGAGTTTTCCCTTCTTCTGATATTCGAGAACGGAAGTCCAAAACTTTGCTCCCGCTCTAGCAACTTTAGTCTTGTCTTTCCCAACTCTTATTCCGGCCGACGCAGCATAGTGCATCGCATCCACATGAGTTGCATCAGCATCCTCCATAGCTTTCTTCATTCCTCCTCTTATGAAATTCACCCGTAGGGGTCTTCTAGTCTCGCTCGAGCAGATCATGTTGTCATCTATGTACACGATATTTTGTCGGATCTCCTTTGGAAGGCTCGCGCAATCCCTTCTCATGTGATCCATGCTATCACACCACACGCATCTAAAGGGTTCTTTTGCTTTAGGGCCCCGACGATTCATGTTGTCTAGTGTAACCATCTCAAACTTCTTCGCCAGTTCTTTGATGATGTTGTCATCAACCTTCTTTTCTTCCGGGCTGCTTTGTTTGGGCGGCTCAGCTACTTTCGGTTGTCTAGTTTTCTCCACAACAGTCGATCCCGCCAAGTCGGTGTCATCAACCCACTGACAACGCTTGTCGAGCCTATTGCATGCTCACTTTACCGCAACCCAGTCCGCCACAAGCCCATTTGCTTGGGTATCATCTTCGAGAAGAGTTCCCAATTCTCGTCTATCCTTCATGTCCACAGCTTTCAAGAAGTACAAAGTCTTGTCTTCTTCAAGCAACACTTGGTCCGTGTTGGGGAGACGACTAAACATCTAGTTGAATTCGTCATACACCCTCGATGCACTCATCTTCTTATTCTTCTTCTCTATCCACTTCATCAGGGCATGTCGAGTCATCCTTGTTGAGTCTTCAATCGCGAACTCCGCTAGTATCGTTTTCTCGAACTCGGACCATGTTGTCATACCTTCTTGAAGTTCAATGACACATCTTTGGACGTTGTTGGCGACAACTCTCTTGAAGCTTGCGATTTCACGTGCTTCGGACACGTCCCTCTGATTCATCTCCCTTCTATATGTATCAAGGAACATTGTAACGTTCCTTCCATCAAATTGACCCTCGTGCTCTACGACACGGTTGACGACCTTCTCCATGCTTGCACCGTTGTCTCGAGATCTCATCATTTGTTCGACGATTACCATCATCCTTTCAAGCTCTTATGCTTGGTTGCTTGAGGATGCCATCTCCAAGTATTAATTTCGGCTTGATCCTTCCTACTGTCTCTTTCACGTTGGGTTCACCACTTAATTATGTCGTGAAGATCCGTCACTAAGCGCGGATCGTGAGGCGGAACCGCTGGGGTTCTAGACCGGAAGGATTCGACGTTGGCACAAGCTTTAGCGAGAAAGGAATTAAGATAGATTGAAAGAGAGAGAGATTCAGAAAAGATAGAACGCTTGATTTTATATTGAGAGAGAGATTAAGAACTCTTGACTTTAGATTTCAGAAACAAGTTACACGATCAATTCGATAACAAATTTTCTTCTTCTTACTTTCATAAGCAAAAGAGCCTAACCCTTCTTCTTTTTCATCCCCCTCTTTTATAGATGCTCTCATGCATATGATTCATGTGAGTGTACAAGACATGCATAAAATGCATGTTTACCATTTGGCGCTCATGTATTACATGTGGTGCATGATAACCATGTCACTCATTTTAGCTCTCATGTATGAGAATTTACATGTAAAACTATAATGATAAAAATAAAAATTCAACTAAATGTTATGGCTTAGTGGTAAGCCTACTAACTCTTACCTAGGAGGTGCAAGGTTCAAATCCACACTTCTACTCCTTGTGTATATATATATGTGTATACATATATTATTTATTAATTTATATATCTATCCGGTCGCCGGATGCCGGATGTCACCGGTTAGCCGAATGCCGGTCATCGCCGATTACCGTTGATTGCCGAATGACGCCGGTTTGCCAGATGCAGTTACCGTCGGTCGCCGGATGACGCCAGTTCGCCGGATGCTGCCAGTTATCGTCGGTCGCCAGATTCCGGTTCTATTGCCGGTTGCTGAATGCTGAATGCCGGTTACCTTTCAGTCGCCGGATCCCGGTTCGGTTGCCAGATGCTGGATGCCAGTTACCATTCGTTCGCTAGATGCCGGTTCAGTCACCGGGTCTCGGTTCCGTTGCCGGATGCCGGTTACGTTGCCGGTCCGGTTTTGGTTAGCTTAGTTCAAGTCACCTTGAACTCTCTATGCTCCACACATAGACACAAAGATAATAGCTTTTGCTCTACCTTATATATGGTGAGATCCTTATTTCCTGTCTATGTGGGATATCTCACAGTTTTATTTTTCTCTTCTTCCTTCTCATACTTCACTCCCATATAACTTGTCACTTAGATGTCCGTTTCTAATGTAATAAAGTGCATCTCTTCAAGATCTTCGTCTTTTGTACTAAGATATTAAACTTACTTAGAATCAATATATTCACTATTATTGTTTTATATGATTGACACTTGATTTCGTACGTCTTATGTAATTTTCACACCATTGCCGAAAACCGTCATGACAACGCATCTCGGGTGCTTCATCGAGGAGGAAGGCCAAGTTATTGCGCAAGGGCGCAGAGATGGGAGGATGTTTATCCTCGACACCAATGACGTTGGCACCGCAATGTTCGCAAAAGGACAAAAAGTCGAGTCGGATATGGACTTGTGGCACAAGCGGATAGGCCACGTCAACTATCAAAGGCTTTAGGACTTGCAATCGAAACAAGTTGTGTTCGGATGCAGATGGGTGTAGAAAGTGAAATACAACACCGACGACTCTGTCAATCGCTACAAGGCCCGGTTAGTAGCGAAAGGCTACTCGTAGAAGCACGACATGGATTACGATGAGACCTTCACGACGGTCGCGAAGATGACTACTGTGCGAGTCCTGCTAGCCGTAACAGCGGCGAAAGGGTGGCACTTACATCAAATAGATGTAAAGAATTCGTGCCTACAAGGAGATCTTAAGGAACAGGTGTACATGGTACAACCCCCCGGATTTCTATCCGAACAAAACCCTTCAGTAGTTTGCCGACTGAAGAATTCCATCTACAGACTTAAGCAAGCACCGCGAGCCTGGAACACGAAGATTACGCAACAGTTGCGTAAGATGGGTTGCGCCGTTGAAGTCAGACTCTTCACTATTTGTTCGACAAGGTCAACAAGGACTGGTTAGCCTTCTTTTGTATGTTGATGATTTGGTGATTGCTGGTGCCGACTTGAACTAAATCCGCTGTGTGAAGTCTCAACTTGTGACATCTTTCGAAATGAAGGATCTTGGAGACCTTCATTACTTCCTCGGGATCGAAGTGATCCGTAACCCGAAAGGCATATTAATTAGCCAGCACCACTATGCACTGAATATGCTCTTCAAGTTGTAAGCCCAGCTCAACCCCTCTAGACAGAAACATAAAACTTCGCCGATATTTGGGAAAGGCGTGCCACTCGACACGGTGCCGACAAAATTTTGGAAGCCTCATATATTTGACGAATACTCGGCCGGACCTTAGCTACCCGGTCGGACTGATCAGTCAATTCATGTCGCAGCCTACGGCCGAACATTTTCAGTGCGCACAAAGGATATTGCGATATGTTAGCGGCACAAAAGACATTGCGTTCCTATATCGGGCAGGCGTAGCCGAACAATTAGTCACATCCGGATGCCAATTGGGCCGGAAACGCTCACGATCGTAGATCCACATCCAGATACGCATTCTCTCTAGGAAGTGCGGCGATTGTGTGGAACATAAGAAGCAGCCGACAGTAGCACTGTCGAGCATGGAGGCCGAGTATTGAGGGGCGACTGTCGCTACATGCGAAGTCATTTGGCTAAAACGGCTATTACGGGATCTGCATGTAGAGGTGTCTGATCTGACGACAATCTCTTGCGACAACCTTAGCAGTATCCACCTTGCGAAGGACCCCGTATTCCATGCCCGAACCAAGCACATTGAGGTGCATTACCATTTTCTCTGCAAGCGGGTCCTTTCAGGTGGAGTCGACTTGGCGTATGTTTCGACTGATCGACAGATTGCCGACATCTTCACCAAGCCTCTTGGTTTCGACAAGTTGCGGCATTTCTCAGGTGAGCTGGGTTTGTGTCACCTTGACACGCCGTACTTGAGGGGGAGAAAGGAAGAACAAGAACAAGCACAAGAGCGTGAAAGGAGCAGAGGTGGTCATTGCGGCGGAAGTGACCATGATGCGGAATTGGATGAAAAATTCGATTTCGGGCTAGCTGAAGAAGCCGAAGAAAAGAGCAAGGGCCATAACCGGAGGGAAGAGCCGAGGATAGCCGAATTAGGGGGAGATACAGCCACGAAGGGCGTAAAGGCCAAGACCAAGACGTGGTCTGATGGAGTCAAAGGCCTAAAAATAGGAGACGAATTGGAGACAGCCAATTCAGATGAGAGCGGAATTGAATCGGAAGTGTTCGATTCAATCGGAATGTTCCATTCGAATACGCCGAATCAACTAAAGGCCATGCAGAAAAAAGGGCAGGGAAGGATGCGCCGATACCACTATAGCAAGGGAGCTGAGAAGGGCCGGATGAGTAGACAAGCCGACCGGAAGGGTCAAAGCACGCGGAATTGAATGGGTCGAGGAGCGCGAGCAAGGCGTGAAGCTAGAAGAAACCGGAGTGGTGATTCGGAAGTACCAGAAGCTCCTCATGTTGATCTTGAGGGGGAGTGTTGAGATTTAAGCTCAACATTGGCCGGATCGGCTACGCAAGCTGGGAACTGGATTAGTTAGGACTAATCGATTAGGCCGGACCGGTGCTTAAACCGGGTGCGTAAACCAGTGCGCAAAAAAGAAGCCGTAGCGGTGCGTAAACCGCGAGGCCGTTGGAAAGATATTCCACGTAGGAATATATTTTGGGAGTTAGTGTAGAGCTCATTTATGAGCATTGAAGTACGTGTCAGTACTTCTGTCAGTCTGTATGGACTTGTATAAAAGTGCTCACTGAGCACATTCTATGTATATACTGAGTATTATTTTTTGAATAGAGTAGTGTGTATTCTCTCTCTCTCAATCTTTCTCTGCTGCATACTGTGTTTGTCCAAGCTCTCCATTAAACATGTGTTCTCCTACATTCTACCTTCTATTGCTTCCGCACGTTGTTTTTCTACAAAGGCATTACAAAACATGTTACAACCTATTCGGTTCATGTTGTGGCGGAAGGGAGAAATGATGGGAGTTACATGGATTTCATGGGACCATTTGGCTACTCCTAAAAGGTTAGGTGGTGCAGCAATATTGGATTTGGAAAGGCATTTGATGGCTTGTAGATTTGCATTATTACAAGATATATGTCAACAAGATCAAGCATAAATATCTATGATGCAATATTTTATTGAGCATGAAGGATTGTTGCATGGGAAAACAAAGATTCAAGCATCATGGTGGTCATTACGTAATGGCAGTATTCCTCTAAAGATTCGACATTCTGTATGTGGACAACATTTGGTACGATTGTGGCAAGATGATTGAGAATATTGTAATTCATTACAAAATGAATTTCTTGTTTCTTCTCTAGCGTTGTTTTGGCATGGGAAAGAGAAGTTGAGATCTCAATTCAATCATTTAGTTCGATTGGGGATTGTACATTTGGAAGATGTGGTTGATAATGAATCTCAAAGGTTCTCGGATTTTGAAGATGCCAAGAGATGGTTATGTATTCACCCAAATTATGGATTTATTTGGGTGAAATTACAAGAGATACCATTGTTGCAACGATCTTTGCCATTGAAAACAAAATTTGCACCTTGGGTCGATTGGTGGTTACAAGATGGTGCACGCTTGTTACAGGTCACTAGAAATATATTGTATCATCATGCGATGGCATCATTATCTTGGCTATCTCCTGAAGCAACGAAGTTGTGGAATGTATATAAGTCAGAGGCAAGGTGGTGGAAAATATTACGTGGTTGGCATTCCCATCTACCATTTCGTGCAAAGGTATTCATATGGAGAGTCATGATTGGTGGGCTCCCATTAGGCTCAGCCTTAAAGAGACGAGGACTAGGGTCTAGCACTTGTTTCTTTTGCTCTGTTCCATTGGAGCATAGTACACATAGGTTCATTAAATGTCCTATAACGTGTACCATTTGGAAGTTCTTACCCACCATTTGGCAAGTTTTAGCCCGTTGTTGTTTGAGACCTCAACGATGGGTTTTTTCTCAATATGTTCAAAATGGATCAAATGATGAGATGGAGATATTGTTCTAATTTTTACGTTATTGGGGTCTACAACACAATTGGAATATGCATAATGCTTTCATGTTTGATAATAGACATGGGGTAGAAGCCTATATAAAGAAACTGAAAGGTATATTATCATGTGGATTTTTTGGATGTTAGCGCATGGGGGGATCATTTCCGCAAATGCTTATTCAAGTTTTTTAATAACATTACACAACGTCCCTCTCCCTACATAGGCATATGAAGAGGAGACTAAAAATTTTTGTAACTAAGTGGACTTTACATAAACTTAATATAATTGTGTGCTTTTACCCCAACAAAAGAAGAGAAACAAACAAACAAAGCTATATTAACGTCTTCGAAGGCCAAAATTGGCCCATGAGACAGTTGGTTTACAACAAAATGGGTATTTATCCAATTATCAAAACTAAAATAAAATAAAGTGAAAATAGAACTTAAGCTAAAAGAGTTCTAGTTACAAAACGTGGTATACGTGCCGTGACGTGGCTCGTCCAAAAGCGTAGCATTGCGTAGACAAAAGATATCGTGAAGGTAAGGAAGGAATCACTAGGATTATGGACGAAAGAGATGAAAGAGTAGAGGTAGAGTAAATAGAGATCAACAAGATATGACAAGATAGGATATAGAATGATATTTGAAGGAATAAAAGAAATTTATAATTATTTCGTGAAAGAGTTACAAAATGGTTATGAGCGTCGTTGAACCTTCGATCTTTGTTTCATAAGGTAATCGCTCTTCTCTTTCTTGATAGTAAGTCACATTAATCTTCACTTCAATATTTCGATGAAGATAAGAATCTAATTGCCGCCCTTTCATTGTGAGTTGAGCACCACAACCATCAAGCTAGCTCTTTTCTTGTCATTTCTTCTTCTGTTGCTCTTTCTATCTTATGATATCTCTTATGTAATATAACTCTATTTGATTCTCTTGATATATCATCCAATATAGTTCTTCGAGTTCAATTCCTTCGATATCCCTTGTGGCCCTACTCCCTTCTCCTTTTATAGGGCAGAGATGGTTGTACATGTGGGCCATGTGGCGCACATGCAGAGAGGACTTTGCATGTGTGCTATATGGTGTACATGTAGTACATTCCATGGTTTAAACCATACAATACTACTTCAAATAAAACAACACATATATTTTATATGCATTACAAGTAAATGCTAAATGGTAAGGTTTAAATGTCATATTAAGGTTGGGGTTGTTGGTTCAAGTCCTCTTTTGCCCATGCAATATGCTATATGGTGTGCATGTAGTATATTACATGGTTTAGACTATAAAATAGTACTTCAAATAAAACAACGCATATAATGTAAATTATCAGTATATGCTTAATGGTAAGGTTTGAGTGTCATAAGGTGGGGTTATTGGCTCAATTCTTCTCTCGTCCATGTAATATAACATATACATTATTTTATTTGCCTCTACATATAATGTTTAATATTATCATAGTGTGTTCTTAATATTATCTTTATGTATAAAATATTATCAAGATTTATTTTATTTTAGTTACGTATTTATCTTATTGTAGAATTTTAATGTGAAGCTTTTGTACTTCACGACATCCACCCCCTCTAGACCTGCACATCCTCTGGCATGTGCCACTATCTTTCATCTTCATCTTCATCTATTGGAGGTTCATGCTCGAACCTTTTCTCAAATACTTTTATCCTTTTTCCAGCTACCACGTTTAGGATTAGTGTCTCATCCAATTCACTAAGCTTAGAAGTAAAGTTATCATATACTTTTCTTACTATGTATGGCCCAAACCATCTTTCAACGAACTTGCGGACGGTCCTATGTTGATTATCTATACTGCTATCATAAACAAGCACCCAATCCCCTTGTTCTATCTTTTTATGTCGAATTCTATTACTTTTATCAAAACGAATTTTATTTTTCAGTCGGGCCTCCTTCAATCATTGGGTTGCGAATTCTATATCTCCAGGTTGACACTCTAATTGTTGAATTCGCAAAGCAAACAATTCTTCTTTTCTCACCTCTTCTCTGCATGGAATAGATATCCCTGATATAATTGATTCTTCTACCGGCATGATGGGTTTTGGTCAAGTATCAATTGAACTGGCATGTATCCTATTACTGAACTATGCGTTGTTCGATCGGGCAATAGTGCGTAAGGTAGCATGCATGGCCAATCTCTTATTTTAGCTTTGTAGCTTTTCACAATCGCCTTAACTATTGGGATATGTCCTCTTTCAATCTTTCCATTGGCTTCTAGATTATACCTAGTTGTAATTGATAAATTGAATTCTTGAGCTTCATGAGAATCAAATTCTCCTCTATCTGCAATTATTTTACCAACTGTAAAAACAAATAGCGTGCGGAAGAAATAAAAAAACAGAAAACAAAGAACAGGTTTAATGGAGATCTTAACAGTACACGGGAGAGACAGAGAGAGAGAACAAGAATCTCTATTCAAAAATTATACCAACACTCTATACATCATATGTGTTCAGCGAACACTTTTATACAAGTCCATACGGACTGACAGCGTCTGACCGGCTCCCCAGCTCACCGGCTCTTTTGCTCACCTGGTGCTCACCGGCTCACCAATCCGTCTCGCTCACCAGCTCAGGCTTATCCAGCCGATCCGGCTCCAATTGAGCTTGCCTCTCAACACTCCCCCTCAAGCTCAACTTGAGGTCCGGTCGTTGTGTCAATGTTTGTAGCAATCAGTCCTTCTACCCGGCTCCTTCTGGCGTCACTCTGCCTTCCTCGCGATCCTCATCCGGTTTGGTTCTGTTTGCCGCGCCCCTCTTGTTCTACGCACCTCGACCTCCTTGGTGGGCTTGTCTACTCAACAGCCCCAATTCAGCTCCCTCGCTGCTGTGACTTCGGCGCGTCCCAGTTCACCGATTCCTTCGTGTTGGCGTCGACTTTCATTGCCTTCTCGTCCTTTTGGCCTTGAATTGATCCGGTTCTTCTGAATCTGTCTGTTGAACAGAATCAATTGTCTCCGATTTGTTCCAGCTCTTGTCCGGATTGGTTGCTCCCGATTCTTCTTCTGGTTCTAGGCCCTTCACCACATCGGACCATGTCCGGGTCTTGGTCTTCTTCTTCCGGTCGGCTCTGTCCTTCTTGACTCTACCGCCGCTGCCGCTTGTTCTGACTTGTTCGGATGTGTCAACTTCCTTTGTCGACTCGGCTCCTTTCTTCTTCTTGACTCTCCCTTCGTCGGTTCTTCCCTCACCAGCACAATCGGCAATCTCTTTGCCTTTGCCAGTTCCGGTGTCTTTCCTGTTCTCCCCCTCAAGTGTGGCACGTCGAGATGCTGAACACCAAGCATTTCGGTGAAGTGCTATAACTTGTCCGGTTCGAGTGGTTTGGTGAAGATGTCGGCAACTTGCCGATCCGTGTGAACATACTGAAGTTCGACCTCACCGCTCAGGACACACTCATGCACGAAGTGATAGTGCAGTTCTATGTGCTTTGTGCGAGCATGGAATACGGGGTTCTTGGTGAGCTACATGCTGTTTATGTTGTCGCAGTAGATCAGAATCGGGGTCGGTACCTCGATCCGTAGGTCTTGCAGCAGTCGTCGAAGCCAAATGACAGAGCAACTGTTGGCTGCTTTTTGCTGCTCCACGCAACAACCGCGCTACCTAGGGAAAATATGTAACCGGAGGTTGATCGGCGATCTGATGCATCGCTGGCCTAGTCGGCATCTGTGTAACCGACCAGCTCTTCGGTTATACCGCGCCGGTATAACAGTCCCCGGTCCTTCGTGCCGCTCACATACCGTAGTATTCGGTGCGTGCACTGAAGATGCTCCACGGTTGGCTTCTACATGAATTGGCTAATCACACCAACCGGATAGCTGATGTCGGGTCGGGTGAGGGTCAAATATATAAGGCTTCCGACAATTTGTCGGAACCGTTTCTCATCGCAGGCCGGTCCGGAATCGGGACAGAGCTTTTGGTTGCGGTTCAGGGGAGTAGAGATAGGTCGGCATTCTGTCACGCCGAACTTGTACAACATATTCAACACATAGTGCCTTTGTGAGAGCAATATGTCGTTGGGGGTTCGGATCACCTCGATCCCAAGAAAATAATGAAGGTCCCCCAGGTCCTTCATCTCAAACGCATCCGACAACTGGGACTTGACTCAACTAATTTCATCGAGTTCGGGTTCGGTGATGACCAGATCATCAACGTACAACAAGATGCAAACCGGACCGTCCGGACCTTGGCGAATGAACAACGAAGAGTCGGACTTGGAGGCCGCAAACCCCATCTTACACAACCGGTACGTGATCTTCGCATTCCAAGCTCGGGGGGCTTGCTTCAGGCCATAAAGTGACTTCTTCAGCCGGCATACCGCCGACTTGTTCATCTCCGTCTGGAAACCGGGGGTTGTATCATAAAGAACACTTCTTCAAGATCTCCTTGAAGAAATGCATTCTTCACATCCATCTGGTGAAGATGCCACCCCCTTGCCGCTGCAACCGCTAGCACCACATGAATCGTCATCATCTTCGCTACCGGAGCGAAGGTCCCGTCGTAGTCGATTCCGTGGGTCTGTGCGTATCCCTTCGCCACTAACCGGGCCTTGTACCGGTTAACTGAACCTTCGACATTGTACTTTACCTTGTACATCCACTTGCATCTGATTGGTTTACTATGACGGGGAGGGTCAACCAGGTCCCATGTATCGTTGGCATCAAGTGCCCGCATCTCTTCTTCCATAGCGGCACGCCAATGTGCGTCCTTTGCCGCTTTTGCATAGCTCTCCGGCTCACACACATCCACTACCTTGGTCATGTACGCATAGTGATGCGCCATGTACTCATTGTACCCGTACCGCTTAACAGGTTCCTTCTGGCGGGTTGACCGACGTAACCTACCATTACCCGGTTTGAGGCCCTTCTTGGCCAGTTTGGTTTTCGATGCCGAAGAACTGTCATTTTCCTTTCCGGAGTCGGATCCGCTTCGATCCGACTCATCAACACCGGTTCCATAATCCAACATCTTCTTCTTCCCCTTCTCTTTGCTCGTGAACCGTCTCCTCGGTTCCTTGCACGGGGAGAGCACGATAGAGTCTTCACTACTCGCTGGTTCTTCTTCTGACTGGTTGGATTGACCTAGTCTCTCATTCGGCCCACTCAATCGAATCAATTCCGGACTCTCTTCTTGAGTCCCGGATTCATCATCTTCTAATTGGACCGGTTCAGGCTCACTAGCCTCATCCTCCGGTATCGGGTCGGGGTTAGAAGTCGGAGCTGGTAAGGCATACCATGATGCGGCTAACTCGGACCTACTTCGTCCGGGGGTTATAACACTTATACCCCTTTTGCTCATGTGAGTAGCCGACGAGGATGCACTTCTCCGATTTTGCATCCAGCTTCCTCCGCATCTCATCCGGCACATGCACATATGCTATGTTGCCGAAAATCCGAAGGTGTCTCAAATTCGTCTTGCGCCCGAAATACAGCTCATGCGCGGACACCTTGTCACCGATCCGGTTTTGGATGTAGACAACCGTCCAGACCGCCTCCGCCTAGTAGAAATGGGGCATGCTCTTCTCTTCCAACATTGCCCTTGCCGCGTCAACAAGCGACCGGTTCTTCCTTTTGGCCACACCGTTTTACTCCAGCATGTATCTGCAGTTGAACTCTCTTCGAATTCCTGTTTGTTGCACGTAACAGTTGAATTGGTCGGAAAAATATTCTTTTCTGCCATCTAACCGTAGGCACTTGATCTTCCTCTCCGATTCCCGTTCCACCGTGCTCTGGAGGTTCCGGAAACAGTCGAAGACTTCGCTCTTCCGCTCAATGAGGTAGATCCATGTGTGCCGGCTATAGTCGTCGATGAAGGAGACGAAGTATCGACTCCTGCCAAGACTCATGCTCTATGTCGGTCCCCATACATCCGAATGAATAAGGTCAAGCTTGTTATGGCTACGGTTTTGTTCGGCGGGGAATGGAAGCCGGTGTTGCTTCCCTAGTTGGCAGTCTTCACATACTTGGGCCTTCCGGCCACTAAACATCGGCAAACCGAAAACAACTTGTTTCGTTTGCAAGTCTTGAAGCCGCCGGTAATTGGCGTGGCCGATTCGCTTGTGCCACAGGTCAATGTCCGATTTGACCTTCTGTCCTTTGGCGAACAAGGCGGTGCCGACGTCATTGGTGTTGAGGATGAACATCCTCCCATCTCTACGCCCTTGCGCGATAATCTGGCCCTCCTCCTCGATGAAGCACCCGGGGTGCGTAAACCGCACCTGCATTCCCTGGTTGACGATCTGTCCGACTGACACCAGGTTCTTCGTGGTAGTCGAAACGTGTAATACGTTCATCAACTTCCCCCTCTGTCCAACGTGGCTCAGGGGAACTTCTCCAACATGCACGATTGGGTGAGGAGTATCGTCTCCGGTTTCGATAACTCCTAGCTATTCCGATTTCTCCAAGAAGGAGAACCAGTCTTTGTGGCTCGTCATGTGATTTGACGCACCTGAATCAACGTACCACACTTCCTCCGATTTGGAAGTGGGCTTCTTCATCGAGTTTGCCTCATGCTTCATCACGAAGGTTGGCCGTTTACCGGTCTTCCCGGTTCCGAATCCTCTCGATCCTTGTGTGTAGCCGAATCCGATAATGAAGAAGTTTCCAAAAACTACTTTACTTCGGAGCACATATGCCGAGTGAACGTAACGGCGCGCTTCTTCTAGCACTCGCTTTCTCTATGGCCCTTTTTGCCACAGTACCAGCATTCCGTGGCGGATTTGTCTTGCCAGCCTCTGGCGTCACCTTGACTCCCCCTGCTTGTGGAAGTCCCGGAACTGCTATTAGCACGGTCTCTGTGTCGTCGGTCTTGCCCTTTCCGGCCGCCTCCATTCCGTGCTGACCCACCTCGTCCACCACGCCCACCCGCCTCCATGTACAACATCCGGTTGTCGGTGGGTGCACTAGTTGACGCACTGGCGTGGTTCTCCTCTACAAGGAGCATCGACTGTAAGTCGAAAAATGATGGTGTATTCTCCCTCTTACATACTGCTGTCCGAAAAGCTTGGAACTTGGATGTCAGGCCCCCAAGACAGACTTGTACCATCTTGTCTTCCTCTACATTGATATTGATAGAGGCAAGCGAGTCACAGATCTCTTTGATTCAGGTCGTGTAATCAGCCACCAACATGTCCTTCTGTCGGACATTGCTCAACTCCTGTTGGAGTTGCAGCTTCCGGGTTGTGGTGCTTGCGGCGAACACCTTCTTCAGGTTTCCCCAAGCCTCTTTCGGCGTCCCGGCATCTCGGACATGGCTCAGCAGCTGGTCTCCCAGACTGGATGCAAAGCAGTACATCACTCTACTTGCCAATTGTTCCCACACCGGGAAGTCCTTGTGTGCTACATCATGTGCTGTGTCGTTAGCTCCGTTGACATAGCTCCAGTAACCATGCCCAAGCAGGTACTGGTGCATCTTGTATGACCAAGATGCGTAGTTGGATCTGTCGAGCTTCTCCACCGGAAGCGAGCTAGCCATTCCTCTATCCATTGTTTTTTTTTTCTTCTGTTCTTTACAAAGGTTAGGTTTTCTTCTTGCGAACGTGAATGTTGGTTGTAGAGGTTCTCAACCCTTGTGCTCTGATACCATGTAAAAACAAATAGCGTGTGGAAGCAATAAAAAAACAAAAAACAGAGAACAGGTTTAATGGAGAGCTTAATAGTACCCAGGGGAGACAGAGAGAGAGAACAAGAATCTCTATTCAAAAATTATATCAACGCTCTGTACATTGTATGTGTTTAGCGAACACTTTTATACAGGTCCATACAGACTGACAAAAGTACGGTGTATTTCAATGCTCACTCGAGCGTCTGATACTAACTACGAGAGTAATAACTCCCTAGTAGTCTAGCTACTACTAGGCTTCCGATTACTAATGGATCCAGCTAACCGGCTCCCCAGCTCACCGGCTCTTTTGCTCACCGGGTGCTCACCGGCTCAGGCTTATCCAGCCGATCTGGCTCCAATTGAGCTTGCCGCTCAACACTAACACACCCAAAATGACATATTACATCTTCTAACAAAACTTTAAGTACAACTCTAGTTGTTTTCTGTCGTAGTGGCCTTCCTTCTATTTGGTTTGTAAGGTCTTCTCTTGCTAGTACAAAATATCGCATTTAACCTTCCCCAAGTGGCATTGTCACTAGCTCGACCATCCATTTATAATGCATTGATGATGAATATGTTGTTTTTAGCTCATCTTGATACCAAATAGTTGAATACCTCTGGCAGACCTCATAGGTTTCCACAAATTTCGTTACATCTTTATACATCTGTGGTCACCAATACTCTTCTTTCAACTTCATAGATGTCACCCATATGTCACTATGTCCTGCCCACAAATATCATGGAATTCAATAATTAATTTTCTCTTAATGTCATCCTTAAAAATGTCTCGAAGAGGATTTTTGGTTGGTCTTTTTAGACTCCTCCATAAATGCCCTTCATGTAAAGAAAACTTGAATGCCCATCTTCGAAATTCATTTAATTGTTTATTCGACAATGATGGGTTGGCTTCTTGTGTCTTTAGAAAATTTCCTATTTCTAACCATTGACCTTCATATTCCGTGTCTTCGAACATTATGCTTACATTAAACTCATCATGAGGCTTAATAGATACTTGATGAGCAACTTGATGGCTTGTAGTTGCCCAATTATTATCTTCAGTTTGCATCACCTTTTCATTTATGAACCTTGCTCTTGACAGCATATCTGCGATTGGGTTCTCTTTGCCCTTTATATGCCGTAATTTTGGGTTCATGATTCTAATGTATGCAATCCACTGAAGCATTGCAATATCTAGTGTCGTGCAACTGGCTATGATTCTGATGTTTCAACCACTACATCTGCTCCGATCAAGTAATCTCTATCTGTTTTTAATGCATCAAGCAAGCCCCACAATTCTTGTTTAACTTGTGCATAATTTCATTGTCTTTCATTTAATATCTTAGGTCCAAACCATATAGCATATCGATGTTGGTCTTCATCTTCTTGGTTGATAACCCAACCGATCCCAATTGGGCTAGTATCAACTGGAGCTTTTTATAATGCTTCTTTCAATTGTTGAACAATGTGTGTATGTTCATTAGTCCAAATAAACTTCTTCCCTTTTCTTAAAAGTTGGTAGAGAGGATCTGATACATATGCAAAGTGTGGTAACCAAATATGATAAAACACACATGCACCTAAAAATCTTCTCACCTCTGTTACCGATTCACAAACCTCCTTCATATTTTGTATTGCGTTAATTTTGATCGGTGAAGGCTTCTTGCCATACCGGCCACACATATGACCAACTATCAGAACTTCGTTCTTCACAAAGCTTGACTTTGTTCCTGATAGTGTCAAATGTACCTGCTCAAGCTTATTTAAAATACTTTCACAATCATTAATGTGATACATCACAAACTTTCTACAACCATTTCCAACCATAGTCTCATCTTTCTCTCTTTCTAAGCATCCCTTAATAGGAATATCGTCTAAACATGGCATAGTTACCTTTCGGATTATAAAGAATCGGATGTGATTCTTGTGAAGCGGAAGAGATATGAGTTATGTGTGTGTATGAGAGAGAGAGACAAGGAATAAGACACAGAGAATACGCAAGGTAAAAGTATATTAACAAAGGAGAAGACTCAACCTTATACAAGGTGGGAGGAGGGTGCTCTATATAGTTACCCTCTCTCTTCATTAACTACAAGACTCATGGAGCATGGTGAATGTGAAAGCTCATAAGTTATGTGTCCTAGAATATGATTCTACGACTCATACTAAATGCTAGAATACAAAGTGGTGACTTAACGGTGACTCTTGACCATTAGAGTGTCTATTCACTCTCAAGATGAGTTCACACACTAGACCAAGTTGAGCTTGATTCTCAACACGCCCCCTCAAGCTCAAGTCAGGTCGGTTTTAGATGGTATCCGAAATCCACTTCGAATCGCGTTCTGGAGTCCGCGTCGACTCGCATTTATGCAGAGTTGCGGAATCCGTGCTGTAGCTTGCGTTGTGCGTAGTTGCGAAGGCTGTGCTTCGGCTTGCATCTTTCTTTGCGGCTTTGTGCAGTAGATCGACTCTTCGCGGCTTCGTTGCGTGGTTGCGTAATCCACGCGTTATTGCGTAATATCTTCAGTACTCCCCCTCAAGCTTGGCAGGTCAGGGATTGTCCATCCGAGATCGGTCATGAATTGCCACAGCTTGTCAGCTCCTAAGGCTTTAGTGAAGATGTCGGCCATTTGAAGATTTGTGCTAATGTGTTGTAGGTCGACATCACCAGCTAGAACGCGCTCTCAGATGAAGTGATAGTGCACTTCGATGTCCTTTGTCCGCGCGTGGAACACTGGGTTCCGAGCTAGATAGATACTGCTCATGTTGTCGCAGTAAAGGGAGGTCGGATCCTTGATGGGTACGCCTAGATCCTTCAAAATCCTCTTGAGCCATACGGCTTCACATGCAGCTACGACTGCACCCCTGTATTCAGCCTCCGTACTCGAAAGAGCGGCGGTCAACTGCTTTTTGCTACTCTAGGATATTGCTCCGCTCTCGAGGGAGAAAACAAATCCGGAGGTTGACCTTCTATCATCTTTGTAGCCGGCCCAATCGGCGTCTGTGTACCCCTCGAGTTGTATTGGCATCACGGTCTTGTGAGGATGCTGTAATCCATTGTGCTGCTCACGTATTGTAGAACTCGCTTAGCGCAATTCAAGTGAGCATCACGCGGTATTTGCATGAATTGGCTAAGGAGACCAACCGGATAACTGAAATCGGGTCGAGTGATCGTGAGGTAGATGAGACTCCCGATGATTTGTCGATACTAAGTCGGCTCACACGCTTTGGTGCCGGAGTTCGCATCTAGTTTGAGATTGTGATCGAGCAAGGTTGCCACGGATTTGCACTCATCCATACTGAACTTGTATAACAAGTTGATGATGTAGTGTCGTTGAGAGACAAGATTCCGGCCGGAGTCCAAATTACCTCGATGCCGAGGAAGTAGTGGAGCTCCTTCATGTCCGTCCTCTCCAACTTGTCGGAAAGTAGGGATTTGACCTTATTGATTTCAACGAGATGCTCACCTCCAATGATTAGGTCATCCACATATAAGATGATGACGATCGGACTTGCGGAATCGCTTCGGAAGAACGAGATCCCACGTCTCGTTCTTCCGAAGTGCCTGCATCTCCTCGTTCATTGCTTCGATCCATCGCAGGTCCTTCGCAGCTTCGGAAAAGGTTTCCGGCTCCCGTATTGTCGCTACCTTCATCATAAAGGCGTAATGGTACGCCATATAATTGTTGTAGCTGAATCGACTTACGAGGTTCTTTTCACGTGTGGATCGGCGAAGCTTTTCGTTTGCAGAGATGAGGGCTTTCCTAGCTCCGATTGGTACCTCGAAACCGTTGAACTCACTGTCGAGTGAGTGTGTCGCCTTATCGTCGTCGAAGCGATCGCCTGCGTATTCTGCCATTTTCGCCTTGCCTTTGTCCATCTTTGGGCTAGGCCGTGATGTGCTTTGATCGCTCAAAGGCTCTTGTGGTCAGCTCAGTCAGGTCGTGATCGGACTTTCTTCGATCATGCACGTAAGGCGATCTTCATCCTCTATCTCTTGTTCGGCGGATTCTGGGTCCAACGGAGTCGAAGTCGAAGTCGTCTCTGATGCATACCAGGATGCGGACTCGTCAAAGAAGACGTCTCGATTTACTCGAGATTTTTGAGTTGAGGGGTTGTAGCACTTGTACCCCTTTTGCTCCAGTGAGTATCCTACGAGGATACATTTCTCCGACTTCGGGTCAAACTTTTGACGCTTCTCATCGGGGATGTGCACGTACACTATTGCACCGAATATCCGGGTGTGCAATAAGTTCGACTTCTTTCCGACGTATTTTTTGTGCGGAGTGACCTCATGCACGCCGGATGTTGTGCACCAATTCATTAGGTAGACGACCATGTATTTGCAGCTTCGGCCCAATATGACTTGGGCATATGCTTCTCGTTCATCATGGCCCGCACTACTTCGAGGATGTGCCGATTTTTGCGCTTGGCTACTCCATTTTGTTGCAGAGTGTGTCGACAAGTGAATTCTCGCCAAATTCCTTCCTTTCGGAGATACGCCGTGAAATCGTCCGAGAAGTACTCCTTGCCGCCATCCGATCGAAGGCATCGTATATGTCGGCCCATGGCTTTCTCGACTTCATTCTTGAAATTTTGGAAGTGTCCGAACACTTCGCTCTTTTGCCGCATCGGGTAGATCGAAGTGTGCCTAGAAAAGTCGTTGACGAAGAGCACGTAATATCGGCATCCACTGAATGTAGCCGTCTGCGCCGGTCCCTATACGTTGGAATGGACTACATCAAGTAGACCTTTGCTCACGTTCCGCTCATCGGGAATGGGTGTCGGTGTTGCTTGCCGAATTGGCACGCTTTGCATACACCTTCAATCTCCTTCTCTTTGAATGTTGGGAATCCGATGACGACTCCTTTCGATGACATTGCTTTGAGCTTTTGGAGATTTATATGCCCAATCCGTTTGTGCCATAACTCTATGTCGGAGTCGGCTTTCATGGCCTTTGCGAACATGGCCGATTTCATCTCGTGTGAGTCGAGAATGAACATTTGGCCCTCTCTTCGTCCGCGTGCGATGAGTCAGCCCTCTTTTTCGATGAAGCAACCGCCTTGATTAAATCGAACTTGCATCCCTTGCTCTACAATTTGGCCGACGGAGACCAAATTCTTCGTAATGGTCGGTACATGCAAGACATTTTTAATTTAAATTTTCTTACCTTGTTTTACGAACGGAACATTGCCGATGTGCCGAATCGGGTGTGTAGTGTCGTCTTCGGTTTCGACATAGTCGGGTCGGTCAAGCTCTCGAAGTTCTCGGAACCATTCTTGATGCGATGTCATATGGTTCGAGGCACCGGAATCGACGAACCATACGTCTTCCAGACTGGAGACACTAGTTGAGGTAGAGGCCGAAATAGAGTTTGCTCTATATTTCATTATGAACATTCCGCCACGGTCGGAGTTGTGTGCATACATTCCGCCACGATCTTCGTAGTCGGAGTTATGCCCGTACATACCGCAACGGTCAGAGTTGTGTGCATACATTCTGCCATGATCTTCGTAGTCGGAGTTGTACCCGTACATTCCGCCACGGTCAGAGTTGTGTGCATACATTCTGCCACGACCTTCGTAGTTGGAGTTCTGCGCGTAATTCGTGAGTTGTCGGCTTGTGGAAGCCGATTCACGCATCTTCTTTCGGCACTCTTCTTCGTGGTTGCCGAGCTTTCCGCAATATCCACATTCGGTTGCGTTTTGACGGTTCGGGCCGGAGTGGAAGCTCCCCCTTCTTGTGAAGGTTACTCGTTGGCTTCCATTTTGCGGCCGAAATTGGGAGTTGTTATCGTAAATCGGACCTCGTCCGCCTTGTCCTTCGCTGAATCGGCCTCTCAACCATCCGCGTCCTCTTCCTCCATTCGAGTGCGTGTAGAGCATGTGGCCTTCCGACTCATTGCTCCTTGTACGCACGTGGTTTTCTTCGACCAATAGCATTGATTGGAGCTCGAAGAAGGAGGGAGATTTCTCCCATGCTAGAACGGCGGTTCGCATTGCGCCAAACCGTGGTGCGAGGCCGCCGAGGCATATTTGAACCATCTCATCATCATCGATATTTACGCTTATTGAGCCGAGCCAATCGCAAAGCTCCTTGATCTTCAAGGTGTATGTCGTAATGGACATGTCCCTTTGTTGAATGTTGTTCAACTCTTGGCGGAGTTGAAGCTTCCTCGCGGTCGTGTTGGCGGCGAAAATCTTTCGTAGATTTTCCCATGCCTCCTTTGGCGTCTTGGCTTCGTGAATGTAGCCGAGCACGTGATCGTGAACACATGTCACCAAGCAATCCATCATGCGGCTTGCGGCTTGCTCCCATGTCGCGTATCTGGGAGCCGCTTCGGCGGGTCGGTCTTCATGCGCTCCTTTGATGTAGCTCCAATAGCCTTGTCCGACAAGGTATTGGTGCATCTTGTACTCCCAAGATGCGAAGTTGTTTCGATCCAACTTCTCGGTATGGAGAGCACTCCCCATTTGAGTATTCATTATTTCGATTCTTCTTCTTCTTCTTCTTCTCTCTTCGAATGCAAGCTATGTAGTGAAGCTACGATAGCGATGAGCCGGTTATTGGTCGTCGGCGTGGAGCACAACACATGATCACGATGAGGTGAATGGGCTAGATCGAGCTACCAAATCGCTCTGATACCAATGTAAAGAATCGGATATGATTCTTGTGAAGCGGAAGAGATATGAGTTATGTGTGTGTATGAGAGAGAGAGACAAGGAAGAAGACATAGAGAATACGCAAGGTATGTTGGTAGACAGGTCCCTCCGGATGGGAAGGGAGAAGAACAGTGCCGACGAACAAACTCGGCCGAGGCCGACAGGCCGAGGCCGAAACGGTATGAACCGGATGGGGAGAACCCGACTGCGGAGAGTCGGATGGTGTAGGCCCGGTATGAACCGGATGAGGAGTACCCGACTGCGGAGAGCCGGACGGGGAGTACCCGACTGCGGAGAGCCGGATGGAGCCCATCGAGGCTACATTTGTAAATAGCCGAAAAGTCATATTAGTATAAATATGACTTAGGGCAAACTTTTAGTTTTTTTTTGTGTAGTTGTCGTTTTTGTGATTATTCTTCCTTGTTGGTGCAAGAAGAAATCAGAGCACGTAACTGTACAAAGAGAGAGAGAGAGAGACGAGGTCATTGCCTCTGTTGTAACCGCCGCCTGTGGCGAAGATCTGAGAGCACGAGGTCGTTGCCTCGGTGATCTCACTGTTGTATATTTCTACATAGTGACAGTTTGTAGCTTGTGGGCTGTCGTGGTTTTTTTTCCCCTATTTTGGGGTTTTTCCACGTATACCTCCTGTGTACCATTTCTCCTCTTTTGTGTCGCGTTTCATTACCTGTTTTTCTGTGTATGAAAAGAATCTCGGTTGCGGCCGAGCGTCGGACATAAGGAACGTCGAGTTCTCAACAAGGTAAAAGTATATTAACAAAGGAGAAGACTCAACCTCATACAAGGTGGGAGGAGGGTGCTTTATATAGTCACCCTCTCTCTTCATTAACTACAAGACTCGTGGAGCATGGGGAATGTGAAAGCTGATAAGTTATGTGTCATAGAATATGATTCTATGACTCATACTAAATGCTAGAATACAAAGTGGTGACTTAATGGTGACTCTTGACCGTTGGAGTGTCTATTCACTCTCAAGGTGAGTTCACACACTAGACCAAGTTGAGCTTGATTCTCAATAGGGATGTACTCATGTAGAACTTTGTTCATTGCATTCATCATATGAGCAACTGAATCTGTCGCACCTTGAGGTAGAGTGCACATTCGAACCAATCCAATTGGTGTTTTCATTGTTGTGATATTGCGACTATCAATTGCTAGCTAAAATTGGTCATATCCTGAATATAGGTCTCCCATAGAGTAAATAGCTCTCCCAGCAAAAGCTTCTACAAATTCATCAACGATCAGTCCAATTCCTTCATTTCAGATTGTGACTTTGTTGACTAGTTGTAGATCTTGAATAAATCTTAGAGAGCCATCTTTCTTTGGAACAGTGAACCAACAGTTGGAATGTTGTGCGTTGGAAGGCTCTAAAATCTTTATCTTGACTTAATCCTTTAGCAGCTCCAACAACTGAAGCAATCGAGCTCTCTGTACTGTAATAGGTTTAAAATTCCAAGGAATATGAGGGATAGTAAATATTACCATTGACATCACCACGTTTGGATCTACACAACCAATCTCCTCATATTTGAATGCAAACGTTTTCGCATGCCTAAAGATCATTTCTTTGAAAGTCGAGATATCTGATTGCAGAAGAAATTCATCCCCTCCGATTCTCAAGTTATTTATTGTCTCCGAAGTGAAGTGATGTCTGATCTTATGTATTAGTCGAAGCATAGGCTCGGTTGTTTTTGCCTTTATCTTCTCTTCGTTACCAATAGGTAATGGTACTGCAAAAGGTTTGACCTTTTTATCTAATGTTTTGTATTTTGTATTACATAAACTTTCTACTTCTTCATATTTACAATTATACCTATCAATCTCGTATTACATATCAATTGAGTTTACATGTATCTTTTTAACACTCTCATCATCCTCTTTCAAATACATTTCTAACTCTTCTATAGTATTTGCAAAAGAAATTTCTTCCATAACACTTTGAATCTGCTCTTCCATTTCAAGTACTCCATTACCTTTCAATGCTTGTTGAAACAAATTAGCATTCTTTTTCAAGTTCCTCTTGCAGTCCTACATCCTAGTCACACATATAGCACCACTTTCAGAAACATGAAATGACTTATTCATATGTTGTAATGCCCCACATCAAGGTCTTTTAATAATGAGACTATTGCAACCCTCATTTGCAACAGTCCTAGTCAAAAACCTAATTATTAAAATCGTCAGAGTCTTTCGGTATCGAATGATCACGAAGCTCTTGCTTGTTCCTCTCATGATTTGGGTGAAATGTCATAAACTGTTCCGTTCGTCGTCCATCTTGGTTGCGGATCTTTGCATAGGCAGAACCATTGTCGAGGACTTTCGATTCCATCCGTACCGTTGCGATGTATGGTTGCCCCAAGATTATTGGATAGGTAGATCCTTCTTGCACAAAGAAATGTTGATCTACCTCTATATCACCAATAATAACCTTTACATTTGGGCATGCACCAAATAAATCTTCACTGACTGATGTGGCTGCTTTTACTCATCAACCATGCTGAGTATACATTAGCCATCTACCTTTCTTGTAAAAATTTTCACTCATTATAATTATTTCAGAACCATGATCAATAAGTGCCATCACCGGGTCTGGAACATTTCCAATCTTCACATGATGCTGAGTAGTGGCTCTTGCACAACATTTGTGAGAGTAGTGCCTTCTTGTATATGTTGAACTTATCATTGAGGTTGATGCATGCTGAGAGTCAACAATGATATTGTTCGACTCGTTGCTCACCATTTCATATCCACCCTCGGATTTGTCTCTTTAACCTGCTCATTTACTTGCTTCTATCTTCGCACAAATATCAATTATTTCATTATGAAATTCCTTTTTTGCAAGACCTAATACTTCTCTTAGTGTAAATTCTACTCGATTGTCTAGTATTCTTGTTTCTAAAATTTTCTTCAATCTGTATCCTTTTCAATATCAAACATTAATTTGAATGAAGGACCAGATTTACCTTTATCGACTTTTGCGTCCATCTCTTTTTTCTTTTGCTTTCTCTTGTTTAATGCTTCTTTGTAAGGCCAATCTCATCATCCGGATTTTCCTTTTTTCTTCCATTATCACTTTATGGTCTCAGTGTTTTGCCATCTGAGCATAGATTGTCATAGCATCTACCGGAACATTTCATCTAGTATTTTTCCTTACAAAATCTCTAGCAACACGAAGGTCTTCCATCTTCAGCTTTTGCTTTAGTGTGGAACTTACAACCTTCTCCCAAAGTGATGATCGACATGGCCTGTCATCAAGACACATTCCTGTTGTTGCCGAGTAGTACATTGCAGAAGCCTTTTTTGCTTCAGCTTCTTCAAACTTAACCTTAACACCACCATCACCAAAGTTCTTTGAAAGTGGACTTCTAGTTTCAGTTAAGAAAATGTTACCATTTTTCCAATTGACCAAGTCTCGATTTTCGATGTCTTTATATTCCGCACAATCACGGAATCAATGTTCGAGACTATCACACCACATGCATCGAGGTCTAAATGGTTCCCTTGACCTTGAAGTCTAACCATTCTCAAGCTTTGCCACTTTAATTGTTTAATCTTTCATACTTTGTACTAAATCATCAAGCAAAGACTCACTCTTAGTTTCGATCATTTCTCGTGGTTGATGGACCATTTCGTATGATGGTTTTCGACCAAGTCTTTGAACTTCAATGTTTTGCTCAAGTCGATTTGTGATTCCCACATGTGGTATTTGTAGCATTGCACAATTCCTTTGCATTCTTTTCATAAATTTATTAAAAGCATTTGTTACCTCATTCCAATCTGCAGTTATACCATCCTCGGTATTTGGTACTTCAAGCATAAATTCCAATTCTTTTCTATATTTCTTGTCAACTGCCTACAAAAATAAAGCCATATTTTGCCAAGACAAAGAATTTCTTTATTTTGGCTTTAACTGTCAATACAATCTATCAAACTCTTTTTCCATGTCAACAACAGATAATGCTTTATTTTCTTTTAGGACCCATTCATTGAATGAACGCATAGTAACGCGAGAGAAATCTTCATGGTGTCGTGAAGATTTTCGGCTATGGTGTGAAAATTACATAAGACGTACGAAATCAAGTGTCAATCATATAAAACAATAATAGTGAATATACTGATTCTAAGTAAGTTTAATATCTTAGTACAAAAGACGAAGATCTTGAAGAGATGCACTTTACTACATAAGAAACAGACATCTAAGCGACAAGTTATGTGGGAGTGAAGTATGAGAAGGAAGAAGAGAAAAATAAAAGTGTGAGATATCCCACATAGACAGGAAATAAGGATCTCACCATATATATGGTAGAGCAAAAGTTATTATCTTTGTGTCTATGTGTGGAGCATAGAGAGTTCAAGGTGAATTGAACTAAGCTATTGGATGAATGGGTGTGGCCTAGCTACTTACAAAGGTTTCGCCCAACCAAAACTAGACCGGCAACATAACCAGCATCCGACAACGGAACTGGGACCCGGTGACCGAACGGTAACCGGCATCCGGCATCCGGCGACGGAACCGGGATCCGGCGAACCGGCGTCATCCGGCATCCGGCGACTGGCTAGATATATAAATAAATTAATAAATATATGTATACACACTACACAAGGAGTGCAAGTGTGGATTCGAACCTTGCACCTCCTAGTTAATAGTTAGTAGGCTTACCACTAAGCCATTACATTTAGTTGAATTTTTATTTCTATCATTGCACTTTTACATGTAAATTCTCATACATGAGAGCTAAAATGAGTGACATGGTTATCATGCACCACATGTAATACATGAGTGCCAAATGGCAAACATGCATTTTATGCATGTCTTGTACCCTCACATGCATCATATGCATGAGAGCATCTATAAAAGAGGAGGATGAAAAAGAAGCAGGGTTAGGCTCTTTTGGTTATGAAATTAAGAAGAAGAAAATTCGTTATTGAATTAATCGTGTAACTTGTTTCTAAAATCTAAAGTCAAGAGTTCTTAATCTCTCTCTTAATCTAAAATCAAGCGTTCTATCTTTTCTCAATCTCTCTCTCTTTCAATCTATCTTAATTCCTTTCTCGCTAAAGCTTGTGCCAACGTCGAATCCTTCTGGTCCAGAACCCCGACGGTTCTGCCTCACGATCTGCGCGTAGTGACGGATCTTCACGACAACGGGAATATTCAAACACAAGTCTTCTTTGAATGCATTCCAATCCAAACTATGCAATGCTTGTATTTAACGAATTCTATCTCTTAATTCCATCTCCACTAATTTATAAAAGTTTGCTATCATATTGACATCATTCACACAAGACATTTCCATTTCATCATAATATATAGTGACATACTTTGAAATATTTGTGCCATCAAACACACCAATCTTCTCTTGGACTTCTTGTAAGGCATGAAATAATTGATCTTGATTCAATTTTTCAATAAATAACCTTACCGGTTCCATTGTACTCGTACTTGCCATGGTGATGTGGATCTGTACTTGAGATGTCTCTTCTACTTCCTCGTTTCACGTTGGGTTCACCAAATTGTGTCGTGACGTGGCTCGCTCAGAAGCGTAGCATTGCATACACAAAAGATATCGTGAAAGTGAGGGGAATCACTGGGATTATGGACGGAAGGGACGAAAGAGTAGAGATAGAGTAAATAGAGATCCACAAGATATGACAAGATAGGATATAGAATGATATTTCAAGGAATAAAAGAAATTTATAATTATTTGATGAAAGAGTTACAAAATGATTATGAGCATCGTTGAACCTTCGATCTTTGTCTCACATCTTTACTTCAATATTTCGATGAAGATAAGAATCGAACCTCCGCCCTTTCATTGCAAGTTGAGCACCACAACCATCAAGCTAGCTCTTCTCTTGTTATTTATTCTTTTTTTGCAGTTTCTATCTTATGATATCTCTTATGTAATATAACTCTATTTGATTCTCTTGATATATCATCCAATATAGTTCTTCGATTTCAATTCCTTCGATATCCCTTGTGACCATACTCCCTTTTCCTTTTACACGGAAGAGATGGTTCTACATGTGGGCCATGTGGTGCACATGTAAAGAGGCTCTTGATTGTGTGCTATATGGTGCACATGCCGAGAGACTCTTGCATGTGTGCTATATGGTGCACATGTGGTACATTTCATGGTTTTTTTATTTGCCTCGACATATAATGTATAATATCATCATAGTGTGTTGTTAAAATTATCTTTATGGATTTGACAAATAGTCGAACTCGACCAGGCCGACAACATATCTACCGACTCCGAATTGGTAGAAAATCCACTAATTGAACTCGAAGACAAAGACAGAGCCGATTCGACAAGAGTCGAAGAAGACAAAGTCAACAAGATGCGAGTTGGAAACAGAACCAAGTCGACAAAGTCCATAGGGGACGACAATGTGACACCACTGAAATCTCGACTTGGGGGTGGGTAATCTAACAAGAGTCCTGACACAAACGGTTCAACAAATACCGATCGGCCGTCAGAGCCGATTGAGGACTCTGAACCTCTTATCTCGGCACCCAGGAGATCTGGACGAGCTCGAAGGCAAACAGAGTTGTACCAACCGGGCCTCGACTATGTCAACACCTGTGCAGGCGAACCAAGAACATTAGAAGAAGCTATTCCTAGTGATGCTAGTTGAATTCCAAGTACCCAATCTGTGGATTCAAGTACGAGCCCGGATGCCAGAGGGTAAATCCGAGCAAATACGGCTACAACAACTACTAGAACTAGGCGAAACAAGGTTACGCAATATGGCCATATTGGAGCAGGAACAACGGTGGCGCAAAGCATCCGTGGACCGACATCGGCACGTGTGTGAAAAGGATTTTACGGTTGGGAAACCGATATTAGTGTTTCAAACATGCATGGGGTGAATGCCACGAAAATTAAGATTCCGCTGGACAGGCCCGTATTGGATAGTGGGAGCGGAACAGGGCACATTTCAACTTGGCACCTTGGCCGGGGAACTGCCTACGACAAAAGTGTTGTGGACAAGGCCATCAATGCGGAAGTGCAAGCAACATTCGTGATGAAGAAGAACCTGTGTATGCATGAGCAAGATAGACACAGAGGGAGAGAGAGAGAGAGAGAGGCACAAAGGAAACGTTATATTCCAATAACAACAGTTACAAATGAAAACCAACCCTCACTAAAGGTTACAAAGTCACTTTATATAGTGACTGTCCTAGGGCAACTGCCCTTTATGCTATTTACATAAATAGCCCGAACTTGGGCAGTCTAAAGCGACAATGTGAATACGGCCATTATACACTCGTATTCGACACTCCCCCATAATGGGCGTATACATGGGTTATCTTAAAGATATATAGGTATATATACAAGGTTTATTGGAAGATCGGTTTGTCGGAGTCGGCAACCTCCGAAGACAGAAGACCGAATTGGTCGGGTCGGAAGAGCTAAAGCCGATCCTTAGAGAACCGATGTTGGTGGTCCGAAACCGTCCTATGATGTGTCCGACTTTAACCGGACCGATTTTTCATTACGGCCATCTGGTGCCGAAGGGACCGGAAACGATCCGCCGAAAGACACTTGGTCATTCCATCTACGACATTATCGGTTCTGGATATATTCTCGAGACCAAGTTTCCCTGAAATAACGCAGTCCTGAAAGAAGTGATATCGAACGTCGATGTGCTTTGAGGCGTTGTGGTGAACCGATTTTTTTGACAAAGCAACAACACCCTAACTGTCGCTGTAGACAACTGGAACCGAGTCGGAGTCGACCTGTCGAAACATGTGCGCCAGCCGACCGAGCCATAAAGCTTCTTTTGCCGCGTCGGACGTAGCTACATATTCCGCTTCAGTCGTTGAAGTGGTTGTGCACTCCTGAAGTTTCGACTTCGAGTAGATTGCTCCATTGCCAAATTTGAAACAATATCCGGTTATTGATTTTCAACTGTCCACACATCCGGCGAAGTCCGAGTCGGTGTAACCGATTACGCCTGAGGTTGAGTTCGGCCGAAAAGAATGCCATGGTCTTTTGTGCCAGCTAGATATCTGAACACATGCTTGATTGCGTTCCAATGCGATCGGCCGGGGTTGTGCATGAATCTGCTAACCACTCCTATGGCGTGAGAAATATCAGGTCGTGTCGCGACCATCGCGTACATAATGGAGCCAACTGTCGGTGCATATGGTACCGACTTCATATCTTCCCCCTCTAGAGTGGATGTCGGGCAGTCTCGCTGAGACAGTCGAAGGTTAATGGGGAGCGGGGTCGAAGCAGACTTGGCTGAGTGCATGTTGAAGCGTTCCAAGAGACGTCCGATGTAGTCGGTTTGAGACAAGAAAAGTTGTCGTTTATCACGATGCCGACTAATCTTCATACCAAGTATGTGTCTTGCCGGACCGAGGTCCTTCATGGCAAAGTTCAACCGCAGTTTCCGAACGAGTTCGGTGAGCTCTCCGGCATGCCGACCAGAGAGTAGCATGTCGTCCACGTAGATGATGAGGAAGACGGGAGATCAGTCTTGAGTTGTTTTGGTGAACAGACAGTGGTCCTCATCGCTCTTTGAGAAGCCAACTGATTGGATGAAGTCGTCGAACTTCTTGTACCACTGTGGGGGTGCCTATTTTAAGCCGTAGAGACTCTTCTTGAGTCGGCAGACTAGATGTTCCTGGCCGGATGCCACAAAGCCTTTCGGCTGCTCCATATGGATTTCCTCCTGTAGGTCACCATGGAGGAATTCCATTTTTACATCTAGCTGAATCAGCTCCAAGTTGTCGGCGGCCACGACGCCGAGGATGAAACGGAGGGTCGTCATTCTCACCACTGGTGAAAAGATTTCGTCGAATTCGACGCCATATTCTTGTCTAAATCCCTTCGCAACTAATCTGGCCTTGTACTTTGGGTTGGTCGAGTCAGACGTCTCATTTAGTCGATAGACCTACTTACACGGAAGAGCATGTCGATTCCTCGGTAATTCGACCAAGTCCCAAGTTTTGTTTGCCCAAATGGAGTGCATTTCCGACTCCATCGCCACAGGCCAGGTGGTTGAATTGGCAGATGCCGATGCTTCTTCGTAAGACGTCGGTTCGCCGGCATCGGTAAAGAAAATTCCGGGAGAGTACCTTTCTAGAGGTTTTGACAGTCTCTCGGATCTACGAGGTATGAGTGGACTGGTTGCACCAGGTGTCGATGTCGGATGGTCGGGAGCCAAGCCATTTGGTTGTGCTGAATCGGTGGATTCGGTGTGACAGTTGTTGATTACCCGTGAAACCAATCTCGTGTTGTGGGTTGGGCCATCATGAAGGGTTCACACTTTGGAAAATATTACCCTTCGGACTTCAAGAGGCCTTTCGGCCGTTTTATGCCAAACCGACTCGTTGAACACGATGTCCGAACTTCGAATGATTTGTCTATGCTCGGGGTCCCAGAGTTGGTATCCGATCTCGCCTTTGGGTCCATACCCAAGGAAAATGCATTTCCTTGATCTTGGTTCGAGTTTCCGGCGATCGTCTTTCGGTATGAGGGTGTATGCCTCATAGCCGAAGATCCTCAGCTTGTCATAATTCGGCTTACTGCCAGTCCATATTTCCTGAGGTATTTGAAGTCCTAGAGGTCTACTTGGCAACATATTTATGATATTTATTGTCGTAAGTAGATCCTCCGCCCAGAAGCCATCCGACAGTTCGGAGTGTTGGAGCATGGATACTACGTGTTCTTGAATCGTCTAATTCATGTGTTTAGCAATTCCGTTCCGCTCCGGACTATAGGGTGCTGTATATTCACGTCGAATGCCGCGTTCCCGGCAAAATTTGATGAATTCTTTAGACTTGAATTCTCCTCCATTGTTAGTTCAAAGACATTTGAGTTTCCGACCGGTCTGATTTTCGATCATTGCAAGCCATTCGGAGAAGATCCAGAACACCCGATCTTTGGTTCTAATGGGGTATGCCCACACCTTCCGAGTCGAGTCGTCAATAAAACTGACGAAGTACGAAGCACCGCCGAGAGACTGATGTGGCATTGGGCCACAGACGTCCGAGTGGACCAAATCGAGGGGACTCGATTCTCTTGGTGCTGATGTCGGATGTGATGCGGCTACCTGTTTGCCGTACTGGCAATGTTCGCAGAATTGGTGATCCGAGAAGGAGAGTTTGGGGATGCAACCGACTTTGGATAGGTGCGTTATGCTGGCCTTGCTGAGGTGTCCAAGTCGTCCATGCCATAACGATGACACGGGGATATCTACCAAAAATAACTCACCCTCTTTGAGTGTGACATATAAAGGATACAAGGAATGTACCTTTTGTCCTCGAGCAAGCAGGAGGTTCCCTTTGTGGAGTGTCCACCCTCCTGATGAGAATCCGGCATGAATGTCGGCTTCATCAAGCTGTCCGACTAAGATCAAGGGTCTTGAGAGCTCAGGAATGTGTCAGACGTTGTGTAGTATGAGCGTAGAGCCACCCGGAAGGTTGAGCTCTACGGTGCCGATTCCGATTATAGCACAGTGCTGGGAGTTTCCAACTCGAACTGAGTCGGAGTGCCGGTTCGAGTTTTGCCGAAACTGAGATCGGTGAGGTGTCACATGATACGATGTGCCCGAGTCCAAGAGCCATGTGCTCGATTCCTTAGTCATAAGCAGAACTTCTGATTCGACTGGGTTCTCTATGGACAATATGTTCGGGTCGTTCGTCAAAATTTTGGCTGAAGAGCCGACGTAGTTGACCTCCTCATGCCGGCTACTCTTTTGATCCGCTCTCTGAGCTTTGTCGGTTTTTGCTTTGAGTGCCCGGCAGTCGTCTTTGATGTGTCCCGGTTTCTTGTAGTAGTTGCAGATTCGGTTGTCCTGGGACTTGCTCCGGCTTAGCTGATTGTTCGGCGGTCGGGAAGAACTTCTTCCCCGGTTGTTCGATCGGTCGGTCGAACATTGTACTACGTAAGCTTCATCTGCCAATTCTTTGGCGAAAGACTTTCTCCGAGCTGCTTTAGTTAGGATTGCGCTCGTGACTTTGGAGTACTTAACGATAGTTGTTAAAGCATTGCACACGGTTGTAACGAAAGTTTCCCATGAAGAGGGGAGACTACTCATGAGTATCATTGCTCTGAGTTCATCCTCGATTGTCGCCCCCTGAGATGAGATTTGGGAGCTTATGCGTTCGTACTCATTGAGGTGTGCCTAAACCGAATCGGTTTCTTTCATCCGCAAGTTGTAGAGGCGCAGGATTAGATACATCTTCGTTGCGGCGACCTTCTTTTCATGAGTTTCCGACAATGTTTTCTAAAGTTCAAACGTTGTCTTGCATGATTGCACTGTGAAGTACACTGACTCCGACAAGTGCATCCGAATCGTGGCTCAGACAATTCTGTCCAGCTTTAGCTACTCGTTTGCCTTGTATGCTTCTGGAGGATTTTCATTCTCAATCGGGTCTGTCTGACCCTTGACTATGAGATAGTCATGCATTTGTTCCTTCCAGAAGTTGAAGTTCGAACCATCGAACCTCCTTAGACTCATCTCCGATGAGTCGGATGTTGATACTATCTAATTCGGTTTCGGTTTGGAAGACTCGGTTCGGAGTTGACTACGAACCTTAGTGGGGTGCAGCCAGTTGGCTCACCCGATATCG
This sequence comes from Azolla caroliniana, assembly GCF_043228905.1. Taxonomy (NCBI): domain Eukaryota; kingdom Viridiplantae; phylum Streptophyta; class Polypodiopsida; order Salviniales; family Salviniaceae; genus Azolla; species Azolla caroliniana. The sequence continues at coordinate 8,845,522 of NW_028230439.1, read as the reverse complement.
TTCTAGTCGGTTTTGAACCCGAGTCGGTTTGGTTTCGGATACTTGTTTCTGAACTTGCTCGGAGTGACTCCGGTAACTTGAGGAACAAAACCGGCTGGTCTTCCCGAATGTTGCCGAGTTGGAGTGAGCCCGGTTAGCTTCCGATTGTATGTCGAATACCGATTACACGAAACCAATTGTTTGGGCTGATTCTGCTTCAGATGACTGCAACGATGAGAGGGATGGATCCAATTGATCCTCCCGAATGTTGATCAGTCGAGTGAAGCACGAAGTGGTTGTTGCCAGGAGACCAATCTACAGCAGGTGGTTACAACAATCGGGTGAATAGCATCCGGTGACCTATTCGAATGCCGTTTAACCGAATGAAGCACGATTGGGTCGGGTGTTGCACATGGAGCTCCCCTCAAGCAGTTACAATCACAGGAACAGGGTACAACCGGTTGGCTTACTCCAGTTTATGATTTAACACAGTGAGATGCGAGCTTTTTGTTTGTCTTCTCTCTTCTCTATTCTTCAAAGAAAATGAAAACAGAATGTTGTGTTGTACGATGACGGCTGGCAGCAGGTTGAAGAACCTCCAACGCTCTGATACCAAATATTGTGGACAAGGCCGTCAATGCGGAAGTGCAAGCAACATTGGTGATGAAGAAGAACCTGTGTATGCATGAGTAAGATAGACACAGAGGGAGGGAGAGAGAGAGAGAGAGAGAAGCACAAAGGAAATGTTATATTCCAATAGCAACAGTTACAAATGACAACCAACCCTCACTAAAGGTTACAAAGTCACTTTATATAGTGACTGTCCTAGGGCAACTGCCCTTTATGCTATTTACAGAAATAGCCCAAACTTGGGTTGTCCAAAGGGACAGTGTGAATATGTCATTATACACTCGTATTCGACAAAAAGGTGAATGGGTTTCGCCTTAAACCTTAACTGGGACCTACGCCACCTAACCCGTTTCCCACCGGACAGGACAAAACCGGAGAATCCGCGGAGTAAGTATAGGGCCCTACTTGTACTATAGTGTAAAAATAAGATTGTATGTAACAGTTACAAAAGAAAAAAAAAAAGAAAAAAAAAGAGAAGATAGTGACGCTATTAAAAGGACTTAAGGGATGCACAAACTTCTAAACCAAGAACACACGACACCACGATGGCTCACCGACCAATGAACCCTAGGCCACAAAAAGAAGAAAATAGAAGGTTTTCTACACAATACAGAAATCAACCTTCTAACTCTCATCACCCTCATCACTCCCCTCACTCACCCTGAGAGCTCAAGTTCGCCATAGCTAGCAGTCCTCACCCACTAGCCACGAGTCTCACCATCCTACTATGCCGATCCCTATTTCTGTCGCCTTGCATCGATGGCTAGTGGAGAAACTCTTGGATGGATACATCAAAGTTGTAGAGGCACCCCCTCACCTTGAAGCCCTGGACATTGCTAGGAAGCTTAATATCGACACAGTCACCAACACATCCATCTGGAAGACGCTTGACCTGTCATCGCTGGGAGAAAGATATTTTGAAATCCCACCTGCAGAAACTTTGCAGAGATATTTCGGGCCATATTCGGCGTCCGCCAAGGCCTACCGGACGAAGGAAATCCCCGACCCCTTCTTTCGCGAAATATCCAAGTTCCTATTGGAGGTCGGATGCGTGCATGTAAATACATATGGGATGCCGAAGCAGAAGGCAGGTATCATCATTGATACCTTCAAAGGGCACACGGTTGATTGGGGGGTCATTATGGGACCAATGTTACGGGAAGGCCTACACGCGTATCAAGGCAGAAAAAAGCTAAGCCCTATCATACAATAGTATCTAACGATACTATTTCAACCCCGAGGTCTACCCACACCACAACCCAGCAAACCCATGCCGCCGCCACGATCCGCGAAACAAAGGTTAGCGGAGTTGGCCACCACAGAGTGGGAGGATGAACCCCAATCAGCCCAGCCCAGCACACAAACAACACAGGAGGAACGGGCGGAACGCAAGGAGGAAGCTTCGCACGAGCAGGAAGCCGAGCAACCTCAGGGAAGCCCGAGGCCGAAATGGTGGAGGCTGGACAGGAAAGATGGGCGCAGGTTAGTTAAAGACACACTCGCGGCCACAGAGACGACCACCATGGTCGACAACTCCGTAGCTATGGAGCCCAACACCACCTTCGAAATAATCCGGGAACCATGGTCGATCATCTCAGCCCAGTCACAACGGGGGAAAGGCGTATTTACGGCGAAAAGCGAGGTCCTGGCGTATCCGAACATTCCGGACACGGCCCATGAGTTCGGCGCACTATTACAGTTCAGAACTACATTTGAACTCATGGAATTTTTAGCAACACAACAAATAAAAGTCTCACAACGAATAGCCAAGGAGCATGCGGAGAGACAAATGATAGAGCGTGCGCTAACACAAACGGCGGAAATCGATGATGAGGGGCAGCTAGCCAGAGTCGGTAGACAGCGGAACACCGGTATACGCCGAATGGAGATGGAACTACCCCCACTAAACGCAGCCCTCGTTGAGGTTCATAGGGAACTAGCTAAGGTCAGTATTGGCGCCAAGGATATGACGATTAAAAATAAAAATGTCTGGAAAACGGTCAAATAGACCCAAGCTGAGCTACAAAAGGCCAACGAATGCATCGCGGAGTTGAAACGTGACGCGATTACGGCGCAACGGGCAGCTCAACCAACAAACAACACCGCCCAGGCCCTGAGAGAAGACATTGAAGCACAGACCGCCATTGCCTCGAAAGCAAAGAGGGTCATGCAACTGGCGGAATCAAAGATTGACCGCCTCCGCTCTGAACTTCGCTAATCCTCTGACAAGGAAAAGGACATTCGGGCCAACGGCCGAAAGGCAGTGAAAACCCCTGAAGAGAAACTCATAATAGAGGCAGCACAACACACCCGCATGAAAGAAGAAAACACCAAACTACGGGAGCAAGCGCAAAAATAAAAAACGTCAATCATAGGACTCTAGGTGTTATTGGAAAAGAAGTAAGCATTGTTCGACGAGCAATTGATACGGGAACAGGAGAGGAAGCATCAGCTCGAAATCCGCCTGAACAATGAAATGGGCAGGAATCTCAGCTATGGGTAGGAATGAGGAGCAATTATGAGGAAGCGGCGGCGGTCAGTAAACAAGAGATCGAAAAACTCAAGAAAACCGTAGAAGAAGCACGCAACCGTTGGCAAGCAATAACCGACAACGTGCGCATACTTCTTCAAACAAATCGGGAGAGGTTTACGGCGCAATTACAAGCGGCAGTAGACAAAGGTTGGATGGCGTGGGCTGCACATGCGGTGGCGTTGCATACGTACCGGGCGGACTGGGAGAACCGAAGAAAAGACAGCTGAGATTTCTACAAACTCAATGAGGAAAGCATTGCGGCAATATGCGAGGAGCTAGCACAGGATTATCGCACGCTAGCGGACCAACACTTCGAGGAACTCGTGCAGCTACTAGACGATTTTGACGAAAGTTAGGAGGACTTGTTTCACCAAATCATGCAAGCTGGCAGCACGTGACCAAACGCGGAATCCATCGTGGTACAAATACAAGATATTGCCGAATGAGAGGAACCTTAGCCCATGTCACCGGGAATAACCACTATGGTGGACAGCATGGAACAGCAAGCGGAGCCCCCCGCGATAACAGAAAGTGAGACCGCCAACCAATAGGAACCCCAACCCCATTCACCGGAACGTACGACTACGGCCGACACCACGGAGGAAGTTACGGACGAGATGGAACCTCAACCTACCGAGAGCCCGCAGATGGGTGAGCCAGCCACAATAGCACGGGATGAGCCAACAGAGCCTGGACCTCCCACACCGAAAGCCAACAACACCATGGGAAGCAGTACCGAGCCAGTAATGGAACCACACAACGACGCTCCTACGTACACTAGGCCATCCCCAGACTCGGACATCGGAGCGGAACCAAACATCCAGGCCATTAATGGTTCATGCGGGAAGCGTGAACGGCTAAAAGACCCTGTGTATATAAAGGGCAGAAATCCTCTGTAAGAGGTAGTGTGTAAATTTTGGGCATAGAGCGTTATCTTAATAGAGTACTATCTTCTCTGATTATCGTGCATATCTGTTCTTGATCTACTGTGTTCTTGTTATTCTCGGTGGCGTATTGTAAGCGTAAGAGCGTAGATGTGAGTGCGGTTACTAGCACACTGTCTCAGGAGTTCAGTTGTAGCCATCTCCCTTATACGCTGTCGTGAAGAAAACCGTTCACAAGCGGAATCGGTGCACCGGAGCGTAGGAACCGGCTCTTCGTGCACATGCGCCTTATGTTGTACATAGAATCTCCTAGGCCGGTAGATTCGGTAGGTAGGGAAACGGCTCCTTCCTTGGCTATAAAAGGAGGGAGACGAGGAGGGGCGAAGGATCGCGGAGAGTCGAGGACGAAGTGCTGTCGATTTGCGTGCGAAGGCTTCCCTCTCTCTCTCTAGTTCGCAAACTCCATAGCTTCCTTCTGTGCAGGTTTCGGGAGGCTCGCGCTGCTCTAAGGAATGCCTGAGTGCTTCCGGCAGCACCTCCAACCTGCTCCTGTCTTTCTGTGCGTTTACGAACAGGCATCGGCATCTGTTCGCCAGCCTGTTCGGTTGTAACTGACTTCGTGTTCCTGTGTTCGTGTTCTTGTTGTTTTCGTGTTCTTGTTGTTTGCCTTTGTTAATACATACATACATTCGTGCCTTTCTGTGTCGCTGTCCCACTTGCGTCTTTGCGTCGAAGGGTCGTGTCCCTGTGGATCTATGCTCGCACGTAGAGGGTTTCTTCCCCTTCCTCTCTTGCTCTTTGGTACAGGACCCCCGAGGTTCCGCCTCATTCCACGCATCCGCGAGGAATACCTCGACATCTTGGTGAACCCGACGTGAAGGAGGCGGTAGAAGAGCAGAAGATGAAAGGGTCGGATCTTGCAGAGGCCATGGCTTCGGCCGTAGATCGGATATTGAGTGCACGCGAGGGCACCGGCGCCCTCGACAGAGCCATTGAGGCGGTCGTCGGTACGATCGGCCGGTTCAGCGGAAAGGATGTCACGAAGTATTTGGCGTCGTACGGGGCAGAAATGCTGATGCGGGACATTCCGGAAGAGAGGCGTCTTGCCGGGTTTCCTTGAGTGGCGATGCCGAGCATCCATGCAGAGGTGCTCGAGGTGCGGGCGGAGAGCCGTACCTGGGAGGAGTTCGAAGGCCGACTCCTAGAGAAATACGGGCTGGACGACGCACTCTGGCTTTCGAAACGGGACTTCATGGAATGGGTGGAGTTCCCCGGCAAGGGAAGAAACGCGACGGCACTCCTCCGGGAGTTCGAGGAACGCTTTGCGCGCCTTTCGGCGCTTGACCGAACCATTCTGGATACGAGCCGGGTCCTACTGTTCTTCAAGTCGGTGGACGAGCGGGACCGGGACCAAGGCGGCTCCTTGCTGGAAACTGAGGACGGGTTGACAACCGATTGGGCTGCGGTTAGGAGAGTCTGTGGCCGTTTCGATAAACGGCGAGAATGGGCTGACAACGGGGCGGCCGGTGCGGGCTCTGTCACAGCAAGGAGGCTTGAACCGGCACCGCAAGTGCGAAGGGAAGAGACCCGGGAATGGCTCGGGACCGGACCGGCTTCGACCGGCATGGTCAGTGGCTCGTCCGGAGGAGCAGCGCTGGAGGAATTGACGCGGGCGATAAAGGATCTCCAGATCGCCCAGACTCGAAGGGAAGGCGGCGAACCGGCTCGTGACCGATGGCCGGCAGCAAGGAACAGGTGCATGTGGTGCGACGAGGTCGGCCACATCCGGAAGGACTGCGGCGATTTCGCAGAAGCGTTGAGGAACTGGGTGGTGTACCTGTGGGAAGGCCGGGTGCACGCCGGCGACACCAGGAGGACCCTAAACCGAAACGACGGGCGAGGAGGTATGAAGAGACTGATGGAAGAGGCAGCGGCCCGACACGTAGAGGCCATCCACTACTCGGCGTCGGCCGGAATTCGGGTCGGGGGCAGCGAGGCCCGAACAGAGGGCAAAGACGGATTCTGGTTGGCAATGCTGGGAGGTCTTGCCGGCGCACGGCGAAGGAAAGATGAAACGGACCACGCTGAGAGACGGGTCCGGGAAATAACCGGGTGGAGCGATCCGGTCGAGGAGAAGACGGGCTTCGTAGAAGCCGCCTACCGGAACTACGAGGCTCTGGTAGAGGACAAACGAGTGGGGAAAGCCGGAGCGGCCGGGCCCTCACAACGGTACGAGACCCGATTCGGGCAATGACGGAACGATGCCAGCGGGCCCAACTCGCAAGATAACCCCAGGAAGGGCGGATACCGACTGGGGACAGAAATAGAAAGGACTACGGACCTACGGAAGGTCCTAGAGGAATGGATCCTCGACAGCAAGGTGGAGCTGTCATTGCGGGAGGTGCTAGGGATCGCCAAGAAGGAGTTCCACGACTCCATTGTAGACTTGGTGAAACGGAAGAGGCTGTCGACGGAGACGGATCCGGAAAGACCGGTAGAGGTGCGGACGACGCACATCGACGACTCGGCGCTGGCAGATGAGTGGGCGGAGAGCCACTATTCGAGGCCACACTGGGCCCGAGCGACCCACGGAGACCCCGGTAAAGATCGGAGATGTTCGGGAACCGGTGGTGGTGTTGGTGGACCACGGTTCGGAAATAAACCTAATGTCCATGAACTTCTATAAGAAGGGGAAGTGGCCGATCAACACCAAGCACGGGTGGAAGATACGGGCGGCGACGCGCGCCACCGAGGAACTGCATGGGGCCTGCCCGAACGTGCGAGTCAAGATCGGCGACGTCGAGATTGACCAACACTTCTTCGTACAGGAGACGTCTTCGCACCCGGTCATATTAGGTGAACCATACATCACGGCGGCGCAAATGGAGACCAAGGTGCTAGACAACGGTTCGGCCTACGCAAGGGTCAAAAGCCAGGACGGGCGCCATTCGGTCCAAATTCTGACCGTGAGACCGAACCACGAGCGGAACCGTGAATCCCTCGGTGGCGAGAACCGGGAGGATTTTTAGAGAGGGCTGCCAAGGCATGGGGCCGAGACAGTCCGGACACTCGGGAAAGACCCCACAGCTGTACGATAGAACCGAAACCGAAGAAACCTTGTACGATAGGTAGAAAATTCTGCTTCTCCGGCGACGAAGGGTGTATGATAGTCGGCATCGTTGGGCAAGAAAAGACAAGGGCGGAAGTGCGACTTCGAGCGTGCGGAGTTCTCGGCCCGGACGAGGAAATCAACGGAGCCGTGGAGGCGGTCTCCTTCGACGACACCTTGGGGATGTTGAGGAAGGTTGCCGGAGAAGACCTTAACGAAGACCGGACGATACCGGTATGTTTCGAAGAGATGTACGAAGTCATCGCGAACTTCAGTCGGGGGCTCGGGTCGGATCGGACGGCCCGACCAGAATGTGGACCGAAAGGTAAGGCCAGTCGCGGCACCCTTACTAGAGGGCAGCGAGTCCCGAATCAGAGGGGTGGCGTCGGACCCCAGTTTACGAGATCCGGCCTGCATAGGACACACCTTCACTGACGGGACGCTCCGGGAGCTCAAGATTGGTGGGGGCGGGTTCCTACTGCCGGCGGAGGAAGGCCGGTTTCGGAGAATGCTCGGAAGGCACGGGAAAGCCTTCGCATTCTCACCGGACGAGATCGGGTGCGCAGACCCGACGATCGTGGAGCCAATGGTGATATTCACGGTACCGCATGTGCCGTGGAATCTCAAGCAGATTCCAGTACCGAGAGCTCACATCCCGAAGTTGATGGAGCTATTGAGGCAGAAAGTAGATATGGGCATTCTCGAACCGTCGAGTGCCCCATACTCGAACCGATGGTTTACCGTACCAAAGAAAAACGGAACGATGCGCTTCATTCAAGACCTGCAGCCGGTCAACAGAGTGACCATTCGGAACGCAGGAATCAGACCGACCATAGACGAGTTCGCGGAGGCCTTCGCCGGAAGGTCGATTTACTCGCTGATCTGTACTCGGGGTACGACCAGTTCCAGCTAGCTGTGGAGAGCAGAGATATTACGACGATGCGAACTCCCCTCAGCCTAGTGCGAATGTGTACCCTGCCACAAGGAGGGACCAACTCGGTGGCCCACATGGTGAATGCAATGAACAAGGTACTGAGGGATTGCATCCCGGACATCACCATGCCGTTTCTAGACGACATCCCAATCAAGGGGTGCCCGGTGGAGGAGAAGGACGAGACAGTCAGGCCGGACGGATGCCGGCGATTCGTGGCGACACACATCGACGACTGCGAGAAGGTGCTACAGAGGCTAGAGGATGTGAGGCTCACCTTCTCCGGGGAGAAATCGGCCTTCGGGCAATCGGAAATCCTGGTGGTCGGACACCTATGTGGACCTTATGGCCGGAAGCCGTCTCCGGCAAAGGTAGAAGCCATCTTTGCGATGAAGACTGATTGTAGCTCGGTTACGGAAGTTCGGAGGTTCCTGGGGGCATGCGCGTTCTACCACATATGGATCCCGCATTACGCCCACGTTGCGGAGCCGCTATACGGGTTGCTGAAGAAAGGGCGAAAATTCGAGTGGTGAGACGAGCACACAGAGTCGGTCCGGAAGCTGAAGGAAGCTCTTGCGGCAGCACCGGCGCTCCGGAATACATAACAGTGGATACGAGTCCGACCGGGATCGGGTGGGTCGTCAACCAAGAAGACGAGGATAGCATTCGGTTCCCGATCCGATTCGGCATGAAGGTTCTCAGTGACCGACAGCGAGGGTACGCCCAGGTTAAACGCGAACTCTGGGGTATCGTTTCGGCAGTAAAGGCCGACAAAGACTACCTGATCGGGATAGAAGTGGTTATCGAGACGGATTGTCTGCCGATTCTCGGCATGGTTTCCGGATGCGCGACACCGGACCTGGCGATGCTCAGGTGGATAGCGTACATCAAGTCCCTGGACCCGGAAATACGACACATTTCCGGAAAAGACAACGCCATGGCTGACATGCTTTCGAGGGCGAGGTTTGATGACGAGGGCGGCATGGTTTCGGAGGACGAAGAAGTCGGCGTGGACTTCTTCGAGGCAGCGTACGTGACGACCGATGGGACGAGCACTCCGGCACTTAACGACTTCGACGAGAGCAAATACGACGGCGAGTGGCTCCAAATCGGTGGATTTTTGAGGACGATGACGCCGGATGCGTCGTGGACGAAGGACGAGGCCAACCGGATCCGGAAGAAAGCTTACCGATTCTTTCTCCGGGACGGATACTTATGGAAGCACCCGAAGAAGAGGAACGGTGTCCCGCTCCGGGTGGTGGCGATGAAGGAAGAACAGGAGGAGCTGCTGACGGGCTACCACGACAGCCCTTGGGCCGGACACCGTGGAACGTGGGCCACGTTCGAGAAGATAAAGGGGAAGTACTGGTGGCCGGGCCTGTACCGGGACGTGCATCGGTTCGTGACAACTTGCGAGAGCTGTCAGATGCACTCCATAGTCCGGCATCGGGACAAGCTTCACCCTACGTACCCTCCGACCATCCACTTCAAATGGATGGTAGATCTGGTGACGATGCCGATGGGAGTAGGACAGATGCGGTATCTGGTCCTGGCTCGGGAAGATCTGACCAACCAGGTAGAAGGCTGAGCCCTTCAGAACAAAATGACCGCGGCCGTATGTCGGTTCCTGATTGAGGACGTGATATGCCGGTACGGGTGCGTCAGGAAGATCGTGGCTGATCGCGGGGAGCTGGACGCCGAAGAGGCCGAGAAGTTGTTCGACCGGCTAGGAGTCAAGCTCTCGCTTACCACTGCGTACAATCCGGAGGTGAATGGAAAGGTGGAGCGCGGACACGGACCGATCGTCAAGGCGTTAGTTCGGGCATGCAGAGGTCAAGTCGGGAACTGGCCGCGGCTGTTGCCTTACGCGTTGTGGGCGAACCGAACTACGCACAGTTCGGTAACCGGATTCATGCCGGCAGAGCTGATGTTTGGGCAGAAGCCGATCATGCCAGTGGAACGTACGATCTCCTCATGGGCAACCCTGGACTGGAGAGACGAGATGAGCCGGGAGGAACTGTTGGCGGCGCGCATACGACAGCTCGAGCGAAGACCGGAGGACGTGGAGTAGGCTGCGGAAAAGCTTCGGGTGGCTAGGACGAGGAACAAAGCCCGGTTCGATCGGACGCACCGGCTCCGACCGAAGAAGGTCGAGGAAGGCGACTGGGTGCTAGTCTATGACAGCAGCCTCGACAACCAGCACCGAGCGACACGGAAGTTCGCAAGAAGATGGTTCGGGCCTTACGTGGTACAAAGCGCCAACGACAACGGAACGTACCATCTGGCGGAATTCGACGGCACAAGAATGGCGATACCCGTAGCTGGGAAGCGGATCAAAGCGTTCAAGAAGCGTCACGATGACGAGCCGGATCCGGTTAACCTGGACTGTGACGACGAACGATCCGAAACCGAAGAAGAACCGACGGGCGGAGAATGAAGGCTGGACTGGTTTTCTCCGTCCCAACACAATTTGGCGCATGCCGGTGGATGCGCGGTTAGGTGGGGGCGGATGTCATGAAGAAAACCGTCCACAAGCGGAATCGGTGCACCGGAGCGTAGGAACCGGCTCTTCGTGCACATGCGCCTTATGTTGTACATAGAATCTCCTAGGCCGGTAGATTCGGTAGGTAGGGAAACGACTCCTTCCTTGGCTATAAAAGGAGGGAGATGAGGAGCGGCGAAGGATCGCGGAGAGTCGAGGAAGAAGTGTTGTCGGTTTGCGTGCGAAGGCTTCCCTCTCTCTCTCTGGTTCGCAAACTCCATAGCTTCCTTCTGTGCAGGTTTCGGGAGGCTCGCGCTGCTCTGAGGAATGCCCGAGTGCTTCCGGCAGCACCTCCAACCTGCTCCTGTCTTTCTGTGCGTTTACGAATAGGCATCGGTATCTGTTCGCCGGCCTGTTCGGTTGTAACCGACTTCGTGTTCTTGTTGTTTTCCTCTGTTAATACATACATACATTCGTGCCTTTCTGTGTCGCTGTCCCACTTGCGTCTTTGCGTCGAAGGGCCGTGTCCCTGTGGATCTACGCTCGCACGTAGAGGGTTTCTTCCCCTTCCTCTCTTGCTCTTTGGTACAGGACCCCCGAGGTTCCGCCTCATTCCACGCATCCGCGAGGAATACCTAGACAACGCTACTAGGATACAGGGAAGTATCCCATTACGTATTACGGTACGGCGTTACCATTCGTTGCAACACAGTCACTTTGAGGTCTAGGTCGAAGGACTGACCGTAGACCGTGTTCCTAATTGGTAACAATCATCGATCGAGTGCTAGAAATGGATAAACATAGCTCTCTGATGACGATGGGAGCCCTGCATATGGCCCTTCCGAATAAGGAGGATCTCAGGGTTCGCTAGGCGTTGCAATGCACAATGTGTTTAAACTCGGGCCATTCAACGGTAGACTGCACAATGAGGACGTAGTGTATGATATGCCACTCACGGGCACACACAACGGACCGATGCGAGTACAACCTGCTCAACCGACAAGAGGCACCGTTGCGGAACATTAAACCACGTCGCAGTCATGAACCGGACGACGAACGGTTCCGGAGGGAGGAACGATACCAACCAGAATGTGGGAATCAAGACAATGATAGAAGACACGACGATTATGAGTGCGATTGTGACGACCGACACAGGGTAGGCTACAACCGAGATCGGTATGAACGGGACTACTCCCTGGATTACGATCGGAGAAGGGACGATAGACGCTATCTAGAATGACAAGGAAATCGGAATTTCCGACGCAACCAAAAATGAGGGTATTTTCGTAGGGAAAAGCGTCGGGAAGCAGCCAGAGAGTACAATCCAAGAAGCACAAACACCGTTGTGACACCACCGAAGCAACGACAAACGGAGGACATACGCTGGATAACCTTCGATGCACAGAACGGTGTCGTGCCTTTCGGCTATGGATCGTTGCGTGAGTTGGGTGGGAACCGCCGAGGTTTTGGACTAGGAGGAAGAGGAATACAACTTAAGGCTAGTTATGAATAGTAGAAAGAGAAGTAAGATAGCAATCTTGTGAATCCCACGAGTTTAGTGTATTTAAAACAATATTTAGATTATCAGAGTAATTTTGATGGCAAAATTCGTGAATCCCACGAATATATTAGATTGATCAATCCTTGTATATTAATCAACAACCTTATACATATTTCTCTCCTCCTTATATAAACATGGAAGAGGCTAAGCATGGCTCCATGCTTTTTCACCAAAAGTGTCCATGCACACTGAATGTGCATGTGATGCTTTGTCATTTCCTAAATATAGGGCTCATGCACGCTAGATGTGCATGAGTCACTTTCAATGTCACGTGTAAATAAAATATTCACACCCTAAAGAATACATGATTTTTACCTTTTAATAAAGGTATGTGTAAATAAAGGTCTTATACGTATTAAATCTATATGTATAACACTAAAGATAAGTTATTACAATGGTAAAGTTGGGGTTTATCTACGTGGAGGTGCAAGGTTTGAATCCTGCCCTATGCACGTGATAAATGTTTTGATATATTATTTATTTATTTATATGTATCTAAATCGGATATATTATTTTATGGTTTTCACGCTGTGTGTGGAATACACTACGATAACAGAAACATGGACAAGAGGGAATCAGGCAGCAACCGTAAGGCATATTGCTATTATTGCCAGAAGGATGGGCATTATAGCAACCAATGTCCGGTCAAGGCTAACGAAAAACAACTGGCGGTAAACATGGTCACCGCTGAAGTTACCGACATCTAGCAAGTCGCTACCCGTTCCAAAGGAACAACGGTCGAGTGAGAAACTCAAGAACATATCCAGAAGCAAGCCACCGAATGGATCAAGAAAGCCTATGAACGTAATGTGGTCGAGATATAGGAGCAAAATTTACAGCCGGAGGAGCCCGTTGTCGTGAAGAATTTCGGTCAGAGGCGGAAACCGAGAAACATTGGCTACATCGGGGGGGTGTGGCATGTGTGTTCACCCTTGTACATTTAGTGTGAATAACGAGGGCGCCTTTATGGCGCCGAAGAGTAGTCAAGTCGGGACAGACGATCCCATGTAAGTCGGGATTTATCCCACATTGTAACGCATCCCTCTCCTTGTTCTATAAAAGGAAGGGAGCGCCATTTTAGAAAGGGGTTGCCCATTTTGCGTTAGAGGGTATACCGCTAGATTTAGGGTTACTTATTCTTCTTCTTCTCCCCCTTCGTGTTCGCTTAGGGTTGGCTTCAGCTCGTCTCCTGCGCAAGACCCCGCTCGGCGCGACAAGCCCGTGAGCTCCCGACCTACGGCTTGGCAGCCGACGACTACTGTAACCTACCTTGGTCAGGCTCGAAGCCGGGAATGTATTCTTCCTTTTATATATATACATTTGCGTCTGTCTGTGTATATTGGTGTCTCTGTTGGTGTCGGGTGCTTCCCCTTTTCCTGCGTTTCCTGTACATAAGGGCGTGAGTCGGGTCGGCCTGTGTGTGTGTGTGTGTGTGTGTGTGTGTGTGTGTGCGAGTCGGTGTCAAGCGCGCGCTCCCTCTCTTTCTCCCTCTCCCTTCGGTTGCTTCCGGTGTCCTTCTGGGATGCCCCGGAAACGGTGAAGTACGACTTCCTACGCTCCGTCACCCCCTAGTCCAAGACCCCCGTGGTCCCACCTTTCTCCACGCACGCGCGTAACAACGCAACACCGTAAAGAGTACCGACAAGGACCCAACTTGGAAGGCATTACAAGAATGCCAGATCGTGTTACCATTGGGGCGCCTGCTACAATTAGTCCCCCAATTTACTGAAGGGCTCAAAACAACGTTCACCGCACCAAATCAGGAGCCGTCACTAGCATTGTGCTCCAATCCGGAGGAAGGACCGGCAATGGTGGACACAAGCAGCCTGTCCATCATAGTGATTGTTAAAGGCAAAGAGATCACCGGAATCATTATTGACGGTGGTTCAGGGGTGAATGTCATCAGCAAGGGGACATGTGACACCTTGGGAATCCGAGATTGGGAACCGTGTCCATTCTGGCTAAGAATGGTAGATACAAGTTCAGTTCAACCAACCGGACTCATTCAGGACTTGGACAACACAATCAAAGGATACGCATTCCAGATATCGGCAGTGGTATTACAACTTAATGTGCAAGGGGGCTATCCCTTGTTGCTAGGAAGACCATGGTTGCGGATGGCGCACATAAAACAAAACTAGCAAAAGAATGTAATCACCTTTCGACGAGGAAAGACCAAAGTACGCGTACCGCCACAACCACGAGTAGGAACCAGTAAGGAAGTAACCCCCCTATATGCGGAGAGCATCAACATGTTGGACGGGTTAGCTGACGAAGAAGTCGATTGTTACTTGGAAGACATAACCGAAGCCGTTATTTGAGGTAGACATAACCGAAGCCGTCATACCATATGTGACGGACCTGGGAAAGGAATCGGACGAACCGGATCAAGAAGAAATCTGGGAGTTACGACAAGCACAAGAATCATTGGAAAGGTAAATGACTATATCCCAAAGAGTAAAAGCATGCCAGCTCGAGGAAGTGGACCTTGGTACCGACGACACACCCAGACCGGTGAACGTAGCCAAAGAAATGCCATGGGTCGAAAAGAAGGCGATGGACGAATTACTCACAAGTTTGCGAGACATATTCGCCTGGTCCTACGAGGATATGCAAGGATTGGATCCCCAACTTTATCAACATCAAATCCACCTCAGCATGGATGCCAAACCAGTGCCACAACGCCATTACCGAATGAATCCCAATTATGCGGTGAAGGTCAAGGAAGAAATCGACAAGCTTCTGAGAGTCGGGTTCATACGGCCTGTAAAGCAAGCAATGTGGTTGAGCTCGATTGTGGTAGTAACTAAGGAAAATGGTAAGATTCGGGTATGCGTGAAATACCAGAAGCTGAATCCGGCCAGAGTAATTGATGCGTTCCCACTACTGTTCAACCGCGGGCTCGGGAGACTATGACTGAGAAGGGAGTCGATGCAACCACGGTGGAGCAATTGTTGAAGGAGATGGAGAATCTGAAAATTGTGATGGTGAAGAAGATGGAAGACCATCCCACAAGTTCCAAGTACATGGACCGTCGATGCATATGGTGTGATAGCACCGAACATGATCGGAGAGATTGCGACGAGCACAAGGAGGTGTTACGACGGGATCTTATCTACTACGAGGGAAATCAGATCCATTCGATGGACTCTCGGAAGCCACTCCGACTGAACTTCCGAAAAGGCGGCATGAAGAAGGTTCTAGAGGAGGAGATCGCGGCTAAAAACAACTATGCGACAACCACGAGAATACGTGTGGGGGAGTGATCTAGAGCAAAGGCGTCTTTTCTACTGGAAGTGCTAGAAATTTCGAACAAAGCCAACCATGATGAAATCCGAAGCGCTGCGGAATGTATCCGGGAAGCTACGGGATGGGACTGCCCCGTAGATAAGAATAGTGTACACGCACTATGTCAATTGCATGAAGTGTATCTATGTGGATGAAAAACGAAGGCGCACGGATGATGCGGTCGGACCATCAAAGGTGCCGGAGAGTTGGAACTCCGAAGGGAAGGGGAAAGGAAAAACAATTCTGGCATTCAAACTCGCCTCGGACATCGAACAACAAACGGACCTAAAGAAGGTGTTTGAAGAGAGAATCCTTGATAGTCGGGTGGACTTTTCGCTTCGGGAATTACTCGGAATAGCGAAGAAGGAGTTCCGCGACCTTCTTGTGGATCTCGTGAAGAGAAAAAGACAAAGTAGAGAGGAGAATGCTCCAAGGGTAAATGTGAACACGGTTTTAATGAATGACACTGAAGTGGAGGACGAAATTCCGAACTCCCACTACACAAGGCCACACTGCGCACGTGCAACTACGGAGACTCCGGTCCGAATCGACAACATCAAAGAGCCCGTGCTAGCATTGATTGATCACGGATTGAAGATCAATTTGATGTCCAAGGAGTTCTACCGGAAGGGGAAGTGGCCTATAAATACTATGCATGGATGGAAGATCCGGGCAGCCACTAAAGCAACGGAAGATCTATTTGTAGCTTGTACGGATGTGACGGTGAAGATCGGGGATGTTGAGATCGACCAAAATTTCTTCGTACAAGATGAGGTCTCCCATTCCATGATCCTCGGGCAACCCTTTATAACGGCTTCACGGATGGAGACAAAGGTGCTTGATAGCGGTGTGGCTTTCGCACGAATTCGGAGCCAAAGCGGAGGGAAATCCGTCCAATTCCTAACTGTGCCGGAAAATCCTGAAAGGAACAAGAGAGAGCTCTTGTCCCAAAGAAGGATGGATTTCTAGAGCGGACTATTGCGGAGTGGGTAAGTGATAGTCCGAGAAGCCCTGGTACCCCACACAGGAAGAAAACTCTCGGAGCAAAACAAGTACAAATCGGTCTAGATGGGGTATCTACGTACATGGCCGTAACCGAAGAAAAGAAGAAAGAATACCGGAAACTAGAGGATAAGTTGCGGTCGGCATCAATAATAAAAGAAGACGAAGAAATCGTGGGGGTAGTCGAAGAAGTGTTCTATGGGAGCACGCTACAACAGCTTGAAGAGCTTGTGGAGGATAAAAGCCAAGGAGACCGGGTAGTCCCGGTGGAATCAGTCGAGATGTACGAGATCATTGCGAAAATGGGGCCGGATGCGCTCTGCAAAGAAGAAGCAATGGTAAGTACGAAATACAAAACCGTGGAGAAGAAAGTGAAACCGGCCGCAGGACCGTTACCCACTGATAGCGAGCAAAAGAGGAAAGAAGTCTCAGTAGATCCGACACTTCGGAAGTCCGTGGATATCGGACATGCCTTCACGGATGAGACCCGGAAGAAACTTCGGATTGGTGGAGGTGGTTTCCTTTTACAAAATGAAGAAGAACGATTCCATGGGATGTTGGAACAACATGGGGAAGCATTTTCGTTCACATCGATGGAGATAGGGTGCGCTGATCCAAAGATAGTGGAACCGATGGTGATCTTCATGATTGACCATGTGCCGTGGAACCTCAAGCCGATTCCAGTGCTGCGGGCGCATATTCCGAAAGTCATCGACTTGCTCAAGGAGAAGGTGGCGATGGGGATTCTAGAGCCATCAAATGCTCCATACTCAAATTGATGATTTACGATTCCGAAGAAGAATGGGTGACTCTGAAATATCCAAGACTTGCAACCGGTGAACAAAGTCACGATCCGGAACTCCGGAGTCGGTCCGATAGTGGACGAATTTGCAGAAGCATTTGCCGGTCGTGCGATATACTCCATCGGAGACCTATACTCGGGTATGAACAATTCCAACTAGCCGTGGAGAGCCGAGACATCACTGCCATGCGGACACCAATAGGATTAGTCCGAATGTGCACACTACCACAAGGAGCGACAAACTCGGTTGCACATATGATGAATGCGATGAACAAGGTGCTTCAAGACTGCATTCCGGAGATAACGATGCCGTTCCTAGATGACATTCCGATGAAAGGATGCGCGGTGGAAGAAAAAGATTAGATTATGGATGATCAGGGATGCCAACAGTTTGTAGTCGACCATATTCGCGATTGCAAGAAAGTGCTATGAAAGTTAGAAGATGTGCACCTAACACTTTCCGGTGAGAAATTGGCATTCGGACAAGAAGAAATATTGGTAGTTAGACATCTATGTGGGCCCTACGGCCAAAGACCGTCACCAACCAAGATCAATGCGATTCAAGCTATGAAAGAAGTATGCGAGTCACAATCCGAAGTCCGAAGGGTTCTTGGAGCTTGTGCATTTTATCACATATGGATTCCGCACTATGCACATATTGCGGGCCCACTCTATCACTTGTTGCAGAAGGGTAAGAAGTTCGAATGGAGACCGGAACATACTAAAGCCATGAAGAAGCTTAAGAAAACACTACGGAGGGTGGAATCACTTAAGAAGCCAAGCTATCACCAACCAATCATAGTAACGGTTGACACGAGTCCAACCGGAATCAGATGGGTCATCAATCAAGCCGACTCGGATGGTTCGCTATATCCAATCTGATTCAGAGCAAAGGTTCTCAACAAAAGACAACGCGGGTATGCACAAGTCAAAAGAGAGTTATGGGGAGTCATGTCGGCAATCAAATCGGATCGAGATTATTTGATCGGAGCCGAAGTAGTGATCGAAACGGATTGTCTTCCGATACTCGGGATGATGCGGTGTTGCACGATACCGGATGTGGCTATGCTAAGATGGATTGCATATGTTAAGTCGCTTAACCCGGACGTACGACACATCTCCAGAAAAGACAACGCAGTAGCGGATATGCTATCAAGGGCTCGGTTCAGAGATGACATAGCTGAATCCAATAATGAAGAAGTTTCTGAAGACTACTTTGCTTCGGAGCACATATGTCGGTTAAACGTAATCCGAGAATTCCGAGAAGAAGAGTACGAGGGAGAAAGCGTGATGATCAGGAAGGTGCTACAAGAGATTGAGGAATCACCAGACGATAAAGAGAAGAGAGCCGAGATCCGAAGGCATAAGAGGCAAGTCCAAAAGTTCTTCTTGAAAAATGGATTAATATGGAGGGAGCCAAAAAGACTGGATGGCATACCACTTTGGGTAGTCGGGATGAAAGAGCAACGAAACTGGATAATGTCCGAGTTTCACGAATCCGATTGGGCTGGACATCGAGGAACATGGGAAACTTTTGTGAAAATCAAAGAAAAATATTGGTGGAAGAATATGTACAAAGATATGGTGGAGCTCACGGAAATCTACTTCGGAGTTCGACACCGAGACGAGTTACATCCGACATTCTCACTGACAATCAACTTCAAATGGACGGTTGACATTGTAGCCATGCCAATGGGGATCAGACAAAAGAAGTACTTGGTGTTAGCTCAGGAAGATCTCATAAACCAAGTAGAAGGTCGAGCGCTATGGAGGAAAACGTGTTCTGCGGTATGCCAATTCCTTTTGGAATAAGTGTTTTGCAAGTATGGGTGCATAGGACAAGTGATTGCGGATCGGGGAGAACTCGACTCTAATAAAGCTAGGGAATTCTTCACCAAACATGGAGTTCGGTTAACACTAAAAACGGCATACAATCTAGAGGCCAATGGAAAAATCGAACGAGGACATAGTCCAATCCTCAAAGCACTTCCCAAAGCATGCGACGGAAGGGTGAAGGATTGGTCGCAGATGCTCCCATATGCACTATCGGCGGATCGGACGACGCATAGCTCCGTAATCGGTTATATGCCGACTAAACTTATGACCGGACAAGCACCGGTAATGCCGACGGAAACCGCGATCGCAACATGGACAATGCTACCGTAGAAGGAAGAGATGAGCCGGGAAGAACTACTAGTGGTCCAGATACGACAACTAGAGGGAAGACCGGAAGACATAGCGGAAGCAACACGCTGACAACAAGAAGCACGATTCAGGAACAAAAGCCGATTCGACACAAAACATCGACTACGACCGCGGGATTGAAGAAGGAGATTGGGTGATTGTCTATGACAATAGTTTGGATCATCAACATACAACGATACAAAAGTTGCCAAATCAATTTCCCTTTCATCCTACAGAGTTGTTGTGTTATCCCTTGAAGTCCATCAAACAAGAACTCATTTCTCATGGTACAATTAAACCATATCCCCCAATATCCAAGGTAATCAAAAACCACCTTATATGATGGTGTGGGCATAACTTTATCCTCATCCATATAAACCCATTTATAAAGTGACAAAATATTTTCTATTATCGATGCCCAAATTTGTGACATAATCACCCAAATGGCCTATGTTTGGCATCTTCTTCAACCACCGTACAAGAAAAAACATGTCCCATTCGAAATATGTCTTCGTTTTAAGGTCATTGCCAAAGGCAGCCCACCAACTATGGCATGCCAAAGAAACACCTTTGCACGGAATGGAAGATGAGGCTACCACCCTACATCTAAAACTCTATGCCACCACTTTATATTTCTAGTAATGCTCCATGTATCCAACACCTTATTTTCTAACCAAGCTCTATCTTCAACCAACTTATGGTATGAGGGAAATAGCGCGGAGTATTGCTCGGCCACAACCGAGTCTTGAATCACTTGTTGATGAGAATCAAACACAGAAATGGGAAGTAGGGAAATTGGTACGCATACGCACATGCACACAAACAACGATAGAGGATACACAGGATGTTTACGTGGAAAAAACCTAATAGGGAAAAAACCACGGGAGCCCATA
Source organism: Azolla caroliniana (assembly GCF_043228905.1). Classification (NCBI taxonomy): domain Eukaryota; kingdom Viridiplantae; phylum Streptophyta; class Polypodiopsida; order Salviniales; family Salviniaceae; genus Azolla; species Azolla caroliniana. The sequence continues at coordinate 8,825,244 of NW_028230439.1, read as the reverse complement.
GACTCCAAAATATCACTATATGAGAAAGGTACAATCAGAGACTCGGAGGCAACGACCTCGAGCTCTATTTCTTTGCCGAGCGGCGGTTATGATAGAGTATCACTCTGTATCTCTCTCTCTTTCATCCGCAGCCATCTTTGCCCCACGGTTCCTCAAACGGAAGGTAGATTTTGAAGCCCTAAATCGAGTGAAAGGTACATTCTCTCTCCTTCCCTCTTTGTCTCTCTTTTCCCGTACGGTTTGTCCCTACAATGGCAAATACTCGTAAAACCGCCGCAAAGTTTGGGGGTATGATTGATAATGAGCCGAGATCACCAACAAATCTCGATTCTAATGCAATGGACAAAATGCTTATGAGTCACTTGATTTCTCTTCAAGAAACCATAAACAAGCAAGGTGAAGATATTAGGATGTTAATGAAAGAGAATACTAAGCTCCAAAGTGTTGTCATTGAGAATGAAAGTCTTAAACAAGTGGTTGCAAAACTTCAAGAAGAGATTCAAGAATGTAAAAGAGCTTCATTTGAAACAAATGAGCGCCTTAACAAGATTGAGTTAAAGGAACCATTAAAAGAAGAAAAATTGGATACGATGAGGCGGGATGTAAGTGAGATGAAAAATGTATGTACAACGAAGTCATGGGCCGATGTATGTGGTGGGGATGTGTTATCAAACTCATCTAATATGCATGTGATGCACCAAGAGAAGAATATAGAAAGCATAGATGTCCAAGAATTGAAAGAACGCGAACGACGATCAAAGAACATTGTCGTCCGTGGGATTAAAGAAGAGAGTATGGAAACACCCGCATCCCTTGGAAAGGCCATTGGTGAATTTTTTAGCATGCATTATGGGATGTCAGATGTGAATGTATATGGGGCACACCGAGTTGGGAAACATGGTGTTACTCGCTCCGGAGAAAGGCCTATTGTATGCACAATGACAGATGATACAAAGCGGCGGATCATACTCGAAAATAGTTGGGTATACCTCAAAGGTACACAATGCTTTGTGAGTGAAGATCGTACTATCTCACAACAAAATGCTCGTCGTAAAGCATATGAAGAAAGATTGAAAAACAAGGTTAAGGATGTGCCTAAAGATGGAAATGTAGGCAAATAGGGACACGTGATCTATGAGACTAACCCACGCCTTTTACGACTATGCTTTTGGAATTGCAATGGATACCCATGGAATGCGGGATTTGGCATAGAGGAGTTCACCAATGACTCGGATATCACACTTCTTGTTGAAACATGGGAGCATGATACTCAAAGGATTCAAGGTTTAGGAAACTATAATGTACACTCTTTGATATGGAAGAAAAATCCAAGACAAAGAAGAGGACAAGGAGGGGTGGCATGTTTGATTAAGAAGGAAATAGAGAAATATGTGTCAATCATAAAAAATGATGAAAATAAATGCTACATATGGCTCAAAATAGAAACACTTAATGATTTGCCCACTTTTGTTGTTGGATGTTACATTCCTCATCAAGATTCTAACTTTTATGCTTGTTTGGATAAAGATCAACCGTTTGCCAATCTAGAAGATGATATTGCTTATTTCAAATCCAAAGGGGAAGTTATTGTCTTTGGTGACATGAATGCTCGTACAAGAAGTTTCCAACTTGATTCACAAGAATCTTTCATGCCACATATCTCAAGGATGCAAGAGGATATGCAAATGTATAATCGCTCTTCTAGCGATGAAAAAGATCCGGACCAATTTGGGAAGTTACTCCTACAAATGTGCAATAGTACCAGATTGCTTATTGCAAATGGTATTTCCTTATGGCCCAACACTAATGGTTTTACATGTAGAAAATACAACGGAAATAGTGTGATTGATTATGTGCTACTTTCCGAAGGTATTTTGGATCGTATACATAAATTCTCACTTGGTGAATGGACACCGGAATCAGATCATAGGCCTTTATGTATTGATCTCAAATGTATGCATAGGTTTGATTGTGAGAAGGCTATTGAAGATAATAAACAACCGCACTTGAGCATGAACCTTAAGCGAGCACCCATGTATTCCAAGATGGTTGAGGATATGTTACAAATGACAAAGATACAACATGGTGCCACACTAGAATGCAAATGGGAAGCTTTCAAGAAAGTCATTCTCTCATGTACAAACAAATGTTTTTCGACCAACCGCACATCTTGGAAATGCACCAAGAAACTTAGGAAAAAATGGTTTGATAAAGAATGTCGTGAAGCTCGAAAGTGCCTTATGGTTTTGGATGTAGTTAAGGATAAAGAGAATTACCAAAAGCATTTGCATGAGTATAAAAGGCTTATTCAAAGAAAGAGAAGAATATGGGAAGTTACTCAACAATTTATCCAAACGCAAGAGAAAGCACATGCATGTGCTAAATTTTGGGGAAATCTAAAGGGAAAACGTGTTGAGAGTTATGGTGACTTAACTCTTCACGACTTGTCTATGCATTGTAAGAATTTATATGAGTTATCTCTTGCCGGAAAGATGATGTGTTATGGTTCTCTTTCACATATGCCTTCCTTCTTTACAATTGAAGATATATGCATAGGACTTAAGAAATTGGCCTCTCGAAAGGCAAGCGATCTTCAATGTATAAAGGCTGAAATGCTCAAATGGACGGGAAAGGAAGCACATATATGGATAAGCGATATGTTTAATGATGCATCGCAACATGGTATGCCGTACGATTGGACTACAAATTGGATCAAACCTTTACATAAAGGTGGAGATATAAATAATGTAAACAACTATCGAACCATCATGGTTGGCTCATTAATGGCAAAACTATTTGGATGTATAATGGAATCAAAGATAAGTGTATGGGCTGAAAAAAGTGGTAAGAGAGCTTATGGACAAGCTGGCTTTCGGAAACACCATAGCACCATTGATCACCTTATCACCCTTCGAGTATTAATGGAGGAAAGTCGCCTTAGAGGTAAAGGTTTATATTGTTGCTTTGTAGACTTCAAGAAAGCTTTTGATATGGTACCTCGTGAGCATCTTTGGAGGCGAATGGAAGAACTTGAGGTGCCAAGTGAATATATGCTTGCAATTTCCCGAATTTATGAGAAGGTTATATGTTGTGTGCGCATGAAAGATAAACTTTCAGATTTTTTCAAAAGCACTATTGGTGTTAAGCAAGGATGCCCACTCTCACCAACACTATTTGGTCTATGCATTGATGAATTGGAAGAAATGGTTACCAAGTTTGCAAAGGAAGAATGTGTTGAAGAAGTTGCCATTGGGAATGTTGTGATTATGCTTTTGCTATATGCAGATGACGTAGTGCTTTTTGCAAATACTTTAGGAGATGCACAAAAGCTTATGAAGGCAATGGAAAAATTTTGCATGCATACTAAATTAAGTGTCAATAGCTCTAAAACAAAGATTATGCTTGTGAAGAGCCAAAAAAGAGATAAACCATGCATTATGTACAACAATGAGCCACTTGAATGTGTGGAAAGCTTCAAATATCTTGGCCTTGAAGTTCCTTCAAATCATAGATGGAATGAATGTGCTACACGCCGCTTAGAGGCGGGCAAACGAGCATACTATGCATTTGAGAACACATGCAATCTTGGAGATATTAAGTGTTGGGTCCTCAAGAAATATCTTTTTGACACTTTGGTGACACCAGTTCTTCTCTATGGGGTGGAAGTATGGGGCGGTAGCATCCCTAAGTCTATGTGGAAAGAGTTTGAAAATGTCCAAAAGCATTTTCTTACCAAGTTTCTACAAGTTAAGAAACAAACGCCCTACACCCTCCTCCTCCTTGAGACGGGATCGCTTCCCATTGAGATCATGGCCATGGAAAGGGTTGTTGAATACATGCTTAAGGTTCAAAAAAGTCCCTCACATCGACTTCCTAGAATTGCGTGGGAAGCAAGCAAAAAGATCCAAAAGACGCATAAAAGCAAAATTTTGTGTTCCGGTTGGATGCAAGATATAGAAAAATGGTTTGGTAGATGGGATGCGAGACACTTGCTTCATGATGCATCATTAGATTCCTCTGTAAATGAGGCATTTTTGCAACGCCAATGTATCATGACATGGGACAAATGTGGAGGCTCACGCTTCACACATTATACTACACATGTTGCACCTAACTACAAAACCATATTCTTTGCAGAACGGGGAAATCGTACACATCCATACATGTTAGAGCCCATACCGTTATCTGCCATTCGAACCATTGCTTCCATGCGACTTAGCTCACATGCATTGCGATGTGAAACAGGGCGTTGGGGTACAAGTGATGAGAGTTGTCGGCTATGCACACTTTGCCCTAAACAAGTTCGCGAGTCTGAGTATCACACTTTGATACAATGCTCTGCCTTTGATCATATTCGACCATGCTTTCCACATCTCTTCGATCGAGCCCAATCTTTGCATGAATTCCTCTCACAACCACAATGTGCACTCTCGATTGCAACATTCATTGGTAAAGTTCTTGAACATCGAGAGTCACTACTCACTTTCACACGTATCACGTGAAATGTAACATTTTTGGTCTCATAGGTCATATTTGATCTCCGAAGACGATAATATAATCTATCTATCTATCTATCTCTATATATACAGCAGTTATGCACATACAAGAATATGACAACAACCTTACAAAGTGATTGCGCTAAGTCATATTTATACTTATATAAACTTAGGGCTATTCACAAATATAGCCTCAATAGGCTTACTCAAAACATATTTACAAATATGTCTTCTCTTTCAGTTCTCACCGGGTCCATCCGATCCATAACCGGATCCCATCTGGAAGGACCTCCATGTGGATCTTCGTCAACACGAACAGTTGATCTTCTACTCTCTCTCGGATCCAGTGATACCTCCACTGGATATGTTTCGTCCAGGAATGGTAGGCCGCTTTCTTTGAAAGGTGGATGACACTTTGACTGTCGTAGTAGAGCCGGTATTCCTCCTATTGGATCCCTAACTCTCAGATGAACTCGTTCATCCAAATTATCTCCTTGTCGGCTTCGACAGCTACCATGTACTCTGCTTCCGTGGTTGACAACGCAACCATCTTTTGCAGCCTTGACTGCCACGAAACAACTCCCACTGCATAAGTCATGACATATCCGAATGTAGACCGACCGGTATCTACATCAGCCGACATATCCGAATCCATGAATCCGTCAAGTTGGGGATTACCAAAGCCGAACCGGAGGCACATACTCGAGGTGCCTTTCAGATACCGGGGTATCCACTTGACCGCGTTCCAGTGCTCTTTTCCGAGATTGCTCATGAATCGGCTCACCAGTCCGATTGCATATCCGATATCCGGCCGGGTACATACCATTGTGTACATCAAGCTCCTGACGGCAGAGGCATATGGTATCTTCATCATATCTGTCTTCTCTGCCTTTGTCCTCAACCTTTATTTTCCGGATAGCTTGTAGTTTGCCGGAAGTGTCACGTTGAACCGTTGAACCGTTGAAGTACTTTTGTCACGTACTTCTCCTATGACAACCACAACAACTTTTTCGACCGGTCCTGGATGATGTGCATTCCCAATATCTGTCTTGCCGGACCCAAGTCTTTCATTGAGAAGGTCCGGTTCAAAGCCTTCTTCAGCATCCAAATCTTGCCTTGGTCTTGTCCGACGATCAACATATCATCCACATATAGGAGTATCAACAAATCTCCTCCATCAAAATTCTTCACAAACACGTAGTGATCGGCTTGCGTCTTGTGGTACGCTTGGCCGGTCATGAAGGAGTCGAACTTCTGGTATGATTGCCGTGGGGCTTGCTTTAATCCGTATAAGCTCTTCTTCAGCCGGCACACTAGGTGCTCCTTCCCTTTCTTCTCAAATCCTTCCGGTTGATGCATGTAGATCTCTTCTTTGAGGTTGCCATGTAGGAACACTATCTTGATGTCCAGTTGCTCTATGTTGAGATACAAGCTCAACATTGGCCAGGTCGGCTGTGCAAGCCGAGAACCGGATCGGTGCGTAAATTGGTGTGCAATGTTATGTTAGCATTTTTTTTTTCAACGGGTCATCTAGGTTTAACTCTTATCATCAAGCCTTAGAAAACGAGTAAAACCATATGAGTTCCCTTATTGATGTTTTACTCATGGATTTGAGTATTACATCTTTGCGCACAACACCGTCATCACTTGTATCAATTTGTGGCTTATGTCACAATTGTGCAAGTTATAACAATCATATTGGGTTGTATATGTGCATACCTTGCACTTCCCATTTATTTGTGACATTGTTTTTTTCGTAGGTAACACATGGGTTCTTTTTTTTTTACCCTTGTTTTCGTCACTACTTAACTCTTATGAGTAGTGCCTTATTTTATCATTTTATCATCACATTTGCTTATTGCTCGCAAGACTAGAATATTACTTGTGAGTGCACTTGTTTTTTCACGTAATACACTTTCTCGACCATATAATACATGATGGGTTGGCATTAATATAAGGCTATCTAGGAAATTTCATTGATGTAAGAACCATGGTTGAGCCTCGGGGAGCCGCCATGATTACTCAAGATAGAGATCCGAGAAATACATCTTAGCTATGTTTTCCCCCATGGTTTTTAAAACACCATAGTGTTACCATAGTTATCGGATCTCGAATCACATCTCATATGTCTAGAGGGGTAAAGACATGAGATACTTTCTTGGATAAAGTTCTTTCAATCAAAATTTCAAGCATTCATTTTGCTTGTGTATTTTCTGAACCTCCTTATTTTATTGCATACCCACAACGTGCATCATGGAACAAGTTTTGAACGCAGTTGGAACGATCTCTCCAAATGAGACCTCTCAACCCCAATCCGCATCTCGCACACAAGCTGAGATCACTATTGAGCAATTGCTCACTACTACCTTGAATCAATTGGCCGAAATGAGACAGGCCAATATGGCATTGGAAAAGAAATTCCAAGAATTAACTATTGAGTCCAAGAAAGAAGGTGAACCTTCCTTCGTAGTCACGCCTTTCAAGGGAGATAAGAAAGAAAGAACCGAGGAGGCCATTAGCACTTGGCTTGGTCGTTGGGAGTCTCACTTTGAGCTTCATCCCAAGCCCGATGCAGTAAAAATTGGTTATGTCGGTCGTGAGTTAGGTGGCCGAGCTGCTGCTTGGTGGCGTGGCCTAACGACCACAAAAAACTTACCCACAACTTGGGAAGGTTTCGTTGATGTTTTTAAGAAACAATTCTTGCAGCCACCTTCTCAAACCGAACAAGCGCAACACTTGCTCACATTGTCTAGTAAGCCATTTACCTCTCTCGAGGATTATGTGCATCACGCTCGGACCCAGATCCAAAAATCGGGACTTACGGGTGAGAAATGGTTTGTCGCTTGTTTTTTGAATGGTATTCCCAATGGGGATTATCATTGGATTGTCCATGACAAGGACCCCACAACTTTCGAGGAAGCCGTCAACATTGTGTTGCGATACCATAGGACTTCCAAGAAAGACCACAATAAACCTGAGTTCGCCAAAACTCCGAATGTCAAGTTCATTGGGAAACGTAAGCAATCCAGTGACACTCTTGACCGCGACTCAAAGAAACCGAACCTCTTCTGTGCATATTGCAAGAAGCGGGGCCACACAAAGGATACCTGTCGTCGTCTTGAGAGGAAGTCAATGAACACCCCTCCTCAAGACAAATCTACGAGTCACACAGGTGAGTCTTTTGATATTGTTGAAGTTCATACCAATCACTTAAGTTTATGTGAATGCACTTTTCCTTCACATTTACTTGGACCTAATGATTTACTCCGAGCAGTCGGATATATCAATGGAACACAAGCACATTTCTTGTTTGATTCCGGTAGTTCTCACAATTTTCTTAATGATCACTTTGTGCAGCAAATGGAGCTCCACATAAACGCAAGTGATCATATCTATCAAGTTCACATGGCAAATGGAAACGTTCAATACATCAGTGGCATTGTTTGTCAACTGCCAATTCAAATAGATACTTATTTGGAGAAGCTTGACTTTCATGTTATGAAATTACAATCCGCAGATGTCATTTTAGGATATCCTTGGTTTTTTAATAAAAACCCTTCTTTGTCCATTGATTGGGTTAATCACTCAATCACATTTGAACTTAATAATTGTAAACATTTTATTCAATGTTCCAAACTTCCTTCTCATTCACTTGTGTCTTCTAAATCTTTAAGTGAGTATTCTAGTTCATTAATTTATTCGTGTGTAATTGATCCTGCGGTTCAATTTTATTATTTTAATATTGACGCCACACAATTACCACATTTTGAGCAACGATTACTCGACTCTATTTTAGAGGATTTTCAAGATGTGTTTCCTACTGAATTACCGCTTACTTTACCACCTAAACGTAATGTGGACCATCAAATTGAACTCATCCCTGGGGCTGCTCCTGTGAGCATTCCACCTTACCGACTTAGTCGATTAGAAGAGGATGAGATCGCTAAACAACTTAAGGAATACTTGAGTATGGGCCACATTAGGTATAGTAAATCACCTTGGGGTGCGCCAGTTCTATTAGTCAAGAAGAAGGAAGGTTCGTGGCGAATGTGTATCAATTATCGCCGTTTGAATAAAATGACAATTAAGAATGCATATCCATTACCTCGTGCCGATGATTTGATTGATCGTTTGCACGGGGCTCGATATTTTACGAAAATTGACTTACGAACTGGTTATCATCAGATTCGCATCGCCGAGGATGATATTCCTAAAACCGCTTTTCGTACGCGCTATGGCCATTATGAGTTTTTAGTCATGCCGTTTGGGTTGACTAATGCTCCAGCCACATTCCAACAAGCGATGAATGATGTTTTCCGAGATCAACTCGGTGATTTTGTTGTCGTCTTCTTGGATGATATTTTGATATATAGCCGTACCTTGCAAGATCATGTTCAACATGTTCGATTTGTTTTGCGAAAGTTGCGTGACAACTCTTTCTATGCAAAACATTCAAAATGTGACTTCTTCCAAAAATCTATTGTGTACCTAGGTCATTTAATTACAGAAAATGGCGTTGAAATTGAACCTTCTCGTATTGAAAAGGTTAAACTTTGGCCCATTCCTCGTAATATTCGTGAACTTAGATCATTCTTAGGGTTTGTTGGATTTTTACGAAAATCAATTCGTAACTATTCCAAATTGACTACGCCATTAACTGACCTTTTAAAAGGTCATCCACGTAAGTCTGTCAAACCAATTTCATGGAATGAACAACTTGACAAATCATTTGAGACACTCAAGGAGCATGTGTGTCAGGCTCCCACTCTTCTATTACCAGACCCTTCTAAGCCTTTCTCAATTGAAACCGATGCTAGTGATTATGCTATTGGTGCCGTTCTTTATCAAGGTGGTCACCCTATTGCTTTTGAAAGTAAGAAGCTTGATGCTGCTCAATCTCGGTATTCGGTTCAAGAGAAAGAGTTGTTTGCGGTGATACACGCACTTAAAACATGGAGGCACTATCTCTATGGAAATAAATTTGTGGTTACAACAGACCATCAATCATTAAAGTATTTTTGTGACCAGCCCGATCTTGTTGGTCGTAAAGGCCGTTGGGCTGACCTTATGCAAGATTTTGATTTTTCCATACGATATCGCAAGGGTTCTATGAACACCGTTGCTGATGCTCTTAGTCGCATTAAAGAAGTTAACATGCTTAGCTTCACGGAAATAAAATCTGATCTTTTAGATCACCTTCGAGGGAAATACCTTGATGACAGTTATTTCTCAAAATACTGGATGAAAGCCGAATCTGGTTTAGATGCCGATACTAGCACCCTACCCTCGAAGGCGACCTTTCACATTACAAACGGTTTGCTCTACCGTAGTGGAAAGGTCTGTGTTCCAGATTTACCAAATGTTAAACAGAAAATTTTTCATGAATGTCATGATGCACCATCTGCTGGTCATCCTGGAATACAACGCACACTCGTTCTCATCTCGTGTACTTTTTTCTGGCCTAAGATGCGCTCTGACGTGCATAAATACGTAACTCAATGCTTACAATGTCAGATTAATAAGTCGGAATGACTTAAAGCTGCTGGTCTTTTACATCCCTTAGATATTCCCAACAATAAATGGGAAAGTATCTCGATGGATTTTATTGTTAGTTTACCTCGTACACAGAGGGGTCATGATGCCATATGGGTTGTCGTTGACAGGCTAACAAAATTAGCTAGATTTATTCCTACAAAAACCACGGTAACCGCTCAACAGTTGGCTTATCAATTTGTTGATGAGTTATTTTGTTTTTATGGATTACCGATGGATATTGTTAGTGATCGAGATTCCAAGTTTACTAGTGACTTTTGGACTCAGGTCTTTAAGAAACTAGAAACTACGTTGAGCATGAGTTCCGCAGATCATCCTCAGTCTGATGGACAAACTGAACGAGTTAATCAAATTATTGAGGACATGCTTCGAGCTTATGTAGCAAAAACCCCTTCTAAGTGGGAGCAATACCTTCCTATCTTAGAATTTGCCTATAATAGCTCTAAACATACATCCACTGGATATAGTCCTTTTATGTTGATGTATGGTTTTCAGCCACGTGCCCCAGTTGATGTCACGATTCATCGTGATACATTAGACAGTACACGCAATTTTTTGCAAGACATGAACCAAATGTTGCATATTGCCAAAGAAAATGTCAAGACAGCTCAAGATCGTGCTCGATTTTATGCTGATCGGGATAGACGTCCTCGTGCATTTACTATTGGTCAAAAAGTTTTTTTGCGTGTCCCGACTGATTCTACGTCATTATCTACGGGCAAGTGCGCTAAGTTAGCCCCACGATATTGTGGCCCATTTGAAATCCTTAAGCGAGTTGGGTCATCTGCTTATCACCTTGCCTTACCTCGTAACGTTGGTATTTATCCTGTTTTTCACGTCAGTCGTCTAAAACCATTTTTAGGCTCTGGTGATAACACCATCACAATCCAAGATCTTGTAACATTAGAGGATTTTTCTTACAAACCTCATGTTCCTGAACAAATTCTTGATTCTCGTACTAAACGTTTACGTTCTAAAGAGATTCGGCTATTCAAGATCAAATGGATGGATAAACCTATTGATGATGCCACATGGGAACGCGAGCATTCGCTTAAGGCACAATTTCCCCACTTTATATTGCAAGAGTGCAATCTTTTGAAGTAGGGGAGTATGTTATGTACACATAACGTTGGTGAGGGTAGGTCGCTAATATTTACATTAGTGAAGGGTATGTTCACTATTATTAAAAAGGGGACTAATGATTGGATAGAATGAATGATATGTGCATGCACTATCATGATTTAGACAACCAATGAATAGAGAGCCTTTTAGAAAGGCACATCTATTCAAGGGGCCTAGGAAAAGGTATAAATATGAGGCTTAGCTACCCTCATAGGGATCATCACGTCGGAAGGCTGCTGTCGTAGACACCGGTGGTGCGGGCTAGGCTTTCGTCTCGACGATCGTGTTTATCTCTTCCAAGGTATTAGTCATCCTAATATCCGGCGGTATGGGACGTCGGTGGTAGGTTGGCTATGTCTAGATCATAGCTCGGGGGTGGTCGGGTGGAACGGGTTCTTCTATCCAATCTATTTTCTTCCTTTTTACTTGATTTGGTCTATTGATTAGTAATAGACTCTTAACATGCAAACCGGGAGGTTGTTGAACAGATATTCCGCGAGGGAATATATTTGGGAGTTAGTGAAGCCGCTCAGTTATGAGCATTGAAGTACCTATTAGTACTTTTGTCAGTCTATATGGACTTGTATAAAAGTGCTCTCTGATCACATCCTATGTACAGAGTTTACACATTATTCCAATTCAGTTTTTCTGTGTGTTTTTCCCTCTTTGTCTCTCCCGCGTACATTGTGTCTTAAGCTCTCCAGTAAACCTGTTTTTTTCTCTATCGGTATTCTGTGTTTCGTATAGCTTCCGCACGTAACATTTCACATAGTATCAGAGCACGAGGGTTGAGAACCTCTACAGCCAACTTCAGCCCGAAACAAAAAAAAACCCTAATCTCGGTGAAGAACAGAAAGAAAAATAATTGGATCGAGGAATGGCTAGTTTGCTTCCAACTGAGAAGCTCGACAGAAGTAACTATGCATCTTGGTCGTACAAGATGCACCAGTACCTGCTCGGACATGGATACTGGAGCTATGTCGATGGAGGGAATGATGCAGCACCCGAATCAACACAGAGAGACTTCCCAGCCTGGTAACAGTCGGCGAGCGGAGCTCTCTACTGCTTCGCGTCCTATGTGAGCGAACAACTCTTGAGCTACGTTCAAGATGCAAGAACGCTGAAGGATGATGGGGGAAATCTGAAAAAGATTTTCGTCGCAAGCACCACAGCCAGGAAGCTCCAACTCCGATAGGAGTTGAGCAATGTGCGTCAACGTGACATGACGGTAGCTGACTACACCTCCAAGATAAAGGATATCTGTGACTCCCTCGCCTCCATCAATGTGAACGTTGAGGAGGGCGAAATGGTGCAGATTTTCCTCCGAGGATTGGCGTCGATGTTCGGAGCATTCCGAACTGCTGTTTGTACAAGGGAGAATACGCCGTTGTTTTTTGACTTGTAGTCGATGCTCCTTGTAGAGGAGAATCACGCGAGTGCGTCGACAAGTGTGCACGCCGATAGCAAGATGTTGTACATAGAGGGAGATAGGCCCCATGGTCATGGTGGACAAAGCAAATCGGCGTGCAATGGAGGCGGTCGATGGGTGCAATGAAGAAGGCATCGTGGTGATGCCCACAGCAATTCCGGACCCTCTAGAAGCAGGGGGAGTTGAGGAGGCGACGAGAACCGACAAGGGAAACACGTCGCAGAATTTTGGTATTGTGGCAAGAAAGGCCACAAGGAGAGTGAGTGTTGGAAGAAGCGACCCGATTCAGAGAAAACTGGATCCGAATCCGGACGGACCGAACAAGGAAATCGGCAGCGGACGCACTACGCCGAAGGATCCGAAGAAGTCAAAAAGGGGGCAGCCTTCGTGACAAGACACGAAGCGAACTCGATGAAGAAGACCACCCCGGAATCAGTCGAAGTGTGGTACGTTGACTCTGGAGTGTCAAACCATATGACGAACCATAAACAATGGTTCTCATATTTAGAAAAACCAGAACAACCGGGAGTAGTCGCAACAGGACACGACACTCCGCATCCGATTGTACATATCAGTGAAATTCCCCTCAGCCACGTCAGGCCAAAAGGGATGCAAGTACGAAGAATCTGGTGTCGGTCGGGCAGATCGTCGACCGGGGGATGCAAGTCCGGTTCACGCATCTCAGGTGCTTCATCGAGGAAGAAGGCCAAGTTATTGCACAAGGGCGTAGAGATGGGAGGGTGTTCATCCTCGACACCAATGACGTAGGCACCGCCATGTTCGCAAAAGGGAGAAAATTCAAGTCAGATATCGACTTGTGGCATAAACAAATTGGCCATGTCAACTACCAAAGGCCTCAGAACCTACAATCGAAACAAGTTGTGTTCAAATTGCCGAAATTCAATGGTTGAAAGGCCCAAATTTGTGAAGTGCTTGCCAGTTAGGGAAGCAACACCGAATTCCTTTCCCCAACGAGCGTAATCGGAGCCGAAATAAGCTCGACTTGATACACTCAGATGTATGGGGACCGGCACAAAACGTGAGTCTTGGCGGGAGGCGATATTTCGTCTCCTTCATCGACGACTACACCCGGCACACATGGATCTACCTCATCGAAAAGAAGAGTGAAGTCTTCGACTGTTTCCGGAACCTCAAAAATCTTGTCGAAAGGGAAACAGGGAGGAAGATAAAGTGCCTGCAGTGTGATGGCAGAAAAGAGTACTTTTCCGGCTAATTCAACAGTTATCTACAACAAATGGGAATTCAGCATGAATTCAGTTGGAGGTATATGCTGGAGCAAAACGGCGTAGCCGAAAGGAAGAATCGGTCGGTTGTGGAAGCGGCGCGGGCAATGCTGGAAGAAAAGGGCATGCCCAAGTTCTATTGGGCCGAAGCGGTCCGAACCGCGGTCTACATCCAAAATCGGATTGGCGAAAAAGTGTCAGCACATGAGTTGTATTTCGGAAGGAAGCCGAATCTACGACATTTGAGGGTTTTCGGTAGCATCGCGTATGTGCATGTGCCGAAGGAGAAGTGGAGGAAGCTAGACATGAAAGCTGAGAAGTGTATCTTGGTCGGCTATTCGGACGAACAAAAGGGTTAGAAGTATTATAAACCCCAAACCAAAAAAGCTCACGTAAGTCACGATGTCGTATTCGATGAGTCTGCGTCTTGGTACTTGTCTCCAACTCCAGACCTCAACTACAATCCGAGTTCTGAAGATGAGGTCGGCAAGGCTGAGATGCCTCCTCATGAACGCGAAGTCGGAACTCTTGAAGAGAGTCCGATCTCCTTTTGGCTAAGTGGACCGAATGAGTGACTAAGTCGGCGAGTAGTGGAGACTCGGTCGTGCATTTCCCGCGCAAGAAGCTGAAGAGACAGCTTACACACAAACAAAAGGGAAAGAAGAAGATGCCGAAGTACGACACGGATAGGGACGAGTTAGATCGATGCAAATCCGACTCCGAGAAGAGCGATGATGTGCCTTCAAGAAAGAAGCCCGCGTCGACCAATATAGCCTCAACATCGTCTAATGAACAATTACGCTGATCTATCCGCCAGAAGAACCCTGGTGTGCAGTTCAGATACAACGAGTACATGGCGCATCACTATGCATACATGACACGTGTAGCGGAAGTGCTTGAGCTGGAGAGGTACGCAGAAGCGGCAAAGAATGCTAATTGGCATGCCGCCATGGAGGAAGAGATGAATGCACTTGCCGAGAATGAAACCTGGGACCTGGTTGACGCCCCCAAGGGTGTAAATCCGATGGGATGCAGGTGGGTGTACAAGATCAAGTACAACACCGACAGTTTGTTCAACCGATACAAGGCCTGGTTAGTAGCAAAAGGATATGCGCAACAACACATCATCGATTACGATGAGACGTTTGCGCCGGTCGCGAAGATGACGATCGTCCGTGTTTTGCTAGCAGTAGCTACGACGAAGGGGTGGCACATACATCTAATGGATGTAAAGAATGAGTTCCTACAAGGCGAACTTGAGGAACAAGTGTACATTGTACAACCCCCTAGATTTCACTCCGGAACAAACACTTCGGCGGTATGCCGGTTGAAGAAGTCCCTTTATGGACTAAAGCAAGCCTTGCATGCCTGGAACGCGAAGATCACGCAGCAATTGCGTCGGATGGGATTTGCGATGTCCAAATCGGACTCTTCATTGTTTGTCCAGTAAAGTTGACTTGGGCTAGTTATTATTTTACTTTATGTTGATGACTTGGTCATCGCCGGCGTCGACCTAGGTGAAATTGATCGCATAAAACTCCAGCTTGCGGCATCATTTAATATGAAGGACCGGGGGGACCTTCATTACTTTCTCGGGATCGAAGTGATCCGAACCCCCGAAGACATATTGATCACCCAACGGCATTACATGCTGAGTATGCTCTTCAAGTTCGGGATGCGGCCTGTAAGCCTGTCTCAACTCCTCTGGACAGAACCTTGAAGCTTTGCCCTGACTCCGTAAAGGTCTGCGACCCGAAAAGGTTCCGACAGATTGTCGGAAGCCTCATATACTTGACTAGCACCCGGCCGGACCTCAGTTACCCGGTCGGCTTGATTAGTCAGTTCATGGCGCGGCCAACCAAGGAGCACCTCAAGTGCGCGCAACGCATACTCAGGTACGTCAGCGGTACTAAGGACTGAGGGCTACTATATCAGACCGGTACTGCCGTTCAACTAGTCAGCTATACGGATAGATCGACTGGGCCGGAAACGCCGACGATCGCCGATCCACATACGGATTTGCGTTCTCCTTTGGGAGTGTCGCGATCACGTGGAGTAGCAAGAAGCAGCTGACAGTTGCATTGTCGAGCATAGAGGCTGAGTATCGAGGAGCGGCTGTCACAACATGCGAAGCCATATGGCTGAAGTGGCTACTTAAGGATCTATAGGTGGACGTGTCTGATCCGACGACGATCTACTACGACAACCTCAACAACATCCAACTTGCGAAGAACCCTGTCTTCCACGCCTAGACTAAGCACATTGAGGTGCACTACCACTTTTTTCGTGAGAGTGTTCTCTCTGGTGAAGTTGAACTTCAATATGTTTCGACGGATCGACAAACTGCCGATATTTTCACCAAGCCCGTTGGTCTGGACAAGTTGCGGCAATTCTTGGGTGCGCTTGAGTTGCGGCACCTTGATGTGTCGAACTTGAGGGGGAGAAAAGTCCCGCAAGACCAAGGAAAGAACAGGAAAGGAGCGGGAGTGACCGCGACATCAAACCGGATGACGAATTCGATTTAGTGTTGACTGAAGAAGCCGAAGGCGGATCCACAGAGGAGTCTGGAAGCGGACGAGAGGGCAACAACCGAAAGAAAGAGCCAGAGCCAACCAAACATGTGGGAGATGAAGCCAACAAGGGCGAGAAGGACGAATTGGAGACAACCAATTCGGACAAAAGTGGAGACGAATCGAAGGCCAAGCGGAATAAAGGGCAGCAGAAGAGGCGCTAACACCGTGACAACAAGGGAGCTGGAAAAGGCCGCACGAGCAAACAAGCCGACTGAAAGGGTCGAGGTGCGTGGAATTGAACAGGTCGAGGAGCACGAGCGAGGCGTGAAGCCAAGAGAAACTGGAGGGAAGTGTTGGGGACAAGGTCGTTAGTGCAGAAGAACAAACAACATCTGTGATGTTGAAGGACCTGTGTATGAGAATGAACAAGATACACACAGATAGAGAGAGAGATAGAGAGAGATAGGCACAAAGAAACGTTTTATTTCTTAATAGCAACAGTTACAAATGACAACCGACCTTCACTAAAGGTTACAAATTCACTTTATATAGTGACTATCCTAGGGCAACTGCCCTTCACTAAAGGTTACAAACTTGGGTTGTCCAAA
Organism: Azolla caroliniana; assembly: GCF_043228905.1. Taxonomy (NCBI): domain Eukaryota; kingdom Viridiplantae; phylum Streptophyta; class Polypodiopsida; order Salviniales; family Salviniaceae; genus Azolla; species Azolla caroliniana. The sequence goes on along the minus strand of NW_028230439.1, from coordinate 8,808,279 downwards.
GGGACAATGTGAATACGGCCATTATACACTCGTATTCGACACTCCCCCGTAATGGGTGTATACATGGGTTTTTTTGAATTACAGGTATACACAAGGTTTATCGAACAGATCGGTTTTGATCGAGTCGGCAAGATTTGAAGACAGAAGACTAAACCGGTCGGGTCGGAAGAGCTAAGCCGATCCTCAAAGAACCGATGTCGGTTGTCTGAAACCATCCTGTGTTGTGTGTCCGACTTTAACTAGACCGATTTTTCGTTACGCCGATCTGGTGCCAAAGGGACCGGAAGCGATCCGTCGAAAGACACTTGGGCATTCCATTTGCGATATTATCGGTTATGGATATCTTCTTGAGACCGATTTTCCGTGAAATGACGCGGTCCCGAACAATATCGAACGTCGATATGCTTGGAGGCGTTGTGGTGAACTAGATTTTTTGACAAAGCAACAACACCCTGACTGTCGCTGTAGACAACTGGAGCAGAGTCGAGGTCGACTTGTCGAAACGTATGCGCCAACCGACCGAGCCATAAAGCTTCTTCTGTCGCGTCGGACGCAACTACATATTCCACTTTGGTCGTTGAGGTGGCTCCATTGCCGAATTTGAAACAATATCCGGTTGTTGATTTCCGACTGTCCACGCAACCGGCGAAATCCGAGTCGGTGTAACCGACTACACTTGAGGTTGAGTTCGGGCCAAAAAGAATGTTGTGGTCTTTTGTGCCAGCTAGATATTTGAACACATGCACACTGTCAGAAACTTATGAAAACAAGGTCGCCACGACGAAGATGTATCTGATCCGGCGCCTCTACAACTTGCGGATGAAAGAAGGTCGTGGTCTTTTGTGCCGGCTAGATATCTGAACACATGCTTGACTGCGTTCCAGTGCAATTAGCCTGGGTCGTGCATGAATATGTTGGCGACTCCTACGGTGTGAGAAATATCAGGCCGTGTAGTGACCATCACGTATATAAAGGAGCCGATTGCCGGTGCATACGATACCGACTTCATATCTTCCCCCTCCGAATCGGATGTCGGGCAGTCTCGCTGAGACAACCGAAGGTTAATGGGGAGCGGGGTCGAAGCAGAGTTGGCCGAGTGCATGTTGAAGCGTTCCAAGACACGTTCGATGTAGTCGGTTTGAGACAAGAAAAGTTGTTGTTTATCGCGATGCCGACTAATCTTCAAGTATGTATCTTGCCGAACCGAGGTCCTTCATGGAAAACTTCAACCGCAATTTCCGAACGAGTTCGGTGAGCTCTTTGGCATGTCGGCCGAAGAGTAGCATGTCGTCCACGTAAATGATGAGGAAGACAAGAGACCCGTCTTGAGCTGTTTTGGTGGAGAGACAGTGGTGAAGCCGACCGACTGGATGAAGTCGTCGAACTTCTTGTACCACTGTCGGGGTGCCTGTTTCAGGCCGTATAAACTCTTCCTGAGTCGGCAGACTCGATGTTCCTGGTTGGATGCCACAAAGCCTTTCGGCTGCTCCATATAGATTTCCTCCTATAGGTCACCATGGAGGAATGCCGTTTTTACATCTAACTGAATCAGCTCCAAGTTGTCGGTGGCCACGACGCCGAGCATGAAATGAAGGGTTGTAATTTTCACCACTGGTGAAAAGATTTCGTCGAAGTCGACGCCATATTCTTGTCGAAATCCCTTCACAACTAATCTGGTCTTGTACTTTGGGTTGGTCGAGTCAGACGTCTCGTTTAGTCGATAGACCAACTTACACGGAAGAGTACGTCGATTCTTCGGTAATTGGACCAAGTCCCAAGTCTTGTTTGCGCGAATGGAGTGCATTTCCGACTCCATCGCCAGATGCCAAGTGGTTGAGTCGGCTGATGCTGATGCTTCTTCGTAAGACGTCGGTTCGTCGGCGTCGATAAAGAAAATTCTGGGAGACTACCTTTCTGGAGGTTGCGACAGTCTCTCGGATCTTCGAGGTATGACTGGACTGGTCGCACTAGGTATAGGTGTCGGATGGTCGTAAGCCGAACCATTCGGCTATGCTGAATCAGTGGAGTCAAGACGAGAGGTGTCGGTTACCCGTGAAACCGATCTCGTGTTGTGGCTTGGACCTTCATGAAGGGTTGGCACTGTCCGATATTCAGACGATTTGTCTGTGCTCGGGGTCCCACAGTCGGTATCCGATCTTGCCGTCGGGTCCATATAAAGGGAAAACACATTTCCTTGATCTTGGTTCGAGTTTCTGGCGGTCGTCTTTCGGTATGAGGGCATACGCCTCGCAACTGAAGATCCTTAGCTTGTCATAATTCAGCTTACTACCGGTCCATGTTTCCTAAGGTATTTTAAGTCCTAGAGGTCTACTTGGCGACATATTTATTATGTGTACTGCCGTAAGTAGAGTCTCCGCCCAGAAGCCATCCGACAGTCCGGAGTGTTGGAGCATGGATACTATGCATTCTTGAATCGTCTGATTCATGCATTCAGTAATTCCGTTCTGCTCCGAACTATAGGGTGCCATATATTCACATGGTCGTCAATGCAGAAGAACAAACAACTTCTGTGACGTTGAAGGACATGTGTATGAGAATCAACAAGATGCACAGAGAGAGAGAGAGAGAGAGAGGCGCAAAGAAACGTTTTATTTCTTAATAGCAATAGTTACAAATGACAACCGACCTTCACTACAAGTTACAAAGTCACTTTATATAGTGACTATCCTAGGGCAACTACCGTTTATTCTATTTACAGAAATAGCCCAAACTTGGGCTGTCCAAAGGGACAGTGTGAATACGGCCATTATACACTTGTATTCGACACGAAGGATCAGAAGAGCCTCAAGTTGAGGTTGAGGGGGAGTGTTGAGATACAAGCTCAACATTAGCCGGATCGGCTGTGCAAGTGGACCGATTGGTTAGGTCGGATCGGTGCGTACCGGTGCGCAACAAGAAGCCAGATCGGTGCGTAAATCAGGAGGTTGTTGAATAGATATTCTGCGAAGGAATATATTTGGGAGTTAGTGTAGGAGCTCAGTTATGAGCATTGAAGTACGTATCAATACTTCTATCAGTCAGTATGGACTTGTATAAAAGTGCTCTTTGAGCACATCCTATGTATAGAGTTTACACATTATTCAAATTCAGTTTTTCTGTGTGTTTTTTCCTCTCTGTCTCTCCTGTGTACATTGTGTCTTAAGCTCTCCATTAAACCTATTTTTTTCTCTTTGGGTATTATGTGTTTCGTATAGCTTCCGCACGTAACATTTCACACTCTACCTCGAGGTCCATGCTTGCCGCTATGCCCAATACCGTCCGGATGGATGTCATCTTTACTACCGGGGCAAAGATCTTATCGAAGTCCACTCCTTTCTTCTGTTGGAAGCCCTTCACTATGATTTGGGCCTTATACCTTGGTGGATTTCCGGCATCTCCCGGTTTCAGCTTGTACACCCACTTGTTCCGGAGTGCTCTCTTCCCTTTCAGCAAATCCGTTAGTTCATATGTGTCGTTCTCATGCAGGGAAACCATCTCATCCTGCATGACACTCAACCACTTGCCACTGTGGGTGTCTCTCTTTGCTTCTTCGAAGCTTTCCAGCTCCCCCTCATCGGTTAGCAACACATGCTCTGCATGAGGAAATCTCTGGGGGACACTTCTCTCTCGGAGAGGATATCTCCGTCCTTGGTTTCTGACTATCAATTCCTTCGTTTGTTGCTTATCCGAATCCAATTCAAGATCTTGTCTTGTTACGATGTGTCCTTCTTCTTCTTCTTCTTCGGTCAGTTCAGTTTCTTGTCCGTATCTAGACGGTTCGTCGAGTGTCATCCGGTTACCGGCGAACATCCGGTTTTCAACCGGATATGTCCTTGTGTCCTCAAGCCGGTTTTCATTGGATGATCCGGAGTTCATGACCTTCGTCTCTGACTCCCAGTCGGCAATGGTCCTATCTTCTATGAAGACTATGTCTCGACTCCGGAACACCTTCTTGTCGACCAGATCCCACACCCACTAACCGAACTCATCATCGTCGTATCCAAGGAATATGCATGGCCTGGACTTCGGATCCAGCTTTGCTATCTTCTCCTTTGCAACATGCACATATGTGAGACACCCAAACACCTTTAGATGCCGGTAACACACGTCCTTACCAGTCCATACTCTTTGCGATGTGTCTCTGTCCAAGGGTACAAAGGGTGATCTCTTTATCACATAGGTTGCCGTCATCAACGCCTCAGCCCAAAACTTCTTGGGTAACTTTGCATGTGCCAACATGCTCTGGACTCTCTCCATCACACTCCGGTTCATCCGTTCGGCAAGTCTGTTCAATTCCGGCATCTTTGGCATGGTGAATTCGAGTCGGGTTCCCTTCAACTGGCAATACTCCTCGAACTGCCCCTAATATTCTCCTCCCTTGTCCACTCGAACTGCCTTCAGCTTCCGGCTAGTTTCTCTTTCCACTCTCACGTGGAGTTCCTTGAAGAAGGATAGCACCTAATCCTTCCTCTTCAATGGTGAGACCTATAGCTTCCAATTGTATGAAATGTCACGAAGTATTGCGATCCAGCATGTGACTTCATGTCCACTTGACACACATCGGCATGCACCAACTCCAGTGATGCATTCCGTCTCATCAGTGGTCTTGACCCGAAGGAGGTTCAGTTTTGCTTGCCGGCCAAGCAATCTGTGCACTTCTCAAGGTGCGCATCCTTCACCAGAATGAGATTGTCTTCAACAAGTCTCTCCATTCCCTTCGGACTCATGTGACTCATGTAGGATGAGAAGCATTTCCGATTCGGTGTCAAGTGGAACGACGCTCCGGAATCGACAACCCATGTTGTCTCGTCGCCGACAAGGTTTAACTCATTCTCCTCGGCAATGAGCATCAGTTCTTCATCACTTGTCGCGATCGTCGACGTTCCTTTCCAATCCGGGCCTCTTCAGTCCGAACCATTTCGGTCCGAACTCTTCTTCGAATCGGTAGTGCCAGTTTCTTTCTCTTTCCAGAAATGTTGGAAGTTCTTCTGGAAGTGCCCTGGCTTCCCACAGTAGAAGCAAGTAGGCCTCCCGCTTGACTTCGACCTTGTCCCTGATTTGTCTCGATTTTGGGGACTCCGATACCGGCCCCTTCCCCGGTTGTGGTCATCTTCCGCAACCAAGGCCTTTGGATTGGTTCCGGACTCCTGGTCCTTCCAGCGAGCTTCTTTATCTTACAAGCTTGACTTGACTCTTGCGAGGGACAACTATTTTCCTTCCGGCCCGGCGTTGCCCAACGTGACAACTAACGTCTCCCAGCTATCCGGGAGGGAATCGAGTAGAAGCAATGCGAGTACCTCATCGGCGAGAGGTACTTCCAGCGAGGTTGCTTGGTGTATTAGCCCCTGGAAGGCATTCATGTGCTCCGCCATACTAGAGTCGTCCTAGTTCTGAAGCCTCACTAGCTTCCAAAATACCGAAACCCGATTAACGGCATTCTTGTTCTGGAACATGATGTCGATCTTCTCCCACAGTTCATGAGCCTTGGTCTCTTCATTGAATTTGTTGTGCAGGCTCATGACAATGAAGCACTGGATGTATGCCGTCATCTTCATGTGCATCACCTCACACACTTTGGTGTCGATCTTATCCAGTCTCTTGTCCCCGAAGTGAACCGACAACCAAAGATCTTTAACCACCAGCATATCCCTCATCTTCAACTTCCACACTAAGTAGTTGGAGCGGGTGAGCTTGAACATGCTGCTGAACGATTCTTCCATTTCCTGTGTTGTTCGCTCTGATACCAGATTGAGGGAAATAGCGTGGAATTTTGCTCAGCCACAACCGATTCTTGAATCACTTGTTGATGAGAATCAAACACAAAAATGGGAAGTAGGTGTTGGGAAACAGGTCCCTCCGGATGGGAAGGAAGAAGATCAGTGATGATGAACAAAATCGGCCTCGGCCAATAGGCCGAGGCCTAAACCGTATGAGGAGTACCCGGCTACGGAGAGCCGGATGGTGCAAGCCCGATATGAACCGGATGAGGAGTGCCCGGCTACGGAGAGCCGGATGGTGCAGACCCGGTATGAACCGGATGAGGAGTACCCGGCTACGGAGAGCCGGATGGTGCAGGCCCAGTACGAACCGGATGAGGAGTACCCGGCTACGGAGAGCCGGATGGTGCAAGCCCGGTACGAACCGGATGAGGAGTGCCCGGCTACGGAGAGCCGGATGGTGCAGACCCGGTATGAACCGGATGAGGAGTACCCGGCTATGGAGAGCCGGATGGTGCAGACCCGGTACGAACCGGATGAGGAGTACCCGGCTACGGAGAGCCGGATGGTGCAGGCCCGGTACGAACCGGATGAGGAGTACCCAGCTACGGAGAGCCGGATGGTGCAGACCCGGTATGAACCGGAGGAAGAGACATATTCGTAAATATGTTTCTGAGAGCCCATCGTGGCTATATTTGTAAATAGCCGAAAAGTCATATTAGTATAAATATGACTTAGGGCAAACTAATAGTTGTTGTTGTCAATTTTTCGTTATTACACGAGATTAGTGTGCGTAACGTTGTATAGAGAGAGAGAGAGAGAAAGAGGTCGCGGCCTCTGTTGTAACCGCCGCCTGTGGTGAAGAGCGTGAGTCCGAGGTCGTTGCCTCCGTGAACTCACTGTTTTGTACATTCATACATAGTGACAGTTTGCAGCCTGTGCGCTGCCGTGGTTTTTCCCCTAGTTTGGGGTTTTCCACGTAAACCTCCTGTGTACCATTTCTCTTCTTTGTGTCGCGTTTCATTACCTGTTTTCCTGTGTATGAAAAGAATCTCGGTTGTGGCCGAGTCTTGCGCATAAGGAACGTCCAGTTCCTGTCAAGTGGTATCAGAGCGAAATCGACACAGAAAATAGACGAATCGTTTGGCGGCATGTTCAAGCTCACCGGCTCCAACTATTCAGTGTGGAAGTCGAAGATGAGGGACATGCTCGTGGTTAAAGACCTCTGGCTGCGGGTTCAGTTCGGGGACAAGAGACCGGACAAAATCGACGCCGCGATATGGGAGGTGATGCACATGAAGACAACGGCGTACGTACGGTGCTTCATCGACATGAGCCTATAGAACAACTTCAATGAAGAGAGCAAGGCTCATGAGCTCTGGGAGAAGATTGACATAATGTTCCAAAACAAAAATGCTGTTAACCAGGTTTCGGTATTCCGGAAGCTAGTAAGAATCAGGTACCAAGATGGCTCTAGCATGGCGGAGCACATGAATGCCTTCCAGGGGCTGATCCACCAGGCAACGTCATTGGAAGTACCTCTTGCCGACGAGGTACTAGCGCTACTCCTGCTCGGTTCCCTCCCGGATAGCTGGGAGACGTTGGTTGTCACTTTGGGCAACGCCGGGCCGGAAGGAAAGCGGTTATCCCTAGCAAGAGTAAAGTCGAGCTTGCTAGATGAGGAGGCGCGTCGGAAAGATAAAGATATGAGCTCCGACTCCAAAGCGCTCCTTACCGAATCGGAACGCGGAAGACATAGAAACCGTAGTCCCCAGAACCGGGAGAAGTCGGGGACACGGTCAAAGTCAAGGGGGAGACCTACCTGCTTCTATTGCGGCAAGCCGGGACACTTCCAAAAGAACTGTCGGCATTTCCGTAAAGACAAGGAAACCGACGGTATCGATTCGAAGCGGACCCCGGACCGGAACGGTAAAGACCGGAAGGGGACGGACCGGAAGGGAACGACGACAATCGCGGCAAGTGAAGAAGAGTTGATGCTCATCACCGAGGAGTGTGAGATAAACCTTGCCGGCGACGAGATGACCTGGGTGGTAGACTCCGGAGCATCGTTCCACCTTACCCCGGACCGGAAATGCTTCTCATCCTACTCAATTGGTGATCACGGCTGTGTCCGGATGGGGAACGAAGGTACATGCCGAATTGTCGTCATAGGAGACGTGTGGCTGACAACACCAACCGGATGCAAGTTGCTGCTGAATGATGTCCGACACGTTCCGGAAGTTCGTCTGAACCTGATATCAGCCGATCGGCTAGATAATGAAGGCTACACGGGTAGCATCCGGAACGGTGTCATGAAGTTCAGCAAAGGGAGCCTGATTGTGGCTCGGGCCCGGAAGGTAAACACGTTGTACCTGATGAATGCCCGGTTATGTCCGGAAGAAGTGAACGTGGCATCCGACACTGCCGGTGAGCTGTGGCACAAGAGGTTGTGTCATATGAGCGAGAAGGGGATTAAGAGGCTTGCAGACGACAACCTCATTCCAGTGAAGAACGTGCACTTAGAGAAGTGCACTGATTGTCTGGCCGGTAAGCAGAACCGGACCTCCTTCTGACCAAGGCCACCGATGAGACGTAATGCACCACTGGAGTTGGTGCATACGGATGTGTGTCAAGTAGACACAAAGTCCCATGCTAGAGCGCAGTACTTCGTGACGTTCATAGATGACCATAGCCGGAAGCTGTGGGCCACACCGCTGAAGATGAAGGATCAAGTGTTATCCGTCTTCAAAGAGCTCCACGCGAGAGTGGAAAGAGAAACCGGCCGGAAGCTGAAGGCGGTTCGAGCAGAAAATGGAGGAGAATACCGGGGGCAGTTCGAGGAGTAGTGCCGCTCGAAGGGAATCCGGCTCGAATTTACCGTGCCGAAGACGCCGGAACTAAACGGACTGGCCGAGAGGATGAACCGGACCATAATGGAGAGGGTCCGGAGTATGCTAGCGCATGAAAAACTACCCAAGAAGTTTTGGGCTGAGGCACTGTCGACGGCGACATACATGATAAATAGATCACCCTCAGTACCCTTGGACGGAGACACGCCACAGAGAGTGTGAACCGGTAAGGAAGTATCCTACCGGCATCTAAAGGTGTTCGGGTGTCTCGCGTACGTGCATGTAGCTAAGGACCGGAGAGGAAAGCTAGATCCAAAGACCTGGCCATGCATATTCCTCGGTTACGGTGACGATGAGTTCGGCTACCGAGTGTGGGACCCGGTCGACAAGAAGGTATTCCGGAGTCGAGATATTATCTTCATGGAGGACAAGACGCTCGTCGACTGGGAGTCAGAGAAGAAGATAATGAACTCTGAGTCGACCGGTAAGGATAGACTTTATGATGAGCAGACCCAACCGGCAAGAGACCGGTTAGCACTCGAGGAACCAGCCGGTTACGGTGAGGATACCGAACCGGCAGAAGAAGAAGTAGAGGAAGCTGAGACCGGAACCGACCAAGACCCCGAATCGGATTCGGATGAAGAGCAAATGGAGGATCTAGTTACCGAAACCTGAAGACATAGATATCCTCTCAGAGAGAGAAGGGCCCCCCGGAGATTTCCGGATGTAGAGCATGTTCTGCTGACCGATGAGGGGGAGCCGGAAAGCTTCGAAGAAGTGAAGGAAGACACCCACAGCCGAAAATGGTTAAGTGCCATGCAGGACGAGATGGATTCCCTGCATGAGAACCATACATACGAATTGGTGGAGTTGCCGAAAGGAAAGCGGGCACTCCGAAACAAGTGGGTGTACAAGTTGAAACCGGGAGATGCCGGAAACCCCCCGAGATACAAAGCCAGGATCGTGGTGAAGGGGTTCCAGCAGAAGAAGGGCGTGGACTTCGACGAGATATTTGCCCCGGTAGTAAAGATGACCTCCATCCGGACGGTGCTGAGTATAGCAGCAAGCATGGACCTTGAGGTAGAGCAACTGGACGTGAAGACGGCATTCCTTCACGGCGATCTCGAAGAGGAGATCTACATGCAGCAACCGGAAGGATTTGTGGAGAAAGGGAAGGAGCACCTGGTATGTCGGTTGAAGAAGAGCATGTACGGATTGAAGCAGGCTCCCCGGCAATGGTACTGGAAGTTCGACTCCTTCATGACCGATCAAGGGTACCACAAGACGCAGGCCGATCACTGCGTGTTTGTGAAGAAGTTCGAAGGAGGGGACTTCCTGATACTCCTCCTGTACGTGGATGACATGTTGATCGTCGGACGAGACCAAGGCAAAATACGGATGCTGAAGAAGGCTCTAAACCGGACCTTCTCAATGAAAGACTTGGGTCCGGCAAGACAGATGTTGGGGATGCACATCATTCGGGACCGGTCAATGAAGCAATTATGGCTGTCACAGGAGAACGAAAGCAGAGAAGGCGGATATGATGAAGATTCCATATGCCTCTGCCGTTGGGAGCTTGATGTACGCTATGGTGTGTACCCGACCGGATATAGGATACGCAGCCGGAGTGGTGAGCCGGTTCATGAGTAATCCCGGCAAGGAGCATTGGAACGCGGTCAAATGGATACTCCGGTATTTGAAGGGCAGTTCAAATATGTGTCTCCGACTCGGCTCCGGAAAACCCCAACTGGACGGTTTCACCGATTCGGACATGTCGGTTGATGTGGATACCAGGCGGTCTACATCCGGATATGTGATGACATATGTAGGGGAGCTGTTTCGTGGCAATCAAGGCTGCAGAAGACGGTTGCATTGTCAACCACAAAGGTGGAGTACATGGCGGCTGTGGAAGCCGGCAAGGAAATATTATGGATGAAGGATTTCATCGGAGAGCTCGGTATCCGGCAACAGGAATACCGACTCTACTGCGACAGTCAAAGTGCCATTCACCTTGCTAAGAATGCAGCCTACCATTCCCGGACGAAGCATATCCAGCGGAGGTATCACTGGATCCGGGAAAGAGTAGATGACCAGGAGTTCGCACTGACGAAGATCCACACGACCGAGAACGGGTCAGATATGTTGACCAAAGTGTTGACACCCGACAAGTTGAACGCATGCCGGAAGAAGATCGGGCTGGTAAGACACCCCATGTTGGAGTGAAGGGGGAGTTTGTTGGGAAACAGGTCCCTTCGGATGGGAAGGAAGAAGATCAGTGACGATGAACAAACTCGGCCGAGGCCGAAACCGTATGAGGAGTACCCGGCTACGGAGAGCCGGATGGTGCAGGCCCGGTATGAACCGGATGAGGAGTGCCCGGCTACGGAGAGCCGGATGGTGCAGACCCGGTATGAACCGGATGAGGAGTACCCGGCTACGGAGAGCCGGATGGTGCAGGCCCGGTACGAACCGGATGAGGAGTACCCGGCTACGGAGAGCCAGATGGTGCAGACCCGGTATGAACCGGAGGAAGAGACATATTCGTAAATATGTTTCTGAGAGCCCATCGTGGCTATATTTGTAAATAGCCGAAAAGTCATATTAGTATAAATATGACTTAGGGCAAACTAATAGTTGTGGTTGTCAATTTTTCGTTATTACACGAGATTAGTGTGCGTAACGTTGTACAGAGAGAGAGAAAGAGAGAAAGAGGTCACTGCCTCTGTTGTAACCGCCGCTTGTGGCGAAGAGCGTGAGTCCGAGGTCGTTGCCTCCGTGAACTCACTGTTTTGTACATTCATACATAGTGACAGTTTGCAGCCTGTGGGCTGCCGTGGTTATTCCCCTAGTTTGGGGTTTTCCACATAAACCTCCTGTGTACCATTTCTCTTCTTTGTGTCGCGTTTCATTACCTGTTTTCCTGTGTATGAAAAGAATCTCGGTTGTGGTAGAGTCTTGCGCATAAGGAACGTCCAGTTCCTGTCAGTAGGGAGATTGGTACGCATATGCACACAAACAACGATAGAGGATACACAAGTTGTTTACGTGGAAAAACCCTAACAGGGAAAAAACCATGGGAGCCCATAGACTCCAAATTATCACTATTTGAGAAAGGTACAATTAGAGACTCGGAGGCAATGACCTCGAGCTCTGTTTTTTCATCGAGTGACGGTTACAACAGAGTATCGCTCTGTATCTCTCTCTATATATATACAACAATTATGCACATACAATAATATGACAACAACCTTACAAAGTGATTGCCCTAAATCATATTTATACTTATATGAACTTAGGGCTATTTAAAAATATAGCCTCAATAGGCTCACTCAAAACATATTTACAAATATGTCTTCTCTTCCGGTTCTCACTAGGTGCATCCGATCCATAACCGGATACCATCTGGAGGGACCGATTTCCCAACATGATACACATCATTAGTATGCACCACATAAATCGATTTCCCATTACCAAATGACCAATCTTTCTATGAGTCCTCGACTACCAACTCTGGAATTGGGAAAACTAATATAGGCAATGCCAATATTGATTGCCAAATATACTCATATCCATGTGGTATATGAAACTTATTTCTGATTATCCGAAAGGCTATCATTTTCCTACGTGACTCTAGAATACCATCTTCTACAGTTACCAAACCTAGCCTTGCCATTCGATTAAGCTGTGAATTTAGCCTTTCTTTTCCCTCCCAGTGTAATATCCTTGAAGCTACCAACACCTCTGATGCCAATGAATTTATATCTTTTCTGCACTCAGGAGGCCTCCAATTAAACAATTTCAAACACCGCTGCCAAGAAAACACCAATTGTTGAACCATACTAGATTCTAAACACTTAAATTGTTGGGTACTATTAACAACATGCCACCACGAAGCTGTAATTCTCGTTTTCCCATGGTAAATACCAACCTTTTCCACAAAATAAGTAATTATTTCTGCCCAAGTTTGGGTACCTAAGCACATACCTTTCAAAAGATTGAATCTTCGAGCCACCATATGATCTTCTAAATTGAGTAAAGCAGCACCCCCAAACCGTTTGCGGGTACAAATATTGTTCCATGATACCCAACTCCTACCAAGGATTGTGTCTTTCTTCCATAGTGTATATTTAAGTGAACGAGCTAAATGATCAAAAGACATAGGAGATGCAACTTTTGGTATAAGTTTAACCAGACCAACTTTCCATGAATCGGGCATTTTACCAAAACTCCACATTTCTTGGAATATCATTGTTATAGGGGCTTTGAGTTCTTGTAAAAAGGCTTTAAAAAACTCGTTTGTAATGCCATCCAAACACGGGCTTTTATCAATTGCAAGATGTGATAATACATATTCCACCTCCTCCTTTATATCCTCCTCCAATGCGATCATGTCATGTTGTCCATCACTCACCTTGACTGAGTTAAATAGCATCGATTGCCCTTGTGTTATGTCATCATTCATAATACAGTCTTGCCCAAAAAGATTTGTGTAATATTTAACACAATTATCAATAATCACTTGTGGGTTTGTATTCAAAGTTCCATCAATCTCTACACTTACCACATTCATTCTAGCATGAGATGCCTGCAACCCATGGTAAAACTTATGTGAATTACATTTGTGATCATGTACTTCCTTTTTCAAGCATGCTATAGGACTTGTCTTATAAACTCCCCCACCAATTGTCCCATAGCATGCTTAGATTTATCATGTCCAAGAAAAGATGAATTAAATCTCAATGGTTGTCTCCCCAATAAAGATCCAAAACCATCCACAGTTTGATGTGTGCATTCCAAAACAACTGGGAAATGATCTGATGATCCACTTGCATAGTCAAAAACTCTGGCAAGAATGTATCATCATGCATAATATAAATGTGATCCAGTCTACTCCAAGTTTATCTATATTGTGCCGATTGAAAGGTATAACCAACACCATTTCCATTGATCCAAGTCCATGCATCATACCTTATGACATCCATCATAAACAAATCCCATACCTCTCTCATTCAAGAGCATCCATCAAGCCATGCATTGAAGTAGATTGGCCCATCTCAAAACACATATTAAAATCCCCTAACAAAAAACCGGATCTCCCATGAAGCAAAACTTGATTTAGCATCTCCAAAGTTCCGTACAATGTCTTGCAACATTCGATCCATAAATACCAACCACCCAAATTTGTTACCCTTCATAATTAACTTCAACCACCAAAAACCGACCATGTACATCACTTTGAACCACTACCGGTTTCAAGCTATTGTACGGCTCTGCTACCGGCCGAGCCCAGTTGTATTCTGTTTACCTTAATCTATTCTTTCCATAGATCGGGTCGATCTCTTCTTGTTTCAAGTTTCATCTTTATTTCTTCCCTTTGTATCTGTTTCCTCGCTCTACCTGTGAGCTGCATGACACGGTTCCTTCCACGAACATATACACTCGATGTCCCACTTCCGATAACCATCCAGGCACACCGTCACAGTTGCTCTTCCTAGTCCCTATGACTCCTTGGTCTGGGACTCCCATGGTCCTGCTTGTTTCAACACTTACTTGCTACATCATTGGCGAACCCGACGTGAAAGGGGTAGTAGAGGAGTCCGAAGTTGAGAGGAAGCAAACTTGCCGAAGCAATGGCGGTGGCTGTAACCGCCTAATTAACGCTCGCTAGGGCACAAGCGCCCTTGATAGGGACATAGAAACGATGCTCGACAAGATAGGCCAATTTAATGGGAAAGACGTAACAAGCTACCTGGAGACCTACAGGGCCGAGATGTTGATGAGGAATATTCCGGAGGACAAATGGTTGTCTGGATTCCCTCGGGTCATCACACCGAGCACCCATGCAGAGGTGCTTGAAGTGCAAGCGGATTGCCATAATTGGGCAAACTTCGAGGCACGGTTTATCGAGAAGTACGGCTTCGATGATTCTCTACAATTGTCGAAGAAGGACTTTATGGATTGGGTCGAGAGCCCCGACAAGGGACGGATTACATCAACTTTGCTTCAGGAGTTCGAAAAGTGGTTCACGTGACTCTCGACGCTAGACCGAACCGTCCTCCATACGAGCAAGGTCCTACTATTTGTGAAGTCGATCGACGTGCTTGACCACGAGAAGGTTGGTCTCCTCTTCGAGACAGATGAAGGGCTCACGGTCGACTAGGCCATGGTTAAAAGATTCTGTGGCCGTTTCGATAAACGGTAGGATTGGAACGATGCGAGGTCGTTGACAACTGGTGCGGGTGCCGGGAGGAAGCCAGAGGAATCGGTTCTGACGAGAGCGAACGAAACGAGACGGTGTCGTGCCCTTCGGCTCCGGATCGTTGCGTGAGTCGGGTGGGAACCGCTGAGGTTTTAGACTAGGAGGAAGAGGAATACAACTTAAGGCTAGATATGAATAGTGGAAAGAGAAGTAAGATAGCAATCTCGTGAATCCCACGAGTTTAGTGTAATTAAAACAATATTTAGATTATAAGAGCAATTAGATGGCAAAATTCGTGAATCCCACGAATATATTAGATTGATCCAACCTTGTATATTAATCAACAACCATATACATATTTTTCTCCTCATATAAAGATGGAAGAGGCTAAGCATGGCTTCATGCTTTTTCACCTAAAGTGCCCATGCACACTAAATGTGCATGTGATGTTTTGTCATTTCCTAAATATAGGGCTCGTGCACGCTAGATGTGCATGAGTCACTTTTAATGTCACGTCTAAATAAAATATTCACACTCTAAAGAATACATGATTTTTACCTTTTAATAAAGGTATGTGTAAATAAAGGTCTTATACGTATTAAATCTATATTTATAACACTAAAGATAAATTATTACAATGGTAAAGTTGGGGTTTATCTACGTGGAGGTGCTTGGTTCAAATCTTGCCCTATGCACGTGATAAATTCTTTTGATATATTATTTATTTATTTATATGTGTCTAAAATCGGATATATTATTTTATGGTTTTCACGTAGTGTGTGGAATACACTACGACATTCGCCCCCTCCGAACCCGCACATCCTCCGGTATGTGCCGAAGTTCTCGATCCCCCATATCCGTCTTCACCCAAAGCTTCCTCCGATTCTCCCCTTATGTCGACTATGAGTTGTAATTCACTTTCTTCGCTTCCCGCATCACCGTGGTCTTTGTCCGATTGCTCCTCGTTGTCGGCCTTGGCTTGGATCACATAGGGTTTGTCGTCGGTCCGCTTCTTGAAAATCTTCACCCGCTTCCCGGCTATAGGCACTCGTAGTATTGTTCCATCCAACTCGGACAGTCGGTACGTTCCGTTGTCGAAGACTTTCCGAACCTCGTATGGCCCGAACCACCTTTTCGCGAATTTCCGCATCGTTGTATGTTGATGGTCCAAACTACTGTCATAGACGATCACCCAATCTCCTTCTTCAATCCTCCTCGGTCGTAGTCGGTGCTTTGTGTCGAACCGGCTTTTGTTCCTTAATCGTGCTTCTTGTTGTCGGCGTATTGCTTCCGCTATGTCTGCCGGTCTTCCCTCTAGTTGTCGTATCCGGACCGCTAGTAGTTCTTCCCGGCTCATCTCTTCCTTCCACGGTAGCACTGTCCATGTTGCGATCGCGTTTTCCGTCGGCATTACCGGTGCTTGTCCGGTCATGAGTTCTGCCGGCATGTAACCGGTTATGGAACTATGCGTCGTCCGATCCGCCCATAGTGCATACGGAAGCATCTGCGGCCAGTCCTTCACCTTTCCATCGCATGCCTTCGCAAGTGCTTTCACGATCGGACTATGTCCTCGTTCGATTTTCCCGTTGGCCTCCGGATTGTATGCCGTTGTCAGCGATAACCGAACTCCGTGTTTAGCGAAGAATCCCCTAGCTTTGTCCGAGTCGAGTTCTCCCCGGTCCGCAATCACTTGTCCTACGCACCCGTACCTGCAAAATACTTCCTCCAAAAGAAATTGGCATACCGCGGAACACGTTTTCCTCTGAAGCGCTCGACCTTCTACTTGATTCGTGAGATCTTCCCGAGCTAATACCAAGTATTTCTTTTGTCCGATCCCGGTCGGCATGGCCACTATGTCGACCATCCACTTGAAGTTGATTGTCGGTGAGAATGTCGGATGTAACTCATCTCGATGTCGAACCCCGGAGTAGACTTGACATTTCTCGCAGCTTTCCGTAAACTCCGCAATATCTTTGTACATTTTCTTCCACCAATATTTCTGCTTGATCTTCACAAATGTTGCCCATGTTCCTCGGTGTCCAGCCCAATCGGATTCGTGAAACTCGGACATTATCCGGTTTCGTTGCTCTTTTGTCCCGACTACTCGAAGTGGTATACCATCCGGTCTTTTCGGCGCCCTCCATATTAATCCGTTTTCCAAGAAGAACTTTTGGACTTGCCTCTTCTTCCTTCGGATCTCGGCTCTTCTTCCTTTATCGTTTGTCGAGTCCTCGGCCTCTTGTAACATCTTTCCGATCATCAAACTTTCTCCCTCATATTCTTCTTCCCGAAATTCTCGGATTACGTTCACTCGGCATATGTGCTCCGACGCGAAGTAGTCTTCGGAAACTTCTTCATTATCCGATTCGGTTATGTCGTCTCCGAACCGAGCCCTTGATAACATATCCGCTACCGCGTTTTCCTTCCTCGAGATGTGTCGAACCTCCGGATTAAGCGACTTGACATATGCAACCCACCTTAGCATAGCTACATCTGGTATCGTACAACACCGCATCATCCCGAGTATCGGAAGACAATCCGTCTCGATCACCACTTCGGCTCCGATCAAATAATCCCGATCCGATTTTATCGCCGACACGACTCCCCACAGTTCTCTTTTGACTTGTGCATATCCACGTTGCCTTTCGTTGAGAACCTTTGCTCCGAATCGGATCGGATACCGCGAACCATCCGAGTCGGCTTGATTGATGACCCACCCGATACCGGTTGGACTTGTATCAACCGTTACTATGATCGGTCGGTCGTAGCTCGGCTTCTTAAGTGCTTCCGCCCTCCGAAGTGTCTTCTTCAATTTCTTCATGGCTTTGGTGTGTTCTGGTTTCCATTCGAATTTCTTACCTTTCCGCAACAAGTGGTAGAGCGGGTCCGTTATATGTGCATAGTGCGGAATCCATATGTGATAGAATGCACACGCACCGAGAAACCTTCGGACTTCGGATGTTGACTCACATACTTCCTCCATAGCTTGAATCGCATCGATCTTTGTTGGTGACGGTCTTCGGCCGTAGGGCCCACATAGATGTCCGACCACCAATATTTCTTCTTGCCCGAATGCCGATTTCTCCCCGGAAAGTGTTAGGTGCACATCTTCTAGCTTTCGCAACACTTTCTCGCAAGCATGAATATGGTCGACCACGAACTTTCGGCATCCCCGATCATCCATAGTCTCATCTTTTCCTTCGACCGCGCATCCTTTCATCGGAATGTCATCGAGGAACGGCATCGTTATCTCCGGAATGCAGTCTCGGAGCACCTTGTTCATCGCGTTCATCATATGAGCAACCGAGTTTGTCGCTCCTTGTGGTAATGTGCACATTCGGACTAATCCTATCGGTGTTCGCATGGTTGTGATGTCTCGGCTCTCCACGGCTAGTTGGAATTGGTCATACCCCGAGTATAGGTCTCCGATGGAGTATATCACACGACCGGCAAAAGCTTCCGCAAATTCGTCCACTTTCGACCGACTCCCGAGTTCCGGATCGTGACCTTATTCACCGGTTGCAAGTCTTGGATAAATCGGAGTGACCCATTCTTCTTCGGAACCGTAAACCATCGATTTGAGTACGGAGCAGTTGATGGCTCTAGAATCCCCATCGCTACCTTCTCCTTGAGCAAGTCAATGACTTTCGGAATATGCGCTCGTGGTACCGGAATTGGCTTCAGGTTCCACGGTACATGGTCAATTGTGAAGATCACCATCGGCTCCACTATTCTCGGATCGACGCATCCTATCTCCCTTGATGTAAATGCAAACGCTTTGCCGTGTTGCTCCAACATCTCGCGAAACCGTTCTTCTTCTTTTTGTAATAGGAACCCACCTCCACCGATCCGAAGTTTCTTCTGGGTCTCATCCGTGAAGGCATGTCCGATATCCACGGTCTTCCGAAGTGTCGGGTCTCCCGAGACTTCTTTCCTCTTTTGTTCGCTATCGGCGGGTAGTGGTCCCGCGGCCGGTTTCACCTTCTTCTCCACGGTCTTGTATTTCGTACTTACCATTGCTTCTTCTTTGCAGAGCGTATCCAGCTCCATTTTCGCAATGATATCGTACATCTCGACTGATTCCACCGGGACTACCCGGTTCCCTTGGCTTTTATCTTCCGCAAGCTCTTCAAGTCGTTGTAGCGTGCTCCCATAGAACACTTCTTCGACTATCCCCACGATTTCTTCATCTTCTTTTATTATTGATGCTGACCGCAACTTATCCTCCACTTGTCGGTATCCTTTCTTCAATCCTCCGGTTATGGTCGTGTACGTAGATGCCCCATCCAGACCGATTCGTACATGTTTTGCTCCGAGAGTTTTCTTCCTGTGTGGGGTATCAGGGCTTCTCGGACTATCACTTCCCCACTCCGCAACAGTCCGCTTTAAAAATCCATTCTCACTTGTGACAAGAGTTCCCTCTTGTTCCTTTCGTGATCGTGGAACTCCTTCTTCGCTATTCTGAGTAGCTCCCGAAGCGAGAAATCTACCCGGCTATCCAAGATTCTTTCCTCGAACACTCTTTTCAAGTCGGTTTGTTGTTCTATGTCCGAGGCGAGCTTGAATGCCGGAGTCGCCTTTTCTTTTCCCTTACCTCCGGAGTTCCAACTTTCTGGTATCTTCGATGGCCCCGCCGCATCCTCCGTGCGTCGTCGTTTCTCGTCCACATACACCTTATGCAATTGACACAGGGCGTATACGCTATTCTTGTCGACAGGGCACTCCCATCCCGTAGCTTCCCGGACGCCTTCCGCGGTGCTTCGGATCTCGTTGGAGTCGGTTTTCTCGGTGTTTTCTAGAACTTCCGGCCAAAAAGACGTCTTTGCTCTCGATGACTCCCCGACACATATTCCCGCGGTTGTCGCATAGTTGCTTCTTGCCGCCAATTCCTCCTCGAGCACCTTCTTCATGCCGCCTTTCTGGAAGTTCGGTCGGAGTGGCTTCCGAGAGTCCATCGAATGAATCCGGTTTCCCTCGTAGTAGATGAGATCCCGCCGTAGCGCCTCCTTATGCTCGTCACAATCCCTCCGATCGTGTTCGGCGCTATCGCACCATATGCACCGTCGGTCCGTATACTTGGAGCTTGTGGGGCGGTCATCCGACTTCTTTACCATCGCGATCTTTAGATTCTCCATCTCCTTCAATAGTTGCTCCACCGTAGATGCATCAATTCCCTTCTCGGTTGTAGTCTCCCGAGCCCTTGGTTGATGGTCTTCCAATCCGGTTCTCGGTTTCGGAATCGGTTCCG
Source organism: Azolla caroliniana (assembly GCF_043228905.1). Lineage (NCBI taxonomy): Eukaryota > Viridiplantae > Streptophyta > Polypodiopsida > Salviniales > Salviniaceae > Azolla > Azolla caroliniana. Next base: position 8,788,266 of record NW_028230439.1, on the reverse strand, counting down.
AAACCCTCTTTTCCTCGTCGGCAAGCCATTGCCCCCTCTTCGTGTATCGCGCGACGATATCCCGCACGTTTTCCCATGTTTCGGTGAGGCCGCTCTCCGTGGTCGTGTCCTCCAAGAGCACTCCGAGATCTTTCCGGTCCCGGACGTCCACGGCTCGCAAGAACATGATCACCTTGTCCGGTACGAGGATAGCTTGATCTCTTGCGGACAACCTCCCGAACCGGCTTTCGAATGCCGAAAACACATCAACGACCTTCAATCCCTTGTCCGGCGTCTCCACCCAATCTTCGAACCCCCTTCGCGTCGCCTTGGAGGAATCCTCGATGGCGAACGTCCTCTTTAGCTCTTCTTCAAACGCCTCCCATGTCGGATTTTGTTGTCGTAGCCCATGGATGCTTGCTTGAAGCCCGTCGGTCGCCACCCGGTTGAAGGACGTCACTTGCAGTCCTTCCGATATTCCGCACCGTAGCATCTCCGCCTTGTAGTCCCGAAGATACCGCGACACGTCTTTCCCGTTGAATTGTCCGTTTCGTTGCACGAGCCGCTCCACTGATGCCGCTATCTCCGACATCGCGCGTTGTTCTTGTAGCATGCGCTCGAACATCATCATCATGTTGCTAGCCTCCGGTTGATTTTCCATCTCCTTGCCACCCGGTCTTCACGTCGGGTTCACCAACTGTGTCGTGCCCTTCGGCTCCGGATCGTTGCGTGAGTCGGGTGGGAACCGCTGAGGTTTTAGACTAGGAGGAAGAGGAATACAACTTAAGGCTAGATATGAATAGTGGAAAGAGAAGTAAGATAGCAATCTCGTGAATCCCACGAGTTTAGTGTAATTAAAACAATATTTAGATTATAAGAGCAATTAGATGGCAAAATTCGTGAATCCCACGAATATATTAGATTGATCCAACCTTGTATATTAATCAACAACCATATACATATTTTTCTCCTCATATAAAGATGGAAGAGGCTAAGCATGGCTTCATGCTTTTTCACCTAAAGTGCCCATGCACACTAAATGTGCATGTGATGTTTTGTCATTTCCTAAATATAGGGCTCGTGCACGCTAGATGTGCATGAGTCACTTTTAATGTCACGTGTAAATAAAATATTCACACTCTAAAGAATACATGATTTTTACCTTTTAATAAAGGTATGTGTAAATAAATGTCTTATACGTATTAAATGTATATTTATAACACTAAAGATAAATTATTACAATGGTAAAGTTGGGGTTTATCTACGTGGAGGTGCATGGTTCAAATCTTGCCCTATGCACGTGATAAATTCTTTTGATATATTATTTATTTATTTATATGTATCTAAAATCGGATATATTATTTTATGGTTTTCACGTAGTGTGTGGAATACACTACGACAACGGTGACTCGAGTTAGGCATGACGCCAACCAATGTGGTCGCAGGACCATCCGGGGGAGCAGCTCTAGAGCAGCTGATGAAGATGGTGCGCGATCTCCAGATCGCTCAGGCCCAAAGGGACGGCGGAGGCCAATCGCGCGACCCACAACCGCTAACTGACCAAAGGTGTAAATGGTGTGATGTCGTTGGCCATGCCTGAAGAGAGTGGGCCGACTTCGGCAAAGCGCTTAGAAGTAACGTGGTGTACCTTTGGAATGGTCGGGTGCATGCGAGTGACACACGAAGGCCGCACGAATTAAACACCAGATGAGGCGGCATGAAGAGGATAATGGAGGAGGCAACACCACGTCATGTCGAGGCCATTCACTACTTGACCCTGGCCGGCATCTGTGTGACCGGAGAGAAAGCCACCGGCTCCGGGGCCGAATCTGGATTTTGGCAGCTACTACTAGAGGGCTTCCACGGAAAGTAATTGAAGAAGGAGGAAGTCGGCCATGCGGAGAGGCGGGTTCGTGAAGTTACCGGATGGAGCGATTTGGTTGAGGAGAAGACCGGCTTCGTAGAAGCCGCATGCCAGAAATGCAAGGTTCTGGTCAAGGACAAGCGGCTGGAAAGGCCGGAGGGGTAGGCCCTTCGGGGAGTTATGACACCCGGAGCGAACCCAAGTGACGTGATTCACAAGAGAAAGAAAAGGGGAAGTTCTCGAGCTTCTGGTTAAGCTCAGAGATAGAGCAAATAGTGGACCTACAGAAGGTCTTGGAGGAGCGAATCCTCGATAGTCACGTGTAACTCACGGTGAGGGAAGTGCTAGGAATAACAAAGAAAGAGTTCCACAATGGCATCATGGACCTGGTAAAGAGGAAGCAGCTCTCGACAGAGCTAGAGCCAAAGAAGCCGGTCGAGGTAAAGGTGGCCTACATTAAAGAGGTGGTGATGGAAGAGAAGTTCCCGGAGAGCCACTATATGAGCCCACACTGGGCCAGAGTGACAACGGAAACCCCCTGTCCGAATCCGGAATGTGAAAGAGCCGGTGGTGCCGCTAATCGACCACAGGTCAGAGATTAACTTAATGTCCATGGACTTCTACGAGAAGGGTAAATGGCCGATCAACACGAAGCATGGGTGGAAGATATGCACGACGACCCATGCTACGGAGGAGGTTCATGGAGCGTGCCCAAACGTCCGGGTGAAGGTCAGGGATGTGGAGATCGATCAACACTTCTTCATGTAGGAGACATCCTCCCATCCAGTGATTCTTGGTGAACCATACATTACAGCGGCTCGTATGGAGACCAAAGTGTTGGATAGCAGATCGGCATACACAAGGGTAAAGAGTCAGGACGATAAGCACTCCGTCCAATTCCTAGCGGTGAGGCCAAATCATGAACGAAACCATGATTCTCTCGGTGGCGAGGGCCGAGGGGATTTTTACAGAGGACTATCAAGGCGTGGGGCCGTGATACTCCAGACAACCAGAAGAATTCCCACACCTGTACCATAGGTAGGAAGTTTTGGCCCTCCACTAGTGGAGGTTGTACCAAAACCGGCATCGATGGCCGGGAGAAGAAGCGAGTCGAAGGACCCTTGAAGGCTTGTGGCGCCTTAGGCTCTGACGACGAGATCAGTGGCACCATGGAGGTGGTTTCATTCGACGACACTCTCGGAGACATCGAGAGGATGGCTAAAGAGGACCTATGCGAAATGTACGAAGTCATTGTGGACTTTGGAAGGATGGTCGGGTCGGATCAAATAGCCCTAGTAAGCACGAAGTACAAGACTGTGGACTGGAAGGTGAGGCCAATCGTGGCTCCCTGTTAACTCTTAGGGCCGGACAATGGCCTAACACAGGGTGTCTACGGAAGACACTTCCCCAAACGGTGTTACGGCAACCGGATTAGACGTCAACGCTTAATCCGATTTAATTAAGTTACTTATTAGGATCGTCTTTCATAACACACGCGTAAGATATAACAATTAAGACAGAACGACAATTAACATAGAGAGATAACAACGCTTAAGCTTTCATTAATTAACCGCTATTGATTACATTGTACCCGGGCCTTTAAATAGGTTTCCGGTCTGTATTACAAAACGGTGCCATCCGCACCTGTTCGGGATCGGTCCGGATCCGGAACGGCATACCGTTTCTGGTCCATCCGTCCACACTCATAGCTTAACTACAACCACATTCCTACTACTTAAATAACTCTCTGTTTCCCACTCTGGACTCCTTTGCCAGCCGGTAACACATAGCACGCCCGTGGGACAGTACCTTGTACGTTGTCGCGTTATTATGCGCGTGCGTGGAGAAAGGCGGGACCACGGGGGTCTTGGACTAGGGAGTGGAGGAGAAAGATTAGCTCGAGAGGAGAAGAGAACGAATATGACATTATGATAGAAGAAGAAGATGCAACCAAGATACTCAACAAGAAGTTCTATTAAGAAACGAATGATTACAACAAAATGGTGGCCGCCATGGCCGCACCAAAGGACTATATGAAAAACCCTAAAGGAAAACCCAAGAAGAAACCCTAACCGAAACCCTAACCCTAAAACGAAGTGGGAAGAAGTAGAACCCTCGACTAAGTGGTATACCTTACTCGCACAAAATAGGCAACCCCCACAATGGTGCCTTCTCTCTCCTTTTATAGCATAAGGAGGGAAGACCTTTTACAAAAGTGAGACTAAAATATCCCCTTTCATTCAAAGGGGATATTTGCCTTGATTTGGGGGAGGGTGAGATTGATGGCCCCTTAACTCCCACCTCCTCACAAACAACTAGGTACCTATGTACCGCATAGTACCTCTCTCTCTCTCTCGCGCGTGGATGTGCATACAACCACATCACCTTTATACCTTTATTACTATTACAAATACATTATGTACGTGTGCAACGTTGCACATCGCTCTTTGGCTCTCGTTGCTGGGGTTTCCGCTTGTGGACGAAAATCTTCACGACATCTGCCCAATCCACAACCGACCCTTGCTATTCTTCGTCCAAAATGTCCAGAATGCTTGGTTCGAGAGGCTCCAATGGTTCATCTGGAAGTGGTTGTTGTTGTTGTTGTTCTATTGATGTCTGTTGCGGCGGGTCCGTTGGTTGTTGCTGCGGCTGCTCCTCCGTTTGTGGCTCTAACACCGGCGTCTCCGTCGTTGCTCCCTGCGTCGTAGTGGTCTCCGGTTGACTGGTTCCCGGCTGGCCCTCAGACGGCGACGGTTCCTCATCACTAAGGTTAACCGTTGCCGCTTCCCGTGCTTTTTCTTCCCGCACCCGGGACCGCTCGTAGCTTTCAAACTAGATTTGAGCGTCCAACCTATCATCGTCTAGCTGAGCTACGAGCTGCCTGACCTGCGCCAGCTGTTCATCTGCCAGGACTTGGAAGTCGTCGGCTAGCTCGTCCCGTATGGCGGTGAAGTCCTCGGAAGTCAACGTATAACAGTCATCTCCTTCCTTCCGCCGGTTTGCCACATCCGCCCGTAGCAACTGGAGTTCCGTCGCGTTTTGTGCCCAGTTTGTCCACCATTTTACGGAGCTTTCATCAATCAAGTGTTTTGTCTGATTCAGCCATGCCCGGAGGATGGACTGAATCCGGCTCGTTCCCAATTGCGATTTGGTTTCCGCCGCTTGCCATTCCTCCTTCAGTTGTTTGTTGATTTTGACGTTGTCCTCCGCCTGCGCCTTGTAATGCGTCAATTGCCTTTGATATGTGCTTTGTAATTTCTGCAATACTGTTGACGCTCTCTCTTTGTCTTCCTGCTGCTGCCTCTGGAGCTCCATCCGGACCTTCTCCGCCTCGTCCAAGCGTCTTGTATTTTCCGCTCGTTCGTCGGCGATTGCCGTCACGGCCCGATCAACTGCCTGCTGGAGCTCGGCCATCCGTTCTTTATGCTCCGTTTCCAGCCGTTTGTAGTCCCGGTGCAGGTGCTCAAAATCATCCGTCTTTTGCTTGAGCCGTGCGTTGATCTGACGACGGGCCCGGTCCTCGCGGTCCTTCTGCTGGCGGAGCTCTTCCTTTAGCCGTTCAATCTCTGTTTCCGCCGTTTTCCGCAGCTTGTCCTTTTCCTGCAGCACTTTGTCTTTCTCCTCCTTTAGCCGGTGTGGCCTTTCCGGAGGCTCTCCTCTGCCCGGAGGAGGTTCTCAACAGTCTTCTTTAATTCGGCTTTGGCTGCCGTCTTCAATTCTCGTTCACGACTCCTTAGCGCTTCTTGTGCGGCAAGTTCATCTCTCAATTCCGCAAGCTCCTGGGCTTGCGCCGCATCTCTCGCCGGAACGCTTTTCGTTACCGGGGTCTTATTGCTATGTACAAGTCGTTCCATTTCTTTATTCTGTACACTTACCGGAGTCACTGGTGATTGGATCCGTATTTTGGCCATCTTCGTCATGACCTGATCCAAGTCTTTTTCAAGGCACCGGATTCTGGACCGGGCCGTCTCTAGTTGTTCGGTTGTGACGAGAAACCGTTCGCTTTGCGCTCTGTCTTCTGCCTCAATATACCCCACTGCTCCAGCTATCTGTTCGCCTATCCACCGGAGCCACAGGCTACCAGTGCCTTGTTGTGCTTGCACGGAGGTTTGACAGATGGGCTCACTTGTAGAGGGGTGGTCCCGCCTGGTTGCGCCGAGTTGCAGTTCCGTTTCTGCCCGTGGACCACCCTACTGTCCTGGTTCCCCTTGCGCTTCTTCTTGGCTGACCAAGGGAGGCTGCATTGACCTTTCCGGCTCTGGCGGGATGGGACTTGCCGGTGTTGCCGGTGGTGCCAGGGCTTCTGTTTTCGGTGCCATCTGCACCGGTTCCGGTTCCTTCCTTGGCGTGGGAGTCTCAGTATGGGGAGCTGGTGTTCCCTCCATTTGAGGGTCCGAACGTTTCCCGACTGTCTCAACGGTCCTTGCCGACGACCTCGTTGGAGGTGCTCTGTGGGCTCCTCCTCTATTTCCTCCTCCTGAGCTCCGGCATTGAGTTTTGCCGCCAAGGGGTCTTCTTCTCTATTCACTGGTCGGCGGAGTGTGACCTTTACGGGCCGTGCTGGTGGTTCCTCCTGCGTCTCCGTTGGGCGCTTCCGGCTGCCGCTTGCTGCTGCCGCCTGTTCTGCATCCGCCGCCTTTCCCTTAGTGGCCTTAGAGGCCAACAGCTATTGCCGTTTGGAAGCCGTCCTTGGGGTGCCGTCCGCCACTCTTCCTCGCTTCTTGGGCTGAACGGGCTGAACGGGTGGCACCAGCAAGGTGAGCCACTGCGTTACGACGTGCCATATCCTCCGTCCGTCTCAGCCTTCTTTGCCGTCTTTGCCTCTGATGATCTCGATCGCCGCACACAACCCGTTTGCGATCAATACCGGCCAATCCACCTTGATCCCTTCATAGGTGGCGATGATCATCCCTGCCCGGTTCTGCGGCATGACAGGGGGTCTAGGGTACATGTGGCCGTATTCATGGAGCACACGAGCAATTTCGCGGAACAACATATCTCCGCCGCCCTGTGTTCGGTAGCCTTTGTTGGCTAGAGAGTACTCACCAAAATACCTGATGAGTTGCTCCGGGGTTGGATTGTCGATTGTGAGTATGCCTCCCTCCGGAAGGCCTGTTAACGCTCGAATCGCCTCTGCCGTTATGACCTCTGTATCGATTTCCTTGATCACTTTGTCTGCTTCTTTGTGTGGCGGTACTTCCATCATCATCAAGAAGCCCTCGAGCCCGTGTTGCTTCAGCCATGTCTTGGCGGCTTCCGACAGCGTTTGCGGGTCCATGTCTGTGCTGAGGTCGGATGGCGGTGGCGAGTTTGGATGGTGATGAGAGTGAGTTTGAGAAAGAGAGAGTTCAGAAGGCGGGGGTTCTCTGTGCGCAGGTTCTCGTCTGATGATCTTGCAGCGTCTTGGTGCTTCTGTGCTCCTGGGTTCATGAAAGTAGAGGGTCTCTACGCGCAGTGGTTTTTGTCTGTGCATACTGGCGCCTTTTTCGAGTGTGTGCATGTCGTGTACTAAAATAGCATTATGTCCTGTGGTGGCGCTTTAAATGCCCACTACGTACCTTTTCGCTCCTCGCTCTTTCATCCATTCATTCCTCGCTTTTGCATGATTGATTGTTTTTATTATTATTATTTATGATTATTATTAGTTTGACGTCACTTGTCCGTTGGTCCTCTCGAACCCTTACCGGCCTCATTCTCCCCAGTTACCGGCTCGCCTTCTCTGCCGTCTTGGTGGTTGCCGTAGGTCCTTTGCTCAAACGGGTTCTTAGGCATCGGTCCTCTATATGCCTTCAACCGGAATCCGTTGACCCATTTGCCTAGCACTTCGCCGGCAAGTGTCCCTAACTGGTAGGACCCATTATACTCCCGTGTTAGCCAATACAGTCCGGTCCATCTAAACCGTAGTTTACCCGGCATCTTGCCCATCCGGGTTTGGAATACTAACACCGGTTTGCCGATTGCGAACATTTTTTCGTTACCTTTCCTGTGCCGGTCGACAAATGCTTTCCGTCGCCGTTGCTCCAATTCTAAATGTAGGATGCTGGCCAGTCGTTGTTCCTCGAGCTCACACAGCGCTGTCAACCTTATTGCCTCCGACTCCTTCTCGTTCAGCCGTTCCCATAGCTGGATCCATAAGCTAGGTACTTGGAATTCTACCGGCATGACCGCCTCTAGTCCGAACGCTAACCGGAACGGTGTTGTTCGGATGCTCGTTTTGTATGCCGTCCGGTATGCCCAAAGCGCGCTATGTAGCTTTGTGTCCCAATCTGTGCGGTTTTCGTTGACGATCTTTCGGAGGATATTCTGGAGCGTCTTGTTTGTTGATTCCGCTAAACCGTTCGCCTGTGGATAGTAAGGTGTGCTCCGTTTGTGTACAACGACATAGAAGGTCGTCAGGCTTTCCACTACTTGGCCGAGAAAGTGCCCCCCTTGGTCACTTATTAATTTAATTGGGCATCCGTAACAGCACCAGATGTACTCATATAGAAACTTCGTCGTTGACGCAGCGGTGTTATCCCGTAAAGCTTTGGCCTCCACCCATTTCGTGCAGTAATCCATAGCAACGATAACGTACCGAATACCCGTTCTCATTGCCGGTGGCTTGAACGGTCCTACAAAGTCCAGCCCCCACTTTTGGAATGGCTCGAGTGGTAGTACCGGCTGGTGTGGCATACGAGCCTGCTCCGTTGGCTGGCCCATTCTCTGGCATAGGTCACATTCTTTTGCGTACCGTACCGCATCTCTTAATGTCGTTGTCCACCATAGGCCACTTTGCCATATTTTTCTGGCCGTCGCATCTCTGGCATAGTGACCTCCGGCAACTCCGCAGTGGGCTTCCCTCAGTATCAGTTCCTTTTCATCGCTGCGCACCGCCCGTCTCCATATGCCGTCCGCGCCCTTGTGGTACAGTGTGTCTTGCAGTAAGCAGAAATGTCGGCTTTGCACCGCCAGGCGTTTCCGTTCGTCCCGGTTCATCTCTTCCGGAGGCAGTCCTGTGCTCAGAAACTGGTGCATATTTGTGAGCCATTTGTCTTCCTGTGCCACCGTCTCATCTGCTGCCGTCTCCGTAGTGACTCAAAACAGCTCTGCATCCGGAAACTCATCCGCTACTCCGTCACCCGTCTCTCCAGACTCTAATCGGCTTAAGTAATCCTCCACGGCATGCTGTATACCGGGTCGGTGGAATATTTCAAACTCGAACTCCTGTAACAGTAAGGTCCACCGGGCCAATTTGCCGGTGAGTGACGCTTTGGACACCAGGTAAAGGAGTACCGAATGATCTACATGGAAGGAAAACTTCCTTCCCAACAAATAATGCCGAAACTTTGTCACACTGTAGATCATCCCTAGAGCTTCCCGTTCCGTAGTAGAGTAGTTCCGTTCTGCTTGGGATAACTTCCGACTGGCATAGTACACTAGCCGGTACCACTTCGGTTCCGTAAGCTGCATTAGTACGCTTCCGATTGCGATGTCGGAGGCGTCCACGAACACGTGAAATTCTTTACTCCAATTCGGAGGCTGCACTACCGGTGCCTGCGACAATAGTACCTTGAGGGCCTTATACGCCCTATTCTCAGTGTCGGTCCACTGGAATGGTGTCTGATGTACGGCGGCATGCAACGGTGTAGCCAGGTCGGCCAAGTATCAGAGCATCCGGTTGTGCCACCGGATTTGGCCTAAGAACCGGCTTAATGCCTTTGCCGTTGCCGGCGCCGGTGCTTCTAATATGGCTTTCACTTTGTCCGGGTCGACTGCAATACCTTCCTGGCTCACAATATGTCCTAATAAAGTTCCACTAGACACGCCAAATACACACTTTGCCTAATTCAAGCTTAGCCGGTACACTCTACACTTTTCTAGACAAAGACGGAGGTGCTGAAAATGGTCCTCCTCCCGGCTATAGACGGCGAAATCGTCAAGGAAAACCTGCATAAAAGCCGGTGTATATTCACCAAAGATTTCCATGATGATTCGTTGAAATGTTGCCGGTGCCGTTTTGAGTCCGAACATCATCACCACGGCCACAAAGACCCCCCATTCGGTGACGAATGCCGTTTTCTCTTGGTCGTCGGGGTGCATCCGGATCTGATTATACCCGCTGAATCCGTCTAGGAAGCTATAGACCTCATGGCCGGTGACGGCATCCAACACTCCATATGTGAACGGAAGTGGAAACGCATCCGTTACCGTAGCCGCATTGAGTTTCCGATAGTCCACGCAAACTCGAATTTTTCCGTTCTTCTTCGGTACAACTACGATTGGGCTCAGCCATGTCACTTTCTTTACCGGACGGATAAAGCCAACTCTTAGCAGTTTGTCGATTTCCTCCTTGACTTTGGCGGCATAATTGGGATTCATTCGGTACCGTCTTTGTGCCACTGGTTTTGCATCCTTGCTCAAGTGCACTTGATGCTGGTGTAACTGAGGGTCGAGTCCTCGCATATCTTCGTATGACCAGGTGAATACGTCGCGAAATTCTGTGAGAAGTGTTATGACCGTTTTGTCTCCGGACTTCATCTCCTTGGCGATGTGCACCGGTTTTGCTTCGTTCGTGGTGCCTAGGTTCACCTCTTCCAGTTGCGACGCTTTCACGCGCTGTGAAACGGCCATTTCCCGTTCCAACGCTTCCTGCGCTTGCCGTAACTCCCGGATTGCATCTTTATCCGGTTCTGCTTCAGCCTCTTCCGGTTGCGGTAAGTATGGTGCTACTGCTTCGGCAATGTCAATTTCGAAGAGGGGTATGATCTTCGGGTTTCCTGCAGGTATTGAGCTTCTTCTTCGTCCGCTAACCCTTCTAGCATGTTGACGCATTCCGCATACAACGGTGTACATTCCTTGCCAGTGCTCGTCCTTGGTTGTGTTGGTACCCATACCTTGGCTTTTCCTCACCGGAAGGTAATTATATTTTTTCGCCAATTCTGTTTGATATGTGCCATTTTCAACCATGGCCGCCCCAGCAATAGCGGGTATGCGCCTTGTGCCTGTAATTGTAGCACTACGGCCGAGATGTGAAATGTATGACCGCCGACGGTGACTTCTAATTTCCGTATTAATCCTGTCAGCCGCACTGAGCTTGTATCGGCCATCCGGAACCAGAACGGACACGGCTCCCACTCGTGGATTCCTAGGTCATCACACGTCCGGAGGCTTATTACATTCACCCCAGAGCCTCCGTCTATAACTGTGCCGGGGAGTTCTTTCCCTTTTACAATGGCAGTGATTACCGGACTGCTGGTGTCCACCACCGTTGGTCCCTCCTCCAGATTCGAGAAGAGTACTGGTGCCGGTGATGGTTCTCCTGCCGTCATGGCCGTCTTCAGTCCTTCCGTGAATCTTGGCACAAGTTGTAGGAGTCTTCCTAGTGGTAACGTAATCTGGCATTCTTGCAACGCCTGCCATGTCTCGTTCTCGGAGTGATTACCGCCGGCAAGCCCTGCGGTGTTCTCCTTTTGCCGCTGTAAGTCTGTGACATTCTGCTCCTTTGCTTTCTTTACCCATTCCGTTGCTTGTTTCTGGATGGTCTCCTGTGTCTCCCATTCTTTGGCCATGCCCTTCGACCTTGTGGTCACTTGCTGCAGATCTGCCACCTCAGGGACTACCATATTTACCGCCGGTCGTTTTTCATAGCTTTTCACCGGGCATTGGTTACTATAATGGCCTTCCTGTCGGTAGTAGTAGCAGTAGGACTTTCGGGTATTGCTAGATTCGGCATTGTCTGTTGTACCCGGGGCAGGTCTTGCGGTACGCGCGGGGTTTTGTACCGGTTGGTTGCTTGGAGCTCCTTGTTCCGGATCCCGGGGGTAGCCGCCTTTTTAAAAATGCCGTTTTTTGTTATAGCTCTTCTTATTACAGTACTCTTGACGGGGTTGCCCGTTATATCTGCCGTATTCCTCCCGTTGCTGACGATACCCGGGGGAGTGCTCCCGGTCGTAATGTTCGTATCGTCTATTGTAATCCTGGTACCGATCATGCCGGTCATAGTTATCCCGCCGATCACCGTACCAGACATCATTTTCCTATCGATCGCCATACCGGACATCATTTTCCCGTCGCTCGCCATATCAGACATCCTGTGCCGGTCGGTCACGGTCCATTCGCCGCTAGCGTTCGTCTTCTTCATCCCGGCTATTGTGTGGCTCAATTTGTCAGACGGGCGGTGCTTGCCGATTCAACAGATTATACTCGCACCTATCCGTCGTATGGCTCTTGGATTGATAGATTACACATTGCGTCCTCATAGTGCATTCTAGAGCCGAGTGTCCGGAATTCAAGCAGGTTGTGCATTGTATTGCTTGCCGAAACCGGAGGTCTTCATCGGACGGTAACGCCCGTTGAAGTGCTCCCAGTGTGAGCCAGGAGCTTGTCTTTTCCATCTCTCTCACCCGGTCAATGACCTGGTCGATGGTACTTGTGTGGAACTCGATTACCGTGCAAACCGTGCGTAGGGGTTTCCGGAGCGCGTTTAGGAATATAGTCCGTAATTCCTCTTCCCGGGGTGCGTGGGCAAGCTGACTATGCATCCGTTGAAACCGGATGACAAATTGGGGAATGCTCTCCCCTGCCTCTTGCCGCATGGTATAAAATAAGCCTACCATTACGGTTTGGTCCACCTCCTTTTGAAAAAAATGCAAGAATTTAGCTTTTAAATCTGCAAAGGTGTTGATGGTAGACGGGTCCTGCGTCCGGCGCCATCTTGTTGCCGGTCCCTCCAATGTGACGCCAAATTCCGCTATCTTAGAGCGTTCTTCTTCCTCCGGGGTCAATCGCTGGGACACATGGTTGGTTTCCCATGTCTGTTCAAAGGCGTGCACATGAGCTTCCACGTCTGGATCATCTCTATACTTGGAGTACTAGAACGGCATGTCGTCGTCCGGTATCGGTGCACGGGCTGGTAGTGTTGGTGCTCGTTCCGGAATTTTCTCCGGCGTCGGTGGTCTTTCCCGATTTGTTTCCGGCGTCGTTTGTTTTTCCTCTTCCTTTGGTGACGGAGGCCTCTCCTCTTCGACTTCCGGTGTCGGAGGTCGTTCTTCCTCTGCTGGTTCCGGAGGTTCCAGTGTTAGCACTTCCGATTCCAGTGTCGGTAAGGTATCCGATCCTTCATCCTCCGGTCCGCCCGGGGTTTCGTTGCTGCTACGGTAGTTCGTGTGCACGTTGTATTCCCCTTCGGAGTCCGATTCATATGCTGAAAAGGCCTCTGCTTTGCCTTCTCCGTTTGCCAACGCGTGGAGAAGGGATTCGGTTTCCCGGAGGCTGCTTAGGTTGCTGCTGTAGTCCGGGTGCGATGTTTGCTGTAACCAGAGGGAGTCCTCCGCTACTCTCCGGATTACGTTGGAAAACGAGCGATCCGCTCTAATTTCCTGCGCCGCTTGCTGGAAAGCCTCGCGTCTCCTTTGCCTTTCGGCAAGGCGTCGAGTTTGATCTGTAACCAGGTCGTGCGTTGATCTAGACATCCATCCGTGCCGTCGTTTGCTGCAAAAACAGGAATCGTGGTCACCAAAAACTGTGTTAACTCTTAGGGCCGGACAATGGCCTAACACAGGGTGTCTACAGAAGACACTTCCCCAAAGGGTGTTACGGCAACCGGATTAGACTTCAACGCTTAATCCAATTTAATTAAGTTAGTTATTAGGATCGTCTTTCATAACACACGCGTAAGATATAACAATTAAGACAGAACGACAATTAACACAGAGAGATAACAACGCTTAAGCTTTCATTAATTAACCGCTATTGATTACATTGTACCCGGTCCTTTAAATAGGTTTCCGGTCTGTATTACAAAACGGTGCCATCCGCACCTGTTCGGGATCGGTCCGGATCCGGAACGGCATACCGTTTCCGGTCCGTCCGTCCACACTCATAGCTTAATTACAACCACATTCCTACTACTTAAATAACTCTCCGTTTCCCACTCTGACTCCTTTGCCAGCCGGTAACACTCCCTTGCCAGAGGATAGCTGGGAACGGATAAAAGGGGTCGCGGCCAACCCAAGTTTATGAAATCGGGCCGGCATAGGACATCGGTTCATTGACGAGATGCTACGGGAGCTCAAGATCGGTGGGGGTGGCTTCTTACTACCCGCGGAGGAAGACCGGTTTCGAAGGATGCTAGGAAGGCTCGGGAAAGACTTCACACTCTTGCTAGGGGAGATCGGGTGCGTTGACCCGATGATCGTGGATCCAATGGTGATCTTCATGGTACCGCACGTACCATGGAATCTCAGGCTAGTTTCTATGTTGAGAGCTCACATACGGAAGTTGACAGAGGTACTCAAACAAAAGATCGAGATGGGGGTCCTCGAGCCATCGAGTGCCCCAACTCGAATTGGTGATTAACCGTGCCGAAGAAGAACGACATGCTACACTTCATTCAAGACCTGGAGCCGATCAACAAAGTAACCATTCGAAACGCAGGGATCGGGCCGACAATTGACGAGTTTGCGGAAGCCTTCATGGGAAGGTCGACCTACTCGGTCGACGACTTATTCTCCAGATATGACCAATTCCAGCTAGCCATAGAGAGTGGGGACATCATGACGATGCAAACTCCTCTCAGCTTGGTTCGGATGTGTACCTTGCCACAAGGAGGGACCAACTCGGTGGCACACATGGTGAATGCAATGAACAAGGTCTTGTAGGACTACATCTCGGACATCACCATGCCTTTCTTGGATGACATCCCGATCAAGGGATGTCCGGAGGAAGCGAAAGATGAATTGATCGGGCCGAATAGATGCCAGAGTTTTGTCGCGGACCACATCTCCGACTGCGAGAAGATACTGCAGAGGTGTGAGAGAGCTCGACTTACCTTCTCTGGGAAGAAGTCGGCTTTCGGACAACCCGAGATCCTAGTAGTGGGGCACCTGTGTGGACCATACTGCCGGAAACCGTCTCCGGCGAAAGTAGAGGCCATCTCCGCGATGAAGGAGGAATGGGGGTCGGTCTCGGAAGTCCGGAGATTCTTGGGAGCATGCGCCATCTACCACATTTGGATCCCACACTACCCACACCTTGCCGAACCGCTCTACCTATTGCTAAAGGAAGGTCAGAAGTTCAAATGGGGTGTAGAGCACATAGGGGTTGTCCGGAATCTAAAGGATAGGTTGACAGTAGCATCAGCTCTCCGAAAATCGATATACAAGGCGGAAACTCCGGTTTACGTAACGATGGATACGATTCCAACCAGAATCGGGTGGGTGGTTAATCAAGAATACAAGTCTTTAATCAACATTCTCAATCTCCTGCTAGCACTCCTATTTTTTTCATTAAGAAGAAAGAAGGATGTTTACGTTTGGTCTTAGATTGTCGAGGGTTGAACAAGGTTATGATCCGAAATCGATATGCTCTACCATTGATTCCAAATCTCTTGGAATATCTTAGTGGGTCCAAATACTTCACAAGGCTAGACTTACGAGGTGCTTATAACCTTGTTCGTATTCAACCTTGTGATGAATGGAAAACTGCTTTTTGCACGCGATATGGTTACTTCGAGTACACAGTAATGCCATTCAATCGTACAAATGCTCCAACAATTTTCCAACATATGGAAAATGATATCTTTCGAGATTTCCTTGATATCTTCACACTAATTTACTTGGATGACATACTAATATACTTATAGACACAAGAAGAGCACGATAACCATGTTCAACAAGTTCTGCAACGATTACGGGAATTTGGTCTTTATGCCAAACTCTGAGAAATGTTGGTTTGACCGCAATCAAGTGGAATTTCTAGGGTATATGATCTCTCTGGAAGGTATTTCTATAGATCCAAAGAAAGTACAAACAGTTCTAGATTGGAAGACACCAGGCTTAGTTTGCGACTTGCAATGTTTCTTGGGATTTGCAAATTTCTACCACAAGTTCATCATGAGTTACTCAAAAGTTTCTTTGCCCCTCACAAAACTATCACAGAAGAACCAAACATTTGTATGCACGACAAGCGCATCCGATGCATTTGATAGCTTGAAGCAAGCATTTACATCTGCTCCGATTTTGGTCCACGTTGACCTTGAAAAGCCGTTTATCATAGAAGTAGATACATTTGATTTTGCACTAGGAAGTGTTGTATCGCAAATAGCGCATGATGAGAAATTGCATCCAATTGCATTTCATTCAAGAAAGTTTGAACCTGTAGAAATCAATTATGAAAACCATGACAAATAATTGTTGGCAATTGTTGATTCTTTCGAACAATGGTTTCACTTCTTGGAAGGTTCTCCCCACCAAATTGTTGTTTACAGTGATCATAAAAACCTCACATACTTTCAGAATGCTCGAGTCCTAAATCGACAACAAGCTCGGTGGACACAATTTTTGTCACGGTTCAACTTTATGATAACATATCGACTAGGAATACAACAAGGTAAAGTTGATGCCTTATCAAGACGCTCTTATTTTGCACCAAAACTGGGGAACCCAACTTATGACCATCAAGAACAAGTCCTTTTGAGCCCTAGTCATCTACAATTAATGGTGACAAATGTTGCTGAGACAACTTTGGATTCAAAATTTCTTGATTCTATTCGCTCAAGCATTGGTTCAAATGATTTTGCACAATACATTTTAGACCACATTGTTCCAAATCGTGCTTCTTGTACACGCTCCAACTTTTCTCGCATGGATTATGGGAACTTCAGTTGGCATTATGGGATTTTTTATCGAAACAACCGTACTTATATTCCCAATGGACCTTCTCTACTTGAAGTCTTGCATCACTGCCATGATTCACCATTAGCTGGACATTTCGGAGTTTTGAAAACATTGGAGCTAGTTACCTAAAACTATTGGTGGCCTCAGGTTCGTCAATTTGTCGTAGACTATTTTTCTACATGTGATGTATGTTGTCAATCAAAGATGCCTCGACATCGGCCATATGGTTAGTTGCACCCATTGCCCATTCCTGATGGTCCGTGAAAATCCATTTCTATCGATTTCATCACAGATCTCCCATCTTCCCAAGGCTATGATGTTATTCTTACAATCCCACGGCCAAGGATCCTCTAGAACAACTCAAAGAAATTCAAGCTAACCTTTCTCATAATTTGCTTCATGCTCTCATTATCTTCTTTTCTTAGACGTCTACATCTTCTTTGAAGCTTGGGCCACGACAGAATTCATCAAGACATGCAATACTTGTGCTTGATCCAAAGTAGCATATCATCGTTCATACAATTTGCTCTAACAACTCCCATTCCAAGCAGGTTGTGGGCATCTATGTCACTGAACTTCATCACCAACTTAGCTCAAGTTGATAGAGTCGACTCGGTGATAGTAACGGTCGACCATTTTACCAATTTGGTTCACTTCGTCCCCTAGGGAGTTCACTGTCAAAACTTGTATGATACCACGTGAGTTCATCAAAAGGGGTTTAAATTAGTCACAAAGATACAGAATGTATATATATAAGGGTATTAATAAATATTTGAAAATATATTTACAGAAGGGTATTATCGATTATGCTAGTGAAAGCAATTTCATAACCCCATGAAATATTACATATTTCAATGAGATAGTAAAGAATATATTATGCAAACAATACTCAAATTTGGAGTAGCATATATATGTTGGGAAACAGGTCCCTTCGGATGGGAAGGAAGAAGATCAGTGACGATGAACAAACTTGGCCGAGGCCGAAACCGTATGAGGAGTACCCGGCTACGGAGAGCCGGATGGTGCAGGCCCGGTATGAATCGGATGAGGAGTACCCGGCTACGGAGAGCCAGATGGTGCAAGCCCGGTATGAACCGGATGAGGAGTGTCGGGCTACGGAGAGCCGGATGGTGCAGACCCGGTATGAACCGGATGAGGAGTACCCGGCTACGGAGAGCCGGATGGTGCAGGCCCGGTACGAACCGGATGAGGAGAACCCGGCTACGGAGAGCCGGATGGTGCAGACCCGGTATGAACCGGAGGAAGAGACATATTCGTAAATATGTTTCTGAGAGCCCATCGTGGCTATATTTGTAAATAGCCGAAACGTCATATTAGTATAAATATGACTTAGGGCAAACTAATAGTTGTGGTTGTCAATTTTTCGTTATTACACGAGATTAGTGTGCGTAACGTTGTACAGAGAGAGAGAGAGAGAAAGAGGTCACTACCTCTGTTGTAACCGCCGCCTGTGGCGAAGAGCGTGAGTCCGAGGTCGTTGCCTCCGTGAACTCATTGTTTTGTACATTCATACATAGTGACAGTTTGCAGCCTGTGGGCTGCCGTGGTTATTCCCCTAGTTTGGGGTTTTCCACATAAACCTCCTGTGTACCATTTCTCTTCTTTGTGTCGCGTTTCATTACCTGTTTTCCTGTGTATGACAAGAATCTCGGTTGTGGCCAAGTCTTGCGCATAAGGAACGTCCAGTTCCTGTCAATATACATACATACATATACATGCATGCATGCATACATACCTACATTCAAACATTACATCCATGAATATGTATATACATACATTACACCCATTTATACATGCATACTCACTAAACATAAATATATGTACAAATGATATATATTAGCATATGTAAATATGTACATACACATACATAAATACATTACATACTACGATCTAACATTTCATTGACGTATGTGATAAGAAAAAACAGAGAACATTGAAGAAGATGAAGTAGAAGATAGTTGACACGTTATGTCAGGGGAACTCTGACACAGCGCCCCAGCCACTCCTCTACATTTTGCTATCATTGTCGTCTTTACGGGGGAAGAAGAGGTCATGCGGAGAAGAGAGGTAAGTCATCTACACTCCTATTCAATAGTGTGCAGTGTAATAGGTTTACAGCCGAATAGAGGGGATTTGCGAGATCTCCTTCAGGTGGCGTTTCAACATTGGATAGGAAAAATAATTGATGTTTAGTTCATTCGGCATGGTTTTTATTACTTAGAATTGGATACAACTGAGTCCATAGACGTAATGTTGAATGGTAATATGATTAATATTCGGAATGTGATTGCATGTTTTGTGCCATGGAAACTAGGCTTTGATCCCATCAAAATTATGAATTTTCCATTTTTTTCCAAAGAATCCCTAAGGATACATGGTTGTACTTCCATCAATCGCAATGAAAATCGGCATAGTTCTTTCTCCTCGTGAGTGTCATGAATACATAAACATCATGGCTTCACTTGGGCTTGAACCCAAGACCTTGTAATACATAATCAAGAACCTAACCATTAAGATAACCTATGATCATATAAGATGATAAAAGCTACTTCTTATAATACACTGATTATGGTAAATACTCTGGAACATTCTAGAACATTCTATAGGAACCTATAAATATAGACATGTACAATTCTTCTCAAACCAATTCGAATCAACACCAGTCTTAAGCTCTCTCTCATAAGCTATCTCATGTCCATTCTCATTCTATCTAATATATTCATTCTTCTCTTATCATTTCATTCCTCTCTTCTTGTGATCTCTTTATATCTTTCTTCTGTCACTCTATCTTTCTCTTGGTTCTGACAGTTTGATTCGAATTCATCTCTCTCTCCTTTATCCTCGTCTATAAACATCATGAAACCATGGTTGCCATCAACTTAGAAGAATATCTCACCCTTGTTGCAAAAATGGAGAATCTTAAATCCAAGTTTGCATCTCTTGCATTAGAGAATCAACGTCTTCTTGGATATCTACAAAAGGTTACTATGGAGAAACAACAACAAGAGGAGTTTACGTGACGGGTACAACAATTAGAATCGACAATCGTAGTTTTACAACAACAAACGAACGTCAAGGAATTATCAAGGAGCCCAAAATCAGCCTCCTAGCTAAATTTGAAGGTTCGAGGGGGCATTTCCGAGGTTTCTTGAATCAAGTGAGGTTGGTAATTCAAATGGATCCCACACGTTATCTGACAAATGCATCACGAGTCGGGTTAGTGGGCACCTTATTGATTGGCATAGCGTTGTCATGGTTTTCTCCATTACTAGAGACAAACTCTCCTCTACTGCATAGTTTCGAGGAGTTTAAGGCTTGCTTTCGAGATACAAATTGTCATGATATGGCAATACTCGAACCCATGACCTTATGTAACATGGGTCGAGCTCTTGACCATTAGACTATTTGCTGTAATACAAAGGATATTATTTTCATTTAAGTTTTACTATAGAAAATTGACGTATATTCCAGATTTCTCTGGAACATTCTAGAAACTTCAGGAGTGCTCCTAAGAAGACTATAAAAGGAGGCACAAGGCATTATTTCAAACCAAATTGGTTCAACGCCAGTCTTAAGCCTCCTCCTAGTTACTATTGTATATTCTCTTAACATAATATATATCTTTTGTTATCATCATTCTCTCTCTCTCTCTCTCTCTCTCTCTCTCTCTCTCTCTCTCTCTCGCACTCACTCACTCTTTCCTTCTTTTGAGAGTTCTACACCTCCCTTAGTACTAATCCTTATCTTTTAGTACTAATTCTTTATGTGTCTTAGTATTGTTCCTAACAGTACTTCTCTATCTTAGTACTGCTCCTGACAGTTTGAACCGATTTTGCTCTCCTTCCTTCTCTTCCTTTATCTTCTTACTTCCCTCCCTCCATACTAATCTCTTATTAATCTTTTCTCTCATACTATGGCCATTGTTAGCGCTCAAGAATATCAATCCGCGTTTTAGGAGTTGCAATGCTTGAAAGAGAAGTTTCTGGCATTGGAACAAGAAAATCAACGACTATTGGGGGAGCTTCAACAAATCTCCTTAGAGAAGCAGCAGACGCAACAAAAACACAGGGAACTAGCGTTACACGTGCAACAACTTGAAGCAACCATAGTAGCAATTCAACAACAAGGAACCAGTATGCAAGGGGTTCATAAAGAACCCAAGATCGGTTTTCCCATGAAATTCGATGGAACGCGATCACAGTTTAGAGGATTCCTTAATCAGTTACGATTAGTCATTCAAATGCATCCTTGCCGATATCCCACCGATGCATCACGAGGGGGATTAGTAGGCACGTTGTTAAGTGGCTCAGCTTTAGCATGGTTCACTCCATTATTAGAAAAGGAATCTCCTTTACTAAAAAAATTTGAAGAGTTTTTAAGTGAGTTTAAAGCCTGTTTTGGAGACATTGACAGCATAAGGACAACAATCAACAAAATCCAATGATTACGTCAAGGTGATCGTCCAACCTCCGCATACACTGCAGATTTTCACCTACTCGCCCCCAATATCCCCTGGGATGACCAAGCACTTATGGAGCAATTTCATTATGGTCTACATAATGATGTCAAGGATTTACTCCTGACCTTCCCCAAAGAACCAAAGTCATTGACAAAAGCAATCAGTCACGCGGTGAGATGCGACAATCGTCTTTTCGAACGGCGTTCGGACCGTCAGTTCCAAATGCCAAGGGCAAGATCAGAGCTCACCTAGGCCTCAGTGGTAGCAAAACCTTTTCCAAGGGAGTCACATATTGCGTCTCTAGTTAATACTCCAACTCCGATGGAAATTGACACTACACGTCGTCGCAGACCATTATCGGAAGAAGAAAAACAACAACATCGAGCAAATCAACTATGTCTTTATTGCTGTGGACCAAGGCATATTGCAGTGAATTGTCCCCATAGGCCAAGAAGACAGGTGAACCAAATAGTTGCTAGTCCTAATTGTACTAAACCCAAGTCTATTTCAGTAGGAATATCTGATAGTCCTAATAGTACTAATAGTCCAAATCTATCGAACAAATTTGATGTCCTTAGTCAAATAGAAGAAGAGTTAAACGACTAAGTCCAGCCAAAATAGGAGCCATTTGGTTGGGCAGCCCTAGATCTGTGCAGCCCATTAGTGGTTCCATTTCCTCTAAGCAAGTTAACAATGTGTTCTTAGCCCAAGTAACTGTTAGAACTAAAAGTACCTCTCCAGTACATGTCTCAACACTCCTAGATTCCGGGGCTAATTCTTGGTTCATGGATAGGAATTTTGCCCAAGCTCATCAAATATCCCTAAGAAAACTCTCGTGTCCAGCCTCTATAGTAGTCATTGATGGCCGTCCTATTGCTTCCGGTGTCATGAAGATCCGTCACTACGTGCGGATCGTGAGGCGGAACTGCTGGGGTTCTGGACCGGAAGGACTCGAAGTTTGCACAAGCTTTAGCGAGAAAGGAATTAAGATAGATTGAGAGAGAGAGATTGAGATAAGATAGAACGATTGACTTTAGATTGAGAGAGATTAAGATTGAACTCCTGACTTTACATTTGAAGAACAAGATTGATACATCAATTGGATATCGAATTTCTTACTTTTAATTTCTTGATTAATACATCAATTGGATAACAAATTTTTTTCTTAATATTAATTTTGATATAAAGTACAAAGCTCCCTTTGATATTTTTCATCCACCCTTTTATAGATGCTCCCATGCATATGATGCATGTGAGGGTACAAGACATGCATACGGAATGCACGTGATGCATGTTTGTCATTTGGCGCTCATGCATCCCATGTCACTCAATCGAGCTCTAATATGAGAATTTACATGTAAAGCTATAATAATAAAAATATAATATCTAAAGAAATGACTTGGCTTAATGGTAAGCCTATTATTTCCTATCTTGGAGGTGTAAAGTTCGAGTTTTGCTTACATCTTTTTCTTTTATGCACAAAATACTATGGCGGTAGGGGCCTAATTTGGGTGTGGTCCATGTGGCTATTGGGCTTTTGGACCAAATATCTTTAAGACACCATGAACCACGATCAACCGACCCGACCGATTCATCCGATTTGCAACCGTTTGGTCCAGCCCAGTCCGCATCCCGATTTCGTTCGGTCTGTATCCCGAGTCGCTTGTCGGTAACCGTCCGGTCGCCGATCGCAGGTTGCCGCTGGTTTTGGTTGGCAAAAAACTTTTACAAGTCACCTACCGATAACCGACTGGTCGCTGTTTGCCGTCGGCTCACCGGTTGCCGCCGGTTTTGGTTGGCCAAAATCTTTTACAAGTAGGGGCCTAAAATACTATGGCGGTAGGGGCCTAATTTGGGTGTGGTCCATGTGGCTATTGGGCTTTTGGACCAAATATCTTTAAGACACCATGAACCGCGATCAACCGACCCGACCGATTCATCCGATTTGCAACCGTTTGGTCCAGCCCAGTCCGCATCCCGATTTCGTTCGGTCTGTATCCCGAGTCACTTGCCGGTAACCGTCCGGTCGCCGATCGCAGGTTGCCGCTGGTTTTGGTTGGCAAAAAACTTTTACAAGTCACCTACCGATAACCGACTGGTCGCTGTTTGCCGTCGGCTCACCGGTTGCCGCCGGTTTTGGTTGGCCAAAATCTTTTACAAGTAGGTAGGCCACACCTACTCATCCAATTAGCTTAGTTCAAGTCACCTTGAACTCTCTATACTCCATAGATAGACACAAAAATAATAGCTTTTGCTCTACATTATATATGGTGAGATCCTTATTTGTCCTGTCTATGTGGGATATCTCACAATTTTATCTTTCTCTTTTCCTTTGCAAACTTCCTACCCACATAACTTGAGACTTAGATGTTTGTTTCTTATGTAGTAAAGTGCATTCGAACGCTCTTGAAGACCTCCATCTTTTGTACTAAGATATTAAACTTATTTAATATAGTATTTTGACTATTATTGTTTTATATGATTCATACTCGATTTCATATATATTATGCGATTTTCACACCATTGTCGAAAATCTTCGCGACATCCACCCCCACCAAACCGCACGTCCTCTGGTACGTGCCAAGAAGAGAGAATGTGAGATTTTAGCAATGGTGATCAACATGACTCAACGTCGAGCATGTCTATTTCTTTGTACTCGAATCATTGTTGCCACCCAATCCACCATATCATTCATTTTTTCTTTGCTTTACCATGACTTGTTGTCATGGCCCCTTGCTCTCTTCTTGAGGATAATCGTTTAAGTCTCATGAATGTTCCACCTTTGTGTCGATCGTCTCCTTGCTCAAGGCACTTTCACTCATTCACAGTAGTGTCTTTGATAGATGTTTTGATCACATCCTTCGGATCCTCATGGCTTGCTTGGCCATCGCCATCCCTTGTCATATTTTGCTCAAACTCTTTGTTGCACATATCAATTTTAACCCTTGCTTCTTCCCCATCACTATCGTTCTCTTGGGTCTTACATCGGTTAATGCCCAAGTCTCTAGAACGAGTGTGGAGGGACCCATACATTTCCATCGTTCACCTTTTTCGTGCTGCACTCAGCCATTTCCATTTTAAAGTTGCTCGAATCAGCATTGACCTTTGCTTCCTCGCCTCTAGTTTTCGTCTCTTGGGTCTTACATCGGTTAATGCCCAAGTCTCTAGAATTAGTGCAGGGAAAAGCTCTTCATGGCCATTCACTATCTTCGCCCTGATGTCATTTTCCATAGCTATTCCTTCAAACTCATGGGCCTCGTACCCATCGATCCTTTTTATTGAGCAAGCCTTTATTATGTTTCTCTCTTCGTCGCATGTATTAGTTTCGACCTTCAATTCTTCGCCATCACCTCCCGTCTCTTGGGTCTTACATTGGTTCTTGGACACAATTGCCCAAGTCTCTGGAACAAGTGTGGAGAAAATTTGGCCATCGTCATTGGTTGTATTATCTTGGTCCTTCTCTTCCTTTTCACCACCATCCGTCTCTTGGTTCTCACGTTGATTCCTAGACGCAACTGCCCAAGTCTCTAGATGAAGTGTTAGGAAAGTCTCCACATGACCATCCGCCATTGGCTCATTCATAGCCATCTCCGACTCGATGTCGTTTTTCGTGGCTATCTCTTCAATCTCATGGGCCTCGCACCCATTGACCATCTTGATCGATCAAGCTTCGATTATCCTTCTCTCTTCGTCGCATGTATTCTTTTCGACCTTCCGTCTCTTGGGTCTCACGTTGGTTCTTTGACCCAACTGCCCAAGTCTCTAGAACATGTGTGGAGAAAATCTTGCCATGGTCATTGTCGACGCTTGTTGTCTTGTTCATAGTCACCTCCTCGATGTCATCTTTAGCGGCTAGATCCTCAATTACACTAGCCTCGGACTCTTTATCTCCATTGATGCAAGCTTCGATTAGGCTTGCTCCTTCATCATCTGATGTTTCGAACATGACGCGCATTCTGAAACATTCATCCTCCATCGAAGTGGCCTTCTCCATCCCTGAGTCATCATCAATCTTCTTTTCATGTAGGTTTCTTTGTTTAGATGCCTCAACTTCTTTATGTGGTCTTGATTTTTCTATGCTTGGGCTTACCAAGTAAATATCATCAAGCCATTAATGACGCATGTCGATCTTGTTGCATGCTTGCTTCATCGCAACCCAGTCCGCTACAAGCCCGTTCGCTTGGCTATCATCTTCGAGGAGATTCCCCAACCCTTGCCTATCCTTCATGTCCACAGCTTTCAAGAAGTACAAAGTCTTGTCCTCCTAAAGTAGCACTTGGTCCGTGGCGGGGAGACGACGAAACAATTGGTCGAACTCGTCGTACACCGTCGAGGCACACATCTTCTTATTTTTCTTCTCTATCCACCTCATCAAGGTATGTCAAGTCATCCTCGACAAATCTTCCGTCGCGAACTCCGCTAATATTGATCTTTCAAACTCTGACCAACGTGTCTTGCCTTCTTGAAGCTCGATGACACGTTTTTGGATGTTGTTGACAACAACTCTCTTGAAGCTTGCGATTTGATGTGCTTTGGACACGTCCCTTTGATTCATCTCCCTTCTATATGCATCAAGGACCTTCGTAATGTTCCTTCCGTCAAATTGACCCTCGAGCTCAACGACACAGTCAACAGCCTTCTCCATGCTCACATTGTTGTCTCGAGATCTCATCATTTGTTCGAAGATTATCATCATCCTTTCGAACTCTCCCGCTTGATTGCTTGAGGACGCCATCTCCAAGTATTGGTCGATCCTTGACTTGATCCTTCCTACTACCTCTTTCACGTCGGGTTCACCACTTAAGTATGTCGTGAAGATTCGTCACTACGTGCGAATCGTGAGGTGGAACCGCTGGGGTTCTGGACCAGAAGGACTCGAAGTTTGCACAAGCTTTAGCGAGAAAGTGTCATGGAGAAGTATAATATAGTAGAACAAAGATAAGAATAGAGAACAAGAGAGAGTAAAAGAACAAGAACTCAACTTATAGAACCCGTAACTTGTGTTGTTCACCTTGATTAAAATCAAGGTGCACATGAGTATTTATACAAGAAGGTAGGGCTATGTAAGCCAGCTAGAAATAGAGTATGCATGAGGATGCATGCAATAGAGAATGCATGAGGATGCATGCAAGCTAGAAAATGAGAATACATGCAAGCTAGGAACTTCCAATGTTCAATCTATACTATATGAAGTTGAATTAAATACAAGGATGCATATGTAGCTCAAGTGGTAGGGTTGCCCAATAGAGACCATGAGGTCTTGGGTTCCATCCCTACCTTCTTTCGTGGCATATGTCTATGACATTATCCTCCCTCTAAGGCCGCCTCCTAACACCCGCCGCCGGTTTATGGCGGTATCGTTGATGAAAAGCGCGAATTGCCTCCGGTGAATTTTGTAAATGTGTAATTGGTTCCCATGTGGCGTCCGAAAGAGGGTAACCTTTCCATAAGACCAAGTATTGAAGTCTCCCTCGACCCAAGCGAGAGTCGACGATCCGGTCAACCTCATACTCCTCACCTGTCGATAAATCCACGGGCGGCGGTGGTAGAGGTTGTCGTCCCGAAATGCGAGAAGGATGATAGAGTTCGAGGAGAGAGACATGGAAAACATTGTGAAGCCGAAATGTGGGGGAAGCGATAACCGGAAGGCAACTGGGTTAACAGGCTCGAGGATACAGAAGGGACCTAGCTTTTTGTAGTCGAGCTTCGCACAGGGATGGGTGGTTGCGATGTGCCGACGTAGCAACCAACCCATGTCATCGACTATGAAGGTCGGCACGACTAAGTGATGTCGGTCAACGTGAGCTTTATACTGTTTGCCAATGGCACGGAGCTCGAGGGAGAGGTCACGATGAACATCTTGTAAGGTGTGGGCACGCTTCTCGGCTGACGGATTGATGGATATCGCCGGAATGGAAATGTTGAACCGAGGGTGGAAACCGTAATTTGCAAAGGAATGGAGAAACCTTAGTTGAGGCATGGATACTGTTATTGTAGGCAAATTCTGCCATGGCAAGGAGGTCCACCCAATCGTCTTGTTGGTAGCTAACTGTACAGCAGGGGTATTGTTTGAGGATTTGGTTAACTCTTTCGGTTTGGCCATCCATTTGTGGGTGGTGCGCGGTTGAAAAGTTCACAGAAGTCCCGAATGTTTGTAGAAGTCGGCGCCAAAAGTGGGAGATAAATTGAGGACCTCGATCAGAAGTGACATCCCCAGGAAAACCGTGTAAGCAGACGACATTTTTCAGAAAAAGGGTAGGTGTCTCCTCCCCCGAAATTGTTTTCAAACATGGGACAAAGTGAGCCATCTTTGAAAACCGATTAACAACCACTAGCACTGTGTCATGGTCACCGACTCGAGGAAGGTCGGTGATAATGTCCATGGAGAGAGAAGCCCAAGGTCGACTGGGGATTGGAAGTGGGTGTAGAAGGCCATATGGACGATGGTGAGCTGCTTTGGAGCGAGCACAGATGTCACAAGTTTTGATAAATTCTTTGACCAATTTCCAAGGTTGAGGCCACCAAAACCCCCAAGAAGGCAATGCCAGCGTTTTGGCGACCCCAAAGTTTCCGGCAAGAGGATCATCATGGAAAGTTTGTAGAACTCGGAGGCGACATGGGCCAGCTGGTACGTAAAGGAGGTGATTATGATAGAGTGGCCCATCCTGAGTTGTAAAGTGACTGAGATCCGAGCTTTTCCTTTCTAGGGATGGGTTGTTGAGGCGCGCCATGATGTCAGTAGCGAAAGGGTCAGACATGGTTCCTTGGGCAATCTCGTTGAGCAAGGAATCATCTTGCAACATATAGGTTGCGAACATGTGGAGTTGATCGGGCCGCAATAAACAATGTGATTGCTGAGAATAAGCGTCGTCACCTGGGCACAATGCGAAATCGGGTCGCCGAGAGAGAGCATCCGCTTTCCCATGTTGAACGCTGGGTCGAAACAAGATTTCGAAGTCATAGTCGGCAAGAAAAGATGATCAACGAGCCTGCCTCTGATTCAATGTACGAGTGGTGGTGAAGTAGATGAGATTCTTGTGGTCGGTCACCACCTGAATACGAGGTTGCGCCCCAGCCATATAGGGTCGCCATTCAGCGAAGTCCGAGATGATAGCTACAAGCTCCTTGTCGTAGATCGGATAGTTGATTTCCAGGGCTGTAAACTTCTGAGAGTAGAAGGCGACCGGATGTAGGGTGTTGTAGTCATCAGGCTGGGACAAGACCACACCTATGGCAAAGTTGGAGGTGTCGGTTTCAACTTGGAAAGGGTGGGTGGGGTTGGGGTGGACTAATAGGGGGCGGAGAGAAAAGCTGCTTTGAGGGCATTAAAAGCATTATGTGTTGCGGGGGTCCAAAGAAATGGAGTATCTTTACCGGTAAGTTGGATGAGAGGTTGGACTAGGGAAGAAAACCTGTCTATAAATCGCCTATAAAAATTTGCAAAACCAAGAAACGATTGTACTTCTTTTAGCCGAGTCAGAAGAGGCCAATCAGTGATTGCCACGACCTTGTGTTCATCCATTGTGATCTTTGTAGGTGAGATCATGTAACCCAGGAATTCAACAGAGGTCCGATCAAATTCACATTTCTCACTTTTGGTGAAGAGCCCATATTCTCGGAGTTTGGTGAGAACTAGCCGGACATGGTGTGTGTGCTCCTCCAAGTTGGAAGAAAAAACTAGGATGTTGTCAAGGTAGATGACCACGAAATGATCAAGATACTCTCGAAAAATATCATTCATCATGTGCTGGAAAACGGTCGGAGCATTGGTAAGGCCAAAAGGCATCACTTTGTACTCGAAATGTCCATAGCGCGTCCGAAAAGCCGTTTTCCACTCGTCCCCAGGCTTAATGCGCATGAAATTGTAGGCGCCCCGAAGGTCGATTTTGGAGAAGATATGCCCCATTCGGAGTCGATCCAGGAGCAGTGGAATTAAGGGTAGGGGGTAATGATTACGTACCGTAACTTTGTTGAGACCCCGATAATCCACACATAAGCGTAACGAGCCATCCTTTTTTTTTTACAAATAAGATTGGTGCCCCGGCCGATGATTTGGACGGTTGAATGAAGCCCTTTGTGAGATTCTCAGCCAAATATGTGTGGAGAGCCTCAAGTTCGGGTTCGGATAACCTATAGATAGGACCAAATGGGGGATGCTCGCCAGGCTGGAGTTCGATTGGGCAATCGTAGGGACGATGAGCTGGTAACCGATCGGCATTCCGCTTTTCAAAGATGTCGGAAAAGTCGTTATATCGGATGGGTAAATTGGTGACAGGAATGGTGCCGTTTCCCGACACAACGGCCAGTGTAGCGACCAAACTGGAATCGACCGTAATAGAATCAAGAGAGTGTCATGACCGAGCAGGAATTGGCGTTCTTGGAAAAGTGATGGAGCGGCTACACCAATCCACCGTCGGATTGTGTGTCTCCAACCAAGATAGCCCCAACACAATCGGATTTCGGGGAGTCGCGATGAGGTAGAAAGTCAGTTCCTCCTTGTGTGCCCCGATTTGAAGTACCAACGAGATAGTTGCTTCGGTAACCGCCCCCTACGAGAGAACCTGGCCGTCAATCGCTTCAACGGATATGGGTTGTGATGTGCGGACGGTGGGGATATTATGTGCGCATACAAACGATTTATCGATAAAGCAAGTAGATGCTCCGGAGTCGAGCAAGGCATAAGAATGTATTGAAGTCGAACCAAAACAAAGACTTACTTGCAAAGAAAAACCTCCTAATGGTGGTACGGACTTGTACGAGCATGAGAAGGTGAGTAACAGGAAGTGTCCAGTGGCATGGCTCCTACTGCAGTTGGACTTGGTCGTTTTCCTATTGTCGAAGAACCTCCGCAAGACATGCATGATGGAATTGGTGTCCACGGCCTTGCACAAGACAATGACGGATGACATGGCAGGTGTCATGCCTTTCGGCTCCGGATCGTTGCGTGAGTCGGGTGGGAACCGTTGGGGTTTTGGACTAGGAGGAAAGAAAATTCTAAGGCAATTAAGAATATGAAATATATTGTAAGAAAGAAAGATATGAAAAACTCGTGAATCCCACGAGTATAGTGTATTAGTGAGTACTTAAATTAACAGAGAAAAATAGTTACCAAACTCGTGGATCCCACGATTATATTATATTAATCAACCCTTGTAAAATAATCAACAACCCTATACATCTTTCTCTCTTCCTTATATAGTGTTGGAAGAGTCTAAGTTTATCACATGCAAGCATCATGCTTTTCCTATCTTTAGTTTTCATGCACACTGCATGTCCATGATTAGCTTTCTATCTCATCTTTTCTTTTTAACTTGAGTGTCTATGCATGAATAACTTTTTGTACCATGCATGTCTAGAAATTTTACATGGGATAAAGTTTAGTATTACCTTAAAATTCATAATACGCTAGTATAATGATAAGGCTTAACATTATTAACATGGAGGTGCAAGGTTCGAATCTTGCCCTATGCATGTAATATATATATTTTTATACTTTCTTCTATTTACAAATATGTCTCTTCATCCGGTGAGAGACTCTGACCGACCTTCTTCATCCGGCTCTTTCTGGTTCTGCTTCATCCGGCTCTTTCCAGTTTCTGCTTCATCCGGTGCTTGCTAGTTTTCTTTGTCCGGTTCTTACCGGGACCTCCTTACCGATCTCTTCGTCCGTTTCTCACCGACTCTCACCGGCCTTCTTCATCCGGCTCTTGCCAGGTCTCCTTACCGGTTTCAGTCCTTACCGGTTCCTTCTTCCGGTTCTCACCGGGTACTCCATGTCCTATCCGAAGAGACCAAAAATGTAATTACACTACGACACTCGCCCCCTCCTAACCCGCACATCCTCCGGTATGTGCCGAAGTCCCCGATGCTTGCTATTCACCTTCATCCGAATCTTCCTATTCACCTTCATCCGAAGCTTCCTCCGATTCTCCCCTTAAGTCGACTATGAGTTCTAATCCACTTTCTTTGCTTTCTGCATCACCGCGATCTTCGTTCGACTGCTCCTTCTAGTCGGTCTTGTCTAGGATCACATAGGGTTCTTCATCAGTCTGCTTCTTGAAAATCTTCACCCGTTTCCCGGCTATAGGCACTCGTAGCATTGTTCCATCTAACTCGCATAGTCGGTAAGTTCCGTTGTCGAAAACTTTCCGAACCTCGTATGGCCCGAACCACCTTTTCGCGAACTTCCGCATCGTTGTATGTTGATGATCCAAACTACTGTCGTAGACAATCACCCAATCTCCTTCTTCAATCTTCCGCGGTCGTAGTCGGTGCTTTGTGTCGAACCGGCTTTTATTCCGGAATCACGCTTCTTGTTGTCGGCGTATTGCTTCCGCTATGTCTTCCGGTCTTCCCTGCAGTTGTCGTATCCGGACCGCTAGTAGTTCTTCCCGGCTCATCTCTTCCTTCCATGGTAGCATTGTCCATGTCGCGATTGCGGTTTCCATCGGCATTACCGGTGCTTGTCCGGTCATGAGTTCTGCCGGCATGTAACCGGTTACGGAGCTATGCGTCATCCGATCCGCTCATATTGCATACGGGAGCATCTGCGGCCAATCCATCACCCTTCCGTTGCATGCTTTGGCAAGTGCTTTGACGATCGGACTATGTCCTCGCTCGACCTTCCCGTTGGCTTCCGGATTGTATGCCGTTGTTAGTGTTAACCGAATTCCATGTTTGGCGAAGAATCCCCTATCTTTATCAGAGTCAAGTTCTCCCCAATCCGCAATCACTTGTCCTACGCACCCGTACCTGCAAAACACTTCTTCCAAAAGAAATTTACATACCGTAGAACACGTTTTTCTTCGTAGCGCCCGACCTTCTACTTGATTTGTGAGATCTTCCCGAGCTAACACCAAGTACTTCTTTTGTCCGATCCCGGTTGGCATGGCTACAATGTCCACCATCCATTTGAAGTTGATTGTCGGTGAGAATGTCGGATGTAACTCATCTCAGTGTCGAACTCCGGAGTAGATTTGACACTTCTCGCAGCTTTCCATGAACTCCGCGACATCTTTGTACATATTCTTCCACCAATATCTTTGCTTGATCTTCCCAAATGTTGCCCATGTTCCCCGATGTCCAGCCCAATCAAATTTGTGAAATTCAGACATTACCTGGTTTCGTTGCTCTTTTGTCCCGACTACTCGAAGTGGTATTGCACCCGGTCTTTTCGGCTCCCTCCATAAAAATCCATTTTTCAAGAAGAACTTTCGGACTTTCCGTTTCTTACTTCGGATCTCGGCTCTCTTCTCTTTATTGTCCGATGATTCCTCGATTTCTCGTAGCATTTTCCCGATCAACAAGCTTTCTCCCTCGTATTCTTCTTCCCGGAATTCTTGGATTACGTCCACCCAGCATACGTGCTCCGAAGCAAAGTAGTCTTCGGAAACTTCTTCATTATCGGATTCGGTTATGTCATCTCCGAACCGCGCCCTTGATAGCATATCCACTACAACGTTGTCTTTTCCGGAGATGTGTCGATTAAGTGACTTAACATATGCAATCCATCTTAGCATAGCCACATCCGGTATCGTGCAACACCGCATCATCCCAAGTATCGGAAGACAATCCGTTTCGATCACTACTTCGGCTCCTATCAAATAATCTCGATCCGATTTGATTGCCAACACGACTCCCCATAATTCTCTTTTAACTTGTGCATATCCACGTTGCCTTTCGTTGAGAACCTTTGCTCCGAATCGGATCGAATAACGTGAACCTTCCGGATCGGCTTGATTGATGACCCATCCGATTCCGGTTGGACTTGTGTCAACCGTTACTTTGATCGGTCGGTCATAGTTCGGCTTCTTTAGTGCTTTTGCCCTCTGTAGTGATTTCTTGAGCTTCTTCACGGCATTGGTATGCTCCGGTTTCCATTCAAACTTCTTACCCTTCCGCAACAAGTGATAGAGTGGGTCCGCTATATGTGCATAGTGCGGAATCCATATGTGGTAGAATGCACATGCTCCAAGAAACCTTCGAACTTCGGATTGTGACTCGCATACTTCTTTCATAGCTTGAATCGCATCGATCTTGGTTGGTGACGGTCTTCAGCCGTAGGGCCTACATAGATGTCCAACTACCAATATTTCTTCTTGTCCGAATGCCGATTTCTCTCCGGAAAGTGTTAGATGCACATCTTCTAACTTCCGTAACACTTTCTCACAATCATGGATATGGTTGACTACAAACCTTTGGCATCCCCATTCATCCATAGCTTCATCTTTTTCTTCCACCGCACACCCTTTCATCGGAATGTCATCTAGGAATGGGATCGTTATCTCCGGTATGCAATCCCGGAGCACCTTATTCATCGCATTCATCATATGTGCGACTGAGTTTGTCGCGCCTTGTGGTAGCGTACACATCCGAACTAATCCTATTGGTGTCCGCATGGTAGTGATGTCTCGGCTCTCCATGGCTAGTTCGAATTGATCATATCCGGAGTATAGGTCTCCGATGGAGTATATCGCGCCACCGGCAAATGCTTCCGCAAATTCGTCCACAATCGGACCGACTCCAGAATTCCGGATCGTGACCTTGTTCACCGGTTGCAAGTCTTGAATAAATCGGAGTGACCCATTCTTCTTCGGAACCGTAAACCATCGATTTGAGTACGGAGCATTTGATGACTCTAGAATCCCCATCGCCACCTTCTCCTTGAGCAAGTCGATGATTTTAGGAATATGCGCCCGTGGCACCGGAATCGGCTTCAGGTTCCACGGCACATGGTCAATCGTGAAGATCACCATCGGCTCCACTATCTTCGGGTCAGCGCATCCTATTTCTTTCGATGTAAATGCAAATGCTCTCCCATGTCACTCTAGCATCCAACGGAATCATTCTTCTTCATTCTTTAATAGGAACCCACCTCCACCGATCCGAAGTTTCTTCCAGGTCTCATCCATGAAGGCATGTCCGATATCCATGGACTTCCGAAGTGTCGGATCCCCTGAGACTTCTTTCCTCTTTTGTTCACTATCTGCGGGTAATGGTCCCCCGGCCGGTTTCACTTTCTTGTCCACAGTCTTGTATTTCGTACTTACCATTGCTTCTTCTTTGTGGAGCGCATCCAGCCCCATTTTCACAATGATCTCATAAATCTCGACCGACTCCACCGGAATTACCCGGTTTCCCTAGCTTGTATCTTCCGCGAGCTCTTGAAGCCATTGTAGTGTGCTCCCATAGAACACCTCTTCGACTATTCCCACGATTTCTTCGTCTTCTTTTATTATTGATGCCGATCGTAACTTATCCTCCACTTTTCGATATTCTTTCTTCATTCCTCCAATTACAGCCGTGTACGTGGATGCCCCATCCGGACCGATTCGTACTTGTTTTGCATCGAGAGGTTTCTTCCTATGTGGGGTATCAGGGCTTCTCGGACTATCACTTCCCCACTCCGCAACAGTCCGCTCTAAAAATCCATTCTTGTTTGGGACCAGAGCTCTCTCTTGGTCCTTTCATGATTTCCGGCACTGTTAGGAATTGGACGGATTGCCCTCCGTTTTGGCTCCGAATTCGCGCAAAAGCCGCACGGTACACCGGGTCATTTGAAGCAGGTAATATGTCGCATTATGAGAACACTACGTCGAAAAAGGGCACAAAAGCACGCAGTTTTCAAAAAGACACGACGCATGCGTAAAGCTTTTCAGAAAAGGTGGCAAAATATATTGAATTTCAACATGACTACCACTTTGAGTCATAAGTAAAATGCCTCCAAAAATACATCACCAAAATTACAAAATAATGTACAACATGTGTACCAGTTACAATTATACATATTCGTGAGTTTACATCCAAAACAAATTTACAAAGTTTCCGATCATGTAGTAAAACAATCCCCAGCTTGAACCAAACCAATATATTAAGACATGTCTGATGGACTAGAAGAGCCTTCTGACGTCTCATCCTCATCATCAGTGGCAATCAAAGCATTATCCTCATCCAATTCCAACCCAACATCTTTGTGGTTATGAGAATTGCTTCTGGTTATTCTCTGTATTTCGTTTGACACCATGTTTGGGATTTTCTCCTTTATTATCTTGATAGTTGCTTGTCTTAGATGACCTGATTTTGTCAATGAGAAGTCATATACTAGTATGTCAACACGGTCTAGTGCGAGAGTAGCCATGCTCGGTATATTCTTTCTTCTTCTCTTTCTGCTTGAACATCCGACATCCTTAACCATCTCTAAAGAATACTTTCCTGTAAATGCATCAGTTGAATTTGTCTGATACCAATGGACTACTATTGACTTTGTCTGACTACTTTCTTCATCCCTTACTAATTCAATAATTTTTGCAATCCAAAATGGATGGCCCAAGGTATCGTCCCCTGCTAATGTTGCAACCAACATTCCCACTTGTAGTTCTTGCAAATTACCTTGCCATCTTGCCTCAACAGTACGTGACTTTCTTGGTCCCACATAAATATCTCTTTGCAGTGGCCGAACTAAATCATGAAGCTCCATATTATTTGATTGTTGGTGATGAGTCTGCGATATCGTTGATGTCATCCCAATGTTCCATGTGAATGGGATACGGATTGGCCATAAACCGGCGATGTAATTATCTAAAATGGTGCGTTGATGGGTGAAGAAAATCTCCCACCATTCAACATCCTCATCACCGGCATACTTCTTAGTCCGATCAATATTATTTTGTTTCTCTGCTAGACATCTCAACCAATATGCCCTTTGTTCATCAATAGTACTATTTGGTGCTACATTTTTACAATCATCATATGGCATTTGTTGTGCACCATGTAGAGGTTCATCTGGGATATGAAGAAGGAGCCTACAACCTTCTTGGGGCTCCCATTGTGCACTAGATGAGTATTGTTTCGCAAACAACACCGTCATCTTCAGGTGGGCCGATCTTTGTTTTATGAGGAAGACATGGTTGAAACTTATATTATTAAGAGGTGCAAGCACCCTACCTTTAGTCCCGTCACTATCCATGCAGAAACGTTTAAAGTCGTATACTTCTTCCAAGTGTTGTACTTCAGGCTTTGGTGTATATGCTTCACTAATCAATTTGGATAGTGTGGGAAGTGTGAAAGCATACCAACGAGCAAGTTTCTTTGAGAACCTACTGAACATTTGATCTATGTGATCATGGGTATGACCAACCAACAAGAAGTTAACCTTTATCTTTTTAAATATGCCCCTCTCTACTAGCATGCTTAGATAGCCGAAGACAGTTGAGTTCTTATTCTCTCTTGCTGTGTTGTCTAGTTGCACATATAGAACTGGCGGGAGTATACCTGACCATGATTGCAATACCCTGTGCATGACAGTGACAGTAAGATTAGGGTCGTTGTGGATATTGGGATAAGTTAAGAACACTTGCGGTCTTATAGTTTGACAGTATCTCAAACAACCCACTAGATGCATTTGCACGAGACACTCATCTCCAATATCCTTGGGGAGTCTTTGAAAATGCGGCAAACAAGTTTTCTTTTGATCCATGCTGTCAATAATCATGCACATATACTTTTCGGGAGATTGAAACGCTTTTTGTCGGTGATGCATAGCCTTAGTACGTTCCAATGCCTGACTTTCACGATGTTCTTTTAACAGGTTCTTGTAATTCTTGATCTCTACATCTGATTTTCCACCCTTGGCCATACTTTTTAAACTCGCACATATTGAGCAGACTCCCATTCGCACCTTTCGTGGGATAACCACGTTATTAAATTGTAACCTCCATAGTCGATTAAAATTCATGTACTGTATGTAAGGCTCAATATCGGAAGACATGTCGTCCTTGTACGATTGGTAAACTTCCCTTCGAGTAAAGTTATCTGACAAATGAAGTCTTCCTGTCGTTGGCATAACTTCGCACTGTTTTGAAAAATATACCTCCATCCACCTAATTGCCTATTGCCCAATTTGACCCTTACATCCAGAACCATTTTGATCGAACTGTACCCAGGAGCCCTTCACAAGTCGCTCTTGAACTCGTTGCAGCCGCATATTTCCAATGCTATGAGTGATTTTAAAAGTTGCTCGACAACACTTGGTATATAGTCCAAGGAAATATTCAACTTGCGTTGAATTAGGCCCTGCTTTGTGATCCAATTTAAGTTGCATATGCGCAATAAGAAATGTATCTTGCTCTTCCCCATTAAGCGACAAGTATTTTTTTCGTGTTTCACGTA
Organism: Azolla caroliniana; assembly: GCF_043228905.1. Classification (NCBI taxonomy): domain Eukaryota; kingdom Viridiplantae; phylum Streptophyta; class Polypodiopsida; order Salviniales; family Salviniaceae; genus Azolla; species Azolla caroliniana. Next base: position 8,751,122 of record NW_028230439.1, on the reverse strand, counting down.
ACCTTGACTTTCCATAAGTTGATAGACAGAGATTCACACAACACGATTTGTTCAAGTTGCATAGAAGTTGACGATCAGAACATAAGAAATTAAATCTCTTTTCACTAACTTGTCGAGGAACTCTTTTAAATGCTAGAGGTTTAGTAATGCTATTGTTATCTATCAACGAAGAATCGTCCGCTTGTAGGCTTGCATGAAGAGGGCCATCAACAGGATCAATTGAAAACAGAGAATTCGAAGTACTAGGAGCCACACTTTTCTGTTTAAGCCGCGAATGTTTTTTGTGGTCGTACTCTTCTATTGAGAAATACGAGTTATCTGTCAATGAAAAGGGGGCAATAGAAAAAAGAGATGTTCTACTTGTAGAAGAAGACATTTGAGGGAGTCTAACTGTATTCTAAAACCTTCTTTCATGAAAATTAAGGAATGCTAAAGCCTAACTATATAACTACCCGAACACTTAGATTAACTATATTATTTTCCGAAATTTTCCTAAAAAACAAATAATTAAAAATTATTTTTTATTTTAAAAAGAATGCTAAAGTCTTCTATATAAGGAGGTTAGAAATTTCATTTTCATTATCACGTGAAAGAATCCATCGAGCTCAGAGCACAGGCCAATTTTCGAGCACTCAGAAGCACATCTTGGACAGCACTACCTCCGGCACGAACCATGAACAAGGGAAAGAAAATCGTCAGGTTAGTAATATTCATTACATTTTTTAAGATTCCTAAAGATTCCTTAAAGATTCCTTTCCTCAACACATAGAAATTTTATTTTATTTTGTACAACGAACTTGGAAAGCAATTCTGAAAGCCAGGACCTTCAACCGAAATCCGGATTTTGATTGAAAGGTCCTGCCTTTCAACCGAAATCTGGATTTTGGTTGAAAGGCCTGATTTCGGTTGAAAGGTCCTGCCTTCAACCAAATTCCGATGCACTGCAACGGATTTTGGTTGAAAAATATGTTGTTTTTGCGATAAAAAACTATCGCATGGGACCATAAAATTGACATAATTTATATGATAATTTGCGTGATTTAGATGAAATTGTACGTTGTTTCTATGTTTTCACCAACGTTTTTAATTTCAGTGAACCCAGACAAAAAGTTCCTTCATTTAGATTGAAGATTCGATCTCCGACAAAACGAGATTCTGGCTCCTTCATGAAGGACACGAGTAAAAAGAATTTATTTGACTCAACGGGGGAAGGAGGATCTAAGTCATCTGTGGCTACTACCAAAATCAACAAAGGTAGTACGCAAGAGGAGAAAACGGTTGACGTGAAATATAAGGATTACCCCGAACTTGAATGGTGTCTCTCTTATGTCGAGGAGGATGGGGTGTTGTTATTGATAACGGCAAAATCGGACGGGGAAGGGAAACTTCAGCTTGGAAAAACATTTAATTACGGGCATGTAACCAAGCTAGAGTACGAAGACATTGATTCTACATGTATTTTAATAGACGTCTCGAGCTCAGTTGGCGACAGGCGATTGCGACTTGATGAGGGAAACCTAGTACCCGAATCTTGCAATCCCAAGGCTTTGCGTAAAGACCTGCAAACGAAAAACAACTTGTTGGTAGCTCTTCGGCCGTACGTGACAGGAGAGATGATGACCGGTGAAGCAGAAACTCCACCGAAAAAGTCTAGGAAGACAAATCCTGTTCAAAAGAAATATACTAAACGACCACGACCCGAAGAAGAAGAAGAAGAAATATTAGAGTTCGTGGAAGAAGAAGACGACCAACAAGTCGACGTCGTGGCTCCAGGCGGACAACTATCTTCTGGTGTCCTGACATCAGAACAAAATAAAATAAGAGAAAATATTGTGAAGACTAAACTTGTGCGCAGGGGCCAACTATTTCATTTGCCCATTACTTCTATCCAAAGGCCCCCCATTGACCCCGTGACTGGAAGACGTCCCTTGGAAATTAGGGAGCCGCACTCCGTCCATGTCCAAAACCTGAAAAGCAAAATGAAAATCAATCCTCACGCTACTGTGGTGCCATTTTTGGTAATGGTTGATCAAGAACAATGCCCAACAGTAGCAGATTTCAAGTATAGCTCTGCAGATGATTACACATACTATGTAATCGGAGGATCACATTCGGCCGAAGCTCGACGACAGCTTGTCAAAGAATATCCTCTCACGCCGTTCTTCAAATACGCCGAATGTAAGGTATATGCAGGACTAACTCACGAGGAGGCGAAGCTGCTTGCATGGGACCATAACAATGAGAACGATTATAGGCAAAAGATGTCACGTATAGAGAGGATAGGATTTTTTCATCATGAATACCTCGATGCCTTGAATCGTTTTGGTCCAAGATTGTGGCCTGGATTGCGACGCCAGTGTTTATTGGAAGTAGGGATTGCAGTGGATGAGAGTACGAAATCCGAAGGTCTCCGAAAATATGATTCTTGGTTTCAACTAGCTTTTCGGACCGGAGAGGTGTGGGATATCCAAGACAAAATATTCTCTATGTGGGAGCGGAAAGAAGTCAAGGGGCAAAGATCAAAAAAGGGAAGAATTGATCCACAAGTTGAGATGAAATCAAAGATCAAGGGAAAAAGCGACTTGGTAATCGAGGAGTTACCAGAGGACATGAAACTTTTACCTTGGAGATCATTACAAGGTATCAAAGATGATAGATTGTTAATATCCGTGCTATCTCGAGTGGTCGCCAAGGAATTTAGTTTGGATGAGATGGTAACAGACTTGCAAAAGTAAGTGTTTATAGTATACCTTTTCATGAAAGTCTTCAATTATTTTGAATATCTTATTTCTAATTTCATATTGATTGTGCAGTCACAAGGTATACATGAAGATTCAGGAGTTGATGATGCAAAAACTGAGTTTACCGACATGGGAAGAAGTTGAACAAGCCTGCCCGATAACTTCTTCCTACAAGGCATTGGAGGAATATTTTATTGTATTTAGAGAATGGGTATGTGTCTTTTGAATGTTGATATGTTAGAAAGTAATGTTCCCTGCTAACAACAATGACACTTGCAGAAACCATCAAAATCGAAAAAGAACAACGACAATAATGACGGTATTCCAACGGCCTTCATCACGCACTTAGAACGTGCGAAATATGAGAAGAGAATGACCAAAGGGAAGGAAATGGAACTGCCCGAGGATTCGGAGACTGTAAAGAGTTTTTTGCATAGGTCCGATCCTTTCAAACAACTTCATTATAGTGTTTTCAATGGCGAAGTATCCCAGATGCTCGAACTGTTACCGAGAAGGCACTACACTTTGCTGATAGCTGACATACCATATGGTTTCCGTATTGCGGGATCAACATATGATGATGTGCCTTTCAAGTACCCTCAGATCGAGAAAATGGTAAAGGATTTCGCAGAACTGACATTGGCCCCCTTGTGGAGGATAGTCATATTTCATAGCATGGGGCAATCACTGTCAGTCACAACAGCTTTGAAGTCCCATTGTCATGCCACTGAACACATGCATTGGTGCGTTATAGTTCGCTTTTACTCATTACAGTACTTCTTATTATATGTACACATTTACACCTCTAATACTTGATTTTCTTTCTCTATAGGATCAAAACAAATATTACACGTAGCCCTGGCGATCGAATGGTTAGTGCGGTCGAACATTTTTGTGTGGGCTACTATGATTCAATTACCAAGAAGAAGGCTAGAGCACATGTCAATGAGCGTAACGTGGTTAACTACATCATGTGCCCAACCGTAACCAAAAAATTAAGACATGTGTCAGGGGATAAAAGTATTGTGAACCCTTATCAAAAACCTCAAAGATTGATCAACCGCCTCATAGAGCTCTTCTCGAATCCAGATGATTGGGTCCTAGACTTGTTCTCTGGCACAGGTATAATATATATATTTAATTTCAATCTTGTCTATCAAGTTTAAGACTTTACTTCTTATATATACTTGTTTGTGTTCATGCGACCATTAGGTACAACGACAGCTTGTGCATTGAAGATGTTTAGAAACTGTGTTGCATTGGAGAAGGACCCTGCTCAAGTTAACTTCATCAAAATGAGGATCACAGGAATCTGGGACTGTCCAGATCAGGATCAAGAAGTCGGAGCAAAACACATCAACGAGACAGAGATGTTCCAGATGACTTCACGAGAACCAATGGAACCAATTGATGAAGAAGCAGGGGAGCTGGTGGACCTGGAAGATGTAGCACATTTTGACCATACATCAGATTCGGGAGAGCTTGGAGATGACACGAATGAAAACAGTCTAGAACAATCAACGCTAGAGGAGCCTGCTCTGCCTGATTTGCTTATAGATTGATGTAGATGGCGTAATGTAAAAATTGAGGATTTTGAGGCATAATGTTCACCATCACTTCATATTATATTTGTATATGAGAACATCTGTAATTGTTTATCGTTTAATTAAATTCACCTGTTCATAATTTCCCTTTTTAATCATTATTGGAACCGTTGTTTGTATTTACATATAATTGGTCACCAACATGATATTGTAATTTCTCATTTCCGTTAGCATGACTGTATATGAAAAGGCGAATGTTTTTGATAATAAGAGGTTTTTAATTACCTACGGTTCAAGTCTACTGGTTCCACATAGTATAAATGAATGTCGTACGTAATTGTTACTCTTACCAATTACATTGTCATGAACTATATGACATTATACAATGAAACTATCGATATACCGGTCCAACAAGTGGGGTACTACTTTATTCCTAAACCCAAAACCACATATTTATAATTACGGTTTATGTAGTTTTACTCTACAATTTGAATATGGATACCAATTTTAGAACTTTATATTGAACCAAGTCTTCAATTGTGCTCCATGATATGCAAATTGACACGAATGTGGACACATATACAATTTAGTAATTGCTAGGTTTTTTTTGTTCTATATTTAACCATCAAGTCGCAAAAGGGGTATGCATGCATCATATATTTTCGATATTTTCTACATCTGGCCAACTATGCCAAAAGAGAATACTACATATTACCTGTTTTCAAATGACCCGGTGTCAAGCACCTTCGTCTCCATCCGTGATGCCGTAATAAAAGGTTGCTCGAGGATCACGGAGTGTGAGACCTCATCTTGTACGAAGAAATTTTGGTCGATCTCGACATCCCCGATCTTCACCGTCACATCCGGACAAGCCGCAAATAGATCTTCCGTTGCTTTAGTGGCCGGCCGGATCTTCCACCCATGATTTGTGTTAATAGGCCACTTACCCTTCCGGTAGAATTCCTTGGACATCAAGTTGATCTCTGATCCGTGATCAATCAATGCTAGCACAGGTTCTTTGATGTTACCGATTCGGACCAGAGTCTCCGTAGTTGCGCGTGCCCAGTGTGGCTTTGTGTAGTGAGAATTCGGTATTTCGTCCTCCAATTCGGTGTCATTCATTAGAACGGTATTTGCATTCACCCTTGGAGCATTCTCCTCCGTACTTTGCCTTTTTCTCTTCACGAGATCCACAAGAAGATCGTGGAACTCCTTCGCTATTCCGAGTAATTCTCGAAGCGAAAAATCTACCCGGCTATCCAGGATTCTCTCCTTGAACACCTTTTTCAAGTCCGTTTGTTGTTCGATGTCCGAGGCGGGCTTGAATGCCGGAATCATCTTTTCTTTTCCCTTACCTCCGGAGTTCCAGCTTTCCGGTGTCTTCGATGGACCGGCCGCCTCATCCGTGCGCTGTTGCTTCTCATCTACATACACTTCATGCAATTGGCATAAAGCAAACACGCTATTCTTATCGACGGGGCACTCCCATCCCATAGCTTCCCGGATGCCTTCCGCGGTGCTTTGGATCTCGTTAGAGTCGGTTTTCTCGGTGTTTTCTAGCACTTCCGGCCAAAAAGACACCTTTGCTCCCGATGACTCCCCGACACGTATTCCCGCGGTTGTCGCGTAATTGTTCTTCGCCGCTATTTCCTCCTCTAAGACCTTCTTCATGCAGCCTTTTCAGAAGTTCGGTCGGAGTGGCTTCCGAGAGTCCATCGAATGAATCCGATTTCCCTCGTAGTAGATAAGATCCTGTCGTAGCGCTTCCTTGTGCTCATCGCAATCCCTCCGATCATGTTCGGTGCTATCGCACCATATGCATCGACGGTCCATATACTTGGAACTTGTGGGACGGTCATCCGACTTCTTCACCATCGCGATTTTTAGATTCTCCATCTCCTTTAGCAACTACTCCACCGTAGTTGCGTCGATTCCCTTCTCATTCGTAGCTTCCCGAGCCCGCTGTCGCGAAAATACGACGAGGATACGTGAACGTTGAGCCAGGACCTCGGGGCCTCCGACCAGAGGATAATAACATTTGTGCGTTTATATTTTTAACAAATAACAGAAAGAAGAAATTTAATAATTTTCATTAACAAAGGAAAAAGAAATTACAATATGTCCCAAGATTGGGATTTAGAAGTTTTAGGTTTACTAAGATTAATAGAAAAGAAAAATTAGGGGTTTTGAGAGATATGGCTTCCATAGGGAAGATTAGGGTTTTTGAGTGTTATGGCTTCCCTATGATAAGAGAGTTGAGAAGGACAAGAAAATTAAGATAATATGGAAAGTGCCTCCTCGTGTAGGAAAAAAAAATGGAACAAATATGGAGTTCTCCCTTGATCATAGCCTTTCCACTTTTTGTTGCATGGCCTCTACTTTTAGTTGCCTAGCTTTTTCTTTTGGTTGCATGTGACTGTCCACATGACCTTTACTTTTTCCATCCACTCCCTTCTTTAGTTGCTTGCGTCCACATGGCCTTTACTTTAGTTCTCTTCACTTTACTTTAGTTTGATGCATGATCCAATCTTTCGTCCGTCCGCGTCCAACCTCGTCCGGTAGCCGGTTCCATTTTGCTTGCCGACCGGTTCCGGTTTGCTTGCTGGTTCCGGTTCCGGTTTTGCTTACCGGCCGGTTTCCGGTTTTGCTTGCCGGCAAGCAAAACCGAAACCAGCAAGCAAACCGGAACCGGAACCGACCGGCAAGCAAAATGGAACCGGCTACCGGACGAGGTTGGACGCGGACGGACGAAAGATTGGATCATGCAACAAACTAAAGTAAAGTGAAGAGAACTAAAGTAAAGGCCATGTGGACGCAAGCAACTAAAGAAGGGAGTGCATGGAAAAAGTAAAGGTCATGTGGACAGTTACATGCAACCAAAAGAAAAAGCTAGGCAACTAAAATTAGAGGCCATGCAACAAAAAGTGGAAAGGCTATGATCAAGGGAGAACTCCATATTTATTCCATTTTTTTTTCCTACACGAGGAGGCACTTTCCATATTATCTTAATTTTCTTGTCCTTCTCAACTCTCTTATCTTAGGGAAGCCATAACACTCAAAAACCCTAATCTTCCCTACGGAAGCCATAATACTCATATAACCTAATACTAATCTTCCCGACGGAAGCCATATCTCTCAAAACCCCTAATTTTTCTTTTCTATTAATCTTAGTAAACCTAAAACTTCTAAATCCCAATCTTGGGACATATTGTAATTTCTTTTTGCATTTGTTAATGAAAATTATTAAATTTCTTCTTTTTGTTATTTGTTAAAAATATAAACGTACAAATGTGATTATCCTCTGGTCGGAGGCCCCGGGGTCCTGCCTCAACGTTCACGTATCCTCGTCGTATTTTCGCGACATCTTTGGTGAACCCGACGTGAAACGAGGCAGTAGGAGGATATCAAGTACGAAGATGGCTTTGACAAGTGGAACTCAAGGAGAAGAATTGACGAAAGGCATGATGTCCGTCGTTGAATTCATGCTGAAAGAGAGAGATCGGGAGGCTCTAGTCGACAAAGCTGTTGACCGAACTGTGGAGACAGTTGGAAGATTCGTTGGGAAGAACATCACAAATTTCCTTGCTACCTACCGGAATGAGATGCAACAAAGAGATGTCCATGATCCAAAACAAATTTCAAGCTTTAAGCGTGTGGTAGAACCCGGGATCCGTGAGCGCGTGATGGAGATCCAAAACGAGCATGCAACTTGGGCGGAGTTCGAAAGGGCTCTTCTCACTGAATACATGCTTGAAGACGCATCGCGGATGACTCGGCATATGTTAATGAATTGGATCGAGAAGAAAGGGAAGAATCTGTGTGCATCGGGAATTTATGCCGAATTCGACCAGAAGTACAACCGACTTCCGAGTGTCGAGCAACGAGTTCTCGACGGAGATAAAGTCTTACTATTCCTAAAGGCAATGGATGCGAAAGATCGGCGAGAATTGGGTAGTTTCTTGGAGGACGAAACACAACCAAATGGTTTGGTAGCGGACTGGGTGGCGGTGAAGAAGGCTTGCAGCCGTTTGGATAAGCGGCGACAATGGCAAGAGGAAGCTGAGGTCGAGAATCCACAATTGTGGAAGAAGGCACCTACGACGATTGAGCCTAGTAAGCCGATCAACAATTTCGACAAGAAAGCAATGGAGGAGTCTATAATCGAAGAGCTCTCCAAGAAGTTTGAAGCGGTATCGCTAGCCAACTTAGGTCGACGCGAGCCCAAGGGAAAAGAAGCGTATAGATGTGTGTGGTGCGATAGCTTTGAACACTCACGAAGGGAATGTGCTGACTTGCAAGATGCGATCCGCAAGAATGTCGTCTATTTGGACGGCAACATGATTCACTCAAGCGAGACCTAGAAGCCACTACGAGTGAACTTTGGAAGAGGTGGGCTGAAAAAGATTGTAGAAGAAGAAGATGCAAGGCATGTGGAGGCTATGCACTATGCCGCTTCGGCTGGGATACGAGTTGGAAAAGAGAATCTTAAAATGATCAAGCCAGGAGCTGGGTTTTGGCCAACGGTCTTCGAGTGCGAAGAAAAAGGCAAAATCAATTCAGAGGATCTAAAACTTGCTGACCGAAACGTGCGACGAGCAACCGGATGGTCAGATCCAATCGATGAAAACACAAGCTTTGTGGAGGTTGTGTGTGACACCTATGAAGCCCTTGTCGAAGAGAAGAGGAAGAGAACCGGTGAAGAAGATGGCACATCAAAGCGACCTAACACGAGGAACGGAGGGAAAGAAGGGCCACCCCAACCTATCCCAAGAAAAGAGATTGGTGAAACAAACAAGAAGCCCGGTGGATCGAGCCAACCTGCTCGGATGGAAGTCGAAGAATCAACGAAGAAAGGAAAAGAATGAGCGGCACCGACTTACAAGCTAAGGTCGGACATAGAACAAACAACTAACTTGCGGAAGGTCCTTGAGGAGAAGGTTTTAGATAGTCATGTCGACCTTACCTTGAGAGAGCTACTTGGGATCGCGAAGAAGGAGTTCCATGATACTATCGTGGACCTTATTAAGAGGAAGCGGCAACAATCTGATGAAGAGGAGGTGAAAACAAGTGCCATAACCATGGCAAGATCGGAAGAGGAGGAAGAAGAAGAAGTGGTGGCGGATAGCCATTACTCGCGGCCTCATTGGGCAAGAGCGACAACGGAGACACCGGTGAAGATCGGGGAGAAGAAAGAGACAGTGGTCGCTTTGATTGACCATGGCTCTGAGATCAACCTCATGTCGACCGAGTTCTACAAGAAAGGAAGATGGCCGATTAATACAAACCACGGATGGAAGATTCGAGCGGCGATGAAGGCTACGGAGGACTTGTACGGAGCTTGCCCCAACGTTAAAGTCACGATCGGGGATGTAGAGATTGATCAACACTTCTTCGTGCAAGACTCGGCTTCACATCCCGTCATCCTAGGACAACCATATATAACATCGTCCCGGATGGAGACCAAGGTGTTCGATAATGGAGCGGCCTTCGCGCGCGTCAAGAGTCTTGATAGTAAAAGATCCGTTCAATTCCTGACGGTGCGAGCTAATCATGAAAGGAACCGAGATAGCCTTGGAGGCGAATCCTCGGATTTTTAAAGCGGACTATTGAAGCATGGGGCACAAATAGTCCGAGCAATCATAAGTCCCCACAAGGAAGCAAAGTGCGTGGATTGCAAGGAGAAGCAACATGCGTCACACCTGGCGGCACATGCAAACTTAGACTACTCAACAAGAAGGAAAAGTGTCAAATACAAGACTTCGAGGAGGTGCTGAAAGAAGAAAGCATAATCAAAGAAGAAGAATTCGTGTCATATATTATGGAGGAAGCCTCATTTAACGACACCATCGGCGAAATCGAGGAAGTCGTGGATTTGAGCTATCCTCACCATCAACATGTGATTTCGGTTAACTCCGTCAACATGTATACTATCATCGATGAATATCATCGAGGCATCTTGATAGAGGAAGTCGAAGTCAACACAAAATATAAAACCGTGGATAGGAAGATCAAGCCAGTTGCAGTTCCGCTACCGGAAGATAACTGGCAAAAGATGAAGGAAGTTGCAAAAGATCCAAGCTTAAGGAACCCAAATACAATTAGTCACATCTTCACTGAAGAGACGAAGGGAAAGCTACGAGTTGGAAGGGAGGATTTCCTCCTCCCTGAAGAGGAGCGGATGTTTCGTGGAATGCTTGAAAGACATGGGAAGCCTTTCGCGTTTTTCCCACAAGAAATCGGGTGTGCTAATCCAAGGACGGTAGAACCAATGGTGATCTTCACGGTGCCGCATGTGCCTTGGAATTTGAAACCGATACCGGTTCCGAGAGCACACCTACCGAAGCTGATCGAGCTCTTAAAGGAGAAGGTGAGGATGGGAATTCTAGAACCATCGAACGCTCCTTATTCTAATAGGTGGTTCACGGTGCCAAAGAAGAATGGATCGTTGCGATTCATTCAAGATCTTCAACCCGTCAACAAGGTGACAATTCGGAATGCTGGAATCGGTCCGAGTGTGGATGAATTTGCCGAGGCGTTTGCAGGCCGGTCCATCTACTCCATCGGCGATCTTTACTCTGGCTACGATCAATTCCAGTTGGCGGTCGACAGTCGTGACATTACAACCATGAGAACTCCAATCGGGTTGGTGCGGATGTGTACCTTACCTCAAGGCGCAACGAACTTGGTGGCTCATATGGTGAATGCCATGAACAAGGTCTTGAAGGACTGCATCCCGGATATCACGATGCCATTCTTAGATGATATTCCGATAAAAGGATGTTCGGATGAAGAGAAGGATGGATGTAGAAATTTCGTCATGGATCATATGAAAGATTGCGAGAAGGTGCTCCAAAGGCTCGAAGATGCGAATTTGACATTTTCGGGAGAAAAATCCGCATTCGGGCAACCGGAGATCCTGGTGGTAGGTCACTTGTGTGGAGCATATGGTCGGAAGCCTTCGCCATCCAAGGTGAATGCAATCCAAGACATGAAAGAAGAATGTGTAACCCAAACAGAGGTTCGAAGGTTCCTTGGAGCATGCGCATTTTATCATATTTGGATTCCACACTACGCCCACATTGCTGAGCCATTATATGGTCTACTAAAGAAGAAGCGGATGTTCGAATGGACGAGCGAGCATACAATCGCCATCCGAAGGCTGAAGAAATTATTGATGGAGGCACCTGCATTACGGAAAGCGGACTATTCATACGGCAAGCCCATTTTCGTGACTGTGGATACTAGTCCAATCGGAATTGGATGGGTTATCAACCAAGAAGATGAAGATTGTAACCGATATGCAATTTGGTTTGGCGCGAAAGTGTTAAGTGACAGGCAAAGAAGGTATGCCCAAGTGAAGAGGGAGCTATGGGGGATCGTCTCAGCAATCAAATCTGATCGTGATTACCTTATTGGAGCAGAAGTCATAATTGAGACAGATTGCCTACCAATTTTGGGTATGATATCTGGTTGTAATACACTGGATATTGCCATGTCGCGTTGGATTGCATATATCAAATCACTCAACCCGGAGATCCGTCATGTAGCTGGGAAGCGTAATGTCGTTGCAGACATGCTATGACGAGTGAGATACGACGGAGAAGAAGATCGACATTCTGATGAAGATGATGTTGGCTTGGATTTCTTTGCAAGTTCCTATGCTCGGGTGTTGATTACTTTCATAGAAGAGGACTACGAAGGCGAATTCGTGGAGATCGGGAAATACTTGAGTTCTCTCCAAAAAGATGAATCATGGTCGACGGAAGACTTCCATCGAATTCGGAAGAAAGCATACAAGTATTTCCTTAAGGATGGAGCTCTTTGGAAGCATGCAAAAAAGAAGAATGGGACTCCGATGAGAGTTGTCTGCAAGCTAGAAGACCAACAAAAACTAATGTCCGAATTTCATGATAGTGTTTTTGCAGGCCATCGAGGAATATGGGCTACGTTTGCGAAGCTTAAGGAGAAATATTGGTGGCCGGGCATCTACAAAGATGTAGCAGCTTATGTGGAAACATGTAAGGAATGTCAAATGTTTTCGAATATTTGCCATCGAGATGGACTTCATCCGACTTACCCGTTGGCTATGCATTACAAGTGGATGGTGGACATAGTGATGATGCCAATGGGACGATGGCAGATGAAGTATCTTGTGCTCGCGAGAGAGGATCTTACCAATCAAGTTGAAGGGCAAGCATTAAGAACTAAGGAGACATCATCGGTATGCTGATTCCTTCTTGAAGATGTTATTTGCAGATATGGATGCGTCGGCAAGATAGTGGCTGATAGAGGCGAGTTGGACGCCAATGAAGCTAGAGAATTCTTCTCGAGGATGGGAATCAAATTATCTCTTACCATGGCGTATAATCCGGAAGCAAATGGGAAGGTGGAACGTGGACATGGACCGATTGTGAAGGCTCTAGTGAAAGCTTGCCATGGGAAAATAGGAGAATGGCCACGTCTATTGCCATTTGCATTATGGGCTGACAGGACTACTCATAGCACGGTGACGGGATACATGCCGACAGAGCTCATATTCGGACAAAAGCCAATAATGCCGGTAGACCAAAGTATTATTTCATGGTTTGCATTGCCATGGCAAGATGATATAAGTAGAGAAGATCTTCTAGCATTGAGGATTCGACAATTAGAGCGGAATTTGGAAGATGTAGAGGTGGCTAAAGCGCGGCTAAAGAATGCAAGGCTAAAGAACAAGAAAGACTTCGATAAACGACATCGACTTCGGCCGAGGAAAATCGTTGAAGGAGATTTGGTGCTAGTCTATGACAGTAGCCTAGATAACCAACATAGTACAACGATGGTTTGGGGCATATGTGGTGAAGAAAGTGGAAGATAATGCAACATATCATTTAGTAGAACTGGATGGTACACCACTTGCCTTGCCAATTGCCGGTAAAAGAATCAAGATCTTCAAGAGAAGAGATAGAATAGAAATTGGATTCGAAGCTTTTGATGATTTAGTCTTAAGCATCGATGAAAAAGTATAGTAAACAAACATGAATCCTCACCAAAATTGGCACATACCGGTGGATGTGCAGGTTTGGTGGGGGCGAATGTCGTGTGAATCTTCACACACTATGTAAAAAAATAATGAAATAATTATTATAGATTTGATTAGTAGCTTACTATAGAAAGATGGATATACTCAAGAGCTTCAAAATGTATTTTACTATATACAAAATGGAGAAATACATACCAAGTTAGGAGAAAATAAAGTTTGATTAGATAGGGAAATTAGAACTATCCCACATAGATAGGAAAGTTAAGGCCCTGGCTATATAAACACCTTGAGCTCCCTCATTTTTCATTTGTGCTAAGAGCACTTTGGCCACTTTGTCTTGATGCATGATGGTGGCCAAATTCCCTAAATCCGGAAAACGGGTCCGGTAAGCAAATCTAGAAACTCGCCGGTAAGCAAATCTGGAAACCGGCCGGTATGCAAAACCGGAACCAGCCGGCAAACAAACCGGAACCGGAACGGGTATACAAACCGGAAACCGGCCGGCAAGCAAAATAGAAAACCGGCTGGTAAGCAAAACCGAAACTGGCCGGTAAGCAAAACCGGAAACTCGACGGTAACCAAACCGGAAACCGGTCGGCAAGCAAAACCGGAACCAGAACTAACCGGCAAGCAAAATGGAACCGGCTACCGGACGAGGTTGGACGCGGACGGACGAAAGATTGGATCATGCAACAAACTAAAGTAAAGTGAAGAGAACTAAAGTAAAGGCCATGTGGACGCAAGCAACTAAAGAAGGAAGTGCATGGGAAAAGTAAAGGTCATGTGGACAGTCACATGCAACCAAAAGAAAAAGCTAGGCAACTAAAAGTAGAGGCCATGTAACAAAAAGTGGAAAGGCTATGATCAAGGGAGAACTCCATATTTATTCCATTTTTTTTTCCTACACGAGGAGGCACTTTCCATATTATCTTAATTTTCTTGTCCTTCTCAACTCTCTTATCTTAGGGAAGCCATAACACTCAAAAACCCTAATCTTCCCTACGGAAGCCATAATACTCATACAACCTAATCCTAATCTTCCCTACGGAAGCCATATCTCTCAAAACCCCTAATTTTTCTTTTCTATTAATCTTAGTAAACCTAAAACTTCTAAATCCCAATCTTGGGACATTGTAATTTCTTTTTCCTTTGTTAATGAAAATTATTAAATTTCTTCTTTCTGTTATTTGTTAAAAATATAAACGTACAAATGTGATTATCCTCTGGTCGGAGGCCCCGGGGTCCTGCCTCAACGTTCACGTATCCTCGTCGTAAGATGTCGCGAAAATACGACGAGGATACGTGAACGTTGAGGCAAGACCCCGGGGCCTTTGTCTAGAGGATATCAAATTCGTGTATTTATGTACTAAGAATTAACCGAAATGAGAAAGATTAACAAATTTCATTAATAAAAGGGAAAGAAAGATTACAATCAATCCCAAGATTGGGATTACAAAAGTTTTATCTTATGGAGATGATTAGAATAATAGATCAGAGGAAATAAGAGATTATGATTCTTGAGTGATATGGCTTTGACAAGGAATTTTGGATTTTGAGAGCTTGCTTCCGTATGGAAATTATGGTTTACTTGAGAGATAACTTCCGTATATAAATTTAGGGTTATTGGCTTCGATAATATAAGAGAGCTCCCAAAGAAAAGAAAAGAAAATTAAGATAACATGGAGAGTCCCCCCTAGTGTAGGAAAAAAATGGAATAAATATGGAGTTCTCTCTTGATCATAGCCTTTTCACTTTTTGTTGCATGGCCTCTACTTTTAGTTGCCTAGCTTTTTCTTTTGGTTGCATGTGACTGTCAACATGACCTTTACTTTTTCCATGCACTCCTTCTTTAGTTGCTTGTGTCCACATGGCCTTTACTTTAGTTCTCTTCACTTTACTTTAGTTTGTTGCATGATCCAATCTTTCGTCCGTCCACGTCCAACCTCGTCCGGTAGCCAGTCTGATTTTGCTTGCCGGTCGGTTCCGGTTCCGATTTTGCTTGCCGGCCGGTTCTGGTTTCGATTTTGCTTGTCGGCTGGTTCCGGTTTGCTTGCCGGTTTCGGTTCCGGTTTTGCTTGCCGGCCGGTTCTGGTTTTGCTTACCGGCTGGTTTCCGGTTTGCATACCCGTTCCGGTTCCGGTTTGCTTGCCGACCGGTTCCGGTTTTGCATATCGGCCGGTTTCCGGATTGCATACCGACCGGTTTCCGGATTGCATACCCGTTTTGGTTCCGATTTGCTTGCAAGCCAGTTCCGGTTTTACAAACCGGCCGGTTTCCGGATTGCATACCGACTAGTTTCCGTATTTTTGCTTACCGGACCCGTTTTCCAGATTTGCTTATCGGCCGGTTTCCGGTGTTAGGGAATTTGGCCACCATCATCCATCAAGACAAAGTGGCCAAAGTGCTCTTAGCACAAATGAAAAATGAGGGAGCTCAAGGTGTTTATATAGCCAGGGCCTTAACTTTCCTATCTATGTGGGATAGTTCTAATTTCTCTATCTAATCAAACTTCATTTTCTCATAACTTGATATGTATTTCTCCATTTTGTATATAGTAAAATACATTTTGAAGCTCTTGAGTATATCCATCTTTCTATAGTAAGCTACTAATCTAATCTATAATAATTATTTTATTATTTTTTAACATAGTGTGTGAAGATTCACACGACACCGCGGTTGATGGTCTTCCGATCCGGATCTCGGTTTCGGAATCGGTTCCGAAACCCTCTTTTCTTCGTTGGCAAGCCATTGCCCCCTCTTTGTGTATCGCGCGACTATATCCCGCACGCTTTCCCATGTTTCGGTGAGGCTGCTCTCGGTAGTCGTGTCCTCTAGAAGCACTCCAAGATCCTTCCGGTCCCGGACGTCTACGGCTCGTAAGAACATGATAACTTTGTCCGGTGCGAGGATTGCTTGATCTCTCGCAGACAACCTCCCGAACCGACTTTCGAATGCCGAAAACACATCGAGGACCTTCATCCCCTTGTCCGGCGTTTCTACCCAATCCTCGAATCCTCTCCGCGTTGCCTTGGAGGAGTCCTCGATAGCGAACGTGGTCTTTAGCGTCTCTTCAAATGCTTCCCACATCGGATTTTGTTGTCATAGCACGTGGATACTTGCTTGAAGCCCGTTGGTAGCTACCCGGTTGAAGGATGTAACTTGTAGTCCTTCCTAAATCCCGCATCGTATCATTTTCACCTTGTAGTCCCGAAGATAGCGCGATGCGTCCTTCCCGTTGAATTGCCCGATCCGTTGCACGAGCCGCTCTACTGCCGCCGCTATCTCCGACATCGCATGTTGTTCTTGAAGCATCCGCTCGAACATCATCATGTTGTTAGCCTCCAGTTGATTTTCCATCTCCTTGCCACCCGTCTTCACGTCGGGTTCACCACTTGTGTCTTGCCTTTCGGTTCCAGATCGTTGCGTGAGTCGGGTGGGAACCACTGGGGTTTTGGATTAGGAGGAAAGAAAATTCTAAGGCAATTAAGAATATGAAATATATTGTAAGAAAGAAAGATATGAAAAACTCGTGAATCCCACGAGTATAGTGTATTAGTGAGTACTCAAATTAAGAGAGAAAAATAGTTAGCAAACTCGTGGATCCCACGATTATATTATATTAATCAACCCTTGTAAAATAATCAACAACCCTATACATCTTTCTCTCTTCCTTATATAGTGTTGGAAGAGTCTAAGTTTATCACATGCAAGCATCATACTTTTCCTATCTTTAGTTTTCATGCACACTGCATGTCCATGATTAACTTTGTATCTCATCTTTTCTTTTTAACTCGAATGTCTATGCATGAATAACTTTTTGTACCATGCATGTCTAGAAATTTTACATGGGATAAAGTTTAGTATAACCTTAAAATTCATAATACGCTAGTATAATAATAAGGCTTAACATTATTAACATGGAGGTGCAAGGTTCGAATCTTGCCCTATGCATGTAATATATATATTTTTATACTTTCTTCCATTTACAAATATGTCTCTTGATCCGGTGAGAGACTCTCACCGGCCTTCTTCATCCGGCTCTTGCCGGGTCTCCTTACCGGTTTTGGTCCTTACCGGTTCCTTCTTCTGGTTCTCATTGGGTACTCCATGTCCTATCCGGAGAGACCAAAAATGTAATTTTTCACGTAGTGTGCGAATTACACTACGACACCGGGGTTGCCACAATAGACACAATGTCCATTATCCCAACAATGTTGGCGTTGGGCTTCAGTGAGTGGTTGGAATCGAGCATGGTCGATCTCCATCGGTATGGGACTCAACCTCCATTGTGGTATGGGTTTCACTGACTGATGGTAAGGTTGGCGTGGGCGACAAGTCGGGCCTGGCGATTGTTGCGTTCTTAGAAGAAGCCTGAGATCCGCGAGTCCCCCGTTCTTCTTGACGAAGTTCAAAAAGACGATTGTCACACTGGACAACTTGGGAGATTACTTGAGAGAACGATGTGGGATCCGGGAAGTTTAAGAGAAGAGTCTTGACATCATTTCGAAGACCGGGACGGAAATGGTTGCATAGGGCTTGGTCATCCCAACTAACATCACAAGCAATCTTGCAAAACTTTGAGGTGTAGACCGAGGCAAGACGTGAGCCTTGTTGGACAGAATAAAGCTTTGTGAGTGTCGTTCATCACCGATCTGTCTCGCCAAATGTCTCTTCGAGCTCGTTAATGAAAGCGGTGAAGTCCTCCAAGAGAGGGGATGAGGTATCGGTCAAGAGTGCAAACCACGCTTGCGTTGGCCTAGAGAGAAGCGTGCCGACAAGCCCAACCCGAGAAAAGTCACTAGCATACCGTTGGGGCTGTAATCGGATGATAAGCCAAATTTGGTTGATGAAGCCGCGAAGGTATGCCCTCGTGCCGTTGAATTTGTCAGGTAGGTTGATGGTTGGTTCGAGGACAAATGGATGAGAAGAGGACGTGGTCGGGTTACGTGTCGACAGTGGTTGTGCTCGGCGGCTACTGGATTTCTTCAAGTGCCGGATTGCAACTCTGGTAATGATTCCCAAAGGATTTCATTCTATAGTTGAAGTTGTTGCAAGGTTGCCATGATTTGGTTTAGGTTGTCGATGGAGTCAAACATTGTACCAAGAAAAGGAAGGTGAACAAATTGTCACGGACAAGTATAATAGAGTAGAACAAAGATAATACTAGAGAACAAGAGAGAGTAAAAGAACAAGAACTCAACTTATAGAACCCATAACTTGTTTTGTTCACCTTAATTAGAATCAAGGTGCACATGAGTATTTATACAAGAAGGTAGGGCTATGTAAGCCAGCTAGAAATAAAGTATGCATGAGGATGGATGCAAGCTAGGAACTTCCAATGTTCAATCTACACTATATGAAGTTGAATTAAATATAAGGATGCATATGTAGCTCAAGTGGTAGGGTTGCCCAATAGAGACCATGAGGTCTTGGGTTCCATCCCTACCTTCTTTCGTGGCATATGTCTATGACAGAAAGGAATTAAGGTAGATTGAGAGAGAGAGATTGAGATAAGATAGAACGCTTGACTTTAGATTGAGAGAGATTAAGATTGAACTCTTGACTTCAGATTTTAAGAACAAGATTGATACATCAATTGGATATCGAAGTTCTTACTTTTAATTTCCTGATTAATACATCAATTGGATAACGAATTTTCTTCTTAATATTAATTTTGATATAAAGTACAAAGCTCCCTTTGATATTTTTCATCCACCCTATTATAGATGCTCCCATGCATATGATGCATGTGAGGGTACAAGACATGCATACAATGCATGGAATGCAGGTGATGCATGTTTGCCATTTGGCGCTCATGCATCACATGTCACTCAATCGAGCTCTAATATGAGAATTTACATGTAAAGCTATAATGATAAAAATATAATACCTAAAACAATGGCTTGGCTTAATGGTAAGCCTATTATTTCCTATCTTGGAGGTGCAAAGTTCGAGTTTTGCTTACATCTTTTTCTTTTATGCACAAAATACTATTAGGCTTTTGGACCAAATATCTTTAAGACACCATGCACCGCGATCAACCGACCCAACCAATCCGTCTGATTTACATCCGTTTGGTCCGGCCCAGTCCGCATCCCGATTTCGTTCGGTCCTCATCCCTAGTCACTTGCCGGTAACCGGCCAGTCGCTACTTGTTGGTCGCCAGTTGCCGTCGGTTTTGGTTGGTTACACAAAATACTATTAGGCTTTTGGACCAAATATCTTTAAGACACCATGCACCGCGATCAACCGACCCGACCAATCCGTCTGATTTACATCCGTTTGGTCCGGCCCAGTCCGCATCCCGATTTCGTTCGGTCCTCATCCCTAGTCACTTGCCGGTAACCGGCCAGTCGCTACTTGTTGGTCGCCAGTTGCCGTCGGTTTTGGTTGGTTAAAATCTTTTACAAGTAGTTAGGCCAGACCTACTTATCCAACGAGCTTAGTTCAAGTCACCTTGAACTCTCTATGCTCCACACATAGACACAAAGATAATAGTTTTTGCTCTGCCTTATATATGGTGAGATCCTTATTTGTCCTGTCTATGTGGGATATCTCACAGTTTTATCTTTCTCTTTTCCTTTGCAAACTTCCTACCCACATAACTTGAGACTTAGATGTTCGTTGAACTCTCTATGCTCCACACATAGACACAAAGATAATAGCTTTTGCTCTGCCTTATATATGGTGAGATCCTTATTTGTCCTGTCTATGTGGGATATCTCACAATTTTATCTTTCTCTTTTCCTTTGTAAACTTCCTACCCACATAACTTGAGACTTAGATGTTCGTTTCTTATGTAGTAAAGTGCATTCGAAAGCTCTTGAAGACCTCCATCTTTTTGTACTAAGATATGAAACTGATTTAAAATAGTATTTTGACTATTATTGTTTTATATGATTCATACTCGATTTCGTATGTTTTACGCGATTTTCACACCATTGCCGAAAATCTTCACGACATCGGAAATATCATAGAAGAGTCCGAGCCTTTTAATATTGTCCTAGATAATTTAGCGTGTGTAGTATCATTTAATATAATTAGTATCCTAGAACATCCCATTGTTTTAGGATTACCATGGTTCGAATTACATAACCCAAACATAGATTGGAGAACAAGAGAAATCCAATATCGACAAACCCGAGGATCTAGTCATAAGATTACAACCATTTCGTTACATCAATTGCCAACCGAGCTAGAAGTCCTTTTAGCCGATACAGAGAAGAATTTGGCAAATGGTTTCATTCGACATTCAAAATCTCCATCCGGCGCACCCATTTTCTTCGTCAAGAAAAAGGATGGATCACTTCGTCTCCTCGTAGATTACCGTGGCTTAAATAAGGTCACCATTAGGAATAGGTACACACTTCCCCTTATCTCAAGTCTTTTAGAACGGATCAATGGTGCAAAGTTCTTCACAAAGATCGACTTACGAGGATCATATAACCTCATACGGATCCGACCAGGAGATGAATGGACGACCGCGTTTCGCACCAGATATGGGCACTTTGAGTATACGGTCATGTCATTCGGCCTCCCTAATGCGCCAACAGTCTTCTAGTGCATGGCAAATGATATATTCCGAGATCTCTTGGATGTTTGTTTATTCATCTATTTGGATGATCTACTGGTTTATTTGAAGACCCAAGAAGAACATGATTCTCATGTACTGTTAGTACTAAAACGACTTCGAGAACATGGTCTTTATGCAAAGTTGGAAAAATGTAGTTTCGAGTGCAACTAGGTAGAATTTCTGGGCTATGTCATTTCCTCGGAAGGCATCTCCATGGATCCGACTAAGCTCAAAACAGTGGCAGAATGACAGACTCCACGTTCATTGCAAGATGTGCAATGCTTTTTAGGCTTTGCCAATTTCTACCACAAATTTATACATGATTACTCAAAGCTTGTTCTGCCTATCACACAGCTCACCAGGAAGGGACAATCGTTTGATTGGTCTGAAGAAGTAGACATGGCTTTTGAGGGTCTTAAGAAGGCATTTACATCAGCTCCTATTCTGGCTCATGTTGATCCAGAAAAACCATTCATCATCGAAGTAGACGCATCAGATTTCATGTTGGGTAGCATTCTGTCACAACAAGGCGATGATGAAAAGCTCCATCCTATGGCTTTCCACTCACGCAAGTTTGACGCCTCCGAAATCAATTATGAAATTCATGATAAGGAGCTATTAGCAATAGTGGACTCTTTTGCGCAATGCAGGCATTTTCTAGAGGGATCCTCTCATCAAGTCACCGTATTCAGTGATCACAAAAACCTTGCCTACTTCTAGAGTGCTCGTGTGTTAAATCGACGTCAAGCTCGGTAGACCCAATTCCTCACGTGTTTCGACTTCAAAATTACATATCGTTCGGGGAAGCACCAAGGGAAGGCAGATGCATTATCACGGTGTTCGTATCTAGCATCGCGTCCCAACGAGCCAGCTTTCGATAACCACAAGCAAGTAATCCTGGGACCAGCACGACTGCAAGCAACACAAGTCTTCGGAATGCCCTTGGATTCCCACGTTATCAATACCATACGTGAGGACTTGAAGACAAATGCTTTCTCCCAAGCCATTCTAGCACAAATTGATCCCTCTCGAGCATCTTGTTCACAGTCGCAACAACTAGGTACAAATTATCGACAATTCGAATGTCATGATGGATTACTATTCTTTAAGAAACTGTTGTATGTTCCTAATGGTTCTTGTCGCCTTCGAGTAGTCCAAAACTGTCATGACACATATACATATGGGTAATTTGGTAGTACTAAAACATTAGATGTAGTACAACGATCATTCTAGTGGCCCCATATGCGACAATTTGTCGAAGATTTTGTTCGGACTTGTGATAAATGTTGCAGAGCAAAAATGCCCAGGCATCATCCATATGGTTTATTAGAACTATTACCAATTCCAAGCAAGCCGTGACAATCCATTGCCCTAGATTTCATCACAGATCTTCCGGTCTCTAAGGGATTCGATGTACTAAGGAAATCTCTAGTGAGGAAACCGTTGAAACTGTCATGCATGAAGTATGTCAGCATCATGGCCTTCCCGATAGTATCATCAGCGACTATGGACCTCGGTTCGTCTCGATCTTTTGGAAGCACCTCTTTAAAATGCTCAAGATCACTTGTAAGCTCTCCTCCGACTACCACCCGCAAACAAACGGCCAAGCACAACGAACAAATCAAACGATGGAGCAATATCTTTGATGCTTTCTAAGCTATCATCAAGATGATTGGGCAGATATTCTCCACTTCACTGAATTTGCGTATAATAACTCTGTCCACTCATCAACAAAGGTTACACCTTATACAGGTTGTCACCCCTGGTGGTGTGTATTTGAAACCCCAGAGTTATCCACAAATCCTTGCGCAGAGGATCGTTTGGAGCAGTTACGCAAGATACAAGCGAATGAATTTATCTACTCATCTATAGCAAGCTCAACAAACACACAAGGTTTACGCGGATCGTCATTGGCTTCCATCCAGTTTTAACATTGGAGATCAGGTATGGCTACTTCAACGACACATCAAGACTACTCGCCCATGCGAGAAGTTCGATTATTGGCGATTAGGTCCTTTCCGTATTATCAGAAAAATTAATGATGTTACTTTTCGTCTCGATCTACCTCCACAACTTTGGATACATTCGGTGTTTCATAGTTCTCTCCTTGAACCCTATCAAGACAGCACCATCCCAGGTCGTATTAAACAACCTCGACCCCCTATCGAACTTGAAGATGGACCTGAGTATGAGGTTGTCCCCATCCTCAATTCCAAGATTGTTCGCAACAAGCTCTACTATTTAGTCTATTGGCTAGGATATAGTCCCAGCGAGCATACTTGGGAACCAATACAGAATGTCACCAATGCTCGTGCTCTTCCTGAAGACTTCCATTGTGAATATCCAGACAAACCGGGTCCTCAATCCAAAACGATTCGTGACACTCGTCGTTTTAAAAGGGGCATAGTGTCATGATATGGCAAGACTCGAACCCATGACTTTATGTTACATGGGTCGAGCTCTTGCCCATTAGATTATTTGTTGTAATACAAAATTGATGTATATTCTAGATTTCTCTAGAACATTCTAGAAACTTCAAGAGTACTCCTAAGAACACTATAAAAGGAGGCACAAAGCATTATTTCGAACCAAATCGGTTCAACACCAGTCTTAAGCCTCCTAGCTACTATTGTATATTCTCTTAACATAATATATATCTTTTTTGTTAGGAAACATGTCCCTCCGGATGGGAAGTGAGAAGAACAGTGGGAATCCGGATGTGGAGTACCCGGCAACGGAAGACCCGGTGAGAACCGGATGAGAAGTACCCAGCAAGAGCTGGATGGTGAAGACCCGCTGAGAACCGGATGAAGAGTACCCGACTATGGATGACCCGGTGAGAACCGGATGACAAGTGCCCGGCAAGAGCCGGATAATGCAGGCCCGGTGAGGAGCGCTTACCGGATGAAGGGACATATTTGTAAATATGTCTCTAAGAGTCCTTCGGGGCTATATTTGTAAATAGCCGAAAAGTCATATTAGTATAAATATGACTTAGGGCAAGACAGAGTCAAGTTGTTGTCATTCTTGTTGGCGCAAGACTAGAGAGAGCATAACAGTGTACAGAGAGAGAGAGAGAGAGAGAGGAAGAGGTCGTTGCCTCTGTTGTAACCGCCGCCTATGGCGAAGATAGAGAGCTCGAGGTTGTTGCCTCGGTGCTTTACTGTTGTGCATTGTAACATAGTGATAGTTTGCAGCCTGTGGGCTGCCGTGGTTTTTTCCCTAGTTTGGGTTTTCCACGTAAACATCCTGTGTACTCTTCTCTCCATCGTGACATACATTCCTTCCCCGTTTTTCCTGTGTTTGATTCTAAGCTCGGTTGTGGCTGAGCGTTGTTCATAGGAGCATGTAGTTCCTGTCATTTTTTTATCATCATGAGAGAGAGAGAGAGAGAGAGAGAGAGAGAGTTCTACACCTCCCTTGGTACTAATCCTCATCTTTTAGTACTAATTCCTTATGTGTCTTAGTATTGCTATTGATAGTACTTCTCTGTCTTAGTACTGCTCCTGACAGTAGCATTACAAGGGAGGACAACTGACACCTTATGAAGGAGGAGGGTGCTTTATATAAGGTCACCCTCTCTCTTCATTAACTCCACTACAACACCCACTCTCTCTTGGGGAATGTGAAGAATCATTAGTCATGGGGAATATGGAACTCATTAGTTATGTGTCATAGAATATGATTCTATGAGACATAGTCAATGTGTAGAGAGTAGTGGTGTGACTTTTGACCTTTGAGTGTTCATAGATTCTCAAAGGGTGTGTTCACACACAAGGCTAGGTTGAGCTAGATTCTTAACACGCCCCCTCAAGCTCAACTCGAGTCGGTTCCTTTTGTGGTATGTTCGCTTCGGTTAGTATTCTGTTCGGACGATATCCAGTGTCCGCTTCGGTTGGTACCCAGTACGGATGGTATCCAATTGTCTCTTGTACTCCTCTAGCTTGGCAAGTCGGGGATCGTCAATCCAAGGTTTGACATGAATTGCCAAAGTTTGTCGTCTCCTAAGGCTTTGGTGAAGATGTCGGTTGTTTGAAGATGCATGCTGATGTGGTGAAGGTCTACATCGCATGCCTAAACGCACTCTCAAATGAAGTGATAGGGCACTTTGATATGCTTCGTGCGTGCATGGAACATCGAGTTCCGAGCCAGATAAATAATGCCCATGTTGTCGCAGTAGAGGGGAGTCAGATCGTGGATGGGAACGCTCAGATCCTTCAACATCCTCTTGAGCCATACGGCTTCACATGCAGCCACAGTTGCACCCCTATATTCAGCCTCTGTTCTTGAAAGTGCAATAGTCGGCTCCTTCTTGTTACTCCATGAAATCCGGAGAAAACAAATACGGAGGTCGATCTTCGATCGTCGATCGACTCTTTAGCCGGCCCAGTCGGCATCAGTGTACCCTTCAAGTTGAATTGGTTGGCGGATTCATAGAGAATACCACAATACATTGTGCCACTCACGTATCGTAATACTAGCTTAGCATAATCCAAGTGACTGTCTCGTGGTTTTTGCATGAATTGCCTGAGGTCGAGTGATTGTGAGATAGATGAGGCTCCCAATCAGTTGTCGATACTAATTAGGCCCGCATTCTTCGGTGCCGGAGTCGGCATCAAGTTTGAGATATCAATCGAGAGGGGTTGCCATAGGTTTACACTCAGTCATCCCGAACTTGTATAACAAGTTAAGGATGTAGTGTCGTTGAGAGATCATAATGTCAGTTGGAGTTTGAATTACCTCGATCCCAAGGAAGTAATGGAGCTCCTTCATGTTCGTCATCTCGAATTTGCTGGAGAGGAGGAACTTGACCTTGTTGATTTCGACTAGACTTTCACCTCCAATGACCAAATCATCCACATATAGAATGATGACAATCAGACTTCCCGAATCGCTTCTTGTGTATATGGAGTTGTCGGATTTTGACATTGAGAAGCTAATTCGATGAAGATATTGTGTTATCTTCGAATGCCAAGCATGTGGTGCTTGCTTAAGGCCGTAGAGTGGCTTCTTTAATCGACACACTACTTTTGGATGGGTGCTCGATGTGAAGCCAGGTGGTTGTACCATGTACACCTCCTCTTCTAATTCAGCTTGAAGAAAGGCATTCTTGACATCCATTTGATGGAGGTGCCACCCTTTCGCTACAGCAAGTGCTATCACGGTCCGCACAATTGTCTTCTTTGCCACCGGGGCAAAGGTCTCTTCATAGTTGACTCCATGTGTTTGTGCGTATCCTTTTGCTACAAGTCGAGCTTTGTAGCGGTTGACGGAACCATCGACATGATACTTCAATTTCTATATCCATCTTCAGCCGATTGCCTTCTTGTGCGGTGAGTGGGGGATGAGATCCCATGTTTCATTTTTGCATAGTGCCTGCATCTCCTCGTTCATTGCTTCGACCCATGGTGGATCCTAGGCTGCTTCGGAGAAAATTTCCGGTTCTCGAACTACTACCACCTTCATCATAAAGGCATAGTGGTATGCCATATAGTTGTTGTAGCCGAATTGGCTAACTGGATTCTTCTCACGGCTCGAGTGACGGAGTTTCTGATTTGCCGATGTGAGTGCTTTCTTAACTCCGGGTGACCTCAGAAGAGGCACATCAAAGCCATCGAACTCACTATCTAGTGAGAGTGAGTTGATTCGTTGTCGCCAAATTGATCGTCTTCATATTCCCGCATTTTGGCCTTGCCTTTGTCCATCTTCATTCTTGGCCGAGATGTGCTTTGGTCACTTGGGGTCTCTTGTGGCCCACTGATCCTTGTCGTAATTGGACTTTCTTCGAACATATGCCTCAGTTGATCATCGTCTTATGTGTTGTCAAGGTCATTCGTAAATGGTTCGGAAGGATTCAGCTCGGGTTCGTACCATGATGTTGATCCTTCAAAGATGACATCTCTACTTACACGAACCTTCCAAGTAGAGGGGTTATAACACTTGTACCCCTTTTGCTCCAATGAGTATCCTACGAGGATACACTTCTCCGCTTATGATCGAGCTTCTGTCGCTTTTCATTGGGAATGTACACATATGCAAGTGAACTGAATATTCTTACATGGGATAGATCCGGCTACTTCCCATAGTACTTTTCATGTGGGGTAACCTCATGCACACCGTATGTTGTGCACCGGTTCATGAGGTAGACGACAGTATTTGTTGCTTCGGCCCAAGCCCAATATGACTTTGGCATATTCTTTTCGTTCATCATGACCCATGCTACTTCGAGGATGTTTCGATTTTTGTGTTCGGGCACTCCGTTTTGTTCGAGTTTATGTCGACACAAAAACTCTCACCGAATTCCTGCTTTCCAGAGAAAAGCCGAAAATTCGTCAAAGAAGTACTCTTTTCCGCCATCCGACCGAAGACATCGTACATGATGGCCAGTTGTCTTTTCGACTTCGCTTTTGAATTTCTGGAAGTGTCAGAACACTTCTCTCTTTTGCCGCATGGGGTAGATCCATGTGTGCCTGGAGAAGTCGTTGATAAAGGCCACGTTGTCCGCCGAATGTAGCCGTTTGAGTTGGTTCCCATACATCAGAATAAATTACGTCGAGTACGCCTTTTCTCAAGTTCCTCTCTTTTGGGAACGGGTGTCGGTGTTGCCTCCCAAATTGGCAGGCTACACATACGCCTTCAATCTCCTTCTCTTTGAAGCTAGGGAGCTCGATGACGACTCCTTTCGATTGCATTGCCTTGAGTTGATTGAGATTGATGTGGTCAATCCTCTTGTGGCACAACTCTATGTATGTGTTGACTTTGGTGCCTTTTGCCAACATGGCCGATTTCATCTCCTGCGAATCGAGAATGAACATTCGACCTTCCCTTCGACTGTGAGCGATGAGTCGACCCTCTTTTTCGATGAAGAAATTGCCTTGGTTAAATCGAACTTCCATGCCTTGCTCCACCATTTGGCCAACTGAAGATCAAATTCTTCGTGATGGTTGGTACATGCAAGACATTCTTAATGTAAGTTTGGTTACCTTCTTTGGCAATTGGAACATTGCCGATGTGCCGAATCGGATGAGTAGTGTCATCTCCGGTTTCCACATAGCCGGGTCCATTCAGCTCTCGAAGGTCTCAGAACCATTCTTGATGAGACATCATATGGTTCAAAGAATTGGAGTCAACAAACCATACATCTTCCGGAACAGAGGAACTTGTCGAAGTAGAGGCTGGCATAGAATATGCTCTATGTCTCATCACGAACATTCCACCATGGTCGTCATAGTCAGAATTTGTGGCGCACTTGGTTAGTTGTTGGCATGTGGAAGCTGACTCACGCTTCTTCTTTCGGCACTCTTCTTCATGGTGGCCGATTTTGCCGCAATATACGCATTCGATAGAGGTTTGTCGGCTCGGGCAGGAATGGAAGTTCCCCCTTCTTCCGAAGGTTCCTCGTTGGTTTCCGTCTTGTTGCCAAATTTAGGAGTTGTTTTCATATGTCGAACCTCATCCACCTCGTCCTTGGTTGAATCGGCCTCTTGCTCGGCCACATCCTCTTCCTCCATTCGAATGTGTGTAGAGCATGTGGCCTTCCGAGGCATTGCTCCTTGTTCAAACATGGTTTTCTTCAACCAACAACATGGATTGAATATCGAAGAAAGAGGGAGAATTCGCTTGTGCTAGTATGGCGGTCCTCATCGTGCCAAACCGTGGTGCAAGGCCCCCGAGGCATATTTGCACCATCTCATCATCCTCCACATTCACGCTTATTGAGCCAATGAATCACAAAGCTCCTTGATCTTCAAGGTGTAGCTTGTGATGGACCTGTCTCTTTATTGAATGTTGTTCAACTCTTGGAGAAGTTGACGCTTTTCGTGCAGTTGTGTTGGCCGCAAAAATCTTCCTAAGATTCTCCCATGCTTCCTTCAGCGTCTTGGCTTCTCGAATGTAGCCAAGCATGTGGTCATGAACACTTGTCGCCAAGAAATACATTACTCGACTCGCCATTGCTCCCATGTTGAGTAGTCAGTGTCCTTTGGGTCGGGTTGATTTTCTTGTGCTCCTTTGATGTAGCTCCAATAGGCTTGGCCGAGACAACACAAACGGATGGACTAGATCGAGCTATCAAACCACTCTAATACCATGTAAAGAATCGGGCATGATTCTGTGCAGTGGAAGAGATGTGTGTTATGTGTGTGTGTGTGTGTGTGTGTGTGTGTGTGTGTGTGTGTGTGGAAAGAGGAGAAGAGGAGAGAAACACAAGATAGACAAGACAAAAGAAAAAATGAAGTACTCAAGATTGTATATTAACAAGGAGAATATGAATTAAAAAATGTAGCATTACAAGGGAGGACAATCGACACCTTATGAAGAAGGAGGAGGGTGCTTTATATAAGGTCACCCTCTCTCTTCATTAAATCCACTACAACAACCACTCTCTCTTGGGGAATGTGAAGACTCCTTAGTTATGTGT
Organism: Azolla caroliniana; assembly: GCF_043228905.1. Lineage (NCBI taxonomy): Eukaryota > Viridiplantae > Streptophyta > Polypodiopsida > Salviniales > Salviniaceae > Azolla > Azolla caroliniana. Next base: position 8,721,823 of record NW_028230439.1, on the reverse strand, counting down.
CATAGAATATGATTCTATGACACATACGTAATGTGTAGAGAGTAGTGGTGTGACTTTTGACCTTTGAGGGCTCATAGATTCTCAAAGGGTGTGTTCACACACAAGGCTAGGTTGAGCTTTATTCTCAACAGTTGCCAATGCTTCAATGATCTCCTTGAGTAGAGAGTCCCCATGTAGCATGCATGTTGCAAAGATATGGAATTGATCTGCCTTTAAGAAACATTGGGGTTGTTGAGCATAGTCATCATCCCTTAGCTAGAGCTCAAATTCCAACTGTCGAGAAAGTTTCATCACCCTCCATGTGTTGTTTTCTAGGACAAAATAATATTTTGAAGTCATAATCAACTAAAAAAGCGAACCGAGGAGTATGGTCCCGACTCAATGTTCAAGTGGTTGAGAAGTACGGTGAATTCTTGTGATGTCAGAGATTTAATGGAAGTGTCAAAATCCCCTTTCCAATTTGTATTCGCTCAATGCGCAGTAGGAATTCCCATCTTGTATGATAAGATGGTATTGGAGTTCCTTGGGTAGTGCAAATAGTGACATAATCGGCATGTGTTGAATGCCTTCATTTTTTTATACTCAAGGTGGGGTTCAGAAATACGTTTGACATTTAAAAGGCACAATCTCTAGGTAATTCTCCTTGGGGAGAATTTTAGGAGGTTGACGTGAGGAGTTTGGGTTGTACAGATTTGCAATGCATTGCAATACATGTGGAATCTATAAGGGGCACTCTATGCCTATTGTGGTGGGTCAATATGATATTCTATCCCTATTCATTTAATACATTAGAGTAACCTTGTGCATGTACACATGCTTATATGATTTTAAAGGGCAACGCTTACTATTTTTACTTATATGATTTTAAAGGGCAACGCTTCACTATTTTTATAGTACGAGAAGCTTATCCTAAAGAATAGAGAAAATAAAACCATTTTGTGTCTTATTACATAATACTTTTTACTAAGAAACTAGGTTGACATATTTTATTGAACCAAACTATGATTTACCAATTGGTACACAATGTCATTTGCATTTAAGCTACAAGAGTTTATCAGAATGTTGACTCTACATTTCAAGTTAGAAGCCAAAATGATGATGTCATGCCTTATGACTTAAGAGTTTAGATGACAATGGTTTGCGAGAAATAGATGTAGGAGTAAATTCATGAGAAACTATGCATAGTTTCAAGAAGATATCCCAAGGTTTTCTGTTATAATCTCCAACAATCGCATTAACATTGTATCTATTTGCAATGACTTTTGCAATGAGCCACACAAATGGGACATTCATTCGTCCATGACTCGAAATATCATAATCAGAATCCTGATCGTGGAGACCACGGACACAATAGAGATGGTACGTTGTTTTGGGGTTTGGGATCGTGAAGGTCAGTCAGCCTAATTATTTATTATCCTATGGATCGTACAGAAATGCATATGTATGTACAGCGTGAAGTAATGTGCTGAAATGATGTAGAAATGTAGTACATAACAATATGGTTATGGTTTGAAGTACATACATTGATACATAGCAACCACTCAACAACACGATGATGAGGAGGAAGGATATTATTTATTGATTGGAGGTCAAAGTGCTACTATTATTTTACACACAAACACACACATATAAATACATATACATGTTGCGGCTCCTTTGCAACAAACACCCAAATACCTCCAGACATACACACACACACACACACAACAATGGCTTCTGCTGCTCATGCACTCATGTCTCTCATCAGAATGGTGATGGTGGCTTGCTTCTTCTTCGTCGTCTGTGTGCAAGCCCATCCTCAGCATGGCTTCTGCACCAGGACGCATGGCACCGCCAAGGGCTGCCCCACACCCCCAACCTTCGACGCCATCAACCTCACGGCCTTCGCGGGCAGTTGGTTCCAGATCGGTATCAGCGCCAGGTCCCAGTTCAGGGACCAACCCGGCTCCGTTTGCGCCCGCGCCAAGTACGAGCTAAGGGGCCACTCCCCTTCACACCAAACCCTCTTCTCCGTCCTCAACAGTGCCCTCTCCATCCTCCGCCCCGCTGGTGTGGCTGACATCTATTATGCCGGCACCACCTCCTTCGGCGTCTGTAACTCTGCCCGAAGCTCGTGCCACGTCATCGGCCACATCAATGACCATGCTCTTGAATTGCTCAAGGATCACCCCGCATTGTTGAAGAACGTGACGGACGCCGCTAAAATTGGAGAGGCAGCACTAGATTCTGCGGCCGGGAGGATCGGCCACATTCAAGGCTATCTCAACCAGTTGAGTCAAGCCAATTACACGGTAAGTCTAGCAAACACCACAGAGAAGATGGAGGTAAATGCAGAGAAGCTTAAGGCGGAGGATGCTGGAGCTTTGCGGCTTGCAGGGAAGCTTCTGGAGGATGCGGGGAGGAAGGTCGAGGCAATGCCATCAATGAAGGCGGTGGGGAAGAAGATAAGGCTAGCAGGGAAAGAGCTGGTGAAGAGCGCGAAGAATATCGAGAAGGGTGCGATACAGCTGCGGAAGACGGCACGGTCGCTGGCCAAAGGCAACGGTAGATCGATCACGGTAGCACAAGGCGCCAAAGCGTACAAGGTGGAAGGCGAGGGAGTGCAAATTAAGGGAGGCAAGCTACAGGTGAAAGTGAAGGGGGAAGTGATTATGAAGCCATATTGGGTGCTGGCAGTGGACAGCCACAACGAAGCCGCGCTCGTGTATTCGTGCGTGAATGACAGCGATGGCAACATAGCAGAGAAATCCATCTTCATCATCGCCCGGTCGTGGAAACCCGACCCTTCGGTAGTGGAGGGTTTCCTGTCACTGGCCCAGTCATATGGCATCTCTTCAGACTGCGAGGATTCATTCTCCATGACCGTCCAGCGCGGTGGCTCATGCGGCCTTCCTCCCCATTCCATGTAATGTAGAAGGAAGAAGAAGGAATGAAGTTCTCCTTCTCCTCATGGCTTTCAATAATAATAATAATAATGATGATGGTGACCGGCTCCTTTGTTCCTTTTTGAACACTTGTATAAGCTCAATGCGATTCCTAACTCATAACCTCAATAGCTTCATAAACCACTACAGACATATTACCTACTATTAGTCTCCGCATCCCATCCCACACTGCTTTTGTATCAAGAAATGTCATGTTTCCTTTGCTATCCCTGGGTGTTATCATCTTTTTATTGCAGGAATTCTATCTTTTATTGCGTTGGTATTGGAATTCTTCTACAAACTCTTGGGTGTGTGTAGGAGTGTAAGAGACACAGAAGAAGCAGACACAAGAAGTACAAACACAACACTCGTATAGAGAAGACAATGGCTGGAATGGCTCTCTCTATTGATGAATAATGCTAAAACTTAAGTAAGAGCTGAAATATATCCCTAAGTATTAAGTACCACCAGATATGAGTGAATGATGTATGTGGTAACGTGGGGAAAAAACCTCTAGCCAACACTAGAGTAAAAAGTGCCCATGTATAGGCAAAAGGTTCACATCAAAGCTACTCGAGGAACACATAAGTGTAACAAACCCCCCTGGAGCGAATGATGTGAACACATACAGGGAGTAACAAACCAACCCCAACAAGGCAACAAGGCAATAAGCCTAAAGCTTTACGAAAAGCTTCAAACTTTTTTTCGTGGAAGAACTTTGGTGAATATGTCTACCACATTATTTTGTGTCGGCACATATACCAAATCAATATCTCCAGCATGAAGGCGCTCTCTCACATAGTGATAATGCACCTCAATATGTTTGGTCAGTGCATGAATCGACTCAATTGGGAAACTGCATACTGTATATCCAACCTTGTATTGCTTGCATATATAAGACATCCCACAACTTGCTATAAAGAGAAGTATCAAATGCATAATTGGAATCCTCAACTGAGAACCTAAATACTGTCTCCACAAGTGTAGAGACCGGCTTGTCAAAACGTTGAAGTAGTTTTTAAACATACTTTCCTTGATGCATAATCAGTCCCCCTCAATAGATACAAACTAGATGCCAAGATAGTAGCTCAGAAGATCAAGATAAGTGTGTCATCAAAAGTACGTTGCACATCAGCCATAAGAATGTCAAGTTTTGCATGACATGACCCATCCAAGAGTATGCCATCAACATAAAGAACAAGCACTGTAAGATCAGCCCCATCTTTGCGTAGATAAAGTGTGCTTTCAATTGGACTACATGTGAAGCCAAGAGCAATCAAGTGCTTATGGATTTTTTCATACCATGCACGTGGAGCTTGCTTGAGACCATACAAGGCTTTATGCACGCGACAAACCATATGCTCTTTCCCTTTCATAGAAAATCCAGGAGGTTGATTCACATAAACCTCTTCTTGCAAATCACCATTCAAGAAAGTTGCTTTTATGTCGAACTGGTGCACTTCCAACCTCTTTGGGTAGCCAATGCAACCACGGTACGAATGGTAGTCATGTGTGAAGTAGGTGCAAAAATTTCTCATAATCAATGCCATATTGTTGTGCATATCCTTTGGCAACAAATGTAGCTTTGTAGCGATCAATGCTACCATCAAACTTTCGTTTAATCTTGAAAACCCACTTAGTACCAATGACATTCTTTCCTTTTGGCAATTCACACAACTCCCAAGTAGCATTCTTATGTATGGAATCCATTTCTGATTGCATAGCACTCATCCAATGTGGATCATCACATGCATCTTCAAAAGTAAGTGGCTCCTCGTTACATGCTGTTGCAACAAGAGAATAATCCACAAAATTACTGGATGCATGGCGGGAGCTTGATCTTGTTCTACCAAGTACTACCATGTAAAGGTGCACTCAATTTGTTGCCTTGCAAAGTTTGTTTCCACAACTTTGGCATTGCTTGTTCACTCTTGATAGACATGCGCTCATTATGTAATACATCTTCAATATGTACATCATGCATGGGCTGAATTTCATGCCCATTTTCAGCCATGTTTGGTTGGAAATTTCGTGCATTTTCAGCACTTATTTACTGGAAATTTTCAGCCCTTTGAAGCTCACTTAGCTGTTCTACATGTCCATAGTCAACCTCACCACTTTGGAACAAAGGCATGACGTATCAAACACATCTTGTGAGCTAATTGTTGGCTGGTTTTTGCATTCAAGAAAAGGGAAAGCTCAATTTTCAGCAAATACCACATCTCGACTCACAATAATTGTGTCTGTCAATGGATGGTACAAACCATATCCCTTACTTTCAGCACTATAACAAACAAATATGCATTTCTTTGCCTTGTCATCAAGTTTGTGACGTTGTTGTGATGGCACAAGAGCTTATGCCAAACAACTAGACACACACATATGACTGACAATAGGTTTATGTCCATTCCAAGCCTCATAAGGAGTAATGACTCTCAATGCTTTTGTAGGGCAACGATTCAACACATAATTTGCACACATAATTGCTTCCATCCAAAACTTGTTAGGAAGATGCTTTCCTTTAACCATCCATCATGCCATCTCCAAGAGTGTTCTATTTTTGTGCTCTGCAACACCATTTTGCTGAGGTGTATATGACATAGTACATTGATGTGAAATAACTCTTTCACAAAGAAAAGCATTAAACTCTTGTGACATGTATTCACCGCCATGATTCGTGCGTAGAGTCAAGAACTTATTTCCAGAAACATTTTCAGCCATAGCTAAAAATGATTTGAAGCAACAAAATACCTCACTCTTTGCTTTCATAGGATGCATCCATGTATGCCGAGTAGCATCATCAATGAAGGTAACAAAATATACATGCTTTCCAAAAGATGGAGTCTTCACGGGACCACACACATCACTATGAACAACCAGTAATTTTCTTGTAGTGTGTGTAGTCATCTTTTGGAAAAGAAGCACGATGCATTTTTCCAAGAATGCAACCTTCACATGCATGCTTTTCAATGGACTCAAGTGTAGGCAACCCAAAAACCATATCCTTAGTTTACAAGTGGAGCAAACTATTGAAGTTCAAGTGACCAAAACGAGCATGCCGAAAGCTCCATTTCAGCCATGGAAGAAGTATGGACAGCCAAGGCATTTAGGGCCGCCCTCTTGTATGTATCCAAGAGATATAAGAAATTGCATAATGTACTAGACATCATGATAACATCACCATCGCTGAAACCATGAACCATACACTTATCATCAACAAAATGTACATGAAGTCCAACTTTTGCAATCAAAGGAACCAAAATTAAGTTCTTCTTGATACCGGCCACATACAATACATTCTTCAAGATGACAACACCTCCATTTGCAATCGTACGCTCAATTTCTCCTACTCGAATGACATGATAAGAGGCATTGTTTGCACGCACCACATTGTTGAGCGGGACAAGCTGAACATGATCTGAATCAACTGAATAAGCAAGAGCCGGATTGTAAACTGGAACGAAGAACCGGATCAGTGTCCGGATAGGTATCTGGAACAAAGAGCCGGAGTGGCATCCGGAACCAAGAGCCGCATCGGTGTCCAGAGTAGGGAACCAGATCAGTATCCTGATCAATGTGTAATCGGTAGGCCGTTAGAGGCCTATGGTCCTAACATATTAGATAGGCATATTTTTTGGGAGTTTGTGTCATCACTCATTTATGAGAATTGAAGTACATGTCAGTACTTCTGTCAATTCTTTTAAGGACTTGCATAAAAGTGCTCACAGAGGACATTGTATGTACAAAGTATTTATTGAATATGTAGTTTTTGTGTGTTCTAGTCTCTCTATCTCCCTCGCATACTCTCTGTGTGTTTCAAGCTTTCTATTAAACTTGCATAATATATATTTCTGTTGCTATCCGACGAGGTTGGTTGTGTCTATATGGTAACTGAGCGCAAGGGTTGAGAATCCCCTGCTGCTGACCGAAAGAGCTTAGGGCAAACCAATACCTAGCTTCCGGTAAAGATTCTACTAAAGAACTGAAAGAAAGAAGCAAAGAATGGATAGAAGCATGGCAAGCTTGCTTCCTACAGAAAAGCTTGACCGGAGCAACTATGCATCTTGGTCACACAAGATGCACCAGTACTTGTTGGGACACGGGTACTAGCAAATGAAGCAGCACTGGAGCCGGCACACAAGGACTTCCCGGTATGGGAACAAGTAGTGAGCAAAGTGTTGTACTGCCTCATGTCTTGTGTGTACGATCAAATGATCGGCTATATCAGAGATGCGAAAACGAAGAAGGAAGCTTGGGAAAATCTTAAAAAGATTTTCGCCGCCAGTACCACGGCCTAGAAGTTGAGCTCAACAACATCCAGCAAAGGGACATGTTGGTTATAGATTACACCACCAAGATAAAGGAGATCTACGATGCTTTGGGGTCCATCAATGTGACGGTGGACAAAGATGAAATGGTAAAGATTTGTCTCTGTGGTCTAGCGCAAAAGTACGGGCCAATCCGAACAACGATATGCTCCCGGGAGAAGCCACTATCCTTCTTCTACTTACAATTGATGCTAATGGTCAAAGAAAACCATGCGAGTGGGTCGAGGACGACTCAATTCGACAGCCGAATGCTGTACACAGGGGTGAATTGGCCCCATGGGCGTGGGGGGTGAGGTGGATCAGCAATGGTGACGACCGAAAAGAGCAAACAATGAGGCATAACCGACATGCCAAAAATAATTCCCAACCCTCCACGAGCAGGGGGAGTCAAGGTGGGTCAAGTTGGCGCTAAAAACCGGTAATCGAAGGTTGACACGGAATACTGATATTATGGGAAGGAAGGCCACAAGGAGAGAGAATGCGGGAAGAAATGAGCCAATTCAGAAAAATCCAGATCTGGCAAGGCCTAGCAAGGGATCCGGCAAAGGTCGCACTATGCCGATCTCGTATAGTGAGGCGACCGACTGGTGCCATCGTGATTCTGCACTTGCCTCAATTACAACCAAGCATCCCGACTTGGATCGATGACCCAACACTCCTTGGAGGTCCACTTGATTTGACTCATTGGAATTGATTTATATTCTAGACTCAAGTTTCTTTAGTATTATTGTTATTAGGGATTTATATGCAAACCATGTAATGTATTGTATGCACACCATATAATGCACATCCAAAGCTTCTCTACATGTGTGCCACATGGCCAACATGCTTTTATATAACGTACATGCACATGCTTCTCTAGGGGTGTACCACATGGCAATATGTAAAATCATCCATTTAGTATAAGAGGGAGAGGGTTATTATCATGAGGGGGAACAATCAAAGAGTCATATTTTGTAAAAGTTTTTTTTTTCCTTCTCGAAGAAATAGAGATTTTCTATTTGGCATTCTTTCTTCTTCTATGTTTGAGGGTTAGCTGTGTAGGGTGTTTTATTCATAACTCTCAATTTTGATGTTTGTTTTCAACTGTCTATACTCGTTGGAAAGCTTATTCCAAGGGCTTTCGAACTTGTGTCATATCAGTGAAACGATACAAGGTTTTTTGTCTTCACGGGTAGGTTTTTTTGTTCTTCCTATCATAGAAGAGCTTTAGACGCAAGATGTCAATTGGGAGGCATTCTGTCATGATCTGCTTCGTGTTTTCAATTATACTGATTCCACCAAGATGACCTAACGTGCATTTGAAGCTTGGGTGGGGTCAGACAAGAAGCATGGGTCAGTTCTAAAGACCCTTGTTGATTTTGAAGCAAAGTTTCGACAACTCTCAGTTCAGGAGCAAACTTTGCTTGAACTAGAGAAGGTGGTTCTCTTCCTTCGCTCAGTTCCCTATGTGGATATGGTAGAGCTAGGGAAACTTATGGAATCAGGTTAGTTAGAAACAAGTTGGGAGGACTGGAGCTGAATTCGGTCCATCTATCTTTGATATTAGAAAAGATGGACATGGTTGGACTTGAAGGGCCTTGGAAATGTTACTCTGACCTCCTCTCTGAGTAAAAAGGAACAGGGATCTAGGTATTTATGGAAAAAACACAACCAAGTGACGTGGATAAGCAGGTGAAGCTATTCATGGAGTGGAAGATTTCTTCCATGTCGAAGGTGCAACATCAGCCACAAGTGCAACAAACTCTTCCGACTAGGTATTTTCGATGCTTATGGTGTGACAGATTGGAGCATTGAAGATCAGAGTGTGTGGAGCATTAGGAGGCTATGCAGAAGAACCTCATATTCTACAAGGATCGGTTGATCCACTGATCTGTGACTGGACAACCACTGAAGACAAATTTTGGGCGAGGAGGAATGAAAAAGCTCTTGGAGGAAGAAGAGCTTTGACATGCACAAGCTATTTTCCATTCTACTTCAACCGTAGGTTGACTAATTGAAATGCCAAAGCAAGAACCAACTATTCAGACTATTTGCATTGAAGATGGTTGTCAAAGGACTGACTGGAGTGATCCAACTATTCCCACTGATTATGATGTGATGGTAGAGGAGAAGAGGAGACTGTCACGAGTACAAGATATACACAAGAGAGTAGTAGAAGATAATCAAAGGGATGAGTTGATTAATTGAAAGACTCCGTACTGGTGTTGTTCACCTTGATTATAATCTAGGTGAACGCACATATTTATACAAGTTCTGAGATTGAATATCTCTAGAATATACCTAAGAAATATCTCTAGAATATACCCGAGAAATATCTCTAGAATATACTTGTCTAGAATATACCATAGAACATTTCTAGTATATACTAAACAATAGAATATTCTATATACTCAACTATATAATATTAACCATATACTTTACATATAACTTAAGGGTTTCCAAAAGGTTTATCTAATATGTGTTGGGAACTCGACGTTCCTTATGTCCGACGCTCGGCCACAACCGAGATTATTTACATACACAGAAAACAGGTAATGAAAACGCGACACAAAAGAGGAGAAGAAGAGGAGAAATGGTACACAGGAGGTATACGTGGAAAACCACAAAATAGGGGAAAAAACCACGGCAGCCCACAAGCTGCAAACTGTCACTATGCAGAAATATACAACAGTGAGATCACTGAGGCAACGACCTCGTGTTCTCAGATCTTCGCCACAGGCGGCGGTTACAACAGAGGCAACGACCTCGTCTCTCTCTCTCTCTCTCTCTCTCTCTCTGTACAGTTACGCGATCTAATTTCTTCTTGCACCAACAAGGAAGAATAATAATCACACACATAACTAAAATTTTGCCCTAAGTCATATTTATACTAATATGACTTTTCGGCTATTTACAAATGTAGCCTTGATGGGCTCCATCCGACTCTCCGCAGTCGGGTACTCCTCATCCGGTTCATACCGGGCCTGTACCATCCGACTCTCCCAGAAGTCGGGTTCTCCTCATCCGGTTCATACCGGGCCTGTACCATCCGACTCTCCCAGAAGTCGGGTTCTCCTCATCCGGTTCATACCGGGCCTGTACCATCCGACTCTCCCAGAAGTCGGGTACTCCTCATCCGGTTCATACCGGGCCTGCACCATCCGACTCTCCGAAGTCGGGTACTCCTCATCCGGTTCATACCGGGCCTGCACCATCCGACTCTCCGAAGTCGGGTTCTCCTCATCCGGTTCATACCGGGCCTGCACCATCCGGAGAGACCTGTCTACCAACAATATGAAGTATTGGGTGTGTTATAGGTTAGAGGTTCGAGTCTATGACATTATCTCCCCTCCTACGCCGCCTTCCCAAACCCTTCGCCGGTTTGTGAGGATATCGGAGATGAAAATCTTGAACCACCTTCGGGGCATTTTATAAATTCTTTGCGGGTTCCCATGTGGTGTCAGACAAGGGGTAACCTTTCCACAAGACGAGGTATTGCAGGTGCTGACGGTGCAAACGTGAGTCAAGTATTTGGTTGACCTCGTATTCCTCGCTTGTCGTCAATTGCATAGGTGGTGGTGCTGGTGGGGGGGGGGGGGCTTGGCATCCTGGGAGTTGCGAATCATAATGGGGCTCGAGGAGGGAGACATGAAAAACATCATGAATTCGGAAATGGGATGGAAAGGCCAACCGGAAGGCGACGAGATTGATGCGCTCAACTATACGGAATGGTCCCAACTTCTTGTAATCAAATTTCTCAAATGGATGGGTAGTAGAGATGTGTCGTCGTAACAACTAGACCATGTCGCCAACGACAAAGGGTGGAGTGCTAGAGCAATGACAATCAACGTATTTCTTGTATCGTTCACTAGCGAGACGAAGCTCCAAGGATAAATCATGATGTAGCTCTTCTAAAACGCGGGCTCCACCCTCTGCCGAAGAGTTCACAGAAGTGGTAGGGAGGGAAATGTTGAAGCGAGGATGTAAACTGTAAAAAGTAATGTGTGGAAGCAAGTATGAAGACCGAACAGAAGGAAGAAAAACTCAAGTTTAATGGAGAGTTGGAGCTTACGCAGTATACGGGGAGAGACATAGAGAGTGAGAGAGAGAAACACAAGAACTATATTCAACCTCTATTCACTACTCTGTATACATGTGTGTTCAATGAACACTTTTATACAAGTCCTAGAAGGACTGACAGAAGTACTGACAGTACTTCAATGCTCATTAAGAGCTCCTACACTAACTCCCAAATATATTCCTCATGGAATATCTTTCCTAACGGCCTCCCGGTTTACGCACCAATCCGGCTCTACCTACGCACCGATCTGCGTACCGGTTTACGCATTCGGCCCAACCGATCTGGTCCTCGGCTTCTTCAGCCGATCCGGCCGATGTTGAGCTTGTCTCTCAACATAAACCATAGTTTGCAAAGAATGGAGTGACGCCAGTTGATGCATGGACATAATTATTGTAGGCGAATTCTGCGAGTGAAAGTAAGTTGACCCAATCATCTTGTTGGTAACTAACTGAGCACCGAATTTATTGCTCAAGGATTTGGTTGACGCACTACATCTGACCGTCAGTCTGAGGGTGATAAGCGGAGGACAACTTGACGAAGATGCCTAAAGTTTGTAGTAGGCACTGTCAGAAGTGAGAGACAAATTGGGGTCCACGATCAGAGATGGCATCGTCGGGGAGGCCATGCAAATGAACCACATGATTGACGAGTAGATGCGTCATTCCTTCTTCGGAAATGGTTTTTGAGCATGGAGTGAAGTGAGCCATCTTTGTAAACCGATCAACAACGACCAACACCAAGTCATAGCTATTGACCAAGGGTAGATCGGTTATGAGGTCCATAGAGATAGAGGCCTAGGGGCAACTAGGGCATGGAAGCGGCTGGAGTAAGCCATATGGTCGATGATGAGCAACTTTGGAGCGAGTGCAAACCTCACAAATCTTGATGTATTATTTGACCAAATTCCATGGTTGTGGCGACCAATACCCTCGAGAGATTAGTTCGAAGGTTTTTGCAACTCCAAAGTGCCCTACAAGGGGGTCATCGTGGCATTCCCACAACACTCAAGTGCGACACGGGCCCTCCGGTACGTATAAGAGATGATCGCGGAATAACAAACCATCTTGTCTGGTGAAGTGGTCATGGTTTGTCCTTCTCGGTGTCTTGGAGGGATTTTGTAGACTATTTCGAATGTTGTTGGCGAATGCATCAGTCATGGATGCATCAGTGATCTGTTGAGGTAACGAATCATCTTGCAACATACAAGTGGAAAAAAGATGCAATTGGTCGGGTTTCAGCAAACAACGAGATTGTTGAGCATTAGCGGCATCCCCGGGGTGGATGGCAAATTCGGGTCGATGAGAAAGAGCATCGGCCATCCCATGTTGGCCACCAGGTCGAAATACAATCTCAAAATCATAGTCGGCGAGAAATGTCGACCAACGAGCCTGCCTTCGATTCAAAGTACAAGTAATGGAAAAATAAATTAAATTCTTATGATCAGTCACTACCTGGACATGGTGCTGTGCTCTGGCTAAATAGGGGTGCCATTCTTCAAAGGAGGCAATGATAACAGCAAGCTCCTTGTCGTATATTGGATAATTTATTTTGGATGTCGTGAATTTACAAGAGTAGTAAGCCACCGGGTGCATTATGTTGGAATAATCAGCCTGGGATAAAATGACGCCAATGACGAAGTCTGAGGCATCAATTTCGACATGGAAGGGTCTTGTGGGGTTGGCATGTAGGAGCACAGGGGCAATGGTGAATGTGTGTTTGAGAGAGTTGAACGCATTTTATGCCGGCAAGGTCCATAGAAAGGGAGTACCTTTGTGCGTGAGGGCGATAAGAGGATGGGCTAGAGTGGAAAACCCCTGGATGAAGTGATGGTAAAAATTGGCGAAGCCAAGGAAGGATTGTACATCTTTAAGTCAAGTTGGAGTCACCCACTCCCGAATGACCCTGAATGACGGAAACCTTCTTCATATCCCTTGCGATGCCATTGGGCGAGATGATGTAGCCCAAGAATTCAATCGAGGTACGGTCAAACTCGCATTTCTCACTTTTGGCATAAAGGTCGTGCTCCCAAAGTTTTGCAAGAACTAATTGCACTTGATAGGTGTGCTCTGCCATGTTTGGCGAAAAAATGGGAATATCATCCAGGTACATAACCACAAAATGATCGAGATATTCATGAAATATATCGTTCATCATATGTTGAAAAACAATTGGGGCATTAGTAAGACCAAAAGGCATTACCTTATATTCGAAATGCCCATATCGTGTTCGGAAGGCGGTTTTCCATTCATCATTGGGCTTGATGCAGACCAAATTGTACGCACCATGCAGATAAACTTTGGAGAAGACATGCATAGTGCGGAGCCAGTCGAGGAGTTCGGGGATCAGATAGCGGTTGCACACAGTGAGTTTGTTTAGACCCCAAATAGTCTACACATAAGCGTAGAGAGCCGTCCTTCTTCTTCATGAATAATATGGGGGCCCCGGCCAACAACTTAGAAGGTTGAATAAATCCTTTCACGAGGTTCTCATCGAGATACACTCGAAGGGCCTTTAGCTCTCCTACAGACAATGCATATAGAGAAACAAAGGGTGGAGACACGCCTTCTTGAAGATCGATGGGATAGTCGTAGAGCCGGTGTTCAGGCATACGATCTGCATTACGTTTCTCAAATACATCGGAGAAGTCTTTATACTTGTCAGGAATAGCGTGGAGTGTGTTAGAAGTAGCTCCACAAATGGCGAGTGGGTGATGAACTAAGGGTGGAGTAGCCGAGTCGGGATCAACCGTCTCCGAAGGATGTGAAACGGAATTGGCCTTCATAGTTGTGCACGAGCATCCTGGCTCATTAAATGTGATCGAGTGATTGCACCAATCCACTATTGGATTGTGCGCTTCCAGCCACGATAGTCCTAAGATGATCGCATGCCCAAAGGATGCGATGAGGTAAAAGGGGAGCTCCTCCTGGTGGGAGCCCACACGAAGCCCTAATGGGATTGTAATCTTGGTAATTACTCTTGATGAGAGGACACACCCATCAATGGCTTCAATAGGAATGGGTTTTGAGAGGCATATGGCGGGTAGTGCATGTGCTCGGGCGAATGCGACATCGATGTCGCAGTAGAGCCGACATATCCGAATCGGTAAAGCCTTCCATGAGGGGTTTACCGGAGCCGAATCGGAGGCACATACTCGAAGTTCCCTTCAAGTACCGGAGTATCCATTTTACCGCATTCCAGTGCTCTTTTCCGGGGTTGGTCATCAACCGACTCACCACTCTGATTGTGTAACCAATATCTGGTCGAGTACACACCATTGCGTGCATAAACCTCCCGACCGTAAAGGCATATGGAATCTTCATCATATCCGCCTTCTCTGCCTTTGTCTTCGGGGTTTGCTTACCGGATAATCTGCATTTTGCCGGGAGTGTCGATCCAACCGGTTTTGCTTCTAACATGTTAAACCGCTGACATACCTTTGTCACATACTTTTCCTTTGAGAACGACAATTGCTTCTTCGACCGGTCCCGGATGATGTGCATACCCAATATCTATCTTGCTGGACCTAAGTCTTTCACTGAGACGGTCCAGTCAAGGGCCGACAATCAACATGTCGTCCACGTATAGGAGCAATATCAGGAAATCTCCTCCATCAAATTTCTTCACAAACACATAGTGATCGGCCTACGTCTTGTGGTATCCTTGATCGGTCATGAAGGAGTCAAACTTCCGGTACCATTGCCGGGGAGCTTGCTTCAGTCCGTATAAACTCTTCTTCAGCCGGCACACCAAGTGCTCCTTCCCTTTCTTCTCAAATCCTTCCGGTTGATGCATGTAGCTCTCTTCTTCGACGTCTCCGTGTAGGAATGCCGTCTTGATGTCCAGTTCCTCTACCTCGAGGCCCATGCTTGCCGCTTTGCCCAATACCATCCGGACTGATGTCATCTTTACTACCGGGGCAAATATCTCATCGAAGTCCACTCCTTTCTTCTACTGGAAGCCCTTTACCACGATTCGGGCCTTATACCTTGGTGGATTTCCGACGTGTCTCGGTTTCAACTTGTACACCCACTTGTTCTGGAGTGCCCTCTTTCCTTTCGACAACTCCACCAATTTGTATGTGTGGTTCTCATGCAGGGAATCCATCTCATCGTGCATGGCACTCAACCACTTGCGGGTATGGGTGTCTCCCCTTGCTTCTTCAAAGCTTTCCTGCTCCCCCTCATCGGTCAGCAACACATGTTATGCATACCGAAATCTTTGGGGGGCTCTTCTCTCCCGGAGAGGATATCTCCGTCCATGGTTTCTGACTACCGGTTCCTCCATTTGTTCGTCATCCTCATCCGATTCAGGATTTTGTCCGGTTCCGGTGTCTTCTTCTTCTTCGGTCGGTTCGGTTTCCTGTCTGTATTGCTATGACCGTAGGATCGTGACAAGGAGTGCGAGCGAACTAGCACAACTATTGAGATGATATGGGAAGAGTAAGAAAAGAAATAAAGCAATGATGCAAGTGAAACTAAGGTGAGTAGGATTAGAGGTGACCAAGAGTAAAAGAGAATGAGAGAATGAGATGAAAGAAGAAGAGAAGAAGAGAAGAGTGAGTGAGAAAAGAGAAAAGAGAAAAGCTTAAGAAATTTTCATTAGAAAGACCTTGTGCAAACTAGTTTCGCTCTAGGTAGAGCTCATCAGTGCCAAGGTCATTTACAACAAGAGGGTAGGTTTATATAGGGGGAAGGAGAGAGAGAGAGAGAGAGAGAGAGAGAGAGAGAGAGAGAGAGAGAGAGAGAGAGAGAATAGGAGTTTAATGATGGGAGAGAGGGAAACGGGGAATTGTGATAGGTAATGGATTGGTTAGTGAAAGTGGGTTAGAGGGGGGTTATATGTATGTACATGATAAGTGATAGGTGGGGCTGGGTGTGGGGGTGGGATATAAAAGGCATATAGTATTAAGTGGGAGTTTTTATGGATTTATATTTAGTTTTGACGAGAAGGGAATGAATGGACTTAGACTTAGTCCAACATATGAAGGGTCGCGGTAGTTCGGATAGTTGGGGATGTGTGGCTAAATCTGCGTGGAGGTTTTCTAGCATGTCGTGAATTCCTAATCTAGGGGTATCTTTCGTATACCTAAGTTTGAAGATGACAGGTATAAGGGTACTTTTAGGTTTTCTACTAAATACTAGTGATTTCCTAGCGTTAAATGGCACCTTTTTATAATTCTCTAATATAAAAGAAAGGGGATACCCTCTCTTAACTAATCTATTAAAAAATAGTTTTTTCATTCGAAGGAAACCTAAGGGGGTACTTTCTCTAATTAGGTATCGTTTTAGTTCATTAATAATAAAATGACGTTTTAAGTGAAAGGGGTGAACTGACGAGAATGAGAGATATTGGTAGGCATTTTGGGGCTTTTGGTAGCAATTAAAGGAGAAATGTGAATTCTTTAGGTTAATCCATAAATCTAAGAACGGTAATCTAAAGGGAGAAGTGGTGATGGTAATTTTGATGCAGTTATTAGTGGAGGTGTTATAGAACTGGAGGTAATTTTCTAATTCGGGTTTAGTACCTGTCCATATCCCGAATGCATCATCTATATATCTAGTGAAATAAAAAAGATTAGGGTGTGATGGCTGGGAGTTCTCTAAGTGAGCTAAGAATAGGCATGCATAAACTACAGAAAAATTACTACCCATGGCTGTACCCTTGACTTGTTGATAGATCATGTCATCAAAGGATAGAAAGTGATATTCTAATGTGAGTGCGCTAAGTGTATAGATAAGGTTAGTTTTAGAAGATGAAAAATGTGGGGTAATCATTTTTCGTAAAGCTTGGAGTCCTAACCTAGGGGGTATGCTGGGATATAGAGATTCAACATCAAAGGTGAAGATAAAGCTATTAGGGGGTGGGTTGAGATGTTCTAAAGTCTGGACAAGGGAATGTGAGTCTTTCAAATATTGCTTTTGAAGGAGAAGGATAGGCATGAGTTGGTGGTGAAGCCATTTTGATGTTTGTTCAAAAAGGGAGTTATTGTATGAGCAAATAGGTCTAAAACCTATTGGGTTTTTATGGAGTTTTGGGAGGAAATAGATATTGCATACTTTGTACCCTTTTGAGGGTTTACGTAGTATGTAATTGGCTTCTATGTTGGATAGGGTACCAAGATGGTTATTAACAATGTTTTTCAATCTATAGGATAATTCCTCAAGTGGATAGTGGGAGACTTTTTTATATGTATTAGTATCAGAAAGGTGTTCTATAGCTTTGTTATAGTACGTGTCCTTATCCAGAACACACACTCCAACATTCTTGTCAGCAGGTAGGATTATGATTTTGTTGTTTTTCTTAAGAGATTGTAAGGCTAGTGATAAGTGAGGTGCAATCCTAGTGGGTTTTAATTTGAGTGTATGAAGTGTGTCCCTAAAGATAGTTTGGTGTTTAGATATAATGTTTTCTAAGGGAGTGTACTTAGTAGGAGGTTGCCAACTAGGGTTAGGTAGCTTAAAGGGATTTTGGGGCAAATTATCCACATCTTTAAAAAAATGTTTAAGTCGAAGGGTCCTACTTAGGCTATCAAATTCTTTAAGTAGGGTAGGGGATGATGGTGGAGAAGATGGGAGGATGTGTTTCAAACCTAGGCTAAGGAGTTGTGTCTCATGTTTAGAGAGGGAATAATTAGAGTGGTTGTGGATCCTACTAATTCTAGGTTTATTAAGGAGAGGTGTCCAAAATTTATTACGGGGTTTCCTACTATGGGTCTTTTTCACATATGGGGAGAAGGGAAAATTAGGTGTATGACGTCCTAACCACATGAAAGTATCTAAAGTAGAAGTAGGTCTATCGAGAAGGTAAAAGAGACGTTTCGTGGGATGTATGGCGTGCCGAAACTGTTTACTATCGCGTTTGGCACGCCTAGCTACACGTTTTTTGTCCTAACATTATTACATGGGAAAGTTTGTAGTTTTGTGGGAAGGGGCCGATTATTGTGAGTACGGATAGGTTGTTTTCTATGAGGGATTTCATATAAGTGTGGGGGAAATTTTGAGGGTGCGGTAGAATATTGAAATCTACTAGAAGTAGAAGGGGAGTTATGAGTAAAGAAGGGGGGGGTATGTGTAGGAAATGCATGAAAAGGGGGAGGGGTATAGTTTGGAAATAGGGAAACGTTGTGGGGGTTATTAGGGGGGAAATGCATAGGGGCATGGTTAAAAAATGGGGGAGGGGTATGAGGGGGGTTTATAGAAAATAAAGGGGGGGCATGCCTCAAATTTGTAGGAAGTAAGGAGGGGGGGGGAGGGGCGTGATTAGGGTTAAACGAATATGGGAAGTGAGAGGGTATGTTTGAAATTGTCTGCAGGGATGAGGTGGGGAGGAGAGGAGGAGGAGGAGGGCCGCGAGGGAAAGACGGAAGGTCGTTCGTGCCATGGCTTGCATGATCTCCTGCACAGCCGCCATGGGGATACACTTCTTGTCTTATGTTGGCACGTGTGCCGCTTCCAAAAGATGTACGGCCTTCGCATTGGATGGACCTCCCGTATCGACCCGTAGGATAATCACCGCCACAGCTCATGTAGCCGCCGTTATGGTGTGACAATCGTCCACCATCGCCGCACGTGTAGCCGCTATCGAAGTAAGATCTTCGCTCTCTATTGTATCCTTCCAATTCAAACCCTAAACCCTAAACCCTAAACCCGTCCATGGTTTCTGACTACCGGTTCCTCCATTTGTTCGTCATCCTCATCCGATTCAGGATTTTGTCCGGTTCCGGTGTCTTCTTCTTCTTCGGTCGGTTCGGTTTCCTGTCTGTATTCGGCCGGTTCGTCGAGTGTCATCTGGTTACCGACTAACATCGGGTTTTCAACCGGGTATATCCTTTTTTCCTCAAGCCGGTTTTCAATGCATGATCTGGAGTTTGTTACCTTCTTCTCCGACTCCCAGTCGGCAATGGTCCTGGCTTCCATGAAGACTATGTCTCGACTCCAGAACACCTTTCTGTCGACCAGATCCCACACCCGGTAACTGAACTCATCATTGCCGTATCCAAGGAATATGCATGGTCGGGACTACGGATCTAGTATTTCTCTCTTGTCCTTCGCCACATGCACGTATGCGAGACACCCAAACACCTTCAGATGCCGGTAAGACACATCCTTACCGGTCCATACTTTCTGCTGTGAGTCTCCATCCAAGGGTACTGAGGGTGATCTGTTTATCACATAGGTCGCCGTCGTCAGCGCCTCAGCCCAACACGTCTTGGGTAGCTTGGCATGTGCGAGCATGCTCTAGACTCTCTCCATTATGGTCCGGTTCATCCTTTTGGCCAACCTGTTTAGTTCAGGCGTCTTCGGCACGGTGAATTCGAGCCGGATTCCCTTCGACCGACAGTACTCCTCGAACTGCCCCTAATATTTGTCGAATACATGTGTATAATGGACGTATTCACATTATCCCGTTTTGGCCATTTCTGTAATTAGCATAAAGGGTAGTTGCCCTAAGTCAGTCACTATATATAGTGACCTTGTAACCTCTTTGTGGGGTTGGTTGTTGTATTGTTGCTTTATGAAATAAGAAACTCTTTTGTGTCTCTCTCTCTCTCTCTCTCTCTCTCTCTGTGCAACGACCTACATTCTGTCATACACAGGGAATAAACAGGAATCGAGTGCTTCAAGATCTTCCGCACAGACGACATTGCTTCCAACATCTGGTATCAGAGCCTGCACAGTAGTCGGTTCTTCAATCCGCTGTCGGCCGTCGTCTCTGCATTCGGTTCCCTGCGTCATTCGAAGAAGAGAGAAGAAGAAGAAAAACCAGGTTTGCATCTCATCGCGTTAGATCATCTTTGTTTGGAGTAAGCCAGCAGGTTGTACTCCGCTCCCCGTGATCGTAACCGCTCGAGGTGAAATCCCCTTGTGCAACCCTGACAACAACCCAAATTCATGCTTCATCTGGCTGATCGACATTCGGGAGGATCAGTCGGATCCGTCTCTCTCGTCGCTGCAGTCAACCGAAGCAAAATCGGTTCAGATAATCGGTTTTAATAATTGGTATTCGGCATATATATCCGAAACGAACCGGGCTCACTCCGACTCGGCAACATTCGGGAAGACCAGTCGGTTCTGTCCCTCAAGTTACCGGAGTCAATTCGAGCAAGTTCCGAAGCCGAACCGACTCGGGTTCAAATCCGACTAGAACGATATCGGGTGAGCCAACCGGCTGCACTCCAACAAGGTTCGTAGTCAACTCCGAACCGAGCTTCGTCAACTGAAACCGAATTTGATGGCATCAACATCCGGCTCGTCAGAAATGAGTCTACGAAAGTTCGATGGATCGAACTTCAACTTCTGGAAGGAACAAATGCAGGACTATCTCATAGTCAAGGGGCAGATCGATCCCATCGAAAATGAAGAACCTCCAGAAGGATACAAACCAATTGAGTGGCAGAAGCTGGACAGAATCGTCCGCGCCACGATTCGGATGCACCTATCGGAATCGGTATACTTTACGGTGCAATCGTGTACGACAGCATTCGAACTGTGGAAAACACTGTCGGACACTTACGAAAAGAAGGTCGCCGCAACAAAGATGTTTCTGATCCGGCGCCTCTACAACTTGCGGATGAAAGAATCCGATTCGGTTCAAGCACACCTCAATGAGTACGAAAGCATAAGCTCCCAAATCTCGTCACAGGGGACGGCAATCGAGGATGAGCTCAGAGCAATGATACTCATGAGCAGCCTTCCCTCATCATGGGAAACTTTCGTCACAACTGTGTGCAACGCGTCAACCACGGCTGTTAAATACTCCGAAGTCACGAGCGCAATCCTGACTGAAGCAGCTCGGAGAAAGTCTTTCGCCAAAGACTCAACAGACGACGCTTACGTAGTACAAGGTTCGACAGACCGATCGAACATACGAGGAAGAGATTCCTCACGGCCGCCGAACAATCAGCGAAGACGGAGCCAGTCACGGGATAACCGAATCTGCAACTATTGCAAGAAACCCGGACACATCAAGGCCGACTGCCGCGCACTCAAGAACAAGAACAACAAGAAGAGTGGCCGGCATGAGGAGGTCAACTACGTCAGCTTCTCAGCTGATGTGCTACCAGACGACCCGAATATACTATCAATCGAAAATCCAGTCGGATCAGAAGTTCTACTCACGACTGAAGAGTCAAGCACATGGCTCTTAGATTCGGGTGCGTCATTTCATGTGACTCCTCATCGGTCCCAATTTCGGCAATATACGATCCGTCACTCCGACTCAGTTCGGGTCGGCAACTCACAACACTGTGACATCATCGGAATCGGCACAGTAGAGCTCAACCTTGCAGGTGGCTCTACACTTGTACTCCACAATGTCCGACATGTACCCGAGCTCTCAAGGCCATTGATCTCAGTCGGACAACTGGATGAAGACGGCATTCGTGCCGGCTTTTCTTCGGGAGGGTGGACACTCCACAGGGGGAACCTCCTGCTTGCTAGAGGACCTAAGATACACTCATTGTATCCGCTACATGTTACGCTCAGAGAGGGTAACCTGTTTTTGGTGGATATTCCTGTGTCATCACTATGGCACCGAAGATTAGGACACCTCAGCAAGGCCGGCATCACGCACCTATCCAGAGCCGGATACATCCCCAAACTCTCCTTCTCGGACCATCAATTTTGCGAGCACTGCCAGTATGGCAAACAAGCAGCCGCATCACACCCGACATCAGCACCAAGAGAAACGAGACCTCTCGACTTAGTCCATTCGGACGTCTGTGGCCCAATGCCGCATCAGTCTCTAGGCGGTGCATCTTACTTCGTCAGTTTTATTGACGATTCGACTCGAAAGGTGTGGGCTTATCCGATTCGCACCAAAGATCGTGTCTTCTCGATCTTCTCAGATTGGCTCGCTATGGTAGAAAATCAAACCGACCGAAAGCTGAAATGCCTTCGGACAGACAATGGGGGAGAGTTCAAATCCGATGAATTCGTCAAATTCTGCCGACAACGCGGCATCCGACGTGAATTTACGGCACCACACAGTCCGGAGCAAAACGGGATTGCAGAGCGAATGAATCGGACAATCCAAGAACGGATAGTTTCCATGCTCCAACACTCCGGACTGTCGGATGGCTTCTGGGCAGAGGCTCTACTCACGGCAGTACACATAATCAATATGTCGCCAAGTAGACCTCTAGGACTTCAAATTCCTCAGGAACTATGGATCGGCAGAAAGCCGAATTACGACAAGCTGAGGATCTTCGGATGCGAGGCGTATGCCCTTATTCCGAAAGATGATCGCCGCAAACTTGCACCTCGGTCCAGGAAATGCATTTTCCTTGGATATGGATCCGACGGCGAAATGGGATACCGACTCTGGGACCCCGAACGCAGACAAATCGTTCGAAGTTCGGACGTTGTGTTCAACGAGTCGGCTATGAATCCATCTGTCGAAAAACCGATCGAAGTCCGAAGGGTAACATTTTCCGATGTGCCGACCCTTCAAGAAGGCCCCGCTCTCAACACACGGTCAGCTTCACGGGTAGCTGAACCTTACACTACCGACTCAGACAACTCTGACTCGGCACAGCCGAATGATTCGGTTTCGGACCATCCGACCTCGATACCCGATGCGACCAGTCCAATCCTACTTCGACGATCCGAGAGACTGTCGCAACCTCCGGAGAGATATTCTCCTGGAATTTTCTTCACCGACGCCGGCGAACCGACGTCTTACGAAGAAGCATCGACATCTGTCGATTCAGCCACCTGGCATCTGGCGATGGAGTCGGAAATGCACTCCATTCGGGCAAACAAGACTTGGGATTTGGTCGAATTACCGAGGAACCGACGTGCTCTTCCTTGCAAGTGGGTCTATCGACTAAAAGAGACGTCTGATTCGACCACCCCAAAGTACAAGGCCAGATTGGTTGCGAAGGGCTTCCGACAAGAATACGGCGTCGACTTCGACGAGATTTTTTCACCAGTGGTGAAAATGACAACCCTTCGTTTCCTACTCGGCGTAGTGGCAGCCGACAACTTGGAGCTGATTCAGCTAGATGTCAAAACAGCATTCCTCCATGGTGATCTTGACGAGGAAATTTATATGGAGCAGCCGAAAGGCTTCGTGGCCACCGGCCAAGAACATCTAGTCTGCCGACTCAGGAAGAGTCTATACGGCCTCAAACAGGCACCACGACAATGGTACAAGAAGTTCGACGACTTCATCCAATCGATCGGCTTCTCCAAAAGCGGTGAGGACCATTGTCTCTTCACCAACACAGCTCAAGATGGATCACCCATCTTCCTCATCATCTACGTGGACGACATGCTAATCTCTGGACGCCACGCGGGCGAACTCACCGATCTCATTCGGCAACTGCGGTTGAAGTTTGCCATGAAGGACCTCGGTCCGGCACGACACATCCTTGGCATGAAGATTAGTCGGCATCGCGATAAACGACATCTTTTTTTGTCTCAGACCGACTATATCGGACGTGTCTTGGAACGCTTCAACATGCAATCAGCCAAATCTGCTTCAACCCCACTCCCTATGAATCTTCGGCTCTCTCAGCGAGACTGCCCGACATCCGGTTCGGAGGGGGAAGATATGAAGTCGGTACCGTATGCACCGGCAGTCGGCTCCCTTATGTACCTGATGGTCGCGACACGGCCTGACATCTCTCATGCCGTAGGAGTCGTTAGCAGATTTATGCACAATCCTGGCCGATCGCATTGGAACGCAGTCAAGCATGTGTTCAGATATCTGGCTGGCACAAAAGATCACGGCATTCTTTTCGGTCCGAACCGAACCTCAGGCGTAGTCGGTTACACCGACTCGGACTTCGCCGGCTGTATAGACAGTCGGAAATCAACAACCGGATACTGCTTCAAATTCGGCAATGGAGCAATCTCGTGGAAGTCGAAACTTCAAGAGTGCACAGCAACCTCAACGACCGAAGCAGAATATGTAGCTGCGTCCGACGCAGCAAAAGAAGCTTTGTGGCTCGGTCGGCTGGCGCACACGTTTCGACAAGTCGACCATGACTCGGCTCCAGTTGTCTACAGCGACAGTCAAGGTGCTGTTGCCTTGTCGAAAAATCCGGTTCACCACAACGCCTCCAAACATATCGACGTTCGATATCACTTCGTTCGGGACTGCGTCATCTCAGGGAAAATCGGTCTAGAGAAAATATCCACAACCGACAATGTCGCAGATGGAATGACCAAATGTCTTTCGGCAGACCGTTTTCGGTCTCTTCGGCATCAGATGGGCGTAACGACAAACCAGTCCGGTTAGAGCCGGACACAGAGCAGAATGGTTCCCGACAACCGACATCAGTTCCTTAATGATCGGCTTCGACTGTTCCGACCCGACCAGTTCGGTCTTCTGCCTTCGGACCCTGCCGACTCAAACAAAGCTGATATGTCCGAGAACCTAAGTTTATACCTGTAATCTCAGATAACCCATGTATACGCCCATTACGGGGGAGTGTCGAATACATGTGTATAATGGACGTATTCACATTATCCCGTTTTGGCCATTTCTGTAATTAGCATAAAGGGTAGTTGCCCTAAGTCAGTCACTATATATAGTGACCTTGTAACCTCTTTGTGGGGTTGGTTGTTGTATTGTTGCTTTATGAAATAAGAAACTCTTTTGTGTCTCTCTCTCTCTCTCTCTCTCTCTCTCTCTGTGCAACGACCTACATTCTGTCATACACAGGGAATAAACAGGAATCGAGTGCTTCAAGATCTTCCGCACAGACGACATTGCTTCCAACAATATTCTCCTCCGTTATCTGCTCGAACCACTTTTAGCTTCCGGCCGGTTTCTCTTTCCACTCTCGCGTGGAGGTCCTTGAAGATGGATAACACTTGATCCTTCATCTTCAATGATAAGACCCACAACTTCCGGCTATGGTCATCTATGAACGTCACGAAGTACTGTGATCCAGCATGTGACTTCATGTCTACTTGAAACATATCGGTATGCACCAACTCTAGTGGTGCATTCCGTCTCATCGGTGGTCTTGACTGGAAGGAGGTGCGGTTTTGCATGCTGGCCAGGCAGTTGGTGCACTTCTCAAGTTGCACGTCCTTCACCGGGATGAGGTTGTCTTCGACAAGCCTCTTCATCCCCTTCTCACTCATGTGACACAGTCTTCTGTGCCATAGCTCACTGGCAGTGTCGGATGCTACATTCACTTCTTCCCAGCATATCCGGGCATTCATTAAGTAAAGTGTGTTGACCTTCCGGGCTCGAGCCACTATTAAGCTCCCTTTGCTAAACTTCATGACACCGTTCCGGATGCTACTTGTGTAGCCTTCATCATCGAGCCGACCGGCTGATATCAGGTTCAATCAAACCTCCGGAACGTGTCAGACATCCTTCAGCAACAACTTGCATCCGGTTGATCTCGTCAATAGCACATATCCTATGCCGATAATTCGGCATGTCCCTTCATTCTCCATCCAGACACAGCTGTGCTCACCGACTATGTAGGATGAGAAGCATTTCTGATCTTGGGTAAGGTGGAACGACACTCCGGAATCAACAACCCACATTGTCTCGTCGATGGCAAGGTTCAACTCACTCT
The DNA here is from genome assembly GCF_043228905.1 of Azolla caroliniana. Classification (NCBI taxonomy): domain Eukaryota; kingdom Viridiplantae; phylum Streptophyta; class Polypodiopsida; order Salviniales; family Salviniaceae; genus Azolla; species Azolla caroliniana. The sequence continues at coordinate 8,695,963 of NW_028230439.1, read as the reverse complement.
CCTCGGTGATGAGCAATAGTTTTTCTTCACTTGCCGCGATCGCCGTCATTCCCTTCCGGTCCGGCCCTCGCCGATCCAAACCGTTTTGGTCCGGTGACTTCTTCGAATCGGTACTATTGGTTCCCTTGTCTTTCCGGAAATGCCGACAGTTAGACTTCTGGAAGTGCCCTGGCTTGCCGCAATAGAAGCAAGTGGGCCTCCCCCTTGACTTTGACCGTGTCCCCGACTTTTCCCGGTTTTGGGGACTCCGATTCCTTTGTCTTCCGCGTTCCGATTCGGTAAGGAGGGCTTTGGCGTCGGAGATCACCTCCTTGTCTTTCCGACGCGCCTCTTGATCTAGCAAGCTCGACTTGACTCTTGCTAAGGATAGTTGTTTTCCTTCCGGCCCGGCGTTGCACGACGTGACAACTAACGTCTCCCAGCTATCTGGGAGGGAACCAAGCAGGAGTAGAGAAAGTACCTTATCGGTGAGAGGTATTTCCAATAATGTTGCTTGGTGTATCAGCCCCTGGAAGGCATTCATGTGCTCCGCCATACTGGAGTTGTCTTGGTACCGGAGCCTCACTAGCTTCCGAAATACCAAAACCCGATTAACGACATTCTTGTTTTAGAACATGATGCCAATCTTCTCCTTGAGTTCATGGGCCTTGCTCTCTTCTTTGAAGTTGTTGTATAAGCTCATGTCGATGAAGCACCGGATGTATGCCGTCATCTTCATGTGCATCTTATTCGGTCGCTTGTTCCCGAATTGAACCAACAACCAAAGATCTTTAACCACTAGCATGTCCCTCATCTTCGACTTCCACACAGAGTAGTTGGAGCCGGTGAGCTTGAACATGCCGCCGTAAGATTCTTCCATTTTCTGTGTTGTTTTCTTTGATACCAGTTCGAAGAGAAATGCACGGAATATCGCTCGGCGACAACCGAGTAGTAAATCACTTCTATAATAATCAAACACAAAAATGGGAAGTGGTGAGTCCACAAGAAAATGGCACAGGATGTTTACGTGGAAAACCCTAATAGGGAAAAAACCACACGAGCCCATAGACTCCGAACTCTGTTGTAACCGCCACTGTGCAAAGAAACAAAGCTCAAGGTCGTTGCCTCCGAACATGCAGAGACTGGGAGGCAACGATCTTGAGCTCTGTTTCTTTGCACAGTGGCGGTTACAACAGAGTATCGCTCTGTATCTCTCTCTCTCACTCACTCTTTGTACAACAGTTACAACAATATGACAATAACACAATCACACACCCATAACTAAAGTGATTGCCCTAAGTCATATTTATAGTTATATGAACTTAGGGCTATTTACAAATATAGCTTCAATGGGCTTATTCAAGGCATATTTACAAATCTATCTTCTCTTCCGGTTCTCACCGACTCTCTTTATTCATCACCAGATCCCATCCAGAGAGTCCGATTTCCCAATAGTAACTTCGTAGTTACCTAGATAGAATCTAGTTAGAAGTGTTGACTATAACGCCTTAAATAGGACCTTGTACTTCATTGCAATATTCTAGACCCTCCACTCCCAAGTACATTTAATATAGGACTTACAAGTTTGTACCTATATTCTACTCACACATGTGCACATTTGCACATGAGATGTATATATACCTCATTGTGGGTATTTTTGTTTTTGATGATGATAATGCTAATTTAATATAGAGTTAATCATCCCCCATGTGGTGTTGCTCATAAGTGTTAACTTCCTCCCTCTCTCTCTCTCTCTCTCTCTCTCTTCCTCTCACACACATACACACACATATCACTTAATCTTCCGCTTATCAACTAATCTCATAATTAGGTACTAATTAATCCTTGCTTAATTACTTAGCTAATTCTTAACAATTACATACCCCATATGCGGTTTGTATAACACATCCAATGTAACGGTTACATGACCATTATAAATAAGACCGTTACGCATTCTTGTACACATGCACATAGTTGTGCATGTGTCCATACACATACTCATCCTCACAGACTCATTTACTTTACACATACACATCAACCACATCATTACACATACCCTTATGGCTCCCTGTATATTCTTACGGGTAATGTTGGCCGGCAAGACCAAAGGGCCGGTTAGAGTCCAAAATGTGAAAGGGGTGTTTAATTAAGCATACAAAGTTGTTATTAATGAATATTATGTTATTTTGAGAAGCGAGCGGACAGACTCAGATTAGGTATGCCGATTCGGATCCGGACCAGATCGTTGCCGATTGCCGGTTGGCACCGGTTTGTAACTCAGTCGGAGACTTATAAAAGGACCCAACAAGAATGTAATCAGGGACAGATAATTAATAGAAGTCGTGTTGTTTTAAGTATTGGCTAGTGTCTATTTGGTTATCGTCTTGTGCTTAATATAATTAATCTTACGCATGTGTTACGATCATTAACAGTGCTGGTTAGTAACCGGTTAAGACCCATTTGATACTATGGTCCATCCATATCTCACCGTACCACCCTTTCGTGAAGTGTTCCATAGGGACACCCTATGTTAGGACTTGTCCAGCCTAAAAGATAACACAGTTTTTGGCGACCATGATTCTTGTAGTGAGCAGAGAACATCGGTGGATGGATGTCTTGACCGACTAACGACCAAGTCACCGAACGAGGAAGAAGACTTTCCCGAAAGACAACAAAGGCGGGAAGACTTTTAGCAAGCGGCTGAGGAGATCCGACATGATCGGTCTTTTCCCAGAGTGCTTCAGAGGGGCGCGGAAGAAGCACTTCAGTTCCAAAAACAACAACTTTCCGCCGAGGGCAGTAGTCTGACGAGCCTGCAAGAGGTAGAAGTGGGACTGCAGACGCTTGCCAGAGGCAACGGAGACTCAAAGGCATTCTCGACCTTAGAGTCGGAATCAAATAGTGAATAAAGCATTTAATCGAATTACAAAAGCAGGCACGATACTCCGCATGATCCGGAGGACGACGAATCAGACGGCTCATCAACACCACTCGGGGAGAAAGTGGAAAACCGCGTGCCAACACCACCCGTGGAGGAAGCAAAAAACCGCTCACCAACACCACCCGCAGAGCAAGAACTAAACCACACATCTCCGGTACAACCTCCCCCGAAGACTACACCATGTCGTACCCGTATCCAAAGTACCGGGATGACCCAGATGTGGAGGCGCACGTCTATGTGTTCCTACAAACATGGGAATCGAATCATGTGTCCCAAAGGCTGACCGAACCGGAAGCCGAAGGGTCAAAAATTGCCGAATTCGGTAGGACATTAGAGGGACCGATGGCCCTCTAGCACGCAAAGCACCTACCCGGAAGCTTTGCTATATTTGAGGCCTTGAAAATAAAATTCCTCAGACTATTCCATAGGCAAGTGGAACAACACAAACTAGTCCGTCAATTTTACACAACCCACCAAGAGGAGCAGGAGACAGTGCCCTAATTTATCATCTGATTTCAAACACTACATAGCCAGTTAACAAGGGCACCTCCGGAAGAGGAGGCAAAAGCGGTGTTTCTGGCCGCTCTACGGGAACCCCTCTGAACGATGTGCGGGGTACTAGATTTCCAAGCAAGCACAATGGATCAAGTCATCGATTGGGTGCTGGAAATGGATAAACATAGCTCCCTGATGACGATGGGAGCCCTATAGAGGGTCCTCCAAAATCAGGAGGATCTCAGGTTTCACTAGGTGTTGCAATTCATAATGTGTCTAAACCCGGGCCATTCTACGGTAGACTGCACAATGAAGACACAGTCTATAATCTGCCACTCACGGTGTCATGAACATTTTCGGCAAGAATGTGAAAATTGCGAGGAACATACAAAATCGAGTGTGGTTCTTCACACATGATATGAAACAATGATAGTAAATATACTATTTTAGATTAGTTTAATATCTTGGTACAAAAAGATGGAGGTCTTCAAGAGCATTCGAATACACTTTACCACATAAGAAATGGACAACTAACTGGCAAGCTATGTGGGTATAAAGTTTACGAAGAAGAAGAGAAAAAACAAAACTACGAGATATCCCACATTGCATAATAAGGACAAACTCCGGCATTCGGTGGAAGTCGAGATCCACTAGCTCCAAGAAGAACTCCGGCAAAAGAAGGACCGTGAGAACCGGGCCCGACGCGACGCCAAGTCAATCAGCGGCTGAAATAGAAAACGAAGGATTTTGACAGGTTGCACCAGGATCACAAGCACCTAGAGGTGAAACAAAAGAAATTGATGGTAGAAGGTGACACGTTTGGCTGTCTTCTCGGCCGTGGTCTCGGCCATTCGTCACTGCCACTCAACCGTTGTTCGGGCAATTGTCATTGTTCGACCACCACTCGGCTGTTGTCGGCCACTGTCCGGACAACAAGAGAAGATGCGGGATCTCCGGGATGAAGTCAACAGGATCGTAGCGGCATTGGCAGAAGAAAGGACCAAGGGAGTCGAGGCGGCAAAGATGTTGGCAAAAGTGGCAAAGGACAGAATAGAGCTTACCTAGCAACATCATGAGGAGATGGAACGAGCAAAGATGGCTTTGAACAGAGTTTAGACAACTTATCAGATGCATATGAGGTAGTATCAGGGACAAGCTGAGGCAACCACGATCCTCATAAAGCAATCAAAGGATGAAAAGCAGGCCATAGAGGATAAGTCAAAGATGGGAGTTGGCCCGTATTCGAGACATTGTACTGACATAGAGGGACCGGACGAAGAGGTTAGTTGAAGAAAGTTCAGTATAATGGTGGTCCAATTAGGCAAAGTAAGCAACTGAGTTACAAGTCCTACGATTAGATGCGGAGAACCGGCAGAAGGACGGTGATAACTTCTACAAACTGTATGCAGAAAGCGTTGTGACCATAAGGGATGAGTTATCAAATGACTTCCTGTCCTTGGCCGGAGAACAACTGGTGGCGGTGGGCCGACTGGTGGGATAGCTGGATGACGACCAGCTGGATACCCAACTCTAGTTCGAGCAATATGAACGGGAGAGAAGATGGCAAATGGCAGCTAGTAGAATGGCGACAATTAACATTAGTGACGAAGAGCAATCTCCGGAGTAGACACCGAACGTAGCCGAAACCGAAGGGAGCCAGTCAAATGTAGCTCAAGTGGAGAAGCCGAAGGTAGCCAAACCGTAAGAGCCAGTGCAAGCCGAACGACAGGAGGAGGAGGAGCCCAGAATAGATGAGCCGGAGACGGAAGCCCAGAAGTGACTGGAGCCAGAAAGGAGGAATAGGCCGGAGAGCAACAACAACAACAAGTAGCACAACAAACGGAGCAACTACCCGAAGAACCTCTAGAACCCTTGGACCAAAGCATTCTGGACATTTTGATGGACGATTGAAAAGGGCTAACCTTGGGTTTGACGTACAATGCACTATCCCACGGGCGTGCCATGTGTTGGCCGGCAAGACCAAAGGGCCGTTGAGAGTCCTGAATGTGAAAGGGGTATTTAATTAAGGATAGGGAGTTGTTATTAATAAATATTATGTTATTTTGAGAAGATAAATATTATGTTATTTTGAGAAGCGAGTGGACGGACCCAGAATCGGTATGCCGATTTGGATCCGGACCGGATCGTTGCCGGTTGCCGGTTGGCACCGGTTTGTAACTCAACTGGAGACCTATAAGAGGACCCGGCAAGAATGTAATCAGGGATGGATAATTAATAGAAGCGATGTTGTTTTAAGTATTGGTTAGTGTTTATTTGGTTACTGTCCTATGCTTAATATAATTAATCTTACGCTGTCGTGAAGATCCGTCACTACGCACGGATCGTGAGGCGGAACCGTCGGGGTTCTGGACCAGAAGGATTTAGAGTCGATACAAGCTTTGGCGAGAAAGTACTTAAGATAGATTGGGAAAGAGAGAAGTTGAGATTACCCGATCAATTTTAAGTACTTTCTCGCCAAAGCTTGTATCGACTCTAAATCCTTCTGGTCCAGAACCCCGACGGTTCCGCCTCACGATCCGCGCGTAGTGACGGATCTTCACGACATAATTAAGTGGTGAACCCGACGTGAAAGAGGCGGTAGGAACGATCAAGTCGAGATTAATACTTGGAGATGGCGACCTCAAGCAACCAAGCAGGAGAGCTCGAAAGGATGATGCTAATCGTCGAGCAAATGATGAGATCTCGGGACAACGACGCGAGCGTGGAGAAGGCTGTCGATCGTGTCGTAGAGCTCGAGGGCCAATTCGATGGAAGGAATGTTACGAAGTTCCTTGATGCATATAAGAGGGAGATGAATCAAAGGGACGTGTCCGAGGCACATCAAATCGCAAGCTTCAAGAGAGTTGTCGCCAACAACATCCAAAGACGCGTCATCGAGCTTCAAGAAGGTAAGACAACATGGTCCGAGTTCGAGAAAACGATACTAGCGGAGTTCGTGACTGAAGACTCAACGAGGATGACTCGACATGCCCTGATGAAGTGGATAGAGAAGAACAATAAGAAGATGAGCGTCTCGAGGGTGTACGACGAATTCGACCAGATGTTTAGTCGTCTCCCCACTACGGACCAAGTGTTGCTTGAAGAGGACAAGACTTTGTACTTCTTGAAGGCCGTGGACATAAAGGATAGACGGGAGTTGGGGACTCTTCTCGAAGATGATGTTGAGAACTCGACGTTCCTTATGTCCGACGCTCGGCCACAACCAAGATTCTTTTCATAGACAGAAAAAACAGGTAATGAAACGCGACACAAAAGAGGAGAAATGGTACACAGGAGGTATACGTGGAAAACCCCAAAATAGGGGAAAAACCACGGCAGCCCACAAGCTGCAAACTGTCACTATGCAGAAATATACAACAATGAGATCACCGAGTCAACGACCTCGTGCTCTCAGATCTTCGCCACAGGCGGCGGTTACAACAGAGGCAACGACCTCGTCTCTCTCTCTCTCTATACAGTTACGCGCTCTAATTTCTTCTTGCACCAACAACGAAGAATAATAACAGAAACAACAACGACTACTCAAAAAAAAATAAGTTTGCCCTAAGTCATATTTATACTAATATGACTTTTCGGCTATTTACCAATGTAGCCTCGATGGGCTCCATCCGGCTCTCCGTAGTCGGGTACTCCTCATCCGGTTCATACCGGGCCTACACCATCCGACTCTCCGCAGTCGGGTACTCCTCATCCGGTTCATACCAGGCCTACACCATCCGACTCTCCGAAGTCGGGTTCTCCCCATCCGGTTCATACCGGGCCTACACCATCCGACTCTCCGAAGTCGGGTTCTCCCCATCCGGAGGGACCTGTCTTCCAACAAACTCCCCCTTCACTCCGGCATGGGGTGTCTTTCCAGCCCGATCCTCTTCCGGCATGCGTCCAGCTTGTCGGGTGTCAGCACTTTGGTCAGCATATCTGACCCATTCTCGGCCGTGTGGATCTTCACCAATGCAAACTCCTGGTCATCTACCCTTTCCCGGATCCAGTGATACCTCCGCTGGATATGCTTCGTCCGGGAATGGTAGGCCGCATTCTTAGCAAGGTGGATGGCACTTTGACTGTCGCAGTAGAGTCGGTATTCCTCTTGCCGGATACCGAGCTCCCCGATGAAGTCCTTCATCCATAATATTTCCTTGCCGGCTTCCACAGCCGCCATGTACTCCGCCTCTGTGGTTCACAATGCAACCGTCTTCTGCAGCCTCGACTGCCATGAGACAGCTCCCCCTGCATATGTCATCACATACCCGGATGTAGACCGGCTGGTATCCACATCAGCCGACATGTCCGAATCGGTGAAACCGTCCAGTTGAGGTTTTCCGGTGCCGAATCGGAGACACATATTTGAAGTGCCCTTCAAATACCGGACTATCCATTTGACCGCGTTCCAATGCTCCTTGCCGGGATTACTCATGAACCGGCTCACCACTCCGACTGCATATCCAATGTCCGATCGGGTACAAACCATGGCGTACATCAAGCTCCCGACGGCAGAGGCATATGGAATCTTCATCATATCTGCCTTCTCTCCCTTTGTCTTCGGGCTTTGCTTGCCGGACAACTTGCAGTTTGCCGGAAGTGTCGATCCGACCGGTTTTACATCTGACATGTTGAACCGGTGAAGCACCTTTGTCACATACTTCTCCTGTGACAGCTATAGTTGCTTCACTGACCGGTCCCGAATGATGTGCATCCCCAACATCTGTCTTGCCGGACCCAGGTCTTTCATTGAGAAGGTCCGGTTGAGAGCCTTCTTCAGCATCCGTATTTTGCCTTTGTCTCGTCCGACGATCAACATGTCATCCACGTACAGGAGGAGTATCAGGAAGTCCCCTCCTTCGAACTTCTTCACAAACACGCAGTGATCGGCCTGCGTCTTGTGGTACCCTTGATCGGTCATGAAGGAGTCGAACTTCCGATACCATTGCCGGGTAGCCTGCTTCAGTCCGTACAGGCTCTTCTTCAATCGGCATACCAGGTGCTCCTTCCCTTTCTCCACAAATCCTTCCGGTTGCTGCATGTAGATTTCCTCTTCAAGGTCGCCATGGAGGAATGCCGTCTTCACGTCCAACTGCTCTACCTCGAGATCCATGCTTGCTGCTATACTCAGCATCGTCCGGATGGAGGTCATCTTTACTACCGGGGCGAATATTTCGTCGAAGTCCACGCCCTTCTTCTGCTGGAACCCCTTCACCACGATCCTGGCTTTGTATCTCGGGGGGTTGCCGGCATCTCCCGGTTTCAACTTGAACACCCACTTGTTTCGGAGTGCCCGCTTTTCTTTCGGCAGCTCCACCAATTCGTACGTATGGTTCTCATGCAGGGAATCCATCTCATCTTGCATGGCACTTAACCATTATCGGCTGTGGGTGTCTTCCTTCGCTTCTTCGAGGCTTTCCGGCTCCCCCTCATCGGTTAGCAGGACATGCTCTACATCCGGAAATCTCCGGGGCGCCCTTCTCTCTCTGAGAGGATATCTACGTCTTCGGGCTTCGGTAATCGGTTCCTCCATTTGCTCTTCATCCGAATCCGATTCGGTATCTTGACCGGTTCCAGTCTCAGCTTCCTCTACTTCTTCTTCTGCCGGTTCGGTATCCTCACCGTAACCGGCTGGTTCCTCGAGTGCTAACCGGTCTCTTGCCGGTTGGGTCTGCTCATTGTAGAGTCTATCCTTACCGGTCGACTCGGAGTTCACTATCTTCTTCTCCGACTCCCAGTCGGCGAGCGTCTTGTCCTCCAGGAAGATAATATCTCGACTCCGGAATATCTTCTTGTCGACCGGGTCCCACACTCGGTAGCCGAACTCATCGTCACCGTAACCGAGGAATATGCATGGCCGGGTCTTTGGATCTAGCTTTCCTCTCCAGTCCTTTGCTACATGCACGTACGCGAGACACCCGAACACCCTTAGATGCCGGTAGGACACTTCCTTACCGGTCCATACTCTCTGTGGCGTGTCTCCGTCCAGGGGTACTAAGGGTGATCTATTTATCACATATGTTGCCGTCGACAGTGCCTCAGCCCAAAACTTCTTGGGTAGTTTTGCATGCGCTAGCATACTCCGGACCCTCTCCATTATGGTCCGGTTCATCCTCTCGGCCAGTCCGTTTAGCTCCGGCGTCTTCGGCACGGTAAATTCGAGCCGGATTCCCTTCGAGCGGCAGTACTCCTCGAACTGCCCCCGGTACTCACCTCCGTTATCTGCTCGAACCGCCTTCAGCTTCCGGCCGGTTTCTCTTTCCACTCTCGCGTGGAGCTCTTTGAAAACGGATAACACTTGATCCTTCGTCTTCAGCGGTGTGGCCCACAGCTTCCGGCTGTGGTCATCTATGAACGTCACGAAGTACTGCGCTCCGGCATGTGACTTCGTGTCTACTTGACAAACATCCGTATGCACCAACTCCAGTGGTGCATTACGTCTCATCGGTGGCCTTGGTCGGAAGGAGGTCCGGTTCTGCTTACCGGCCAGACAATCAGTGCACTTCTCTAAGTGCACGTTCTTCACTGGAATGAGGTTGTCGTCTCCAGGCCTCTTCATCCCCTTCTCACTCATGTGACATAGCCTCTTGTGCCACAGCTCACCGGCAGTGTCGGAAGCCACGTTCACTTCTTCCGGACATAACTGGGCATTCATCAGGTACAATGTGTTTACCTTCCAGGCCCGAGCCACAATCAGGCTCCCTTTGCTGAACTTCATGACACCGTTCCGGATGCTACCCGTGTAGCCTTCATCATCTAGCCGACCGGCTGATATCAGGTTCAGACGAACTTCCGGAACGTGTCAGACATCTTTCAACAGCAACTTGCATCCGGTTGGTGTTGTCAGCCACACGTCTCCTATGCCGACAATTCGGCATGTTCCTTCATTCCCCATCCGGACACAGCCGTGATCACCGGATGAGTAGGATGAGAAGCATTTCCGGTCCGGGGTAAGGTGGAACAACGCTCCGGAATCTACCACCCAGGTCATCTCATCGCCGGCATGGTTTATCTCACTCTCCTCGGTGATGAGCATCAACTCCTCTTCACTTGCCGCAATTGCCGTCGTTGCCTTCCGGTCCGGCCCCCTCCGGTCTTTACCGTTCCGGTCTGTAACGTTCCGGTTCGGGGTTTGCTTCGAATCGGTACCGTCGGTTTCCTTGTCTTTACGGAAATGCCGACAGTTCTTTTGGAAGTGTCCCGGCTTGCCGCAATAGAAGCAAGTAGGCCTCCCCCTTGACTTTGATCGTGTCCCCGACTTCTCTCGGTTTTGGGGACTACAGTTTCTATGTCTTCCGCGTTCCGATTTGGTAAGGAGCGCTTTGGAGTCGGAGCTCGTATCTTTGTCTTTCCGACGAGCCTCCTCATCTAGCAAGTTCGACTTTACTCTTGCCAGGGATAACCGTTTTCCTTCCGGCCCGGCGTTGCCCAAAGTAACAACCAACGTCTCCCAGCTATCCGGGAGAGAACCGAGCAGGAGTAGCGCTAGGACTTCATCGGCAAGAGGTACTTCCAATGAAGTTGCCTGGTGAATCAGCCCCTGGAAGGCATTCATATGCTCCGCCATGCTGGAGCCATCTTGGTACCGGAGTCTTACAAGCTTCCGGAATACCGACGCCTGATTGACAGCATTTTTGTTCTGGAACATCATGCCGATCTTCTCCCAGAGCTCATGAGCCTTGCTCTCTTCATTGAAGTTGTTGTACAGGCTCATGTCCATGAAGCACCGTATGTACGCCGTTGTCTTCATGTGCATCACCTCCCATATCACGGCGTCGATTTTGTCCGGTCTCTTGTCCCCGAACTGAACCGGCAGCCAGAGGTCTTTAACCACGAGCATGTCCCTCATCTTCGACTTCCACACTGAATAGTTGGAGCCGGTGAGCTTGAACATGCCGCCAAACGATTCGTCCATTTTCTGTGTCAACCTCGCTCTGATACCACTTGTCGAGAACTCGACGTTCCTTATGTCCGACGCTCGGCCACAACTAAGATTCTTTTCATACACAGAAAAAACAGGTAATGAAACGCGACACAAAAGAGGAGAAATGGTACACAGGAGGTATACGTGGAAAACCCCAAAATAGGGGAAAAACCACGGCAGCCCACAAGCTGCAAACTGTCACTATGTAGAAATATACAACAGTGAGATCACCGAGTCAACGACCTCGTGCTCTCAGATCTTCGCCACAGGCGGCGGTTACAACAGAGGCAACGACCTCGTCTCTCTCTCTCTCTATACAGTTACGCGCTCTAATTTCTTCTTGCACCAACAACGAAGAATAATAACAGAAACAACAACGACTACTCAAAAAAACATAAGTTTGCCCTAAGTCATATTTATACTAATATGACTTTTCGGCTATTTACCAATGTAGCCTCGATGGGCTCCATCCGGCTCTCCGTAGTCGGGTACTCCTCATCCGGTTCATACCGGGCCTACACCATCCGACTCTCTGCAGTCCGGTACTCCTCATCCAGTTCATACCGGGCCTACACCATCCGACTCTCCGAAGTCGGGTTCTCCCCATCCGGTTCATACCGGGCCTACACCATCCGACTCTCCGAAGTCGGGTTCTCCCCATCCGGAGGGACCTGTCTTCCAACAAATGATACCCAAGCAAATGGGCTCGTAGCGGACTAGATCGCGGTGAAGCGGGCATGCAATAGGCTCGACAAGCGTCGCCAATGGGTTGATGACACCGACTTGACGGGACCGACTACCACGGAGAAAGCAAGACCGTTGAAAGTAGCTGAGCCGCCAAGACAAAGTAACGTGGAAGAAAAGAAGATTGATGACGACATCATTGAAGAGCTAGCGAAGAAGTTCGAGAAGGTCACTCTATCCAACATGAATCATCGGGGCCCTAAAGGAAAAGAACCCTTTAGATGCGTGTGGTGCGATAGCATGGACCACATGAGAAGGGATTGTGCGAGCCTTCGAGAGGCGATTCGACAAAATATCGTATACATAGAGGACAACATGATCTGCTCAAGTGAGACTAGAAGACCCCTACGGGTGAATTTCGGAAGAGGAGGAATGAAGAGATCTATGGAGGATGCCGATGCGACTCATGTGGATGCGATGCACTATGCTGCGTCGGCCGGAATAAGAGTCGGGAAAGACAAGACTGAAGCTGCTAGAGCGGGAGCAAAGTTTTGGACTTCCGTTCTCGAATATGAGAAGAAGGGAAAAATCACATCGAACGAGGTAGAGCTTGCTGACCGAAGCGTGCAAAGCATAACCGGGTGGTCGGATCCGGTGGACGACAACACCATACTCGCAGAGGTGATGTGCGACAACCACGAGGTGTTCGTCGAAGAAAAGAGAAAGAGAATAGAAGAGCAAGGGCCATCAAAAAGACATGAAACAAGGAACGCGAAAAAGAAGGACGATGCGGAGACGAGTCGACCTTTACAAACGGAGGAACGAGAATCAAGCCGAAAAGGGGAGCCGAGCATACGAGTTGAAGAAACGGTTCGGCCCGTGAAGGTTGGTGTCGAAGACTCCGCTCGGAGGACAAGGACCATACCTACCTATAAGCTAAGGTCGGACATAGAGCAGACGACGGACCTAAAGAAGATTCTCGAAGAACGAGTTCTTGATAGCCACGTAACTTTGTCCTTGAGGGAATTGCTTGGCATTACGAAGAAGGAGTTCCATGACACGATCGTGGACCTTGTAAAGAGAAAGAGACAACAATCGGACGAGGAAGAAGAGAAGCCGCAAAAAGCAAAAACGAATGCCATAACGATGGCAAGAGACGAAATCGATGAAGATATGGTGGACAGCCACTACACTCGACCTCATTGGGTACGAGCGACAACGGAGACGTGTAAGGAATAGACGCTTCTATTCACCTTCACCGCTCGGCCACAACCGAGTAAGCGCGAATCGATGGAGCAGAAAATAGGAACCACAAAGAGAAACAAAACGCGAGTACACAGGGATTAACGTGGAAAACCCTATACGGGAAAAACCACGGGAGTACAAGACTCCAAACCAACACTATACAGAGAAGTATACAATGGCGAGCTGCAAGGCGACGACCTTGAGCTCGCTGTCCTCGCCACAGGCGGCGGAAATACACAGAGGCGTCTACCTCTTCCTCTCTCGCGCTCTATCTCTCTCTCTCTCACGGCTGCTTACACTTCACTCCTCTTAAGTGGAAAAACAGAAAAATGAGAAGCAACAACTAAACTATTTGCCCTAAGTCATATTTATACTTATATGACTTTGGGCTATTTACAACTGTAGCCTCAGGGGCCCATAGTGAACATATTCACGGATATGTCCCTGCATCCGGATCGCTCTCCGGGTACATTCGTCATCCGGTACCGAAACCGGGGTCTTCGTCATCCGGTACCGAAACCGGGGTCTTCGTCATCCGGATCCGAAACCGAAACCAGGCTTGTCGGCATTCATCTCCGATATCCGACCATCCCATGCGAAGGGACCGTAATCCCAACAAACTCCCCCTTCACTTCGGCATGGGATGTCTCTCCAATCCGATCCTCTTCCGGCATGCTTCCAGCTTGTCGGGTGTGAGGACCTTGGTCAGCATATCCGACCCGTTCTCGTCCGTGTGGATCTTCGTCAGCACGAACTCCTTGTCTTCTATCCTTTCCCGGATCCAGTGATATCTTCGCTGGATGTGCTTCGTCCGGGAGTGATAGGCCGCGTTCTTCGCAAGGTGGATTGCACTCTGACTGTCGCAGTAGAGTCGGTACTCCTCCTGTCGGATACCGAGCTCTCTAATGAAGTCCTTTATCCATATTATTTCCTTGCCGGCTTCAACAGCCGCCATGTACTCCGCCTCCGTGGTTGACAGCGCAACCGTCTTCTGCAGCCTCGACTGCCATGAAACAGCTCCCCCTGCATACGTCATCACATACCCTGATGTGGACCGGCTGGTATCTGCATCAGCTGACATATCCGAATCGGTGAAGCCGTCGAGTTCGGGCTTACCGGAGCCGAATCGGAGGCACACGTTTGCCGTGCCCTTCAGGTATCGGAGTATCCACTTGGCCGCGTTCCAATGCTCTTTGCCGGGATTGCTCATGTACCGGCTCACCACTCCGACTGCATGTCCGATGTCCGGTCTCGTACACACCATGGCGTACATCAAGCTCCCGACGGCTGAGGCATACGGCACTTTCATCATATCCTCCTTTTCAGCCTTTGTCTTGGGGCTTTGCTTGCTGGACAGCTTGCAGTTTGTCGGGAGGGTCGATCCGACCGGTCTTGCTTCCGACATGTTGAACCGGTGAAGCACCTTCGTCACGTACTTCTCCTGTGAAAGCCACAACTGCTTCTTGCTCCGGTCCCGGATGATGTGCATCCCTAGTATTTGTCTCGCCGGACCCAGGTCCTTCATTGAGAAGGTTCGGTGAAGAGCCTTCTTCAGCATCCGGATCTTGACCTGGTCCCGTCCGACGATCAACATGTCGTCCACGTACAGGAGGAGTATTAGAAAGTCTCCTCCTTCGAACTTCTTCACAAACACGCAGTGATCGGACTGCGTTTTGAGGTACCCTTCGTCGGTCATGAAGGAGTCGAACTTCCGGTACCATTGCCGGGGAGCCTGCTTCAGTCCGTAAAGGCTCTTCTTCAACCGGCATACCAGGTGCTCCTTCCCTTTCTTCTCGAATCCTTCCGGTTGCTGCATGTAGATCTCTTCATCGAGGTCGCCGTGAAGGAATGCCGTCTTCAGGTCCATCTGTTCTACCTCGAGGTCCATGCTTGCCGCTATGCTCAGCACCGTCCGGATGGAGGTCATCTTCACTACCGGGGCAAATATCTCGTCGAAGTCGACGCCCTTCTTCTGCTGAAACCCCTTCACCACGATCCTGGCTTTGTATCTCGGGGGGTTTCCGGCATCTCCCGGTTTCAGCTTGAACACCCACTTGTTTCGAAGTGCCCGCTTTCCTTTCGGCAACTCCACAAGTTCATATGTGTGGTTCTCATGCAGGGAATCCATCTCGTCCTGCATGGCACTCAACCACCTGCGGCTCTGGGTGTCATGTTTTGCTTCCTCAAAGCTCTCCGGCTCCCCCTCGTCGGTTAGCAACACGTGCTCTGGTTCCGGAAATCTCCGGGGGGCCCTTCTCTCTCTTTGAGGGTATCTCCGTTTCGGAGCTTCGGTAACCGGTTCTTCCGATTCTTCTTCTTCATCCGAATCCATTTCGGGATCGGGGCCGGTTCCGGCATCATTTTCATCTTCTTCGGCCGGTTCTGTTTCTTCACCGTCTTCGGCCGGGTCCTCGAGTGCTAACCGGTCCCTTGCCGGTCGGGACTGCTCCTCGTGGAGTTTATCCTCACCGGTCGACTTGGAGCTCTTCATCTTCTTCTCCGACTCCCAGTCGGCGAGTGTCTTGTCCTCCATAAAGACGATATCTCGACTCCTGAATATCTTCTTGTCGACCGGGTCCCATACTCGGTAGCCGAACTCGTCGTCGCCGTAACCGAGGAATATGCATGGCCGGGTCTTCGGATCTAGCTTTCCTCTCCGGTCCTTCGCCACGTGCACGTATGCGAGACACCCGAACACCTTCAGATGCCGGTAGGATACTTCCCTACCGGTCCACACTCTCTGCGGCGTGTCTCCGTCCAAAGGTACTGAGGGTGATCGGTTTATTACATATGTCGCCGTCAACATTGCCTCAGCCCAAAACCCCTTGGGTAATTTCGCATGCGCCAGCATACTCCGAACCCTCTCCATTATGGTCCGGTTCATCCTCTCGGCCAGCCCGTTCAGTTCCGGCGTCTTCGGCACAGTAAACTCGAGCCGGATTCCCTTCGAGCGACAGTACTCCTGGAACTGCCCCCGGTATTCCCCTCCGTTATCCGCTCGTATCGCTTTCAGCTTCTTGCCGGATTCCCTTTCCACTCTCGCGTGGAGTTCTTTGAAGACGCACAGCACTTGGTCCTTTGTCTTCAACGGTGCCGTCCACAGTCTTCGGCTGTGATCATCTATGAAAGTTACGAAGTACTGGGCTCCGCCATGTGACTTCGTTTCTACCTGACACACGTCGGTGTGCACCAACTCCAATGGTGCGCTACGTCTCGTCGGTGGCCTTGAGTGGAAGGAGGTTCGGTTCTGCTTACCGGCCAGGCAGTCGGTGCACTTCTCCAGGTGCACATGCTTCACCGGAATAAGGTTGTCTTCTGCAAGCCTCTTCATCCCCTTCTCACTCATGTGGCACAGTCTTTTGTGCCACAGCTCACCGGCAGTGTCGGCTGCCACATTCAGCTCTTCCGGACATAACCGGGCATTCATCAGGTACAGTGTGTTGACCTTCCGGGCCCGAGCCACTATCAAGCTCCCCTTGCTGAACTTCATGACACCGTTCCGGATGCTACCCGTGTAGCCTTCATCATCTAGCCTCCCGGCCGAAATCAGGTTCAGTCGGACCTCCGGAACGTGTCGGACATTCTTCAGCAGCATTTTGCATCCGGTCGGGGTTGTCAACCACACGTCTCCTATGCCGGCAATCCGGCACGTACCTTCGTTTCCCATCCGAACACAGCCATGCTCGCCGGCTGTGTAGGATGAGAAGTATCTTCTCTCCGGGGTCAGGTGGAACGATGCTCCGGAATCGACCACCCAGGTCGTCTCATCGCCGGCAATGTTTAGTTCACCTTCTTCGGTGATGAGCATGATCTCCTCTTCACTTGCCGCGAGTGCCGTCGTTCCTTTCCGGTCCTGTCCTCGCCGATCCGAACCATTCCGGTCCGTGGCTCCCCGGTATGCACCGTTTCTCTCCGGTGACTTCTTCGAATCGGTGTTGTCGGTTCCATTGTCTTTTCGGTAATACCGACAATTCTTTCGGAAGTGCCCCGGCTTCCCACAGTGGAAGCATGTGAGCCTTCCTCTTGACTGCGACCGGGTCCCCGACTTCTCCCGTCTTTGCGGACTCCGGTTCCATTGTCTTCCCCGATCCGATTCGGTAAACAACATCTTCGGGTCGGAGGCCGGTTCCTTATCTCTCCGACGCGCTTCTTCATTCAAAATACTTGTCTTTACCGTCTGTAAGGACAAGTTATCTTCGGTGCAGGAGGTGCTGAGAGTCACCACCAAGTTCTCCCAGCTTTCTGGCAATGTACACATCAGGATGATGGCTTGCATTGCATCCTCCAACGGGAACTTAATCGCCGCAAGCTGGTTCACGAATCCCATGAACGTGCTTACGTGTTCAACCATACTCTCGCCGTCCCGGTACTTGAGGTTCACTATCTTCCTCATCAGGGAGGTCCGGTTCAACGCATTCTTCCTCTCGTAGAGGCCCGACAGCTTCTTCCACATCTCATATGCGTTGGTGTCGTTCGCCACATGTTGTAGGACGCTTACATCGACATATTGTCGGATCGTCGCTACGGCTTTCCGGTTCAGGAGCTTCCACTCCGACTCAAGTACCCCCTTCGGTATTTCCGACCTGTCAATCGGTTCGTACAGGTCCCGAACAATCAGAAGATCCTCCATCTTGATCTTCCAGTCGGCGTAATTCTGTGCATTCAGCACCATCATCCCCGGCTGCCCGCTGCCGCCGCCTTCCATTTTCTGCAACAGTCGCTCTGATACCAGTTTGTAAGGAATAGACGCTTCTATTCACCTTCACCGCTCGGCCACAACCGAGTAAGCGCGAATCGATGGAGCAGAAAATAGGAACCACAAAGAGAAACAAAACGCGAGTACACAGGGATTAACGTGGAAAACCCTATACGGGAAAAACCACGGGAGTACAAGACTCCAAACCAACACTATACAGAGAAGTATACAATGGCGAGCTGCAAGGCGACGACCTTGAGCTCGCTGTCCTCGCCACAGGCGGCGGAAATACACAAAGGCGTCTACCTCTTCCTCTCTCGCGCTCTATCTCTCTCTCTCTCACGGCTGCTTACACTTCACTCCTCTTAAGTGGAAAAACAGAAAAATGAGAAGCAACAACTAAACTATTTGCCCTAAGTCATATTTATACTTATATGACTTTGGGCTATTTACAACTGTAGCCTCAGGGGCCCATAGCGAACATATTCACGGATATGTCCCTGCATCCGGATCGCTCTCCGGGTACATTCATCATCCGGTACCGAAACCGGGGTCTTCGTCATCCGGTACCGAAACCGGGGTCTTCGTCATCCGGATCCGAAACCGAAACCGGGCTTGTCGGCATTCATCTCCGATATCCGACCATCCCATGCGAAGGGACCGTAATCCCAACAAGACGCCGGTGAAGATCGGGGAGAAGAAAGAGACCGTCGTAGCCTTGATCGGCCACGGCTCGGAGATCAACCTCATGTCAGCCGACTTCTACAAAAAGGGAAGATGGCCAATCAATACAAACCACGGATGGAAGATTCACGCGGCAACAAAGTCTACGGAGGACTTGTACGGAGCTTGTCCCAATGTCAAAGTCACGATCGGGGATGTGGAGATGGATCAACACTTCTTCGTACAAGAATCGGCGTCGCATCCTGTCATCCTAGGGCAACCTTATATCACATCATCTCGGATGGAGACCAAAGTGTTCGATAATGGAGCAGCCTTCGCACGAATAAAGAGTCTTGACAACCAAAGATCGGTCCAATTCCTAACAGTGCGAGCCAATCAGGAAAGGAATCGAGATAGTCTCGGAGGCGAATCCTCGGATTTTTAGAGCGGACTATTGAAGCATGGGGCACAAATAGTCAGAGCAATCACAAGACCCCACAAGAAAGAAGAGCGCGTGGATTGCAAGGAGAAGCAACATGTGTCACACCTAGTGGCGCATGTAAACTAGTACTACCCGACAAGAAGCACAAGCACCGGATACAAGAATTCGAGAAGATGCTGAAAGAAGAGAACATAATAGAAGAAGGGGAGTTCGTGACTCATATTATGGAAGAAGCCTCATTTAACGACACCATCGGCGAAATCGAGGACGTCGTGGACTTGAGCTATCTTCACAACCAATGCGTGATTTCGGTTAACTCAGTCAACATGTACGCTATCATCGATGAATACCGTCGTGGCATCTCGATGAAGGAAGCTGACATCAACACGAAATATAAAACGGTGGATAAGAAGATCAAGCCAGTTGCGGTTCCGCTACCGGAAGATAGCTGGCAAAAGATGAAGGAAGTCGCTAACGATCCAAGCTTAAGAGATCCGAAGAAGATAGGTCATGACTTCACCAAAGAGACGAAGGGGAAGCTACGAGTTGGAAAGGAGGATTTCCTTCTCCCTGAAGAGGAGCGAATGTTTCGCGATATGCTTGAGAGA
Source organism: Azolla caroliniana (assembly GCF_043228905.1). Lineage (NCBI taxonomy): Eukaryota > Viridiplantae > Streptophyta > Polypodiopsida > Salviniales > Salviniaceae > Azolla > Azolla caroliniana. Next base: position 8,676,286 of record NW_028230439.1, on the reverse strand, counting down.
CATGGGAAGGCTTTCGCATTCTTCCCACGAGAAATCGGATGCGCCGACCCAAAGGTTATAGAGCCAATGGTGATCTTCACGGTGCCTCATGTGCCTTGGAATTTGAAACCGATACCGGTTCCGAGAGCACACCTTCCGAAGCTGATCGAGCTCTTAAAGGAGAAGGTGAGTATGGGAATTCTAGAACCGTCGAATGCTCCTTATTCCAATAGGTGGTTCACGGTGCCGAAGAAGAATGGATCATTGCGATTCATCCAAGATCTTCAACCCGTCAACAAGGTGACAATTCGAAATGCCGGAATCGGTCCGAGCGTGGACGAATTTGCCGAAGCGTTTGCGGGCCGGTCCATCTACTCCATTGGCGATCTCTACTCCGGATATGACCAATTCCAATTGGCGATCGACAGTCGGGACATTACAACCATGAGGACTCCGATCGGGCTTGTGCGGATGTGTACCTTACCCCAAGGCGCAACGAACTCGGTGGCTCATATGGTGAATGCCATGAATAAAGTCTTGAAGGATTGCATTCCGGACATCACGATGCCATTCTTGGATGATATTCCGATAAAAGGATGTTCGGATGAGGAGAAAGATGAATTGAAAGATAAGGAAGGTTGTAGAAAGTTCGTTGCGGATCATATGAAAGATTGCGAGAAGGTGCTTCAAAGGCTCGAAGATGCGAATTTGACATTTTCGGGAGAAAAATCCGCATTCGGGCAACCGGAGATCTTGGTGGTAGGTCACTTGTGTGGAGCATACGGCCAGAAGCCCTCGCCATCCAAAGTGAACGCAATCCAAGACATGAAAGAAGAATGCGAAAACCAAACGGAGGTTCGAAGGTTCCTTGGAGCGTGCGCATTTTATCATATATGGATTCCTCACTACGCTCATGTCGCCGAACCGTTATATGGACTACTAAAGAAAAGAATAAAGTTCGAATGGCGAGATGAGCACACAGAGGCGATGCGAAGATTAAAGAAACTGCTTCTTGAAGCTCCGGCACTAAGGAAGGCCGACTATGCCAAAGGGAAACCAATTTACGTGACCGTAGATACGAGCCCAACCGGAATCGGGTGGGTCATCAATCAAGAAGGTGAAGATAATGCGCGATATGCCGTCCGGTTCGGAGCAAAGGTTCTCAGCGAACGGCAACAAAGGTATGCCCAAGTCAAGCGGGAACTTTGGGGTATTGTGTCGGCAGTGAAGACGGACAAAGATTACCTGATCGGGTCATAAGTGATAATAGAGACAGATTGTCTCCCAATTCTCGGAATGGTCTCGGGATGTGCGACCCCAGATCTTGCTATGCTAAGGTGGATCGCCTACATCAAGTCTTTAAACCCAGAGATCCGTCACATCGCAGGGAAGAAGAACGCCATGGCTGACATGCTGTCGAGGGCAAGATTTTCAAATGGAAGTAACATAGTTTCGGAAGATGAAGATGTCGCCCTCAACTTCTTCAAGATGGCTCAATTGTCAGCGGAAGACCAGGACACGCAAACCCTCCACGCCTTCAACGAGAACGAGTACGAAGGAGAATGGTTACTCATCGGTAGATTCCTAAGAACATTGACGACAGATGCTTCGTTGACAAAGGAGGAGGCCCTACGAATCCGAAAGAAAGCTTATCGATACTTCTTGAAGGGAGGATTCCTTTGGCGACACCCAAAAAGAAGGACAGGAATACCACGTCGAGTGGTGGTAAAGAAAGAAGAGCAAGAGACGCTGATGACCGAATTCCACGAGAGTGCTTGGGCAGGTCATAGAGGAACATGGGCGACGTTCGAAAAATTGAAGGAGAAGTATTGGTGGCCAAGCATGTACAAAGATGTACTCCATTTCGTGTCCACATGTGAAACTTGCCAAATATATTCAAATATACGTCATCGTGATGAGTTAAAGCCGACATACCCACTCACCATTCACTTCAAATGGATGGTGGATCTGGTCTCAATGCCAATGGGAGTGGGACAAATGAAGTACTTAGCGCTCGCAAGGGAAGACTTGACAAATCAAGTGGAAGGACGAGCCTTGACAAATAAGACGACTTCAGCCGTTTGTAAATTTTTACTTGAAGATGTTGCCAAATATATTCATTTCGTGTCCACATGTGAAACTTGCCAAATATATTCAAATATACGTCATCGTGATGAGTTAAAGCCGACATACCCACTCACCATTCACTTCAAATGGATGGTGGATCTGGTCTCAATGCCAATGGGAGTGGGACAAATGAAGTACTTAGCGCTCGCAAGGGAAGACTTGACAAATCAAGTGGAAGGACGAGCCTTGACAAATAAGACGACTTCAGCCGTTTGTAAATTTTTACTTGAAGATGTTGTTTGCCGATATGGATGTGTAGGGAAGATAGTGGCCGACCGAGGGGAGTTGGACGCGCATGAAGCGACGGAGCTCTTCGAAAGACTAGGCGTGAAGCTCTCCCTCACGACTGCCTACAATCCGGAAGAAATGGGAAGATCGAGCGAGGGCATGGACCTATCGTTAAAGCCATCATACGGGCATGCAACAGTCGAGTCGTGAATTGGCCACGACTATTACCCTATGCCTTGTGGGCCGATAGAACGACACATAGCTCGGTGACAGGGTATATGCCGACGGAGCTTATGTATGGACAAAAGCCGATTATGCCCATCGAAAGGACGATCGCCTCATGGGTAGCGATACCGTGGGAGAACGAGATGAGCCAAGAAGAGTTATTAGCGGCGCGGATAAGGCAACTTGAAAGAAGACCTGAAGATTTAGAAAAAGCGCGAAAGATGATGAAGGCAGCCCGAGTAAAGAACAAAGTTCGGTTCGACAACACGCATCGACTTCGTCCCAAGAAGATTGAAGAAGGGGATTGGGTTTTGGTTTACGACAGCACCCTTGACAATCAACATAGTACAACAAGGAAGTTCGCAAGAAGATGGTTCGGGCCGTATGTGGTGACAAGTGCCAACGATAATGCCACATACCACCTTGCAGAACTAGACGGATCAAGGTTGGCCATACCCATTGCGGGAAAAAGAGTAAAGCTTTTCAAGAAAAGACAAGACAAGGATCCTGACCTCGATTACCTCGACGATGAACATAATAGGCCGGATGAAAATGAAGAGATGGAGGAATCTAATTGATCATCGTAGCCGAAATCTCACTTCTTCTCTTCTTGGCACGTACCGGAGGACGTGCGGTTTGGTGGGGGTGGATGTCGTGAAGATTTTCGGCAATAGTGTGAAAATCCCATAAAACGTACGAAATCGAGTATGAATCACGTAATACAATAATTGTGAAGATAACATTTTTAATATCTAAGTACAAAATGATGGAGATTTCGAATGCACTTTATTACACGAGAAATGGACAACTAAATGTCAAGATATGAGGGTATAAAGTTTGTGAAAAGAAAAGAGAAAATTGTGAGATATCCCACATAGGCACGACAAATACGGCTCTCATCATATATAAGGTGGAGCAAAAGATATTATCTTTGTGTCTATGTGTGGAGCATAGAGAGTCAAGGTAACTTGAACTAAGAGTGGAGGTGGCTAGCTACTCGTAAAGGGTTTTGGCCAACCAAAACCAGACCGGCGATGGAGACGGTGATCCGACGGCATCCGGCACCGGTATCCGGTGAGGCACCAGTAACCGACGGCATCCGGCATCCGGCACCGGTAACCAACGGCATCCGGCGGCAGCACCGGTATCCGGCGACCGACGGCATCCGGCGACTAGATAAATAAATATATAAATATATATACATATTTACATATACAAGGAGGGCAAGTATGGATTCAAACCTTGCACCTCCAAGTTAGGAGTCAATTGGCTTACCATTAAGCCATGCTATTTAGTTGAAATTATATTTCTATCATTGTACTTTTACATGTAAATTCTCATACATGAGAGCTAAAATGAGTGACATGGTTAGCATGCACCACATGTAATACTTAAGCGCCAAATGGAAAACATGCAATTTATGCATGTCTTGTACCCTCACATGCATCATATGCATGAGAGCATCTATTAAAGAGGGAAGGGGGAGGAGAAAAAACACGGTTTTTTTTATGAAAATTAAGAGGAAGAAATTCGTTATCAAATTGATCGTGTAATCTCAACTTCTCTCTTTCCCAATCTATCTTAAGTACTTTCTCGCCAAAGCTTGTATCGACTCTAAATCCTTCTGGTCCAGAACCCAGACGGTTTCGCCTCACAATCCGTGCGTAGTGACAGATCTTCACGACATAATTAAGTGTGTTACGACAATGCGTGTGTTACGATCATTAACATTTGATACCACGATCCATCCATATGTCACTGTATCACCCTTTGGTGAAGTGTTCCATAGGGACAGCCTGTGTTAGGACTTGTCCAACCTAAAAGATAACAAGTAACACATGGCACACCTATGCAACAGTGCATTACACGGTGAACCCACTCTTCATGGCAACTCTTCTCGACCGGAACTCCATCAGTCGTCTTAACGGTCAAAAATCCCTCGACCCGATCACTGCTCTACGATCGATAACTTCGATTGAAGCTTTGCTTGACTCGAACCTTCTTGTTCGGTTAGCACAAATCACAATTGGATCATACACCAATCGGCTAGTTCACTATGGCATGGGTCGTGAAATCGTGTTGTGCATTTGTGTATTCTTTCTTTCATCATGTGGAGTGAGTTTTATATTTTTCACTCTTTGGTCTTTCAAAATTTTCCCTCAAGTTTTTATTGTTTATTTTATGCCCTTGAATCTTCAAAATTTTCCCTTCTACCCTCCAATTTTTGAAATTTGGTCTCATGCTCTCCAGCTTTTGAAATTCCGTCATCTGCCCTCAATCTTCTGAAATTCGGTTTTGATGCCCTCCAAAATTTGAAATTTTGCGATCTGCCTTGCGCTTTTTGAATGCCCCTGTCTTCTTGCTTCCATTCATATTCTCGCCTTTCACTTCTAGCGGATTGCGGCGGCGGTAGCAACATCGATTGTGGCGCTGATCTCATGGACTATTTTGTTGAAGATGTTGTAATTGTCCCTGCCATTGATGCTAGGAGTATTGCTCCCGAGAATGGATGCAATTATTGTTGGAGATAGTTGTAATGGTGATGATGGAGTTGTTGCTCATGAGGGCTCTGCTAATATCCGTTGATGAGCATAATATGCTCTTCTTTCTGGATTGAGGTGTAGATGCCTCATATGATTTAGTATGAGGGCTTGGTTTTGATGATGATGAACACCAACACCATTAGGATAGCCATGAAACGGCACAAAACAGGTGGCCATACATGTGTGAACTTCCTTTGCTACCATTTCCTTCATTGCCGCCATTAAACCTTCATTTAGACTAGATCCATTACAATTAGATGCACAAAGAAGACCGCCATCATCGTTGTTCTTGTAATTTTCATCATTGTCTAGTGAGAAGAACAACATTGGGTGCGTAATACGGTGCGTAACCCAGTGCGTAGACTAGGTGCATGAAACAGTACGCATAACGTAGCCGTAGCGGTGCGTAAACCGCGAGGCCGTTATTATGGTATTCCTCGTAAGGAATAATTTTGGGAGTTAGTGTAGTAGGCTCATTTATGAGCAGTCAAGTACTGTCAGTACTTGTGTCAGTTCAACTGTCAGGGCTTGTATAAAAGGTGCTCATTGAGCACGATGTATATATAGAGCGTCATTATTTTTGAAATAGAACTAAGTTGTCTACTCTCTATTTGTCTCTCCATCTCCATCTCCATCTTTGTGTTTCTTGAGTTTACCGAACTGTCTTATTTTCGAACTGTGTACTATGTGTTTACGCACACGCTTCCGCACACATATTCTTTACAATCATCATTATTGGTCTTACCATTATGATGAGGACGAGGTGGTGGTTGAACAATGGGAGCAAGAACCTGAGAAACTGCAGCTTTAATGGCAGTACTGATGAGGCTCATTGCATCTTCTACTTTCATGAAACTTCTTTTTTTCTATTCATGGAAAGCTAAAGCTTGAGAAAAGTTTTCTCTATTTAGCACTGAAGAAGGAGTAGAGCTATTGTTTTCTTCACACAACACAAGATTTTCTTCACTGAGAAGGTAGACGAGGAAGTATGGCAACACCAATGAAGAGTAGAGTTCCAATGGTTCTTGATAGCATTGTCTATGCGACCATGGAGTAATCGAGCTATGGCAGCCCACGTGAGCTTTTATGGCCTGATCTGATCGACTAGGTATTCCTTTGCTTATTAGAGACCAGTTTCGATCTCCATACTTCTCAACTAGTCGATGGAGAGCCGCGTCTTCGTTGGGGCTCCATGGACCTTTCCCTCGATCATTCGGGTTGTGGATGGTCGACGTAGACAGAGATGTGTGAGAGACCAATGCAAATGTATTGGTCGAGCTTGAGAGCACCCTGGAAGCTAATACCAAGGGAAGATGAAAACCGAGAAGTTGTGATCAGATATCAGGAGAAGCATGTGATCACGGAGAAGTCGAGCGGAGATTGCTTCTCCTACTTCTGTTTCCATTTCGGTTGGTGCTCCTCATGATTGAAGCCTTCCATTGATGGATTGATGGATGGATAGATTCGTTCTCTGGCAAAGCAAGAGAAAAGGGAAACAGAGACAGAGAAAAAGAGGATCATGGCATGAACATGATAAGAGGATTTGAAAGAAGGAGGATGCCATGTCTCATCTTCATCCTCAGAATAGTGCAAGACTCTAAGAAAGGCTCTACCTCTTCATCTTCTTCCATTTCCCTTCCTCTCCTTCCAGGTTGTTGCTGCGTTTCTTCTTCACTACTTCTTTCGAGGGTCTAGGGTTTTCATCCCAAAAATGAAACGATGAGTTAGGGGAGAGAGACACACACACAACACAGAGATACAACGAGAGAGAGAGAGAGAGAGAGAGAGAGAGAGAGAGAGAGAGAGAGAGAGAGAGAGAGAGAGATTAGTGTTGAAGAGGGACAATAAGAGACTTCTTTCTCAAGGAAGGGTTGGCCGTTGAGGCATGCCAAAAGTGTTGTTGGGGTGGGGGGTGAAGCCATTCTCCCAAGGGGTTAAGTTAGAGAGAGAGCGAGAGAGAAAGACAAATAGAAAATGACACCAAATGAGAGGGGAAAAACTTATTCATTACATACCCTAGAGGGGGTTTATATAATACATCCAATGTAACGATTACATGACAGTTATAAATAAGACTGTTACGCATTCTTGTGCACATGATCATAGTTGTGCATGTGTCCATACACATACTCATCCTCACACACTCATTTACTTTACACATACACATCAACCACATCGTTACACATACCCTTATGCCTCCCCGTATATTCTTATGAGTAACATATGGTAGCATCCCTAAATCTATGTGGAAAGAGTTTGAAAATGTCCAAAAACATTTTCTTACAAAGTTTCTACAAGTTAAGAAACAAACTCCCTACACCCTCCTCCTTGAGACGGGATCACTTCCCATTGAGATCATGGCCATGGAAAGGGTTGTTAAATACATTCTTAAGGTTCAAAAAAGTCCCTCACATCAACTTCCTAGAATTTCCTAGGAAGCAAGCAAAAAGATCCAAAAGACACATAAAAGCAATATTTTGTGTTCCAGTTGGATGCAAGATATAGAAAAATGGTTTGGTAGATGGGATGCGAGACACTTGCTTCATGATGCATCATTAGATTCCTCTATAAATGAGGCCTTTTTGCAATGCCAATGTATCCTGACATGGGATAAATGTGGAGGCTCATGCTTCACACATTATGCTACACATGTTGCACCTAACTACAAAACCATATTCTTTGCAGAACAAGGAAATCGTACACATCGACACATGTTAGAGCCCATACCGTTATCTGCCATTCGAACCATTGCTTCCATGCGACTTAGCTCACATGCATTGTGATGTGAGACAGGGCGTTAAGACACAAGTGACTAAAGTGGTCGGCTATGCACACTTTGCCCTAAACAAGTTTGCGAGTTTGAGTATCACACTTTTATACAATGCTCTGCCTTTGATCATATTCGACCATGCTTTCCACATCTCTTCGACCGAGCCCAATCCTTGCATGAATTCTTGTCACAACCACAATGTGCACTCTCGATTGCAACATTCATTGGTAAAGTTCTTGAACATTGAGAGTCACTACTCATTTTCACATGTATCACGTGAAATGTAATATATTTGGTCTCATAGGTCATATTCGACCTCCGAAGACGATAATATAGTCTATCTATCTATCACTCTCTCTCTCTCTCATGCTCTACACATAGTTACAACTCATTTTGTACAATGACAGCCTCTGAACAACACACTATAATGTTATTGCCCTAGTTGTATTTACACTAATACAACTTTAGGGCTATTTATAGATGTAGCCTTGAAAGGCGTAGTAGAACATATTTACAACTATGTTCTCTTCCGGGTTCACATCCGATCCGGTTGGATACCTTCCGGAACCGGTCCAGCTCTGGATCCATCTGATTCGTCTTGTGTTGTAGATCCATCCGGAGGAGTCATGCCTCTTCCATCTAGAGGGACCTGTTTCCTGAAAAAGATAATATGCAGAAGCTAAGACAAAACCGGTTAGTCCGGATAACAACAAAACACAAAACAGAGGTTTAATGGAAAGCTTGAATACACGGGAGAGATAGAGAGAGCAAAACAACATAAACTGAATTAAAAAATAATAACACTTTGTACATGCAATGTGCTTTGTGAGCACTTTTATAGAAGTCCTAAAGAGGACTGACAAAAGTACTAAAAAGTACATCAATGCTCATACAAGCGGCTGACCCTGACTCCTAAAAATATGACTACGCACTAGATTAGATTTGTAGGCCTCTAACAGCCTACCAGTTACAATCCGATCCGGCTCCTGGTTCCGGATAACATTCGGACACCAATTCAATTCTTCATTCTGGACTTCGATTCGGCTCTGGCTTGTTCAGCCGATCTGGATCCGGTCGAGGTTGTCCGCTCTGTCGAATACATGTGTATAATGGACGTATTCACACTATCTCGTTTTGGCCATTTATGTAATTAGCATAAAGGGTAGTTGCCCTAAGTCGGTCACTATATATAGTGACCTTGCAACCTTTTTGTAAGGTTGGATGTTGTATTATTGCTTTATGGAATAAGAAGTCTTTTGTGTGTCTCCCTCTCTCTCTCTCTCTGTGCACGACCTACAATCTGTCATACGCAGGTATTCAGCAAGAATCGAATGCTTCTTGATCTTCCGCAAAGACGACCTTCCTCGTCTCCAACATCTGGTATCAGAGCAGAGGTTCGGCCGTCATCACGGCCTGCACAGCATTCGGTTCTTCACTTCATCACGGCCTGCACAGTATTCGCGTCATTCGAAGAAAGAGAGAAGAAGAACGAAAACGAGGTTTGCACCTCATCGCGTTAGATCCCCTTGCTTGGAGTAAGCCAGCAGGTTGTACTCTGTCCCTTGTGATCGTAACCGCTCGAGGTGAAATCCCCTTGTGCAACTTTGACAACAACCCAAATTCGTGCTTCATCTGGCTGATCGACATTCGGGAGGATCAGTCGGATCCGTCTCTCTCGTCGCTGCAGTCACCCGAAGCCGAATCGGTCCAGATAATCGGTTTCAATAATCGGTATTCGGCATATATATCCGAAGCGAACCGGGCTCACTCCGACTCGGCGACATTCGGGAAGACCAGTCGGTTCTGTCCCTCAAGTTACCGGAGTCAATTCGAGCAAGTTCAACAATACATATATCCGAAGCCGAACCGACTCGGGTTCAAATCCGACTAGAACGATATCGGGTGAGCCAACAGGCTGCACTCCAACAAGATTCGTAGTCAACTCCGAACCGAGCTTCGTCAACCGAAACCAAATTTGATACCAAATTTGATGGCATCAACATCCGGCTCGTCAGAAATGAGTCTACGAAAGTTCGATGGATCGAACTTTAACTTCTGGAAGGAGCAAATGCAGGACTATCTCATAGTCAAGGGGCAAATCGATCCCATCGAAAATGAAGAACCTCCAGAAGGATACAAACCAATTGAGTGGCAGAAGCTGGACAGAATCGTCCGCGCCACGATTCGGATGCACCTATCGGAATCGGTATATTTTACGGTGCAATCGTGTACGACAGCATTCGAACTGTGGAAAACACTGTCGGACACTTACGAAAAGAAGGTCGCCGCAACGAAGATGTTTCTAATCCGGCGCCTCTACAACTTGCGGATGAAAGAATCCGACTCGGTTCAAGCACACCTCAATGAGTACGAAAGCATAAGCTCCCAAATCTCGTCACAGGGGACGGCAATCGAGGATGAACTCAGAGCAATGATACTCATGAGCAGCCTTCCCTCATCATGGGAAACTTTCGTCACAACCGTGTGCAACGCGTCAACCACGGCTGTTAAATACTCCGAAGTCACAAGCGCAATCCTGACCGAAGCAGCTCGGAGAAAGTCTTTCGCCAAAGACTCAACAGACGACGCTTACGTAGTACAAGGTTCGACAGACCGATCGAACATACGAGGAAGAGATTCCTCACGGCCGCCGAACAATCAGCGAAGACGGAGCCAGTCACGGGATAACCGAATCTGCAACTATTGCAAGAAACCCGGACACATCAAAGCCGACTGCCGCGCACTCAAGAACAAGAACAACAAGAAGAGTGGCCGGCATGAGGAGATCAATTACGTCAGCTTCTCAGCTGATGTACTACCGGACGACCCGAATATACTATCAATAGAAAATCCAGTCGGATCAGAAGTTCTACTCACGACTGAAGAATCGAGCACATGGCTCTTGGATTCGGGCGCGTCATTTCACGTGACTCCTCATCGATCCCAATTTCGGCAATATACGATCCGTCACTCCGACTCAGTTCGAGTCGGCAACTCACAACACTGTGACATCGTCGGAATCGGCACAGTGGAGCTCAACCTTGCAGGTGGCTCTGCACTTGTACTCCACAATGTCCGACATGTACCCGAGCTCACAAGGCCATTGATCTCAGTCGGACAACTAGATGAAGACGGCATTCGTGCCGGTTTTTCTTCGGGAGGGTGGACACTCCACAGGGGGAACCTCCTGCTTGCTAGAGGACCCAAGATACACTCACTGTATCCGTTACATGTTACGCTCAGAGAGGGTAACCTGTTTTTGGTGGATATTCCTGTGTCATCATTATGGCACCGAAGGTTAGGACACCTCAGCAAGGCCGGCATCACGCACCTATCTAGAGCCGGATACATCCCCAAACTCTCCTTCTCGGACCATCAATTCTGCGAGCATTGCCAGTATGGCAAACAAGCAGCCGCATCACACCCGACATCAGCACCAAGAGAAACGAGACCTCTCGATTTAGTCCACTCGGACGTCTGTGGCCCAATGCCGCATCAGTCTCTTGGCGGTGCCTCTTACTTCGTCAGTTTTATTGACGATTCGACTCGAAAGGTGTGGGCTTATCCAATTCGCACCAAAGATCGTGTCTTCTCGATCTTCTCCGATTGGCTCGCTATGGTAGAAAATCAAACCGACCGAAAACTGAAATGCTTTCGGACCGATAATGGGGGAGAGTTCAAATCTGAAGAATTCGTCAAATTCTGCCGACAACGCGGCATCCGACGTGAATTTACGGCACCACACAGTCCGGAGCAAAACGGGATTGCCGAACGAATGAATCGGACAATCCAAGAACGGATAGTTTCCATGCTCCAACACTCCCGACTGTCGGATGGCTTCTGGGCAGAGGCTCTACTCACGGCAGTGCACATAATCAATATGTCGCCAAGTAGACCTCTAGGACTTCAAATTCCTCAGGAACTATGGATCGGCAGTAAGCCGAATTACGACAAGCTGAGGATCTTCGGATGCGAGGCGTACGCCCTTATTCCGAAAGATGATCGCCGAAAACTTGCACCTCGGTCCAGGAAATGCATTTTCCTTGGATATGGATCCGACGGCGAAATGGGATACCGACTCTGGGACCCCGAACGCAGACAAATCGTTCGAAGTTCGGACGTTGTGTTCAACGAGTCGGCTATGAATCCATCAGTCGAAAAACCGATCGAAGTCCGAAGGGTAACATTTTCCGATGTGCCGACCCTTCAAGAAGGCCCCGCTCTCAACACACGGTCAGCTTCACGGGTAGCTGAACCTTACACTCCCGACTCGGACAGCTCCGACTCGGCACAGCCGAATGACTCTCTTTCGGACCATCCGACCTCGATACCCGATGCGACCAGTCCAATCATACCTCGCCGATCCGAGAGACTGTCGCAACCTCCGGAGAGATACTCTCCTGGAATTTTCTTCACCGACGCCGGCGAACCGACGTCTTACGAAGCAGCATCGACATCTGTCGATTCAGCCACCTGGCATCTGGCGATGGAGTCGGAAATGCACTCCATTCGGGCAAACAAGACTTGGGATCTGGTCGAATTACCCAGGAACCGACGTGCTCTTCCTTGCAAGTGGGTTTATCGACTAAAAGAGACGTCTGATTCGACCACCCCAAAGTACAAGGCCAGATTAGTTGCGAAGGGCTTCCGACAAGAATATGGCGTCGACTTCGACGAGATTTTTTCACCAGTGGTGAAAATGACAACCCTTCGTTTTCTACTCGGCGTAGTGGCAGCCGACAACCTGGAGCTGATTCAGCTAGATGTCAAAACAGCCTTCCTCCATGGTGATCTTGAAGAGGAAATTTATATGGAGCAGCCAAAAGGCTTCGTGGCGACTGGCCAAGAACATCTAGTCTGCCGACTCAGGAAGAGTCTATACGGCCTCAAACAGGCACCGCGACAATGGTACAAGAAGTTCGACGACTTCATCCAATCGATCGGCTTCTCAAAAAGCGATGAGGACCATTGTCTCTTCACCAAACCAGCTCAAGATGGATCACCCATCTTCCTCATCATTTACGTGGACGACATGCTAATTTCTGGACGCCACGCGGGCGAACTTGCCGATCTCATTCGGCAACTGCGGTTGAAGTTTGCCATGAAGGACCTCGGTCCGGCACGACACATCCTTGGCATGAAGATTAGTCGGCATCGCGATAACCGACATCTTTTTTTGTCTCAGACCGACTATATCGGACGTGTCTTGGAACGCTTCAACATGCAATCAGCCAAATCTGCTTCAACCCCGCTCCCCATGAATCTTCGGCTCTCTCAGCGAGACTGCCCGACATCCGGCCCGGAGGGGGAAGATATGAAGTCGGTACCGTATGCACCGGCAGTCGGCTCCCTTATGTACCTAATGGTCGCGACACGGCCTGATATTTCTCATGTCGTAGGAGTTGTTAGCAGATTTATGCACAATCCTGGCCGATCGCATTGGAACGCAGTCAAGCATGTGTTCAGATATCTGGCTGGCACAAAAGACCATGGCATTCTCTTCGGTCCGGACCGAACCTCAGGCGTAGTCGGTTACACCGACTCGGACTTCGCCGGCTGTATAGACAGTCGGAAATCAACAACCGGATACTGCTTCAAATTCGGCAATGGAGCAATCTCGTGGAAGTCGAAACTTCAGGAGTGCACAGCGACTTCAACGACCGAAGCAGAATATGTAGCTGCGTCCGACGCAGCAAAAGAAGCTTTGTGGCTCGGTCGGCTGGCGCACACGTTTCGACAAGTCGACCATGACTCGGCTCCAGTTGTCTACAGCGACAGTCAAGGTGCTGTTGCCTTGTCGAAAAATCCGGTTCACCACAACGCCTCCAAACATATCGACGTTCGATATCACTTCGTTCGGGACTGCGTCATTTCAGGGAAAATCGGTCTAGAGAAAATATCCACAACCGACAATGTCGCAGATGGAATGACCAAGTGTCTTTCGGCAGACCGTTTTCGGTCTCTTCGGCATCAGATGGGCGTAACGACAAACCAGTCCGGTTAGAGCCGGACACAGAGCAGGATGGTTCCCGACAACCGACATCAGTTCCTTAATGATCGGCTTCAACTGTTCCGACCCGACCAGTTCGGTCTTCTGCCTTCGGACCCTGCCGACTCGAACAAAGCTGATATGTCCGAGAACCTAAGTCTATACCTGTAATCTTAGATAACCCATGTATACGCCCATTACGGGGGAGTGTCGAATACATGTGTATAATGGACGTATTCACACTATCTCGTTTTGGCCATTTATGTAATTAGCATAAAGGGTAGTTGCCCTAAGTCGGTCACTATATATAGTGACCTTGCAACCTTTTTGTAAGGTTGGATGTTGTATTATTGCTTTATGGAATAAGAAGTCTTTTGTGTCTCTCCCTCTCTCTCTCTCTCTGTGCACGACCTACAATCTGTCATACGCAGGTATTCAGCAAGAATCGAATGCTTCTTGATCTTCCGCAAAGACGACCTTCCTCGTCTCCAACACGCTCAACACTCCCCCTCAAGCTGAACTTGAGGTCGGATCGTAGTGTCAGTGTTTGTGTCTGCTGATCCTTTTCTCCGGCTACACCTGGCGTCCTCCCGCCTGGCTCATGCTCCTCGACTCGTCTGGTCCCACTTTTCCACAATCCTTCCGGTCTCGTCCACCTCGACCTTCATAGCCGGCTTGTCTGCTCACAAGGACCTTGGTCTTTAGATAATTCGACTCTTCCGAATCGAACATCTTGATTGAATTGGTTGTCTCCGATTCGTTCCCGCTCTTGTCCGAGTTGGTTGTCTCCAACTCATCCTCAATCTTTAGACCCTTCACGACATCGAACCATGTCCGTGTCTTGGTCTTCTTGCCCTCCTTGGACATACCTCCCCCTTTTTCAGTTGTCTTTGGCTCTGATTTCCCTTTGTGGTCACTTCTTCAGCCGATCCGTGCAGTCCGACTTCTTGAGTCGGGTTGGAATTGAATTCGGTATCCGATTCAACTTTCCGAACATCTTCTTTCTCAGCTTGATTCTGCAGTTTGTTTTGACCATCTCTCCCCCTTTCACTCCTCCCCTCAAGTTCCGCATATCGAGGTGCTACACACCAAGCATGCCTGAAAAATGTCATAACTTGTCAAGACCCAAGGGTTTGGTGAAGATATCGACAATATGTCGATCTATTAGAACATACAACAGTTCCACTTCACCCGAGAGGACACACTCATGGATAAAATGGTAGTGCACCTCAATGTCCTTGGTCCAGGCATGATAGATGGGGTTCTTCGCCAACTGGATGCTGATGAGTTTGTCATAGTAGATCGTCGTCAAATCGGACATCTCCAACAATAGATCCTTTAGGAGCCTCTTGATCCATATGGCTTCGGATGTCGTGACAGCCGCTCCTCGGTACTCGGTCTCGGTGCTCGACAATGCTAGTGTCAGCTGCTTCTTATTGCTATAGGCAACTGCGACGCTTCCGACGGAAAACACATATCTGGATGTAGACTTACGGTCATCGGCATTTCTGGCCCAATCGACATCCGTGTAGCCAACAATCTGTCCGACTACACCGGTTTGATACATCAACCCCCTGTCCTTAGTGCCGCTAACGTACCTTAGTATTTAGTGTGGACAGAAGATGCTTCACGGTTGGATGCGCCATAAATTGACTAATTAGTCCGACCGAATAATTGAGGTCTGGTTGGGTGATGGTCAGCTATATGAGACTTTCCAACTATTTGTGGGAACATTTTCGGGTCGCATGCCGTTCCAGAGTCATAATTGAAGCTTCACATTCCAGTCCAGAAGAGTCGAGACAGATTTGCATTCCTTCATAACGAATTTGAAGAGCATACTCAACACATAGTACCATTGACTGATCAGTATGCCTTCCGGGGTACGGATCACTTCAATCCCGAGGAAGTAATGAAGGTCCCTAGGATCCTTCATGTCAAATGATGCCGCGAGTTCGGACATGATGCAGTCGATTTTGGCTAGGTCGGTGCTAGTGATGACTAAATCATCACCATAAAGCAAAATGCTCACTGGCCCGTTCTGACCTTGTCGGATGAAGAGTGAAGAATCTGACTTTGACGTGGAGAACCCCATCCGACGCAATCGTTGTGTGATGGTCAGATATATGAGACTTCCTACTATTTGTGGGAACCTTTTCGGGTCGCATGCCATTCCAATCCTGAGGAGTCGAGACGGATTTGCATTCATTCATAACAAATTTGAAGAGCATTCTTAACACATAGTGCCATTAACTGATAAGTATGCCTTTCGGGGTGCGGATCACTTCGATCCCGAGGAAGTAATGAAGGTCCCTAGGATCCTTCATGTCAAATGATGCCGCGAGTTCGGACATGATGCAGTCGATTTCGGCTAGGTCGGTGCTAGTGATGACTAAATCATCACCATAAAGCAAAATGCTCACTGGCCCGTTTTGACCTTGTCGGATGAAGAGTGAAGAATCTGACTTTGACGCGGAGAACCCCATCCGACGCAATCGTTGTGTGATGGTCAGATATATGAGACTTCCTACTATTTGTAGGAACCTTTTCGGGTCGCATGCCATTCCAGTCCTGAGGAGTCGAGACGGATTTGCATTCATTCATAACAAATTTGAAGAGCATTCTTAACACATAGTGCCATTAACTGATCAGTATGCCTTCCGGGGTGCGGATCACTTCGATCCCGAGGAAGTAATGAAGGTCCCTAGGATCCTTCATGTCAAATGATGACGGGAGTTCGGACTTCACACAATCGATTTTGGCTAGGTCGGCGCCAATGATGACTAAATCATCAATATAAAGCAAAATGCTCACCAGCCCGTTCCGACCTTGCCGGGTGAAGAGTGAAGAATCTGACTTTGACATGGCGAACCCCATCCGACGCAGTCGCTCTGTGATCTTCATGTTCCAGGCACATGGGGCTTGCTTTAGTCCATAAAGGGACTTCTTCAGTCGGCAAACAACCACGTGTTCATTCCAGACTGAAATCCGGGGGCTGAACCATATACACCTGCTCCTAAAGATCGCCTTATTTGAACCCATGACCTTGTAGCACATGGGCAAAAGTCTTACCATTAAGTTATAAGTTGTAATACAAAGAATATTATTTCCATTTATTATTTCACTTAGGAAATCCATGTATATTCTAGATTTCTCTAGAACATTCTAGAAATGTCAAGAGTATTCCTGAAGCCACTATAAAAAGAGGCAGATGGCATTATCAAGAACCAAATCAGTTCAACGCCATTCTTTAGCCTCCTAGTTGTTCTTGTATCTTTCTTCTTATAATATAATATACTTCTTGTTGTCATCATTATCTCTCTCTCTCTCCTCTCACGTAGTTCTCACACACTCTTTCCCTTCTTAGTACTAATCCTCATTCTTCTCCTCTACCTTTAGTACTAATTCTCCTTGCCTCTAGTACTATCCCCGATAGTTTGAACCGATTTTCCCTCTTCAGCTTCGTATCCCTCCTTCCCTTCATACTAAGCTTCTTATCCTTCCTTCCTCCAATACTATTGAAATTGTTAGCGCTCAAGAATACCAATTTGTTTTCTCGGAGCTGCAATGCTTGAAAGAAAAGTTTGTCGCATTGGAACACGAAAATCAACGGTTGTTGGGGGATCCTCAACAAATCTCTTTAGAAAAGCAGGAAGCACAACAACAAGATGGGGAGTTAGCATTACAAGTGCAACAACTTGAAGCAACCATTGTAGCATAGCAACAACAAGGATCAAGTACTCAAGGGATGACCAAGCATTCATGGAGCAATTTCAATTCGGCCTACGAAATGATGTCAAAGACTTACTCTTGACTTTCTTTGAAGAATCAAAATCGCTCACAGAGGCAATCAGTCAAGCGGTACGATGCGATAACCAGCTTTTCGAACGACGTTCGGAACGCCAGTTACAAATGCCAAGGACTAGGTTGGAGCCCACATACGCCTCGATCGTAGGAAAACCATTTGCAAGGGAGTCATATCATGCATCTCTGGCAAATACTCCAACACCGATGGAAATTGATACCACACGTCGTCATGGACCATTGTCGGAAGTAGAAAAGCAACGACGTCGAGTAAATCGATTATGTCTTTACTGTGGAGGACCAGGGCATATTGCAATAAATTGTCGACATAGACCAAGAAGATAGGTAAATCAAATAGTTTCTTGTACTAAACTCGAGTCTATTTTGGTAGGAGTGTCTCATAGTCCTAACAGTACTAATAGCCCAAGTCTATCAAACAAATTTGATGTCCTTAGTCAGTTAGAAGAAGAGTTAAACGACTAAGTCCAACCAA
The DNA here is from genome assembly GCF_043228905.1 of Azolla caroliniana. Taxonomy (NCBI): domain Eukaryota; kingdom Viridiplantae; phylum Streptophyta; class Polypodiopsida; order Salviniales; family Salviniaceae; genus Azolla; species Azolla caroliniana. The sequence continues at coordinate 8,658,131 of NW_028230439.1, read as the reverse complement.
AATAGGAGTCGTTTGGTTGGACAACCCTAGATCTGTGTAGCCCATTAACGGTTCAATTCCCTCTAAGCAAGTTAGCAATGTGTTCTTAGCTCAAGTAACAGTTAGTACTAAAAGTACCCCTCCAGTACATGTTATAGCAGTCCTAGATTTAAAAGCTAATTCTTGCTTCATGGATAGGAATTTTTCCCAAGCTCATCAGATATCCCTAAGAAAACTCCCTTGTCCAGCCTTCGTAGTACTCATTGATGGTCGTCCCATTGCTTCCGGAAATATCGTAGAAGAGTCAGAGCCAATTAATATTGTCCTAGATAATTTAGCGTGTGTAGTATCATTTAATATAATTAGTAGCCCAGAACATCCCATTGTTTTGGGATTACCATGGTTCGAATTACATAACTCAGACATAGATTGGAGAACAAGAGAAATGTGGTATCGACAAACCCGAGGATCTACTCATAGGATTGCAACCATTTCGTTACATCAATTGCGTGAGGAAGGACGCAAGGAAGCAATGTTCATCTTCGTGGTATGAGTAAAACCTTCCAAGAACATTAAAGAGGAATCCACAATTCAACTTCCAGAGAAGTATCGTCATTATCCCGATGTTTTCGATAAGGTACAAGCCAATACGCTTCCTCACCACCTACCGTATGATTGCCCCATTGATTTACAACCGGGAAAAGAGCCACCATGGGGACTGATCTACAACTTGTCACCAACCGAGCTAGAAGTCCTTCGAGCCTATATAGAAGAGAATCTGGGAAACGGTTTCATTCGACATTCGATATCTCCGGCCGGCGCACCCATTTTCTCGTCTCGTCGTAGATTACCGTGGCTTGAATAAGGTCACCACCAGGAATAGGTATGCACTCCCCCTTAACTCAAGTCTTTTAGAACGGATCAGTGGTGCAAGGTTCTTCACAAATATCGACTTACGAGGAGCATATAACCTCGTATGGATCCGATCAAGAGATGAATGGAAGACCGCATTTCGCACTAGATATGGGCACTTCAAGTATACGGGCATCCCATTCGGTCTCACTAATGCGCCAATAGTCTTTGAGCATATGGTAAATGATATATTCCCAGATCTCTTAGATGTTTGTTTGATCATCTATTTGGATGATCTACTGGTTTATTCGAAGACTGAAGAAGAGCATGATTCTCATGTACTTTTAGTACTAAAATGGCTTCAAGAACATCGTCTTTATGCAAAACTGGAAAAATGTAGTTACAAGTACAACCAATTGGAATTTCTGAGCTATGTCATCTCCTCGGAAGGCATCTCTATAGATCCAGCTAAGGTGAAAACTATGGTAGAGTGGCAAACGCCACGTTCATTGTGAGATGTGCAATGCTTTTTAGGCTTTGCCAATTTTTACCGCAAGTTTATACAGGATTACTCAAAGCTTATTCTGCTTCTCACACAACTTGCCAAGAAGGGGCAGTCATTTGTTTGGTCTAAAGAAGAGGACATGGCTTTTTGAGAGTCTTAAGAACGAATCTACATCAGCTCCTATCCTAGCCCATGTTGATCCGAAAAAACCGTTCATCATTGAGGCAAACACGTCAGATTTTGCCTTAGGTAGCATTCTGTCACAACAAGGCGATGATGAAAAACTACATCCTATGGCTTTCCACTTGCGCATGTTTGACACCACCAAAATCAACTATGAAATTCATGACAAGGAGCTATTAGCAATAGTGGACTCTTTTACACAATGGAGACATTTTCTAGAGGGATCTTCTCATCAAGTCACCATATTCCGATTGACAAAAATCTTGCCTACTTCCAGAATGCTCATGTATTAAATCGACGTCAAGCTTGGTGGGCCCAATTCCTCACTTGTTTCGACTTCAAAATTACATATCGTCTTGGGAAACAACAAGGGAATGCAGATGTGTTATTGCGACGCTTGTAGCTAGCACCGCGTCCCGGTGGGCCAACATTCGATAACCAAAAGGAAGTAATCCTAGCACCGGCACGACTGCAAGCAACGCAGGTTTTCGATATGCCATTAGATTCCCACATTATCGATACCGTACGTGAGGACTTGAAGACAGATGTTTTCGCTCAAGCCATTCTAGAAGACATTGATCCCTCTCAGGCATCTTATTTGCAATACAACGACTAGGTACGGACTATCGACAATTCGAATGCCATGATGGATTACTATTCTTTAAGAAACTTTTGTATGTTCCTAATGGTTCTGGTCGCCTTTGAGTAGTCCAAAACTATCATGACACATACGACTAGGCATTTCGGTAGTACTTGTTGAGAGATCAACCTCAACTTAGTTTCGTTAGTTCGTCAACCATGTAACTTTGTAGTTACCTAGATAGAATCTAGTTAGAAGTGTTGACTATAATGACTTAAATAGGACCTTGTACTTAAGTGGGATATTCTAGATCCTACACTCCTAAGTACATTTAATATAGGACTTACACATTAGTACCTATATCCTACTCACACATGTGCACCTTTGCACATGAGATGTATATATACTTTGTTGTGGGTATTTCGGTATTTGATGATGATAATGCTAATTTAATATACTTACTCATCCCCCATCTTGTGTTGTTTATAAGTGTATCTCTCTCTCTCTCTCTCTCTCTCTCTCTCTCTCTCTTCCTCTCACACACATACACACACATATCACTTAATCTTCCGCTTATCAACTAATCACATAATTAGGTACTAATTAATCCCTGCTTAATTACTTACCTAATTCTTAACATGGTATCAGAGCGTGTGGTTTAGAAAATCCACTAAGCCCACCCGACTCCATGATTGTGTGTTCGAGACGCCAACGACAAAATCTGGCTATCGGCTACCGTAGTGCCGCTACATAGCACGTGTACATGATCGAAGGAAGAAAAGCAAAAGAGAGAAGACACTACAATCAACACGAACACACAAATGGGTATCTCGCTCCCTAGCAAAAAGATAGACCGGACTAGTTATTCATCTTGGGAGTACAAGATGACCTAATACCTTGTCGGCCAAGGGTATTGGAGCTACATCAACGGCGCTCAAGAAAATCGACCCGACTCAAAGAACGCCGACTACGCAACATGGGAGCAAGCGGCTAGTCGAGTCATGTATTGCTTGGCAACATGTGTCCATGACCACATGCTTAGCCATATTGGAGACACCAAGATGCCTAAAGAAGCGTGGGCGAAATTAAAGAAAATGTTCGCCGCCAACACAACCGCACGAAACCTTCAACTTCGACAAGAGTTGAATAACATTCGACAAAAAGACATGTCCGTGTCTGACTACACCGCCAAGATCAAGAGCATTTGTGACTCGCTTGTCTCCATCAAAATAAACGTCGACGAAGAAGAGATGGTTCAAGTATGTTTGGGCGACCTCGCACAACGATTTGATCCATTACGCACAACAATCTTGGCGAGAAAAAACCCTCCTTCATTCTTCGACCTCCAATCAATGCTATTGGTCGAAGAGAACCATGTCCGAACCAAAAGCAAGATGTCGGAATGAGAAATGTTCTTCTCGAATTTGGTCGGTGGCCGAGGAGGAGGTCACGGCGGTAGAAGAGGTCAATTCGACCCATCACACGAAGGGAACCTTCGGAAGAAGGGGGAGCTTCCACTTCGAAGGTTCCTCGATGGCCTTAGCTCACATGACATCTCACGAAGAGTGGTTTCGTGATTCACAAACGTCGGATCGACCCGGCTTCATAGAGATGGGAGACGACACCACACACCACATTCGGCACATCGAGAGAAGACGATAAAACTTGCATCAAGAATGTCTTGCACATGCCCACAATAATGAAGAATTTGGTCTTAGTTGGCCAAATCGTGGAGCAAGGCATGCAAGTCCGCTTCAACAATGAAGGTTGTTTCATCGATAAAGATGGCCGACTCATAGTGAAGGGGTGGAGACATGGTCGAATGTTCATCCTCGATTCGAATGAGGTGAAATCGGCAATGCACGCCAAAGTTCTCAAAACCGAGACAAGCATCGAGTTGTGGCACAAGAGAATCGACCACATAAACCTCCAACGGCTTCGAACGATGCAAACCAAGGGAGTCATCATCGGACTTCCGACATTCGAGTCGAAATGAGTCGACCGAGTATACAAAGCGTGTCAACTCGGCAAACAACATCGACTCCCATTCCCGAAGGAGAGCTTCGCAAGCAAAGGCCTCCTCGACGTCATACACTCGGATGTATGGGGCCCGGCTCAAACGCCGACGATCGACAGATGCCGATACTTCGTAACCTTCATCGACAACTACTCGCGCTGTCGTGCCTTTCGTCGCCGGATCGTTGTGTAGTTGGGTGGGAACCGCTGAGGTTTTGGACTAGCAAGAGGAGACTTTTAAGGCTAATAAGAATATAAATAGATTATAAGAAAGAGATATAGAAAACTTGTGAATCCCACAAGGATAATTAATTTTATTAATCAATATATATATATAAGAATATGAATTTCGTGAATCCCACGATTATATTTTATTAATTGGTGTTTTAAGAAATATATCCAATTTCCAAATATTTCACACCCTATTACATACTGCTCCCATCCTTATATAGTGATGAGAGAGTCTTCACAATCCATGCTTTTTCTCTAGCTATAGACTATATGCTTTACCTAACATGCTTTTTCTAAAGTCATGCGTTTTTTCTATCGACTATAGTGTTCATGCACGGTAGATGTGCATGTGTAGCTTTTTCTTTTATCATGCCTTTTCTTCTAACTAAAGTTTCTCCTAGTGTGGACTTACCTTTCTATGTGGAACATTTACTTTTTTTAACACTAATGATATGTTAGTGTAATGGTAAGGTTGGGGTTTGTCTATGTAGAGGTACAGGGTTTGAATCCTTCCCTATGCATGTAATATCTTTTCTTCTATTTACAAATTTGTCTCTTCATCCGGTGAGAGACTCTCACTGGCCTTCTTCATCCGGCTTTGGCCAGGTCTGCTTCATCCGGTTCTCACTGGGTCTTCTTTATCCGGTTCTTACCGGGTCCTCTTTGTCCGTTTCTCACTGACTCTCACTAGCCTTCTTCATCCGGCTCTTGCCAGTCTGCTTCGTCCGGTTCTCACCGGGTACTCTTCATCAGGTTATTGTCGAGTCTCCATGTCCCATCCGAAGGGACCAAAACTGCAAATTTCTCATAGTCTGCGAACTACACTAGGACACTCGCCCCCTCCGAACCCGCACATCCTCCAGTAGGTGCCGAAATTGTCGGGCTCGTTATTCTCCATCCGTAATATCCTCAGTTTGTCCCGCAATGTTGTCTTTGTCTCTCCATTTTGAGCATATCCATTCTTTCCAGCCGAACCATTGTCGCCATCTGATCCACCATATTCTTTGTTCTCTCTCGTCATAGAATCTCACGTTAGTGTTTACGTTCTTCCCATTAGAGCCTTTCTTCTTTGTTGAGATCTCATCGTTAATAATTGTTGAGAATCGAACTCAACTTCCCATAGATAGGTTTCACACTAGCTCATGGACATTCTACGCTAGTTTTGTAAAGAGTAGAAAGGGCGTTTGCCCTAGCTTAGTTGATATATAAACCAACTCATTGTAACTTAGTCACTGTTGGATGTATCTCGTTTTGTTAATATTATATATACTTTTGTCTATCTCTCTCTCTCTCTCTCTTTGTGCTGCTATACAAACACACACATACGCTCACCTTCCGCTGCATTACAACCACTCTTGCCATTCCATTTCTTAACATGGTATCAGAGCGTGTGGTTGCTTGATCAAGCATTTTTCGACTGTGTTGTACTGCACGCCTACGATCAATAGAACCGACCCATCGACCGAGAAGAAATCACCATGAATATTCAAATGGGAAGCGCTCTTCCTATCGAGAAGCTCGACAAAACAAACTTTGCATCTTGGGAATACAAGATGCATCAATATCTTGTTGGACAAGGCTACTAGAGCTACATCGAAGGAGCTCACGAATCACACCCCAACCCAACACACGCTGACTATCCCGCTTGGGAGCAGGCCGCAAGCCGTGTGTTGTATTACCTTGCATCATGTGTTCATGATCATATGCTTGGCTACATTCGAGAGGCTAAAACGCCGAAGCAGGTGTGGGAAAACCTCAAGAAGATCTTCACAGCCAATACGGCCGCACAAAAGCTCCAACTTCGACAGGAGCTAAAAAATCTTCAACAAAGGGACATGTCAATCAACAACTATACCTTGAAGATCAAGGAGCTATATGACACCCTTGGATTGATCAACGTCGTCATTGACGATGACGAACTGGTGTAGATATGCCTCGGAGGCTTAGCACCGCGTTTCGGCGCAATTAGATTGGCTATTCTCACAAGGGAGAACCCTCCCTCCTTCTTCGACCTTCAATCGATATTGTTGGTCGAAGAGAATCACGCCCGACAGAGGAACAACACATCAGATGGTCATTTGCTCTACTCCGAGTCGGATAGTAGAAGAGATTTCGGCCGTGGAAACTAAGGTCATTTCGGACAAGGCCATAATGATCGGCGGAATCAAGGGCGTAACTCCCACCAGTGGCAAGCGGACAGGAACGGGCCCAAAGAGCTTGGAGGAAGGGGCAGTCATAACTCCTGACCAAGAAATCGCCGAAACCCAGTCGAGTGCGAGTACTTCGGAAAACCTGGCCACTACGAAGAAGAGTGCCAAAAGAAGAAACGTGAGGCAAGCCGACAACTCACGAACTATGCGACAAACTCCAACTACGACGATTGTGGCGGAATGTTCATAATGAAGCAGAAAGCACACTCGATATCTGCATTTGCGACAACCACCGCCTCCACTCCTAATAGTGTATGGTTTGTCGATTCGGGAGCTTCCAATCACATGACTTCCCATGAAGATTGGTTTCGGTAATTACGGAAGCCCGAACATCCTGGATATGTCAAAATAGGTGATGATACGACTCATCCAATACAACATATCGGGAGTGTCCCATTCGGAAATGATGGCGAACAGACCTACCTCAAGAACGTACTGCATGTTCCCACCATCACAAAAAATCTGGTCTCGATCAGGCAGATTGTAGAACAAGGAATGTAGCAACGATGGGTGCTTCATTGAAAAAGGCGATCAAATCGTAGCTCACGGCAGACGAGAAGGCCGTATGTTCATCCTCGATTCGAGCGAAGTAAAGTCGGCCATGTACGCAAAAGGCCAGAAAGTCAAAACCAACTTAAAGTTGTGGCACAAGAGAATCGGCCACACCAATCTCCAGAAGCTTCAGAACATGCAGACAAAAGGAGTCGTAATCAGACTCCCGAACTTTACGGCAAAGGAGATCACGGGCGTGTGCGAAGCATGCCAATTCGGAAAGCAACGCCGTCATCCATTCCCAAAAGAGTGGAATGTAAGCAAAGGGATCTTGGATGTCATACATTCAGACATGTGGGGACCAGCCCAAACAGCTACTTTCGGCGGATGCCGTTACTATGTCACGTTCATCGACAACTTCTCCAGAAATACCTGGATTTATCCGATGAAGCAAAAGAGTGAAGTGTTTGGCCACTTCCAAAAGTTCAAAGCCGAAGTGGAAAAGCCACGGGCCAGCATGTACGCTGCCTTCGATCAGATGGAGGCAAAGAATATTTTTCGGATGAGTTCTCGTCGTATCTCCACAAGGAAGGAGTCCGACAAGAGTTCTCGTGTCGACATACACCTCAGCAAAATGGCGTAGCTGAGAGTAAAAACCACCACATAGTAGAAGTCGCACGAACCATGATGAATGAGAAGAAACTACCGAAATCGTACTGGGCAGAAGCGGCGAACACGACCGTATACCTCATGAATAGGTGCACGACCTCAGGAGTACACGACATAACTCCTCATGAGCAGTTCTTTGGAAAGAAGACGGACTTATTGCATGTCCGCATTCTCGGCTCTATCGCCTACGTACATATTCCCGATGATACGTGGAAAAAGCTTGACCCAAAGTTGGAGAAATGTATCCTCGTAGGATACTCACTCGAACAGAAGGGGTACAAAGGCTACAACCCATCTAACCGTAAGGTTCAAACAAGTCGAGACGTAGTCTTCAATGAATACGCATCTTGGTACGCACCGGAAAATACTTCGACTCCAACCTCACTCGATGCGAATGACACCGAAATAAGAATAGAAGTCGAAGATCTTCTCACGCATATGCATGAAGAAAGTCCAATCTCAACATGGCTAAGCGGACCACAAGAGCCCCGAAGTGATCAAAGCACATCTTGGTCGAGTCCACTGCTAGACAAAGGCAAGGCGAAAATACAGGAGTATGAAGATCATTTCGATCTCGACAGTGAGGTCAAAGACCTTGACCTCCACACGAATGGCATGAAGAAACCCCTAGAACCCGCAAATGACAAGCCACGCCGATCCACACGCAAGAAGAACCCCGTAAACCATTACGGCTACGATGAATACATGGCGTATCATTACGCATTCATGATGAAGGTAGCGTCAGTACGGGAACCGGAAACGCTTTCCGAAGCTGCAAAGGGTCCGCGATGGGTCAACGCGATGAATGAGGAGATGGAAGCGTTATGCAAAAATGAGACATGGGATCTCGTTCCTCTCCCCCCGAACAAGAAACCAAGGTGGATTTACAAGGTGAAGCACAATGTTGATGGTTTCGTAAATCGCTTCAAAGCATGGCTCGTTGCAAAAGCCTACTCATAGACACACAACATAGACTACGAAGAAACGTTTGCCCCGGTGGCAAAGATGATGACAATACGAACCGTAATCGCGCTAGGAGGAACAACAGGGTGGCACCTCCATCAGATGAACGTGAAAAACACTTTCCTCCAAGGAGAGCTAGAAGAAGAGGTGTATATGACACAACCACCCGGATTTGAATCGTGTAATCATCCACATGCCATATGCCGACTCAAGAGGCCACTTTAAGGCCTCAAACAAGCACCGCGTGCTTGGCATTCGAAGATCACGCAGTATCTTCATCAAGTCGGATTTCAGATGTGAAAATCCGACACTTCCCTGTACATTCGAAACGAGTCGGATAGCCCGATAATCATCTTCTACGTGGATGATTTGTTCATCGGAGGAAAGGATCTCACCGAGATTAGCAAAGTTAAATTACTTCTTTCCGGCTGATTCAAAATGAAAGACCTGCACGAACTTCATTACTTCCTAGGTATTGAAGTAATTCGGACACCAGTTGGGCTAATGATCTCACAATGGCACTACGTCCTCAACCTATTGTACAAATTCGGAATGACAAAGTGCAAACCTGTGACTACCCCTCTTCATCACAATATCAAGATTGATGCCAGTTCTGGCATGACCGAGACTGAACCGACTCAGTATCGCCAACTAATCGGTAGCTTTATCTACCTCACCATTACGCGACCCAATCTAAGTTATTCGGTTGGCCTACTTAGCCAATTTACGTAGAATCCGTGTAACCTTCATCTCGATTGTGCTAAGAGGATACTACGGTATGTCAATACGACAATGGATCACGACATCCTGTATAAGTCGAATACGACCATTCGACTTGAAGGGTACACAGACGCGGACTGGGCATGATACAAAGCGGATAGACAATCCACATCCGGATTCGTCTTCTCCCTCCGCAGCAGAGCGATCTCCTGGAGCAGCAAGAAACAACCGACAGTCACACAATCGAGCACTAAAGCCGAATACAGGGGCGTGGCAGTCACCGCATGCGAAGTTGTATGGCTTAAGCGTATACTAAAAGATCTGGGCGTACCCATCAAAGATCCAATATGCTTGTACTACGACAACATGAGAAGCATCTACCTTGCGCATAACCCCGTATTTCACGCACGGACTAAACACATCGAAGTGCACTACCACTTCATCCGCGAGCGCGTCCAGGCCATAGAAATTGACCTCCAACACATCAGCACGCACCTACAAGTCGTTGATATCTTTACGAAGGCCTTAGGCATCGACATGCTCGGGCAATTTGCATCGGATCTTGGTCTCACGTCGTCCACATTGCCAAGCTTGAGGGGGAGTACACAGAGTACACAGAGTACGCATTGATACATATGCATTCATACGCAGATATGTACGCTGAACTTCAAACCGAATAGATGGAAGTTGTGTTCGAAGGGGCGTGTTGAGAATTGAACTCAACTTCCCATAGATAGGTTTCACACTAGCTCATGGACATTCTAGGCTAGTTTTGTAAATAGTAGAAAGGGCACTTGCCCTAGCTTAGTTGATATATAAACCAACTCATTGTAACTTAGTCACTGTTGGATGTATCTCGTTTTGTTAATATTATATATACTTTTGTCTATCTCTTTCCCTTGAGCTCTCTCTCTCTCGCTCTGCTACTATACACACACACACATACGCTCACCTTCTGCTGCATTACAACCACTCTTGCCATTCCATTTCTTAACAATAATACCCTTCAAATCCGCTTGCCCCTTGTCATCCGTGGTAGGGTCTTTTCCTGGCCTCTTTCTTGTCTTCATCAACCTTGACTTTTTTCTGATTCGGTCTCGTCCGATCGGCTTTCAGTTGGATCGGCTTCCGATCGGATTCGTATTCGACTGAATCGGACTCGGTTGATCGGTTTTGACCGAGTCGGCCCCCTTTCGGGTCGATTTTGGTTTAGATCAGAATTTTGTCTGGATCATCTTGTATCCGAACCGGCATCCGACTTTACCTTTCTTGCCACCACTTCCCGACTCTGCAGTCTCTCGTTGGTACTCGGACATGAAAAGAATGGCGTGCGGAAGCAATATAGGAAAACCGAACAACAAAAAAACGCAGGTTTAATGGAAAGCTTAGGTTTTCACAGTACACATAGGAGAGATAGAGAGAGAGTAACACAAGAACTTAAATTCGAAAAATAATACTCAATCTGTACATAGGATGTGCTCAGTGAGCACTTTTATACAAGCCCTGACAATGGGCTGACACAAGTACTGACAGTACTTGACTGCACATAAATGAGCCTCGACACTTACTCCCAAAACTATTCCTTACAAGGAATATCTTTCTAATGGCCTTTCGGTCTACGCACCAATACGGCCTTTCTACACACCGGTCTGCGTACCGGTTTTGTGCACCCAGTCTACGCACTTGTTACGCATCGTATTACACACAAATGTTGAGCTTGTCTCTCAACACTCCCCCTCAATCTCAACTTGAGGTTCCACCTGCTCTGCTGGACCTACGCTCCGGCTTCTCCTAGCTCCACGCCTTGCTCGCGCTCCTCGGCCAGTTCGACTCCGCGCGCTTCGACCCTTCTGGCCGGCTTGTTTGCTCCCACGGCCCTTCACAGGTCCCTTGCTGTCGCAGTGTTGGCGCTTCTCCTGTTGCCTTCTTTTCCGCTTGGCCCTTAGTTGATCTAGTGTATCTGAATCAAACATCCAAACCGACTCGGCTACCTCCGATCGGTTTTCGTTCTCATCCGAGTTGGCTATCTCCAACTCGTCTCCGGTCTTCTCGCCTCCCCCATGCCTGGCTGGCTTTGGCTCTTTCTTTCGACTGCTCCCCTTATGTTCGCTTTCGGACTCTTCCGCGGATCCGCTCTCGGCTTCTTCAGCCGATCCGAGGTCTTTTCCGCTGCTTTCCTGCTCCCTTTCGTGGTCATCTAGGACGTTTCTCCCCCTCAAGTTCGGCACGTCGAAGTGACGCAACCCAAGCGCACCCGAAAATTGCCGCAACTTGTCCAGACCAAGAGACTTGGTGAAGATGTCAGCGGTCTGCTGATCCGTCGGAACATATTGAAGTTCGACTTCACCAGAAAGGACACGCTCACGGAAAAAATGGTAGTGCAGCTCAATGTGCTTGGTCCGTTGTCGTGAAGATCCGTCACTACGCGCGGATCGTGAGGCGGAACCGCCGGGGTTCTGGACCAGAAGGATTTAGAGTCGATACAAGCTTTGGCGAGAAAGTACTTAAGATAGATTGGGAAAGAGAGAAGATGAGATTACACGATTGATTTGATAACGAATTTCTTCTTCTTAATTTTCATAAAAAAAACCATGTTTTTCTCCTCCCCCTTCCCTCTTTTATAGATGCTCTCATGCATATGATGCATGTGAGGGTACAAGACATGCGTAAATTGCATGTTTGCCATTTGGCGCTTAAGTATTACATGTGGTGCATGCTAACCATGTCACTCATTTTAGTGAGAATTTACATGTAAAAGTACAATGATAGAAATATAATTTCAACTAAATACTATGGCTTAATGGTAAGCCATTTAACTCCTAACTTGGAGGTGCAAGGTTCGAATCCATACTTGCCCTCCTTGTATATGTATATATTTTTATATATTTATTTTATCTAGTCGCCGGTTCGCCGGATACCGTCGCCGGATACCGGTGCCGCCGCCGGATGCCGACGCCGGATATCGGTGCCACCGCCGGATGCCGCCGCTGACGCCGGATACCGACGCCGTATACCGGTGCCGCCGCCGGATGCCGCCGCCGGATACCGACGCTGACGCCGGATACCGGTGCCGCATGCCGCCGCCGGATTGCGGTCAGATGCCGTCGGATCACCGTCTCCATCGCCGGTCCGGTTTTGGTTGGCCAAAACCCTTTTCGAGTAGCTAGCCACCTCCACTCTAAGTTCAAGCTACCTTGAACTCTCTATGCTCCACACATAGACACAAAGATAATATCTTTTGCTCCACCTTATATATGATGAGAGCCGTATTTGTCGTGCCTATGTGGGATATCTCACAATTTTCTCTTTTCTTTTCACAAACTTTATACCCTCATATCTTGACATTTAGTTGTCCATTTCTCGTGTAATAAAGTGCATTCGAAACCTCCATCATTTTGTACTTAGATATTAAAAATGTTATCTTCACAATTATTGTATTACATGATTCATACTCGATTTTGTACGTTTTATGGGATTTTCACACTATTGCCGAAAATCTTCACGACATCCACCCCCACCAAACCGCACGTCCTCCGGTACGTGCCAAGAAGAGAAGAAGTGAGATTTCGGCTACGATGATCAATTAGATTCCTCCATGTCTTCATTTTCATCCGTTGAGGTCATATTTGTAAATAACCCTAAAGTTATATGAGTATAAATATAACTAGGGCAACAATGTTCATAATGTTGTTGTCATTATTGTTATATAGAGATACAGAGAGAGAGAGAGCAAGAGAGACACTGATAGTTTTCTGTTCTAACCACCGGTTGGCGAAGAGATAGAGCTCGAGGTCGTTGCCTCTAAGTCTCGCATCGTGACATAGATTTGCAAGACAAGACCATTGCCGACTGGGAGTCGGAGAAGAAGATAGCAAAATCCGGGTTGACCAACAAAGATCGGTCAGAAGAAGCAAGGACCCATCCGATCAAAAGTCGGATGACCCTCGAAGAAACTGAACCGACTGAAGAAGAAGATTTGGACACCGGAACCAAACAAGACCTCGAATCGGATTGGGATGAAGAACAAACGGAGGAACCGGTGGTCGAAAAACAAGGACATAGATACCCTCTATGAGAGTGAAAGGCCCCCAGGAGATTTCCAGATGCAGAGCATGTCTTACTGACTGACGAGGGGGAGCCGAAAAGTTTTGAAGAAGCAAAGAGAGACACCCACAACCGCAAGTGGTTAAGTGCCATGCAAGATGAGATGGATTACCTACATGAGAACCACACATATGAATTGTTGGAGTTGTCGAAAGGAAAGAGGGCGCTTTGAAACAAGTGGGTGTACAAGCTAAAACCGGGCGACGTCAGAAATCCACCGAGATACAAAGCCCGGATTGTGGTGAAGGGGTTTCAATAGAAGAAAGGAGTGGATTTCGACAAAATCTTCCCCCCGGTAGTCAAGATGACATTCATTCGGACGGTGTTGAGCATCGCGGCGAGTATGGACCCCGAGGTAGAGAAACTAGACGTTAAGATGACGTTCCTACACGGTGACCTCAAAGAAGAGATCTACATGCAACAACCGGAGGGATTTGTCAAGAAAGGGAAGGAGCACCTGGTATGCCAGTTGAAGAAGAGCTTATACGAACTGAAGCAAGCTCCCCAGCAAATGGTACCGGAAGTTCGATTCCGTCAAGACCGACCAAGAATACAACAAGACGCAGGACGACCACTGCGTGTTCATGAAGAAGTTTGACGGAGGAGACTTCCTGATACTACAGTTGTGTGTGGACTACATGTTGATTGTTAGATGGGACCATATCAAAATTGGAATGTTGAAGAAGGCTTTGAGCCGGTCATTTGCAATGAAAGATATAGGTCCGACGAGACAAATTTTGGGGATGCGCATAATCTGGAACTGGTCAAAGAAGCATTTGTGGCTGTCATAGGAAAAGTACATGAAAAAGGTGCTTTAAAGGTGATATCACTAGCTTCGAGAGAAGGTAGAAGGTAAAGAGTTTTGCTATTGAAGATCCACACGGAGGATAACAGGTCGGACATGCTGACCAAGGTGTTGTCAGCCGACAAGCTGGACGTGTGCCGGAGATGGACCGGAATGACGAGGCATCCCATACCAGAGTGAAGGGGGAGTTTTTTGGGAAACAAGTCCCTCCGGATGGGATCCAAATGAGCCGATCCGAAGGAAGGAACTAGACCGGATCGAACCGGAAGGTATCCGGATACCGGATTGGATGGATCCAGTATAAACCAGCATGTAGGAACATATTAGTAAATATGTTCAAAGGTGAACATTGAGGTCATGTTTCTATATAACCCTAAAGTTATATGAGTATAAATATAACTAGGGAAACGATGTTCATAATGTTGTTGTCATTATTGTTGTATAGAGATACAGAGAGAGCGAGAGACACATAGATAGTTTTTTGTTGTAACCGCCGGTTTGCGAAGACATAGAGTTCGAGGTCGTGGCCTTTGAGTCTCGCATTGTACCCTCCCTCTCATAGTGATAGTTGGAGTCTATGGGCTCTCGTGTTTTTTTCCTGACTAGGGTTTTTTCCATGTTAAGATCTTGTGTCTTCTTCTTACTTTCTATTTTTCTGCTCTCTTCCATTCAGTGATTGAGACTCGGTTGTGGCAGAGCCCTATTCCACTCAGATTCTTGCTGAACAAGGCAAGTGTAATCTTAGAGAGAGACTCTTAGGTCACCTATAAAAAGGGACCGAGATCATTGTAAATTTAGTAGTTAGAGTATCTGCTCTGTGGATTCCTCTCTAAGTTTTTCTAATTGTCGTTGTGTCGAATTCAGCCTCTACTACACAGATTATATCATATCTAATAGTCGATCAAGAGCATATGTTGAATCATAATAATTAATTGTTGTGCAACTATTCTTTAAGTGTAGAATTAGTATCAAGCAATCCATATCTCTACCACAATCTTCTTGACAAAACGTTTGGGTTTGAACGTTCAATCTACTGTGTCTATTGGTTACAATCGTCAGCTAACCCAGTGACAAAAACTGAGAACGAAACAATGACGGAGATGGAAATAGAAATAGGAACAAAAATAGAGATAAAGACAACAACAAATATAGAGAATCAATATGCACCAAAGAGAACAGAAGAACACCAATTCACTATAAAAAAAACGATCCATCTACAAACGTACCTTGTGAGCTTCTTATATATAGAGCCCTATATTCCTCTCAAAAAGGTAGTGGGCTAACAGAAGTACATTCGGCTCATTCATGAGCACTGAAATCTAAGTTAGTTAGATTCTATCTATAACAACACTAGTAAACCTAGTTGAGCTTAGTATCTCAACGGTATCTGAATATCATTGTAAAGAATTGGATATGATTCTTGTGCATCGGAAGAGATGTGTGTTATGTGTATGTGTGAGAGGAAAGAAAGGAGAGAAGAGAAAACACAAGATAGATAGATGATAGAAAATGAAGTACTCAAGAAGAAGGTGTATTAACAAAGAGAATACCAATTACAAAATGTAGCATTACAAGGAGTTACAACTGACACTCTATAAAGTAGGAGAAGGGTGCTTTATATCAGGTCACCCTCTCTCTTCATTAAGTCACTACAATGTTCACTCTCTCTCTAGAACCTTGAGGAATGTGAAGACTCATTAGTCATTGAGAATATGGAACAAATTAGTTATGTGTCATAGAATATGATTCTATGACACATAGTTAATTGTTGAGAGGCAAGCTCAACATTGGGTGTGTAAAACTGTGATAGCTTATCTCAATACCCTTCTATCGGCCAACACACTATCGTCGGTGTGATCTCACTTGGTTTGGGATCAATCATCATATCCTTTCCATTTTTTGCAATTAGCCTAATCGGCCTTTCAGTTTGATAGGTTGGTTGGTTGCATATTGTCAATCCATGTTCTATTGTGTAGCAACATGCCTCATTACATCTTGCTTTTTCCCTTAATTCCACTTAGTTAGTTTTTAGCATCTGTAAAGAATCAAGAGATGGATTCTTGTGAAGCGGAAGAGATGTGAGTTATGTGTGTGTGTAAGAGAGAGAGAGAGAGAGAGAGTGAAAGACAGAGAATACGCAAGGTAAAAGTATATTGACAAAGGAGAAAAAGACTCGACTCCTTACAAAGTGGGAGGAGGGTGCTTTATGTAGTCACCCTCTCTCTTCATTAACTACAAGACTCATGGAGCATGGGGAATGTGAAAGCTCATAAGTTATGTGTCATAGAATATGATTCTATGACTCATACTAAATGCTAGAATACAAAGTGGTGACATAATGGTGACTCTTGACCGTTGGAGTGTCTCTTCACTCTCAAGGTGAGTTCACACACTAGACCAAGTTGAGCTTGATTCTCAACACGCCCCCTCAAGCTCAGGTCGGGTCGGTTTTAGACGGTATCCGAAATCCGCTTCAACTCGCGTTCTGGAGTCCGCGTCGACTCGTGTCGACTCGCATGTATGATACACACACATAACTCATATCTCTTCTGCTTCACAAGAATCCATCTCTTGATTCTTTACATGGAGTGTGTTGGCAAGTGAATTCTTGCCGAATTCCTTCCTTTCGGAGATACGCCGTGAAATCGTCTAAGAAGTATTCCTTGCCACCATCCGATCGAAGGCATCGTACATGTCAGCCCGTGGCTTTCTCGACTTCATTCTTGGATTTTTGAAAGTGTACGAACACTTCGCTCTTCTGCCGCATCGGGTAGATCCAAGTGTGCCTAGAGAAGTCGTCGATGAAGAGCACGTAATATCGGCATCCGCCAAAGGAGTAACCGAGCACAAAAATTGGCACATCCTCGAAGTAGCACGGTCCATAATGAATGAGAAGCATATGCCCAAGTCTTATTGGGCTGAAGCTGCAAATATGGCCGTCTACCTAATGAACCAGTGCACAACATCTGGCGTGCACGAGGTCACTCCGCACGAAAAATACTTCGGAAAGAAGCCGGATTTATTGCACATCCGGATATTTGGCGCGATAGCATACGTGCACATCCCCGACAAAAAGCGTCAAAAGCTTGACCCGAAGTCGAAGAAATGTATCCTCATAGGATACTTGAAAAGAGAGATGATGATAGAAAAGAGAGAGAAGGAAGATATAGAAACCCAAATCTACAAAGATATATTAATAAGGAGTGATGATCATAGAAACAAGAGAAAGAAGATACATAAACTCAAGCCTACAAGGATGAATTGATAACAACTCAACCAACACTATGTGAATAGGCAAGAAAACATCACAAGAAAAAAGCCCTCCTCACCACCTCACTCTTCTTGCTTTATATGAAGTTCTCCTCTAGTAGATAAGTTTCGCTTGCTTTCTTTTCCACGCTTTTTTTAGAGCTTTTCCATCTCCTATTCTTAGCTATGACACAACAATCTTCAAATCGTCATATCTCCCTCGTCGAAGCTCTAAATTTAGAGCTTTAAAAACCTATGGATAGCTCTCGTCACAAGCTTTCCAACACATATTTACACATTATATTTGGCTTCCAAACGAATGAGTTATGAGCGTTCGTTGTAGACTACATTTTGGTGCCCGCTTTTTTCTTCTTTTACTTTTCTCCACGTGACTTGCTTTTTGTTTGACTTATACTTGAAACCTTAGCTCGTGTTCTTGGCCTTCGGGTGTGAATGCTCCATACCTTATATTTTTGTAGACGGGTCGAAGCATGCTACGGTGTACCAACTTTTGGCCAAAAATTTAGTACTAAATCGAAGAAGAAAATAAACATTAAAAATTGTAAATAAGTTTAAAAAAAAAAAAAAAATTCATTGCGTCACACTCGAATGCACAAAGATATTGTACGTCACACTCGAAATGTCCCTAGGCCATATGTAATACATTAATTGTTGCCCCAGTCTCCTAGGTAGAGTTGTACGAAAGCACACCTGGAGAAGGTATCCATTGTGACCGTTGGTCAGTCTCAGTATCTCTCTCTCTCTCTCTCTCTCTGGTATGGGTAGTCGAACGTGTCAATTGGTATGTCTCTCTCTCTCTCTCTCTCTCTCTCTCTCTCTCTCTCTCTTCTGTCTTGAAGTTGTCAGACAGACAGTGGCAGAAAGTTAAAGAAAGACGACATATCTATTACAGGTCTATCTCTCTCTTTCTCTCTCTCACTCCACCTTCGAAGCTCTGTTTCTTTCTTTCTTTCTGTTTCTCTCTCTCACTCCACCTTCGATTCTCTGTTTCCCCGCGTAGCTGTTCTTGTGTTCCCCTCTGTGCCAGGTTCGATCTCTGAACTCTGTATACGCAGAGATTTTTGTTTCCCCTGCTCGTTGTATGTGTTGTTGATTTTCCTTCCTTGTGTATGCTCGTTTGTCTCCTCTGTCTATGCTCGTTTGTGTCCTCTGCAGCAGCCTCGTTTGTCGAAATCAACACGGTGTGGTACCTCTGCAAGTTGTACGACCTCCAGGTATTGTCTATGTTGCATGCCCAACTGGTATGTTTTCTTTTTCTGAATGTTTCCTGTCTGTCTGTTTTTTATTTGCATGTGTATGGCCATTTTTAGGGTTTGATTATTCATAGTCTATGTGTTGCATGCCCAACTGGTATGTTTTTGTTTTCTCTGTGTTTCTCTGTGTTTCTTTTAAAAATGTATGACAATATTTTGATCGAGGTGGTTGTGTGTTAGACATGTTTGTACATGCAACGTAAATGGAGTTGGCTATGATGAGTTGCTATGTTTTCGTTTTGTTCTTGTTTCCTGTTCATCTGTTTTATTTTGTGTGAGTTTGACATGGATGAGTGTTTTTCCGACTATTTTGGGTTTTTGTGTGTTTGACATGGCTTGTACATGCGATGTGATGGAGTTGGCTATGATGATTTACAATGTTTTCGTTTTCTTTGACTTTCCTATCCGTCTGTTTTTATTGTCTGTGTGTTTGACATGGATGAGTTTTTTTCCGACTATTTAGGGTTATTGTGTGTTTGACATGGTTTGTACATGCAATGTGATGATTTGCTATGTGTTGATGGTAATTGTTTGAGTTTTCTTCTAGTACATGCATATTCATTCCCTGAGAATTGTGTTGACTAGGACAATGACGAGAAGGACACCCATAAAGAAGACATTGATGAAAGAGAAAGTGAAGACACCAGTGAAGGAAGGAAGAAGGACACCCATGAAAGAAAGCAAGAAGACACCCACAAGAGAAAGGGTGATGAATTCATCAACACAGAGAAACAAGATGTACCACTCCATCAGTCGAGACACACCTCTTGGATGGAATTATTTCCTTCGAGCACGACCTGACATTTATCCAGAGCTGAGAGAGTGGTTGTTAAAAACCTGGGGGTCAGCACATCCCGACACAAGGCGAGGATTCCACATAAGTGGTTTGAAGAGGGAATACACGAATTTATTGAAGACGAGATACGAACATGTTTATGATACAAATCAAATCACTAACAATGAGGTGGGTACTGTTTTTGCACGTGCTTTTGCATGTGAAGTTCAAGGTGGCATTGACGTAAATTGGGAAGATTTTAATCGGCACTGGTCAGAACATTACAAAGGGTCCTCCAGTACCAACACTGGCTTGAAGTCATCTGGAACCTCTCATGTGGATATTCTAGCTATAACACCTGTCCACCAAGTTCTAGAGGCAAAGGTACGGGCCACAATGATTGAAAAGCATGAACAGATGATGGCCGGTTGCATAGCTTCTATGAGCTCAAGAATACAAACACTACTTGTTGATTTGGAAGCAGTTAAATCAGCTGAGATACAGGCAAAAAAGAAATTTTCTTCAATAAAAACTACATATGAATGGATTGCATCGACAATCCAAAATTCAGAAAGTGAGGTGTTGAAAGAGGAGTTGAAGAAAGAGCTAAACAATATGGGCACTCAATTAGGTTCACAGATGAGAGACCTTGATACTTGCAGGAATGCACATGAAGAAATAGATAATAAGTTGTCAACCTTAAAGTTGCATTCTGAGAACCTTGCATGCTTGATGCAGGATTTAAAACAAAATGGTTTTGATACTTTGTTTCCATCTGTAATTGAGCACCCAAGTGGTATAGAAAGTACCATTATTAGTATAGCTATATCACGGTATTGGCTTTAAAAGTTATTTATTTCTACTTCTCTGGTATAAATAAGTGAGCAGCTAATATATTATAACTTGTGTTTGCAATCTTCCAGGTGTATATTTTGTGGCCTCGGATTCAAGCTGGAGGCTATGGATGTTGTGATTACACCATGCTTGCACACATATCATGTGCTATGTGCTAAGTATCATTTTGAGAAAGAGAATACATGTATGGACTGTAAAACTACAATTGCGGCTGAGTGGTACTATGCTTGGGGTTTAAAAGTACACCCGTACGGTATGTGGCTCTACTATTCTATTGTTTGATTTATATGATGTCAATTAACATTTGGACTAGAACTAGTGTATGCCACAATTCATACTTCAAATTTAGTGTAATCTCTAACAACTATTATGTGGAACCCTAATTATGTGGGTTAGTATTGGCATTACTCTTAATATATAATTGGTATGTGTAGTTGAAGGGATATTTTCCAGAATTAGTAGTACTAAAAGGGAACCAGGTACAACATCGTCCAATCTATATTGCAACTTGCCTAGTATTAGTTTAGTAAACACTATACTTATTGTACACTGTTGACTGTTAGTATTGTTTGTGTAACTTGGGAATTAGTACTAGTAATGTAATTTGGGAACAAGGTGTATAGTAAATTGCTGAATAATAGTACAATTATTGTAATTTGGAAATGAGGTGTGTCAAACACATATCAGGTTTAGTACTAATACTGTTCAAGATTAATACTGTTGGTGTAATTAGTACAAGTTATGTAACTAGGTGTGTAGAACACATATCATGTTTAGTATTACTTGTGTGCAAAATACCAATCTACATTTGTTGGATTAGTACTTAGTAAGTACTACATGGTTCATGATTAGTACTAGTTCTGTACTTTGTGAACTAAGTTACTAGTACATTGCTCATGATTAATACTAGTTTTGTAATTTGGGAACTAAGTAGTACTTTGTTCCTTATTAGTACTAGTTTTGTACCTTATTAGTACTAGATCAGTAATCTAGAAAATAAGTGAGTAGTACATTTTGTAGGATTAGTACTAATTGTGTAATTTGACTAAGTCAGTGGTACATTGTTGAGTAGTACATTGTTCAGGATTAGTACTAATTGTGTAATTTGACTAAGTCAGTGGTACATTGTTCGGGATTAGTACTCCTTGTGTAATTCTGAGAATATTTGAGCACTGCAAAATGATCTCCAACTTCCAATAAAACTGCCAAGTCTTGATTTTGGTTGTAGTATACAATATCGTTTGAATGCACATCCTCTTCAATATCATCTTGTCGTTCAGGCTCAAGCTTTTGCAGCTTCCAGGGCTCCACGATTGATAGGTTGATGCATTTATCCCAAGCTTCATCTAGACACATGGAACAAAAGCATGATAAACTACGGAGTAACAATTGGGTTGTGTCCTTGCGGCTAAACCCTAACACACAATGGGTGTTGTGTGTGCCTTTCACGGTTTTACAACCATATGATTTAGTTCTATCGACCTCATCAGCGCGAACTTCAACAAACAATTTGTTCTTACCATCATTTGACATCTTCCATGTTAGCCACTGAACAACATCATGTGCATTTTGTAACTTAGCGCCATTATTATCCAACTGCTCACTTGTAAGGGCATGTTTGATCACAGCCCCCGCGCCATCATGCTCTCCTTTTCCATGTCCAGACCCGAAGTAATTCCATTGCATACGAATATTGAATAAGGAGAAATACCTGCTTTGGTATCTCAGGTTTCCAACAAAATTAGTACTATGTTGTCAATTGAGAGTACTACACTTCCATTAATACTGATTTAGTACAAATACAAAACAAAGCATAGCACAACGTATCCATTGAGAACACTCTACACTTATTAAAAGATAAATAGTACTATGTTGTCGACCAACAGTACCTGGCATCCATTTAATACTAACTTAGTATGGATATAGCACAAAGTATAGTACAATGAGTTCATGGAAAGCACTCTACATGTATTAACAGATAAATAGTACAAAATGTTCAATATCGGATAGTACAATACAATGTGTCCACGGAGAACACAACCCTCCTTAGAAGATCATTAGTACTACAAGACATGTACTTTACATCCCCCAATAAACACTAATTTAGTATAGATACAACACATAGTACAATATAGTGTGTTCATGGAGAACGCTAAACATTGATTAATAGATAATCAGTACCACACAGTGTGTTTAAAAGATGAGTACAAGATGAGTACAATACTATGAGTACAACATGAGTAAATACTGATTTAGTACAATTCTCTTAAGGACGGACAATACTATGAGTACAAGATGAGTACTTTACATCCTCCTGTAAACACAACATAGTACAGATACAACACACAACATAGTACAATGTGTCTATGGAGAACCCTTCACATGGATTAAAACATAATTAGTACAATTCTCTTAAGGACGGACAATACTATAAGTACAAGATGAGTACTTTACATCCTTTTGTAAACACAACATAGTACAGAACCAACACACAACATAGTACAATGTGTCTATGGAGAACCCTTCACATGGATTAATCGATACTTAGTACAATTCTCTTAAGGATGGACAATACTATGAGTACAAGATGAGTACTTTACATCCTTTTGTAAACACAACATAGTACAAAACCAACACACAACATAGTACAATGTGTATATGGAGAACCCTTCACATGGATTAAAACATAATTAGTACAATTCCCTTAAGGACGGACAATACTCTAAGTACAAGATGAGTACTTTACATCCTTCTATACACACAACATAGTACAATGTGTCTATGGAGAACACTTCACATGGATAAAAAGATAATTAGTACAATTCTCTTAAGGACGGACAATACTATGAGTACAAGATGAGTACTTTACATCCTTCTGTAAACACAACATAGTACAATGTGTCTATGGAGAACACTTCACATGGATTAAAAGTTACTTAGTACAACATAATACAAACAAAATTAGTATGCATGCATCCATTCACAAGTGCAAGATTCGAATAGTTACAAACATAATTAGTATGCATCCATGTGACTAGTACTGTTTGTTAATAGTTACAAACATAATTAGTATGCATCCACTAACACAAGAATTACTTCCTTACACATTGCATGATAAGTACTAAACATATGGATTAAAAATTACCTGGCGATAAAGTAGAACGATCGTGCCGCCTTAAACTGCGAGGCAGCACCATCAGACCAAACCCAATGACGGTTAAAGGTTAACCCTAGAGAAAATAAATCTGCATGGTGAAGCTTAAAACAATGTTGAACAAATAGTGTATCATGCTTTTTATCATCTAAAATGTAAAATATTGATTTCTTATGTAACTCACCGTCTTGCCTCCAATAGCAAATATGTACAAGTATTGTACATTGATCATTGTACCAATGCATTGATTGAACCTCATTTTGAACTTTAAATGTATAGTTTTCTGCAAAATCAATAACAGATACAATGACACCCATTGGTAAGTTATTAATACATTCCTTGAATTGTGAATTTTGCCAATAACTCCGGAAGTTATGTGGAATAAACTCCCCAAGTTGTTTCTTAAATTCTGAGACAAGGGTAGCAGCACATGTCTCCTTATATACTTCCTTGATACGCTTAGTTACAACTCCCTTGCCAATATTTTCAGTCACATACTCCAAATATTTCCATTTCACGATATGATTATTTCCCATATCAAGCTCCTGCCTACAAAATAATGGTAGCGGACAAACCTTACATGTTCTTAATAGACATGTACGACGATGCCATTCACATGATGGTTCTTTTTCACAAACACAAGACCTCCATAGCTCAGAAACGGATGCATAAGTCATGTTTCGTGCATTACACCTATTATCCTCCCCATTTGGTCTACAAATCTCACAAGTGCAGACACATAATTCCCCGTGTATACCCTTAGAATCAGTACGCATTGCATTCACTGCTAGCCTTAACATGTCCATCTTCACATGGTACACACAACAACATGTATTCCTCTCATTTAATTTTCTAACATAAAATGGTTTCAAACCTTGGAACTTGCAGAATCCGACAGTCAAGCTTGGATGTTGGTCTTTAAAGTTCATGTACAATTCAGCCTACATCAACCAATATATATAGCAAACATTAATATACACTTGGTCAAAACACAAAGTTATGGAATGTGAATTGATATAAAAAAATGGAATACCTCTATCATCTCCAAGAAGTGTCTAGGGTGAATCTGGTACTTACCCTGACTTATTCGTTGTCTACACGCGTCCTTCTTATTTGGTGAGACACGCGTATTTTTGGCCCAAAATGAATCCACTTTCTCAATAATCTCTTGAGATAAGGCATCACATCGTTGTCTACGTCCCGACCCCAGCCACTTGAATTTGCTTGTGTGTATATTTCGGCGATGTTTCCTCAAGTTCCTTCTTTGAATACCCAGGGCTAAGGCAACTTTACTATCACTATATTTTTTTTCTCTCGCACCGTTCACAACCATGTGTAGGGCTGCCCTCTTTGCAGCAAGTTTGTCTAAGCTCTCTACACCTTTCACTAAGTCTAGGGATGACTTCATAGACTCCACAATCTCTTCTGAAACACATTGGTCCCTAAATTTTATTCTCTCCATGTCTTCATTCAAACTTTGATGGTGTAACACTCTACAGATAATATCCCTACGATCCTCTTCACTAAATCTCTTCGTTATTTCTACCAAATAACGGACTATGTGAAGAACCACTCGTCTCTTAGTCCTTTCAGATATGCATGAGTTACTTGACAACTCACTCTCGTTAGGAACCCCCATTCGGTCACTAGATTTATCCACAAAAATTAAGTGTCTTGCGAAAGTAGTTAATGTTATATAGACTCAACCAAGAAAACACAATCAAATGTTTTTAAACGTGGTCTGCAAAGTGAGAAATATTTTGTTTCAAACATTAGAATTACATATCAAATATGACAAATGTCAATTCTAAAAATTTAGTACTGAAATATGAAGAAATGAAACATTTTAGTACTGAAAATAAAAAAATGGATGGAAGGAACCTCCAATGGTGGAGGGAGCGTGGATATATAGACTCAACCAAGAAAACACAATCAAATGTTTTTAAATGTGGCCTGCAAAGTGAGAAATATTTTGTTTCAAACAATAGAATTACATATCAAATATGACAAATGTCAATTCTAAAATTTTAGTACTGAAATATGAAGAAATGAAACATTTTAGTACTGAAAATAAAAAAATGGATGGAAGGAACCTCCAATGGTGGAGGGAGCGTTGGATATGCAGCCTCGATTTGGTGGAAGGAACCTCCAATGGTGGAGGGAGCGTTGGATATGCCGCCTCGATTTGGTGGAAGGAACCTCCAATGCAACCTCGATTTGGTGGAAAAAGCCCCAAATCACCACGACATCAACTGCAATCGGTGGAAGTAAGAAAGTCGTTGTCGAAGAAGTGGCTATTGGCTGCTACCTGAACCCTTAGAACAGTCTCTGTACCTCAACCAAAACCTAACAAAAACAGAAACCCTAAAAAAATCAGAAATCCTCAACGCAAACTCTCCAACCAGACATGGATGTCTGAGATTTAGATTGAAGGAAAATCAGAAACGTGACATGGATGTTTGTGATGAAAAGCTCAGAGGGATAGAGGAAGAGCAGTATGAGGGGAATCGCCAAAACGACGTGAGGGGAAGCGCCAAAATCGACGTGAGGGGAAAATAGCCCCCAAAATGGAAGAACATCTCCTCACGTGTTCCCCCCACTCCTTCTACAGTAAATGACACTTGTACTACAGTCACCCCACTCTCCAAAATCGATTTTCTTTTTCTCTAATTTCTTTTCTGAATTATTCAGTACTAACAGTATTGAAAGTACTGACAATTTTTGTGGCCAAAAACAGTACTTTTCTGGTACACCGTAGCGTGCTTCGACCTAGACTTCAATACCTTGAATTCTAAAAACACTTTCACATTTAGCCCTCCCCCTTGCTTTTTGGTGAACCCTTTATGGTGAACCCTAAGCTACTAATAAAACTAAAGGTTCTCCTTCGCCTTATTCATGGCTATAGACAAAGAAGGAGAAAATAAATAGAAAAGAAACAAACTATGTGAGTAAAACCCCCGCTAGTTGATAGGAAAAACCTCACACTTCTAAACACACACACATACACATTGACAATTGCCATCACCATCTTTCTCCTTGTCAACACAAAGAAAGAGGTTACAACAATTAGTATATCTTCATCAACTTTCCAAACAGAAGTAGGTCTATGTGATACATAACTCTTGATAGAAGTAAGCATGTTAACATATGAATAAATCTTTCGAGCGAGCGAACCTTTTGTACAAATACCTTCAAAGCTTCGAGACTTGTCAGAATTGTCATATTTTGAATTATGTCGATCTTTGCTTCATCAACATGACTTTCTTCTTGGCACACCACATTCTCCACATTACCTTGTTTTGTATGTATGACCATTTCATCTAGAATCTCATCTCGAAAAGGAAGCAAAAATAAAACTCGTTTGGTTGAATCATTCAAGGGTTGGAAGTTGACGTCTTTCTCCTTTGGAACAACCACAATAAGTGAGACAAACTTCAAATTCTCCATATGATAAATGAAACTCTCTTGTAACAATGCTTTATGATCTATCTTTTGCACAACCTTAGATTCTTGAAGAGTTTGGGCAATTGGTACCTTCAATTTGATAAGGTCTTTGAAGCAATCTTCTCCTTTTATATGTGAATAGACATTTATGAGTAATTTTGGAAACTCAAAAAGAAAAGAACTAAACCTTAGATGCTCTTCTCCTTGGATATAGCTTGAAATCATCTTCTCCAAGGTGATAATGCTTTTCTCTTCAATGACTTCTTCTTCCTCCTTAGACACCATGTGGAATGATTTGTTTTCCCTATCCCATGAAGATTCATCAATTGTTATGCTTTCCTCTTCTTGATTGCCATTATTGATAGATGATTCCTTCTCCTTTATACGTTTGATTAGTTGTGGTGGATCCTTTGATGGTGATAAGTTAATGATACTCCAATCATGCATTACAAGTAAATCTCTTGGCTCTTGGTCAAATTGTTGTTGAAGAGTTGATGCCCACATAACTTTGTTGCCACTCAATGCAAATCCAAAACACAAATCTTGCACGAACACCTTCATACACTGCAACTTGGCACTTACCAATGCTTCCTTACACGCATTGATCTCCAAAAGCCAATCTCCAGCTATCACTTCTAGGTTACCTTCTTCATCTTGCAACTTCGTTGTGGGTACTTCACCATCAACAACTTCTTTTGTCATATCTTCCATTTCATCTTGCACATATTCATCATCAACCACCATATCGCTTGTTGTAATAATGTCCTCAACATGATGTACATTGGCATCACCATCCATAACATCGCTTCTCATAACAATCTCCTTAGATTCGTCTTTCACATCATCATTCTTTATATCATGGTTGTCCTCATGAACTAGATGGGGGGACTCCACATTCATCACCTCTTCTTCATTGTCTCTGGAATCACCTTCATAGACATCATTATAACTCCAAAAATTAGAATAATGATATGACGGAACCTGTTGAATCGGACATTGCAAGTAGGCTGGTTGTTGGCTCATGACCGATCCACAATTATTATAGCTTGGATTTATGGTATATGACGCCGATACTCCATATGCTTCACCGAATAACAACTTCTTCAATTGTTGATCATAACTTTGACATACTCGAAGCAAATCATGGAAAGACCTTCGGTACTTCATATGCACTTCATATTGAAAATATGGATCTAGCCCTGCTTTGAATCTTTCCATCTTGAAGTATACATCTTCAACGCCTCCAACAAGTCCAATCCAAGTGGACCATATATCCAAAAACGTCTTCTCATACTCCAGGTAGCACATTGGTGAAACCATACGCAATTGGAAAAGTTCTCTTCGTAGATCTGTCGCATCGCGAACTCCATATCTTGCCATTAGTTTGATGATGAATCGGTAGATACAACCATCAATTAGTGGACAACCGTTCCTCCCGTTATACAGAAAGGATCGACCCTCCCTGGGGCGCCAAAATGAAAAGAGAGATGATGATAGAAAAGAGAGAGAAGGAAGATATAGAAACCCAAATCTACAAAGATATATTAATAAGGAGTGATGATCATAGAAACAAGAGAAAGAAGATACATAAACTCAAGCCTACAAGGATGAATTGATAACAACTCAACCAACACTATGTGAATAGGCAAGAAAACATCACAAGAAAAAAGCCCTCCTCACCACCTCACTCTTCTTGCTTTATATGAAGTTCTCCTCTAGTAGATAAGTTTCGCTTGCTTTCTTTTCCACGCTTTTTTTAGAGCTTTTCCATCTCCTATTCTTAGCTATGACACAACAATCTTCAAATCGTCATATCTCCCTCGTCGAAGCTCTAAATTTAGAGCTTTAAAAACCTATGAATAACTCTCGTCAAGCTTTCCAACCCATATTTACACATTATATTTGGCTTCCAAACGAATGAGTTATGAGCGTTCGTTGTAGACTACATTTTGGTGCCCGCTTTTTTCTTCTTTTACTTTTCTCCACGTGACTTGCTTTTTGTTTGACTTATACTTGAAACCTTAGCTCGTGTTCTTGGCCTTCGGGTGTGAATGCTCCATACCTTATATTTTTGTAGACTTCAATACCTTGAATTCTAAAAACACTTTCACAATACTCATTGGAGCAAAAGGGGTACAAATGCTACAACCCCTGACTCGAAAATCTCGAGTAAGTCGAGACGTCGTTTTTGACAAGTCTGCATCTTGGTACGCACCCGAGACAACTTTGACTCTGACTCCGCTCGATGTTATCGGCCGGCAAGAAGGCTTAAGGAGGTCCAAACCAGAGTGTGAAAGGAATAGTTATTCGGGAACTGTTGTAATTAGTAGTCTTAATATATACATATTATTATATAAGAAGATGTGGATGGACGGACTGCAATCGGTATGCCGATCCGGATCCGGAACGATTCCGTAAAGGTGCCGGTTGGCACCGTTTTGTATTTCGCACCGGAGACCTATATAAAGGCCCGGTTACAATGTAATCAGGAGCGGATAATTAATAAAGCTTATTGTCTTAATCTTCCAGTGTTGATTACCATTCTGTATTCATTGTTGTATCTTACGCGTGTTAATTACGGATGGCTAAGTAATCGATTAAGGTGTAAGTAAGCGTTGTGCCATAAGTCATTCTACCATACCACCCTTTGGTGATGTGTCTTAAGTGGACACCCTGTGTTAGGCTGTTGTCCGGCCCTAGCAATAACACAGTTTGTGGCGACCACGATTCCTGCATTATCGTAGTGAACAACGGCAGGAATGGATGACTAGGCCAACAGACGACCCGGTTACGGAGAGAGCATGAAGACTTGCTGAACGGAGACGGCGTCGAGAGGCTTTCCAGCAAGCAGCGGAAGAAATCCGAACGGATCGATCATTTTCCAAAGTGATCCGGAAAGTGACGGAGGAGTCGCTCCGTCTGCAACAAAACGCCTACCCGGACGAAGGAAGTAGCTTAAGCAGCCTCCGGGAAGCGGAAACCCTTCTCCAGGCCTTGGCCGGAAGAGACGGCGAATCCAAAGCATTTTCAGCGTTGGAATCGGATTCGGAATGGGGTTACAATGCGCATACGAACTATCGCAGCAGGAATGACACCCCAGGAGGACCGGAGGACGAGGAGTCGGATACTTTACCGACACCGGAACCAGAGTTGGCAGACCGAGAACCTCCGGCACTCATCGTGGAGCAACCTCCGGAGACGGAAGTACACCGGAAAAAACTTCCAACACCGGAACTCGAGCCGGCAACACCAAAGGAAGACCGGCTAAGACCTCAGATGCCAACGGAACAGCAGGAAAGACCACCGACACCACCAGCCCGCGTACCGACACCGGACGACGACATGCCATTCCAATACTCCAAGTATCGGGATGACCCGGACGCGGAGGCTCATGTTCACGCGTTTCAACAAACATGGGAAGAAAACCATGTGTCACAACGGTTAACCGCGGCCGAAGAGGAACGATCTAAGATAGCCGAATTCGGCGTCACATTGGAAGGACCGGACGTAGGATCGCAACACCATCACCACCTTCGTGGACCTGAAAGATAAATTCTTGCATTTCTTTCAGAAGGAGGTGGACCAAAGAGAAATGGTGGGCCTATTTTATACAATCCGGCAGGACCCCGGGGAGAGCATTCCGCAGTTTGTCATCCAGTTTCAACGGATGCACAGTCAGCTTACCCGCCGACCTCCGAAGGAAGAAACACGGGCTATATTTTTAGCCGCTCTCCGGGAACCTCTACAAACAGTATGCACGGTCATCGACTTTCGCACAAGCACCGTCGACCAAGTCATCGACCAGGTTAGAGAAATGGAGAAAACGAGCTCGTGGATAACAATGGGAGCCCTCCAACGAGCATTACCAACCGATGAGGATCTCCAGTTCCAGCAAGCAATCCAATGCACGAACTGCTTGAATTTCGGACACTCGTCACTGGAGTGCACCATGCGGAAGCAAACCATGTGTCACAATGGTTAACCGCGGCAGAAGAGGAACGATCTAAGATAGCCGAATTCGGCGTGACATTAGAAGGACCGGCCGCCAGATGGCACTGGACGCCGGCTCGCAGCACCATCACCACCTTTGCGGACCTGAAAGACAAATTCTTGCACTTCTTCCAGAAGGAGGTGGATCAGCGAGAAATGGTGGGCTTATTTTATACAATTCAGCAGGAGCCCGGCAAGAGCATCCCACAGTTTGTCATCCGGTTTCAATGGATGCACAGTCAGCTTACCTGCGCACCTTTGGAGGAAGAAACATGGGCTATATTTTTAGCCGCGCTCCGGGAACCTCTACGAACGGTATGCACGGTCATCGACTTTCGCACAAGCACCGTCGACCAGGTCATCGACCGGGTTAGAGAAATGGAAAATACGAGCTCTTGGCTAACAATGGGAGCCCTCCAACGAGCATTACCAACCGATGAGGATCTCTGTTTCCGGCAAGCAATCCAATGCATGACCTGCTTAAATTCCGGACACTCGTCACTGGAGTGCACCATGCGGACGCATTGCTGACTCTGCCAATCTACGAGCCACACGATGGACTAGTGCGAATATAACTTATTGAATCGGCAAGCTCCACCAGTCCGGCAAATCGAGCCACGTAGCAGTCGAGACGAAGAAGAAGAACGTTGGCGACGAGAGGAGCGATATCGACCGACACAAGATGTCTGGTACGACAATCGGCGAGACAACTACGACCGGTACAAGAGATACGACAAGTACCGAGATTACAATGGACGGTACGAGCATCACAACCGGGATCACTCCCCCGGGTATCACCAATGACGGGAAGATTATGGGAGGTATGACAACCAACCCCGGCAAGGGTACCGCAACAAAAAGAACTTTAATAAAAAACGGCATTTCAAAAACGGGAGCCACCCACGTGAATTGGAAAAAGGCGCCTCAAGTAGTCAACCAGACCAGAGCCCCGCGGTTACCACAAGTCCTCCATCGGGTACACAAAACAATGCCGAATTCAGCAACACCCGGAAAGCATATTGCTATTACTGCCGGCAAGAAGGACATTATAGTAATCAATGTCCGCCAAAGAGCTATGATAAGCGACCGGCAGTAAACATGGTAGTCGCCGAAGTTGCAGACCTCTAGTAGGTCACCACAAGGTCGCAGGGGAAGACTACGGAATGGGAGACACAAGAGGCCATTCGGAAACAGGCAACGGAATGGGTGAAAAAGGCCAATGAGCGAAACGTAGTAGAACTCGCGCAACACAAGGAGAACACCGAAGAGCTCGCCGGCGGCAGTCAGTCCGAAAACGCGACATGGCAAGTATTGCAGGAATGCCAGATCACGCTGCCGTTAGGACGACTCTTGCAGCTAGTACCAAGATTCACAGAAGGACTCAAGGAAGGCATGACGACAAGCGGAACACCACCGGCTCCGGCATTCTTCTCAAATCTGGAGGAGGGACCGACGGTGGTGGACACCAGCAGTCCAACAATTACGGCCATTGTGAAAGGGAAAGAACTCCCCGGAAAGATAATAGTTGGAGGCTCCGGTGTTAATGTAATAAGCCTCCGGACGTGCGATGCTCTTGGAATCAAAGAGTGGGAGCCATGTCCGTTCTAGCTCTGAATGGCGGACACAAGCTCGGTGCAACCGACAGGTTTAATACGGAACTTGGAAGTAACCATCGGGGGCCACACATTCCGAATCTCAGCCGTAGTTCTCCAGTTGCAGGCTGAAGGAGCGTACCCATTATTGTTGGGACGCCCTTGGTTAAAGACGACACATATCAAGTAGAACTGGAGGAGGAATATGATTACGTTCCGACGGGTAAAAGCAAAGGTACGGGTACCAACACAACCAAGGAAGGGCACCGGCAAGGATCTGACACTGTAATATGCGGAGTGTGTCAATATGCTGGAAGGATTAGCGGATGAAGAAGAAGAGCAGTACTTGCTGGAGAACCCGAAGATTGTACCCCTATCTGAAATTGACGTTGCGGAAGCGGTATCACCCTACTTACTGCAACCGGACGGAACCGAAGCGGAACCGGATAAAGAAGCAATCTGGGAGTTACGGCATGCCCAGGAGGCGTTGGAAAGGGAAATGGCCGTATCACAGCGCGTAGAAACGTCCCAATTAGAAGAGGTAAATCTAGGAACGGGAGGAGGCAAAACCGGTGCACATCGCCAAAGAAATGAATGTAGAGAACAAAACAACGATAATTACACTCAACGAGTTTCGTGACGTCTTTGCCTGGTCGTACGAGGATATGAGAGGCCTGGATCCTCAGTTGTGTCAGCACCAGCCAAAGAAATGAATGTAGAGAACAAAACAGCGATAATTACACTCAACGAGTTTCGCGACGTCTTTGCCTGGTCGTACGAGGATATGAGAGGCTTGGATCCTCACTTGTGTCAGCACCAGATACATCTGAGCAAAGATGCCAAGCCGGTAGCACAGCGTCGGTACCGGATGAACCCAAACTACGCCACCAAAGTCAAGGAGGAGATCGACAAACTACTGAGGGTCGGCTTCATCCGTCCCGTAAAGAAATCTACATGGCTGAGCCCGATCGTAGTCGTACCGAAAAAGAACAGAAAAATTAGAGTTTGTGTCGACTACCGGAAGCTGAATGCGGCAACGGTAATGGATGCATTTCCACTTCCGTTTACGGATGAAGTGTTGGATGCCGTCGCCGGCCATGAAGTCTACAGTTTCTTAGACGGATTCAACGGGTATAATCAGATCCGGATGCAACCGGAGGATCAAGAGAAAAGGGCTTTCGTCACCAAATGGGGAGTGTTTATTGCGGTGGTGATGATGTTCGGGCTGAAAACGGCACCAGCAACATTCCAACGGATCATCATGGAGATCTTTGGCGAATACATACCGGCTTTTATGCAGGTGTTCCTTGACGACTTCGCCGTCTATAGCAGAGAAGAAGATCATTTGCAGCATCTCAGACTATGTCTAGAGAAGTGTAGGGCGTACCGGCTAAGCCTAAACCCGGCGAAGTGTGTATTTGGAGGGTCCAGCGGAACGTTACTAGGGCATATAGTGAGCAAGGAAGGCATTGCTGTAGATCCAGACAAAGTGAAAGCAATCCGGGAAGCAACGGCAACGGCAACGGCAAAGACATTGAGCCGTTTCCTAGGACAAATCCGCTGGAATAGCCGTATGCTCCGATATTTGGCAGACCTGGCTACACCTCTGCATGCGGTAGTACACCGAACACCGTTCCAATGGACCGACATCGAAGACAAGGCATACCGGGCACTAAAGTTGTTATTGTCACAAGCACCGGTAGTGCAGCCTCCGGATTGGAGTAAAGAGTTTCATGTGTTCGTGGACGCTTCCGATATCGCAATCGGCAGTGCGCTCATGCAGCTTACCGAGCCAAGGTGGTATCGGCCAGTGTACTATGCCAGCCGGAAGCTATCCCAAGCAGAACGAAATTATTCTACCATGGAATGGGAAGCTTTAGGAATGATCTACAGTGTAACAAAATTCAGGCATTATTTATTGGGAAGAAAGTTCTCCTTCCATGTAGATCATTCGGCGCTCCTCTACCTAGTATCCAAAGCGTCACTTACCGGTAAGTTGGCCCGGTGGACTTTGTTGTTGCAAGAGTTCGAATTCGAGATATTCCACCGACCCGGCATACAACATCCGGTAGCAGATTATCTAAGCCGGTTAGATTCCGGGGAGACAGGTAACGGAGTACCGGACGAGTTTCCGGATGCAGAGTTTTTTCGAGTCACCACGGAAACAGCAACAGATGAAACGGTGGCACAAGAAGATAAGTGGCTAACTAATATGCACCAGTTTCTGAGTACCGGATTGCCTCCAGAGGAGATGAACCGGGACGAGAGAAAACGCCTGGCTGTACAGAGCCGACACTTCTGTTTATTACAGGACACGCTATACCACAAAGGTGCGGACGGTATCTAGCGACGAGCGGTGCGCAGTGACGAGAAGGAGGTAATACTACGGGAGGCACACTGCAGAGTCGTCGGAGGCCATTATGCCGGAGATGCGACGACAAGGAAAGTATGGCAAAGTGGCCTATGGTGGCCGACCACATTGAAGGATGCAGTTTGGTATGCCAAGGAGTGTGATATATGCCAACGAATGGGTCAACCAACGGAACAAGCTCGGATGCCACACCAGCCAGTCCTACCACTAGAACCATTCCAGAAATGGGGGTTGGATTTCGTCGGGCCATTTAAACCACCGGCAATGAGAACTGGCAATCGGTACGTGACGGTCGCAATGGATTACTGCACTAAGTAGGTGGAAGAGAAAGCCCTACGAGACAACACCGCGGCGTCAACAACGAAATTCTTATACGAATGCATTTGTTACCGGTTCGGATGCCCCATAGAGGTGATAAGCGACCAAGGAGGGCACTTTCTTGGACAGATGGTAGAAAGTTTGACGACGTTCTATGCGGTAGTACATAAACGAAGCACACCGTACTATCCGCAAGCAAATGGGTTAGCTGAGTAGACGAACAAAACGCTCCAGAATATCCTCAGGAAGATCGTCTATGAAAATCAGACAGATTGGGACACAAAGCTGCACAGTGCGCTCTGGGCTTACCGGACAGCGTACAAAACAAGCATCCGAACAACACCGTTCCGGTTAGCATTCGGATTGGAGGCAGTCATGCCAGTCGAGTTCCAGGTACCAAGCTTACGGATTCAGATTCGGGAACAATTGAACGAAAAGGAATCGGAGGCAATTCGGTTAAAGGCTCTGTGCGAACTGGAAGAACACTGACTGGTGAGCATTATGCACCTGGAATTGGAACAACGGAGATGGAAAGCATTTGTAGATCGGCATCGGAAGGGAAACGAAAAGATGTTCGGGACCGGCAAGCCGGGACTCGTGTTCTAGACCTGGATGGGCAAAATGCCAGGTAAACTACGGTTTAGATGGACCGGACCATACTGGATCACACGTGAGTTCAATGGGTCCTACCAGTTGGGGACACTTGCCGGAGAAGTGTTGGGCAAATGGGTCAACGGATTTAGACTAAAACCATACAAAGGACCTATGCCTAATAACCCATTTGAACGAAAGGCCGCCACCGAATCAGACGCCGGCAGACCAACCATAACGGCAACCGGTGAAGACGACGGCTACCACCAAGCCAATAAGGAGGAGTATGAGCGGGCAACCGAGGAGAGCAGAACGGCAGCAAACTGTCAAGAGGCCGGCAAGTTGCACACTTTGGGCAAAGCTCCAACAAGACCGGAGAAAAACTAACCACACAAGTAAGTTAAAAAAATAAATAAAATAAATAAATAAATAAATAAATGAAAAATAAAAAAAAGGAGCAAATCAAATAAATCATGGAAAGGAGTGGTGGAAACAGCCATGCACACGAGGAGTAAAGAGGCATGTCGAAAAGGTACGAGGAGTTATGAATAGGACATTAAACCATCGCCACATGGCACACAATGCTATTATAGTACACGACCTGCACATGCGGAGGCTCGAAAAAGGCGTCAAGATGCACAGAGAAAAACCCCCACGCATCGAGACCTTCTCCTATCGCGAACCAAGGAGAACAGACGCGGAGCGACGCGCGAAGATCAATTGTAGAGAGCTCGCACACAGAGAACCCCCTCCCTTAGAACTTTCTCTCTCACACTCTCCCCACCACCAAACCTCGCCAACGCTCTCCGACCTCGACGCAGAGATGGACTGCCAAACGTTGTCTGAAACCGCCAAGAAATGGTTACGACAACACGGTCTGGAGGGTTTCTTAACGATCATGGAGGCGGCGCCACACAAGGAGGCCGAAAAGATTATAAAAGAAATCGACACAGAGGTGATCACGGAGGAAGCGATCCGTGCATTAATAGGCCTTCCGGAGGGAGGTATCTACACGATCGACAATCCTACCTCCGAGCAACTCATCAAATATTTCGGTGAGTACTCACTAGCCAGCAAGGGCTACAGGACACAGGGCGGCGAAGATATGTTATTCCGTGAAATTGCCCGTGTGCTCCACGAGTTCGGCCACGTGTACCCTCGACCCCCCGTCATGCCTCAGAACCGAGCGGGCTTGATTATCGCAACGTACGAAGGGGTCAAGGTAGATTGGTTGGTGCTGATCGCCGACGGGCTGTGTACGGCCATTGATATAGTAAGAGGAAAGGATGGCAAGGAAGGCCGGAAAATATGGCATGCGGTGACACAATGGCTCACCTTGTTGGCGCCACCGGTCGAGCCCGTCCAAACCAAGAAGTGGGGAAGAGCAACAAACGGCACCCCGAAACCTGCTTCGAAATGGCAACAACTGTTGGCCTCCAAGGCTACTAAGGGGAAGACTGCCGAAGCAGAGAAGGCGATGAAGGAGCGCGCCAGCCGGAAGTGGCCGATGGATGCAAGTGAGGAGACACCGGCACGGCCCTTGAAGAGCCCACTCCACCGACCGGTGCAACAGGAAACGGACACCCTGGCGGCAAGAATGAATGCCGGGACTCAGGCGGAAGAAATGGAGGAAGAACCCACGGAGCACCTCCAGCGGCGGCCGATGAAGAGCACCGCTGAATCAGGCAAGAAGCGTTTGGACCCACAGAAGGATGGAATGCCCACAACTCACGCTAAGCAACCCACGCCAAGGGAGGCACCGGAACCGGTTTGGATGGAACCGATCACAAAAGTCCCGGCACAACAGGCAGCACCGGCAAGCCCCGTCACCCAAGAGCCGGAGATACAAAGGCCAACCACCCTAGCCGACCAAGAACAAGCAGACAAGGGGCGACTAGCCGAAACACACTCAGAGCCGGAACGGCAAAGTGGTCAGCTGGCAAAACCAGAAGCGCAGCTTGACGCAGAACGGTGGGACCAGCCACCGGCGAGTGAACCCATTAGCCAACTCTCCGTGCAT
Organism: Azolla caroliniana; assembly: GCF_043228905.1. NCBI lineage: Eukaryota > Viridiplantae > Streptophyta > Polypodiopsida > Salviniales > Salviniaceae > Azolla > Azolla caroliniana. The sequence goes on along the minus strand of NW_028230439.1, from coordinate 8,620,189 downwards.
GCGCAACAACAGTGCACCGGCAGCCAATGGCTCCGGTGGATAGGAGACCAAATTGTCGGAGTAGTCGGATGCATAGAGGCGGAGGAAAGAGCGCAAACGGAACAGTTGCTAGTCATAACCGATGAACTGGAGACGGCCCGGTCAAGGATCCGGTGCCTCGACCAAGACTTGGATCGGATCACTGGAGATATGGCCAAAATGGCCTTAACCGCAACGCAGATCCAAGCACTGGTGACTCCAGTTGATGTACAGAAGAATAAGACCCCGGAGACACAAACTGTCCCGGAGAAACATGCGGCGCAAGCCCAAGAGCTTGCGAAATTACAAGATGAGATTGCCGCACAAGAAGCATTACGGAGCCACGAACGCAACTTGAAGAAGGTGGCCGAAGAAGAATTAAGAAAGACTGCTGAGAACCTTCGCCGTGCAGAGGAAAACCTACGTAAAGGACATCATGCTTATGACCGGCTGAAGGAGGAAAAAGAGAAAGTGCAACAGGAAAAAGACAAGCTGCGGCGGATGGCGGAAACGGAAATCGAGCGGCTGAAGGAAGAGCTCCGGCAAAAGAAGGACCGGGAGGACTGCGCGCACCGTCAGATCAACCAAAGGCTAAAGCAGAAGACCGATGATTTTGATCATCTACATCGGGACTACAAGCACCTGGAGACGGAGCATCAACAACAATAGGAACGGATGGCCGAGCTCCGGCAAGAGGTTGATAGGGCCACAACGGCACTCGCCGAAGAACGAGCGGAAAGTTCCAGGCTATTGGAGGAAGCGGCGAATGACCGGATGTGTTGGGAGACAGGTCCCTCCGGATGGGAAGGGAGAAGACAGGTCCCTGTCGGCCTCGGCCGAAACCGGATGAGGAGTACCCGGCTACGGAGAGCCGGATGGTACAGTGCCGATGAACAAACTCAGCCGAGGCCAATAGGCCGAGGCCGAAACCGGATGAGGAGTACCCGGCTACGGAGAGCCGAATGATACAGACCCGGTGTGAACCGGATGAGGAGTACCCGGCTACAGAGAACCGGATGATACAGACCCGGTGTGAACCGGATGAGGAGTACCCGGCTACGGAGAGCCGGATGGTGCAGACCCGGTGAGAACCGGAGGAAGAGACATATTCGTAAATATGTTTCTAAGAGCCCATCGAGGCTATATTTGTAAATAGCCGGAAAGTCATATTAGTATAAATATGACTTAGGGCAAACTTTTAGTTGTTGTTGTCATTTTCTGTTTTGCACGAGATTAGTGTGCATAACTGTACAGAGAGAGAGAGAGAGAGAGAGAAAGAGGTCGTTGCCTCTGTTATAACCGCCGCCTGTGGCGAAGATTTGTGAGACGAGGTCGGTGCCTCAGTGAACTCACTGTTGTATATTCCTACATAGTGACAGTTTGCAGCCTGTGGGCTGCCGTGGTTTTTCCCCTAGTTTGGGGTTTTCCACGTAAACCTCCTGTGTATTCTCTTCTTCTTCTTGTCATGTTTTTATTTCCCGTTTTTCTGTGTATCATTCTAAGCTCGGTTGTGGCCGAGCGTTGTGCATTAGGAGCGTTGAGTTCCCGTCAAGTGGTATCAGAGCAAAATCGACACAGAAAATGGACGAATCGTTTGGCGGCATGTTCAAGCTCACCGGCTCCAACTATTCAGTGTGGAAGTCGAAGATGAGGGACATGCTCGTGGTTAAAGATCTTTGGCTACCGGTTCAGTTCGGGGACAAGAGACCGGACAAGATCAACGCCACAATATGGGAGGTGATGCACATGAAGACAACGGCGTACATACGGTGCTTCATCGACATGAGCCTATACAACAACTTCAATGAAGAGAGCAAGGCTCATGAGCTCTAGGAGAAGATCGGCATAATGTTTCAGAACAAAAATGTTGTTAATCAAGTGTCGGTATTCCGGAAGCTAGTAAGACTCCGGTACCAAGATGGCTCCAGCATGGCGGAGCACATGAATGCCTTCCAGGGGCTGATCCACCAGGCAACTTCATTGGAAGTACCTCTCGCCGATGAGGTACTAGCGCTACTCCTGCTCGGTTCCCTCCCGGATAGCTGGGAGACATTGGTTGTCACTTTGGGCAACGCCGGGCTGGAAAGAAAGTGGTTATCCCTAGCAAGAGTAAAGTCGAGCTTGCTAGATGAGGAGGCGCGTCGGAAAGATAAGGATACGAGCTCCGACTCCAAAGCGCTCATTACCGAATTAGAACGCGGAAGACATAGAAACCGTAGTCCCCAGAACCGGGAGAAGTCGGGGACACGGTCAAAGTCAAGGGAGAGGCCTACTTGCTTCTATTGCGGCAAGCCGGGACACTTCCAGAAGAACTGTTGGCATTTCCGAAAAGATAAGGAAACCGACGGTACCGATTCGAAGCGGACCCCGGACCGGAACGGTAAAGACCGGAGGGGGCCGAACCGGAAGGGGACGACGGCAATCGCGGCAAGTGAAGAAGAGTTGATGCTCATCACTGAGGAGAGTGAGATAAACTTTGCTGGCGACGAGATGACTTGGGTGGTACACTCCGGAGCGTCGTTCCACCTTACCCCGGAACGGAAATGCTTCTCATCCTACTCAGCCGGTGACTACGGCTGTGTCCAGATGGGGAATGAAGGTACATGCCGAATTGTCGGCATAGGAGACATGTGGCTGTCAACACCAACCGGATGCAAGTTGCTGCTAAAGGATGTCCGACATTTTCCGGAGGTTCGTCTGAACCTGATATCAGCCGGTCGGCTAGATGATGAAGGCTACACGGGTAGCATCCGGAACAGGGTCATGAAGTTCAGCAAAGGGAGCCTGATTGTGGCTCGGGCCCGGAAGGTCAACACGCTGTACCTGATGAATGCCCGGTTATGTCCAGAAGAAGTGAACGTGGCATCCAACACTGCCGGTGAGCTGTGGCACAAGAGGCTGTGTCATATGAGCGAGAAGGGGATGAAGAGGCTTGCAGACGACAACCTCATTCCAGTGAAGAACGTGCACTTACAGAAGTGCACTGATTGTTTGGCCGGTAAGCAGAACCCGACCTCCTTCCGACCAAGGCCACCGATGAGACGTAATGCACCACTAGAGTTGGTGCATACAGATGTGTGTCAGGTAGACACGAAGTCACATGCCGGAGCGCAGTACTTCGTGACGTTCATAGATGACCACAGCCGGAAGCTGTGGGCCACACCGTTGAAGACGAAGGATCAGGTGCTATCCGTCTTCAAAGAGCTCCACGCGAGAGTGGAAAGAGAAACCGGCCGGAAGCTGAAGGCGGTTCGAGCAGATAACGGAGGAGAGTACCGAGGGCAGTTTGAGGAGTACTGCCACTCGAAGGGAATCCGGCTCGAATTTACCGTGCCGAAGACGCCAGAACTAAACAGACTGGCCGAGAGGATGAACCGGACCATAATGGAGAGGGTCCGGAGTATGCTAGCGCATGCAAAACTACCCAAGAAGTTTTGGGCTGAGGCATTGTCGACGGCAACATACGTGATAAACAGATCACCCTCAGTACCCTTGGACGGAGACACGCCACAGAGAGTATGCATCGATAAGGAAGTGTCCTACTGGCATCTGAAGGTGTTCGGGTGTCTCGCGTACGTGCATGTAGCAAAGGACCGGAGAGGAAAGTTAGATCCAAAGGCCCGACCATGCATATTCCTCGGTTACGGTAACAATGAGTTCGGCTACCGAGTGTGGGACCCGGTCGACAAGAAGGTATTCCGGAGTCGAGATATTATCTTCATGGAGGACAAGACGCTCGCCGACTGGGAGACGGAGAAGAAGATAATGAACTCCGAGTCGACCGGTAAGGATCGACTCTACGATGAGCAGACCCAACCGGTGAGAGACCGGTTAGCACTCGAAGAACCAGCCGGATACGGTGAGGATACCGAACCGGCAGAAGAAGAAGTAGAGGAAGCTGAAACCGGAACCGGCCAAGACCCCGAATCGGATTCGGATGAAGAGCGAATGGAGGAGCCGGTTACCGAAGCCCGAAGACGTAGATATCCTCTCAGAGAGAGAAGGCCCCCCCAGAGATTTCCGGATGCAGAGCATGTTCTGCTGACCGATGAGGGGGAGCCGGAAAGCTTCGAAGAAGCGAAGGATAACACCCACAGCCGAAAATGGTTAAGTGCCATGCAGGACGAGATGGATTCCCTGCATGAGAACCATACGTACAAATTGGTGGAGTTGCCGAAAGGAAAGCGGGCACTTCGAAACAAGTGGGTCTACAAGTTGAAACCGGGAGATGTCGGGAACCCCCCGAGATACAAAGCCAGGATCGTGGTGAAGGGGTTCCAGTAGAAGAAGGGCATGAACTTCGACGAGATATTTGCCCCGGTAGTAAAGATGACCTCCATCCGGACGGTGCTGAGTATAGCAGCAAGCATGGACCTCGAGGTAGAGCAGCTGGACGTGAAGACGGCATTCCTTCACGGCGACCTCGAAGAGGAGATCTACATGCAGCAACCGGAAGGTTTCGTGGAAAAAGGGAAGGAGCACCTGGTATGTCGGTTGAAGAAGAGCCTGTACGGACTGAATCAGGCTCCCTGACAATGGTACCGGAAGTTCGACTCCTTCATGACCGATCAAGGATACCACAAGATGCAGGCCGATCACTGCGTGTTTGTGAAGAAGTTCGAAGGAGGAGACTTCCTGATACTCCTTCTGTACGTGGATGACATGTTGATCGTCGGACGGTACCAAGTCAAAATACGGATGCTGAAGAAGGCTCTGAACCGGACCTTCTCAATGAAAGACTTGGGTCCGGCAAGACAGATGTTGGGGATGCACATCATCCGGAACCGGTCAGCGAAGCAATCATGGCTGTCACAGGAGAAGTATGTGACAAATGTGCTTCACCGGTTCAACATGTCAGAAGCAAAACCGGTCGGATCGACACTTCCAGCAAACTGCAGGCTATCCGGCAAGCAAAGCCCGAAAACGAAAGCAGAGAAGGCGGATATGATGAAGATTCCATATGCCTCTGCCATCGGGAGCTTGATGTACGCAATGGTTTGTACTCGACCGGATATAGGATACGTAGTCGGAGTGGTGAGCCGGTTCATGAGTAATCCCGGCAAGGAGCACTGGAACGCGGTCAAATGGATACTCCGGTATTTGAAGGGCACTTCAAATATGTGTCTCTGATTCGGCTCCGGAAAACCTCAACTGGACGGTTTCACCGATTCGGACATGTCGGCTGATGTGGATACCAGCCGGTCTACATCCGGGTATGTAATGACATATGTAGGGGGAGCTGTTTCGTGGCAGTCGAGGCTACAGAAGACGGTTGCATTGTCAACCACGGAGGCGGAGTACATGGCGGTTGTGGAAGCCGGCAAGGAAATTTTATGGATGAAGGACTTCATCGGAGAGCTCGGTAAACGGCAAGAGGAATACCGACTCTATTGCGACAGTCAAAGTGCCATCCACCTTGCTAAGAATGCGGTCTACCATTCCCGAACGAAGCATATCCAATGGAGGTATCACTGGATCCCGGAAAGAGTAGATGACCAGGAGTTCGCACTGACGAAGATCCACACGGCCGAGAACGGGTCAGATATGCTGACCAAAGTGCTGACACCCGACAAGCTAGACGCATGCCGGAAGAGGATCGGACTGGTAAGACACCCCATGCCGGAGTGAAGGGGGAGTTTGTTGGGAGACAGGTCCCTCCGGATGGGAAGGGAGAAGAACAGTGCCAATGAACAAACTCGGCCGAGGCCGACAGGCCTCGGCCGAAACCGGATGAGGAGTACTCGGCTACGGAGAGCCGGATGATACAGTGCCGATGAACAAACTCGGTCAAGGCCGAAACCGGATGAGGAGTACCCGGCTACGAAGAGCCGGATGATACAGACCCAGTGTGAACCGGATGAGGAGTACCCGGCTACGGAGAGCCGGATGATACAGACCCGGTGTGAACCGGATGAGGAGTACCCGGCTACGGAGAGCCGGATGGTGCAGACCCGGTGAGAACCGGAGGAAGAGACATATTCGTAAATATGTTTCTGAGAGCCCATCGAGGCTATATTTGTAAATAGCCGAAAAGTCATATTAGTATAAATATGACTTAGGGCAAACTTTTAGTTGTTGTTGACATTTTCTGTTTTGCACGAGATTAGTGTGCGTAACTGTACAGAGAGAGAGAGAGAGAGAAAGAGGTCGTTGCCTTTGTTGTAACCGCCGCCTGTGGCGAAGATTTGTGAGCACAAGGTCGGTGCCTCAGTGAACTCATTGTTGTATATTCCTACATAGTGACAGTTTGTAGCCTGTGGGCTGCCGTGGTTTTTCCCCTAGTTTGGGGTTTTCCACGTAAACCTCCTGTGTATTCTCTTCTTCTTCTTGTCGTGTTTTTATTTCCCGTTTTTCTGTGTATCATTCTAAGCTCGGTTGTGGCCGAGCGTTGTGCATTAGGAGCGTTGAGTTCCCGTCAGGATGGAGCTCCACAAACAGAACCATGAAGACAAGGAAAGAGCATCAATGGTACTACAGAGGTTGCAAACAACCTATCAAACTCAATTGTCGCATTATAGGGAGCAGGAGGCGGACACGGTTCGGATCATCAAGCAATTGAAGGAGGAGCGACAAGCCGTAGAAAATAAATCACAGATGGGAGCCGAACGGATCGAGTGCATCCTCCGATCATGGCTCACTAAGACAAAAAGCTTGATTGATGACAGCTCTATGCGTTGGTGGGCAAAATGGGCGCAGAATATGGCAGACGTTGAAAACCGGCGAAAGGAGGGCGACGACTGCTATATGCTGACCTCGGAGGACTTCACCACCATCAAGGATGAGCTGGCGGAAGATTTCACAGCCCTGGCGGATGAACAATTGGTGCAGGTCCGACAGCTCGTAGCTCAACTGGACGATGATCGGCTGGAGGCTCAAATCCAGTTCGAAAGCTATGGGTGGTCCCAGCTCCGGGAAGAAAAAGCACGAAAGGCGGCAATGGTCAACCTTAGTGATGAAGAACCGTCGCCGGTGCAAAGACCGGAGGGGGAATAGGCAGGGGTCAATCAGCCACAGACAACTCCGACGGAGGAACCAACGACGGAAACGTCGGTGCCAGAGCGACAAATGGAGCCACGGCCACAAACGGAGCAGCAGCCACAACCACAAACGGAACAACAACAGCCATAGTAGCAACAACAAATACCCGACGAGCCATTGGAAATTTTGGAGCAAAGCATTCTAGACATTTTGGATGAAGCGTAAAAGGGCCAAATAGTGGGTTCAACGTACAAGGTACTGTCCCACGGGCGTGCCATGTGTTACCGGCCGGCAAGAAGGCTTAAGGAGGTCCAAACCAGAGTGTGAAAGGAATAGTTATTCGGGAACTGTTGTAATTAGTAGTCTTAATATATACTTATTATTATATAAGAAGATGTGGACGGACGGACCGGAATCGGTATGCCGATCCGGATCCAGAACGATTCCGTAAAGGTGCCGGTTGGCACCATTTTGTATTTCGTACCGGAGACCTATATAAAGGCCCGGTTACAATGTAATCAGGAGCAGATAATTAATAAAGCTTATTGTCTTAATCTTCCAGTGTTGATTACTGTTCTGTATTCATTGTTATATCTTACGCTTGTTAATTACGGATGGCTAAGTAATCGATTAAGGTCTAAGTAAGCGTTGTGCCGTAAGTCATTCTATCGTACCACCCTTTGGTGACGTGTCTTAAGTGGACACCCAATGTTAGGTTGTTGTTCGGCCCTAGCAATAACACTCGACCCGGAATCCGCCAAACAAGAGATCGAGGATGAAGATCGCCCTACGCGCATGATCGAAGAAAGTCTGATCACGACCCGACTGAGCGGACCACAAGAGCCTTTGAGCAATCAAAGCACATCACGGCCTAGCCCGAAGATGGACAAAGGCAAGGTGAAAATGTCGAAAAACGAAGACAATCGCTTCGACGACGATGAGTCGACTCACTCATTTGACAGTGAGTTCGACGGCTTCGATGTACCAATCGGAGCTAACAAAGCCCTCATCTCTGCAAATGAAAAGCTTCGTCGCTCCACCCGTGAAAAGAATCTAGTCAACTGATTCGGCTACAATGACTACATGGCATATCACTATGCCTTTATGATGAAGATGGTGACACAGTACGTGAGCCGGAAACTTTTTTTGAAGCTACCAAGGATCCGCGATGGATCGAAGCCATGAACGAGGAGATGCAGGCACTACGCAAGAACGAGACGTGGGATCTTGTTCCCACCTCACCGCACAAAAAGGCGACCGGATGCAGATGGATTTACAAACTGAAGTACAACGCTGACGGTTCCGTCAACCACTACAAAACGCGACTCGTAGCGAAAGGCTACGCCCAAACGCACAGAGTTGACTACGAAGAGACCTTTGCCCCAGTGGCAAAAATGACGACGGTATGGACCGTAATTGCGCTTGTCGCGGCGAAAGGGTGGCACCTCCATCAAATGGACATCAACAACACCTTTCTACAAGGCGAATTAGAAGAGGATGTGTACATGATACAACCACCTGGCTTCAACTCGAGCACCCATCTGAAAGATGTATGCCGACTCAAGAAGCCACTCTACAACCTCAAGCAAGCCCCGCGTGCTTGGCATTCGAAGATAACGCAATATCTTCATCAAATTGGATTCCATATGTCAAAATCGGACAACTCCCTCTACATACGAAGCGATTCTGGAAGTCCGATCGTCATCATCTTATATGTGGATGACCTAGTCCTTGGAGGTGAGCATCTCGTCGAAATCAATAAGGTCAAATCCCTCCTTTCCAACAAGTTCGAGATGACGGACATGAAGGAGCTCCACTTCTTCCTCAGCATCGAGGTATTTCGAACTCCGGCCGGAATCATGATCTTTCAACAGCACTACATCCTCAACTTGTTATACAAGTTTGGTATGACTGAGTGCAAATACACAGCAACCCCGCTCGATCACAATCTCAAACTAGATGCGAACTCTGGCACCAAAGCATGTGAGCCGACTCAGTATCGGCAACTCATCGGGAGTCTCATCTACCTCACGATCACTCAACCCGATCTCAGTTATCCGGTCGGTCTCCTTAGCCAATTCATGCAAACACCGCATGATGCTCACTTCGATTGCACTAAGTGAGTTCTACGATACGTGAGCGGCACAATGGTTTGTGGCATCCTCTACAAGACCGCGATGCCAATACGACTCGAGGGGTACACAGACGCTGATTGGGCTGGCTACAAAGCCGATAGAAGATCAACCTCCGGATTTTTTTTCTCCCTTGGCAGCGGAGCAATATCCAGGAGCAGCGAAAAGCAACCAACCGTCGCTCTTTCGAGCACAGAGGTGGAATACAAGGGAGCGGCAGTGGCTGCATGTGAAGCCGTATGGCTCAAGAGGATAATCAAGGATCTGGGTGTACCCATCAAGGATCTGACTTCCCTTTACTGTGAGAACAAGAGCAGTATCTACCTGGCTTGGAATCCGGTGTTCCACGCGCGGACAAAGCACATCGAAGTGCACTATCACTTCATCCGAGAGCGTGTTCTAGCTAGCGATGTCAACCTACAACACATTAGCACCAATCTTCAAACGGCCGACATCTTCACTAAAGCCTTAGGAGCCGACAAGCTATGGCAATTCATGACCGATCTCGGATTGACGATTCCTGACCTGCCAAGCTTGAGGGGGAGTACTGAAGACGCTACGCAATAACGCGTGGATTCCGCAAACCACGCAAACTACGCAATAACGCGTGGATTACGCAACCGCGCAACGAAGCCACGAAGAGCCGATCTACCGCGCAAAGCCGTGAAGAAAGACGCAAGCCGAAGCACAGACTTCGCAACTATGCACAACGCAAGCTGGAGCACGGATTCCGCAACTCTGCATAAATGCGAATCGATGTGAGTCAACGCGGACTCCGGAACGCGAGTCGAAGCATATTTTGGATACCTTCTGAAACTGACCCGACTTGAGCTTGAGGGGGTGTGTTCAGAATCAAACTCAACCTGTCCTAGTGTGTGAACTCACCTTGAGAGTGAATAGACACTCCAAGGGTCAAGAGTCACCACTATGTCACGACTTTGTCTTCTAGCATTTAGTATGAGTCATAGAATCATATTCTATGACACATAACTTATGAGCTTTCACATTCCCCATGCTCCATGAGTCTTGTAGTTAATGAAGAGAGAGGGTGACTATATAAAGCGCCCTCCTCTCACTTTGTATAATGTTGAGTCTTTCTCCTTTGTTAATATACTCTTACCTTGCGTATTCTCTGTGTCTTATTCCTTGTCTCTCTCACTCACTCTCTCTCTCTCATACACACACATAACTCATATCTCTTCCGCTTCACAAGAATCCATCTCTTGATTCTTTACAGTCGTCAATTATTAAGTATGGTCAGGTCTTTTCCATCCTTGGGTATTAAATCAATCATTCCTCTACACATTGTTATAGGCATTGACCCTTCTGCCATAATGTATTGTATCCCTACCAGCATGTCATACTTTATTATATCCCAATGTTTGATGTAAAAGTGTATAGGGAGTCTGTCGATGCCTGCACAACTTTGTTTGTTCATATTCGCAATTGCATCCAATAGTTCTTGCATACATATAGGGGTATTTAGTCGGTCCATCATCAAAGCAACAACTTTCCTCGGTATCCTATTTAATATATTTCTGAAGGCATCTTGATCAATCTATTCCTCTTTGCATACATTCAGTAGTTGAGTATAATATCTCCTGCCCATTTCCAACATTTCCTCCTCACACGTGGTCGTTGTGTCATATGTCTTTTTTAAACATGAAGGTTGAAACCTGGTGCCTCTGCATTTCACAGCTTCAAAAAAGCCTTTAGTGACACAGTCTCCAAACCTCATCCAACTTACTACTTTAGTACGACAAGCATTGGTAGTCCTTAGAATCATCTTATACATATCCAGTTTGCATTTGGCCTCCTCTAGTCAGACCGCAATTCATAAATTATTTGGGTATTGTTCTCTCAGTCGCTGCATAGACGTGAGTGTCATTGTATTCTTTCAATTTTCTCCCTTATCTCTTTTCTAATTTCAGTCACTTTCTTTGGAAAGAAGCATGCACAATCCTCAATTTTCTTAGCTAGCCTATGAGCAAGATCAAGGTACCTCCATTTGACATTAGACCATATTCTTCATATATCATTAGTCCATTTATTATCCATAACCAATTCCTTGCTCACCTTCACATTATGTGGCGTGCATCGATTGTTCTCCTGTATATGCAACATAATTGGTGCATGGTCTGAGAACGTCGTTCCAAGAAAAATAATGCATTTGCCTTTCCTATCGATGAGCCGAGGATCCAAATACCACCTGTCCAGCCTAGACATCATACTCCCATGCACGCTTCCTCCTACTCTAGAGTATAGAAGAGATTTTTCTTTTTGCATGTAAAAGTTTCTCACATTATACGCTAAACAATGTCACATTCCAACCGTTTATCACATTATACGCTAAACAAAACTTATCCCATGCATCTTTTTCAGCCCCCTACACCATGCCATTTGCCATTTTTGTAATGTTCACAATGTTGGAAAGTGTGACCCATTACAATAGTAGCACTACACTTCATATTCAGTATGACACACTCTCTAGGGAGACACATTGGACACGTTTGAGAAAACTCGATTTTACGTGATTTGCACAACAAAAGTGGACACCTTTAATTTTTATGTTGAAGGTAGAAAATTTTGGAAGATTTAAGAATTTATTCAACAAAAAATATTGATGAATTTGCATAGCTATAAATGAAGGATGTTTGTTCTTTCTCTTTGTTTTTGGCGAATAGGGGTGGTGCATTTGTGTATTTATACTCGAACTACTCCTTTTTAGGAATGTCCTTTGAAGAGGACATCTTTAAGTTGGAAAATTTTAATATAAAGCGTACATTTAGTTTATGTTTTGATTCGATGATATCATGATTAAGCAAAATTAGCATGTGCTCTTTTAAAAGAGATCAGCCTTCTTTTTACTCCCATTTCAATGTATTCATCATTTGTTTACTTAATGCAATAATATTTTATCAACGAACATAAATTGGGCTTTTTAATTCCTTGTAATTTATGAAACCAATAACTGCAAGAAGCATACTAAATGCTAGCTATAGTTCACACGGCATATTTTTTTGTCCATGATATCCGTAGAGCTTATTTTTCTGACTTAAACTTGTGGACATACGATGAGGTGGAGTTTCGTGGGGATTTACATAGACAAGGTATTCCAACTCATGACCTCATCCAAGTATTGTCTTTTTATTTCAACCACAATAGTCACGACAAAATAGTGTATAGATACACCAATCGAGACGATATTACATGACACCCTTGGGTTCAAGGGTTCAGCTTCAATAAGTGCATGGGTACCAAACTGCTTTTAAGTTCACTATTTTCTTTGCTTGTTGTCGACGCCGATAAAGTCTTCCGAGGGGACCAAGTTTGAAAAGCTTTTCATAAAGCCTAAATCTAAGTTCTTAAAACTAAAACTAGTACGAGGTGGAAAAAAAATAGAGCATATGAATCTATCTAATGTACTAAATGTATTTATAGGATTATAAACTTGAAATATTTTAGAAAGAACATTCATTGCTTTGATTCCTTTTTTATGTTTAGAATGTTATTAGAAAAAGGTTCGTTTTTTAATATCTTTGTTTAAGGCTTACTCCAATGATTTAATTAGTACCAACGATAAATCCACCACCCTCCAATTGTAAGCTTTCAAATCGTGTTTACTTTTCTCCCATCGGTTTACACATAAAGAACACAAAACCCACCAACAAGCTTATACATATATATATATATATATATATATATATATATATATCACATAAATATATGGGCCATATTTCCAACACGCGAAACAAGAAGCATATGCATACACACATTGCATTATCAATGCACCTACCCCCTCCCATTTCTTCATTAGACTATTGACAAAAACAAGAGTTCCACACGAAAACAAGATCATCTCGAGGGAAACTCCACAAAAAACTTGAGATTATACCCTACAATTATGCTTGTAAAAGAAACAACACATCAATCCCTCTCATGGACTTACCCTCGCCTTCTCGTCCATGCATAATTGTGAATGGCTAGTGGGTTCCACTTATTAACAACAATGTTGTTAAAGTGTTATCGAGAGAAAAAAACACGTCCTAATATTAAGTGTTCCAATCAAATGGGTATCATGTGTTATAGAAGTGAAGAGACCGATATCAATATCATGAGAAAACTAGAAATGTTGGTTCACAACTAAAATCGATTCTCCAAAATTCATTAGAATCATCATGATTTACCATAATCCTTTGTGGTGTTTATTATCAAAATATATTTCTAAGCAAGTGACAAGTGTATTGAAAAAACCATGGCATGACCACTTGATGTTTTAACTCACATAGCAAGTCTAAAATTTTGTAAATAATTCCGCTTAGGGTTTCAAGGATTTGGTTTGGTTGAGGTTGAGCCTTTATCGGTTTATTAGTTTGGGGTTTAATTTATTTTAGACCGTGACTTAATAGGTTTAATGGTTCTAGGTTAGGACATTTTTGAAATATTTATTAAACTTATAAGCTTATAATTCATTTGACAAATTATGTATTTTGTCAATATAAGTATCTAATTGGTTTTCTAATCAAAAGTTTAAAAGATTTAAGTGATTTGTAAACAATATTATTAGAGTGCTTGTTAATCAAACAAATCTTTGAAATTTTGTATATGGTCACATCGTAAGTGATTTGTAAACAATTACTATTTGAGTGCTTGTTAATAAAACAAAATCTTTGAAAATTTGAATATGGTCACTAGTAATCGGATTTTCACCGAAATTGCTAGTTAATGGTTTGGAAATCCCTCAAAATGGTTTGGTTTGAAGGGTTTCAATTTAAAGGTTTTGAAATTTTGTTTTAAGTTTTAAAAAATTGAAACGATTTGAGTTTGATACTCACAAACCGTTACCAATTGTTATCTTTCCAGATAATGTCAAAATGTGGGGAGACATTATCCCAAGGTCTTACTTTGTGCAAGCTTCTTTTCTTGATTATCTATGAGTTGTCATATGGTTATGGAGCTAGCAACAAGGTACTCATGCACACGGTTTAGGTTATTCACGAAGGATGCATGAAGAAAAACGATCATTTTCAAGAAATATTCCAATTATGTAGCGGATTTTGAGGCGTTCAGAGTGACCTTATAGTTGGTCAAAGAGCTCAATAAAACTAGGTTTAAGATGTTAAAGAAGTTTAGAGGATATATAATCACAGTGTTTGAAAAAGCTATATACAAGAGAATCTTAGACCAATTTCTCCACTTATTATTTTATGCCAACTACACAAACATACAAGAGATTTATCCATCAATCATTGAATGTGTGATATACTTTGTTTTGTGCCTTAAAAAGTTAAGAATAGACCAACATGACGTGTCTTCTAAGGTCGAGGTTTTGATTGTGCATCTCTATATGATATAATGTGAGTGTGTAATATGTGGAGCACTAGGGGTATTTATTTTCGAGGGGCTATGTGTTATGGGACTGTGAAAATGTGTTATGCAAATTCACGACTTCAAATTGAGCCTTGTTGAAATGCCATGTCATCATGTTGTCGTAAAGCTTTTCGCCAACGGTGTGAAAATTGAATGGAATGTACAAAATCGAGTGTGGTTCTTCACACACAACATAAAACAATAATAGTGAAGATATTATTTTATACTAGTTTAATATCTTGGTACAAAAAGATGGAGGTCTTCAAGAGCTTTCGAATACAATTTACCACATAAGAAACGAACAACTAAGTGGCAAGTTATGTGGGTATGAAGTTTGCGAAGAAGAAGAGAAAAAATAAAACTACGAGATATCCCACATAGACAAGACAAATAAGGATCCCAGATTATATAACCAGGGCCAAAATCTATTACTTTGTGTCTATGAGTGGATTATAGAATGTTCAAGGTGACTTGAGCAAAATGGATGTGCCCTAACTACTTGTAAAGGTTTTGGCCAACCAAAACCGGACGGAGCCGACGAGACGACAATCGGCGACCGAGACCGGGATCGGATGGTGATGGACAGGATTGGATCAGACGGCAATCGGCGACCGAGACCGGGATCGGATGGTGATGGACAGGATTGGATCAGACGGCAATCGGCGACCGAGACCGGGATCGGATGGTGATGGACAGGATTGGATCAGACGGCAATCGGCGACCAAGACCGGGATCGGATGGTGATGGACAGGATTGGATCAGGATTGGATTGAACCAGTCGGGACAGACGGATCAGTCGGCGGTGCATGGTGTTTTGAAGATTTTCGGTGTAAATACAAGATGAAAGCCTAGTAGTATTTTGTGTTTTAAAAGGGATGTGAGCAAGGCTTGAACCTTGCAACTCCAAGATAGGAAGCAATATACTTACCACTAAGCCAAGTCATTTTCTTAGAAGCTATATTTTTATCATTATACTTTTACATGTAAATTCTCATACATGAGAGCTTAGATGATGACATGGCAAGCATGCATTTCATGCATTACGTGTATGTCTTGCACCCTCACATGCACCATATGCATGGGGCATCTATAAAAGAGTGGAGGAATCAAGCAAATGAAACTAATGAAAATTTTGGGGAAAAATAAGAAACTTGTAATCCTATTGTTGATGTATCTTCCCTCTTAAATCTAAAAGTTAAAAGTTCAATCTTAATCTCTCTCCCCATTTCAATCTCTCTCAAATCTAAAGTCAAGCGTTCTATCTTATCTCAATCTATCTTAAATACTTTCTCGTTAAAGCTAGTGCAAACTTCGAATCCTTCCGGTCTAGAACCCCGGCGGTTCCGCCTCACGATCCGCACGTAGTGACGAATTTTCACGACATAATTGAGTGGTGAACCGGACGTGAAAGAGGCGGTAGGAAGGATCAAGTCGAGGATCAACCGATACTTGGAGATGGTGTCCTCAAGCAATCAAGCGGGAGAGTTCGAAAGGATGATGCTAATCATCGAACAAATGATGAGATCTCGGGACAACTATGCGAGCGTGAAGAAGGCTGTCGACTGTGTCGTTGAGCTTGAGGGTCAATTTGACGGAAGGAACATTACGAAGTTCCTTGATGCATACAAAAGGGAGATGAATTAGAGGGACATGTCTGAAGCGCGTCAAATCACAAGTTTCAAGATAGTGGTTGCCAACAACATCCAAAGGCGCATCATCGAGCGTCAAGAAGGGAAGACAACGTGGTCCGAGTTCGAGAAAGAGATATTAGCGGAGTTCATGATGGAAGATTTGTCGAGGATGACTCGACATGCCTTAATGAAGTGGATAGAAAAGAAGAATAAGAGGATGAGGGCTTCGAGGGTGTTCGACGAGTTCGACCAAATGTTTCATCGTCTCCTCGGCATGGACCAAGTGCTACTTGAGGAGGACAAGACTTTGTACTTCTTGAAAGTTGTGGACATGAAGGATAGACGAGAATTGGGGACTCTTCTTGAAGATGATACCCAAGCAAATGGGCTTGTGGCAGACTGGATTGCGGTGAAGCAGGTGTGCAATAGCCTCGATAAGCGTCGTCAGTGGGTTGATGACATCGACTTGGCGGGATCGATTGTCGCGAAGAAAACAAGACAACCGGAAGTAGCTGAGCCGCCCAAACTAACTAACCCCGAAGAAAAGAAGATTGATGACAAAATCATCGAAGAACTGGCGAAGAAGTTCGCAACGGTCACGCTAGCCAACATGAATCGCCGGGGCCACAAAGGAAAAGAACCCTTTAGATGCGTGTGCTGCGATAGTATGGACCACATGAGAAGGGATTGCACGAGCCTTCGAGACGACATTCGACAAAATATCGTATACATGGATGGTGTTGAGAGACAAGCTCAACATTCGTGCGTAATACAATGCGTAACCTAGTGCGTAGACGGGGTGCGTAAATTGGTACGCATAACATGGCCGTAGCAGTGCATAAACTGCGAGGCCGTTGGGAAGGTATTCCGTGTAGGAATACATTTTGGGAGTTAGTGTAGAGCTCACTTATGAGCATTGAAGTACGTGTCAGTACTTCTGTCAGTCCGTATGGACTTTGTATAAAAGTGCTCACTGAGCTCATCCTATGTACAGATTGAGTATTATTTTGAATTGAGGTTTCTGTGTGCTCTCTCTCTCTCTGTCTCTCCCGCGTACAGTGTATATTCATAGCTCTCCATTAAACCTGCGTATTTTTTGTGTTCGGTTTTCTATTGCTTCCGCACGTATTCTTTTTCATGGTATCTGAACCGACATAGCTTGAAAATAAAACTAACCAAGAAGAACAGGAAAAACAAAATGGATAGAGGCATGGCTAGCTCGCTTCCTACCGAGAAGCTCGACAGAAACAACTATGCGTCTTGGTCCTACAAGATGCACCAGTACCTGCTCGGGCACAGTTACTAGAGCTATGTCGACAGAGGAAATGTTACAACACCCAAATTGACACACAGAGATTTCCTGGCGTGGGAACAATTGGCGAGCAGAGTAATGTACTGCTTCGCGTCTTTTGTGGGCGAACAACTCCTAAGCTACATTCGGGATGAGAAAACGCCGAAGGATTCTTGGGGAAATCTGAAGAAGATTTTTGCCGCAAGCACCACAGCCAAGAAGCTGAACAACCTACGACACCGCGACTTGTCAGTGGCTGATTACACCTCGAAGATCAAAGATATATGTGACTCCTTAGCCTCCATCGATGTGAACGTCAAGGAGGGTGAGATGGTGCAGATCTGTCTTGGGGAACTGGTGTCAAAGTTCGGAGCATTCCAAACTGCTCTGTGTACATGGGAGAATACGTCGTCGTTTTTCGACCTACAGTCGATGCTCCTTATAGAGGAGACCCACGCGGGTGCGTCGACGAGCACGCATGCCGACAACAAGATGTTTTACATGGAGGGAGATAGGCCCCGTGGTCGTGGCTGACGAGGCGAGTCGGTGCGCAATGGAGGCGGCCGACGAGATCAAGGACGAAGACACCGAAGTGAGGCTGACAGCAATTCCAAACCCTCCGGAAACAGGGGGAGTCGAGGCAACGAGAACCGGCAAGGGAAATCCGGTGCGGAATGTTGGTAATGTGGCAAGAAAGGCCACAAGGAGAGCGAATGCTAGAAGGAGCGCGCCGATTCAGAGAGGACCGGATCCGAATCAGGCTCTGGACAAACCGACAAAGGAAATTGACAACAATCGCACTACGTCCCAGGGCCCGAAAAAGCCGGAAAAGGGTCAGCCTTCGTGATGAGACACGAAGCCAACTCGATGAAGAAGTCCACCCCGAAATCAGACGAGGTGTGGTACGTCGACTCCGGCAAGTCAAACCACATGACATGCCACGAGGAGTGGTTCTCATACCTTGAGAAACCGACGCAACCGGGAGTAGTCACAACCGGAGACGACACTCCGCATCTGATCGCGAATGTCGGTGAAGTTCCCTTGAGCTATGTCGAGCAGAAATGGAAACTTATGAATGTGTTGCACGTCCCCACAATCACGAAGATTCTGGTGTCGGTCGGGAGGTCATCGACCAGGGGATGCAACTCCGGTTCACGCACCTCGGGTGCTTCATCAAAGAAGAAGGCCGAGTTATTGCACAAGGGCATAGAGACGGGAGGATGTTCATCCTCGACTCTAGCGAAGATGGCACCGCAATGTTCGCGAAAGGACAAAAGGTCGAGTCGGATATCGACTTATGGCACAAGTGGATAGGCCACGTCAACTATCAACGGCTTTAGGACCTACAATCGAAACAGGTGGTGTTCGGATTGCACAAATTTAGTGGCCGGTAGGCACAAATTTGTGGAGCCAGCCAGCTAGGGAAGCAACACCGACTTCCTTTCCCAAACGAGCATAACCGTAGCCGGAACAAGCTCGACTTGATACATTCCGATGTATGGGGGCCGCACATAACGTTAGTCTTGGCGGGAGTCGATATTTTGTCTCCTTCATTGGCGACTATACGCGGCACACGTGGATCTATCTCATCAAGAAGAAGAGTGAATTCTTCGACTATTTCCGAGACCTTAAAGGGTTCGTGGAAATGGAAACAGGACGGAAGATCAAGTGCTTGCGGTCGGATGGTGGAAAAGAATACTTTTCTGGTCAATTCAACGGCTATCTGGAACATATGGGAATTCGGCGTGAATTCAGTTGTAGATACACGCCAGAGCAAAACTGCGTGGCCGAGAGAAAAAATCGGTCGATTGTGGAAGCGGCACGGGAAATGCTGGAGGAAAAGAGCTTACCCAAGTTCTATTGGGCCAAGGCGGTACAAACCGCGGTATACATCCAGAATCGGATTGGAGAAAAAGTGTCAGTGCATGAGCTATATTTCGGAAGGAAACCAAATCTGCGACACTTAAGAGTTTTCAGCAGCATCACGTATGTGCATGTGTTGAAGGAGAAAAGGAGGAAGTTGGACGCGAAAGCCGAGAAGTGTATCTTGGTCGGCTACTCGAACGAGCAGAAGGGTTATAAGTGTTATAACCCTTGCACGAAACAAGCGTGTGTGAGCTGTGATGTTGTGTTTGACGAGTCCACGTCCTGGTACTTGCCTCCAACTCTGGACCTCACCTCGAATCCGAGTTCTGACGATGAGGTCAGCAAGGTCAAGATGCCTCTAGATGAGCCTGAAATCGGGACCCGCGGAGAGAGTCCGATTTCGTTTCGGTTAAGCGGACCGAATGGACGACTGAGTCGGTTTGACCAGTCTGATGAGGAGCCGGTGAGTAGTTGAGACTCGGTCGTGCATTCCCCATGCAAGAAGCCGAGGAGACGGTTTACGCGCAAAGAAATAGGGAAGAAGAAGGTGTAGGATTACGACACGGATAGGAACGAGTCGGATCGGCGCGAGTCCGACTCTAAGGGAAGTGACGACGGGTCTTTGAGAGCGAAGTCCGCATCGGCTATGAAAGCCTCAACATCGGCTAATGAGCAATTACGCCAATCAACCCGCCAGAAGAACCCTATTGTGTGGTTCGGTTACAACGAGTACATGGTGCATCACTATGTGTACATGACGTGTGTAGCAGAAGTACGTGAGCCAGAGAGCTACGTAGAAGCGGCGAAGGACGCGAATTGGCGTGCCGTAATGGTGTGAAGCCGATCGGATGTAGGTGGGTGTAGAAGGTCAAGTACAACCCTGACGGCTCGGTCAACCGCTACAAGGCCCGGTTAGTAGAAAAAGGCTACGTGCAGAAACATGGCATCGACTACGATGAGACGTATGCGCCGGTCACGAAGATGACGACCATCCGTGTTTTGCTCGCGGTAGTTGCGGCAAAGGGGTGGCACTTACATCAGATGGATGTAAAGAATTTGTTCCTCCAAGGTGAGCTTGAGGAACAGGTGTACATGGTACAGCCCCCCCGGTTTCACTCCGGAACGAACACTTTGGCGGTGTGCCGATTGAAGAAGTTCCTTTACGGACTAAAGTAAGCCCCGTGTGCTTGGAACGTGAAGATCACGCAATGATTGCATCGGATGGGCTTTGTGACATCAAAATCAGACTCCTCATTGTTCATCTGTAAAGGTCAACTCGGGCCGATTAGTATTCTACTCTATGTTGACGACTTGGTCATCACCGGTGCCGACCTAGGTGAGATAGACCGCATGAAACTCCAGCTTGCGGTATCATTCGACATGAAGGATCTGGGGGACCTTCATTACTTCCTCGGGATCGAAGTGATCCGTACCCCCGAAGGCATCTTGATAAGACAACGTCATTACGCGATGAATATGCTCTTCAAATTCGGGATGGCCGACTGTAAGTCCATCTCAACTCCTCTGGATAGAACCGTCAAGCTTCGCCCCGATTTTGGAAAGGTATGTGACCCGACGAGGTTCATACAGATAGTCAGAAGCCTTATATACTTGACCATCACCTGACCAGATCTCAGCTACCCGGTCGGGGTGATTAGTCAATTTATGGCGCGACCTACCGAGGAGCACCTTCAGTGCGCACAACGTTGTCGTAGTGTATTCCACACACTTCGTGAAAACCATAAAATAATATATCCGATTTTAGATACATATAAATAAATAAATAATATATCAAAAGAATTTATCACGTGCATAGGGCAGGATTCGAACCATGCACCTCCACGTAAATAAACCCCAACTTTACCATTGTAATAACTTATCTTTAGTGTTATAAATATAGATTTAATATGCATAAGACCTTACACATACCTTTATTAAAAGGTAAAAATCATGTATTCTTTAGAGTGTAAATATTTTATTTACACGTGCCATTAAAAGTGACTCATGCACATCTAGCGTGCATGAGCCCTATATTTAGGAAATGACAAAGCATCACATGCACATTTAGTGTGCATGGACACTTTAGGTGAAAAAGCATGAAGCCATGCTTAGCCTCTTCCATCTTTATATGAGGAGAGAAATATGTATAAGGTTGTTGATTAATATACAAGTTTTGATCAATCTAATATATTCGTGGGATTCACGAATTTTGCCATCTAATTGCTCTTATAATCTAAATATTGTTTTAATTACACTAAACTCGTGGGATTCACGAGATTGTTATCTTACTTCTCTTTCCACTATTCATAACTAGCCTTAAGTTGTATTCCTCTTCCTCCTAGTCAAAAACCTCGGCGGTTCCCACCCGACTCACGCAACGATCCGGAGCCGAAGGGCACGACAACGTGTACTCTGGTACATCAGTGGCACTAAGGACCGGGGGCTACTATATCGGGCCGATACTGTTGCGTATTTGGTCGGTTACACCAATGTTGACTAGGCCGGCAACGTCACCGATCGCCAATCCACGTCCGGTTTCGCGTTCTCTCTCGGGAGTGCCGCGATTGCGTGGAGTAGCAAGAAGCAACTGATAGTTGCGATGTCGAGCACCGAAGCCAAGTATAGAGGAGCGGTTGTCGCGACATGTGAAGCCATATGGTTGAAGTGGCTACTTAAGGATCTTCAGGTGGAGGTACCTGATCCAACGACAATCTACTGCAACAACCTCAACAGCATCCAACTAGCTAAGAACCCCGTCTTCCACGCCTGGACTAAGCACATTGAGGTGCACTACCATTTCGTCCGTGAGTGTGTTCTCTTCGGTGAAGTCGAACTTCAGTATGTTCCGACGGATCGGTAGAATGCCAACATCTTCACCAAGCCTCTTGGTCTGGACAAGTTGCGGCAATTCTCGGGTTCGCTTGGGTTGCGTCACCTCGACGTACCGAACTTGAGGGGGAGAGACGTTCCAGAAGATGAAGACCGCGATGCCGAGTCGTATGACGAATTCAAATTCAGACCGGCTGAAGAAGTCGAGGGCGGACCCGCGGAAGATTCCGAAAGCGGATAGAAGGGGAGCAGTCGGAAGAAAGAGCCGAAGCCAACCAAGCATGGGGGAGACGCAGCCATCAAGGGCGAGAGGACCGAAGACGAGTTGGAGACAGCCAACTCGGATGAGAGCGAAAACCGATCGGAGGAAGCTGAGTCGGTTCGAATGTTTGATTCGGATACATTGAGTCAACCAAGAGCCAAGTGGAAGAGAAGGCAGCAGAAGGGGTGCCAACACCGCAACAACAAGGAAGCTGAGAAGGGCCGTGTAAGCAGACAAGCCGACCAGAAGGGTCGAGGTGTGCGGAATCGAACGGGTCGAGGAGCGTGAGTGAGGCGTGAGGCTAGAAGGAACCGGAGTGTAGATCCGGTGGAGCAGGTGGAACCTCAAGTTGAGCTTGAGGGGGAGTGTTGAGAGACAAGCTCAACATTCATGCGTAATACGATGCGTAACCTAGTGCGTAGACTGGGTGCGTAAATCAGTACGCATAACATGGCCTAGCGGTGCGTAAACCGCGAGGCCGTTAGGAAGATATTCCGCATAGGAATACATTTTGGGAGTTAGTGTAGAGCTCACTTATGAGCATTGAAGTACGTGTCGGTACTTCTGTCAGTCCGTATGGACTTTGTATAAAAGTGCTCATTGAGCACATCCTATGTACAGATTGAGTATTATTTTGAATTGAGGTTTCTATGTGCTCTCCCTCTCTATCTTTCCCGTGTACTGTGTATATTCAAAGTTGTCCATTAAACCTATGTATTTTCTGTGTTCGGTTTTCTATTGCTTCTGCACGTATTCTTTTTCAGATGGCAACATGATCGGCTTGAGTGAGACTAGAAGACCCCTGCGGGTAAATTTTGGAAGAGGAGTAATGAAGAAAGCTATGGAAGATGCCGACGCGACTCATGTGGATGCAATGCACTATGCTGCGTTGGCCAAAATAAGAGTCGGGAAAGACAAAACTGAAGCTGCGAAAGTGGGAGCAAAGTTTTGGTCTACCGTTCTTGAGTATGAGAAGAAGGGAAAAGTCACTTCGAACGAGGTAGAGCTTGCGGACCGAAGTGTACAAATTATCACCGGATGGTCAGATCCGATGGATGACAACACCATACTCACGGAAGTGATGTGCAATCACGAGGTGTTCGTCGAAGAAAAGAGAAAAGGAATAGAAGAGAAAGGGATCGTAGTAGCCTTGATCAACCATGGCTCGGAGATCAAACTCATGTTAACCGACTTCTACAAAAAAGGAAGATGGCCAATTAATACAACCACGAATGGAAGATTCGAGCGGCAACAAAGACGACAAAAGACTTGTACGGAGCTTGTCCAAATGTTAAAGTCATGATCGGGGATGTGGAGATGGATCAACACTTCTTCGTACAAGAATCAGCTTCGCATCCTATCATCCTAGGTCAACTGTATATCACATCATCCCGGATGGAGAGCAAGGTGTTCGATAATGGAGCAACCTTCGCGCGAATCAAGAGTCTTGACAATCAAAGATCTGTTCAATTCTTAACGGTGCAATCTAATCATGAAAGAAATTGAGATAGTATTGGTTGGAGGCCAATCCTCGGATTATTAGAGCGGACTATTGAAGCATGGGGCACAAATAGTCTGAGCGATCACAAGTCCCCACAACAAGGTAGAGCACATGGATTGCGAGGAGAAGCAACATGTGTCACACCTAGTGGCGCATGTAAACTAGTACTACCCGCAAGAAGGACAAGCGTCGGATACAAGTCTTCGAGAAGATGCTGAAAGAAGAAAACATAATAGAGGAAGACGAGTTCGTGACTGATATTATGGAAGAAGCCTCATTTAACGACACCATCGGTGAAATCGAGGACGTTGTGGACTTGAGCTATCTTCACGATCGACACGTGATTTCTGTTAACTCCATCAACATGTACACTATCATCGATGAATATCATCGAAGCATCTTGATGAAGGAAGTTGACATCAACACAAAATATAAAACGGTGGATAGGAAGATCAAGCCAGTTGCGGTTCCGCTACCAGAAGATAGCTAACAAAAGATGAAGGAAGTCGCTAACGATCCAAGCTTAAGAGATCCAAAGGCAATAGATCATGTCTTCACCAAAGAGACGAAAGGAAAGCTACGAGTTGGAAGGGAAGATTTCCTCCTCCCTGAAGAGGAGCGAATGTTCTGCGACATGCTTGAGAGACATGGGAAGGTTTTCGCATTTTTCCCACAAGAAATTGGATGTGCTGATCCAAGGACAATAGAGCCGATGGTAATCTTCACGATGCCGCACGTGCCTTTGAATTTGAAACCGATACCGGTTCCAAGAGCACACCTACCGAAGTTGATCGAGGTCTTAAAGGAGACGGTGGATATGGGAATTTTGGAACCGTCTAATGCTCCCTATTCTAATAAGTGGTTCACGGTTCCAAAGAAGAATGGATCATTGTGATTCATCCAAGATCTTCAACCCGTCAACAAGGTGACAATTTGGAATGCTGGAATCGGTTCGAGTGTGGATGAATTTGCCGAAGCGTTTGTGGGCCGGTCCATCTACTCCATTGGTGATCTCTACTCTAGATACGACCAATTCCAGTTGGCGATCGATAGTCGTGACATTACAACCATGAGGACTCCGATCAGGCTCGTGCGGATGTGTACCTTGCCTCAAGGTGCAACAAACTCGATGGCTCATATGGTGAAGGCCATGAACAAGGTCTTGAAGGATTGTATCCCGGACATCACTATGCCATTCTTGGATGATATTCCGATAAAAGGATGTTCGGATGAGGAGAAGGATGAATCAAAAGATAAGGAAGGGTGTAGAAAGTTTGTCGACCGACTCGGATTCGACTCTGTCGGCCAGCTGTCTCCTTACAACTGTCAGTGACGACTCACTTGGCCTTAAGTCGATGGTAGTCGAGGTTGACTGGGGAGTCGGTTCCGACTTCTGTTGCTTCCAGTCTTCAATTGTCTTGTCTTCTAGAAAGACTACATCCTGAATTCTCACTACCTTCTTGTCGGCTAGGTCCCACATCCTATAGCCGAATTCATCTTCCGAGTATACCATGAATATGCATGCTTTCGACTTGCTGTCGAGCTTTGACCTCTGATCCTTTGGTACATGCATATATGCCAAACATCCAAACACCCTCAGGTGTTGGTAGGAGACATCCTTCCTTGTCCACACCCTCTGTGGGACATCACCCTTTAATGGTACTGAGGGAGACATGTTGATCAGATAGACATCCGTGTACATCGCCTTAGCCCAATAGGAATGCAGCAGTTTCTCATGGGAGAGCATGCTCCTTACTCTCTCCATGATTGTTCGATTCATCCTCTCTGCAAGCCCGTTCAACTCTGTGGTATTTGGCACTGTGTATTCGATTCTAATACCTTGGCACTTGCAGTATTCTTCGAACTGCCCTTTGTATTTTCCACTGTTGTCGGTTCGGACAACCTTCAGTTTCTGACCCGACTCTCTTTCAACTCTTGCCTGGAACTCCTTGAAAACCGAAAGTACTTGATCCTTCATCTTCAGTACGAAGGCCCATGTCTTCCGACTATGGTCATCAATAAATGTCACAAAGTACTGTCCTCCTCGATGTGATGGAGCATCCACATAGCACACATCCGTGTGCACTAGTTCCAGTGCAGCATCTCTTCTCCTCGGTGGTCTCGTGTGGAATACCGTCCTGTTTTGCTTTTCGGCTAAGTAGTTGACACACTTCTCCAGGTGTACTCCCTTGACTTCTGGTAGAAGTTTCTGGTCTGCTAACAGGTGCATTTCCTTCTCACTCATGTGGCCTAGACTCTTATGCCATATCTCCCCTGCCGCGTCGGCTGCCACGTTTACTTTCGATTTGCACAGTCGGGCATGCATCATGTACAATGTGCCTTCTTTCTAAGCTCGGGCCACTATAAGGTTTCCTCGGCAGAACTTCCACTTGCCATTCTAAAAACTACCATTGTAGCCTTCCTCGTCAAGCCTTCCAGTCGATATCAGATTCAATCTGATATCGGAGACGTGTCGAACATCCTTCTATGTTAGTCGACACCCTATCGATGTCGTTAAGCCTACACTTCCGACTCCAGTTATCTTCCACTCTCCACTATCACCCATCTTCACATAGCCATGATCCCCAACTATGTAAGTCGAGAAATACTCTCTCAACAGAGTAATATAGAAGGATGCACCGGAGTCGATCACCCACATGCAATCTTCACTCGCAAGATTTGCACTCGTCTGTTCACAAAAGAACATGAGTTCTTCATTGCTCGTAGCAATGGCTGAAGTGTTCTTGTCATCCGGAATCTTCCGGGGTTCGACATTGTTTCCGACAGACTTATCTTTCTTCATGTGTCGGCAATCCTTCTGGAAGTGTCCAGGTTTTCCACAATAAAAGCACACAGGC
The DNA here is from genome assembly GCF_043228905.1 of Azolla caroliniana. Lineage (NCBI taxonomy): Eukaryota > Viridiplantae > Streptophyta > Polypodiopsida > Salviniales > Salviniaceae > Azolla > Azolla caroliniana. The sequence continues at coordinate 8,593,453 of NW_028230439.1, read as the reverse complement.
TTACCTTTGGACTTCAATCTAGCATGGGATTTTTCCGTTCGCTGCGGAGTTCTTCTTCGTCGATCCCTTCCTCTATCCATATGTTGAGTCAGATTCGACTCCGTTGTCACGTTATTATGCGCGTGTGTGGAGAACAAGACGAGACCACTGGGGTCTTGGACCGAGGAATAGGTGAGAAAAGGGAAAGAGAGAGACGCTCTCACACACGGATAGACAAAGAAGCGCGCGGGAGCGCAGCCCAACAACACAAGAGACACCAGTTGGGCAGGAGATAGAGTATAAGAACGCGTATACAAATATATGTATGCAGATGACTCGAACGGTTACAGCCGATCAGGTCGGTGAGACGGGTGCCGACGCCTGATCACCCACGCACACAGGAGAGCAAGATGGAGATTCTGCCGGAAGCACACGGGCGTTCCACGGAGCAGGATCAGCCTCCAGAGAACCTGCGCAAAAGAAAGCTATGGAGAACGACAGAGAAGAGCTCGGTCCCTATCCGATAGCACTTCGTCCCTTCTAGCGCGCGATCCCTTCTCTCCCCCGTCTCCCTCTCTTTTATAGCTCAAGGAGGGAGGCCGTTTCACCCGTTTACATCACATTAATTCTCTGTCCTTTCGGACAGAGATACTCCTCGATTTCCCTTATAGAATATTGCTACCTAGGATTTGACCTTCGTGCCTACCTATCTACTATACATCAACGGACGTGCCCACGTGTAAGGGCCGGATCACACACACTATACACGGTTTGCGCCTGGGGACGGTATTCTCCATGACATCCGCCCCCACCTAACCGCGCATCCACCGGTATGCGCCAAAATTGGGTTCCTACGGGATTAAACCGATCCTTACTTTATTCCTTGTTTACCAGTTCATCCTCCGCCTCGGGCTGCTCGTCGTTGCTGTCCATGCCCCCTAGCTCCGGCTCACCGTCGTGTCATTTCTTGAACGCTTTGATCCTCTTCCCTGCTACCGGTATCGCCATTCTCGTACCGTTGAGCTCCTCGAGATGGTACGTCCCATTGTCGTTGGCGCCTGTTACTACATAAACCCCGAACCACCTCCTCGCAAACTTCCGCACGGCCTTGTGGTGATTGTCGAGGCTGCTGTCGTAGACCAGCACCCAGTCGCCTTCCTCGATCTTCCTTGGCCGGAGCCGGTGTGTTCGGTCGAACCGGGCTTTCTTCCTTATCCTCGCTACCCGAAGTTTCTCCGCGGCTCGCTCTACGTCCTTCGGTCTCCGCTCGAGCTGTCGAATCCGTGCCGCCAACAGTTCCTCCCGGCTCATCTCATCCCTCCAGTTCACTGTGGCCCACGAGGAGATCGTTCGCTCTATTGGCATGATCGGTTTTTGTCCGAACATAAGCTCAGCCGGCATGAACCCGGTTACCGAACTGTGCGTAGTCCGGTCCGCCCACAAGGCATAAGGTAGCAGCCGTGGCCAGTTCCTGACTTGGCCTCCGCACGCCCGTACTAGCGCTTTGACAATTGGCCCGTGTCTGCGCTCCACCTTCCCGTTCGCCTCCGGATTGTACGTTGTGGTGAGCGAAAGTTTGACTCCTAGCCGGTCGAACAGCTCGTCGGCCTCTTCTGCGTCCAACTCATCACGGTCAGCCACGATCTTCCCTACGCACCCGTATCGACATACTACGTCCTCAATCAAAAACCGACACACGGCTATAGTCGTCTTGTTCTGCAGGGCTCGGCCTTCAACCTGGTTCGTTAGATCCTCCCGAGCTAGCACCAGATACCGCATCTGTCCTACCCCCATTGGCATCGTCACCAAATCCACCATCTACTTGAAGTGGACGGTCGGAGAGTAGGTCGGGTGGAACTCATCCCGGTGTCAGATCATGGAGTGCACCTGGTAGCTTTCGCAAGTCGTCACGAACCGATGCACGTCCCGGTATAGTCCCGGCCACCAGTACTTCCCCTTTAGCTTTTCAAAAGTGGCCCACGTTCCACAGTGTCCAGCCCAAGGACTATCGTGGTACGCCGCCAGCAAATCCTCTTGTTCCTCCTTCTTCGCCACCACTCGGAGCGGGATGTCGTTCCTCTTCTTCAGGTGCTTCCATATGTACCCGTCCCGGAGAAAGAATCGGTAGGCTTTCTTCCGAATCCGGTTGGCCTCGTTTGTTGTCCATGCCGCATCCGGTGTCATTGTTTTCAGGAACCCGCCGATCTATAGCCACTCCCCGTCGTACTTGCTCTCGTCGAAATCATTAAGCGTTGGAGTGCATTCCCTACCGGTTGTTACGTGAGCCGCCTTGAAGAAGTCCACGCCGACTTCCTCGTCCTCCGAAACCATGCCGCCCTCGTTTTCGAACCTCGCCCTTGAAAGCATGTCGTCCATGGCATTGTCTTTCCCGGAAATGTGTCGTATTTCCGGATTCAGGGACTTGATGTACGCTATCCATCTGAGCATTGCCAGGTTCGGCGTTGCGCATCCGGAAACCATGCCAAGAATTGGCAGGCAGTCCGTCTCGATAATTACCCTTGCCCCGATCAGGTAGTCTTTATCGGCCTTTACCGCCGAAACGATACCCCAGAGCTCGCGTTTAACCTGGGCGTATCCTCGCTGTCGCTCGCTGAGAACCTTTGCGCCGAACCGGATTGGGAAACGCATGTCGTCCTCGTCCTCCTGGCTGACGACCCATCCGATCCCGGTCGGACTCATGTCTATCATTACGTAAATTGGGGTGTCCTATCCATAGGCAGCCTTTCGGAGCGCCGGAGCTGCGGCAAGTGCTTCCTTCATCTTTCGGACCGACTCCGTATGCTCGTCTCTCCACTCGAATTTTCGCCCCTTTTTCAGCAACCCGTATAATGGCTCCGCGACATGAACGTAATACGGGATCCATATGTGGTAGAACGCGCACGCTCCCAAGAACCTCCGAACCTCCGTGACCGAGTTATGGTCGTCCTTCATCGCGGAGACGACTTCTACCTTAGCCGGAGACGGTTTCCGGCCGTACGACCCGCATAGGTGTCCGACGACCATGATCTCTGATTGCCCGAAGGCTGATTTTCCCCCGGAGAAGGTGAGCCTCGCGCCCTCCAACCTCTGCAGCACCTTCTCGCAGTCATTGATGTGCGTCGCCACGAATTTCCGGCACCCGTCCGGTCCGATCGTCTCGTCCCTTTCCTCCACCGGGCATCCCTTGATCGGGACGTCGTCCAAAAACGGCATGGTGATGTCCGGGATACAATCCCTCAACACTTTGTTCATTGCGTTCACCATGTGAGCCACCGAGTTCGTCCCTCCTTGCGGTAGGGTACACATCCGTACTAGGCCGAGAGGAGTTCGCATTGTCGTGATGTCTCTGCTCTCTATGGCTAGTTGGAACTGATCGTACCCCGAGTAGAGATCACCGACTGAGTAAATCGACCTTCCGACGAAGGCCTCCGCGAACTCGTCTATTGTCAGTCTGATTCCTACATTTCGAATGTTCACCTTGTTGACCGGCTGTAGGTCTTGAATAAAGCGCAGCGTGCCGTCCTTCTTCGGCACGGTAAACCACCGATTCGAGTATGGGGCACTCAACGGTTCGAGGATTCCCATCTCGACCTTCTGCTTTAACAGCTCCATCAGCTTCGGGATGTGAGCTCTGGGTACTGGAATCGGTTTGAGACTCCACGGCACATGCGGTACCGTGAATATCACTATCGGTTCCACGATTGTCGGGTCTACGCACCCGATCTCCTCCGGTGAGAATGCGAAAGCCTTCCTGTGCCTTCCGAGCATTCCCCGAAACCGGTCCTCCTCCGCCGACAGTATGAAGCTTCCCCCACCGACCTTGAGCTCCCGTAGCGTTATGTCGGTGAACGTGTGTCCTATGCGGGCCAGATTTCGTAAACTCGGGTCCGACGCAACCCCTTTTATTCGCAACTCGCTGCCCTCCGGGAAGGGAGCCAGGACTCGCCTCACCTTCCGGTCCATAGTCTTGTACCTCGTGTCCACCCGAGCCGTCCGATCCGACTCGAGCCCTCTACTGAAGTCCGCGATGACTTCGTACATCCATTCCGAACATACCGGAATCGTCCGGTCCTCTTTAAGGACTCCTCCGACTACCTCTCGCAGCTCCCCCAAGGTATCGTTGAAAGAGACCGCCTCCACGGCTCTGTTGATTTCCTGTCCAATGCTGAGGATACCACATGCCCGAAGTCGCTCCTCCGCCCTTTTTTTTTTCCGGCCAACAACGTCGACTATCGTACACCCTCCGTTGCCGGAGAACCAAAATTTCCTACTTATAGTACAGGTCTTCTTCGCTATTGTACACTTGTGGGGTTTTCCCGGAGTGTCCGGACTATCGCGGCTTTCGCCCCCGAGGGTCTCGCGGTTCGGTCTCACCATCAGGAACTGGAACGAGTGACGCCCATCCTGGCTCTTGACCCTTGCATAGGCTGAGCCGTTGTCCAACACCTTGGTCTCCATCCGTGCTGTCGTGATGTACAGTTCTCCTAGTATAAACGGATGTGAGGACGTCTCCTGCACGAAGAAGTGTTGGTCAATCTCGACATCGCCGATCTTTACTCGTACATTCATGCAGGCTCCATGCAGTTCTTTGGTGGCACGCATCACTGCCCGTATTTTCCACCCGTGCTTGGTGTTGATCGGCCATTTCCCCTTCTTATAGAAGTCCATGGACATCAAGTTGATTTCTGAACCGTGGTCCACCAACGCCACCACTGGTTCATGAACATCTCCGATTTTCACGGGGGTCTCCGTGGTCGCTCTGGCCCAGTGCGGCCTCGAATAGTGGCTCTCCACCAGCTCGTCTTCCAGCGCCATGTCCTCTATGTGCGTCGTCCGCACCTCCACCGGCTTCTCCGGTTCTGTCTCCGTCGATAGCCTCTTCCTCTTCACCAAGTCTACGATGGAGTCGTGGAACTCCTTCCTGGTGATCCCAAGCACTTCCCTCAGCGACAGTTCCACCTTGCTGTCGAGGATTCGTTCTTCCAGGACCTTTCGCAGGTCCGTGGATCTTTCGATTTCTATGCCCAGCCGGTACCCGCCCTTCTTGGGGTTATCTTGGGCGCCGAGTACACCGGCCTCATTCCGCCTTGTCCCGAATCGAGTTTCATATCGTTGCGAGGTCCCGGCCCCTCCGGTTTTCCCTACCCACTTGTCCTCCACCAGAGCCTCGTAGTTTTGACAAGCGGCTTCGACGAAGCCCGTCTTTTCTTCCACCGGGTCACTCCACCCGGTTACCTCCCGGACCCGTCTTTCCGCGCGGTCCGCCTCTTCTTTCTTTAGACGTGCGCCGGCGAGGCCTTCTAGCATCGTCGGCCAGAACCCGGCATTGTTCGTCTTCGGGGCCTCGCCACCTCCGACCCGAATACCAGTCGACGCCGAGTAGTGGACGGTCTCCGCGTGACGAGCCGCCGCCTCCTCCATCAGCCTTTTCATACCCCCTTGCCCGACATTCAGGTTCAGGGGCCTTCGGGTTTCGCTGGCGTGCGTCGTTCCACAAGTATACCACATTGCTTCTCAACGCCTCGGCGAAGTCCCCGCAGTCCTTCCGGATGTGGCCAACCGCGTCACACCACATGCACCTGTTTCTAGCCAAAGGTCGTCGGTCACGGGCCTGTTCGCCACCGTCCCTCCGTGCCTGGGCGATCTGGAGATCCTTTACCATCGGCGTCAGTTCCTCCAGAGCTGCTTCCCCGGGCGAGCCCTTGACCATGCCGGTCGAAGCCGATCCGGTCTCGAGCCAATCTCGGGTCTCTTCCCTCCGCGCTGGTGGTGTTGGCTCAAGCTTCCTTGCTGCGACAGAGCCCGCCCCTATCGATCCTTTGTCAACCCATTCCCGTCGTTTGTCGAAACGGCCACAGACCCTCTTTACGACGGCCCAGTCGGCCGTCAGCCCGTCATCAGTCTCCAATAGGAGGCCTACTTGCTCCCGATCCCGCTCGTCAAATGACTTAACAAACAATAGGACACGACTTGTGTCCAGAACGGTCCGGTCAAGCACCGAGAGGCGCACGAAGCGTTCCTCAAACTCCCGGAGGCGCACCGACGCGTTCCTTCCTTTGTCGGGGGTCTCCACCCACTCCATGAAGTCCCGCGTCGAAAGTCGAAGCGCATCTTCAAGCCCGTATTTTTCGAGGAGCCGACCTTCGAATTCCTCCCAGGTCCGGCTCTCGGCCCGTACCTCGAGCACCTCCGTATGGATGCCTGGCATCGCCACTCGAGGGAATCCGGCTAGACGCCTCTCTTCCGAAATGTCCCTCATTACCATCTCAGCCCGGTAGGACGCCAAGTAGCTCGTGGCATCCTTCCCACTAAACCGGTCGATCGTACCAACAACCGCCTCAATAGCCCTATCAAGGGCGCAGTGCCTTCGCACGCACTCACTATACGGTCCACAGCCGAAGCCATGGCTTCTGCGAGGTCCGACCCCCTCATCTTCTACTCCTCTGCCGCATGTTTCACGTCGGGTTCACCAAATATGTCACGTTATTACGCGCGTGCGTGGAGAACAAGGCGAGACCACTGGGGTCTTGGACCGAGGAATAGGTGAGAAAAGGGAAAGAGAGAGACACGCTCACACACGGATAGACAAAGAAGTGTGCGGGAGCGCAGCCCAACAACACAAGAGACACCAGTTGGGCAGGAGATAGAGTATAAGAACGCGTATACAAATATATGTATGCAGATGACTCGAACAGTTATAGCCGATCAGGTCGGCGAGACGGGTGCCGACGCCTGATCACCCACGCACACAGGAGAGCAAGATGGAGATTCTGCCGGAAGCACACGGGCGTTCCACGGAGCAGGATCAGCCTCCTGAGAACTTGCGCAAAAGAAAGCTATGGAGAACGACAGAGAAGAGCTCGGTCCCAGTCCGACAACACTTCGTCCCTTCTAGCGCGCGATCCCTTCTCTCCCCCGTCTCCCTCTCTTTTATAGCTCAAGGAGGGAGGCCGTTTCACCCGTTTACATCACATTAATTCTCTGTCCTTTCGGATAGAGATACTCCTCGATTTCCCTTATAGAATATTGCTACCTAGGATTTGACCTTCGTGCCTACCTATCTACTATACATCAAGGGGCGTGCCCACGTGTAAGGGCCGGTTCACACACACTATACACGGTTTGCGCCTGGGGACGGTATTCTCCACGACACCGTTTGGGACAGGATTCCTTTGTCTTTCCTCCTTGCCTCCTCATTTAGGATGCTTGTCTTCACCATCTATAAAGACAAGTTCTCTTCTTGACAAGAGGTGCTGAGAGTAACCACCAGGTTCTCCTAGCTTTCCGGCAGTGTGCACATCATCAGAATGGCTTGCATTGCATCATCCAGGGGAAACTTGGTCGCAGTAAGTTGATTTACATACCCCATAAATGTGTTGATGTGTTCGACAATGCTCTCACCGTCTCTGTATTTCAGTCATACGATTTTTCATATCAATGAGGTTCTGTCTAGCGCATTCTTCCTCTCATAAAGGCTCAATAGCTTTTGCCACATCTCGTGGGCATTTGTGTCGTTCGCCATAGGCTGAAGGACACTTACGTCGACACATTGTCAGATTGTGACCATCGCCTTCCTATTCAAAAGCTCCAGTCCGACTCCAATACCCCCCTGGGTATTTCTGCTATGTCGACTAGCTCGTACAGATCTTTAACTATGAGAAGGTCTTCCATCTTTATCTTCCAGTCTTATACCTCAAGCTTTGATACTAGTTTGTTGAGAAATCATTGCAGAATTAATCACAATAATCGAGCTACGCGCTAAAATACGAATTACAGAAATGCTAGAAAGACAAGATAAACAAAAGGTGCACAGAGATTTACGTGGAAACCCTAAAACGGGAAAAACCACGAGTGAACAGATTTCTTCACTATACAAAGTGGATATACAACACCGAGAGGAATACAACACTCTATCGAGTGTATTAGCCGCACAGGGCTCTTCGCGTCTGTTGTTACTCACACAGCTATGGCGTGGCTCACACTTCCCTCTCTGTCTCACACACTCTCTCTCTCACGTGCTCTACAACTTCTGTACACACACTCTTACACACATTCCAAAAGTTTGCCCTAGTTACATATATACTTACGCAACTTTCTGGTTATTCACATACCTAGCCCTCATGGAGCGCACATTCAGACTATTTACAATTATAGTCTCCCGAGTCACTCATCAACTTGGCTCCTCTCTCTTTCCCATCTGGAGGGACTTGTTTCCACACATCATCATCATTATTATTACTATAATAATAATAGTCGAATCTTCAAACTTTCGACTCACTATTTTCGACTCTTCGACTGTTGGCTTTCCGAACAGTCGGATCTTCCCTGTCATCGATTGTCGGCTTTCCGATCAGTCGGTTCTTCCTCCCACTGGAGGGACATATTCCCAACAGGTGCCTCTTCCGTTGCCCTTTTCTCCACTTGGCCCTTAGTCAATTCATGATGTCTGAATCGAACATTCCGATTGAACCGAACTCTTTCGATTCAATTCCGCTCTCATCCGACTTGGTTGTCTCCAATTCGTCTTCTGTCTTCATGCCTTTGACAATGTCGAACCACGTTTTGATATTGGCCTTACTTACTCCTTGTTCGGTTGTCTTCGGCTCTTCCCTAAGATTATGGCCCTTGCTTCCTTCTTCGGCTTTTTCAGCCGGCCTGAAATCGAATTCTTCATCCGACTCCACGTCGCGGTCAAATCCGTTCCTTCCACGCTCTTGTTCCTATTCTTCCTTTCTCCCCCTCAAGTTCAGCGTGTCAAGGTGAGGAAGCCCAACCTCACCCAAGAAATTCCGCAACTTGTCGAGACCAAGGGGCTTGGTGTAGATGTCGGCAACTTGCCGATCCGTCGAAACATACACCCGTTCGACTTCACCTGAAAGGACACGCTCACGAACAAAGTGATAGTGCACCTCAATGTGCTTGATCCAGGCATCAAAGACTGGGTTTTTCGCAAGCTGGATGTTGTTGAGGTTGTCGCAGTAGATCTTCATTGGATCGGACACCTCCACATGCAGGTCCCATAATTGTTTTTTTTAACCAAATGACTTCGCACATAGCGACAATCGCCCCTCGATATTCGGCCTCTGTGTTCGATAGTGCTACTGTCGGCTGCTTCTTACTACTCCACGCGATCGCCGCACTTCCTAATGAGAAGGCGTATCCAGACGTCGATCTACAATTGTGGGCATTCCCAGCCCAATCGGCATCCGTGTAGCCGACTAATTGTTCAGCTACACCTGCCTGATATAGCAATACCATGTCTTCAGTGCTGCTAACATATTGCAATATCCTTTGCGTGCACTAAAAGTGTTCGATCGTAGGCTGCGACATGAATTGACTTATCAGTCTGACCGGGTAACTGAGGTCCGGCCTGGTGATCGTCAAATAGATGAGGCTTCCGACAATCTGTCAGAACCGTGTCGGGTCACATGCCTTTCCCAACTCTCAGCGAAGCTTTGCATTTCAATCAAGAGGGGTCGAGATGGGCTTATAGTCTGCCAACCTGAACTTGTAGAGCATATTCAGCATGTAATGACGTTGGCTGATCAATATGCCTTTGGGGGTGCGGATCACTTCAATCTCAAGGAAGTAATGAAGGTCTCCAAGATCTTTCATGTCGAATGATGCCACAAGCTGAGATTTTATGCGGCGGATTTCGTCTAGGTTGGCACCGGCGATGACTAAATCATCAACATAAATTAGAAGACTTATCGCTCCATATTGACCTTGCCGAACAAATAGTGAAGAGTCTAATTTCGACGTCGTAAACCCCATCCAACACAAGTGTTGCATAATCTTTGCGTTCCAGGCTCGCGGGGCTTGCTTAAGTCCATAAAGTGATGTCTTCAGTCAGCAAATTGCCGAGGTGTTTTGTTTAGATAGAAATTTGGGGGGTTGTACCATGTACACTTGTTCCTCAAGATCACCTTGCAAGAACGCGTTCTTTACATCCATCTGATGTAAGCGCCACCCCTTTGTCATAGCTACGGCTAGCAAAACCCACACGGTAGTCATCTTCGCGACAAGCGCGAAGGTCTCGTCCACGCCGTGCTTCTACACGTAGCCTTTTGCAACTAAACAGGCCTTGTATCGATTGACTGAGCCGTCGGTGTTGTATTTCACTTTATACACCCACCTACATCCGATCGGCTTTACACCCTTCAGTGCATCAACCAGGTCCCAAGTCTCATTATCAGTCAAAGCGCGCATCTCTTCCTCCATCACGACATGCCAGTTTGCGTCGTTTGCCGCTTCTGCGTAGCTCTCCGGCTCACGCACTTTCATCACTCATATCATGTACGTGTAATGGTGCGCCATGTACTCATTATACCCGTATCTCTTTACGGGGTTCTTCAGGCGGGTAGATCAGCGCAATTCGTGATTACCTGATTTCACGACCTTTCCGGCTAATTTCGACCTCTTCCGTGGAGATTCCGTTTCAGTTTGCTCGTAGTCAGACTCGCTCCAATCTAACTCGGCATTGTCGAAATCGTACTCCGACATCTTTTTCTTCCCTTTCTCCTTGCGCGTAAACCATCTCCTTGGTTCTTTACGCGGGGACATCATGGCTAAGTCTTCACTACTCGCCGTCTCTTCATTTGGTTGGCCATTTTAGTCCAACCCCTCATTCGGCCCACTCAGCCGAAATGAGATTGGACTCTCTCTCAGAGCTCCGAGGTCCTCATCATGCGGAGGCATCTTAGCGTCACTGACTTCTTCTTCAAAATTCGGAATGGAATCATGAGGTATTGGAGAAGAACACGACAACTCAACTTACACGTACTTCCTTTGTTCGGGGGTGATAACACTTATACCCCTTCTACTCATCTGAAAAGCCGACTAAGATGCCCTTTTCGGCTTTCGTGTCCAGCTTCCTCCTCTTTTCCTTCAACACATGCACATATGCAATGCTACCGAAAATCCTCAAGTGTGCCAAGTTCGGCTTCTTCCCGAAATACAATTCATGTGGTGACACTCCTCCATTAGCAGAAGTCCGATTCTGCAAGTAGACAGCCATCCTCACGACTTCATCCCAATAGAATTTCAGCATATGCTTCTCTTCAAGCATTGCCCTAGTAGCTTCTTCGATTGTCCGATTCTTCCTCTCGGCCACGTCATTCTGTTGCGGCGTGTATCAACATGAGAATTCGCGTCGAATTCCCTCCTTCTGTAGATAACTTGTGAACTGGTCGGAGAAGTACTTCTTCCCACCATTGGACCATAGGCATTTGATCTTACACCCTGTTTCCCTTTCCGCAAGGCTCTTCACCTTCAGGAAACATGCAAAGACTTCGCTTTTCTTCGTGATAGTGCATACCCACGTGTGCCAAGTGAAGTTGTCGATGAAGGTTACCAAGTAATGGCTTCCACCGAGACTCACGTTCTGTGTCGAACCCCACACATCTGAATGGATCAAATCCAGCGGATTTCGACTACAATTACATTCGTTGGGGAACGGAAGTCGGTGTTGTTTTCCCATCTGGCAAGCTTTGCAGACTTGGCCATTCCGGCCTCGAAATTTCGGCAAGCCGAACACAATGGTCTTCGTCTGCATTTCATGAAGCCACAGGAAGTTAATATGGCCGAACCGCTTATGCCACAGGTCGATGTCTGACTCGACCTTCTTCCCTTTCGCAAGCATAGCGGTGCCCACATTGTTGGTTTCGAGGATAAACATCCTCCCTTCACAGCGCCCTTGCGCGATTACTTTGCCCTCCTCTTCTATGAAGCACCCTAGATGCGTGAATCGAACCTCCATCCCTTGGTCGACGATCTGACTGACTGACACCATGTTGTTCGTTATTGTCAAGACGTGTAGCACGTTCAAGAGTTTCCCTTTCTATCCGACATGGCGTATGGGAACTTCGCCGACATGCTTGATGGTATGCAGGGTGCCATCTCCCGTTTCGACTACCCCTTGCTTTTCCAGATGCTCCTAGTACAAGAACCATTCCTCATGACTCGTCATATGATTTGACACTCTAGAATCAACATGCCACACCTCACTCGATTTCGAGGTGTTCACGGCCATTACGAAGGCAGGGCCCGATCCATCTCCGGCTCGTTCAGAGTCCTCAGCGTAGTGCGACTTTTGACACCTTCCTGCATCTCTTTCGCTCGATTCGGCTTTGTCCGAATCGGCTTTCTTTTTCCAGCACTCGCTCTCCTTGTGGCCTTTCTTGCCACAATACCAGCATTCTGTCGTGGCCTTCTCTTGCTAGATTCTGGCACCACCATGACTCCCCCTACTTCCGGAGGGTTCGGAATTGTTCCTGAGATTTCGATTATGCCGTCCATTCTGCTCTTTTCGACCACCTCCATTATGCGCCGATCCGCCTCGTCCGCCACGACCACAAGGCCTATCTCCCCCCGTTTATAGCATCTTGTCATCAATGTGCGTACTCATCGACGCACACGCGTGATTTTCCTCCGCGAGCAACATTGACTGAAGCTCGAAGAATGAAGGCGTATTCTCCCTCGTACAAACCGTTGTTCGGAACGCTCCGAACTTTGACACTAACCCACCAAAACAGACCTGCACCATTCCATCTTCCTCGACGCTCATGTTGACGGAGGCGAGAGAGTCATAGATTTCTTTAATCTTGGAGGTGTAATCAGCCACCGACATATCTCGTTGTCGAACATTGCTCAACTCTTGCCTGAGTTGAAGCTTCCTGGCTGTGGTGCTAGCGGTGAAAATCTTCTTGAAATTCGCCCATGCGTCCTTTCGTGTTTTGGCATCCCAAATATGGCTCAATAGCTGGTCGCTCACACAGGACACAAAGCAGTAGAGAACTCTGCTTGCCGCCTGTTCCCAAGCCGAAAAATCCCTGTGTGTCGATTCGGGTGTTGTATCATTATCTCCTTTGACATAACTCCAGTAGCCATGACCACGCAGGCATTGGTGCATCTTGTACGACCAAAATGCGTAGTTTCTCCTGTAGAGCTTCTCAGTTGGTAGCGAGCTTCCCATTCCTCTATCCATGTTCTTGTCTTATCTTTTCCGAAAAACAAGAATAACAACTCAACTATGTCTCTGTCGCAAGTTTTTCTATCGGTTGCATAGGACTTCAACCCTCGTGCTCTAATACCATGTAAAAGAATATGTGTGCAGAAGCGTATGCCAAACACAGAGTACACAGTTCGGAAAATGACAGTTCGGTAAAACACAGAAAATGTAGAGATGGAGAGGGAGAGACAGAGATAGAGAGCAGACAACTCAATTCTATTTCAAAAATAATAACGCTTTCTACATATTTCGTGCTTAGTGAGCACTTCTTATACACGCCCTTAAATCGGGCTGACGCAAGTACTGACAGTACTTGACTACTCATAAATGAGCCTACTACAATAACTCCCAAAAATTATTCCTTACAAGGAATACCATGATTACGGCCTCTCGATGTCCGCACTGTTACAACCATGTTGTGCGTAACTGTTTTACGCACCCGATTACACACCGAATTTTGAGATTGTCTCTCAACATTAGCCTTTTGGTTGTTCAACTCTATTGACTTTGTCGTTTTTTCTTGTCCATCCATCCCGGTGCCGATTTTTGACTCACCTTCTGCTCGTTCTTATTCGGCTCCGTTTCGTTGTTCTGCCTACAGTAGTCCCATTTGTCCTCTTAGCTTTGTCATGTGTGTTGATCTGGGAGTGGCTTTGTTAGGTTGTCGGTGATGTTTACCTTGGTATCCACTTTCCGGACTTTGAGCTTCTTGTCGGTGACGAGCTCCCAGATGTGGTGATACCTCCATTCAATGTGTTTTTCTTCAGATGATACATCGGATTCTAGATGAGGTGTATTGTGCTTTGAGAGTCACAATCCATCGACATTGGATGGTCGATTCAACTCTTAGCCGAAAAATCGGCCAACATACGATGCATCCATATGGCTTCTTTGGTTGCTTTGGATGCAACTCTGTATTCGCCCTCTGTTGTCGAGAGTGTATTGGAGCCTTGAAACTTCGACCTCCATGAGATGGCATGTTGAACGAGAAAGTTGAACATTGGCCAGACCAACTAGAGAAGCAAGTAGGCCAGACCGAAATCAATCCGGTTGGCTAGGCCCACTTAGGCTAATAAGCCTAAAGTTCGTACTGGGTTTTGGATCGGATGCCGGATCGGTTAAAGAAGTTGGATACCAGATCCAGATGATGGACCGAATGTCGGACTAGATGCTGGATTGGCTGAAGAGGCCGGATACCGCACCTGAATGATGGACCGAATGATGGAGCGGTTGAGAAAACCATCCGGAACGTCACACATGCTAAGTGGACCTATTATTAAATAGGTCGAACGTAGGAAATTAATGTTAGATGTTCTTTTAGGAGCATTGAAGTACATATCAATACTTCATAATAGCCCCAACATATGGGTATGTATATATAAAGTGCACTTAAGCATTGAGTATGTAACAAAACGTTATCATTTTCGTAATGGAAGTTTTCTTGTTGTCTGCTCTCACTCTGTCTCTCTCTCACCCTTAGTCTATGTTTACCTAACTGTTATACTTCCGGATAACCAACTGTGCACTCTGTGTCTTCCACATAGCTTCCACACATAATCTTTTACATGGTATCAAAGCGTGAGAGCTAGAAGAACCCTTTGTTGCTAACAAAGTGAATGAACACAGAGACAAGGAGTTTCCTCCCAAACAACAGGAACATGGACAAAGGTAAGGGAAGCTCACTTCCGATGGAGAAGCTCGATCGAAGCAACTATGCATCTTGGTCTTACAAGATGCATCAATACTTGCTCGAGCATGGATATTGGAGTTACGTTGAAGGAGCGAATGATGTAGCATCCGATGTGACACACATGGACTTTTTGGCCTGGAAGCACGCGGCAAGCAGAGTTATGCACTACTTCACATCCAGCATTGGAGATCAGCTACTTAGCTACATCCATTACGCCAAAACGCCAAAGGATCAAGGAGAGATATGTCAGTGGCTAATTATACCTCCAAGACCAAGGTGATCTGCGACTCGCTCAGGTCCATCAATGTGACAGTTGAAGAGGACAAGAAGGTGCAGGTTTGCCTCGGAGGTCTGGCAGAGAAGTTCGGATCATTCCGAACGGCGGTCTACACGAGAGAGAATACCTCGCCGTTCTTCGAGCTACAATCAATGTTGCTTGTAGAAGAAAATCACGCGGGTGCATCCACGAGCATGCATGTCGATAACAAGATGTTGTACACGGAGGTAGAGAGGCCCCGTGGTCGTGGTGGACGAGTTGGATCGGCACACAATGGAGGCGGCCGACAAGAGCAGAACCAAAGGCATAATAGAAATGTCAATAACAATTCTGGACCCACCATGAGCAGGGGGAGTCAAGGCATCAGACTGCTAGTACTATGGTCGGAAGGGCCATAGAGAAAGCGAGTATTGGAAAAAGCATGTTGATTCGGACAGAGCCGAATCGAGCTGAGGAGAAGCGGATAGACGTCACCAATCCCACTTCGCTGAGAAAGAAGACCGAGTCCAAACTGGCCCCTCACTTGTGATGAAGCGCAAGGCAAACTAGATGGGAGTACGTACCACAAAACCGAAAGAGGTCTGGTAAGTTGATTCCGGACTGTCAAACATATAACGAACCATGTTGAATGGTTCTTGAGCTTGGTAAAAACAGAACATCCGGGAATTGTCGAGACTGGTGACAACATCACGCACCCTATCAAACAAATGGGTGATGTATTGCTCAGCCATGTCGGACAAAAAGGGCTGATGTGGAACATGCTACATGTCCCAACAATTGCAAAGAACTTGGTATCTGTCAGACAAATTGTCGATCAGGGCATGCAAGTCCGATTCAATTAGCTCGGTTGCTTCATTGAGGACGAGGGTCGGCAAATTGCATGTGGGCGTAGAGACGGGAAGATGTTTATCCTTGAGACCAATGACGTTGATGTTGCAATGTTTGCAAAAGGACATAAGGTTGAATTTGACATCGACCTATGGCACAAGCAGATCAGCCACATCAACTATCAGAAGCTTCATGAACTGCAGTCGAAACAAGTGCTTTCTAGACTATCGAAGTTCAATGGCCGGAAGGCCCAAGTATGCGAAGCTTTCCAACTCAAGAAGCAACATAGGCTTCCATTCCCTAATGAGAAGAATCAAAGCCGGAATCAGCTCAATTTGATCCACACGGATGTGTGAGCATAGGGGAGTTGATATTTCGTCTCCTTCATCGATGACTTTAGTCGGCACACTTGGGTATACGTCATTGAGAAGAAGGGCGAAGTCTTCTCCTGTTTTCGGGACCTGAAAAGTCTAATTGAAAGGGAAATAGAGAGGAAAATCAAGTGTCTAAGGTTGGATGGCGGAAAAGAATACTTTTTGTAGAAAGTAACGTGCGGAAGCAAGTATGAAAACTGAACAGAAGGAAGGAAACTCAGGTTCAATGGAGAGCTTGAGCTTACACGGTATACGCAGGAGAGACAGAGAGAGTGAGAGAGAAGACACAAAAAACTATATTCAACAATAATACTCAGTCTGTACATAAGATGTGCTCAGTGAACACTTTTATACAAGTCCTAGAAGGACTGACCGAAGTACTGACAATACTTCAATGCTCATCAAGAGCTCCTACACTAACTCCCAAATATATTCCTCACAGAATATCTTTCCTAACGACCTCCCGGTTTACGCACTCGGCCTAACCGATCGGTCCCAACCGATCCGATCCTCGGCTTCTTCAACCGAACCGGGCGATGTTGAGCTTGTCTCTCAACACTCCCCCTCAAGCTCAACTCGAGGCTCTTCGGGATCCTCGGGCTCACAGCTCCGGTTCCTCCTGGCTTCACGCCTCGCTCGCGCTCCTCGACTTGTTCGACTCCGCGCGCTTCGACCCTTCCGGTCGGCTTGTCTACTCATGCGGCCCTTATCAGCTCTTCTGCTGTTGCGGTGTCGACACTTCTTCTGCTGCCTTTTCTTCCACTTGGGCCTCGGTTGATTCAACGTGTCTGAATCAAACATCCGAACCGACTCGGCTACCTCCGATCGATTTTCGCTCTCGTCCAAGTTGGTTGTCTCCAACTCGTCTTCGGTCTTCTCGCCTTCGATGGCGTCATCTTCCCCATGCGTGGTTGGCTTCGGCTCTCTCCTTCGGTTGCTCCCCTTCTGTCTGCTTCCGGACTTTTCCGTGGGTCCGCCCTCGGCTTCTTCAGCCGATCCGAAGTCGAACTTGTCAACCGACTCGGTGTCGCGGTCTCCGCTCCTTTCCTGTTGCCTTGCTTGGTCGTTCAGGACTGTTCTCCCCCTCAAGTTCGGCACGTCAAGGTGACGCAATCCGAGCGCACCTGAGAATTGCCGCAACTTGTCCAGACCAAGAGGCTTGGTGAATATGTCGGCAGTCTGCCGATCCGTCGGAACGTACTGAAGTTCGACTTCACCGGAAAGGACACGCTCACGGACGAAATGGTAGTGCACCTCAATGTGCTTGGTCCGTGCGTGGAAGACTGGGTTCTTCGCGAGTTGGATGCTGCTGAGGTTGTCGCAGTAGATCGTCGTTGGATCGGTCACCTCCTCTTGCAGGTCCTTAAGTAGCCGCTTCAACCATATGACTTCGCATGTCGCGACAGCCGCTCCTCGGTACTCGGCTTCGGTGCTCGACAGTGCAACTGTCGGCTGCTTCTTACTGCTCCACACGATCGCAGCACTCCCGAGGGAGAACGCGTATCCAGACGTGGATCGGCGATCGACGGCGTTGCCAGCCCAATCAGCATCGGTGTAGCCGACTAACTACGCGGCTGCACCGGTCCGATAGAGTAGTCCGCGGTCCTTAGTGCCGCTTACGTACCGAAGTACGCGTTGCGCACACTGAAGGTGCTCCTCGGTAGGTCGCGCCATGAACTAACTGATCACCCCGACCGGATAACTGAGGTCGGGTCGGGTGATGGTCAAGTATATGAGGCTTCCGACAATTTGTCGGAACCTCGTCGGGTCGCATACCTTTCCCGTATAGGGACAAAGCTTGACGGTTCTGTCCAGAGGAGTCGAGACGGACTTACAGTCGGCCATCTCGAGTTTGAAGAGCATACCCAGCACGTAATGACGTTGGCTGATCAATATGCCTTCGGGGGTACGGATCACTTCGATCCCGAGGAAGTAAAGAAGGTCCCCCAGATCCTTCATGTCGAATGATGCCGCAAGCTGGAGCTTCACGCAGTCGATTTCACCTAGGTCGACGTCGGTGATGACCAAGTCATCAACATATAGTAAAATACTAACCGGTCCGAGTCGACCTTTCCGGATGAATAGGGAAGAGTCTGATTCTGTCGTGACGAAGCCCATCCGACGCAGTTGTTGCGTGATCTTCGTGTTCCAGGCACGCGGGGCTTGCTTCAGTCCATAAAGGGACTTCTTCAGTCGGCATACTGCCGAGGAGTTCGTTCCGGAGTGAAATCCGGGGGGTTGTACCATGTACACTTGTTCCTCAAGGTCACCTTGCAAGAACGCATTCTTTACATCCATTTGATGTAGGTGCCACCCCTTGGCCACGGCTACTGCGAGCAAAACACGGACCGTCGTCATTTTCGCAACCGGCGCAAACGTCTCATCGTAGTCGATGCCGTGTTTCTGCGCGTAGCCCTTTGCCACTAGCCGAGCCTTGTACCGGTTGACCAAGCCATCGGTGTTGTACTTGACCTTGTACACCCACCTACAACCGATCGGTTTTACCCCCTTCGGTGCGTCAACCAGGTCCCAGGTCTCGTTCTCCACCAATGCGTGCATCTCTTCCTCCATCGCGGCACGCCAATTCGCGTCTTTAGCCGCTTCTACGTAGCTCTCCGGCTCACGCACTTCCGCGACACGGGTCATGTACGCATAATGATGCGCCATGTACTCGTTGTATCCGAACCGCAAAACAGGATTCTTCTGGCGGGTAGATCGGCGTAATCTCACATTAGCCGATGTCGAGGCCTTCTCGGTCAACGCGGTCTTCACCTTTAAACACCCGTCACCGGTTCCCTCGGAGTCGGACTCGCGTCGGTCTAACTCGTTCCTATCCGTGCCGGAATCCGACACCTTCTTCTTCCCTTTCTCTTTGCGCGTAAGCCGTCTTCTCGGCTTCCTGCGCGGGGAATGCAAGGCCGAGTCTCCACTACTCGCCGGCTCTTCATCAGACTGGTCGTACCGACTCAGTCGTCCAATTGGTCCACTTAACCGGAGTGAAATCGGACTCTCTTCGCGGGTCTCGATTTCGGGCTCATCCGGAGGCATCTCGGCCTCGCTGACCTCATCGTCAGAGCTCGGATTGGGGGCAGGGTTCGGAGTCGGGGGCAGGTACCAGGACGCGGACTCATCAAACACAATGTCGCGGCTAACACGCGCTTGTTTGGTGCGAGGGTTATAGCACTTATAACCCTTCTGCTCGTCCGAGTAACCGACCAAGATGCACTTCTCGGCCTTTGCGTCCAGCTTCCTCCTTTTCTCCTTCGGTACATGCACATACGCAATGCTACCGAACACCCTCAAGTGTCGCAAGTTCGGCTTCGTTCCGATATATAGCTCGTGCGCCGACACTTTGTCTCCGATCCGGTTTTGGATGTATACCGCGGTCCTTACCGCCTCGGCCCAGTAGAACTTGGGCAAGCTCTTCTCCTCCAGCATTGCATGTGCCTCTTCCACAACTGACCGATTCTTTCTCTCGGCCACGCCGTTCTGCTCTGGCGTGTATCTACAACTGAATTCGCGGCGAATTCCCATTTGTTGTAGGTAACCGTTGAATTGACCGGAAAAGTACTCTTTCCCGCCATCCGACCGCAGGTACTTGACCTTTCGTCCCGTTTCGGCTTCCACGAACCCTTTGAGGTCCCGGAAACAGTCGAAGACTTCGCTCTTCCTCTCAATGAGGTAGATCCACGTGTGCCGCGTGTGGTCGTCGATGAAGGAGACGAAATATCGGCTCCCGCCAAGACTTAATGTTTTGTGCCGGCCCCCACACATCGGAGTGTATAAGGTCGAGTTTATTCCGGCTCCGGTTTCGCTCGTTGGGGAAAGGAAGTCGGTGTTGCTTCCCGAGCTGGCAGGCTTCACAAATTTGTGCCTTTCGGCCACTAAACTTGGGCAATCCGAACACTACCTGTTTCGATTGCAGATCTTGAAGACGTTGGTGGTTGACATGGCCTATCCGCTTGTGCCACAAGTCGATGTCCGACTCGGTCTTTTGTCCCTTCGCGAACATTGCGGTGCCGCTGTCAGTGGAGTCGAGGATGAACGTCCTCCCGTCTCTGCGCCCTTGCGCAATCACATGGCCTTCTTCCTCAATGAAGCACCCAAGGTGTGTAAACCGAACCTCCATCCCTTGGTCGACGATCTGTCCGACCGAGACCAAGTTTTTCGTGATTGTCGGGACGTGTAGCACGTTCATGAGTTTCCCTTTCTGCCCGACATGGCTAAGGGGAACTTCTCCGACATTCGCGATCGGATGCGGAGTGTCGTCTCCAGTTGCGACTACTCCAGGTTGTATCGGTTTTTCAAGGTACGAGAACCACTCCTTATGGCTCGTCATGTGGTTTGACGCGCCGGAGTCTACGTACCACACCTCGTCCGATCTCGGGGTGGTCGCTTTATTGAGTTTACTTCGTGTCTCGTCACGAAGACAAACCCTTCTCCGGCTCTCCCAGAGTCTTCGGCGTAGTGCGATCGCTGCCGATTTCCCTTGTCGGTATGTTTGGAGCCGTTCCCGGAACCAGTTCTCTCCGAATCAGCGCGCTTCTTCCAGCACTCACTTTCCCTGTGGCCTTTCTTGCCACAATACCAGCACTCCACGATGGACTTCCCTTGCCGGTTCTCATCGCTTCGACTCCCCATGTTTCCGAAGGGTCCGGAGTTGCTGTCGGCATCACTTCGGTGCCTTCTTCCCTGATCTCGTCGGCCGCCTCCATTGCGCGCCAACTCACCTCGTCCTCCACGTCCACGGGGCCTATCTCCCTCCGTGTACAACATTCTGTTGTCGGTGTGCGTGCTTGTAGACACACCCGCGTGGTTCTCCTCTACCAGCAGCATTGACTGTAAGTCAAAGAAGGACGGCGTATTCTCCCAGGTACACACACCTGTTCGGAACGCTCCGAACTTCGACGCCAAACCTCCGAGACAGATCTGGACCATCTCACTCTCCTCAATGTTCACCTCTATGGAGGCGAGGGAGTCGTAGATATCCTTAATCTTCGAGGTATAGTCCGCCACCGACAAGTCGCGTTGTCGTAGGTTGCTCAACTCCTGTCGGAGCTGAAGCTTCCTGGCCGCGGTGCTCGTGGCGAAAATCTTCTTCAGATTTTCCCACGCACCCTTCGGCGTCTTTGCATCCCGAACATAGCTCAATAGTTGTTCGCCCACACACGACGCGAAGCAGTACAATACCCTGCTCGCCGATTGCTCCCACGACGGGAAGTCTCTGTGTGTCGATTCAGGTGCCGCGTCATTAGCTCTTTCGACATAACTCCAGTAGCCGTGCCCGAGCAGGTACTGGTGCATCTTGTAGGACCAAGACACGTAGTTGGTTCTGTCGAGCTTCTCTGTTGGAAGTGAGCTCGCCATGCCTCTATCCATCGTTCTTCTCGTACTTCTTCATCAAGCTATGTCGGCTGCAGAGAGGTTCTCAACCCTCGCGCTCTGATACCATGTAGAAAGTAACGTGCGGAAGCAAGTATGAAGACCGAACAGAAGGAAGGAAACTCAGGTTCAATGGAGAGCTTGAGCTTACACAGTATACGCGGGAGAGACAGAGAGAGTGAGAGAGAAGACACAAAAAACTATATTCAACAATAATACTCAGTTTGTACATAAGACGTGCTCAGTGAACACTTTTATACAAGTCCTAGAAGGACTGACCGAAGTACTGACAGTACTTCAATGCTCATCAAGAGCTCCTACACTAACTCCCAAATATATTCCTCACAGAATATCTTTCCTAACGACCTCCCGATTTACGCACTCGGCCTAACCGATCGGTCCCAACCGATCCGGTCCTCGGCTTCTTCAGCCGAACCGGGCGATGTTGAGCTTGTCTCTCAACACTTTTCCAGTCAGTTCACCAGCTATTTGCAGACAAAGGGAATCCGGAGGGAGTTCTCCTACAGATACACGCCAGAGTAGAATAGGATGGCTGAGAGACGGAACCAGACAATGGTAGAAGTAACCATGGCAATGCTAGAGGAGAAGAGCATGCCCAGGAGCTATTGGATCGAAGCTATCCGGATGGCCTATATTCAGAATCGGAATTCTGCCTCTGGAGCAAAGATGTCGCCTCATGAGCTATATTTCGGGCCCAAGCCGAATCTAGGACATCTCAGGGTGTTCAGTAGTATTGCTTATGTGTATGTGTTAGACGAGAAGTGCAGAAAGTTGGATGCCAAGGCCGAGAAATGTGTCTTGATCGGTGACTCTCACGAGTAGAAGGGGTACAAGTGCTACAACTGCCGGCTAAAGCAAATAAGAGTGAGTCATGATGTTGTCTTTGACGAATCATCGTCTTGGTACTCCCTTCCGTCTCCTACCCCTGAAGACGCCGAAACAATTGTTAAGGAAGAGATCAGTGAGGTTGACCTCCTAGATGAAGAAGAAATTGGAAATCTAGTAGAGAGTCTCATCTCATTCCGGCTAAGTGGGTCGAATGACAGGTTGAGCCAAAAAGGTTAGTTGGATAAAGAACCGGCAAGTAACAAAGACTCGGTCGTGCAATCCCCACACCGAAAACCGAGGAGACGGTTTACAAGCAAAGAGAAAGGGAAGATGAAGATGTTGGAATACAGCACAGAGGCTGGTGCTTTGGATCGGAGTGAATCCAAAGCGGCCCAGAGTGAAGATGGACCTCCTGAGCCAAGAGGACTATTAAATCGGCAAACCAGAGGTTGCACCGATGAACCCGCCAAAAGAACCATGTTGTTCGGTACATGTACAACAACTATATGGTGCACCATTATGTGGCGGAGGTGCGTGAGCTGGTGAGCTATGCGAGGCAGCCAAGGTCGCGAATTGGTGTGTTGCTATGGAGGGAGAGATGCGCGCATTGGTGGAGAATGAAACATGGGATCTAGTTGACGCCCCCAAGGGTGTGAAGCCGATCGGATCCAGGTGGGTGTACAAGGTCTACAACGCCGATGGCTCCGTCAATCGGTACAAGGCCATATTGGTAGCAAAGGGCTATGTGCAACAACGTGGCATCGATTACGATGAGACGTTTGCATCGTTTGCGAAGATGACGAACATCCGTGTCTTGCTAGTAGTAGTCATGGCAAAGGGATGGCATCTGCACCATATGGATGTCAAGAACGTGTTCCTACAAGGAGATCTTGAGGAACAGGTGTATATGGTGCAACCTCCTGGATTTCAGTCTCAATTGAACACATCAGTCGTTTGTCGACTGAAGAAGTCCCTCTACGGACAGCAAGCCCCACGTGCTTAGAACGCGAAGATCACATAACTGTGTCAGATGGGGTTTGCCACGTCAAAATCGGACTCTTCATTGTTCATCCGGCTGGTCGGAATGGGCCGGTAAGTATTCTACTGTATGTCGATGACTTGGTCATCGTCGATCTGGAAGAAATAAATCACATGAAGTCTCAGCTAACCACATCATTCGACATGAAGGATCTGGGGGACCTTCATTACTTCCTCAGTATCAAAGTGATTTGCATCCCCGAAGGCATACTAATCAATCAAAGGCACTATGTGTTGAGTATGCTCTTCAAATTCAAAATGACAGATGGCAAATCCGTGTGGACTCCTCTAGACCAGAATGTTAAGCTTCACCCCGAATCAGGAATGGCGTGTGATCCGACCTGATTCCGACAGATAGTCGGAAGCCTAATATACTTGATTATCACCCAACTGGACCTCAGCTATCCCATCGGACTAATCAGTCAATTCATTTCACAACCAACCGTCGAACACCTTTAGTGCACACAAAGAATCTTGAGATATGCCAGTGGCACTAAGGACATGGTGTTTCGGTATCGGGCCAGTGTAGCTCAAGAATTGCTCTGCCACACAGATACCGATTGGACCAGAAATGCTAGCGATCGTAGGTCTACATCAAGGTTTGCATTTTCATTGGGAAGCGTCGCGATCGCCTAGAGCAATAAGAAGCAGCCGACAATGGCATTCTCAAGTACTGAGGCCGAATACTAAGGAGCGGTTGTCACGACATGCAAACCCATCTGGCTTAATAGGCTCTTGAAGGATCTGCATGTGGAGGTGTCTGAACCGACAGTGATATACTGCGACAACCTCAGCAGCATCCAACTCGCCAAGAACCCCATCTTCCATGCCCAGATGAAGCACATTCAGGTTCATTACCATTTTGTCCGTGAGCGAGTACTCTCAGAAGAAGTGGAACTTCAATATCTTCCCATCGATTGGCAAGTTGTCGACATCTTTATCAAACCTCTCGGTCTTGACAAGTTGCCGTATTTTTTGAGCATGCTTGGCTTACAGCATCTCGACATGCCGAACTTGAGGAGGGGGAGTGAAGCCGGAAAGATGGAGAGAGATGATGTCTAGAAAGTCGAATCGGTAGTTGAAAAAGTTGATGGGACATCCGGATCAGCTGAAGAAGTTGAGGACACATCAGACATGAAGACAAGTAGAAGAGGAGCAGCCACTTGGAGATCAACTAGTTGCAGGGGGAGCAGTCGGAGGAAAGAGCCAAAGCCAGAACTAACCAAAAAAGGGGGAGTCAGAGTTGAGAAAGCCAAGACAGACAGTAGAGCCAAGAAGGGCAAAGCCGACCTAAAGGTGAAGGCCAAGACCAGAACGTGGTTAGATGTGATCAAGGGCCTGAAAGAAGACAAATCGGAGACAACCGATTCAGTAGAGGATGTTGAGCGGAAAAGCTCAACCGGATCCGGATCGGCTAAATAAGCCAGAGCCGGATCGGTATCTGGAACGGAGAACCGGATCGGTGTCCCAATGGTATCCGGAACCAAGAGCTGGATCGGATTGTAACCGGCAGGCCGTTAGAGGCCTATGAATCTAGCCTAGTACATAGGCATATTTTTGGGAGTCAGTGTCAATCATTCGTATGAGCATTGAAGTACTTGTCACCACTTCTGTCAATCCTTTTAAAGACTTGTATAAAAGTGCTCACAGAGTGCTATTGTTTTGAATTAAGTTTTACTGTTCTGCTCTCTCTGTCTCCCCCGTGTATTTTAAGGTTCCATTAAACCTGTCTTTATTCTCTGTTGCTATCCGGTGTAACCGGTTTTGTCAAAGCTTCCACATATTAACTTTTACATGGTATCAGAGCACGAGGGTTGAGAACCTCTACAGCTGACGAGCGATTTCCAAAGAAAAACCCTAACACCCGGTAAAGAACAGACAGAAAAAGGATATGGACCGAGGAATGACTTGCTCGCTCTCGACGGTGAAGCTCGACAAAATCCAACTACGCATCTTGGTCATACAAGATGCACTAGTACCTGCTCAGGCATGGCTATTGGAGCTATGTCGACGGAGCCAACGATACGGTGCCTTATGCAGCACACGGGGACTTCCCGAGTTGGGAACAAGTGGCAAGCAAAGTTATCTACTGCTTCATGTCCAGTGTTGGCGATCAGCTATTGAGCCATATCCGGGACGCCAAGACGCTGAAGGAAGCTTGTGGAAACCTAAAGAAGGTCTTCGCCACAAGCACCACAGCCCAAAAGCTACAACTCCGACAAGAGTTGAGCAATGTCCGATAGAAGGACATGTCGGTGGCCGATTATATGGCCCGGAGCAAAGACATCTGGGACTCACATGCCTCTATCAACGTAACCATCGAGGAAGATGAGATGGTGCAGGTTTGTCTCGAGGGCCTGGAGTCAAAGTTCGGAGCATTCCGGATGGCGATCTATACAAGGGAGAATACGCCTTTGTTTTTCGACTTACAATCGACGCTCCTAGTAGAGGAGAACCACGCAGATGCATCAATGAGCACCCACACCGACAACCGAATGTTGTACGTGGAGGCGGATTGGCCGCATGGTCGTGGCGCACGAGGTGGATCCGTACACGGTGGAGGAGGCCGACAAGAGTAGAATCGGAGGCATGAGGATGGTGCCGACAACAGTTCCAGACCCTCCACAAGTAGGGGGAGTCAAACCGGCGCCGGAAACCAGCAAGAGAAGACTATGACAGACTATTGGTATTGTGGCTAGAAGGGCCATAGAGAGAACAAGTGTTGGAAGAAGTGCACCGATTCCAACAAATCCAGATCCAGCAAGGCCGATTGAGGAAACCGGCAAAGCTCACATTACACAGAAGGATCGCGGGACCGCGGGGGCCCTGAACCGAGGAGCAAGAGAAAGAAGAGGAAGGGGGAAGCACGCAAGCGTAGGGCCTGTTAGGCCTGTCGCAACTGACAGTGTTTGTCGGCTGAATGAACTGCCAACGCGTATACCGATTGAACAAGAAGCACACTCGTGGAAAGGAAAAGAAAAGCGAGACTCACAAGAACACATATAGACGAAAGATAGGAGATTCAATTACTATATCAGTAACGATTATAGTGTTTGCAGGATTACAGCCGGCTAGCCGGCGACAAACCCAACCTAGACAGTCACACACACCCACGCACACACACAGTAGAGCCTTGCCGGAAGGCACACGGCTTTCCTCGAAGCAGAGACAACCAACACAGAACCCTGCAGAGCACAACGAAAGAGGAGGAGAGAACTCGGTTCCCAGTCCGAAAACACCTCATCCTTGCCCAAAACGCGATCCCCTCTCACCCTTCTCCCCTCCCTTTTATAGGCTCCCGGGGACAGACCGTTATACCCTGGTTACATCATCTTTATTCCCTGTCACCTCGGACAAAGATACACTACGATTTCCTAAACAATAAATGCGTACTACCTAGTATCTTCACATCAACCGAATTGCTCCTAAGTATGTACAAGTATTTAATAGCGTACCCACACATAAGGGCCAATTCTTGCGCATATTTCCCTGATTCCTCCTAGGGGCGGTTTTCTCCATGACATCCACCCCCACCAAACCGCACGTCCTCCGGTATGTGCCAGATACAGCAATTTCCGGAGAAGACCGGCCCGTAATCACCCTTCATTCTCCGAGTCGTTGTCCATGCTGGTGCAGCCTTCACCATCGTCTGGGCTTGCCGGGTCTAGTTCGTCCTCATGCCGCTTCTTAAATACTTTGATCCTCTTCCCTACTACTGGCACAGCTATCCGCGTCCGGTCAACCTCTGCGAGATGGTACGTTCCATTGTCGTTAGCGCTCGTCACGGCGTAGGGCCCGAACCATCTCTTTGCAAATTTTTGCACTACTTTGTGCTGATTGTCGAGGTTGTTGTCGTATACCAGCACCCAATCTCCTTCTTCAATCTTCTTCGGCCAGAGCCAATGTGTCCAGTCGAACCGGCCCTTGTTCCTTTCTCGCGCCATGCGTAGCTTCTCCCTTGCTCGCTCTATGTCCTCTGGTCTTCGTTCAAGCTGTCGAATCCGCACCGCCAACAGCTCTTCCCGGCTCATTTCGTTCCTCCAATCCATCGCGGTCCACGAAGTGATTGCCCGCTCCACCGGCATAATCGGGTTTGGCCCGTACATCAACTCTGTCGACATGAACCCGGTCACCGAGCTGTACCTAGTCCGGTCCGCCCACAGCGCGTAAGGTAGAAGTCGCGGCCAATTCCCGACCTGCCCTTCACACACTCGCACCAACGCCTTCACGATTGGGTCGTGCCCTCGTTCTACCTCCCCATTCTCCTCTGGGTTGTACGTTGTAGTGAGGGAGAGCTTGAACCCTAATCAGTCAAACAGCTCTTCGGCTTCCTGCGAGTCCAGCTCCCCCCGATCTGCCACGATCTTCCCTACGCACCCGTACCGGTGTTGGAGACAAAGTCGTCTTTGCGGAAGATCAAGTAGCATTTGATTGTGTTCTGAATACCTGCGTATGACAGTTTGTAGGTCGTTGCACAGAGAGAGAGAGAGGGAGAGAGACAGAGAGGCACAAAAAGACTCCTTATTCCATAAAGCAATAATACAACACCCCAACCTTACAAAAAGGTTACAAGGTCACTATATATAGTGACCGACTTAGGGCAACTACCCTTTATGCTAATTACATAAATGGCCAAAACGGGATAGTGTGAATACGTCCATTATACACATGTATTCGACACTCCCCCGTAATGGGCGTATACATGGGTTATCTAAGATTACAGGTATAGACTTAGGTTCTCGGACATATAAGCTTTGTTCGAGTCGGCAGGGTCCGAAGGCAGAAGACCGAACTGGTCGGGTCGGAACAATTGAAGCCGATCATTAAGGAACTGATGTCGGTTGTCGGGAACCATCCTGCTCTGTGTCCGGCTCTAACCGGACTGGTTTGTCGTTACGCCCATCTGATGCCGAAGAGACCGAAAACGGTCTGCCGAAAGACATTTGGTCATTCCATCTGCGACATTGTCGGTTGTGGATATTTTCTCTAGACCGATTTTCCCTGAAATGACGCAGTCCCGAACGAAGTGATATCGAACGTCGATATGTTTGGAGGCGTTGTGGTGAACCGGATTTTTCGACAAGGCAACAGCACCTTGACTGTCGATGTAGACAACTGGAGCCGAGTCATGGTCGACTTGTCGAAACGTGTGCGCCAGCCGACCGAGCCACAAAGCTTCTTTTGCTGCGTCGGACGCAGCTACATATTCTGCTTCGGTCGTTGAAGTCGCTGTGCACTCCTGAAGTTTCGACTTCCACGAGATTGCTCCATTGCCGAATTTGAAGCAGTATCCGGTTGTTGATTTCCGACTGTCTATACAGCCGGCGAAGTCCGAGTCGGTGTAACCGACTACGCCTGAGGTTCGGTTCGGACCGAAAAGAATGCCGTGGTCTTTTGTGCCAGCCAGATATCTGAACACATGCTTGACTGCGTTCCAATGCGATCGGCCAGGATTGTGCATAAATCTGCTAACGACTCCTACGGCGTGAGAAATATCAGGTCGTGTCGCGACCATCAGGTACATAAGGGAGCCGACTGCCGGTGCATACGGTACCGACTTCATATCTTCCCCCTCCGGACTGGATGTCGGGCAGTCTCGCTGAGAGAGCCGAAGATTCATGGGGAGCGGGGTTGAAGCATATTTGGCTGATTGCATGTTGAAGCGTTCTAAGACACGTCGGGTATAGTCGGTCTGAGACAAAAAAAGATGTCGTTTATCGCGATGCCGACTAATCTTCATGCCAAGGATGTGTCGTGCCGGACCGAGGTCCTTCATGGCAAACTTCAACCGCAGTTGCCGAATGAGATCGGCAAGTTCGCCCGCGTGGCGTCCAGAAATTAGCATGTCGTCCACATAAATGATGAGGAAGATGGGTGATCCATCTTGAGCTGTGTTGGTGAAAAGACAATGGTCCTCATCGCTTTTTGAGAAGCCGATCGATTGGATGAAGTCGTCGAACTTCTTGTACCATTGTCGCGGTGCCTGTTTGAGGCCGTATAGACTCTTCCTGAGTCGGCAAACTAGATGTTCTTGGCCAGTCGCCACGAAGCCTTTTGGCTGCTCCATATAAATTTCCTCGTCAAGATCACCATGGAGGAATGTTGTTTTGACATCTAGCTGAATTAGCTCCAAGTTGTCGGCTGCCACTACGCCGAGTAGAAAACGGAGGGTTGTCATTTTCACCACTGGTGAAAAAATCTCGTCGAAGTCGACGCCATATTCTTGTCGGAAGCCCTTCGCAACTAATCTGGCCTTGTACTTTGGGGTGGTCGAATCAGACGTCTCTTTTAGTCGATAAACCCACTTGCAAGGAAGAGCACGTCGGTTCCTAGGTAATTCAACCAGATCCCAAGTCTTGTTTGCCCGAATGGAGTGCATTTCCGACTCCATCGCCAGATGCCAGGTGGCGGAATCGACAGATGTCGATGCTTCTTCGTAAGACGTCGGTTCGCCGGCGTCGGTGAAGAAAATTCCAGGAGAATACCTCTCCGGAGGTTGCGACAGTCTCTCGGATCGTCGAGGTATGATTGGACTGGTCGCATCGGGTATCGAGGTCGGATGGTCCGAAAGCGGATTGTTCTGCTGTGCCGAGTCGGGGTCGTCCGAGTCGGTAGTGTAACGTTCAGCTACCCGTGAAGCTGACCGTGTGTTGAGAGCGGGGCCTTCTTGAAGGGTCGGCACATCGGAAAATGTTACCCTTCGGACTTCGATCGGTTTTTCGACTGATGGATTCATAGCCGACTCGTTGAACACAACGTCCGAACTTCGAACGATTTGTCTGCGTTCGGGGTCCCAGAGTCGGTATCCCATTTCGCCGTCGGATCCATATCCAAGGAAAATGCATTTCCTGGACCGAGGTGCAAGTTTTCGGCGATCATCTTTCGGAATAAGGGCGTACGCCTCGCATCCGAAGATCCTCAGCTTGTCGTAATTCGGCTTACTGCCGATCCATAGTTCCTGAGGAATTTGAAGTCCTAGAGGTCTACTTGGCGACATATTGATTATGTGTACTGCCGTGAGTAGAGCCTCTGCCCAGAAGCCATCCGACAGTCCGGAGTGTTGGAGCATGGAAACTGTCCGTTCTTGGATTGTCCGATTCATGCGTTCGGCAATCCCGTTTTGCTCCGGACTGTGTGGTGCCGTAAATTCACGTCGGATGCCGCGTTGTCGGCAGAATTTGACGAATTCTTCGGATTTAAACTCTCCCCCATTGTCTGTCCGAAAGCATTTCAGCTTTCGGTCGGTTTGATTTTCTACCATAGCGAGCCAATCGGTGAAGATCGAGAAGACCCGATCTTTGGTGCGAATTGGATAAGCCCACACCTTTCGAGTTGAATCGTCAATAAAAGTGACGAAGTAAGAGGCACCGCCGAGAGACTGATGCGGCATTGGGCCACAGACGTCCGAGTGGACCAAATCAAGAGGTCTCGTTTCTCTTGGTGCTGATGTCGGGTGTGATGCGGCTGCTTGTTTGCCATACTGGCAATGCTCGCAGAATTGATGGTCCGAGAAGGAGAGTTTGGGGATGTATCCGGCTCTAGATAGGTGCGTGATGCCGGCCTTGCTGAGGTGTCCTAATCTTCGGTGCCATAGTGATGACACAGGAATATCCACCAAAAACAGGTTACCCTCTCTGAGCGTAACATGTAACGGATACAGGGAGTGTATCTTGGGTCCTCTAGCAAGCAGGAGGTTCCCCCTGTGGAGTGTCCACCCTCCCGAAGAAAAACCGGCACGAATGCCGTCTTCATCTAGTTGTCCGACTGAGATCAATGGCCTTGAGAGCTCGGGTACATGTCGGACATTGTGGAGTACAAGTGTAGAGCCACCTGCAAGGTTGAGCTCTACTGTGCCGATTCCGATGATGTCACAGTGTTGTGAGTTGCCGACTCGAACTGAGTCGGAGTGACGGATCGTATATTGCCGAAATTGGGATCGATGAGGAGTCACGTGAAATGACGCGCCCGAATCTAAGAGCCATGTGCTCGATTCTTCAGTCGTGAGTAGAACTTCTGATCCGACTGGATTTTCGATTGATAGTATATTCGGGTCGTCCGGTAGTACATCAGCTGAGAAGCTGACGTAATTGATCTCCTCATGCCGGCCACTCTTCTTGTTGTTCTTGTTCTTGAGTGCGCGGCAGTCGGCTTTGATGTGTCCGGGTTTCTTGCAATAGTTGCAGATTCGGTTATCCCGTGACTGGCTCCGTCTTCGCTGATTGTTCGGCGGCCGTGAGGAATCTCTTCCTCGTATGTTCGATCGGTCTGTCGAACCTTGTACTACGTAAGCGTCGTCTGTTGAGTCTTTGGCGAAAGACTTTCTCCGAGCTGCTTCGGTCAGGATTGCGCTCGTGACTTCGGAGTATTTAACAGCCGTGGTTGACGCGTTGCACACGGTTGTGACGAAAGTTTCCCATGATGAGGGAAGGCTGCTCATGAGTATCATTGCTCTGAGTTCATCCTCGATTGCCGTCCCCTGTGACGAGATTTGGGAGCTTATGCTTTCGTACTCATTGAGGTGTGCTTGAACCGAATCGGATTCTTTCATCCGCAAGTTGTAGAGGCGCCGGATCAGAAACATCTTCGTTGCGGCGACCTTCTTTTCGTAAGTGTCCGACAGTGTTTTCCACAGTTCGAATGCTGTCGTACACGATTGCACCGTAAAGTATACCGATTCCGATAGGTGCATCCGAATCGTGGCGCGGACAATTCTGTCCAACTTCTGCCACTCAATTGGTTTGTATCCTTCTGGAGGTTCTTCATTTTCGATGGGATCGATTTGCCCCTTGACTATGAGATAGTCCTGCATTTGTTCCTTCCAGAAGTTGAAGTTCGATCCATCGAACTTTCGTAGACTCATTTCTGACGAGCCGGATGTTGATGTCATCAAGTTCGGTTTTGGTTGACGAAGCTCGGTTCGGAGTTGACTACGAACCTTGTTGGAGTGTAGCCAGTTGGCTCACCCGATATCGTTCTAGTCGGATTTGAACCCGAGTCGGTTCGGCTTCGGAACTTGCTCGAATTGACTCCGGTAACTTGAGGGACAGAACCGACTGGTCTTCCCGAATGTTGCCGAGTCGGAGTGAGCCCGGTTCGCTTCGGATATATATGCCGAATACCGATTATTGAAACCGATTATCTGAACCGATTCGGCTTCGGGTGACTGCAGCGACGAGAGAGATGGATCCAACTGATCCTCTCGAATGTCGATCAGCCGGATGAAGCACGAATTGGGGTTGTTGTCTTGAGACCGATCTGCACTGAGTGGTTACAATGAGCGGCGAGCAGCGTTTGATGACCTCTTCGGATGCCGTTTAACCGAATGGAGCACGATCGTGTCAAAGTTGCACAAGGGGATTTCACCTCGAGCGGTTACGATCACAAGGAACGGAGTACAACCTGCTGGCTTACTCCAAGCAAAGATGATCTAACGCGATGAGATGCAGGCCTCGTTTTTCTTCTTCTTCTCTCTTCTTCGAATGACGCAGGAAACCGAATGCTGAGACGACGGCCGACAGCGGATTGAAGGACCGACTACTGTGCAGGCTCTGATACCAGATGTTGGAGACAAAGTCGTCTTTGCGGAAGATCAAGTAGCATTTGATTGTGTTCTGAATACCTGCGTATGACAGTTTGTAGGTCGTTGCACAGAGAGAGAGAGAGGGAGAGAGACAGAGAGGCACAAAAAGACTCCTTATTCCATAAAGCAATAATACAACACCCCAACCTTACAAAAAGGTTACAAGGTCACTATATATAGTGACCGACTTAGGGCAACTACCCTTTATGCTAATTACATAAATGGCCAAAACGGGATAGTGTGAATACGTCCATTATACACATGTATTCGACAACCGGCACACCACCTCCTCAATCAGGAACCGCCACACGGCCGTGGTCGTCTTGTTCGATAACGCTCGGCCTTCCACCTGGTTCATCAGGTCCTCTTGTGCTAGCACCAGGTATCGCATCTACCCTACCCCCATCGGCATCGTCACCAGATCCACCATCCACTTGAAGTGGATGGTCGGCGGGTAAGTTGGGTGTAGCTTGTCCCGATGTTGGACTATGGAGTGCATCTGACAGCTTTCGCAAGTCGTTACGAACTGATGCACATCCCGGTACACTCCTGGCCACCAATACTTCTCCTTCAGCTTCTCGAACATGACCCATGTCCCCCGATGTCCGGCCTAAGGACTCTCGTGGTATGCTGTCAGCAATGCTTCCTGCTCCTCCTTCCTCGCCACTACCCGGAGTGGGACGCCATCTCACTTCTTCAGGTGCTTCCATATGCTTCCGTTCCATAGGAAGAATCGGTACGCTTTCTTCTGAATCCGGTTAGCCTCTTCCTTCGTCCACACCGCGTCCGGCGTCATCGTTTTCAGGAACCCACCGATCTGAAGCCACTCCCTGTCGTACTTGCTCTCGTCGAACTCGTTAAGTGCCAGAGTGCCCCCCTTTCTCGTCGTCACATAAAACATCTCGAAGAAGTCCACGCCGACTTCCTCGTCCTCTGAAACCATGCCGTCCTCATCGTCGAACTGTGCTCTAGAAAGCATGTCGGTCATGGTGTTGTCTTTCCCATAAATGTGCTGTATTTCCGGATTCAGGGACTTGATGTACGCAATCCACCTGAGCATCGCCAGGTCCGGCGTCGCGCACCCGGAAACCATACCGAGGATCAGTAGGCAATCTGTCTTGATTTTCACCTCCGTCCCGATCAAGTAGTCTTTATCGTCCTTAACTGCCGAAACAATACCCTAGAGTTTGCGTTTAACTTGGGTGTATCCTCGTTGCCGCTCCCTGAACACTTTCACTCTGAACCGGATGGGGAACCTCATTCCACTCTCATCCTCTTGGTTGACCACCCATCCTATCCCGGTTGGGCTCGTGTTGACCATAACGTAAATTGGGACGTCCTTGCCGTAAACCGCTTTCCGGAGTGCCGGTGTCGCGGTTAGCACCTCCTTCAGTCTACCAACTGACTCTGCATGCTCCTCGCCCCACTCGAATTTACGCCCCTTCTTCAGCAACACGTAGAGCGCCTCCACAACATGCGTGTAATCCGAAATCCAAATGTGATAGAACGTGCACGCACCCAGGAACCTTCGTACCTCAGTAATCGACTTGCATTCTTCCTTCATCGCGGAGATGGCTTCTACCTTTGCCAGAGATGGTTTCTGGTCGTAAGGCCCGCATAAGTGCCCGACTACTAGGAGCTCCGACTGCCCGAAAGTTGACTTCTCTCCGAAGAAGGTGAGTCGCGCATTCTCAAGTCTTTGCAGCACCTTCTCACAGTCGCCGATGTGGTTCGCGACGAATCTCCGGCATCCGTCCGGCCCGACCGATCCATCTTTATCTTCCTCCGGACATCCTTTGATCGGGATGTCATCCAAGAATGGCATGGTGATGTTTGGGATGCGGTCCCTCAGCACTTTGTTCATTGCATTCACCATGTTTGCCACCGAGTTTGTCCCTCCTTGCGGCAAGGTACACATCTGCGCTAAGCCAAGACGAGTCTGCATCGCCGTGATATCCCTGCTCTCCACGGCTAGTTGGAACTGGTCATACCCTGAGTACATATCCCCGACTGAGTAAATCGACCTTCCGGCGAAGGCCTCCACGAACTCGTCAATGGTTTGTCTAATTCCTATGTTCCGAATAGTCACCTTGTTGATCGGCTGCAGGCCCTGAATAAAGCGCAACGCGCCATTCTTCTTTGGCACGGTAAACCACCGATTAGAGTACGGAGCACTCGACGGTTCGAGAATGCCCATCTCCACCTTTCGCTTCAGTAGCTCCATCAACTTCGGGATGTGAGCTCTGGGCACCGGAATCAGCTTGAGATTCCACGGCACATGCGGTACCGTGAAGATCACCATTGGTTCCACGATTCTCGGGTCTACGCATCCGATCTCCCCTGGCGTGAATGCGAAGGCCCTCCCGTGCCTTTCGAGCATTCCCCGAAACCGGTCCTCCTCCGCCGGTAGTAGAAAGCCACCCCCACCGACCTTGAGCTCCCGTAGCATTATGTCGATGAACCGGTGTCCTATGCCGACCGGATCTCGTAAACTTGGGTCTAACGCAACCCCTTTCATTCATAACCCACTGCCCTCCGGCAAGGGTGCCGCGATTGGTCTCACCTTCCGGTCCACAGTCTTGTACTTCGTATGCACATGGGCCGTCCGATCACACTCGACCTTTTCCCAGAAGTCTGCGATGACTTCGTACATCATTTCCAAACTGACCGGAATCATCTGGTCTTCGTTGAGGCCTTCTTCGAACACCTTATTTAATTCCCCCAAGCTGTCGTCGAAAGAGACCGCCTCCACGGCTCCACCAATCTTATCGTCGGGGCCCAGGACTCTGCACACCCTAAGACGTCCCTCCGCCCGTTTCTTCTCCTGGTCGCTAATGTCGGTGTCGCGAAGTTTCGCGCACATGTGTTACTTGGGCGGGACCACGTGGGTCTTGGACTAGGGAGTACTCAAGGGATAGAGAAGACCCGAGGTTTGCTTTACAACAATACTACTTCCCGACCCCTTCCCGAGCAAGGTCTCGTTGCCCTTTGTTTTGTGAGGTCGGTGGCTCTCGTTGATCACGACTCGTCGACCTTTCGAGATCACCGCATGAGCCAAGTGACCAAACGGGTACAAGCAAGATGAGCACGCAACATGAACGCACAAGGGGACGATAACACAAACACGAATGTCCGTACGTCTTTATGAGGAGGAGGGGTACATGGGCAAGCCCGAACGCTCCCTCGTCACGAGACGACCGAACGTACAAGGAAGACACAAACACACGCACCAAATGCTCGTATGCCTTTATGAGGAGGAGAGGTGCATGGGAAAGCCCGAACGGTCCCCTCGTCACAAGACGGCCAAACGTACAAGAAAGACACAAACACATGCACAAATGCTCGTACGCCTTTATGAGGAGGAGAGGTGCATGGGCAAGCCCGAATGGTCCCCTCGTCACAAGACAGCCGAACGTACACGGAAGACACAAACACACGCACAAATGCTCGTACGCCTTTATGAGGAGGAGAGGTGCATGGGCAAGCCCGAACGGTCCCCTCGTCACAAGACGGCCGAACGTACACGGAAGACACAAACACACGAACAAATGCTCGTACCTCTCTATGAGGAGGAGAGGTGCATGGGCACGCCCGAAACGCTCCCTCGTCACAAGACGGCCAAACATACAAGGAAGACACGAATAAAGAAAGAAGGAGAGAAAGAAACACGAATGATATCGACCAAAGAGATAAATATGTGTTCGATTCCAATGCAAGAGGACCCTTTATAAAATAGGGTTTTGTTTAAAATGGCAACTTATAGTTAACCACAAGCTCAATCAAAACATAAATATTAAATGCCCTTAGAGACAAAAGAAAATCCGAATACGGTGAAGATGAACACACGAGCACCACCAAAATGCCAATCCCAACGAACCACCACCTCCCAAACGACGAGCACACAGGCTCACAACAACGAACGGGGCGGAGCAACATCGAACCAACGAAGCTTGGGCTCACGAGCACTTCGAGTGCCAACGCGAAGAAGACGAACACGTGGTGATGGGGGGGATGAAGGGGTATGAGATGAAGAGAAGTGGTGAATAAGAAGATGAAGAGCTTCAAAGGAAAATTGGCGATAGTCTCCTCCTCCCCAAAACGTCCTCCCGAATGAGCCCCCCTCGACCTCCTTTTATAGGAAAAAAAGGAAGGGGGGTCGCCAATTTTGTCTTCAATGAAAAAGGAATAAAATTCCTTAAATCACGCTACACTTTAAGAGTAGATTTGAACAATGCACCTCTAACTAGTAGTCAATGTGACTATCCACTAGCCCACTAACTCTCTCTTATACAATATATAATTCTATCTCTATAAATTCATAGCCTGTCTCCCCTCTACCTTTTATCTCTCCCTCTCTTACTTTTTGCACGAGCTTCTATACCTCCTTTCCACCCTTTCTTTTGCTTTTTATTTTGCATATGCACAATTAATCACCTATGTGTGCACACACATTGCACATGCACATTTTGACCCCCCTTTCGCCGGTTTTTCCCACTCTCGAGCACGCCACATCACGAAACCGGTTATCGTACAGCCTCCGTTGTCAGAGAACCAAAATTTCCTACCTATAGTACAAGGCTTCCTTCCTATGGTACACGTGTGGGGTGCTTCTGGGGTGTTCGGACTATCACAGCCCCATGCCTTTATAGCCCTCTCTAAAAATCCCCTCGGCTTTCGCCGCCGAGGGTCTCGCGGTTGCGCTCGTGGTTCGGTTGCACCCTCAGAAATTGGATGGAGTGTCGCCCATCTTGGCTCTTCACGCACACGTACACCGAACCGTTATCCAACACCTTTGTCTCCATGCGTGCTGCCGTAATGTACAGTTCTTTGAGTATCACCGGATGCGAGGATGTCTCCTGCACGAAGAAATGTTGGTCAATCTCGACATCACCAATTTTCACCCATACATTTGGGCAGGCCTCATGTAGCTCCTCCGTGGCGCACGTCGCCGCTCGTATTTTCCACTCGTGCTTGGTGTTGATCGGCCACTTGCCCTTCTTGTAGAAGTCCATCGACATCAGGTTTATCTCCAAACCGTGGTCTACCAACGCCACCACTGGCTCCTAGACATCTCTGATCCGAACCGGGGTCTCTGTAGTGGCTCTTGCCCAGGGCAGGTTTGAATAGTGGCTTTCCGCCAACTCGTCTTCCAGGGCCATATCTTCTAGGTGTGTGGTTTGCACCTCCACTGACTTCTCTGGTTTCAGCTCCATCGAGAGCCGTTTACGCTTCACCAAGTCCACAATAGAATCGTGGAACTCCTTCTTGGTGATTCCGACCACCTCCCTCAGTGACAACTCCACCTTTTTGTCGAGGATCCGCTCTTCGAGGACCTTCCGCAGATTCGTTGACCTCTCAATTTCCGTGCTTAGCCAGTAACCAGCCCGCTTTGTTTTGTCCGGTGCGCCGGGGTTACTAGCATCGTTTTGCTTCTACCCGAACCGGGTCTCGTACCGTTGTGAGGGCCCGACACCTCCGGCCTTTCCCGCACGGTTGTCTTCTACTAGAACCTCGTAGTTCTGGCACGCGGCTTCCACGAAACCGGTCTTCTCCTCAACCGGATCGTCCCATCCAGTGACCTCCCGAACCCGCTCCTCCGCACAGTCTGCTTCTTCCTTCTTCAGTCGTGCGCCGGAGAGGCCTTCTAGCACCAAGGGCCAGAAGCTAGAGTCTTTCGTTTTCCGGTCTTCGTTACCTCCTACCCGGATTCTGGCCGATGCCGAATAATGGACGGCCTCTACATGGCGCGCCTCCACTTCTTCCATTAGCCGCTTCATTCCGCCGCGCCCGAAATTTGTCTCCACGACTCGCCTGGTATCACCAGCGTGCACCCATCTATTCCACAGGTACACCACATTACCCCTGAGGGCTTCGGCAAACTCCACGCAATCTCGCCGATTGTGTCCGACCGCGTCGCACCACATACACCATTGTTCAGTCGGTGGCCTTCGGTCGCGTGGCTGCCCTCCACTGTCTCTCCAGGCTTGCGCGATCTGCAGGTCATGCACCATTTGTGTTAGCTCCTCAAGAGCCGCTCCTCCAGATGGTCCCTTGACCGCGCCGGTCAATGTTGAGCCCGTCTCGAGCCAATCCCGGGATTCCTCTTTTCGTGTCGGCGAAGGTTCATCGAACTTCCTTGCTGGGACGGGTCTCACCGCCGACGATCCCTCGTCGCCCCACTCATGCCGCTTGTCGAAACGGCTGCAAACTCCTTTGACGATGGCCCAGTCGGTCGTCAACCCATCATCTGTCTCCAGTAGGAGACCCACTTGATCCCGATCCCGCATGTCCACCGCTTTGGCGAACAACAGGACATGGCTCGTGTCTAGCGTGGTCCTGTCTAGTGTCAAGAGCTGTGCGAAGCGTTCTTCAAACTCCCGGAGGAGCGCCGACGCGTTCCTCCCCTTTCCGGGGATCTCCACCCACTCCATGAAGTCCCGTTTCGATAACCGAAGAGCATCATGAAGCCGTACCTTTCGAGGAGCCGCGCTTCAAATTCTCCCCAGGTCTGGCATCCAACCCACACCTCGAGCACCTCTGCGTGGATGCCCAGTGTCGCCACCCGAGGGAACCCAGCCAAACGCCTTTCCTCCGAGATGTCCCTCATCACCATTTCGGCTCGGTAGGCCACCAAATAACTCGTGGCGTCCTTCCCATCGAACCAGCCTATTGTGCCGACAATCACTTCAATGGCCCTGTCGAGGGTGCCCGTGCCCTCGCAAGCACTTACTATCCGATCGACTGATGCCACCATGGCTTCAATGAGCTCTGATCCCCTCAACTTCGACTCCTCTACCGCCTTTTTCACGTTGGGTTCACCAAATTATGTCGTGTTGTTTCACTTTCGCGTGCGAAATAAGGCGGAACCGCAGGGGCCCTGAACCGAGCAAGAGAAAGAAGAGGAAGGGGGAAGCACGCAAGCGTAGGGCCTGTTAGGCCTGTCGCAACCGTCTACGTTTGCCGGCCAAATGAACTGCCAATGCGTATACCGACTGAACAAGAAGCACGCTCGTGGAAAGGAAAAGAAAAGGGAGACTCATAGGAACACAAATAGATGAAAGACAGGAGATTCAATTACTATATCAATAATGATTACAGTGTTTGCAAGATTACAACCGGCTAGCCGGCGACAAACCCAACCCAGACAATCACACACACCCACACACACACACAGTAGAGCTTTGTCGGAAGGCACACGGCTTTCCTCGAAGCAGAGGCAACCAACGCAAAACCCTGCAGAGCACAACGAAAGAGGAGAGAGCTCGGTTCCCAGTCCGACAGCACCTCGTCCTTGCCCAAAACACGATCCCCTCTCAGCCTTCTCCTCTCCCTTTTATAGGCCCCCAGGGACAGACCGTTATACCCTGGTTACATCATCTTTATTCCCTGTCACCTCGGACAAAGATACACTACGATTTCCTAAACAATAAATGTGTACTACCTAGTATCTTTACATCAACCAAATTGCTCCTAAGTATGTACAAGTTATTAAATAGCGTGCCCACACATACGGGCCAATTCTTGCGCATATTTCCCTGATTCCTCCTAGGGGCGGTTTTCTCCACAACAACGGGTAATTCCGCAATGAATAATTTGGGGCTAATCTCATCATTACCAATCCGCACAAAGATTAGCAAATCCAACAAGTTTCTCGACTTGCATCAGAGAGTCGCCGAATACTATTCTCGGAAAGCGGTCATCCCATTTGTGACATTATCGGTTGTAGGTATCTTTTCGAGGTTGATCTTCCCTAAAATGACAAAGTCCCAAACAAAGTTATATCGAACGTCAATATGCTTGGAGACGTTGTGATGAACCAGATTTTTCGATAGAGCAACAACACCATGATTGTCACAATAGACAACTGGAGCCAAGTCAGAGTCGACTTGTCGAACCGTGCGTGCCAGCCAACTGAGCCATAAAGCCTCCTTCCCCGCATCGGACACAGCTACGTATTCGGCCTCGGTTGTTCATGTGGCAATGCACTCCTACAGTTTCGATTTCCACGAGATTGCTCCATTGCCGAATTTGAAGCAATATCCAGTTGTTGACTTTCGACTGTCCACACAACCGGCAAAATCTGAGTCGGTATAACTGACTACGCCTGACGTGTCATTCGGGCCGAATAGGATGTCATAGTCTTTTGTGCCCACAAGGTATTTAAACACATGCTTAACTACATTCCAATGCGATCGGTCGCAATTGTGCATAAATCTGCTGACGATTCTGACGGCGTGAGCGATGTCAAGTCTTGTCACGACCATCACTTACATCAAGTAGCCGACTGTTGGTGCATACGGTACGGACTTCATAACTTCCCCCTCTAGACTGGATGTTGGGCAGTCTCGCTGAGATAGCCGAAGATTAATGGGAAGCGGGGTCGAAGCAGATTTGGTTGAATGCATGTTGAAGAATTCTAAGACACGTCTAATATAGTCAGATTGAGACAAAATTAGTTGTCGTCGATTCCAATTCCGATTTATCTTCATCCCGAGAATGTGTCTTGCCGGACCAAGGTCCTTCATGGCAAACTTCAACCGTAGTTGCCGAACAAGTTCGGCGAGTTCTCCGGTATGAAGACCGGAGAGTAGCACGTTATCCACGTAGATGATGAGGAAGATGGGAGACCCATCTCAAGTTGTTTTGGTGAAGATACAGTGGTCCTCATCACTCTTGGAGAAGCCAACTGATTGGATGAAACCAACTAATCTTCATCCCAAGAATGTGTCTTGCCGGACCGAGGTCCTTCATGGAAAACTTCAACCGTAGTTGCCGAACAAGTTCGGCGAGTTCTCCGGTATGACGACCAGAGAGTACCATGTCATCCACATAGATGGTGGGGAAGATGGGAGACCCATCTTGAGTTTTTTTGGTGAAGAGACAATGGTCATCATCACTCTTTGAGAAGCCGACCAATTGGATGAAGTCCTTGAACTTCTTATACCACTATCGCAGTGCCTATTTCAGGCCGTAAAGACTCTTCTTGAGTCGGCAAACTAGTTGTTCCTGGCCAGATATCACAAAGCCTTTCGGGTGCTCCAAATAAATTTAGTCCTCAAGGTCACCATAGAGGAAAGTTGTTTTAACATCTAGCTGAATCAGCTCCAAATTCTCGGTTGCCACTACGTTGAGCATAAAGCGAAAAGGTCATCATTTTCACCACTAGTGAAAAGATCTCGTCGAAGTCGACGTTATATTTTTGTTGAAAACCCTTTACTAGTAGTTTGGCCTTGATTTTTAGGGTGGCCGAATCGGACGTCTCTTTTAATCTATAAACCCACTTGCATGGAAGACCACGTCGATTCTTCAGTAATTCGACCAAGTCCCAAGTCTTGTTTGACCAAATGGAGTTCATTTCCGACTCCATTGCCAAATGCCATGTGGTCAAATCGGCTAATACCGATGCTTCTTCGTATGACATTGATTCTCCGGCATCTGTAAAGAAGATTCTAGGAGAATACCTCTCCGGGGGTTGCACCAGTCTCTTGAATCTTCGAGGTATGACTAGGCTAGTCGCATCGAGTGTTAGAGTCAGATGGTCCAAAGCCAAATCATTCGGTTGTGCCGAGTTGGACGTTTCCGAATCGGTTCGAGAGGATTCAGTTACCCGTGAAGCCAACCTCATGTTATAGGTTGGGACATCATGAAGGGCTGGCACATCTAAGAAAGTTACCTTTCGGACTTCAATAGACCTTTCGGCCATCTTATGCATAGCCGACTCATTGAACACTACGTCCGAACATTGAACGATCTGTCTATGCTCGGGGTCCAAGAGTCGGTATCTGAACTCACGGTTTGGTCCATAACTGAGAAAAATGCATATCTTGGATTGTGGTTCAAGTTTCCAGTAATCTTCTTTCGGTATGAGGGCGTATGCCTCGCACCCGAAAATCCTCAACTTATTCTAATTCGGTTTACTGCCAGTCCATAATTCCCGAGGCATTCCAAGTCCAAAAGGCCTACTTGGAGAGATATTGATTATGTGTATTGACGTAAGTAGGGCCTTTGCCCAAAAACCATCCGTCGGTTCGGAGTGTTGGAACATGGACACTACGCGTTCCTGAATTGTATGATTCATTCGTTCTGCCCCGGCCTATTGGGTGTCATATATTCACGTCAAATGTCGCGCTATCGGCAAAATTTGACGAATTCTTCAGACTTAAACTCTCCCCTATTGTCAGTTCGAACGCATTTCAGCTTTCGACTGGACTAGTTTTCTACCGTGGCAAGCCATTCCTGCAAGATCGAGAACACTCAATCTTTGGTTCCTGCTGGATAAGCCCACACTTTCTTGGTCGAGTCGCCAATGAAACTAACGAAGTAGGAGGTGCCACCAAGGGACTGATGTGGCATCAGGCCACCGACGTCGGAATGGACTATATCAAGTGGACTTGATTCTCTTGATGATGTCTTCGGGTGTGAGGTTACAGCTTGCTTGCCATACTGACAATGCTCACATAACTGGTGATCCGAGAAGGAGATTTTGGGGATATATCCGGCTTAGGATAAATGCATGATGTCGGCCTTGCTTAGGTGTCTGAGTCGTCCATGCCATAATGATGACACAGGAATATCAACTAGGATTAGGTCACCATCTCTAAGTGTGACATATAACGAGTACAGAGAATGTACTTTCGGTCTTCGAGCAAGCAGGAGGTTCCTCCTGTGGAGTGTCCACCCTCCTAATGAGAAGCTGGCACAGATGCCATCTTCGTCCAATTGTCTGACTGAGATCAAACGTCTTGAGAGCTCAAGTACATGTCGGGTGTTGTGTAGTATTAATGTAGAACCTCCTGGGAGGTTGAATTCTACGATGTCGATTCCGATGATAGCGCAGTGCTGCGAATTTCGGACTCGTACTGAGTCAGAGTGTCAGGCCG
Source organism: Azolla caroliniana (assembly GCF_043228905.1). Lineage (NCBI taxonomy): Eukaryota > Viridiplantae > Streptophyta > Polypodiopsida > Salviniales > Salviniaceae > Azolla > Azolla caroliniana. The sequence continues at coordinate 8,549,567 of NW_028230439.1, read as the reverse complement.
AATATTGCCGAAGGGGGTCACATGGTAGGATGCACCCGAATCCAAGAGCCATCTACTCGATTCCTCAATCTTAGGTAGAACTTCTTATTCGACTAGGTTTTCAATGGATACTATGTTCGGGTCATTCGACAATAATTCGGCTAAGGAGCCAATGTAATTGACCTCCTCATGTCGGCCACTCTTTTGATCAGCTCCTTGAGCTTTATCGTTCTTAGCTTTGAGTGCATAGCAATCGACTTTGATGTCCCCAGGTTTCTTGCAATAATTGCAAATTCGATTGTCTCAAGACTTGCTCCGACTTGGCTTATTGTTCGGCTGTCAAAAAGAACTTCTTCATCCATTGTTCGGTCAGTCGGCTGAACCTTGTACTACATAAGCTTCATCTGTCGAATCTTTTGCAAAAGATTTCCTGCGAGCTACTTCAGTCAGTATTGTGCTTGTAACTTCGAAGTACTTCACAGTAGCGGTAGAAGCATTGCACACTGTTGTGACGAAAGTTTCCCACGAAGGGGGAGACTACTCATGAGCAACATTGCTCTCAGTTCATCTTCTATTGTCATCCCTGAGCCAAAATCTGGGAGCTTAAACTTTCGTACTCATTTAGGTGTGCCTAGACCGAGTCGGATTCTTTCATCCGCAGGTTGTAGACGCACCGAATCAAATATATCTTTGTGGCGGCGACTTTCTTCTCATAAGTATATGACAATGTTTTCCATAGTGGAAAAGTGGTAGAACACGATTGTATTATGAAGTACACTGACTCCGACAAGTGCACCTGAATTGTGGCGCGGACAATTCTGTCCAGCTTCTGCCATTCATTTGGCTTGTATCCTTCCGGAGCATTTTCAGTTTCGAAGGGGTTGATTTGCCCCTTAACTATTAAGATAGTCTTGCATCTAGTCCTTCCAGAAGTTGAAGTTTGATCCATCAAACTTCCTTAGACTCATCTCTGTTGAGAGACAAGCTCAACATTTGTGTGTAAAACGATGCGTAACTAGTGCGTAGACTAGGTGCGTAAACTCGGTACGCATAACATGGTTGTTAACTCTTAGGGCCGGACAATGGCCTAACACAAGGTGTCTACGGAAGACACTTCACCAAAGGGGTGTTACGGCAAGAGGATTAGAATCAACGATTAATCCGACTTAATTAGGCTACTTAATTAACCGCTTCTCATTACATTGTATCCGGGCCTTTAAATAGGTTTCCGGTCTGTCGTACAAAACGGTGCCATCCGCACCTGTTCGGGATCGGTCTGGATCCGGAACGGCATACCGATTCCGGTCCGTCCGTCCACACTCATAACTTACTTACAACCATTCCTAATAATTAAATAACTCCCCGTTTCACACTCTGGACTCCTTTGCAGGCCGGTAACACATGGCACGCCCGTGGGACAGTACCTTGTACGTCGAATCCACATCCGACCCTTGCTATTCTTCGTCCAAAATATCCAGAATGCTTTGTTCAAGAGTCTCCAATGGTTCATCCGGAATTGGTTGTTGTTGTTGTTGTGGTTGTTGCTACTGCTGTTGCTGCTCCGTTGATGGCTGTTGCGACTGGTCCTTTGGTGGCTGCTGCGCCTGCTCCTCCGTTCATTGCTCTGACACTGGCGTCTCCGTCATTGCTCCCTCCGTCGTAGTGTTCTCCGGTTAACTGGTTCCGGGTTGGCCCTCGGCCGGCGACGGTTCCTCATCACTAAGGTTAACCGTTGCCGCTTCCCGTGCTTTTTCTTCCCGAATCCGGGACCGCTCGTAGCTTTCAAACTGGATTTGAGTGTCCAGCCTATCATCGTCTAACTGAGCTACGAGTTGCCGGACCTGCGCCAGCTGTTCATCCGCTAGGACTTGGAAGTCGTCGGCCAGCTCGTCCCGTATGGCGGTGAAGTCCTCGGAAGTCAACGTGTAACAATCATCTCCTTCCTTCCGCCGGTTTGCCACGTCTGCCCGTAGCAATTGGAGTTCCGCCGCATTTTGTGTCCACTTTGTCCACCATCTTACGGAGCTTTCGTCAATCAAGCGTTTTGTCTGTGGTTCCGGAGCTTGTCTTTTCCATCTCTCTCACCCGGTCAATGACCTGATCGATGGTACTTGTGCGGAAGTCAATTACCGTGCAAACCGTGCGTAGGGGTTCCCGGAGCGCATTTAGGAATATAGTCCGTAATTCCTCCTCCGGGGGTGCGCGGGCAAGCTAACTATGCATCCGTTGAAACTGGATGACAAACTGGGGAATGCTCTCCCCTGCCTCCTGTCAGATGGTATAAAATAAGCCCACCATTACTGTCTGGTCCACCACCTTTTGGAAAAAATGCAAGAATTTAGCTTTTAAATCTGCGAAGGTGGTGATGGTAGACGGGTCCTGCGTCCGGCGCCATCTCGCTACCGGTCCCTCCAATGTGACGCCAAATTCTGTTATCTTAGAGTGTTCCTCTTCTTCCGGGGTCAATCGCTGGGACACATGATTTGCTTCCCATGTCTGTTCAAAGGCGTGAACATGAGCTTCCGCGTCCGGATCATCTCTATACTTGGAGTACTGGAACGGCATGTCGTCGTTCGGTATCGGTGCGCGGGCTGGCGGTGTTGGTGGTCGTTCCTGGTTTTTCTCCGGCGTCGGTGGTCTTTCCTCTTCTTTTGGTGACGGAGGCCTCTCCTCCTCGACTTCCGGTGTCGAAGGTCGCTCTTCCTCTGCTGGTTCCAGAGGTTCCAGCCTTAGCAATTCCAGTTCCGGTGTCGGTAAGGTGTCTGATCCTTCGTCCTCCGGTCCGCCTGGGGTTTCGTTGCTGCTACGGTAGTTTGTGTGCACGCTGTATTCCCCTTCGGAATTCGATTCATACGTTGAAAAGGCTTCTGCTTCGCCTTCTCCGCTTGCCAACGCCTGGAGAAGGGATTCGGTTTCCCAGAGGCTGCTTAGGCTACTACCATCGTCCGGGTGCAATGTTTGCTGTAACGAGAGGGACTCCTCTGCTACTCTCCGGATTACGTTGGAAAACGAGCGATCCGCTCTAATTTCCTGCGCCGCTTGCTGGAAAGCCTCACGTCTCCTTTGCCTTTCAGCAAGGCATCGAGTTCGATCTGTAACCAGGTCGTGCGTTGATCTAGTCATCCATTCGTGTCGTCGTTCGCTGCAAAAACAGGAATCGTGGTCGCCAAAAACTGTGTTAACTCTTAGGGCCGGACAATGGCCTAACACAAGGTGTCTACGGAAGACACTTCACCAAAGGGGTGTTACGGCAAGAGGATAAGAATCAACGATTAATCCGACTTAATTAGGCTACTTAGTAAGATCATCCTTAATAATCACACGCATAAGATATAACAATGAATGCAGAACGACAATTAACACACAGAGATAAAAACACTAAGCTTTATTAATTAATCGCTTCTCATTACATTGTATCCGGGCCTTTAAATAGGTTTCCAGTCTGTAGTACAAAACGGTGCCATCCGCACCTGTTCGGGATCGGTCCGGATCCGGAACGGCATACCGATTCTGGTCCGTCTGTCCACACTCATAGCTTACTTACAACCATTCCTAATAATTAAATAACTCCCTGTTTCACACTCTGGACTCCTTTGTCGGCCGGTAACAATGGTCGTAGCGGTGCGTAAACCGCGAGGCCGTTAGGAAGATATTCCTCGTAAGGAATAGTTTTGGGAGTAAGTGTCGAGGCTCATTTATGAGCAGTCAAGTACTGTCAGTACTTGTGTCAGCCCGATTGTCAGGGCTTGTATAAAAGTGCTCACTAAGCACATCCTATGTACAGATTGAGTATTATTTTTTGAATTAAGTTCTAGTGATTTTACTCTCTCTCTCTGTCTCTCCCACGTACTATGTATACTCAAGCTCTCCATTAAACCTACGTATTCTCTGTGTGTTTGGTTTTCTATTGCTTCCGCACATAATCTTTTACATGGTATCAGAGCGCGAGGGTTGAGAACCTCTGCAGCCGACTTTACTTGAAGGGAAAACCAACGCAGAACAACAAAAAAACCAATGGACAGAGGTATGGCTAGCTCGCTTCCGACGGAGAAGCTCGACAGAAACAACTACGCATGTTGGTCTTACAAGATGCACCAGTACCTGCTCGGACACGGTTACTGGAGCTATGTCGATGGAGCAAATGACACAGCACCTGATTCGACACACAAAGACTTCCCGGCGTGGGAACAATTGGCGAGTAGAGTGTTGTACTGTTTCGCGTCTTGTGTGGGCGAACAGCTATTAAGCTACGTTCGGGATGCAAAGACGTTGAAGGGTGCGTGGGAAAATCTGAATAAGATCTTCGCCGCGAGCACCACAACCAGGAAGCTTCAGCTCCGACAGGAGTTAAGCAACCTATAACAACGCGATTTTTCGGTGGCTAACTATACCTCGAAGATCAAGGACATATGCGACTCCTTAGCCTCCATCAATGTGAACATCGAGGAAAGCGAGATGGTCCAGGTTTGTCTCAGGGGTTTGGCATCAGAGTTCGGGGCGTTCCGAACTGTTGTGTGTACCCAGGAGAATACGTCGTCCTTTTTCGACTTACCGTCGATGCTCCTGGTAGAGGAGAACCACGCGGGTGCGTCAACGAGCACGCACACCGACAACAAGATGTTGTACACGGAGGGAGATAGGCCCCGTGGACGTGGAGGACAAGGCGAGTCGGTACGCAATGGAGGCGGCCGACGGGATCAAGGAAGAAGGCACCGAAGTGATGCCGACAGCAATTCCAGACCCTCCGGAAACAGGGGGAGTCGAGACGACGAGAACCGGCAAGGGAAATCCGCCGAGGAATGTTGGTACTATGGCAAGAAAGGCCACAGGGAGACCGAGTGCTGGAAAAAGCATGCCGAATCAGAGAGGACCGGTTCCGGATCTGGTTCCAGACATACCGAAAACGAAACCGGCACCGATCGCACTACGCCGAAGGATCCGGAAAAGCCGGAAAAGGGTCTGCCTTCGTGATGAGACACAAAGCAAACTCAATGAAGCAGACCACCCTGAAACCGGACGAGGTGTGGTACGTTGATTCCGGCGCGTCAAATCACATGACGAGCCATAAGGAGTGGTTCTCGTACCTAGAAAAACCGACGCAACCAGGAGTAGTCGCAGCCGAAGACGACACTCCGCATCCGATTGCGAATGTCGGAGAAGTTCCCCTGAGCCATGTCGGGCAGAAAGGGAAACTCATGAACGTGCCACACGCTCCAACAATCATGAAGAATCTGGTGTCGGTCGGGCAGATCGTCGACCAAGGGATGCAGGTTCGGTTTACACACCTCGGATGCTTCATTGAGGAAGAAGGCCATGTTATTGCGCAAGGGCGCAGAGATGGGAGGATGTTCATCCTCGACTCTACTGACGGTGGCACCGCAATGTTCGCGAAGGGACAAAAAGTCGAGTCGGACATCGACTTATGGCACAAGCGGATAGACACGTCAACTACCAACGGCTTCAAGACTTGCAATCGAAATAGGTGGTGTTCGGATTGCCCAAATTCAGTGGCCGGAAGGCACAAATTTGTGAAGCCTGCCAGCTTGGGAAGCAACACCAACTTCCCTTCCCCAACGAGCGTAACCAGAGCCAGAACAAGCTCGACTTGATACACTCCGATGTGTGGGATCCGGCACAAAACATTAGCGTTGGCGGGAACCGATACTTCATCTCCTTCATTGACGACTACACGCGGCACACGTGGATCTACCTCATTGAGAGGAAGAGCGAAGTCTTCGACTGTTTCCGGGACCTGAAAGGGTTCGTGGAAACAGAAACAGGACGAAAGATCGAGTGCCTATGGTCGGATGGCGGAAAAGAGTACTTTTCCAGTCAATTCAACAGTTATCTGCAACAGATGGGAATTCGGCGTGAATTCAGTTGTAGATACACGCCGGAGCAAAACGGCGTGGCCGAGAGGAAGAATCGGTCGGTTGTGGAAGCAGCATGAGCAATGCTAAAGGAGAAGAGCTTGCCCAAGTTCTACTGGTTCGAGGCAGTAAGGACCGCGGTATACATCCAGAACTGGATCGGAGACAAAGTGTCAGCGCACGAGCTATATTTCGGAATGAAGCCGAACTTGCGACACTTACGAGTTTTCGGTAGCATTGTGTATGTGCATGTGCCGAGGGAGAAAAGGAGGACATTGGACACGAAAGCCGAGAAGTGTATTCTGGTCGGCTATTCGGACGAGCAAAAGGGTTATAAGTGCTATAACCCGCGTACCAAACAAGCGCGCTTGAGCCGCGACGTTTTGTTTGATGAATCCGCGTACTGGTACTTGCCTCCGACTCCGGACCTCACCTCCAATCCAAGTTCTGACGATGAGGACAGCGAGGCCGAGGTACCTCTGGCTGAGCCTGAAATCGGGACCCCCGAAGAGAGTCTGATTTCGTTTCGGTTAAGTGGACCGAATGGACAATTGAGTCGTTTCGACCAGTCCGATGAAGAGTCGGCGAGTAGTGGAGACTCGGCCGTACATTCCCCGCGCAGGAAGCCGAGGAGACGGCTCACGCGCAAAGAAAAAGGGAAGAAGAAGGTGTCAGATTACGGCACGGATAGAAACGAGTCGAATCGACGCGAGTCCGACTCCGAGGGAAGTTGTGATGGAGCGAAGTCCGCGTCAGCCGAGAAGACCTCCACATCGGCTAATGACCGATTACACCGATCTAACCACCAGAAGAATCCAGTTGTGCGGTTCGGATACAACGAGTACATGGCGCATCACTATGCATACATGACCCGTGTAGCGGAAGTTCGTGAGCCGGAGAGCTACGCAGAAGCGGTTAAGGACGCGAATTGGCGCGCCGCGATGGAGGAAGAGATGCACGCATTGGTGGAAAACGAGACCTGGGACCTGGTTGACACACCAAAGGGTGTGAAGCCGATCGGATGTAGGTGGGTGTACAAGGTCAAGTACAACACCGACGGCTCGGTCAACCGATACAAGGCCCGGTTAGTGGCAAAAGGCTACGCGCAGAAGCACGGCATCGATTATGATGAGACGTTTGCGCCGGTCGCGAAGATGACGACCGTCCGTGTTTTGCTCGTGGTAGCCGCGGCCAAGGGGTGGCACTTACATCAGATGGATGTAAAGAATGTGTTCCTGCAAGGTGAGCTTGAGGACCAAGTGTATAGGGTACATGCCCCTGGATTTCACTCCGGAATGAACACGTCGACAGTGTGCTGATTGAAGAAGTCCCTTTACGGATTGAAGCAAGCCCCGCGTGCCTGGAACGCGAAGATCACGCATCGGCTACGTCGGATGGGCTTTGCGACGTCAAAATCAAACTCCTCACTATTCGTTCGGAAAGGTCGACTCAGGCCGGTCAGTATTTTACTATATGTTGATGACTTGGTCATCACCGGCGCCGACCTAGGTGAAATCGACCGCGTGAAGCTCTAGCTTGCAGCATCATTCGACATGAAGGATCTAGGGGACCTTCATTACTTCCTCGGGATCGAAGTGATCCGCACCCCCAAAGGCATATTGATCAGCCAACGGCATTACGCGCTGAATATGCTCTTCAAATTCGGGATGGCCGACTGTAAGTCCATCTCGACTCCTTTGGATAGAACCGTCAAGGTTCGCCCCAATTCCGGCAAGGTTTGCAATCCGACAAGGTTCCGACAAATTGTCGGAAGCCTTATCTACTTGACAATCACCCGACCCGATCTTAGTTATCCGGTCGGGGTGATCAGTCAGTTTATGGCGCGACCTACCGAGGAGCACCTTCAGTGTGCGCAACGCGTACTGCGGTACATAAGCGGCACTAAGGACCGGGGACTGCTATTTCGGACCGGTCTAGCCCCGCAGTTGGTCGGCTACACCGATGCTGATTGGGCTGGCAACGCTGCCAATCGCCGATCCACGTCCGGATACGTGTTCTCTCTTGGGAGTGTCGCGATCGCGTGGAGCAGTAAGAAGCAACCGACAGTTGCACTGTCGAGCACCGAAGCTGAGTATAGAGGAGCGGTTGTCGCAACATGCGAAGCCGTATGGTTGAAGCAGCTACTTAAGGATCTGCAGGTAGAGGTGTCTAATCCAACGATGATCTACTGCGACAACCTCAGGAGCATCCAGCTCGCGAAGAACCCCGTTTTCCACGCACGGACCAAGCACATTGAGGTGCACTACCATTTCGTCTGTGAGCGTGTCCTTTCTGGTGACGTCAAACTTCAGCATGTTCCGACAAATCGGCAGACCGCCGACATCTTCACCAAGCCTCTTGGTCTGGACAAGTTGCGGCAATTCTCGGGTCCGCTTGGGTTGCGTCACCTCGACGTGCCGAACTTGAGGGGGAGAGACGTCGTCCTGAATGACCAAGGAAGTAAGCAGGAAAGGAGCGGAGAAGACCGCGACTTCGAGTCGAATGACGAATTCGACTTCGGATCGGCTGAAGAAGCCGAGGGCGGATCCATGGAAGAGTCCGAAAGCAGACATAAGGGGAGCAGCCAGAAGAAAGAGCCAAAGCCAACCAAGCATGGGGGAGATGACGCCATCAAGGGCAAGAAGACCAAAGACGAGTTGGAGACAGCCAACTCGGACATGAGCGGAAACCGATCGGAGGTAGCCGAGTCGGTTCGGATGTTTGATTCAGATACACTAAATCACTGCGAAGCGCCAACACCGCGACAACAAGGGAGCTGTGAAGGGTCATGGGAGCGGACAAGCCGATCGGAAGGATCGAAGCGCGCGGAGTCAAACAGGCCAAGGAGCGTGAGCGAGGCGTGGAGCCAGGAGAAGCCGGAGCGTAGATCCGGCGAAGCAGGCGGAACCTCAAGCTCAACTTGAGGGGGAGTGTTGAGAGACAAGCTCAACATTTGTGCGTAAAACGATGCGTAACTAGTGCGTAGACTAGGTGCGTAAACTCAGTATGCATAACATGGTCGTAGCGGTGCGTAAACCGCGAGGCCGTTACAAAGATATTCCTCGTAAGGAATAGTTTTGGGAGTAAGTGTCGAGGCTCATTTATGAGCAGTCAAGTACTGTCAATACTTGTGTCAACCCGATTGTCAGGGCTTGTATAAAAGTGCTCACTGAGCACATCCTATGTACAGATTGAGTATTATTTTTTGAATTAAGTTCTAGTGTTTTTACTCTCTCTCTCTGTCTCTCCCGCGTACTGTGTATACTCAAGCTCTCCATTAAACCTACGCATTCTCTGTGTGTTTGGTTTTCTATTGCTTCCGCACATAATCTTTTACAATCTCTGACGAGCCGGACGTTGATGCCATCCGTGTCGACTTGTTAGACTCTGTTCGGATTTGACTACAAACGGTAGTGGGATGAAGCCGACCGGCTCACCTGATATCGTTCTAGTCGGATTCAAACACAAGAGGAATTGACTTACCGAGTTGGACAATTGAATCTATCGATTTGATTCCAATGCCGATTTCGAGATGTCGATCACAGATTTTGTGTCGATTATCGAGGTCAATCGTGCTTTGGGTGACTACAACGATGAGAGGGACGGAGCCAACTGGTCCTCCCAAATGTCGTTCAGCTGAATGAAGCACGGATTGGGGTTGTTCCTTGGAGTTGGATCTGCTTTGAGAGGTTACAATAGATTACTAGATAGTGTCTAACCTGGTAAAGCACGATCGAGGCCGATTTGATAGAGATTCCACTCTGAGTGGCTGCAATCACGAAAGCAAGGTACTATCGGATGGCTTATCTTAAGAGTGATCTAGCTCGGTGCAGTGCAAATCTTCGGTTTTCTTTCTCTTCTCAGGATGATATCTTGAACTCAAGTTCTTTACGGGGGAGGAAGCAAGAATGATGTTGAAGACTGATAAGAGTTGGCATCGACTTGAAGAACCTCTGCTCTGATACCAGATATTGGGATTTGAGGCCGTCATTGCGGAAACATCAACGGCGCCTTGAGATGATGATCACCAAGTGCACAAGTGAAGGCAAGATCGAAGAATAGAATGAGAGAGAGACACACACACACACACACACACACACACACACACACACACACACACAATGTAACGGTATTATTCAGTCATTACAATACAATGGAGGCAATAGCTCTCAAACAATAGCAACAACTCTATGAACTAGGTTACAAAGCCCGTTATATACTAACTGGGCTAGGGTAACTACCCTTTGACATATTTACAAAGATGTCCTAAACCTAGACTGTCCAAAGGGACAATGTGAATACGATCGTTACAGACCCGTATTTGACACCTTTCAAATATAATCGGATTGGGAGAGTCGAAGGATCTTCTTCATCCGATTTCGCTCTATCCTCATGCCTAGTATGTGTTAGGCTTCTATGAGTTCCTTCATTGAGAATTTCTAATGAATGCTCTGCTTCAGGTTCCAGATTTTTGCTTTATCGTTGTCGGCAATAAGCATGTCATCGACATAAAGGATCAGGTAGATCCAAGACTCGTCGATCAGTTGCCGAATATACATACATGTGTCGGAGTCAGACCAACTATATCCAAGTTGCCAAATGTAGGAGTTGAACTTCTGATACCACATCCTTGGTGCTTGTTTTAAGATGTAAAGGCTTTTCCTTAATCAGCACACAAGGTGACCTTCCTCCCCCATCGCCGTGAAGCCTGTCAGCTAGGACATGTATATGTCCTCTTCCAGATCTCCGTGAAGGAACGACGTCTTTACGTCTATCTGCTCGAGCTCTAGGTCTTCCATCGCTACGACTCCGAGTAGGAACCGAAGGTGCATCATTTTGACTACTGGAGAAAATATCTCGTCGTAGTCCACACCATGTTCCTGCTTGAAACCTTTTGCGACAAGCCGAACTTTGTACTTGGGTTTGTCCAAACCAAATATGTATGTGTATCTGGAAACCACCCATCTACAAGGCATCGGCTTCCTTCCGATTGGTAATTGAACCAACTCCCATGTATCATTCTCTTTAATCAAGTCCATTTCAGACCTCATGTCTTGTGGCCATGTGTCGGCATCCAGTCCAGAGATTGATTCTTCATAAGTGCTTGATTCTCCTGCATCCATGTAGTTGATGTAGTCTAGGCCTGGTCGATAGAACTTTGTCGGCCTTCGGACTCGTCCTGATCTCCTTCGTGTCATGTTGTGAACCTTTTTGTGAAGGATATCATGGCGGGGATCCGCTACGGCAATCATCGGCCTTGGTTTTGGATCACCCTCTTCCTCAAGAATTGACCAATTAGTGGGTGCCTTGGCTGGTTTGGGTAGGTTGTTTGACATCCTAGTTGATTCAACTCTAAATCAATTTTCTAGCCGATTTGGAGTCGTCTATTGGACCTTTCACCAATTCGAGTTCGCTTGGGGGGTTGCTAACCAATTTGGCTTCAGCATTCACTAGATAGCCGATTCGTATTCGGCAATCGGCATGTCTTCTACAAATTCATAGTTCGAAAGATCGAAAATGACCTTTTGTTGATTTTTGGTTGGGATCAGTCGGAGAGATTTGAGTCTTCGTTGAAGACTATGTCATTACTCCATATCAATTTCTAGTTCTTCGGATCCCATTGCCGATAATCGAATTCCCCATCGGTTCCATAATAGAAAAATATACATTTCGTCAAATGGTGTGCCAATTTGGTCCTTTTCTCCCTTGGAATGAAGGCATAGACTTCGCACCCAAATATACGAAGCCGATTGTAGGTCGGTTGTTTTCCCAACCATATTGCTTGTGGCACCTGGAGCCGAATTGCTTTCAATGGTGACAAATCGATTAAGTAAACTATCATTTGCAATGCGTCGGCCTAAAACTCCAGCTCATTGTTGCAAAATACTTAGCAAAAAATACGTGTAGAATACGTATGTAAAGTATTCTACAAGTATTCTAACTTCATTTTCTAAAATACTTAGAATACGTATTTTATAGAAAAAATATGTTAAATACGTTAAATACTTAGAATACGTATAGAATATGTAGAATAAGTGTAGAATACTTGTAAAATGCATTAAATACTTCTTAAACTGTAAAGTTTTTTTTTCAAAAGAAAATTTTAAACTTTTTTGAAATTATAAATACGTGGAATGCGTAGAATACGTCAAAATTTTAAAAACGGAAGCTCTAAAACATAGAATACGTGTAGAATACCAAAGTATTCTAAAACGTAGACTACACATTTTTTAACAACTATGCTCCAGCTTTAGTCCAACCTACTAGAGTATTGTCGTCACTCTCTCTTGGATGGTTCGATTCATCCGTTTGACTACATTCTGCATCGGGGTGTAGGGAACGGTCTTTTGATGCCAGATCCCCTTTTCAGACAATTACTTTTCGAAGGCTTTGGAGGTGTATTCAGCTCCATTGTCTGGCCTCAATGTCTTCACTTTATGGCCAGATCTATTTTCTGCTTCAGCTAACCACCGAGCGAAAACTTCAAGTGCTTCGTCTTTGGACTTGATCGAGTAAGCCCAAACTTTCTGTGTACAATCATCAACGAATGTGGTGAAGTACCGGGAGCCTCCTAATGATCTTTCGAGCATCGGCCCACAAATATCGGTGCCCGACCAATTCTAGGGGTTGTCATACCATCTCATAATAGATTGAGTGTGAACTTCATGTCTATTTCCCATATCAGCAATGCTCATAGAAGTCCATTTCAGTTTGATGGAGTTTCGGTATGTCGCCAATTGCCGATAACCGTTCTAATCTGGATTGTGACATGTGGTTGAGTCAGCCATGCCATAGTGTTGCAGTCGACATTTCGGCTACATTGAGTGATCCCTCTGAACTTATCACTATAAGCGGATACAAGTTATTGTACTTGCCGCCATGGCTGATTTTGAGATTTCCTCTAGTGATCTTCCATGACGACTCACTTAGTGTCGTCCTATACCCTTCTTTAGCTAGCATGCCGATGGAGCCCAAACTCCCTTTTAGCTCAGGTACGTTGTCGTTGTTTTCAACACATAGTGTGAAACCACCATCAAAAGAGAATAAAGTAGTAATTCAAATAAACTAATATTGTGAAGTCAACTTTTGAAATAAATGATAAAAAGATAAAAAGTTAGAAGCGATCTTTCAAAAGTTAAAAAAGTAGAAAAAAATAGGAAAAAAAAGAAAGCTAACACAAAGAGCATTCCAAAAATATATGGCATGTTAATTTCTATAATGTGTGCAGAAGGCATTCGGCCTACCGGATCATGACTTTGATCATTGTCTGTCTTCTCTCCTATTCGGTCAGCTCTGGCTTCGACTTGCTCTCTGAGCCGATTATGCCAAGAAGTGGGCTTCTGTAGAGTTGTCACTGGACAATCCCATTGACCTTCATCGGATATCTTCCGACAAGATCATTCCAATAGCTTCGTCTAGACTCAATTTCGGCAAGCTATTTGTGAACGTCGTGCAAAATACTTGCCGGCAAGCTCGAGAGAAGTGTAAGGTCCTTCACTTCTTCTTCAAAATTTAGCCTTTGAGAGGAGATTTCGGACAACGCCCGGCTAAAGGTGTTGATATGGGAGGTTGCCGGTTCAGATTCCTTCATCTTCATATTGAGTTTTGATGAGAATGAGATTCTCGTAGACAGTCTGCACCTTCTCCCATGGGGCATATGCCGATGTCTCTTTCGCCATACTGAAGTAGACGTTTTTTGCAACTATTTCATCCAAAGATTGATGTTCCTCTATTATCATTAAAGTCGGCTTATTGTTGTGTCGTATTGCTTCAACTTGTCGCCAAATGATTACCACATCCGGCATCATCTTCTTCCACAGGGGCAAAGTTTTTGCCATCAATTTCCGGATTTCCACACATGTGCCAGATGTAGATGCCATATTCTGTAGGAAGTGAGATTTCTGGCTTGGTCCTTTCCTTCAGCTAACTCTTCTTCTCCTTGTGTTGTTGCCAAACCCGTCAAGCTTTGATACCATTTGAAGAAGAATACTATGGTGTCGTCTTAATCAGCTTGCGACGGGGAAGCAGTTAGGATCTTATAATGAGATCAAACAAACGCCAAGAAGCAATGGAGAAGATTTGGTCAACACAAAATATGCAGAGAGAAAAGAAACAAGAAGACAATTACACAAAGTTTGCTCAAGAGACTCAAATTTACAATTACCTGCCGAACTTCCATTTACAATGTTCAATTACCTACTTTTATAGTTAGGTTAACTCGGTCTTCGCACTAGAGATACAATATGGGCAGAGTGGGACTTTTATCCCAACACTTAGTTGTCCATATAACATAAGATATGGAGATTCAAAACATCTAGTAGTTTTCATCCCCATTTGCATTCCACTACATAATATGTATGAAGGCACATCACACTAGAGATTGTATACAACACAATTGCACTATAAATCATGTTGATATCCACTAAAGGTCTGCGGTCTTATGTTCTTGTCGTATACCTTTCTTGAAAGAATTAATGCCACATTGTGTATTGGGATCTTACCAATTTTGTTTACTAATTGTAGTACATCGGTGTTGAATGGTCCTACTAATTGCCCCATTAATTGGGTTATATTAACTTTCATATATGTTTGGTAACTTATGTAGTACAACCTTAGTTGAAATGATAGGATTTGTAATAGTTTCTTGCATACAATGTTACCTAATTTGAAGAAGTTTCATATTCTATTCACTGGAGGTTGCTATGCATAACATGCATTGTATGCATAGATGCAAACTCCATTTTCGATTTAGCGTTTGCTTTATTTCATTGAGCTTTAAATTTACATCAATATATTACAACCTTATTAGTAAGTTGGGAAACCCTTAGCATAAGGATATGAAATGGAGAATATTGAGCTAAAAGAAGTGGCATCTAGGAAGAGGAGAACCAACTCCTCAAATCATTCAATGTCCTTGCTAATGTATTTGTTTTAGAAGCTATGTTTCTTGAGGACACTTCTAGAAATGTTTTCGTCACTATTATTTGACCTTTAAAGGTTGGCAATCCTCAAGACTCTCTAACAATGATCCTTATAGGAATGTTTTTAGGACAATTATAGAAATCTAACTCAAGGGAGGAGGTTTATAAAGCTTGAAAAGGATATTTCCTCTATAACAACTGCCAAGAATCCTAGCTCAACTCTATATGTCATTTGGTCTCGACATGATTGATACCGAAAGGGTGATGGTGAAGGCTCATAAGGTCTTTGAGAATATTGTACAAACAAGTTTATTAAATAGGTCTATCTTATTCGTGAATTGATCATGAAAGTTAACCTTTCTTTTACGGTTGAAGATTCCAATTTCCAACATGACCATATTAGCATATATATTTTACTAGAAATAAGACCTTGAAAGGTGAAAGTGGCTTCGACAATGGTCCAAGCAGAATATGAAGGAATATTTTCTCGAGTTTAGACATTCGGACGTACATCGTTTTAAACTATTATATGGCCATAAGAAGTCCTTTAAGTTAGGCAAGTGGAGATAATATTATTCAGCATCTAGACAAGTGATATTCAATTGTTCAAGAATCCTTTCCATTAAAAAGTGTCAAAAGCCCAATCCCATAAGTAAATAGAGTACATATAACATTAAGAATGTATATTTGACAAAGCGGTTTTGGCCTTTTGTCCATATATGGATGTGCACCTTGGTGGTAGACACACCTATTAGGTCCATTGTGTTAATGACAACCGATTAAAGCTTGTCAACTATAGTTGAAGGACCCCTTGAGAAATGAGATGTGGATGGTTTGAGATCATGGCTCAAAAGAAATATTAAATATGAATGATCATATGGTTCTTATAGATTAAATGCTACTTGGATTGATATTTTTGGATAATATTGTTTTCGAAGTGCTTTGTTGCTTTGGTAACATTGAAATCATAACATGGCATGTCTTTATTTCAAATGCAGTATAAATAAATAATCTATTGGCAATAACTTATTTGTCTGACACATCAAACCCCCCCTCAAGCAACCATATTGCAATAACTACAGGTTTCTTCATGCAAGTTTCCAAGCTAGGTTTCCAGATTTGGAAAAGTGAAAACATAATAAAAAGTAGTTCAAATACAAGAACCACAATGTAAAGGAAAAGTTTGATTCAGTTTTTTTGGGCACCTATAGATTTAGTCTTAAGGTATGATGACCACCATCTTCACACCAAGTTCCAATTGTGATGAGCATCATTTTCGTTGTACAATTTCCTATTCTTTAAATAACTCATATATCTTGATGAAAACCTTTGCACGATAAAAATCCATGGGTGGAAGCTCAAAATAGACTTCACCAAAATATTATGGAACCCCAAGAGGCATAAAAGTCATGTTGAGTTTTAATGAGGGGAATGCTACCAAATGGATTGTGCATTCTCTTTGTTATTCATCTCGTGTCGAAATGTATACGTATAGGCTTGCTTGGCCTCAATATTTTGGCATGTTAAGTTTTTCATATTTTTCCTCAAAGTGCTCACAAGGAAGGTTCTTTTATTATAAATCCGGTTTGCCCAACACATACATGCATCATAGATGTATGGCTAACTTCCATCAATATAAGTGGGTGAGGATGCAAGGATTTCAATATTTTTGATGACTTGAAAGTTCAAAACGAGAGCTTTTAAGTATAAAGAAGATGATAATGTGTGAGTTCACAGACAAAATATGAAAAGATTGAATTTAACAAATCTATATGTCTATGGGAAATGGGAAACATAACAATGAAACATTGCTACAAAGGTGATATGGTGGGAAAAAAAGTTGACTCCATCATCTTTCATTGTCTTTTATGTCAAGAACAATACTACTAGCAAGTTGAGGCTATATGACATTGTAACATCATCATGACATTAATTTATCTACATATATTTGGTTTCTTAATCACTTAACATTTTTCTACCTTCACTTATCCCTGAATTGTAGACAAAGAAGTAAGCATGCTCATCATGACATAATGAAAAAGACCATAAAATAGTGAGTGCTCTAATTGCATGACCTCTTGCAACACATTTTGCATTCAAATAATGGTTGTTTGTCATTCACCATCTTAACCACCACAACACAAAATAATGCAGGTACAATAACTTAACAATGCACCCCACATGGAGCAATGTAGGACATGTTATCATTGAGGGGAATGTTGGTATGCTTATAGAGTTGGAGATTGTTGGCAAATTAGAACTCTCAATAAAATGAACCAAGGTTGGCCAGTGGCAGTGCAACAAGCTTTGTAACAAATAATCATAGTGGAGGGAGTAGAAATTAGAATGATGGTTTGCTTTAATTTCATAAACCTACAACACCTGTGTATTTTATATTGTATCATCTCGATAAATGTTTGAAGGGGAAGCTTGTGGCTATAAAATACCCTTATGTATGATCTAGAATATGGCAAATGAGATTAATTTCTAGGCATAATATACGCTTAAAATACCCTTATGTGTGATGTAGAATATGGCAAATGAGATTACTATATGCTTGCACTACAAAAAAAAAAATTTAGATATGTTTGAGTTTTGGGTTTGATCGGCTACAAAATTGTCAATAGATAGATAGTTTCATATGGAAAGCATAAATGATACACAAATATGATATGGATAATGAAATGAAGTGATGCAACATTTTCTTAGCACATTGACATTATTGAAGAAATTTGATACGAATGTCGAATATCATCATCCTTAGGAATGTGGGTGGGTGTTGCTATTATTGTCTTTATTACATCTATCCTTGATATGTTTAGATAAACCTAATAAGAGTTTGGTCGTATCCTAGTGACAAGGACAGTATTGTTTTTTGGAATGCATTCAAATGTTATCTTCTTCCAAATTTGTTAGCATTTCCTAAGGAAGACAATGCTATTGTTTTCAAGAGTTGGACAATGAAAAGGGAATTTGTGAAAAAGTTGGTTGCTCAAGAGGAACTATTAGTTTACATGTTATTGGATACATGAAATATATCCCAGGCAATTGTAAGTCCATTATTAGTTGGGACATGTGCTGACATGTGAAGGGTTTCTCGATTCCTGAGCGATTATGGAGCTAAAAGGTTAAGTTTGAATTCATTATCTAAAGGCTATAAACCTCGAGGTTATTGTTTAACCAAAGTCCATTATATTCGAAAATTATGAGCCATTTATTCATCCACCTAGTGGCTTATCCCTTACAACACGTGCCCGCATATGCATTAACATACATGTAAATGAAACCCTTGCAGATTGCACTTTAGCATCTAATGTCTTGTTTAGTTTTGGAATGATGGTATTTATCCTTGGTATATCAAAGGAGGATTTCTACAAGGTTTTTTATTCGTATTTAAAAAATATAAATTTTTTAGCAAAGTTGAGGACAGGCAAACTCATAGTGACGACAAAGAAGGACTCTGTTTCTTGTGCTTCATAATGTAGAAGTAAAGCTGACCCACATGTATATCGGTCTCGTATTGCCCATTATGTTTTATGTATTTTTATTTGTATGATTGTCTATATTGATATTTAAAGTTCTAAGTTTGCTGATCATTAACAAATTGGCATTTTAGCCCTAGTAACTTTAAGTACATGTAGGACTTATATAGGGCAATATAGATAATTGAGAAGTCTAGTGACAAATAAGATGGACATTTCATTAAAACCATATATGTTTTGCAAAGGAGGTGCTAGGGGTGGTGGTGGAGTTATTTAAAAACAAAAGCAAGCATAAAGGACTGTAAACTTTCGAGAGTCTCGATGGGTGTTGCGTATTAAATTTCTTAGAAAGGGCAATCAACGCGATAAGTAATGGCTATTAATAACAACCTACAAATGCTTCGGTTAGTAATAAAGGATATACAAGTCACATTTTGAATCATGATAGATAGACGATGTGACAAGTTACTATTCCACAAATGGTTCTCTATGTTGTTGTAGAAACGATGCAACACAAAAGTTGCCTTACCATTTTCTCGCTTTGTGTAGTGACCAAATGAGAAATTATCGTAAAGAAAAAGTTTTTAACAATATTATGTTCTCGTTGCCCATCTTTTTATTCATTTTTACCAACTCCCATGTTTTCGTATACCTTTGTCCATTTATATATTATGATGCTCTTACGACAAAGTTTTATCAATACAAGGTACTAGTCATTGGAGATAAAACTGGGTAAAAAAAGAAGGAAGACGAAACTATCACTTTGTAACATTAAAATTAGGGGCATAGAAATGTTATGACAAATATTTCTAACAACAAGCTGGCAAACCCACGACAACAATGTAGCTACTCCATAAATGTTGTTTGTTATCAGGTTATTTGTTTCCTATGAACATAACCATGGAGTCAAACACATGCTTAAAATCCATTTTGCCCAAATAATTGGAGCTTCTCTCAACATGAAATGAAAAACAATTAAAATCCCTAACTATGGTTGCAGTTTTAACTAAAGTTAGGTGGAAAGGTGTGCTTGTGTTTGGCATGGAGAAGAGGAGCTTCGATACGCGCATAGACACAAATAACTTAAACTTTGACACAATGCTAACTATATTAATATAACAACGCAACATTTTCAACAAGGCTAGCAACTTATGTTGCCACAATTTTGGTGTATGGCCATAATACAAACACCAAACTTGGAAAGGTACACCTAGGGTCACATGCTGACAGAAAT
This sequence comes from Azolla caroliniana, assembly GCF_043228905.1. Classification (NCBI taxonomy): domain Eukaryota; kingdom Viridiplantae; phylum Streptophyta; class Polypodiopsida; order Salviniales; family Salviniaceae; genus Azolla; species Azolla caroliniana. The sequence continues at coordinate 8,530,081 of NW_028230439.1, read as the reverse complement.
GCATGTAGGCACGCAAACGCCATGTTTGACAAATGTCTTTTGAGGAACCTTAGATTCATATTCCCGCATTATAAATCGGCTCCATAAGTGTGAACTTTCCTTTAACACATCAATAGGGCTTTTGTGGTTAGTCTTTTTGTTTTTGGCAAATGGCACGCAAATCCCAAAGTAGTCTATATATTGTTTTGTCAATTTCCATGGGAGGGACCTACATCTTCAGCTCTATTTGTTAGCTTTGAGACTTTATTAAATATGCCTGACACCCAGCTTATTGATTTGCCCTCGAGTGTATGTGCATTTCTTGTCATTCCGATATTAGTGTACAATGTTGGCTTAAGAGTCGTATGGTTGACGTTTTGATTTGTAATAGAAAAAGGTCATGCATTTGCTTGGCGCAATCGTCTTGACACATTTGAAAGCAACGATAACGAACTAGTGGACAAAATAAACTTCTATGGGCTTTGAAATTTTCAATGTAATGATATAGAAAATTGTAGGGTCAAACATACATCAAGTGAAGAAGTGTATTCCTTTGGGAGACATGTTTTTGATTGGGTCATGGGATCAATGTACATGCACAAAGGTGCCTCTTCCTTTGTCTTGAGGAATTGTATGGTAGGCATGATCTCCAGTCAATACACATGCCATATCATTAGCAGTTATTGGTATCATTACATGAGATATTTTGCAAAAGTGGGACTCTTATCTCTTGAGCTTCAACAAGAAAACACAAAAGATAATAGAAAGGTCAAGGGCTTGAATGGTGTGGTTAGGAGAATGAACAAATCGGACTCCAACACTATCATGCAAAAAGTCATCATTACACACCGAAACCACTAAGCATTGTTACACAGAAACATGATATTGATTAGGAAGTAAGATTAGACGAAGATGGTCATCTGTGTCACTTCATATCCATGATGAAATGAAACTACCCTAGACTTAATGTGTCAACTCTTAATGCTGATACAAATTTGTTTGAAGTTTTCGTTCTAAATATTCATTTATAATCTTTAACATGTTTGATTTCTAGAACCTCCCTTAGATTCAATCGTGTTTTCGATCGACAATTAGAAATGAAAAGAGTTTTGGTTTTAATCCAGGCGTGGTTTTTAACTCACAGCCCGAGTTCTCGATGGTGCATGTGCTTCTCTTCTTTCTTTCAACTTCACATTGATGCTTAAACTACTCTCTTTTTTCCCAAAATGAAGGTACTTTCCCATTAGTTAGGAGAGATTATTACAAAGAGACTATACAAGGTGGCTTATACATAAATTGGGGAATCACCCTCCGGCCAAGTTCAAGGCAATGGTTGGTGAACATTGGGCATCCCTGATGAGGTGCTCATTACCTTTTGGAAGGGTCTTTTGGCGTCTCCACATGCCTGAAAAGATCAAGCTCTTTTGGTGGCAGATCGGTCATAATGTGGTTCCCACGTGGCAACCCGATAGGTTGCCCACTTTGCTCTTCACCTATTGAGACTCAAAGACATTGTCTATGGGATCGCCCTCAAGCTCAAAAGGTATGGGATAGAGTGATTCGCCTCCTTGCGGCATGTGAAGTGGAAGGAACAACATTGTGGAGCACTACGGCTTGGATCAATCACTCGGTTGATAGTTGGACGGACGCCTTCAATGTGGACAGTTAGTGCTATGAATGCACGAAAGGCAAAATCGTCAAGACCCGATTTTGCGAGATGCTTGCAAACCACATCCCCTAGGTTCCGGGAGATTTGGATGTTGATCGTAGGCTTCACTGGTATGTATGGAAAGCACGTTGCCTAAAAGTCTTCCAAGTTCCGGTACGCCCCTTGGAGGAAGTGATCATGGATATATGGTTCACGATGCCTACAAGGGCAATTGGACAAGGTTTGCAACAACTCCAACGACATGGTCACTACCCGTTTGTGCTTTTGGCAGAAATGGCGGAACACGCTGATGGTGACGCAAGGAGGAAATGGCATGAGGTGGAACTACCAGCCCCCACGTTGGCAGTTTCCTACTCACCTCCCACCCTCCCTTCGTTGTAGGCCACAGGAGTCGACTCGTATTGGCCGACACTGAATTGCACCGCTTTTAGCTATAGGTATCTACTTACATTAAGTAGTTAGTTCGAAAGGCTATGTACGATGCTTATACTACTCTTGTGTTTGATATACTGGATATACGATCTATGGGGAGGAGAGGGGTCAAAGTAGGTATTGAGGATCATACTGCGGCGGTTCTTGTGATTTCTATGACTTCGGAACTATGAAGCGAACTACGGACGGGGATGCGAAGGCTCACAGATGTACAATCGATTTTCACATAGCTATGCAATTTACAAGCTTTTCGAGTCTGTAAAATAAACGGAACGAACAAAGGTTGGCATGCTTTTTGTTAGATCCCAAGTGGAGAACCTCTACGAAATCTTGTCACACAGGAACGAGGAGATTTGGGGGGGGGGGGGGGGGGGGGGTTACAAGTACAATTCAGGCTACAAAGCTTTGTCTGCGATCATGGGCGGACGGACGGATCGGATGGACATACATATGTATGTATACAATACATTTATAGTTCCGGTTTGGTCCCATCCCATCCCATCCATACGGTTGTGGTCTTCTGAAGACATACACAGAGCAGACGGACGACTAGGAGCTGCTGCACTGTGTCGCCATAGCTAGACGCACGCGCGCACACACACAGTAGATAGACAGAACAACAGAAGGACGGCCACTCTTTTTCTTCAAAACACAGAGAAAAAAAAGATCGATCTACCCTTTTCCTTTTCGATTCTTCTTCACACAGAAAGGAAAGAGTTCTGCCATTCGCAGACGACGACCCTTTGCGAGGAGGAGTAGCTTTTTTCTTTTTTTCTTGTTTTTTTTTCTTTCTCCTCTGAAGTTGTATATGTATGTATGTATGTATGTATGTAAAAGAAAAGCTGTGATCGCGCGTTCTCATCGAGAAACCATGTCTCGAGAGCAGAGCAGGAGGAAGGACTGAGAGAGGTGGGTTGGGGGGTTCTCTTTCCTTTAGCTGTACATAATAATCAGCAGAAAGACGACTCAGATCTGTACCATTCCTTTTAGAGAGAGAGAGAGAGAGAGAGAGTCAGAGACAGACAGACAGACAGAGCTCTTCTTCTACTGAGCTGTTTTGTTCTCTCTCAATCAAGCTCTCGCTTCTGTCACTAGAAGAAGAAAGAAGAGCAGAGAAAGAGAGAGTGTGTGTTACTTACTTACTTTCTGAATAACGAGAAGAAGAAGAAGAAGACTGCGACGTCTCTGCTAAATGCGCAGTTCCTGATTTTTCTCTGAGAGGGGGAGGCAGCAGCCCTTTTAGACAGACACGAGCGGCGGCGTTTAATGGAGATGACGACCAGAGCCTCTTCTTCTTCTTCTTCTTCTTTTCCCCCCTTCTTTTCTCTGATGCCTCAGTTTCTCCACTCTCTGTAACAAGTAATCATATCAGTAAAAGCTCTTCTTTTCTTTCTTTCTTTCTTTCTCTCTCTCTCTCTCTCTCCATCAGATCTTTCTCTCTGCAAATGCAGCGGCGTCATATGTAAGGAGAAGCTCGCAAAAGACATCTCTGAGGACCACCTGCAAAAGCTCCCTCCCTCCCTCTTTCGCCATAGCCAACCAAACTTAAATTTTTACCCTCCTCCTGCTGCTCCTCTTATCTCTCTCTCTTATTCACACTCTCAGTTTCATTGACAGTATGCAGCTTTAATGGAACCTTGGAGAGGGCCTCCCCCTTCGTCCATTACTCGAAGGAAAGAAGCAACCTCTCCCCCTCTTTCCTTCCTTTCTTCCGTTTTCTGTGTGATCGACTTCTTCTAGATTGAGCTCAGCAGCAATGGCGGCCTGTACTACTGATCTATGGAGTTTCATGATTCAGAAGGTGACCATATCTTGGGTTTCAGACATTCCCTGCTCAGTAGGGATTTTTGATCGATTGAATGAGAAATCAGAGGCTTAGCAATATCGACGTGAAAGAAAAGGCAGAGAGATTAGAGCTGACTGATCATAACCTTCGTCTGCTTAGTCACAGTAATACAGGGCTTATGCACAAACTTTGATCCAATGCCTTCAAAAGCACGAAATCTTCTGTTTTTTCTGAGCTTTGTGATACTAATAATAGCTGGACTAAGCCAAATATTGTCAAGGGAAGGCATCGAGGAAGAGGCAGAAGAAGGAGAAGAGGCTTCCTTAGCTTCTTCTTCTTCTTCTTCTGCGAGATTACTCGCCACGGAATCTATTGCAGCTATTAACAGATCCGATGCAGTCACGTTACTCTCTCTCAGAGCTTCGCTAGGTATCAGAAGCAAATATTGGCCTCGGAAAACAGATGCGTGCCTTGTATGGAAAGGAATTACCTGCAGTAACGATGGCTATGTCATCTCTATAACACTCACAGGTCTCAGAAGAACAGCCAAAGGCGCGTTAAATCCTACCTTCTCAGTTGAACCCCTGCAAAACCTCACACGTCTCATCTCGTTCAACTCTTCAGGTTTCTCTTTGCCAGGCCAGATCCCAGACTGGATCGGTTTGTCTCTGTCTTCTCTGCAGATCCTCGACCTTTCCTCTTCCTCCATAATTTCTTTGATACCTTCCTCCATGGGAAACCTTAGCCAGCTTCAGAAGCTTTCGATAGCTCATAATAACCTCACAGGTTCCATTCCCTCATCTCTGGGTAACCTCACGAACCTCACCTCACTCGACCTCTCTTACAACAATCTTACAGGTTCCATACCCGCCTCTCTTGGTTCAGTATCTTCTCTAAAAGATCTCAATCTCGGATTCAATAGTCTGAGTGGTTCGATCCCTGCTTCCTTAGGAAGCTTGGCATCACTGATTTCTCTCACATTGTCTCAGAATATGCTAAATGATGTAATCCCGGATGCCCTTTCTAATTGCATATATTTAGAAATCCTCTCATTGGATCAAAATGCTATCACAGGATCGATTCCAGCTTGGCTCGGAACACTACCAAACATCACTACCCTTAACCTCTTCTCCAACAATCTCACTGGTTCTTTTCCTTCAGGTTTTGCTCAAGCTCAAAATATATCACTCTCAAATAACTTCTTGTATGGCACCATACCATTTGCATCAGAGAATCTCTCAGAGATAATTTTGTTGGACCTTTCAAACAACTATTTTGAGGGGTCTCTTCCTGTTCCTTTTGTTTCTGGTGCTCTGCTGGACGATAATTGTTTTACTAATGTGGTGAATCAACGAAGCTTAGAGACATGTCAGTCATTTTATGCAGAGAGGGGACTCACATTCCAAGGTGCCACAGCTGCACCTTCTCAGAGCATATCAGTTCATGATGCGATTAAGAAAGATCATAAGGTTTCGATCATCTTGGGAACAATTTTCGGGGGCCTAGGCCTCTTATCTCTCATCCTTTTGTTTGTATTCTGTTTGAGATCAAGAAGAAAGAGAAATAAACAGGAGCAAGGAGAGCCAGTTTCAGTGTTATCTAAGAAAGGTGTATTGTCTCCACCTTTTCCTGGAAATGTTTCAGTTAATCTGGTTTGCCTTGGAGAGAATTTCACGTATGCTCAACTACATCAGGCTACTGGAGGATTCGAGCTTTCAAACATATTAAAATCTGGGCATTCAGGAGACCTCTACCAAGGTACTCTTGAAGGAGGTGTTGCTGTGGTAGTGAAAAGAATAGACTTTTCTAAAGTGAGAAAGGAAGGGTACTTTGCGGAGCTCGAAATTTTTGGCAAAGCTTCTCACACAAGGTTGGTGCCTTTGTTAGGCCATTGCTTTGAACTGGAAGAAGAGAAATTGCTTGTGTATAAATTCATGCCAGGACGGGATCTAGGTTTTGCTCTACACAAGAAGAATGTGGATGATATCTCGGAGGATTCTTTGCCTTCACTGGATTGGATAACTCGATTGAAGATTGCTATTGGAGCGGCGGAAGGTCTTGCATACCTTCATCATGAGTGCTCTCCTCCTCTTGTGCACAGGTATATATCTTAACTATCAATACCCTTAAGGATGCAGCATTGATTTATAATGCATAAGTTACAATGATTGTGAATCTCCACGATGCTCGAGGCTCAAAAAACAATAGAAACTGAAGTCTTGATATGTCTAGCTAAGGCTATGGATGAATCATCATCACATGGCTAGCTTTTTATCCTTTAGAATTTATCAATTCTGAGATGAACCCATTGTTTAGATGGTCCTGATAAAACGTTGACCTTTGAATTCTAATATTAGATGCAAGCCAGATTTTATATGGTTTTCTGGTTAGTGGAATTCAAAGAAAAACGATTTAAACATCAGAATGCTTCTATTTTACGCCCTGATTTTGAATAAAAATGCGGTGTTGATATCTGTTCTGTGACTAGTGACCTTATCATCCGAGTGTCATCCAACATTGAGAGTAGGATATTATTTTATAATTGCAACCACATTTTTTTAAAGTAATTTTGTGGACGCTGTCTAACTTGAGTGATATTAAGCTCTGTCTGTGCTTTTAAGATATGGTTTAAAACACGCTGAACATTTGAAGTAAGCTTCTCTGTTTTGCTGCAGGGATGTGCAAGCTAGCAGTATCCTCCTGGATGACAAGTTTGAAGTGAGGTTGGGAAGCTTATCAGATGCATGTGTAGCGATGGGGGAATCACATCTGGGAGTTTTTTCACGCATACTCCGTCGATCCCAGTAAGTCAGTTGCTTTCAGGTTTTAAGTTGAACCTCCTACTCTTGCTTGAATTAACATTGCACATATAATGTTATGCATAGAATCTGGCTCTATTTTAATTTTGTGGTGCCTGTGGATCATTTGATGATAGGGCACATTTATGACTTCCAACTAGAGACCAGCATCATAACTATGGAACAAAATCAATGCTCATGCCTTGATGAACCAAATGACATTCTTCGCATTCCTTTAAGTTTATTATAGTGAGCGATGAGAATATTAACAAAATTGAGTTCAATTGCAAACGTGTATTCCACTATGATTGCAGCACTAGGACATTCAACATCCAAAACACAATCTGTAACAATTTGGCCATTCAAGCCCAAATTCTTATAGAAGAGACTTTCAGCACTTCTTTGAACACAAAGTTGCTGTGAAACCACATACATACTTCAGTCATAGTCACCAAAAGCACAATCTCAGGGTTTATGCTAGTTGCATTCCTTTAAGTTTATTATAGTGAGCAATGCGAATATTAAAAAGATTGAGCTCAATAGCAAACGTGTATTCCACTATGATTGCAGCACTTGGACATTCAACATCCAAAACACAATCTGTAACAATTTGGCCATTCAAGCCCAAATTCTTACAGAAGAGACTTTGAGCACTTCTTTGAACACAAAATTTCTGTGCAGCCACATACATACTTCAGTCATAGTCACCAAAAGCAGCTCAGGGTTTATGCTACTTGCCTTACCTCTGACCCTCGGCCTGGAAGAACTCAAGCATTCTTACCATATGGTTTTCCTTGTCTAACAATTAGTTACTGTTTTGTCTATTTAATTACATGTTTAGAAGAGATCATTGAAAAGAAAAACTTAAGTACATTGTCTCACTCAAGTTGCGTACATGATTGACATATTCTTAAAAGATCCTATTTTTTCTTTGAAACAGGACATCAGAGCATGGAGAAGCAGCAGGTAATAGATTTGACTTAGCCCTTACTTATATAAGCTAAAATCTAGTCTCCGCAGATTGGTTTATATTTGTCGTTGGATTGAGATAAGACCATGTGTATTTTCAGGTAGTGCTCCAACATGTGCGTATGATGTATACTGCTTCGGAAAAGTGCTTCTGGAGCTTGTTTCAGGAAAGCTTGGGATTAGTGGGTCAACAGACCCTTCAACAGAAACATGGATTGAGTGGGCACTCAGCCTCATCAATATAGATGACAAAGAGTCTATTAGCAAGATTCTAGACCCAAGTCTGTTAGTAGATGAAGATCTGTTGGAGGAGGTTTGGGCCATGTCTATAGTGGCAAAGACCTGCCTCAACCCAAAGCCCACTAAGAGGCCACTAATGAGATACATATTGAAAGCCTTAGAGAACCCATTGAAAGTGGTAAGAGAAGATAAGCTGAATGGGTCTGGGAGATCTCGAGGTTCTTCACATGGGTCATGGAATGCTGCCTTCTTTGGTAGCTGGAGACATAACTCATCAGAAGCAGTAGTGATTCCTGGCTCTTTACGAGAAGAACACTTGCAGAAGAACATGTCAAAGCAACACACAAATGGTGGATCTCAAGGAAGTGGTGGCGGCCAAGGAGAAGTGTCTCAGAGACGACCTGGATCAAGTGAAATCTTTCCAGAACCAGTTGAAGACTCTGTGCTTCAAGCACCTACCTATACAAATTCTGAGAAACAGGATAGTTAGAAACCATTCTTTTTAAAATAAGGGGAAGTTGTGGTGGCGAAAGCAATGCTTTTTGGCTCCCCCTATTAGAGGGCCTTGAGAAACCTGTGGAGATATAGAAGAAGAAGAAGAAGAAGAAGAAGCATTTACAATGGTCTTTGATATAAATATGAATATCAATACTCTCATTCCTTGAGCTGCATTATTATTATATAATGCCCATTTGACATTTATTAACACTCCCTTAAGTTTATCATCTTTTCCTGTGGCATTGCAAGGAAAGAAGAAGATGATGATGAAGAAGAAGAAAAAAGAAGCTTTCTACGCCCTTGAAAGCTTTGTGTAATAGAGGCCCAACCAGTCTTATGTATTTGTTCGGAAGACTATTATTCTTAACACTGCAAACTCTCTCATTGTTCTGGCATTATTCATTCGTTCTTCCATTTGGGTCATATATTTTGAGAGAAAAGGTTCATCCCAGCAAAGAAAGAATAGATGGTTTGGCAATGGCTGGCAGGCATATCTCTGTTTTTTTTGGTTATTTCTGCTGAGGACCTTGCCCCTAAGGATAATCTCAATGATTCAGTAAATCAAAAGATGGTCTAAGCTATCTATTATGAATGTGTTGTGTAATGGGGGAATTACCTACAGCTTTGGTGTTCAGAAATGTAATTAGCGAGACCTTGGTTAAATACTGTCCCAATTGAAATCTTTGGAAGTAATGCAAGAATCCAAGGTAGGCCATCGACTCGTGCTTTATTTAGCCCATTGTGAACGCCCCACCCCCATCTTGAAGTGTTATGGCCTCAAAACTTTTTCTCAGTCCATCTGAACAACTTCTCCCTACTTAGGTCACATGTTCTTGACCCATTCTTTGCCCACACAGGTACTCCCTTATCTATTCATGTGGCAATGACTCTGGTTGAGGCCATGTAAATTTATGCAGGCCTTATGGATTTGACTCTAGTTTCTTACTCCATGTCAAACACCTCGTCTTGGCTCTTGCATAGTCCTTATGTGCTTCCCCTTATTTGGTCTTGACTAGTGCTAGTCCTTATGAACTTCACCTTATTAAGTGTGAGGACCTACTCAAAACCCTAGGCCAAGGGTTTCTCTCATAACCACTTGCTTAACATAGTTCAGTCGTATGCTTACACAGTCAATTAAGTAGAAGCCAAAGTATGTTACAACAACACTGACCATTATCTATCAAGCCAAGGCCAATCCATTGATGGGTGTGTGCATCCCTAACTTTGGTCAAAGGCACGTAAGGGATACATTGTTTTACAATAATGATATCTTGTCCGTAGATGTTGGCACAAATATGTAGCTTTGTAAGGCTTATGTCCCTAGGTGGTCTTGTAACTAGGGGATCCCCTTGGAGTTTGTTTCATCATTGTTTATATATCCATTTCGTTGAATTGTCTAGACCATATCAAATATAAACAATATGTTAATTAGCCTATCTCTAGTCTCTTAATGATGTTGAGGATTAGGTGCTCACAACATTTGCTGTCTTTTGGCTTATTGTAAAAAAGAAAAAGAAATACATGCCACCTCTTTGATGGTTGCCAATACAAAAACACGAAAAATGCAAATACAATGGGAAGCCTGATCTTGTACTACAAGGGGAAGAGAGCGAAAAGGTTATTTGAGACTAAATGCAAATACAAAAATACTAGAGTGTTTAGTTGAAGGGGTTTGCAAAAAGAATATTGGTGGTATTATACATAATCATTGTGTTGAAATGAAATGATTGCATGAAGTAGTTGTGCAAAGATTGTCGTTCCAAATGATGGACTCCATATTAGCCTCCTACCCATTGCATAAGACATCTAAGTTTCATGAAATAAAATGTTATTCTCGAACAAGATGGATTGCAGGAGTCGTACATAAGGTAGGCCCTTCCCCTTCCCTTTACCAACCCTTGTTGAGACTCCCTCAAGATAAGGCATCAAATTGTTATGATATGAAGATTGGATGTTTGCACAAGGTGTATGACCTATTGCATAATGTGTGGCTAGAAATTTACCTAAAGAGAATAGTTTTATGCATAGATTTGCTGAAGCACAAAAAACAACACATTATTAGGAACCTAATATCGAGGTTTAGGAATAAGTTAGACATGTTCTTGTGTTTTTTCGAAAGAAAGAGTATTTGTATTTTGTGAAGATCTTGAAAGCTTGGGAGTGATTTATACCCTAAAAAAATGAAAGAATTTTATTTGCTTGCCAAATTGATTGAGTGAAAAAAAATGCAAAGCAAAATGTTAAAACTAGCAATTACTACCAATAGAGGGTGTGCCAAATTGATCAAGTGAAAAAATGTAAAGCAAATGAGCAATGACCACTAATAGATGAGAAACTTTGAACCGAGTATTTACATGTTTATGTATATCCCCAATTGCCATTAGTTTTATACCCTTGGTCAAACCTAGAAAGGGCAATTATATATCATATGCCAACCCCTATTTTATCTCTCTCTCTCTCTCTCTCTCTCTCTCTCTCTCTGTGTATACTTTTTTATTGTAATTAGCTTACCCTAGTGGTAAGTCACTTATACTACTAACACTGCATCTTGAGTTCGAAAACCCAAATTTCTCACCTCTCTATTACACCATATATATCTTTATTTCACTAGATGTCACCGTGGAATGTAGGGGTTAAACCCATGCATCTTGAGTTGGAAAACCCAATTTTCTCACCTCTCTATTACACCATATATATCTTTATTTCACTAGATGTCACCGTGGAATGTAGGGGTTGAACCCATGCATCTTGAGTTTGAAAACCCAATTTTCTCACCTCTCTATTACACCATATATATCTTTATTTCACTAGATGTCACCGTGGAATGTAGGGGTTGAACCCATGACCACCTGTTCTCCATTGGGCAACCTTTTTTTTGTCTTCTCTCTCTCTCTCTCTCTCTCTCTCTCTCTCTCTCTCTCACTCATATGTGTCATGTAGACCTTTTCTATATGATGGGATTCATTCTATGTCTCCCCCATTTTCCTTTTCCTTTTCTTCTTTCATAGATAAAGTAATTCTGGGGTCTCTAATATGTGTTATGTAGACCTTTTCTATATGATGGGATTCATCCTCTCCCCCCCCCCCCCCCCGTCTTCTCCTTCTCCTTTTCTTCTCTCATAGATAAAGTAATTCTCAGGTCCGACAATTTGGAGCTAATTTCCTAAAAGTCAACAAGGTCACTTTTTGATCGTCTTTACCGATCTCTTATAGGAAGGGGGATGGATGATGTGGATAGGATAGGACTCCATCAATGAAGAAGAAGAAAAAGAAGGAGAAGAGGAAGGGAGCACGATCAATGTTTTCGGTAGAAGTGAAGCATACAACAAGCATTTGCCGGAGTAGATTGAAAAGGCTTGCATGTGAGCACAAACAATCACGCGGGATGCGGTAGGGGGGCGGGCGGACAATTGGGGGAAGGGAGGAGGGTATTTGGGGAATTAACAAAGAAACATACACATGGGCAGTTTTTGGGTGGGGGGCATTTCAGGAAATATAAGAAAACGCAAGTCTTCATTCACTTATTATTTCATTTTTGTTTTCTATACTTTTGGAACTGTTAAGCAACAACTCCAAATTTGACAGCGACAGTTTCTTGGCTCCCTCTTATATTCGCTGCTTTCTCTTGTTCGCGTAGCTTTCTGCAGCGATGGCGATGGCGATGGCGATGGCTACAACAGGTAGATGATCAGTCCCTAAAACCTAATATTCTATCACTAGGAGTTGGATCCACATCACTCTCCCAACCTGAAGCTTTACGGTTTCGCCACAAAACAATCGCCGCCTTCTGTTTCCTTCTTGGGCTTCCTTACTTCCCTTTCGCTTTTGGAAAGCCTTTCTACATACAGAGCGAAGCGATGTCGATGATGCCCAGAGATGATGGTGATTATCATGAGGGAGTGGAGAGGGATACGATGATGAGGAAGAAGAGAGGGAGAGCAGGAGGGGTAGAGGAGGAGGTCCATATGTTCAGGCTGAGCGTGGATGTACGGAGCTTTAAAGCGGGCCTACGCCTCCCAATGAAGGCCATCAATGCATGTGTCCGTGTCTTCCTCCCCCCTCAGATCGTGAAGCTCGCCCTCTCTACCCCCAATTCCGCCAATGCTGCCAAGCTCACAGCTCCCATCCGCACCCATCCCCCTGTCATCATCCAGAAAGGTTCCGAGGTTGCCCTATCCAACGGGTCAGTACTCCAATTAAAGACATTATCCAACCCTTCCTCCATTTGTTGTTTATTTACTTTGATGCATTATAATATATATATATATATATATATATATATCTTAATTTCTGTTATAGGCCGAAATCATGACCATGGATATAGGTGAATACAATTTGCGCTTACTGAAAAAGAAGAAGAAGCTCTAGGCTTCTTCAAGATCCATGAGAATGAACTTAATGTAATTATGTATGAAGTAGCAGAAATACTATGTATGGGATGAGTGGTGAGGGGACATGTGAGAGAGAGAGAGAGAGAGAGGGAGAGAAAGAGAGAGAGAAACTGGTTTCTCTCAGTGCATGATGATGATTGTTGCATCATAAAGCTTAAATATTTAACAGTTATTGATCAGGAAGAACTTCGACTTATCGATTTTTTAGGGTCTAGAATCCGTATCTTGTTTTCTAAATTGATTTGTTTCATTTTGCAACTGGTTTTTTAATCTGGTTTTGTAAATGAGATTTTTGGACATACAATAAATTTCTTTATCTTGTTTGCAAATTGTTCACTCAATTGATTTACAATTCAGGAAATGTGGCTCAAAGTGCCTCTATGAAGTTTTTGCAGACAATAAATTTTTGTGCCCATGTTGTTAACATCTTCTTTAACTTATATTGATGGAACCCCCCTGCTTAGTGCATATTCATAAATGCCTCTTTGGGCATGCAATAAATGTTCTCGATGGCTTCTCTGTTTACAGACTGGTATGATTGATGTATGGCTGGTGCACTACTGCTTTCAGCTATGTTGCTTTGGAGCTACCTGCATCTGTGAGTGGCCTTGCAGCCTCACTTTCTCAAGATACATGTCTTCAAGCACAAGTTTTTCATCGAGACAAGTAAACCACAGCTCTCTCCTTATTGAAGTATTATAGAATAGTTCCATGGACTAATACCTATAATTGGAAAAATTTCCCTGATTCCAATCTTAGGTTTACGCATATGTTTGGTGTAAGCGATAGCTATATTTTACAGGTATGCAGCAGATAGCTTGATTGGCACTGCATCGATACCAATGTCATCTTTAATGAAGGAGACATGGCTTGATGGTTATGCACCTGTTTACTCCCCTTTACAGCTTGATGGGAAGGTACATGCTGTATGGCCTGGAATTTTCGCTACATGATGCTACAGAGGCACTCCATTTAACCCATACTTGTTATCATTTAGGTGAACATCGGGATGTTGCGAGTTGTGCTTTCAGCTGAAGAACTTGGTCCAGTGACGACTATAATTCATAAACATATTCGAGATGCTAGTGTCAATACTAAAGCAATTTCACCTACCCTTAGCTTAGAAGATCCATTTCGACTCTTAAAGAAGAATTTTAATGAGCATCTGCCATCCAAAGTTGTCGGCATACAAACGGAGCTCCAAGATAATTTTGAGTCAAAGACAAAGATGAGGACATACAAAGAGAGAGATGAAAGGGCTCATATAGTACATGACAAGTCCAAAACACTGAAATCTATGAAGGGAAACCAAGAGAATTTGCTCCAAACTCACGAAACTGTTTTAGATAAGTCATTGCCAGTTCTTGATGCAGATGAGAAGCTTCGGAGGTGTGAGTTAGAATGGGAGTTTGAAAGATGGAGACGTGTTGAAGAAGCAAAATGGAAAGCAAACCTTAGAGATAAGGAGATGAAGAGGATTGCATCACTTGAGGCGGAATGGAAGGAAAAAGAAAGAGAATGCCTCCTTGATATTGATAAGACACGTACAGAGCTTAGCAAACTCGAAGCGAAATTCAGGTGAGCATTTTCTTGTACAATGCATACTTTTTTGTTTGCAAGACTAACAGATACATGAATTCTTGTCAATCTCTTTGCAGGGCTAAAATTTTCGCTTTGGAGAAAAGGGAGAGGACACTTGTAATGGCAGAGGAAGAAGCGTTGATGCGACGAGAAGCATGGACTAGAGAATGTAACCAACGTGCAGCCGATGCAGAGGTGATTTAGTCATTAAACCTTGATTTGAGTAGTATTTCAATTCTAAAAGTATGTTACTAACCGCAAGTGACTAAGAAGAAGCAATGCACGAGTAGGAATTTTAGTGATATTGGAGAAACTAATAAGCTGTTAAACGATTGCAGGTGGCTGTTAAGAGATTGCAGTCAGAGTGTGAACATCGAGTGGAACTAGAACGTGTAAAATATACTGCATTAAAAGAGCAGCATTCAGTGTTAGAGAAGCGGTTAACAACCGTTAATGTGGCTCTAGCGAACTTGGAGAAAGAATTCTATGCCTATAAATCAGAGCATTGCAAAACTTCAGAGGCAGAGCTCACTGGACAGGTGATGCTTTTGAAACAACAATGCAATGATCTTAAGAGAAATTGTGAGAAAGCACTGCGAATGAAGACAGATTACAAGGTCCAGGTATGTCTTGAAATTGCGATTCCCCTATTACCATTGTTTTTGACTATATCTATCTACGTGTATATATGCATATATAGTAGACAAAGTGTACGGTGTTTAGTGTAAAACAGCAAAATATGCCTAATGTCTTGTACTATTGTGTGGTGTTCAGCTAATATTTTGAAATCGTAGGGATATTCTGGTAACTATTCACAAAATGTTAGGAGATATGTAAGTTTTTTTTCCTGTGTATATATATAGTAAGTGATTATGTTATTTCTTCAGATTCAGAAAATGGCAAAAGAGCTTGCAAAGCTCCATTGGCAGCGCACTCAAGATGAGGCTGATCGTCAAGCTAATGACCGAGGGCATGCTGCATTGCAATCGCTTATCGAAGCTCAAACAAGAAAAAACGAAGAAGAGAAGAAGGAATTACGTGAACTAAAACAACAACTGCAGCACCTCCAGATACATGATCAAGAAGCCCCTAAGTGTGGTGTAATAGCAACACCTGCAGTAAATACTGCAGTCAAGCAAGAGGAATGCATAGATCATAATCATTGCTTACCCTTACACTCTCATCCCATCAGCTCTCATATTAGTTCTGAGGCTGTGCGAGATGAAAAGGATCCTAATGGAGGAAGAAAAGACTTAAATAAGTCTATTCAAGTTGATAGATTTAGGAGTGATATTGGAAAACAAGGTTTTCATGTAAATGGAGAAGGAAAAGAAGGGTTTGATGATTGGTTATCAGCGGAGCTCTCTATGGAGGATATTCTAGATCAAAAGTCGATCATATCAGGGCTTGATGATGGATTAAAGGAAGACATAGATACTTATCAGATCAGAGCAAGCACTCTTAGTGATGAAATTATGCATACACATCATTCAGACCTTGACAATGTTGAAGAAATGAACGGTTTCAATGCTTCTTTTTATGGGTTGCAGCTCTCTGAATTTCAAAATGCAGAGATCAGAAGACTTAAGAAGCAAAGAATTGACTTGCTCCAAACTGGAGTTTACACAGAAGAGGATCGAATTATAAAAGGACTTGATCAAGAAATTCATCGGCTTGAGATTGTGGACACAAAGAAGCTTGGCTTTTAAATGACAGATTGAGGCTACAACAAATAGAAAAAGAAGCTGCGACAACCAAAGAGAGAAAATGCCCTGCTGGACTTGTAATGTCAAGAATTTGTTCAATGATGATCTGTTGCCTTCGGACACGGTTCCATCTAAGAATGGCCAAAAAGGTCATCTACAATACATACCTGCAATCACATCATTAAATTAATGGTGCTCTAATCACCATATCTGTCATAAACAACTGCAGGCAAAGAAATTCATTAAGGTAATGAACACAATTTGCTATTCTTGTTTTGCCAGTCCACTATATTAAATTCATCTCCTTCATGTGCTCAAGAAACCAAATAAGTCGATTGACATTGATTACCTATAAGCCCATCTCCAAGTTATTGCATCTTAGCATAACGTTGACATGACTTCTCTAGATATCCAAAAGTTCCTTGTATAATTGGTGCATGGATTAATAATGCCTTATAGTAAGAGTGAACTTGTGAGAACTATTGAAAAAAGTCTTGTAATTGGGCATTAGTTAACCCATACATATGATGAATGATAATGTTTTATAACTACCCCATGCATTTTTCCCTTGCTTCTCATTTGTTGTGAAAAGTTCACTACAATTTGTATCGTGAGAGAATCAAAGTGAGATTGAAGCAGAAGAGAAGACTTAGTGTAATGGGGACTTCCCAAGAAAGGATTTATACATGTTGATTGAATGATTAAAAACCTTCAAACAAATAAGGAAGCTTTTATACGAAGACCCCACATCTCGTAAAATTATCATACAAAGTGATGTTGGTAAAGGAACTCATTGTGCATCACAAATATTCTATCTCACAAACTCTATGTTTGTCTATGTTGTGCAATTTGCAATACAATATCGATTATTCCTTGCAATCAAGTCCATAAATCCAACTTAAGAACCTCAACAACCAACAAAACTCAAGTAGTTTGCTCCAACTTATCCATGATTGAATGTTGTGGTATAAATTGTGATGCCCATAGTTAAAATTGGAAGAAGAGAGATCCATAATCCAATACATTGACTGGTGTGGTTAGGGCCATAAATCCCACCAACCACATAACCTCATCAGAATGAGTGATTTCTACAACCAAAAAGTGGTCATAACTATCATTATACAAAACATGAGGATAATACTTATTCTGTACACTTAATATGACACATGAATAATGATTACTAAGATGCCCTACATAGTATTAGGAATTGTGAGTCCAACATGCTTCTCACTTGGTGGAGTTCTTCCTCTTACATCAATATCATCATTTGGGGAGTACCTTATGGCCAACAATGCGAGAAGACACGAGTAAACCATTCCTCATCCACTAACAAACTTTTCATTAATCTAACTTAGACCTCTAATAATGAACTTAACTAAGAATTAAATGAAGTTACCCAATATAGTTAACTACACACTTAGAAATTAAATGCAATGAAATTATAAAGGATCAAACATCACACTTCGATTAATTATAACCCATTCTAATACTTAAACCCTAAGCCAAGCTCATTAGGGTTACATTAGAGATTATTGAGAGAGAGAAAGACGAGATGTAGTCTATGTGATAAGAAAGCGAAGAAGTATCAAAAAGCACAGAAGTGACTTTTATAGTCTTACACAATAGTTTAGGCTTTTTCACACTAGGATAGCCACAAGGTTATTGTATTCTAGGTTTTTATATATTTTTCTCTTTTGTTTACATGTACTTTGTCTCTTGTGCACCAAGGGGAATGTCAAGGTTATTGGAAGTGTCTAACAAGTACTTCACAATAAGATTCACACAAATAGATTGTAGATCCTGCTAACTCATCACAATTATCCTGAACTGCGCACAATATTGTAGTCTACATTTAATAAAGTTTCTAGTAATATAAACTTCTTATGAGGAAAACATATGTCATTTTGGTCGTAATTGACCATGAGGTAGTTCTACCACAGTTTCTGTAATGTACGCATAATGTAGGTGAGGGTAGGTCACTAATATTTACATAAGTGAATGGTATGTTCACTAATGTTAGAAATGGACTACTGTGATTGGATAAAAGGAATGATAGGTGCATGCACTATCATGATCTTGACAACCAATGAATAGAGAGTCTTTTTAGAAAGATACATCTATTCAAGGGGCCTAGGAAGAGGTATAAATATGAGGCTTAACTACCCTCATAAGTACATTACGTCGGAAGGTTGCTGTCTTAGACACTCGTGGTGCGGGCTAGTCTTTTGTCACGATGATCGTGTTAATCTCTTCCAAAGTATTAGTCATCCTAATATTGGGCGATATGGGATGTCGATGGTAGGTTGGCTATGTCTTGACCATAGCTCGGGGGTAGTAGGGTGGAACAAGTTCTTCTATCCAATCTATTTACCTTGTTTTTACTTTATTTTGGTCAATTGATTAGTAATAGACTCTTAACACTAGTAGTCGATTCTTAACAATTTCATCTAACCTTATGGTACATTAGTGTGGGTTAATTCACGTTAGGAAGAGGGTGAAAATTGAAGCCATTACAAGATTTGATCTCCAATTTCTAAATCTACATTGTGTGCATTTTCAAGCAAATTGCAATTACATCATGTTGAGCGGGCAAGCTCAATCGGATCCGGATCGACTGAATAAGCCAGAGTCGGATGGGTAGACGGAACGGAGAACCGGATAGATGTCTGGATATATCGGTATTCGGAACCTAGAGCCGGATTGGAGAACCGGATTGAACTCCGGAATAGTGAGAACCGGTAGGCCATTGGAGCCTATGGTCCGAGCCTAGTGCATAGGCATATTCCTTGGAGTTAGTGTTAGCCGCTCGTATGAGCATTGAAGTACTTGTCTGTCCTTTTAAGGACTTGTATAAAAAGTGTTGTGCAAGACATTTGTATAAACCTTGTGTTATTATTTTTGAATTGAGTTTATGCTATTCTGCTCTCTCTGTCTCTCTCGTGTATTGTGTATTCTGAAGCTTCCATTAAACCTTCATTCTGTTTTATTGTTGTTACCCAACTGAGTCGATTTGTTTACAAGCTTCCGCACAATATCTTTTACATGGTATCAAAGCGTGAGGGTTGAGAATCCTCTACTGCCGACGAGTGACACTCATAGACAAACCCTAACACCCGATAAAGAACAAGAAGGAAGATATGGATAGAAGCATGGTGAGCTTGCTTCCAACAGAAAAGCTCGACCAGAGCAATTATGCGTCTTGGTAATATAAAATGCACCAGTACCTGTTGGGGCACAGATACTGAGCTACGTGGAAAGAGCAAATGTGGCAACGTTGGATTCAGCACACAAAGACTTCTGGGTTTGGAAGCACGGAGCGAGCAGAGTGTTGTACTGCCTTGCGTCCTGTGTGCACGATCAGATGCTCGGCTACATCAGAGATGCAAAGTCACCGAAGGAGGCCTGGGAAAATCTCCAGAAGATTTTCAATGCAAGTACTACAACTCGGAAGTTGCAACTCGGTCAAGAGCTCAACAGTATCCGGCAATGGGACATGTCAGTCACCGACTACACCACCAAGATCAAGGAGATCTGCTACACACTCGGGTCCATCAACGTGATGGAGGACGAGGACGAGATGGTCCATATCTGCCTCGGTGGTCTAGCACACTGGTAAAGGCCAGTCCGGATGGCAATTTGCACCTGGGAGAAACCGTCGTCCTTCTTCGACTTG
The DNA here is from genome assembly GCF_043228905.1 of Azolla caroliniana. NCBI lineage: Eukaryota > Viridiplantae > Streptophyta > Polypodiopsida > Salviniales > Salviniaceae > Azolla > Azolla caroliniana. The sequence continues at coordinate 8,510,359 of NW_028230439.1, read as the reverse complement.
CAATCGATGCTGATGGTCGAAGAAAACCACACGAGTGGGTTGAGGATTACTCAATCAGACAGCCGGATGCTGTACACGGAAGCGGATTGGCCCCATGGACATGGTGGACGAGGTGGGTCGACACACAATAGTGGCGGCCAACAAGAGCAGAATCGGAGGCACAGAGATAGTGCCGACAACAGTTTCGGTGTCGGCCTTTCGACGCCGGATCGTTGCGTGATTGAGGTGGAAATCGCTAAGGTTATGGACTAGGAAGAGGAGAGTTTTAAGGCTAATGAGAATATTTGTTAATTGTAAGAAAGAGAGATGGAAACTTGTGAATCCCACAAGTATAGTTTTTTTTAGTTTTATTGGAATAGATGGGAAGAGAGATCGAAGACACGTGAATTTCCACAAGTATTATATTAATCAATGTTTAGACTATAATATTCACCCAAAATTTTCAACAACAACCCTTTACAATTTGCTCCCCCATCCTTATATAGTGATGGGAGAGTCTAAGTTTACCACATGCAAGCATCATGCCTTTTTCTAACTCTAGTGTATATGCTCACTACATGTCCATGATTAACTTTTCCCATCATGCTTTTCCTTTAACCCAAGTGTTAATGCACACTACATGTGCATGATTAGCTTTTCTATCATACTTTTTCATTTAACTCGAGTGTGTATGCATGGATAACTTTTTCTATCATGCTTATCTAGAATATTTACATGGGATAAAGTTTGGTTTAACTTTAATACTCATAATGTGCTAGTACAATGGTAAGGATTGAAATTGTTAACATGGAGGTACAAGGTTCAAATCTTGCCCTATGCATGTAACATAATTATTTTAGTATTCTCTCCTATCTCTTCCCCTATGTCGATTATTAAATCTAGCTCACTTTCCTCGCTTTCTGCACCTTTGTGATCGTTATCTGATTGCTCCTTAGCTAATTAGCTACTGTACTAAACTATGGTAGTAGCTATTTAGCTACTCAACTAAAGTATGGTAGTAGCTAATTACCTATTGTACTAAACTATGGTAATCGCTAATTAGCTACCACTTAGCTAATTAGCTACTCAGCTAAAGTATGGTAGTAGCTAATTAGCTACCACTTAGCTAATTAGCTAATTAGCGACGTAGCTAAGGTATGGTACTAGCTAATTAGCCACTATAACTAAAGTATGGTAGTAGCTAATTAGCTACCACTCAACTAATCAACTACTATACTAAACTATGATAGTAGCTAATTAGCTACCATTGAGCTAATTAGCTACTGTACTAAACTATGGTAGTAGCTAATTAGCTACCACTTAGCTAATTAGCTACTCAACTAAAGTATGGTAGTAGCTAATTAGCTAAGTGGTAGCTAATTAGCTATTGTACTAAACTATGGTAGTCGCTAATTAGCTACCACTTAGCTAATTAGCTACTGTACTACACTAACACGTTCGCGTTCACAAGTGGAAGGATCACGCATAAATGGAAGGATAAAGAATATTTTGGTTGATTTTAGTACTTTTTCAATGATTTTACAAAACACATTGATACCAGTATCATACAAGTTCAAATATACTATGAAAAAGGTTAAAAATCCACTATTTTCGTGATTTAGAAAAAGAAGAAGAAGAGGAATTTCAAAAAGTTACATTCTCAATTTATATCACAAACTCTACAACCAATGTTATTTTATAAGAAACGATTTTTTAGAAATCATAAGAATTCAAAACACATGCTTTTATATAACTCGATTTGTTACAAGCGGAATGTAGTTACACTTAATAGCCAAAAATACATTCATGATATCACTCCTTTATGGAGAATCACTACTATAACTAATATACAATGACGATTCCTCCTCGTCATCCTTGGATGTACTAATCAGTGCATTATCTTCGTCATAAACCAAATGGTTGAACTCTAGATTATATGTAGTAGATTTCGTTTGCCCTCGACTCGAGCTAGCTTGTAGACCTAGTAATTTTTCTTTTATTATATATATTGTTGACTTCCTTAATCGTCCGGCTTTTGTAAGCGTGACGTCGTACACAATGATATCCACATCAGAGATATCAAGGGTTGAGGTGTTACGAATGTTTCGCTTCCTCTTCCTACCTCCCCTTGTCGTTGGGCATTCAATTATCTCCAATGTATACTTACCTGTAAAAGCATTTGCACAATGAACGTTTATAGACTTGATCATGTTTTCTATTTCATGCATTAGCACTTCTAGAATTTTACCAACCCAAAATTGGTGGCCATGTGAGTTCTCATCAGCCGGTGTTGCAATCAACATCCCCGCCGCGAGCTTTTGCAAATTGCCTTGCAATCTAGCTTCCGCTGCTTTGGTCATCCTTGGTCCCACATAAATGTCTCTTTGTTGTGGATGGACCAAACTGTCATTAATCGCATTTGCTGGTTACTCCGGAGTTTTACTTACACGATCATGTTGTAGCGACCATGTGAATGGCGTTTCCAAATTCCAATTATCACCAAATACACAATTGTTTATAATTCCTTTCTGATCACTAAAAAATACATCCCACCATGACGTGTCTTGTTGTGCGACATATTTCTTGGTGGCCTCAATATGCTTTCTTTTTTCTTCTAAAGCTTGGAGCCATAACTGTTTTAGTTCCGATACCAAGTCGCTATACAACTGTCCTTTCTTCTCAATTGGCATTTGTTTAGCTTCATGGACAATTGTACTCGGCATACAAAGTAATAACTGGCAACCACCTTCAGGTTCCCATGTTGTAGAAGATGAATATTGTTTAACATACAAAAGAGTAGAACCACTTATTTCATTTTTCTTTATCATAAAAATGTGATTGAAGCTTATATTGTTTACTTGGGGAGCACTTTAACATTCCCAACACCCCCATCTGATATATATCTCTTAAAGTTATATACCTCCTTCAAGTGTAACACTTTTGGGCGTGGTGTATATGCATCACAAATGACATCAAATAGTTTTGGTAATGTGAAAGCATCATGCTAAGACAACTGTCTGGAGAATGTGCTAAACATCTAATCTATATGATCATGTGTGTGGCCAACCGAAAGAAAATTGACTTTCACTTTTCTATACAATCCTTGGTTGACCAACATACTTAGATAGCCAAACACAATTGAATTTTGGTTCTCTCTAGCAGTATTGTCCAATTGAATGTATAGAACAGGGGGGAACGGTTGGCCCCAATACATCAAAACTCGGTGAATCACTGTAATTGTTAGGTTAGGGTCATTGTGAACATTGGGGTATGTAATGAAGATGTGAGGTCCAATTGACCTATTATAAGCCAAGCATCCCACCAAGTGCATTTGAACAAGGCACTCATCATTGACGTCTTTGGGAGCCTCCGCATATGCGGAAAGCACGTCTTCTTCTGGTCCATGCCATCTATCATTAAGCACATGTATTATTAGGGCCTCTTCAAACACTTCTCTCTATGATGCATCGCCTTCTTTCGTTCTAACGATTGTGCCTCACGATGCTCCTGTAGTAACTTCTTACTCATATCCTTGTCCATTGATGTCTTTGCACCTTTAGCCAAACTTTTAAGATTTGCACAAATGGAGCAATACCCCATGCGTACTTTACGTGGAATGATAACATTTGAAAAGCGAGCTCTCCATAATCTTGTGAATTGGCTATACGTGTTAGATTTATTATGTGAGCCCACCATATCAGATCGATAGACATCATAAACTTCCCGACGTGTGTAATTATCAGAGAGGTGCATCCTACCTGTAGTGGGCATTACTTCACAATTTAATTGAAAGTAACTTTTCATCCAACCAATAGCATGTCTTCCAATTGCACCTTTCATACTTGGAACCTCTTTACAATTGAGCATCTGATCCTCGCTAAGTAGACGTTGTTGTACTCTATGTAGCCGCATGTTACTACCACATAACCATTAGGATTTCGGTCCCTCCGGACGGGATACAAGTACCTGACAATGGAAGACCCGGTGAGACCCGGATAAGGAGTACCCGACAACGGAAGACCCGGTGAAAACCAGATGAGGAGTAGCCGGCAACGGAATATCCAGTGAGAACCGGATGATGCAGGCCCGGTGAGAACCTCTCTTCGGATGAAGGGACATATATGTAAATATGTTCTAGAGAGCCCACTGGGGCTATATTTGTAAATAGCCCGAAAGTCATATTAGTATAAATATGACCTAGGGCAAACATTATATATACTTGGGTGTTCTCATATTGTCGTAATGGCTGTACAAAGCATAATAGAGAGAGAGAGAGAGAGGGAGCGATACAGAGAGTGTGTCTCTGCTGTAACCGCCGCCAGGTGAAGGTTGAGAGCAAGAGGTCGTTGCCTCTGTGCTCCATGTTGTATTCCTTGACATAGTGATAGTTTGGAGTTTGTGGGCTCCCGTGGTTTTTCCCTCTCAGGGTTTTCCAGGTTAACATACTGTGTACCCTCTCTCTCATATTGTCTGTGTATATGTGCATTTACTTTCATTGCAAATTTCTTCTGTGGTTGTGATTCTAACGAAGTGATTGAAGTCTTAGTTGTGGCCGAGCATTATTCCGCATATTCTTCACAATTTTGAATGCAATTCTACATATCTGTTGCGCATGGAAGATATAATACTCAAATGATACTTTGATTCCCATACATTTGTCAGACACTAGTTGCATATGTGACCCGAGGTAAGTGTCTTGCTCATCACCAGTCATCGAAAAATAGTATCGCCTTAATTCGCGCAACTTTGATTTTCCAATCATAGACATACAACCACGGACACACCATATTTTTTTGACATCAAATCCAATCTGCTTATCTGATGTCACCAAGTTAAATCTAACCAGATGAATTCTTCGTGGGATTCTTCTAATATGCATAGGGCTTTCGGATTTCTCTTCCTGCATAGAAGTTGGTGTAACCTTGTTACTATCCAATTCTTTGTTGTGACTATCGCCCATGATATTCGATGTTTCATTGGCACTACCTTCAGTCTCCATATCTTTATTAATATCATATTCTTCAATAGAGAACTCTTCACATGTGTCATTATTCACATGCGTTGTAGGTGAAGATGAGCTTAGACATTCAATAGAAAATGGTGAGTCTATCGACAGACAATATTCTTCGATAGAAAATGGTATGTCTGTCGATAGGCAATACTCTTCGGTAAAAAACGAAGAGTCTGATGATAGACAATATTCATCAATCGAGAACGGTGAGTCTTCACTCATGGCTTAAGGTCCACACAGAGCTCTTTAAGTTATGTGCTTGGGCTAATACGAAAATTGATAATCTCCTCTCTAAACAGAAGCTCCCTCAATATAATGTCTATATAATTTAATATTCTATTAATACAATAAATAAATATATTATTTTTAATATAATAATTGTATTCAACATATTAATAATTACTTAAACTAGTCAGTATAAAGTTAAATCAATTATTTTTTATACCTTATTAATCCGATAATATATAATTCAAATTAAAATTACTTTAGCCATCAAGTATAATATAATTACAATCATTACCAAGCCATATATATGTTGGTTTAAAGTTAAAATCATTGGTTAATTATAAGCATATTCAATCATTGGTTCATTTATGGCCACATCTTTAATACAAAGCAATTAAGAGTCATAAAAATGTTGCTTGGAGTATTTAATCATTGGTTCATTCATGAACCTCTATCATTGTTTCCTTTATGACCTTCAAAGTCTCATTATGTTAGTTTGACTATAAAATAATCATTAATATGTTAGTTTGAGTATTTAATCATTGATGCATTCATAACCATCATTTAATTCAAATCCATTAGAGAGTGATGGGTACACTCGAGATTATGTACTAAATAAAGTAACGCTTTGTAAGGTCTTACTAACTAACCTTAAGTTTGCCAACCCTGGTTAAAGTGATTATGGTTACTTTAACCACTGTGATCAATCCCTATAAATAGGAAAACCTCCTCATATCTTAGTCACACGAAGCACACGCGTAGAACAAAGCACAAGAGCACATAGAGCAAACAAAGCACACAGAATACGAAGCACCAAAGTGAGATCTCCCCCTAAACATCGACAAGATCAACCATGTCTTTAAAGAAAATCGAGCACCAAGACTCCAGGTAAGCCTTTGACACTTCAGACATTTTTGTAAATATGTTTTAGCACTCAGGAACTCGATACACCATATCGAGTTCCTGTATAAAACACATACTTTACACAGGAACTTGATACGCCGTATTGAGTTCCTGTGCAAAACACAAACTTTAAACAGGAATATTGTGTCTTTGGGGGTACAATTTAGTTTATGTGTGAAAAGATACCAAACTTTATGTCCAATTTAGACTTTTTTAGTGACATTTGCTATATTTTGTAACAACTAGTGGCCTTACTTAAAAAGGTTTTATGACTTATAATAGCTTAAAATAATAGAAAATAACCTGCGAATTACCTTTATGATACCAAATTTAAGTCTGTCTTATGCAAATTCTCTACAATATGGGTATTGAATCAATATAAGCCATACCTACCCTTCAATATGATGCATATCCTTGTATAATTTTTGAAGTTGAATAGCCCTTACTAGAATTAATTTCCGAATAAAGGAATATCATGTTCACTCAATATAAGATTGATATTTATAGTTTGCCACAAATCGCCTTCTAGTTTTTGTCTTCATCTACTTATGTATATTTTAATATACAATCGTAATCTATATTTTAATATGCAACCACTTAACTTATATTTTCGCATGTCCTTTTTTAAATAGGTCGTTTGGGAACTTGTCGGACCAACCTGTGAAGAAGATAAAGCTCCAGATTCAGGGCTCTCCAATTGAGACCCAGAAACTAATAGTTCCTCAGAACATGAAGAGAGGAAAAAAGCTTCTCTTCAACGAGGAGACAAAATCTCAACCATCCGATGATGTCAGCCAAAAGAAAATGTTAGCAGCTATTGGTGGTGAGGACCTTCATGACCGTGATCTAACAGACAAGAAATGGTGTATGCAATACGTCGACTCCAAGAAAAAAGTCGTGCTGTATACACCAAAAAAGAAGGGCGACGGGAAGCTTGAAAATGAAACCACATTTATGTATGGCTGTATTCTACGATTTGACTACGAAGATTCAGATTTGGCCAACATTCTTGTAAATTTGATAGAGTGCTCTAAGGGGGTATGTAAAGTGTACCTTTTTGAAGATCTACTAGTAAAGGAATCTTGTGGGCCAGAATCCTTTAAAAAAGATCTAGAAAGCTCACAAAACCTTATTGTCACCTTGAGTCTTTCTATACAAGGCCATGTAACTCTAAGGGAGCCCTTGCCCTCCCCAGTGAAGGCCTCGAAAAGGGCATCCAAAGTGCAATCAAGACAACCAAAAAAGAAGACCACTAAAATGTCGGACTCCAACTCATCAAGCTCAAACGAAGATGAGGACACTAGGGGGACGCCAGGAGATGAGCTGGCATTAGGTGTGTTGTCATCCGAGTAGAATAAGATACAGAGAGAGTTAATGCAACGTAAACTGGTCAGAAAAGGGCAAGTGTTTAATTTGCCTATAACACACATCCATCGGCTCCCTGTAGATGAAAAAACAGGACGAAGACCACTTGAGATCAGAGAGCCACACCGAATGCATGTTCAAAATCTCAAGAAAAAAATGAAAATTAATCCACATGCTACCGTTGTGCCTTTTATTGTTATGGTGGATCCCAAAGAATGTGCAACCATAGAAGAATTCAACATAAGAAAGCATGATCAATACAACTACTTTGTAATGGGTGGATCGCATTCGGCGGAGGCACGTTGACAACTTGTGAGAGAACATCCAACGACTTTCTTCTTCGAGTATGCTGAGTGCAAAATTGACGTCGACCTCACAACTTAAGAGGCAAGGCTGTTGGCATGGGACCACAATAACGATAATGACTATAGGAAGAAAATGTCATCGATTGAGAGTATAAGGTTCTTCCACCACGGGTACTTGGACGTCAAACAAAAGTTCGGTGTGAAGCTACATCCAGGCCTACGACGTCAATGCTTGCATGAAGTCGGCATTGTGGTGGATGATAATGTTAAGTCTGATAGTCTTCGGAAATATGATGTTAGGAAACAGGTCCCTCCGGATGGGAAGTGAGAAGAACAGTGTCGATGAGCAAACTCGGCCGAGGCCGAAACCGGATGTGGTGTACCTGGCTACGGAAGACCCGGTGAGAACTAGATGACGAGTACTCGGCAAGAGCCGGATGGTGAAGGCCCGGTGAGAAGTGCTCACCGGATGAAGGGACATATTCGTAAATATGTTTTCTGAGAGTCCATTGGGGCTATATTTGTAAATAGCCGAAAAGTCATATTAGTATAAATATGACTTAGGGCAAACTTAGTGATATAGTAGTTGTCATTCTTGTTTGTGCAAGATTTGAGTGCGTAACCGTGTACAGAGAGAGAGAGAGAGAGAGAGAGAGAGAGAGAGAGGAAGAGGTCGTTGCCTCTGTTGTAACCGCCGCCTGTGGCGAAGATAGCAAGCTCGAGGTCGTTGCCTCGGTGCTTTACTATTGTACATTGTTGTTATAGTGATAGTTTGCAGTCTGTGGGCTGCCGTGGTTTTTCCCTAGTTTGGGTTTCCACGTTAACATCCAGTGTACTCTTCTCTTTACTGTGTCGTGCGTTCATTACCCGTTTTCGGTGTTTGATCCTAGCCTCGGTTGTGGCTGAGCGTTGTGCTTAGGGAGCGTGTATTTCTGTCATAGGAGTCCTAGTTTCAACTTGCCTTTAGAGATGGAGAAGTATGGGACCTACAAGATCAAATCTTCTCATTGTGGGAGAATAAGGAGGTCAAGGGTCAATGACAAAAGAAATGTAAGGTAGACCCTCAACTAGAATTAAAGTCACAAGCGGCCAAGAAAATTGATTTGACAATTGAAGACGCGGTTGACGACATAAAGCTGTCTCTGTGGAGAGCGATGCAAGGTATTAAGGATGAGCAACTTCTTGTGTCTGTTTTGTCAAGGGTTGTGGCGAAAGATTTAAGCCTTGAGGAAATGGTCACTGAGTGCAATAAGTAAGTCTTTCAAATAGTGATATTGAATTCAATATGGTGCAATTGAAAGTTCTAATCTCGTTTTCTAATTTCACAGTCATAAGGTGTACGTGAAGATCCAAGAAGTTATGATGAAACAACTTGGATGTATAACTTGGGAACAAGTGACCGAGGATTATCCCCTAATGTCTTCATATAAGGCGTTATCCGAGTATTTTATTGCATTCAAGGATTGGGTTAGTATTGGTGTTTTATCATTAAGCTTTCCTCATATGTAGAGGTTGTGTAATAATACTTGATGTCTTATTGCTTCTATTAGTAACCGTGTCATGGTAAGAAACAAGGAGAAGTTAAGGATATACACGATTTCCCGACATCCTTCCTTTCACATCTCGAGAGAGCCAGAAAAGAAAAGGATCGTCGCTTAGTCAAGGCGTACGAAATTGAGGAAGATGGCTCCTTCAAAAAATTTAGCCACAAAAGGATATTACGAGAGATCTTTACTACAACATGGTTTGTGGTGATGTCGTTGACATGATCCAAAAAGTGCCAAAGAAGGAATATACGCTCATGATTGCTGATATTCCATATGGATTTCGAATGGCAGGGTCATCATACGACAATGAACCATTTAGGTTTAAACAGTTAGAGAAGATGGTCAAGGATTTTGTTGAGCTAACGACTGCATCCTTGTGGAGAATAATTGTCTTTCATAGTATGGACCAAGGGTACTCGGTAGCTCAAGCTTTGAGATCTCATTGCCATGGCATCGAGAACCTTGCATGGTAAGGATTATTTATATGTCTCATTCACTATATTGCCTTTCTTAAGATTGTTCAATCTATTCTTAACTCGATGTAATATTTGTTATAGGATAAAAACCAATGTAAATAGAGGGCCAACCTTTCGGTTCGTAAATGCCATTGAATACATTACGGTTGGCTACTTCGATGAAATTAAGAAACAAAGAATCAAGGAGCATTCTAATGAAGTGGGCGGTTCAAATCTACTGGTATATCCAGTAGTGACACGAAAATTGCGACATGTCACCATGACAGAATGGGGACTTGTCAACCCATACCAAAAACCTCAACAACTTATGATGCGCTTGATCGAGATGTTTTCTGTAGAAGGAGATTGGCTATTAGACCTCTTTTCTGGCACAGGTATTCCTCGAACTAGGTTAACAATCTTGAGATGACCAATACTGAATCTTTTTTGTTTGAAAACTAATTCTTCTTGTTACTTTCTTCACAAGGACAACGTCTGCATGTGCATTGAAGATCTTTAGGAACACAATTGCATTGGAGAAGGACGAGGAGCAGGTTATGTTTAAAAACATGAAGATTAAGGCTTTGTGGGAGTGCCCAGACCAGGACGAGGAGGTCGGTGCAAAGAACCTCGCTGATACCGAAAGGTTTCAACTTGCTTCGCGAGAACCTATTCGTCCGTTAGCCGAGGAATCGGGGGAGCTAATAGAGCTTGATTATGAGCTTATAAAAGATATTTTGTCGGCTCGGCTAACAGGGGAAGACAATGCACGTATAGCCGAAGAGACTTCTATACAGGATGAAGAAGAAAATGACATTGACGATTTGCTTGCTATGTAATAGACTCTTTTGTTCACAAAATGTATTGTTTGGAATTCAAATTATTAATACAGATTTTGGGTTTTACTTGGTGGATTCTATTCTTTATAATTTTCTATATGTTTCAATTTTATTTCTATATACTTGGTTAGTAGACTTATGACATTGGTTTCATTGCTGACTACCAATATGGAGAAACATGAATTAGTTTAAATTAAGGCTGATTTTGGTCAAACTTTACCTTAACATAATATGGTCGTAGAATTGTTGCCATGACTGTCCATGTTGTTATTATGGATCTTTGTCTTCTATTGTTAAAACTATTATGTTTCTCTTCCATTGTTGCTTTGATTGTGACTAGCGTTATCGTTCGGCGTTTGATCCAGTGTGAATCACGTAAGGAATACATTAGATCAATTTTAAATACAAGTATGAAAGCCTTAATAGGTTTGTTATTTCCACCACATTATCTTAAAGTTCATTGTCTTACATTGTCCACAATTATATACATATGGTTTGATTCTATACGAATAAACTGAGGAATAGATTAGATCAACTTTAAATATAAGTATTAAATACCTTAATAAGTTAGTTATTCCAATCACATTATCCTAAAGTTCACTATCCTACATTGTCCACAATTATATACATGTGAGTATGGGTCAAAGTATAAATTATAACTCATTTTATTAGTATGGTTACAAGTACACCTCATATTTTTGTAAAACTTACCAAATTAATATAAGTCTTTAACTTAGTGTTTCCCATGTTGCACATTAGTGAGATATTGAGCCATTGTTGAACTTTATTATGCCTACATTAACTTATCAACACATCCAAACTTATTTGAATTTCTAATGATCTCCACTCGTAGACCTATCATGTATTTTTATATTTGCAAATTCTAATCAAATTGTGGAACATGTGATACTAGTGCATCCAATTTTTGTAGAGGGGGTATATTTGGAGATTTTCAAGAAGATTCTACAAGTAGAGTGCGCGATCCTTCCACTTGTGAACGCGAACGTGTTCACTATGGTAGTAGCTAGTTAGCTACCACTTAACTAATTAGCTACTGTACTAAACTATGGTAGTAGCTAATTAGCTACCACTTACCTAATTAACTATTGTACTAAACTATGGTAGTAGCTAATTAGCTACTGTACTAAACTATAGTAGTAGCTAATTAGCTACCACTTAGCCATAGAGCTAATCAGTATGTCCATTTTATTACGCAGGTCGATTGATTTATTAGGTTTAAGCGAATGCATCCAAATATCAAACTTCAACTACGAACATTCGAGTCTCGTAAGCCACACTTTGTGAGACGCTTGAAGGATCGTTACACATGTTGTTGCATTTACCATGTACAAATGGGTTTTCTCAAGGACTCTGTTAATCTACTACGTCACCATAGCGCCTCCCTAACAAATGCAGTTTGAACTTGTGAGTGCCCAATTTTTCGATAGATCCTGCATGAGCACTGTAAATCATCTGAGCATGTTATCTCTTCCATGAGTTGTCTTTTAGATTCAGTATTGTGAGAAATTGAGGCCATCTTCCACAGTCATAAATGTGTTATGGGTTTATGTTAAGATTGTGGCCCTAGTAGATTTAGGTGGTGTCCAAATGAATTGAGTAGTGAAATATTAATCTCTGTCAAGTTATTTGAGTCAGTTGACACCAATTTCGAAGGAAAGGTGTGTAAAAGAAAGGATTTAGTTAGGAAGTCGCTTAAACCAAGGGATTTGGCGTCTCTATTTGTAGTATCTCTAGGAAAGTTCATTAAACACAACTTCATTTATTCATGGCAAGCCCATCAGTTTAAGACTTGCATATCTGATTTTCCAAATGATGTAGTAGTCTTAGTAGTAGATTTCCTAGAGAATTATACATTCAAGAAGCAGAATGAAATTCAATCTATGCATTGGTGTTCAATGCAGGTAACCATTTTTGTGCACATAACATATTTTCAAGTTTTAGGTGATGTTAAAAAAGTAATTGATTTTTTTATTTATGATGATAGAAGCATGATACCTTGTTCGTCCAACATTGTTTTAACTTACATTGGCAATGGTTATTAGCTAAACGTTTGGAGATTACTCAACATTGGGTCTGGTTTGATGGAGTTGTGTCACGATTCAAGGCTAGACGTCCATTTTATTTTGTGGGGAGGTATCATGCTATAACAAGTTTGGAGATGAGATGGAATTTTTTTGGGTCTGGCCATGGTAAAGGTGAACATGATGGTGTAGGTGCTGTTATAAAGCGGGCACTTACCCATGAACAACTAAAGGCAGATGGTGTGTAGATGAATTGTGCAACACATGTAGTTGAGTTTTTAAGAGCTAATATGTCAACGAGTGCAATTGGTGTTTATTCCTCGCAAGTCTGAGATATCAAACGTGAAGTTTGGTAAGTGAAGATAGATGAAGTAAATAGGGAGAAAACCTGGGAGTGCCAAGGAATTCCCGAATTGCGATCTCTCCATGATGTTCGCGGTTATTCTAGGTTGGATGGTCATTGTATTGCGGTTAGAGAATTAACTTGTTTTTGCTTCCATTGTGCGCAAAGAAATTGGAGGTATTGTTTAAACAAAGCATATATTCAGAATTGGGAGTATCATACATTGAACATTAAGGAAGCAGTTGATGGAGAAATAGAAACGAATGTTGACTTCACATATCAAGGACGTGGAGATACTCTGAGCTATTCGCGGTTATTCTAGGTTGGATGGTCATTGTATTATGGTTAGAGAATTAACTTGTTTTTGTTTCCATTGTGTGCAGGGAAATTGGAGGTATTGTTTAAACAAAGCATATATTCAAAATTGGGAGTATCATACATTGAACGATAAGGAAGTAGTTGATGGAGAAATAGAAACAAATGTTGACTTCACATATCAAGGACGTGGAGATACTCTGAGTGATGTCTTAAATGTTGGGGATAATTTTGCTGTAAATGTAGAAGTAGGAAATTCAGAGGGTGCTGATTTCTATATATTGAAGTGCACGGTTAGTAAATAGTGTGCAACGCAAAATATATTAGATGCTTGGGTAAATGTTGTATCTACCGGGACATTCTACATTGAAGATATTTTTTATGCAAGACTAGATGATTACGATTATGTGTATAGGCTATTAGAAAACAAACCAATGGCATACATGTACTCTCATTTGGTTAGGTGTATCAATGTCCCAATGTCGCAATGCAATAATTGCTCAGGTTTATACACAATTAGTGCTAATGTGTATGAATGTATTTACAATAGTATGCCATGGAATTTGTAGCTACAAGTAACAATTACCAGTTTTCTTGTAAAACAAACAAAGCACATGTATTGCAAATAAACAGTTTAATGGACCTATTTGAGAGTTTTTTTTTATATACAGTCTACTTTTTGTGCTTCATTCTCAACACAATCGTGTGTCATTTTTATATATAGTCTTCTTTCTGATATACAGTCTTCTTTCTGATATACAGTTTAATAATATCGTTTAGGGTTCTTCTTTCTAAGATATAGATTTACTCAAGTGAACCATGTACAAGTTAAAATAGTTTGCATAATTTTAAGAAAACGCACTATCATGAAATCAACAATCCTGAACATACTCTTAAAATTACATAGTAAATAAGTTACTCAAAACAAGCAATTTAATTCTTCATTGATTAAGTGGTAGCAAATTACATATTTATAACATCCCATTGCCAATGTCTTCAAATCGCCTATAAAAAGCTAAGCTCTTGCTAGTCAATGGAACTTCTCTACATATATGATCTGCATACCGAGCTCGGTATGGAGTTCACAACCATGTAGCTAGTTGGCAGCTCAATGTTTTCACCAAATAGTGTTCAAGCATTTCATCGGGTAGAATGAGATAGCATCTGCAAATGTTGAAGTAATGTCGAAAATGTTCTGTATCTAGAATCAATGTATTTTTGGCATTATAATCTGGCCAAGTGTCCCAAAAATCAGAAAGTCTTTTGAATCTTGCAACATCCTTCTGCTCACAATTCTCTCGTGTCCACTGACCCACGAAATGTTGTCGCCACTTCGGGAAGAATCTTTCTACACACTTCCACACATCTTTATGTGTTTTTTCGATCCAAATAAACAAATCAAAGTATTGCACAACCCACTCCAGAAATTGATTTGTGTCTCTCCTTGGTGTCATATATCGCACACTCATAAGGTCTTTATCAAGCTCCAAGATCAAGGATCTTCTTTCGACTTCTAATGGTTTAGGTTTCCATTCCTGTAGTTGAGCCTCTGTTATACCAATTACTGGTAGCCCATGATCAATTTCAATCAACTCAGGTTCTGTCGGCACAATTGGTGTCCTTTTCCTCTTCAAACCCCTGGTCGACTGTGTTGGGTTTGGCTTCACATTCTGGTGCTCTTGTGTTGTCGACTTAGTCATTGGTTCGGTGCATGTAGATATTGATATGGCCAATATCAGCCCACTGGTATCACATGCTGCATCTAGCTACAAAATCAGATCATCTGTGCAACATGCTTGATCAACTTGCGTGACCAATCATTTGTGTCAGTTGCTACATCTACTTTCAAGATGTGGCCCTCTAAACACGCAACAACATCAACAGTTTCCACACTGCCATCGGCCTTAGGAGCAATAGATTCAAACCCTTTAGACTCTACAACATCAGAAAACACCAACATATTCACACTCACAAAGTAACTAATAGTCTCACAAAACAACATAATGAACATGAAATATTTTCCATGATAGAACAACATGAACATAATTATCTTGGAGAAATATCATAGAGTTCCATTACATAATGTGCTTAGAGCAACAACCAATCTAAGGTTTTACTTGTCCAAATAGATCATAGTAAAACTTCATAAAACCCTAGGAAAATCGCTAACAATCATATCCCACTAATAAGTATTTCACTCTAATTCAAGAGCCCCTTGACCAAGTAACTGGTCTTGTTCCTGATCGTGGCTTCTTCTTCAGCCTTTTTCTAGTCGGTTGCCCATTTAGCCTTGCTTCTTTGACCTATTGCGCAAGTGTTTCCTCCTTCGACAACCTTTCCATCACCTCAGAAATGGCTTGCAGGTCAGCCACGTCTTGCACTAGCTTTTCCAATACAGTGGGATATGTTTGGACATTATCAGTAGTTAGGCTCAGTGGGGTGGAAACAAGGTTTTGGGATTCGAAGAAATGTTGCATCAAGTGTTCAAAAACACTATTGTTGTGAACCTCAGATTTACATGTTGTTTCCAATATTTCATGGCTTTTCACATTGTTTCCTAATTCATTACCATTTTCCAAAAGAATAGGGTGGAGCTGATCTGAAGGAGATGTGATAGCAGGACTCTTACTTTCAGCCACGTTGGCAATTATCTCCTCATCGGTTGCAGTGTCATCAACACTAGACACCTCATGCGCCCTCCTTAATCCACAAGATTCTACAACAACATGGTCGCTAACTAGCTACATCTTAGCTAACTAGCTATTCTTCCAGACTATGACAGTAACTAATTAGCTACTTCACTTAGGTATGGTACTAGCTAATTGGCTACTACACTACAACCTGGTACTAGCTAATTAGCCACTATAACTAAAGTATGTAGTAGATAATTAGCTACTGTACTAAACTATGGCCGTAGCTAATTAGCTAAGTAGTAGCTAATTAGCTACTGTACTAAACTATGGTAGTAGCTACTTAGCTACCACTTAGCTAATTAGCTACTCAGCTAAAGTATGATAGTCGCTAATTAGCTACCACTTAGCTAATTAGCTATTGTACTAAAGTATGGTACTAGCTAATTAGCCACTATAACTAAAGTATGGTAGTAGCTAATTAGCTCCCACTTAGCTAAATAGCTACTGTACTAAAGTATGGTAGTAGCTAATTACCTATTGTACTAAACTATGGTAGTACCTAATTAGTTAAGTGGTAGCTAATTAGCTACTCATCTAAAGTATTGTAGTAGCTAATTAGCTACCACTTAGCTAATTAGTTAGTCAACTAAACTGTGGTAGTAGATAATTAGCTACTGTATTCAACTATGGTAGTAGCTAATTAGCTACCACTTAGCCACTTATTTATTCAACTAAATTATGGTAGTAGCTAATTAGCTACCACTTAGTTAATTAATTATTGTACTAAACTATGGTAGTAGCTAATTGGCTATCACTTAGCTAATTCGCTACTTAACTAAAGTATGGTAGTAGCTAAGCTACCACTTACCTAATTAACTACATGTTAGGTAATTAGCTACTACACTAGAGCCATAATAGCTAAATAGTTTCCACACTTTATACAGCTTACCTAATTAGCAAAGATGGAACAAATTAGCTACACTATGGTCACAAGCAGTAATTTTACCTATGTGTTTTCTCCACTCATCTAGGAGAGCTGTACTGCAATCCCCCAAACAGAATGCAACAATGCGACAGGCATATTGAAAACAAACGATATGATATGTATGCTGCCATGGTTGTAGGTGAACCACTGGAGTAGTAGATTTGTCCTCTACATGTAATCCACAAGCGATGCAATGTGCTTGAACAATCAATATATCGTTTCCTGGTTCTCCTTAATTTGGTAAGGGAGCATGAATATTCAGGTCCAATTCTTGTCTACTCCTTACCATCCCCTCCGCAAAATGTAGCTGCTTCTTAAGGCAGGTAACTACCTGTTCTTGACGGGAGTATTGTTCCTTCAACCCAGCCAAGAAATTTACCGATTAATTATTCCTTAATGAGGAAGATACAACAACAAGAAACAAGAATCATTAACTTACTTGTAGCTTTTCCAAATTGTAATTAGCGACAGTATTTACACCTAGAAGGTCTAGGTTCATTGAAAGAATCTGGATCTCTGTCTGCAGTTGAATTTTCCGCTGGGGATCCAATGACCCCTCAATTTCAAGTTCATGTTGAGCAACCTGCTCTAGATAATGCCTCAGTAGCACATTTTCATGTAGAAGTTATTTATAACATATTACATACTAGCACAACAATAGGTACCTGAATCTTATTTCTGATTGTTGTCACTGCCAAAGTGACTTTGCTCTCTATTGCAACAACCAATGTTGCTTTCTCTAAATCAGTCTTAAAAAACTCCAATGTCTCACAAGCTTCATGGACATTTTTTAGCATATAGCTAATCAATGTCTCACCTGTATCATCGACATTGGCTTTCATTGTGTGTCGGTGTGGCATATACTTGCAGGTTTGTTCAAAGTCGGCAGTTGCATGATCTACTGCCATGCTCCAAAATCTTGCCATTTTTTGTTGCAAGTTCCCCATCTTCCGACATCTTTCTACCGATGCCTCACCATAAATTGCCCAAGCTACCCTGTACATTTCAAGGTCACGAGATTCCTTCGCTGTTTTCTAATCCTCGCATGCAAAAGCTCTGGCAAATGAAATAGACAACTCGTTGTTGACCAGGATCTCTTGATGTACTTTCTGGTGCAGTCTCATTTAGTCGTCATACACGTCCGGTCGTACATGGTTGAGCTTGAACTTGCCTTTCACTCTAGGCACTTTATATACTGACATCCAGTCTACATCACTAATCAATCTATCTGTTAGAACAACATGGTCAATACCCTGGAGGGACAGATCATATATGTTGTGAAAGTCCTCCTTTGTCTCGCAAAATTTTGCGAAGTTTAGTACTCTAGGATAGGGAGGAACGAGCCACCTGAAATAGAAAATCAGTAATCAGAATTGGTGCAAAAACAGAATTTTTAATGTGAATTTGGTGCAAAATTACAACACTTTGAGACAGTAATCTGAAATTTGTAATCTATCATTTTCAACATGTATCAAAAATCAACCACTTAAAAAATCAGAAACCCTAATCAAAATTTGTCATGAGAATTGATGCAAAATTACAACACATTGCGATAGTAATCAGAAATTTGTAACCAGAAACTTGTAATTTGAAATTTGTAATCAGAAACCCTAAACCACTTAAGGGAAACACAAACCCTAATCATCACTAAAGGTAGAAATAAACCGTACTACGAAATTTTGTCAATTAGAAACACACCTGCTGCTACACCCCGACCTTCGAGACATCCTTGTTTGGGATTCCAACGACTTCGTCCTATTTGATTTTTGGGAAAGATGAATAGGCACCAAAGTTACAGACAGTTATTAGAAAGGAAAAAAAAAAGTTTTTTTAACATGTAACTGATACATACCTGGACGAGGATTGACTTGCTTGTGTTGTAGCTTTGAAGGTGCAATGTTGATCTCAGAGTTTTTGTGCTGTTGTGGGGGCTTTGTCTGCGTTCATGCTCAATGTACTCCATCTGTTTGGAGCTCAAACTCGAACTCAGGATTATAAAGAATTTGATGACATTCAAGTCGACCTTAGATGATGGCACTATTCCCCATGTTGCACTACATCAAAAACCAAAGTTCAAATATGTGAGTATTCTCATAAATTTAAATGACATGTATTTAACTAATAAAACATAAAATTTCGTAAATGTTATCGCTAGGGCCGAACAATGGCCTAACACAGGGTGTCCCTTTGAGACACTTCACCAAAGGGGTGTTGCGGTGAGATAAAGTTAGACCGACTATTAATGAAACCCTAATTGGTTACTAAGCAGCAAGATCATTAGTCACAATACATGCATAGGATAAATTACACTTAGCATAGAACGGTAATTAACAATGATTAAGATACAGAACAAAAACACTCTATCAATTATCCGCCAATGATTACAATCTCATCGGGCCCTTTTATAGGTCTCTGGCTCTAGGTACAAACCGGTGCCAACCGGCAACCAGCTACGAACCGGTTTGGATCCGGATCGGCATACCGATTCCGGTTCCATCCGTTCGCTTCTCAAATCATAATTATTATATATATATATATAACCAGCTCTCGGTTATTAATTATGCCCTTCTTCCATTCTGGATTTCCTTGCCGGCCGGTTAACACATGGCACGCCCATCGGACAGTACCTTGTACGTCAAATCCCACAATCCGGCTTCATTCATCCTCCAAAATGTCCAGAATGCTTTGATCTAAGGGTTCCAATGGTTCCTCAGGAAGTTGTTTTGTCATCTGTTGCTGCTGTTATTCCTCCTCTTGTTGTTGCCCCGATTGCTCCTGTTCCTTCGACTGATCTCGTTGCCGCTCCGGCTCCAGATGTGCCTGCCTCTGGTTGTCGTCCTTTTCCTGTAGCTTTGTCAGTTTGACCGGCCCTTCCTCTTTTTCCGGCTCTATTGGTCTTACCAGCTCTTCTTCCTTTTCTGGCTCTACTGGTCTTGTCATTAATTAACACTGCCAAGGGGTCCAGCCCCTGCGTTTTCTCCGGTTGTTGTTCTGCTTGTTGTTTCGTTAGGCGCAACTTGACTTTTAAAGGTCTCCCCGAGGTGTCCACCGATGCCTCCTTCTCTGCCGGCCGCGTCCGATTTAGTCATTCCTTCACTTGGGTAGCCAGGAGTTGTTGCTGTTTTGAAGCTGTTGTGGGGGTCAGTTCTATCGGTCTTCCCCTTTTCCTTTGTTTCATGGGCTCCACCGGTGGTGCTAACAGAGTGAGCCATTGCGCCACTGTTGTACACATCTTTTTGCCATCTTTTATTGAGATGATGGCAACGCTCAGGCCGTCGGCGATCATTACCGGCCAATCCACCTATACTCCCTCGTAGGTAGCTATGATCAAACTGGCTCTATTCCTGGGCATCGTCGGTGGTCGGGGGTATACATGACCATACTCGTGGAGTACCTGAGCAATTTCCCAAAACAATAGGTCTTCACCGCCTTGCGTGCGGTACGCCTTGCTGCCTAGTGAGTATTCACCGAAATACTTCGTAAGCAACTCCTATGAAGGGTTATCGATCAAGTATATTCCCCCTTCCGGTAAGCTGGTCAGGGCTCGAATGTCTTCCTCGGTGATGACCTCCGTGTCGATGTCTTTGACGACATTTTCCGCATCTCCGTGTGGCAGTACTTCGACTATCCTCAGGAATCCCTCTAGATCGTGTTGCTTCAGCCATTTCTTAGCCACTTCTAAGAGTATCATGCATTCCATGTCGTCGTTAGAGTCGGTAGGTTGTGGTAAGATTGGTGCGTTTGTGTGTTGTGCGTGCTCTCGCCTGATCACTCGTAATTGCCTGTGTGCGCTGAGATCTCTGTGTTCGCGAAATGAAAGGGACTCTGTGCGGGGAAGGTTTTCTTTCTCCATGCGTGGCGCCTTTTCTTGATTCCCGCGCATGCACGTCTTGTACTAATATAGCAGTTGGTTGACACGTGGTGCACTTTTTTTTTAAAGGGCTTTAATTAGCCACCCACCACACCATTTCAAAGTGCCCGTTCGCTCCTTGCCTCTACATGAGGACTTTTTTTTTCTTTTTTTTTTTCAAATTGAGTTTTAGTTAACCGGAAGCACCGGGTCCGTATCCCGGTTTTTCCCCATATTCACGTTTGCCAGCCACCTGTTTGTCGTTATCCGGTAACGCAGGCTCCGCCTGACTGTCGGGTACTTTTTTCCTGCTTCCTAGGGAGATGCCGGCAAGCCCTCGAGATACAAAGCCAAGATCGTGGTGAAGGGGTTCTAGCAGAAGAAGGGCGTGGACTTCGACGAGATATTTGCCCCGATAGTAAAGATGACTTCCTTCCGGATGGTGTTGAGCATAGCGGCAAGCATGGACCTCGAGATAGAGCAGTTAGACGTGAAAACGACGTTCCTCCACGACGACCTCGAAGAGGAGATCTACATGCAGCAACCGGAGGGATTTGTGAAGAAAGGGAAGGAGCACCAGGTTTTCCGGTTGAAGAAGAGCCTCTACGGTTTGAAGTAGGCTCCCTTGCAATGGTACCGGAAGTTCGACTCCTTCATGACCGATCAAGGGTACTACAAGACGCAGGCCGATCACTACACATTTGTGAAGAAGTTCGAAGGTGGAGACTTCTTGATACTCCTCCTGTACGTGGACAACATGTTGATCATCTGACGAGACCAAGTCAAGATACGAATGCTGAAGAAGGCCTTGAACCGGACCTTCTCAATGAAAGACTTGGGTCCGGCAAGACAGATACTAGGGATGCATATCATCTGGGAATGGTCAAAGAAGCAATGGTGGCTGTCACAGGAAAAGTATGTGACAAAGGTGCTTCTGCGGTTCAACATGTCAGATGCGAAACTGGTCGGATAGACACTATGGGCAAACTACAGATTATCCGGTAAGCAAACCCCGAAGACGAAGGCAGAGAAGGCGGATATGATGAAGATACCATATGCCTCTATTATTGGGAGCTGAATGTACGCAATGGTGTGTACCCGACCGGATATCGGATATGCAGTCGGAGGGGTGAGCCGTTTTATGAGCAATCCCGACAAGGAGCACTGGAATGCGGTAAAATGGATACTCCAGTACTTGAAAGGCACCTCAAGTATGTGTCTCCGATTCGGCTCCGGTAAACCCCAACTTGATGGTTTCACCGATTCGGATATGTCGGCTGATGGAGATACTAGCCGGTCAACATCGGGATATGTTATGACATATACAGGGGGAGTTGTTTCGTGGTAGTTGAGGCTGCAAAAGACGATTGCGGTGTCAACCACGGAGGCAGAGTACATGGCGGCCGTGGAAGCCGACAAGGAAATACTATGGATAAAGGACTTCATCGAAGAGCTAGGGATCCGGCAAGAGGAATACTGGCTCTATTGCGATATTCAAAGTGACATCAATCTTGCGAAGAACGTGGCGTATCATTCCAGGAGAAAGCACATCCAGCCGAGGTACCACTGGATTCGGGAGCGAGTAGAAGATCGAGAGTTCGTACTGACGAAGATCCACACGGTAGAGAACGGGTCGGATATGCTGACCAAAGTGCTGACACCCAACAAGCTGGGAGCATGCCGGAAGCGGATCGGATTGACGAGGCATTCCATGTCGGAGTGAAGGGGGAGTTTGTTAGGATTTCGGTCCCTCCGAATGGGATGATGAAGGCCCGGTGAGAACCGGATGATGTGTAACTGGCAAGGAAGACCCGGTGAGAACCGGATGATGTAGGCCCAGTGAGAACCTCTCACCGGATGAAGGGACATATATGTAAATATGTTTCTGTTAGCCCATTGGGGCTATACTTGTAAATATTCCTAATGTCATATTAGTATAAATATGACCTAGGGAAAACACAGAGTTGTTGTTGGTCATGTGTTGTTGGTGTAACTGCTGTACAAAGCGTAACAAAGAGAGAGAGAGAGAGACAGAGTGATTCTCTGTTGTAATTGTCATCAGGCGAAGAGAGTGAGCACGAGGTCGTTGCCTCTGTGCCCCCTTGTTGTATTCTTTTGACATAGTGATAGTTTGGAGTCTGTGGGCTCCCGTGGTTTTTCCCTCTCAGGGTTTTCCACGTCAATATCTTGTGTACTCTCTTGTTTATAGTGTTATGTTTATACGTGCATCTATCTCCACATTCCCATTTCTGTGTTTGTAATTCTTAAGGAAGTGATTGAAGACTCGCTTGTGGCCAAGTATTATTCCACATTTTCTCGACAATATCTTCCATGCACAACAGATATGTAGAGTTGAATTCAAAATTGCGTTATGTGTTAGTAACATGCGGCTACATAGAGTACAACAACGTCTACTTAGCGGGGATCAGATGGTCAATTGTAAAGAGGTTCCAAGTATGAAAGGTGCAATTGGAAGACATGTTATTGGTTGGATGAAAAGTTACTTTCAGTTAAATTTTGAAGTAATGGCCACTACAGGTAGGATGCACCTCTCTGATAATTACACACATCGGGAAGTTTATGATGTCTATCGATCTGATATGGTGGGCTCACGTAATAAATCTGTCACATATAGCCAATTCACAAGATTATGGAGAGCTCTGTTTTCAAATGTTATCATTCCACGTAAAGTACACATGGGGTATTGCTCCATTTGTGCAAATCTTAAAAGTTTGGCTAAAGGTGCAAAGACATCACTGGAAAAGGATATGAGTAAGAAGTTACTACAGGAGCATCGTGAGGCACAATCATTAGAACGAAAGAAGGTGATGCATCATAGAGAGAAGTGTTTGAAGAGCCCCGAACAATACATGTGCTTAATGATAGATGGCATGGACTAGACGTGCTTGCCACATATGTAGAGGCTCCCCAAAGACGTCAATGATGAGTGCCTTGTTCAAATGCACTTGGTGGGATGCTTGGCTTATAATAGGTCAGTTGGACCTCACGTCTTCAGTACATACCCTAATGTTCACAATGACCCTAACCTAACAATTACAGTGATTCACCGAGTTTTGATGTCTTGGGGCCAACCGTTCCCCCCTGTTCTATACATTCAATTGGACAATACTGCTAGAGAGAACAAAAATTCAACTGTGTTTGGCTATCTAAGTATGTTGGTCAACCAAGGATTGTTTAGAAAAGTGAAAGTCAATTTTCTTTTGGTTGGCCACACACACGATCATATAGATCAAATGTTTAGTACATTCTCCTCGGCTATTGCTGCCGAGAGTTTCGCACTTACGCTCGTGGTTCGGTTGAACGGTCAGGAATTGGACGGAGTGTCGTCCATCTTGGCTCTTCACGCACGTGTACGCTGTATCGTTGTCCAACACCTTAGTCTCCATGCATGCCGCCGTAATGTATGGTTTGTCGAGTATCACCAGGTGTGAGGACGCCTCCTACACGAAGAAGTGTTGGTCGATCTCGACATCTCCAATCCTCGCGCACGATCGGGCACGCCCCGTGCAGCTCTTCCCTAGTGCGTGTCGCCGCGTGTATCTTCCACCCGTGCTTGTTGTTGATCGGCCACTTCCCTTTCTTATAGAAGTACATGGACATCAGGTTAATCTCGGAACCATGGTCTATCAAGGCCACCACTGGATCCTAGACGTCTCTGACCCTAACAGGGGTCTTCGTAGTGGCTCTAGCCCAGTGAAACCTCGAATAGTGGCTCTCTGCCAACTCATCTTCTAGGGCCACGTACTCCACCGGCTTCTTCGGCTCTGGCTCTGTCGAGACTCGTTTACGCTTCACCAAGTCACGATAGAATCATGGAACTCCTTCTTGGCAATCCCGAGCACCTCCCTCACCGACAACTCCACCTTGCTATCGAGAATCCGCTCCTCGAGGACCTTCCGTAGGTCCGTTGTTCTCTCAATGTCCATGCTCAGCCAGTAACCGGCCCACTTCATTCTATCTGGTGTGTCGGGGTTATTGGCATCATTTTTCTTCGGCCTGAACCGGGTCTCATACCGCTCGGAGGGTCCGGCCCCTCCGGCTTTTCCCGCACGCTTGTCTTCTACCAGAACCTCGTAGTTCTGGCACGCCGCTTCCACGAATCCGGTTTTCTCCTCAAGTAGGTTGTCCCATCCGGTAACCTCTCAGATCAGCTTCGCCGCACGGTCCGCTTTTTCCTTCCTCAACCGTACGCCAGTGAGGCCTTCAATCACCAACGACCAGAACCCAGAGTCTTCCGTCTTTCGGCCTTCATCGCTTCCAACCCGGATTCCGGTCGACGCCGAATAATGGACGACCTCTCCATGGCGCGCCGCCGCTTCCTCCATCAACCTCTTCATTCCGCCGCGCCCGAAATTCGTATCTAGGGTCTCCGGATGTCACCGGTGTGTACTTGCCCATTCCACAGGTATACCACATTGCTTCTAAGCATGTCTAAAAAGTCCGCGCACTCTTTTCGGTCGTGGCGGATCGCGTCGCACCACATGCACCACTGCCCAGCCAGAGGCCTCCGGTTGCGCACCATTTGCATTAGCTCTTCCAGAGCCGCTCCTCCAAATGGGCCCTTGACAACGCCGGGCGAGGTCAAGCCCGTCTCGAGCCAATCGCGGGTCTCCTCCTTTCGTGCCTGCGAAGGTTCCTCGAACTTCCTTGTCGTAACGGGTCTCACTGCCGGCGAACCTTCGTCGCCCCACTCATGTCGCTTGTCGAAACGGTTGAAGACTCTTTTAACCACGGCCTAGTGGGCCGTCAGCCCATCATCTGTCTCCAGCAGGAGACCCACTTGATCCCAATCCCGCACGCCCACTACTTTGACGAACAACAGGACGCGGGTCGTGTCTAGCACGGTGCTATCCAATGCCGAGAGCCGTGCAAAGCGTTCTTCGAACTCCCGGAGGAGCGTCGACGCGTTCCTCCCCTTTCCGAGAGTCTCCACCCACTCCATGCCAGGCAGGGAGCCTTCTTCCTTCTTCTTCCTCCTCCTTTCGATCTACCTTTCTTTCTTTCTTTCTTTCTGATTCCTATTCATGGTCACAACAACTAGGTATGGATTATCGACAATTTGAATGGCATGATATATTTCTCTTCTTTAAAAATATTTTGTATGTTCCCAATGGTCCATCTTGCCTTCGGGTCATACAAAATTGTGATGATACATACACAACTAGATATTTTGGTAGTACTAAAAAGTTGGATTTAGTAGCCTGATCATTCTGGTGGCCCAATATTCGAAGATTTGTCGAAGACTATGTTTAAACATGTGATACATGCTGCAGAGCAAAGATGCCCCGACATCATCCATATGGTTTATTGGAGCCATTACCAATCCCAAGAGGGCCTTGACAATCTATTTCGTTGGATTTTATCACAGTTCTTCCTGATTCTAAGGGTCTCATCGTCACTGAACAATGGTTTATCGATATACTAAGATGGCACATTTTTTGGCTTGTACTAAAGAGATCACTTGTCAAGACACCGCATGTTACGGGCATAACCATAGAATATCCCATGGTGAGAATGTATCGTAGTATTCTATACACTAGATAATTTGTGAGGGTTAAACGATAGTGTAAAGAAGGGCAAGATTACTTTTAATCCTCGGGATTGAGACAACCCATTAGGCCAAGTGTGAACTTGCCTGCGGACCTTGGGTCTGGCTATAAATATAAGGCCTAGCTACCCTCATTTGATCATTTGTCAACTACATTGAGACTCTGTCATTGTGGTGGGTCAGCTCTTGTGGCAAGTGTGCTAGCACTAGGTACGACTTCACGCCACGACGGTGGTATCTGACGCCGATCGAGGCTCGAACCCGTGTCGATCCCTTCGCTCAAGGGTGGTCAAGTGGATCGACACCCTTCTTTCTCACTCCTTTATTATTTTATATCTATTATATCCTTATCTCATGCTTATTTTAGGTCTAAGCTCTAACAATTTTTATCAAAGCTTTCATTGTAATGTTTTTTTTATTGTTTCTGTTTTCTTCTTGATGTATGGTGATCGATTGATATGCGGTTGACCTTTATCCAGATAGCGATCAACAAAGGAATTTTGACATTATCATTCAATGGCTCATAATAACGACCTGATAGCATCTGCACAAGCAGAAAGAAATCAAGAAAATCCTCCTCGGCCTATCCCCATTGAGTCATATTTTTTACAAATACAAAATTTCCTTAATTTTACCTTGCATGATAAGTCCCGCTTTGATAACCGAAGTGCGTCATCAAGTTCGTACCTTTCGAGGAGCCGTGCTTCGAATCCCCCCTAGGTCGGGCATCCAGCCTGTACCCCGAACACCTCTGCGTGGATGCCCGGTGTCGCCACCCAAGGGAACCGAACCAGATGCCTATCCTTTGGAATGTCCCTCATTACCATCTTGGCTCGGTAGGCCTCCAAATAGCTCGTGGCGTCCTTCCCACCGAACCCGCCTATTGTTCTTACAATCGCTTCAATGACCCTTTTGAGGGTGCCTATGCCTTCACGAGCACTTACTATTTGATCAATGGTTGCCGCCATGGCTTTGGCAAGCTCCGATCCCCTCATCTTCGACTCCTCTGCCGCCTTGTTTCACGTCGGGTTCACCAAATATATGTCGTGTTGTTTTGCTTACGCGTGAGAAACTAGGGTGGGACCACAGGGGCCTTGGAACGAGGAGTGCAAGAGATCGAAGAGAGAGAGTCAGGCCGGTGAACACCCGCTCCGGCAAGCAGTGCTTACCTGCCGAATGAACCACGGCCGCTGTCGTGAAGGATTTGCTTCACGATATAAAAATAAATTTAAATATTGAATTCAGTAATATTTCAAACACTTGAACCTACAACCTTATAAGCCAAGCACAATGTATATACCTAGGGTAGGCTATTTGTTTTTAGAAATGTTGTCAAGAATGTGCTTCACTATATAAGAATAAACTTAAATATTGTATTAAGTAAAATTGAGGGACTTGAACCCTCAACCTTGTATATCAAGCACAAAGCATACACCACTAAGCTATGGCTATCATGCATCACATGCAATGCATGTGCGCCAAATGGCGATCATGCATCAGATGTAACTCATGCATTACATGCATGCCATTACCATATGCATGGAAATACTTATAAAAAGAGGGGATAGGAAAACAAAAGGGAAGGAATCAAGAGAGAGTGAGAAAATAATACAATCAAGTAAAGAAGACTAGCTCATTGGGTGGAGAACCTCTCGTTTCGAAGTTGAGGTCGTGGGTTCAAATCAAGGGTCGATAGAGAATGTGTTCAGTTTGCGATCAAGGATTGTAAAGTTGGTAAAATATTATACTTTTAATATACATTGAATGTTTATATCATATACTCTTGTTCCTTGAATCATACTTTGTCTCAATCTTCTTTCTTGAATCATACATTGTCTCTATCTTTTATCTATGCTCGTCTCTCTCTCTCTCTCTCACACACACACACACACATTACTCGTAACTCTTCTTCTTACTATCCTTAACCATTCTATCATCACCATACAAGCCTTATTAAAAGTTAAGTTTCTTCAACTCCCCTTAACCTTAGTCCCCGCGACTTCGCCGCACGAACCACAACTACCCCGACACCGCGTATGCAGAACAAAGAGAGATGCACGCGCACCCGATAATGAAAGGGAATCACGCAGGAAAACACCGAGAGACGAAAAATAGGAGAATCTATTCCAACAACAATAATAATTACAACGATTGCAAGATTACAACCGGCAAACTGGTAACAGACCCAACACAGGTGACACCACACCCACACACGGACATAGTGGAGTCTCTGCCGGAAGCACTCGGGCCTTCCTTGAAGGAGAGGAAACTGACCCAAAACCCACAGAGAACAACGATAGAGGAGGAGAGAGCTCGGTTCCCAGTCTGACAGCACGTCATCCTCGCCAAAACGCAATGCACCTTTCAACCATCTCCCCTTTCCTTTTATAGGCCGTCACATCTCGAATACTTCATTTTTATTCTCTATCCTTTCGGGGCAGAGATACACATCGATTTCCTAGCTAATAAATGTGTACTACCTAGTATATTTTCATCAACCTACCTATTCCTAATTATGTACTCCTTATCAATACTTGTGCCCGCGCGTAAGGGCCGGTTCACGCGCCGTTTTCACTGATTCCACCTAAGGCCAGTTTTCTTCATGACACCGTACTCCATGTCTGACGAACAATTCCCTAGCTTTATCAGAGTCAAGTTCTCCCCAATCCGCAAACACTTGTCCTACGCACCTAAGCCTACAAAACACTCCTTCCAAGAGAAATTTGCGGAACATGTTTTCCTCCGTAGTGCCCGTCCTTCTACTTGGTTTGTCAGATCTTCCCGAGCTAACACCAAGTTCTTCTTTTTCCGATCCCAGTTGGCATGGCCACAATGTTGACCATCCATTTGAAGTTGATTGTTGGTGAGAATGTCGGATGTAATTCATCTCAGTGTCGAACTCCGGATTAGATTTGACATTTCTCACAGCTTTCCGTGAACTTCGCTACATCTTTGTACACATTCTTCCACCGATATTTGTGTTTGATCTTCGCAAGTGTTGCACATGTTCCCCGATGTCCAACCCAATTGGATTTGTGAAAGTCGGACATTATCTAGTTTCGTCGCTCTTTTGTTCCGACTACCCGTAGTGGTATACCATACAGTCTTTTTGGCTCCCCCCAGATTAATCCATTGTTCAAGAAAATCTTTTGGATTTGCCGCTTCTTACTTGGGATCTCGGCTCTCTTTTCTTTACTGTCCGATGATTCCTCGATTCCTTGTAGCACTTTCCCAATCAGCAAACTTTCTCCCTTGTATTCTTCTTCCCGGAATTCTGGGATTACGTTCACCCGACATATGTGCTCGGAAGTAAAGTAGTTTTTGGAAACTTCTTCATTATCGGATTCGGCTATGTTGTCTCTGAACCATGCCCTTGATAGCATATCCTCTACCGCGTTGTCTTTTCCGGAGATGTGTCGTATCTCCGGATTAAGCGACTTTACATATGCAATCCATTTTAGCATAGCCACATCTGGCATCATGCAACACCACATCATCCAGAGTATTGGAAGACAATCCGTTTCGATCACCACTTCGGCTCCAATCAAGTAATCTCGATCTCATTTTATTGCCGACATGACTCCCCATAATTCTCTTTTAACTTGTGCATATCCATGTTGCCTTTCGTTGAGAACCTTTGCTCCGAATTGGATTGGATATCGTGAACCATCTGAATCGGCTTGATTGATGACCCATCCGATCTCGGTTTGACTTGTATCAACCGTTACTATAATCAGTCAGTCACAGTTCAGCTTCTTAAGTGCTTCTGTCCTCTGTAGTGATTTCTTGAGCTTCTTCACGGCTTTGGTATGTTCCAGTTTCCATTCGAACTTCTTCCCCTTCCACAACAAGTGATAGAGTGGGTCCGCAATGTGTGCATAGTGCGGAATCCATATGTGATAGAGTGCACATGCCCCAAGAAATCTACGGACTTTGGATTGTGACTCGCATATTTCTTTCGGAGCTTGAATCGCATCGATCTTGATTGGCGAGAGTCTTCGGCCGTAGGGCCCACATAGATGTCCGACTACCAATATTTCTTCTTGTCCGAATGCCGACTTCTCTCCGGAGAGCATTAGGTGCACATCTTCTAACTTCCGTAACACTTTCTTGCAATCGTGAATATGGTCGACTACGAACTTTCGGCATCCCCGATCATCCATAGTCTCATCTTTTTCTTCCACCACACATCCTTTTATCGGGATTTCATCTAGGAACGGCATCGTTATCTCCAGAATGCAGTCCCGGAGCACCTTGTTCATCGCATTCATCATATGTGTGACCGAGTTCTTCGCGCCTTGTGATAGTGTGCACATCCGGACTAATCCTATCGGTGTTGGCATGGTATAGGTCATACCCGGAGTATAGGTCTCCGATGGAGTATATCGCACGACTGGCAAACGCTTCCGCAAATTCGTCCACTATCGGACCGACTCCGAAGTTCCGGATTGTGACCTTGTTCACCGGTTGCAAATCTTGAATAATTCGGAGTGACCTATTCTTCTTTGGAACCGTAAACCATCGATTTGAGTACGGAGCGTGGCATGGCTCTAGAATCCCCATTGCCACCTTCTCCTTGAGCAAGTCAATGATTTTCGGAATATGCACCCGTGGCACCGAAATCGGCTTCAAGTTCCACGACACATGATCAATCGTGAAGATCACCATCGGCTCTACTATTTTCGGGTCAACACACCCTATCTCTTTGGATGTAAATACAAATGCTCTTCCATGCTGCTCCAACATCTGACAAAACCGTTCTTCTTCATTTTGTGAGAGGAAACCACCTCCACCGATCCGAAGTTTCTTCTAGGTCTCATCCGTGAAGGCATGTCCGATATCCATGAACTTCTGAAGTTTCGGATCTCCCGATACTTCTTTCCTCTTTTGTTCGCTATCGGCGGGCAGTGGTCCTGCGACCGGTTTCACCTTCTTTTCCACGGTCTTATATTTCGTACATACCATTGCTTCTTCTTTGCGGAGCACATCCGGCCCCATTTTAGGAATGATCTCATACATCTCGACCGATTCCACCGGAACTACCTGGTCTCCCTGGCTATTCTCTCCTGCAAGCTCTTCAAGATGTTGTAGCGTGCTCCCATAGAACACTTCTTCGACTACTCCCACAATTTCTTCGTCTTCTTTTATTATTGATGCAGATCGTAACTCATCTTGCACCTTTCGGAATTCTTTCTTCATTACTCCGGTTACGGCCGTGTACGTAGATGCCCCATATTGACCTATTCGTACTTGTTTTGCTCCGAGAGGTTTCTTCCTGTGTGGGGTATCAGGGCTTCTCGGACTATCACTTCCCCATTCTACAATAGTCCGCTTTAAAAATCCATTTTTGTTTGGGACAAGAGGTCTCTCTTGTTCCTTTCGTGATTTGATGGCACAATTAGGAATTGGACGGTTTTCCCTCCGCTTTGGCTCCGAATTCGTGCAAAAACCGCTTCGCTATCAAGCAACTTTGTCTCCATCCGTGAAGTCATGATAAAGGGTTGTCCGAGGATCACGGAGTGTGAGACCTCATCTTGCACGAAGAAATTTTGGTCAATCTCCACGTCTCCGATCTTCACTGTCACATCCGAACAAGCTGCAAATAAATCTTCCGTTGTTTTAGTGGTTGCCCGGATCTTCCATCCATGATTAGTGTTAATAGGGCACTTCCCCTTTCAGTAGAACTCCTTGGACATCAAATTGATCTCTGATCCGTGATCAATCAATGCTAGTACGAGCTCCTTGATGTTTTCGATTTGGAGCAGAGTCTCCATAGTTGCGAGTGCCCAGTGTGGTCTTGTGTAGTGGGAGTTCGGAATTTCATCCTCCACTTCGGTGTCAATCATTAGAACGGTATTTGCATTCACCCTTGGAGCATTTTCCTCCATATTTTGTTTTTTCCTCTTCACGAGATCCACAAGAAGATCGTGGAACTCCTTCGTCGCTATTCTGAGTAATTCTCGAAGCGAAAAATCTACCTGGCTATCGAGGATTCTCTCCTCGAACACCTTTTCTAAGTCTGTTTGTTGCTCGATGTCCAAAGTGAGTTTGAATGCCAGAATTCTTTTCCTTTCCCCTTCCCTTCGGAGTTCCAGGTCTCTGGCATCTTTGATGGTCCGGCCGCATCATCCGTGCGTCGTCATTTCTCATCTACATACACCTCATGTAATTGGCATAGGGCGTACACGCTATTCTTATCGACGGGGCACTCCCATCCTATACCTTCTCGGATGCCTTCCGCGGTGCTTTGGATCTCATTAGAGTCAGTTTTCTTGGGGTTTTCTAGCACTTCCAGCCAAAAAGACGCATTTGGTCCAGATGACTCACCCACACATATCCCCGCGGTTGTCGCATAATTGCTTTTCGCCGCTATTTCCTCCTCTAGGACCTTCTTCATGCCGCCTTTTTGGAAGTTCGGTCATAGTGGCTTCCGAGAGTCCAACGAATGAATCCGATTTCCCTTGTAGTAGATAAGGTCTCGTTGTAACGCCTCCTTGTGCTTGTCGCAATCCCTCCGATCATGTTCGGTGCTATTGCACCATATGCATCGACGGTCCATATACTTGGAACTTGTGGGACGGTCATCCGACTTCTTCACCATCGTGATTTTCAGATTCTCCATCTCCTTCAGCAACTACTCCACCGTGGTTGCATTGATTTCCTTCTTGGTTGTAGTCTCCTTAGCGCACGGTTGATGGTCTTCCAATCCGGATCTTGGTTTCGGAATTGGTTCCAAAAACCTCTTTTCTTCACTACCAAGCCATTGCCCCCTCTTTGTGTATCGTGCAACGATATCCCGCATGTTTTCCCATGTATTGGTGAGGCCACTCTCAATAGTGGTGTGCTCCAGAAGCATTCCAAGATATTTCTGGTCCCGGACATCCACGGCTTGTAAGAACATGATCACTTTGTCCGGTGCGAGGATAGCTTGATCTCCCGAATCAGTTACTTTCGAATGCCGAAAACACATCAAGGACCTTCAGCCCCTTGTCTGGCGTTTCCACCCAATCTTCGAATCCCCTCCGCGTTGCCTTGGAGGAGTCTTCGATGCCGAACATGGTCTTTAGCGCTTCTTCAAATGTTTCCCACATTGGATTTTGTTGTCGTATCCCATGGATACTCCCTTGAAGCCCATCCGTAGCCACCGGATTGAAGGATGTCACCTGCAATCCTTCCGATATTCCGCAACGTAGCATTTCCGCCTTGTAATCCCGCAAATATCGCGACACATCCTTCTCGTTAAATTGCCCGTTCCATTGCACAAGCCGCTCTACTGCCGTCGCAATCTCCGACATCGCGCGTTGTTCTTGTAGCATCCGCTAGAACATCGCCATCATGTTGTTAGTTTCCAGTTGTTGATTCTCTATCTCCTTGCAACCCGTCTTCACGTCGGGTTCACCATTTGTGTTGTCCCTTTTGGCGCCGGATCGTTGCATGAGTCGGGTGGGAACCACTGAGGTTTTGGACTAGGAGAAAGAAGAATATGAGATAAGTTTTGTTAAGAATAGATTGCAAGATGAAGATATGAAACTCATGAATCCCACGAGAATAGTGTATTAATTGATACTTAGATTGTAAGAGAGAAATAGATGGCTAAATCGTGAATCCCACGAATATTTTATAATAATCAACCATATACATCTTTTCTCTCTTCCTTATATAGTGATGGAACAGGCTAATCATAGCATCATGCTTTTTCCTAAAGTGTTCATGCACACTAGATGTGCATGAGTTGCCTTTTTCAACCATGCTTTTTTATTTCCTAAATATAGTGCTCATGCACATCTAGATGAGTAATTGCTTGCGTTTTTCTTCCAAATAAAGTTTTCATGCACTCTAAAAGTGCATGATTTACTTTTGTTTAGTAAAAATAGGCATAAATATAACTCTTATACCTATTAAATCTATATTTAGATCACTTATGATAAAGTTTGGGTTTGTTTACATGGAGGTAAACAGGGTTTGAAACCTGCCCTATGCATGCAAAAATATTTTTAATATTTTCTTTTATTTATTTATGCATACTTAAATCGGATATATGTTTTACATATTTGACATAGTGTGCAAATTACACTATGACAACGTGAACGTGAACAGACGCATCAGGTAAAAATCTGCTTGAACAATGAAATGGGACAACTCGAAGAACTAGTACACTTAAAAGAGTCTCAGATATGGGCAAAGAAGAAGGGTTGCTATGATGATGCAACGACGATCAATAAGCGTAAAATTGAAAACCTCAAGAAGGCCCTGGACGAAGCGCAAGCCCGCATCCAAACCATAACGGACAATGTACGCGTCCTCCTTCATACAAATCGTGAGCGGTTTACAACGCAATTGAAAGCAATGTTAGACAAAGGATGGGCGGCGTGGACTACGCATGCAGTGGAATTGCACACTTACTGGGCGGACTGGGAGAACCGCCGCAAAGAGAGTAGAGGCTTCTACAAACTAACTGAGGAGAGCATTGCGACGGTACGAGAGAACCTCGCATAGGATTATCAAACGCTCGCTCACCAACACTACAAAGAACTCACACAGTTGCTAGACGATTTCGGGGAAAGTCAAGAAGACATCTTCCACTAGCTAATGGAGCTCGGTAGCAAGAGCCAAAGGGCGAAAGCGATAACAGTACCAGAAAGTGACTCCGCCAAACAAAACGAGCCCCAACCTAACCCAAATGACGCGCCTGAGGAAACAACTACACCGAGCAACCTCACGGACGTTAGGAGCAGCGCCCGGATGCTTGCCCATGCCAGGAAGAGCCATTGTCGGAGCCACAAGGAAATGTCCCGAAGAGCGTACCTACAAAGCCTACCACAATGACGTCGCGTGAAGACGTCAAAGCGGACACCGCCGCGCCAACCAAGCCGAACAATGAAGCACCTACAGATATCACGTTGTCTTTGGTGCATGGCGAACTAACGGAGCCGCGTCACGAGAACAACACGGAAACCGACGCACCGGCCAAGCATACCAGCGAAGCACCTACAGACCTCACACCGCCTCTGGTGAATGACGAACGAATGGAGCCGAACATCCTCGACATTTTGGGCGACGAATAGGAAGCGAATGGGTTCAACGTGCCATGGCACTGTCCCACGGACGTTCCAGGTGTTGTCTACCGGAATTGTAACCACCAGACATAACGCATGGATAATAGAGTATATATTAGGAGCATTAAAGGAACGCATGTAACGGTTGTATGGAGGGAGTGTTACCGATTGTAAGCCCTATGTATATAAAGGGCGAGACACCATTGTAAAGAGCTAGCGTATTCAGAGAGTGCCATTTTAATATAGTTTATCTTCTCTGATATTGGTGTCTTGTTTCCGTGTCTCGTCTCTTTACAAAACGGTGTTACAATAAACCCAAGGTAAGTACGCGTTGGGTGCTATGCCCTAAGGAGGCTAGGTTGTAGCCATCCCCTCCTTACGCCCTACCAATCCCGCACTACACATCCCGATTTCCGTGCACCACGATCACCTTGTAAGCTACCCCAAAGGACTGAGTGTGGCATGTGTTCCTAACCAATAACATAGGGATCCGACAATAGGAATACTGACTCTATTGCAATAGCCAAAGTTCCATCCACCTTGTGAAGAACGTGGCCTACCACTCCCGAACTAAGCACATCCAGAGGAGATATCATTGGATCTGGAAGAAGGTAGAAGATAAAGAGTTTTCTGTGACGAAGAAACCGAAAATATTTTCTATTGTAATCGATGGTAGGCGAAGATAGAGCTTGAGGTCGTTGCCTCTAAGTCTCCCATTGTACCCTTCCTCTTATAGTTGGAGTCTGTGGGCTCTAGTGGTTTTTCCCGATTAGGGTTTTCCACGTTAACATCCAGTGCCGTCTCGGTTTACTGTGTAACTGCATTGATTCATTTTTCCTTTTGTTCAATCTTCCATTTATATAGTTGAACTCAGTTCTGGCCGAGCACTATTTCTATCAGAATGGAACATTACTAACGTGCTGAATAGGGTGAATGGTGTCATCTCTAGTTTCCACATAGTCGGGTCATTCAGGCTTTCGTAGTGCTCAGAAGCAATCTTTATGAGACATCATGTGATTGGATGCACATGAGTAGACAAACCATACATCTTTTGAGTTGGAGGTGCTAGTGTGGTAGGAGGCCAAAATAGAGTACGCACTATGCTTAGCTTTGTACAAAGAGAGAGAGAGAGAGATATAGAGAGGGGGGGAGAAGCAAAAAATATTTTCTGTTGTAACCGCTAGTAAGCGAAGATAGAGCTGAAGGTCGTTGCCTCTGAGTCTCCCATTGTACCTTTTCTCTCTCATAGTGATAGTTGGGGTCTCTGAGCTCTAGTGGTTTTTCTTGATTAGGGTTTTCCACGTTAACATCCGGTGTCGTCTCGGTTTATTGTGTAAGGGAATTTATTCATTTTTCCTTTTGTTCAATATTCCATTTACATAGTGGAACTCGACTATGGCCCAACACTATTTCTATCAGAATGGAACATTACTAACGTGCTGAATAGGGTGAATTGTGTCATCTCCGGTTTCCACATAGTCGGGTCATTTGGGCTTTCGTAGCTCTCAGAACCAATCTTTATGAGACGTCATGTGATTGGATGCACCCGAGTCGACAAACCATACATCTTTTGAGTTGGAGGTACTAGTGTGGCAGGAGGCCGGCTTAGAGTTCGCTCTATGCTGCATTACGAATATTCCACCATGTTCGTTGTAGTCGGAGTTTGAGGCATAGTTGGTGAGTTGTCGACTTGTGAAGGCCAACTCACTGTTCTTTTTGCGGCACTTTGCCTGATAGTGGCGAAATTTGCCACAATATCCGCACTCGACGGAGTTGTTTTGTTGGTTGGGTCCGGCATGATTCCCCCCCCCCCCCCCCCCCCCTTCTTCTAAATGTGCCACCTCGCTTGTTTGCAACGTCTTGTCAGTAGTAGAATTTCTGTTCGCAGGGTTGTTCTTGATTGTGACGTGTTAGGATTTCGGTCCCTCCGGATGGGATATGAGTACCTGGCAATGGAAGACCAGGTGAGAACCGAATGATGAGTACCCGGCAACGGAAGACCTGGTGAGAACCGGATGATGAGTACCTCGCAACGGAAGACCCAATGAGAACTGGATGATGCAGGCCCGATGAGAACCTGTCACCAGATGAAGGGACATATATGTAAATATGTTCTAAAGAGCCCACTGGGGCTATATTTGTAAATAGCCCGAAAGTCATATTAGTATAAATATGACCTAGGACAAACACTTGAGGTAGTGTAGATCATTGAGTTGTCATTATTCTTGTTGTATAGAGTTATTGGTGTAACTACTATACAGAGCGTAGTAGAGAGAGAGAGAGAGAGAGAGAGAGAGAGAGAGAGAGAGAGAGAGAGAGAGAAAAAGAGAAATACAAAGAGATTCTCTGTTGTAACTGCCACCAGGTGAAGACTGTGAGCACGAGTTCATTGCCTCTGTGCTCCCCTGTTGTATTCTCCTAACATAGTGATAGTTTGGAGTCCGTGGGCTCCTGTGGTTTTTTTCCCATTTAGGGGTTTTCCACGTTAACATACTATGTACACTCTCTCTTGCTCTATTGTTTGTGTGTATACATGCATTTCTTCCTATTCCCATCTTCCTGTGGTTGATCCTAAGACTCAGTTGTGGCCGAGCAATATTCCGCATATTTCTGTCATGATGGCCTTGGCCGAATCCACCTCTTCTTCGACAACTTTGTCCCCTTCCTCCATCTGAATTAGAATAGAGCATGTTTCCTTCTTGCACATTGATCCTTGTTAAGACGTGATTTTCTTCGACAAGTAACATCGACTGGAGATCGAAGGAGGGAGGATTCTCCCTTGCGATGGCGGCCGACCTTATTGTGCTGAACCGGGGTGGTAGGCTGTCGAGGCATTTCTGCACCATTTCATCGTTATCAATGTTAACATTGATCGACCAGAGGGAGTCATACAACTCCTTGATCTTCAAGGTATAACTTCCGATTGACATATCCCTTTGTTGGATACTGTTCAACTCTTGACAGAGTTGAAATTTTCGTGGAGTTGTGTTGGCCATGAATATCTTCTTGAGGTTCCCCCACACCTCCTTCTATGTTTTGGCCTCACTGATGTAGTGAATCATGTGATCATGAACGCATGATGCAAGGCAATACAACATGTGTTGGGTTGGGTTGATTTTCTTTAGCTCCCTTGACCTTGCGAGGGCAACCGAACCGGGGTGCTAGACCACCGAGGCTTTTTGGCACCATTTCATCGTTATCAATGTTAACATTGATCGACCCGAGGGAGTCGCACAACTCCTTGATCTTCAAGGTATAACTTCTGATTGACATATCCCTTTGTTGGATATTATTCAACTATTGACTGAGTTGAACTTTTCATGCAGTTCTGTTGGCCGTGAATATCTTCTTTCGGTTCCCCCATGCCTCCTTCGGTGTTTTGGCCTCTCTGATGTAGCCAAGCATGTGATCATGAATGCATGATGCAAGGCAATACAACATGTGCTAGGTTGAGTTGATTTTCTTGAGTTCCCTCGACATAGCTCTAATAGTCTTGACCGACAAGGTATTCGTGCATCTTGTACTCCCAAGATGCGAAATTGTTTTTGTCGAGTTTCTCGGTAGGAAGAGCGCATCCCATCTAAGTATTCATGTTGAATTTCTTCTTCTTCTCTATGATGCGAACTGTGCAGATTGCTACTACATTGATTGGCCGTTTTTTCGTGAACAAGGGCTTTTGCACAACACATGTAGATGGACTTGGATCAAGTTACCAATCGCTCTAATACCATGTAAAGAATCAGGAGTGATTCTTTGTAGTGGAAACAATGTGTGTGTGTGTGTGTGTGTGTGAGAGAGAGAGAGAGAGAGAGAGAGAGAGAGAGAACACAATGTATACAAAAAACAAGAAAATTGTATTAACAAGAAGCAAGAATGAACCACAACAATTACAAAGGGAAGGAGAAGGTGCCTATGTAGTCACCTTATCTCTAAGTTCTCTCACTAGAATTGTCTCTTGGGAAAGAGGTGGAGACTTAACTACCTACAAAATATGTGTCATAGGACTTAACTTCTTTGACACATTAGTTATGATACAAAGGAGGTGGGATGTTCACAAACTTGGGTATTCCTACGATGTGTTTCCCACACTAAGGAAGCTGAGTTTGATTCTCAACACCACTGAACAAAGTTACAACCCTAAACGCATGGATTATGCCAATTATTGATGAATTTGCAAAAACCTTTCTTGGGAGAGCAATCAACTATATGGTGGACCTATGGGATATGATCTATTTTAATTGATGATAGTCACAACCATAGAATGAACCATACGTATCATACGTGCATTCGCATTCGAGAATGATTCAATCAAACGTGTATGGTAAATCATCTCAAAGTTGGATTGGATTGACTATGGTCTATATTATATATTGATTCACTCTCAATCCCAATAAGTGGACTCTAATCCATTGTGAATAACCAACATAAGTATGGTTGCAATATTTGCGTTGTATCACATGCATACTTTTGGGATGCTTCTTAAGAATCAAGACATCTCTATCATCCTCACTTCAGAACTTTACAAAAAGATGACTATGATGTATAGAGATTAATTCAAAATATGTCATTATAAATTATAATCAAACGTTCAAAAACTCATAAAACATATATTCGAGAATATGAAGAAAACATGACATAGGCAGTAGTAGCATAACAACTTACCACTAGGGTGAGCTAATTTCTAATAACAAAAAAAGAAAAAAAGAGAGGAAGAAAGAAACGATCAAAAACTCATAAAACTTATATTCGAGAATATGAAGAAAACATGACATAGGCAGTAGTAGCATAACAACTTACCACTAGGGTGACCTAATTTCTAATAACAAAGAAAGAAAAAAGAAGAGGAAGAAAGAAACGATCAAAAACTCATAAAACTTATATTCGAGAATATGAAGAAAACATGACATAGGCAGTAGTAGCATAACAACTTACCACTAGGGTGACCTAATTTCTAATAACAAAGAAAGAAAAAAGAAGAGGAAGAAAGAAACGATCAAAAACTCATAAAATGTATATTCGAGAATATGAAGAAAACATGACATAGGCAGTAGTAGCATAACAACTTACCACTAGGGTGACCTAATTTCTAATAACAAAGAAAGAAAGAAAGAAAGAAAAAGGAACATGACACTAACATAAAATTTTGCCATGACATAGGCAGTAGTAGCATAACAACTTACCATTGGGGTGAGTTAATTTCTAAAGAAAGAAAGAAAGAAAAGGGAACATGACACTAACATAAAATTTTGCCAGGACACTAACAAGAGGATATGAGAAAGTTACGAATAGAACCCAAGACACAAGTAATAATAGCACAACAACATACCACTAGGTTGTGCTTAGTCCTAATAGTAAGGGGGGGGGAAAGAAGAAGAAGACATGGTACTAATAAGAGAGAGATGAGTAAATGGGGAATCAAACCCAAGACATAGACAACAATACCGTGACTCCTTACCACTAGGGTGAGCTAAATTTGTGATGATAACAAATGAAAAAAAAGAAAAAAATAGGATCACGCATTTTTCCCTTTGCAAACGTGTTCGTTTCCAAACGTTTTCAAACGTTTGAATGCTTGCACGAACACGAATTGTATATTCTATGGTGACAAAACATAACAATGAAGATACCAATTGGGGTGGTATGTATATGTACTCTACGTTCAAGTGCGACAATTTAAATTGCTTAGATGATGAATGCAATGAACAATATTGTACACGCCATTTTAAGATGATATCATTGTTAAAGGATTATCAGAAAGAGAGATTATGAAACTATTGATGGAAATGGATGGCGAAGGTTTCAAATAGATTGCATTAATGATTGTGAAAGTATTTTGAAGAAGGCTTCACACTTTAAATAGGAGAAAATTAGGGGAGTAGAAAAGAACATTAGAGAAAGGACACTAATATGTGTCTGGTTTTATTAGCATTATGTTAAAGGCAAATGAATTGCCTTCGCATAGGTTGTCGCACAAAATTGGAGTGCCCATGGGGAATACCCAAAAGCCAAGGCTTCAAGAGCCCTTGAAAACGAGAAAAATAGGGAAAAGCGAAAAAGATTTAGCAAAAGATTGAGTTGTCCCATTTTCTTTTTGGTGGTGCTTTAATTTAATTTGAGTTTAATTAGATTAACCATCTTCTTCAAATAGAAAAATAGGCAAAATGCATACCTTAAAGCGGTGAGCAGGAGATGTCGCATAATCAGTGAGCAAGGAGCAGGACACACACACATAGGGAAAAACGGGGGAAAGAGGGAATTAAAATATGAAGGAGGTTTGTGATTCTGTGAATATGTGACAGAGGTGGTGTATAGTGTTGGGCAAAGTTTTTAACCCCTATTAGAATTTTTCTTGCTGCTTATGATCCTAACCGTAAATGAAAAATTTTACTCGGCCACTTTCGTATGGCCGAAACATGTTAAATTTTTTTTTTACCACATACCAAAAAACAATTTAGCACGAGATGAGGTAGCAACATAGATAGAGTACATTCTATGGAGTTTGTGGAGTCGGCCCTCTAGAAATGGTACTTGCGATTTCCCTCATGAGTTATCTAACAAAGAAACAAAATATTGAACATTAAAAAAAAGTGACCTCGCCCTATATGAAAATTTTAGAAAATTGAAAGTAGCTCAAGAATTAACATTGCACTACAAGTAATCAATATCACTAACCTATGAATGATTAGTAGTAAAAATATCTATACAATGGCGCATAATCATGATTTGAGATTACATTATTAGTCATTGTTTAAACACAAAATCTATATGCCACATAACCATAATCTGGGATCAGGGAATATGAATCAAAGACTTGTGAGTCAATTCATGCTCTTTTCTTCTCAAATTATTGATGTTGGTTTGAGACCCAATTCTGATTAGATCTTTAGGTCTATGTTGGGCATAATTGTGATCATGTTTATGTATTTTGTAAAACCAATCACATAACTGTAATCGGTGTTGTGATCAGTCATTGTTCAGTTCACATGGTTGTTCGACCATTATATATACAAAACAAGCCCAGAAGTAGAAACTTTATACAACAAATTCTAGAGCTTAGGAAGTTGAATCTAGGAACTTGTTTCTCTTTTCACTCTTTACAGATGCCAAAGGAGCAACAAAGTGTTGATCCTGTGCGAGGTTAAAGATATATATGAACTGGTTAAGAATTCTTGTTAGTAAAAAACAATAAGATCCTTTAGTATCCATCAGTTAAAGTTCCTTTCACATCTCTACTTCCATTTCCTCCAAATCAGGATCATTAAGCTATTAAGTTGTTGCCATGGATTAGTCAGACAACAGTGAAAGGTTGTCTGCCTCTATGCCCTCAGATCTTTCAAGTAAGTTATCTTCCTCTTGCATGTCTTCTTGCTGCATTAATGTTATATCTTCCAAATCAGGATAATTTTGCATCTTGGTCAACATTGTCTTCAAGTTCACTTACACCTATTAGTTGTTCTTGGCTCTTTAACATCTCATCTTCTTGCAATTCTTGAATATGCAAGAGTTCTTCTTCCTACTGTTGAAGTAATTTTAGTTTCACTTTTGTTTCAACATTCTCACAAATACAGGCCAAGGGATTTTCGAAAAATTGTCCCCTGCCAGGCTTCATTTCATTAGGTTCACCCATGAAGCCTCTTTGGACTCTTTGCAACTTCAAAGCAAATGCTTCCCACGTCATATTAGGCTTTGAAAGGAAAAGACTGCCCAACTTTTTTGCATTGGGCCTTATGGTGCGTTTATGGTCAAAATAGTGCATGTAGAACCAAGTTGACACATAAACAAACAAGAAGGAACCAAAATCTATTCAAACCATTACAATCTTAGCATAGATGAAACATAAATAAAATCAAGTCGTATAGTTAAGTGAATGCAATAACAAAGAATACTACCTACGCCTTGTGAGGATACGCGCCATATTTCCATTATTATTGGCTATAAATACATTGCTTTCATCGGCAAATAAAATCAATTGTTGCCATACATGAGGAAAATGGAGCAAAATGCTCCAAGTCTCCTTCAAATGCTAATGTATGCTTTGTGTGATAGTTTGGAAATATTTGTTTAAGAGGAGCCAGTGTGTCCCCCACCATATACTTCCCCTGAAGCAACATATAGGTGGCAATCACTTCCAAAACCTAATGCTTTGAGCATGATCTCCACTTCTTCTGGGGTCAGGGGGCATTTTCTGTTTCTCCTCTCTTTTTCAGGGTTCCAATGCTGACAATAGAATAGTCAAATAACATGGAGATCTTAAGTGCAAACTTCTGGTACATGAAATATATAGGACCCATAAAATATTATCATTGAT
Source organism: Azolla caroliniana (assembly GCF_043228905.1). Classification (NCBI taxonomy): domain Eukaryota; kingdom Viridiplantae; phylum Streptophyta; class Polypodiopsida; order Salviniales; family Salviniaceae; genus Azolla; species Azolla caroliniana. The sequence goes on along the minus strand of NW_028230439.1, from coordinate 8,466,629 downwards.
TACATGAAGGGTCTTCCACCATTTCCGCAGCAACCCTGACTCTCTTCTTTCCTTATCCCCACCTCCATAATAGCAACCACAGAATGCAAGCATGTTAGATTCAAACCTATGGTCACCCAAACACATCATCAGATGTTGAAATGCAAATTTTCAATCTTGCCATGATCTGGAAAATCAAAGAGTGTTGTACCTCAAATGATGTGCGATATATTGATTACTTTTTTGCCTCAACCTTTCAACTAATACCTGACTCATTGTTTCCACATCTTTAGTGAACCTACTTGAGCATGGTAATTCACTCGGCAGCGAATCACATAACTGTAATCGATGTTGTGATCAATCATTGTTCGGTTCGCAGAAAAGGAAAGGGACACACTAATAACTTTGGGTCCACTAAAAATCAAGAAGCATACAAGAGTCGATTAATTAGAATCGAAGAATTCAACGGAAAAGACGATCAGGTTCACTGAAGATGAATCTAGTATTCATACCCATCTCTTCTTCTTTGGTGAAGTTGGGGGCTAGATGATCAGGTTTATCATTTGGAATTGTAATAATTTATGACATCTCCTTCATCATCATTATCATCATCATCATCATCATCATCATCATCATCTTCTTCTTCTTCTTCTTCTTCTTCTTCTTGGCCATGTAGTCGTATTATTGGGTCGAACACTCCTTTCCGTTTCCTCACGAAACCACTCCACCATGAAGAAGAAGATCAATCTGGATGTTGATGATGCACCTATGTTCAATAAAAATTGGAAGATTGAAGCCTCCCCAAGCATTGTGGAAGTGAAGCCAGAGGCATATAAACCTAAATTAGTGACCATCGGTCCATTATATTAAAAACTTGAGCCGTCCTTTAATAATTTTAAGGCACTATGTGTGAAGAAATTCATGGAAATACATAGGATATTAGTTGTGGATGACCTCATACAACACCTCAACTCTAATCCAGAATATAAGCTTAGAGAAATCTATAATCTCACCCTCATAGGATATTAGTTGTGGATGGCCTCATACAATACCTCAACTCCAATCCAGAGTATGAACTTGGCAAAATCGATAATCTCAACCTTTATTTGTCAGCAACTTAGCGAACTTAGCGAGATCTTATTGTTCAAAAACTCTAGGATAATAAGAAAGCATTTCAACATGTGTATTATTAGATCAATTTTATCCTCAAATTTTTATTTTACAGATGCATAAGCAATATTGCCATCTCCCAAGGTTTTTATATCTTCAACATCATACCAATATATATTATTATCACAATCATGGGTGGTTTCACGTTATCGACATTGTGTGAGACAGATAGAAATGAAAGTGAACGAAATATTAATGTCATCAAAGGGCCCGAGATAAAAAGTTACATCCATTTGAAACTTACAGAGAAAGTGCATGTGGGTGTTGGTGCACTCCATTTCGACTCAAAGGCACAGGAAATCGAGAAGAGATAATACATATTACAGACACACAGGAAAAGAGAGGGAAAAGAGGAGAAAGAGGGATTCGAGTGTGGGGCAAAAGGGGGAAAACATGGAAAAAAATACACTGAAAGAGGGGGAAAGAGAGAAAATCGTTTTTTTAAAACATTATTCTTTTTAAAAAATGCATAAATAGCCAGTTACGAAAATATGAACCAACTAGATTCCGATTTTTGGGAAATTCTAGCCGGAATCAGTTCCGGCTCCCCCCTACCTTGGCCAGCAAATGTCCCAACCCAACCGGAACGCTGACACTATTCCTGGGACTTTGCCCAACACTGGTGGTGTAGTTTAGTATTTGGTTGCCACACATTGCACATGTTTCACATTCTAAGAAATCTAGCAACTTTTAAGAAAGGTGAACATTTTTAAGAACTTTTTAGCCCAAAGTGAAAGTCTAACAACTTAAAAGAAAAGGGCAAAAAGGTTTATTGGTATTGCGGACTGGCCCCAATGTCGGTCAATAGTATTATGTATATTATTCACTATGTATATTATTCATTTGCACGCAACTGTCATGTTAAGGGTCAAGATGACGTTTTTTTGGAATAAAAAAAGAAAAAGAGTCAAGATGACAACAAGAATAAAATGTATTTATTATTCCATGAATGACTTGTGCATTTTAGCATTAAGTCAAGCCATCCACGTTTCTTTGCTTCTTGTTCTTCTCCTTCTACTAACTACAACTAGCTACTGGTGCTGCTAGTGCTAACCATAACTACTAACCATAACTACTACTACTACTACTACTACTACTACTACTACTACTACTACTATTGCCTGAAGTTAGCTTCCATGGCCGCAAATATTATGATAATGCCTCACTTCCTCAAACCTACTCTTCCTCCTCCTCCTCAGCCTCGCAATATCCTCGCCAAATCCTCCCCAAATCCTTCCATCTCTTCCCTCCTCCTCCTCCTCCATTCCTCCTCTTCTTCGCGCGTCCTTCCCCATCTCGGCCGCATGTGTGCCGGTTCCGGTCCCCGTCCCCATCCCCGTCCATCCTTGGGACGCACACGAGCATGTGCCGCAGGCGATTCCTCACCTGCCATTCTCCCTCCTACTCATCCAACTCCTGCTTCTTCTTCGTGGATCGAAACTTTTCTTCCTGCGCCCATCCGGCCTTTCGCTCTGTTGGCTCGGCTTGATAAACCTATCGGCACCTGGCTACTTGCTTGGCCCTATGCCTGGTAAACTGTGTTTCTTGGTTCCTCCTCCTTCCCCCCCTCCCCCAAATCACTTAATTTCTTAATGATTATGAGACACCGATCCGCTTTTAGGTCAATTCATCACAAGGTATAGAAACCATTCACTGGACACCTCCTTTTGTGAATCACTCCAACCAAATTATTCCCATTTATAGAAAAGGCAGAATTTGGGTATATTAGATAGATCACCGATCCATTATCATATACACATGAAAAGCATGTGAATTGGTTTTGATGATCCTTGCCTTTATACAGATCACAGACTTCCCTTGAAAATCAATCATCATATCAATTTTATATAAATCAATCCTTTTCCATTACATACTTGGAAACCACCAAACCCACATCAAACTAAAGGCAAAAGGTTCTAACTAAACATATCTGTAGCATGTGTCCTTTTATACATGCCATGACTATGCTTCCTGAAACGTTAGATTTGGTTTGGACAAGATTCCGAATGACTTTAAAATCAATCCATGGTCTTTATACACACACGCGCGCGCGCACGCGCGCACACACACACACACACATATATATGTATGTATGTATGTATATCAGGTCGATTGCACTAGCTGCACCAAATGGAAGTCTTCCGGACTTCTATGCCCTTGCATTGTTTGGAGTGGCTTCTATCATTTTGCGAGGTGCTGGTTGTACTATTAACGATCTCTTAGATCGAGATTATGATCGCCAGGTGACATCATATTTGTTTATCATTTGGATCCTTTGTGCTCATCAACAAAATTATATAGGGCTGAAGACTTTAATCATCGACTTATATTTTCGAAACTCGATTGTATGTAGGTGGAGAGAACGAAATCGCGACCCATTGCTTCTGGGGTTGTTACACCATTCCAAGGTCTGTGCTTCCTTGCCATTCAATTATTGTTACATCGAGGAATCCTTTTGCAATTCAATGAGTTCAGGTTAGTAGGTTTCATGCAACTATTCAACTATATAACTTAGACATTAACGATATACAATACACACACACACACACACACACACACACACACATATATATAGAGAGAGAGAATGGAGTATGGTTACCTACTAATTACACCACATGGGTAGTGGAACATGTTGAATTACCAATAGGCAAGACGAACACTCTACTGAGTAAAGAATTTCCACTTGCTCCAATAAAAAAATTACCACATTAGTACTCCCTTCAACTTTTGTAGATATACTTACACTCCATGTCTACCATCGAATACAAAACGTTGCACATGTTTCAATTATGATGCAATCCCCAATATCTTAGAAATAGAAAAACGATCTCCATCTCTAATTTTGGGTCAATCTGTGTAAATTATGCAAACACCCATTATCAGGTGTCGAATAACACCGTGATAAAACTTGCCAAATTTGAGAAATGTAACTCCAAATTTGAAAAGCAATCGGACATTGTATAAATCAATGCATACTATCTTCCATTTGAATAGTGCAAAAGAAGCAATTACCCGTTGTTAGTTCACGACACTTTAAAGTTAATCCCATATGCAAAAAAACTAAAAACTATCAATTGTAAGTAGTGTTTTTCGCACACATTTATTAATATAATTGTGTGTTTTCACCAAAAGAGAGAAAGGGAGATAGATAGGAATGCATGAAAATTTAGTAATAGTTTCGAGATCATTTTTATATTTATTTGATGTGAAAAAACATACACGAATCATATCGGTTCTTCTTTTTTGTGTTACCAATTAATTTTGATCAAGTTGGAGATCTAAATGTCATCTTTGTGTTTTTTTCAGTCAAATTTTGGGCGCAGCAAATCTCTTATTTGTGGGAGCTTATCCTCTCTTTAAGCGATTCACTTATTGGGTATGGCAATTAATAGACGATATTTGGATGATCTTTCATGACTACAGGTTTTGGTGAATAAATTCTAAAGCGAACTGTTATGTACGGTTGTCGAAATGAGTTGGTTGGCTGAAATTAGCCGAAAAGCCGAAACGAGAGTCGGCTGGCCGAAATCGATCGAAAAGCTGAAACGAGAGTTAGCTGGCTGAAATCAGCCGAAAAGCCGAAAACGAATGGATGAATATATATAAATATATATAAGTGTGAGTTAGGTTAGTATATATAGATAGAGTCGTATTAGCTACATATGTATGCACAATAACTTACAGAGAGTAAAAACTATGAGAGAAGCTCGTGAGAGTGAACTTTATATCAAAGTGAGCGTGCGAGTTAGAAAACACAACGCAATGAAGAAGAACAAAAGTGTGTGTGAACACATTGGTGGCGGTGAAAGTGAGTGAGAGAGAGAGAGACATAGCTCTTCACTTGCGTGTGCGAGGAAGGTAGAGAAGAAGGGTGAAATAGAGAAGAGAAGAGAGATAGCACAGAGAAGCGCTGAAAGCTTCGAATGAGGGAAACAGTTCTCGCCTGAAACTGCGGTTTCGGACAACAACCTAGAAGTACATTCATACTCAATCAAGTTTTATCATTTTATGCTTGTATTTTTCTCTGTCTCATAGTGGAAATCTTTGTTCACAGTGCTTTTTCACTGGAATTAGGGTTTTCCACGTAAAATCATGTGTTGCTTGTCTCATTTATTTGTTTCTCGATATATCCATTGTGTTACGACTGAGTACAAAATATATCAAACTGGTATCAGAGCCTAGGTTCTAGATGGAAGGGAGTGTGAGTGCCTTTCCGAGATGATTGTCTTGAACTCACAAAAATACTCAAACTAGAAGATTAAAATGGAAGATCTTCTAATAGTCAAAGATCTGTATGAGCCCATAGAAAGGAAGGATATACCAGTGAGGGTAATAGAATTTGAGTGGAAAACTCGACATAGAAAGGCAGTTGCAATTATAAGACAGTGTGTGGACATTAGCGTCCTACAACATGTAGCTAGTGACACAAATGCCTACGAGTTATGGCATAAACTCTCTGCCCTTTATGAAAGAAAAAACACCTTAACTAAAACTTCCCTAATGAGTTCAAAAATAGTGAGACTAAAGTATGTAGATGGGGAGAGCATCGTAGAGCACATTAGTACTTTCATGGGTCTGGTAAACCACTTAACATCAACGAAGTTCCCATTAGATGATGCTATGTAGTGCCACACTACTATGTACTCCACTAGATAGTTGGGAAACCCTAATAGTGACACATAGTACCTCATAAACTCTCTGCCCTTTATGAAAGGAAAAACACCTTAACTAAAACTTCCCTAATGAGTTCAAAAATAGTGAGACTAAAGTATGTAGATGGGGAGAGCATCGTAGAGCACATTAGTACTTTCATGGGTCTGGTAAACCACTTAACATCAACGAAGTTCCCATTAGATGATGCTATGTAGTGCCACACTACTACTATGTACTCCACTAGATAGTTGGGAAACCCTAATAGTGACACATAGTACCTCATGTAAAGAAGACAACCTATCTTTACAAGTATTCTAAACGAAGAGACAAGAAGAAAGGATAAAAGTGCCTTGTCTCAATCAAAAGCTAATGTGACCCAAGAACTTAGTAGAGGAAGAAGCAAACACAGAAGTCGTGAAAATAGAGATAAGGCGTATGCAAGGTCGAAATCTAGAGGAAGACCTACATGCTTCTATTGTAGGAAGCCTAGTCACTTCCAAAAGAATTGTCGACACCTTAGGAAGGACAAAGGCATGGCTGATGAGATTAAACCTAGAAAAATTTCTGATGATAAAAACACTTCAACCATTGCAACTAGTGAAGAAGAGATGTTATTTGTTTGTGAACAAGGTAGTGTAAACCTTGCAAATGTTGAGTGCTCTTGGGTAGTGGACTCCGGTGCATTGTTCCATCTAACTCCCAAAAGAGAATGTTTCTCATCTTACACAACTGGTGACTATGGCTACGTAAGGATGGGAAATGACGGTGAATGCAAGATTGTGGGCATAGGAAATTTGTGCTTGTTAACATCTACTGGTTGCAGGTTAATGTTGAGAGATGTACGTCATGTTCCGGATATAAGATTGAATTTGATATCGTTAGACAGCTAGACGATGAAGGCTACAATGGTGGTTTTCGTAGTGGTACATGGAAGTTCTATAAAGGGAGCCTAATTGTGGCTCGAGCTCGAAAACAGAACACATTGTATGTAATGGATGCAAAATTGTGCCGAGACGAAGCAAATATGGACAGGAAGGAGTGTGTCCTACCAGCATTTAGGGTGTTTGGATGCTTGGCCTATGTACATGTTGCTAAAGATCAAAGGTCAAAGTTGGACAACAAGTCCAACCATGGCATATTCTTGGGGTACTCAGAAGATGAATTCAGGTTTAGGATGTGGGATCTCCTTGATAAGAAGGTGATAAGAAGTCATGATGTTATATTCATGGAAGACAAGACAATTGAAGACTAGAAACAACAAAGACCAGAGTCTTCTTCCTAGTTGACTACTGTTATGGAGTCGACACTAGTCGATCCCACTCCCACACAACCAGTCATCAGACAACAGCCGGCTGATGAAGCCGAATCTGAGTCGGCCGACACACAACAACAAACTGATGCACACGAATCTAAGTCGGAATATGAGCTAGCAGAAGAAAGCGAATCTAAGTCGGTTATTGAAGGAAGAAGATATCCCCTAAGACAAAGGAGGGCCTCCTCTCGGTATCCAGCCAATCAATATATTCTCTTGACTGATGTAGGGGAACCAGAATGCTATGAAGAGGCCATGACTGATGTACACAATGGGAAGTGGTATAATGCCATGCAAGAGGAAATGGATTCATGGCATGAGAACCATACCTATGAGCTAATGGAGTTGCCTGATGAAAAGAAGGCACTTAGAAACAAATGGGTCTACAAATTAAATGTTGGAGAAAATGGAAATACACTTAAGTATAAGGCCCACTATCACGGTATTACGCTCTCGCGTATGAAATAAGGTGAGAGAGTGAGAGATGAGAGGAAGAGAGAGATTCGCAGAAACACAAAGAGATAGAAACGAAAGAATCAATTCCAATAACAGTATAGATTACAGATCTTGCAATGTTACAACCAGCAAGCCGGTGATAGACTCAACACAGACGAACACGCGCACTGAAATTCGTAGTGGAGCCTCTACCGGAAGCACGCGGGCTTTCACGCAACAGAGGCAACCAACTTAACCCAAATCCCTGCAGAAACAACAACGATGGTGGAGGAGAGAGCTCGGTTCCCAGTTCCACAGCAACTCGTCCTCTCAGAAATGCGCGATCCCTACTCATGCCCTTTTCCTCTCCTTTTATAGCACCAAGAGAGCCGTTTACAGACTATTAAATCATTGTTATTCTTCGTTCTTTCCGATAGAGATCCTCTTCAATCCCCTACTTAATGAATTAGTGCTACCTAGGATAATGACATCGCCGGCCTATACTTAACTATGTATGTAAATATATCAAAACATGTGCCCGTGAGTAAGGGCCGGTTCACGCACACCATCCGCCGATTCCTCCTAGGGATGGTTTCCTCCACAACATCCGCCCCCACCTAACCGTGCATCCTCCGGTATACGCCAGAATAGACTTCTGTAGGAGAGGACCGGCCCGCGATTACCTTTCGCTCTCCAGTTCGTCACTTGCTTCGAACCGGTCATTCATCCTCACCATCCATGCCCTCTGGGTCCGGTTCGTCCTCGTTCAGCTTCTTGAACACCTCGATCCTTTTCCCAGCCACTAGCACATCTATACTCGTTCCGTCGAGCTCCGCGAGGTGGTAGGTGCTGTTGTCGTTGGCCCTTGTCACTGGATAAGGCCCGAACCACCTCCTTGCAAACTTCCGCATCTCCTTGTGCTGGTTGTCGAGGTTGTTGTTGTAGACCAGAACCCAGTCACAAGAGAAATATGTGACGAAGGTTTTGCAAAGGTTTAATATGTATAATGCAAAATCTATTGGATCTCCATTGCCAGTGAATTGTAAGCTAAACTCGGGACACTGTCCGGAAACTGATAAAGATAAGGTAAAGATGAGGAGGGTGCCGTATGCTTGGGCTGTCGGGAGCCTATTGTATGTTATGGTCTGCAGGAGGCTGGACATTGCATTCACTGTTGGGACACTTAGTCGCTACATGAGTAATCCTGGAAAGGAACATTGGGCAGCCGTAAAGTGGATACTCAAATACCTCAAAGGTACTTCAAGTGTATGCCTTAGATATGGCTCTAGGAAACCTATGCTCGAAGGTTTAACAGATTCTGATATGTTGGGTGATGTAGATTCTAGCCAATCCACATCAAGGTATGTGATGACTTATTCAAGGGGAGTTGTGTTCATGGCAATCAAGATTGCAAAAGGTTGTAGCTTTGTCAACTAGAGAGGCTGAATATATGGTTGTATTAGAAGCCAGAAAAGAATTGATTTGGATGAGATATTTCCTAAGTGAACTAGGAATGTAGCAAGAAAAACTTCTGCTTCATTGTGATAATCAGAGTGCTATACATCTCGCTAAGAATGTTGGCTATCATTCACGTGCAAAGCACATTCAAAGAAGGTATCATTGGTTGTGATAGAGAGTGGAAGAAAATGAGTTTGTCTTAACGAAGATCCATACTAACGAAAATGGATCAGACATGCTTACCAAAATCTTATCTATGGAGAAACTCGTTACGTGTCGGCGAAGGACTGGTTTGGTTGACTGCACCCCTACAGGACTGAAGGGGGAGTTTGTTATATAAGGTTCTCCCTCCTTATGGGGGAGTTGGCTGAAAAGCTGAAATTGGCCGAGAAGTCGAAATGAGTCGGCTCACCGAAATTGGCCAAAAAGCCGAAAACAAATGGAAGTTTGAACGAATATATATATATATATATATATATATATATAAGTGTGAGTTAGGTTAGTATATATAGATATAGTTGTATTAGTTGCATATGTATGTGGGATAACTTACAGAGAGTAAAAACTGTGAGAGATGAGTGAGAGTGAACTTTATTTGTAAGTGAGCGCGCTAGTGAGAAAACGCGACGCAACGAAGAAGAATAGAAGTGTGTGCTAACACAGTGGTGGTTGTGAAAGTGTGTGAGAGAGAGAGACATAGCTCTACACCTGAGTGTGTGAGGAAACTAGAGAAGAAGGGTGAAATAGAGAAGAGAAGAGAGATAGAACATAGAAGCGTTGAAAGCTTCAAAAAAGGGAAACAACCCTCGGTTGAAACTGTGGTTTCAGACAACAACCTGGGAGTACATTCATACTCAATCAGGTTCTATCATTCTATGATTGTATTTTTCTCTGTCTCATAGTGGAAATCTTTGCTCACCGTGGTTTTTCCCTGGAATCCAGGTTTTCCACGTAAAATTGTGTGTTGCTTGTCTCGTTTATTTGTGTCTCGGTATATCCGTTGTGTTACATCTGAGTATAAAATATATCATAAATGTGGGGCTTAATTGAAAGGAAATCTTTTGGTTTAATATGTATGGCTATCCTTCTCCAAGAGTTGGAGATTGTTCAAGATAGTCATAGTTTTCTATAATACCGATGAAACAGAGCTTACAACAACTTATGACAAAGTATGTGGGTGCAGCCTCAAGCATTCCTGGGTTTGACAATAAATTGGGGTGCTCTACTAGGCTGGGCTGCATTGAAAGGGAGCATCCAGATTCCTGCAATTGCCCCACTTTACCTTGCTTGTATTTGCTGGACTTTAGTATACGACACAATCTATGCGCATCAGGTTGGTCCTTTTCAATGTTATTAATATGATTATTCCTATAAAGATTATTATTATTTACATTCAATCTTGTGATGTATGAATAGATAGTGAAGCCTTTTTTATTTGGAATGTTATGATGATGATCATTCAGGACAAGAGTGATGATGTCAAAGTGGGTGTGAAATCCACAGCTTTATATTTTGGAGATGGGACACAATCATGGCTTACAGGTTTTGCAGCTATCACCATTGGTTCACTCCTATTAGCAGGATACATTAATGGCCTAGGTATCCATCTAATTTCTCATTGTATTTTTTCTGCCTTTCAGCATTGTGTGAGGAACAATCGAATTCGTGTTAATCACTAATATATTCATTGAGCTGAGACTAATCAATTCGTTGTGGATAATTACAATCAAATAGGAGGATGGCCTTTCTATTGTAGCACCTTGGTTGCGGCCATCCATCTATATTGGCAAATAGCAACTGTTGACATCAATAATCCTGTTGATTGTAACTCGAAGTAAGTAACTTCTCAGTTTGTCTATACGTCTATATCTTCTCTTTTTTTTTGTAGAGGAATTGGATAATGGTAGTCTTGAGCACTAACTTCTTCTTCCTAACTTTGGATGTCCCTTTGTTTCAGATTTGTTTCCAACCAATGGTTCGGCGCAATCGTGTTTGCCGGAATCGTCGTTGGGAAGTTGGTTGCGTAGATAAGATTGGGTCTATTGTTAGAATATTAATATTAGAAATAAGACGTTATTATAAATGACAAGTATATCATAAATAAAGAAAATAAAAATAACGAATGTAACTACCTATTAACGTGACTTTTGTTCACACAACTATTAGTTAGAAAGTTATATTCATGTGAGTTTTGAACACAATGAACATTCCCATTACAAACTTCCCTATGATCTCTATTGCCTATTAAATGTAACATCTACCATGAATACAATGTAATCTTTCTTTCTTCATAATGTTAAGTCATATGTATCAACTTGTTATCCTTTGTTAGATAGTACTTTAAATTCCTACTTGGTATTAGAGCCTTCCAATAGGAATTAAGGAACAACCATCAAGAAGATCGATCCGGAAGATCTACAACGATGGAGTCTAACAGAAGTCCACCAAACAAAACAACGTCAAAGACATGAAAATACACCATGGAGAAACTCAATGACAAAAATTATAGAATGTGGAAATTAAGGATGACTCTAATCCTCGAAAGAGCACAAATAATCGACATTGTGAAAGGTTTAATATCAAAGCCTACAACCATCCCAGAATCAATAAAATAGAAAAAAAAAAGATTTAGATGCATGCATGGAATTAGTTATGCATCTAACCAATGAACAAATAGATTTTGTAAAAGATTTAGAAACATCAAAAGAAATATGGGATGCCTTGAAGGAATGCCATGAACCCTCAGACAAAACAACAAAGATCAACACCTTGAGACACCTTGTCACATTGTAAATGGAAGAAAGTGAAGGAATTGATGCATTTATCAGGAAATGGCAGTTAGCCCCCAAGCAAGCACTATCAGCAAATAATAAAATTGATGAAGATATGAAATTTGATTTAATTTTGTGTGCTTTACCAGATTCATGGGACACCTTTGTCACCATACATGGAAATGATGACAACACTTGAAACATGAAGAATATGTTCCTAAAAGTGAAAAGAGAAGAGATTTGAAGAATTAAGGGCAAGGCGAAACACAACGATAGATCAATGGCAATGAGCGCAATTATGAGACACCTTGTCACATTGTAAATGGAAGAAAGTGAAGGAATTGATGCATTTATCAGGAAATGGCAGTTAGCCCCCAAGCAAGCACTATCAGCAAATAATAAAATTGATGAAGATATGAAATTTGATTTAATTTTGTGTGCTTTACCAGATTCATGGGACACCTTTGTCACCATACATGGAAATGATGACAACACTTGAAACATGAAGAATATGTTCCTAAAAGTGAAAAGAGAAGAGATTTGAAGAATTAAGGGCAAGGCGAAACACAACGATAGATCAATGGCAATGAGCGCAATTACAATATTTCAAAAATCCAACTTTTGAAAGCCAAGATTTCAAAAGTTTCAAAGTCATACAAACCAAATCAACCATCAAAGCCAGGAGCACTCAATGATTCTACAATCATATGAAGATATTGCAACAAACCGGGACATATGGAAAGAGAATGTCACCGGAAGCAATATGGTTAAAGAAACAGAGGTAAAAAGTTCAATGGCCAAGCACATTCTGCATTAATATCTAATGAAGAAGAAGACACATCCTTCATACAAGCATTCATGTCAAAAGTACAAACTAACAAAATTGAAATGGAAAGATTATGGTACTTTGACACCAAAGCCACCCACCATCTGTCATGATATGGCAAGACTCAAACCCATGACCTTATGTTACATGGGTCGAACTCTTGACCATTAGACTATATGTTGTAATACAAAGAATATTATTTTTCATTTAAGTTTTATTATAGAAAATTGATGTATATTCTAGATTTCTTTGGAACATTCTAGAAACTTCAGGAGTACTCCTGAGAACACTATAAAAGGAGGCACAAGGCATTATTTTGAACTAAATCGGTTCAATGCCAATCTTAACCCTCCTCGCTACTATTGTATATTCTCTTAACATAATATATATCTTTTGTTATCATCACTCTCTCTCGATCTCTCTCTCTCTCACTCACTCTTTCCGTCTCTCGAGAGTTCTACACTTCCCTTAGTACTAATCCTCATCTTTTAGTACTAATGCCTTCTTTGTCTTAGTACTGATCTTGACAGTTTGAACCAATTTTCATCTCCCTCCCTTCATACTAATCTCTTATCCCAACATGGGAGTTTTCTTACGGATAACTGATGAGCTTGGGAAACGGTGTTCTTGTTCTCACTATTTCGGAGTACAATCGGGTTCTTCGGTTAAGCTACAGGTTTCGAATACTGATTTGGATCTGGTTGACCTTGCTTGCTCAACAAAAATGAAGGACAGAGATACCCTCTAAGAGAGAGAAGCCCCCCCGCCCCCTCCCCCCTTGGAGATTTCCTAATGTAGAGCATGTAATATTGACAACGAGGGAGGGCTAGAAAGCTTCAAAGAAGCAAAGAAAGACACCCATAGCCGCAAGTGGTTAAATGCCATGCAAGATGAGATGGATTCCCTGCATGAGAACCACACATATGAATTGACGGAGTTGCGCACTCCGAAACAGTGGGTGTACAAGATGAAACCGGGAGACACCGGAAATCCATCGAGATACAAAGCCCGCATTTTGGTGAAGGGATTCCAACTGAAGAAAGGAATGAATTTCGATGAGATCTTCACCCCGGTAGTGAAGATGACAACCATCCGGATGCTGTTGAGCATAGCGGCAAGCATGGACATTGAGGTAGAGAGACTAGACGTCAAGATGGTGTTCCTACATGGCGACCTCGAAGAAGAGATCTACATCAACAACCAGAAGGATTCGTCAAGAAAGGGAAGGAGAACCTAGTGTGCCGGTTGAAAAAGAGCTTATACGGACTAAAGCAACCCCCCCGACAATGGTACCACAAGTTCGACTTCTTCATGACCGATCAAGGATACCACAAGACGCAGGGCGAACACTGTGTATTCATGAAGAATTTTGATGGAGGAGAATTCCTACTACTGTTGTACATGGACGACATGTTGATCGTCGTGCAGGACCATATCAAAATCGGAATGCAAAAGAAGGCCTTCAACTGGTCATTCATAATGAAAGATATGGGTCCTGCAAGACAGATTTTGGGAATGCACATAATCTGGGACGGGTTGAAGAAACAATTGTGGCTGTTGTTAGGAAACAAGTCCCTCCGGATGGGAAGTTAGAAGTGTCGAAATTCCGTGCTCGGCCACACCCGAGGAACAGGATCGATTCACAGAAAACGGGAAATACAACAATGCACGAAAAACAATAGAGAGAAGGGCACACTGGATGTTTTACGTGGAAAACCCTAAATGGGAAAAACCACGGGAGTGCAAGACTCCAACTATCACTATACGCGGGAATGTACAATGGCGAGCTGCAAGGCGACGACCTTGAGCTCGCTGTCCTCGCCACAGGCGGCGGTATTACACAGAGGCGTCGACCTCTTCCTTCCTCCTTCTCTCTCACTCTCTCTCGGCTGCCCTAAGTCATATTTATACACATATGACTTTCGGGCTATTTACAAATATAGCCTCAAGGGCTCTTGGCAAACATATTCACAAATATGTCCCCGCATCCGGATCTCTCTCCGGGTACATTCGTCATCCGGCTCCGTAACCGGGGTCTTCATCATCCGGCTCCGTAGCCGGGGTCTTCATCATCCGGCTCCGTAGCCGGGGTATTCATCATCCGGCTCCGTAGCCAGGATCTTCATCATCCGGCTCCGTAGCCGGGGTCTTCATCATCCGGCTCCGTAACCGGGGTCTTCATCATCCGGCTCCGTAGCCAGGATCTTCATCATCCGGCTCCGTAGCCGGGGTCTTCATCATCCGGCTCCGTAACCGCAACCGGGCTTGCCGTCATTCATCTCCGGACATCCCATCCGGAGGGACCGAAATCCCAACAAACTCCCCCTTCACTTCGGCATGGGATGTCTCTCCAACCCGATCCTCTTCCGGCATGCTTCCAGCTTGTCGGGTGTGAGCACCTTGGTCAGCATATCCGACCCGTTCTCGTCCGTGTGGATCTTCGTCAGCACGAACTCCTTGTCTTCTATTCTTTCCTGGATCCAGTGGTATCTACGCTGGATGTGTTTCGTCCGGGAATGGTAGGCCGCGTTCTTCGCAAGGTGGATGGCACTCAGACTATCGCAGTAGAGTCGGTACTCCTCCTGCCGGATACCGAGCTCTCTAATGAAGTCCTTCATCCATATTATTTCCTTGCCGGCTTCAACAGCTGCCATGTACTCCGCCTCCGTGGTTGACAGCGCAACCGTCTTCTACAGCCTCGACTGCCATGAAACAGCTCCCCCTGCATACGTCATCACATACCCTGATGTGGACCGGCTGGTATCTGCATCAGCCGACATATCCGAATCGGTAAAGCCGTCGAGTTCGGGCTTACCGGAGCCGAATTGGAGGCACACGTTTGCCGTGCCCTTCAGGTATCGGAGTATCCATTTGGCCGCATTCCAATGCTCTTTGCCGGGATTGCTCATGTACCGGCTCACCACTCCGACTGCGTATCCAATGTCCGGTCTTGTACACACCATTGCGTACATCAAGCTTCCGACGGCAGAGGCATATGGCACTTTCATCATGTCCTCCTTCTCAGCCTTTGTCTTGGGGCTTTGCTTGCTGGACAACTTGCAGTTTGCCGGGAGGGTTGACCCGACCGGTCTTGCTTCCGACATGTTGAACCGTTGAAGCACCTTTGTCACGTACTTCTCCTGTGACAGCCACAACTGCTTCTTCTTCCGGTCCCGGATGATGTGCATCCCTAATATTTGCCTCGCCGGACCCAAGTCCTTCATTGAGAAGGTTCGGTGAAGAGCCTTCTTCAGCATCCGTATCTTGACCTGGTCCCGTCCGACGATCAACATGTCGTCCACGTACAGGAGGAGTATTAGAAAGTCTCCTCCTTCGAACTTCTTCACAAACACGCAGTGGTCGGACTGCGTTTTGAGGTACCCTTCGTCGGTCATGAAGGAGTCGAACTTCCGGTACCATTGCCAGGGAGCCTGCTTCAGTCCGTAAAGGCTCTTCTTCAACCGGCATACCAGGTGCTCCTTCCCTTTCTTCTCGAATCCTTCCGGTTGCTGCATGTAGATCTCTTCTTCGAGGTCACCGTGAAGGAATGCCGTCTTCACATCCATCTGTTCTATCTCGAGGTCCATGCTTGCCGCTATGCTCAGCACCGTCCGGATGGAGGTCATCTTCACTACCGGGGCAAATATCTCGTCGAAGTCGACGCCCTTCTTCTGCTGAAACCCCTTCACCACGATCCTGGCTTTGTATCTCGGGGGGTTTTCGGCATCTCCCGGTTTCAGCTTGAACACCCACTTGTTTCGAAGTGCCCGCTTTCCTTTCGGCAACTCCACAAGTTCATATGTGTGGTTCTCATGCAGGGAATCCATCTCGTCCTGCATGGCACTCAACCACCTGCGGCTCTGGGTGTCATGCTTTGCTTCTTCAAAGCTCTCCGGCTCCCCTTCGTCGGTTAGCAGCACGTGCTCTGGTTCCGGAAATCTCCGGTGGGCCCTTCTCTCTCTTAGAGGATATCTCCGTTCCGGAGCTTCGGTAACCGGCTCCTCCGTTTCCTCTTCATCCGAATCCATTTCGGGATCGGGGCCGGTTCCGGTATCAGTTTCATCTTCCTCGGCCGGTTCTGTTTCTTCACCGTCTTCGGCCGGATCCTCGAGTGCTAACCGGTCCCTTGCCGGTCGGGACTGCTCTTCGTAGAGTTGATTCTCACCGGTCGACTTGAAGCTCTTAATCTTCTTCTCCGACTCCCAGTCGGCGAGTGTCTTGTCCTCCATGAAGATGATATCACGACTCCTGAATATCTTCTTGTCGACCGGGTCCCATACTCGGTAGCCGAACTCGTCATCGCCGTAACCGAGGAATATGCATGGCCGGGTCTTTGGATCTAGCTTTCCTCTCCGGTCCTTAGCCACATGCACATATGCGAGGCACCCGAACACCTTCAGATGCCGGTAGGATACTTCCCTACCGGTCCACACTCTCTGCGGGCATGTCTCCGTCCAAAGGTACTGAGGGTGATCTGTTTATCACGTATGTCGCCGTCGACATCGCCTCAGCCCAAAACCCCTTGGGTAATTTCGCATGCGCTAGCATACTCCGGACCCTCTCCATTATGGTCCGGTTCATCCTCTCGGCCAGCCCGTTCAGTTCCGGCGTCTTCGGCACAGTAAACTCGAGCCGGATTCCCTTCGAGCGACAGTACTCCGCGAACTGCCCCCGGTATTCTCCTCCGTTATCCGCTCGTATCGCTTTCAGCTTCTTGCCGGATTCCCTTTCCACTCTCGCGTGGAGTTCTTTGAAGACGCACAACACTTGGTCCTTTGTCTTCAACGGTGCCGTCCACAGCTTCCGACTATGGTCATCAATGAATGTCACGAAGTACTGGGCTCCGCCATGTGACTTCGTTTCTACCTGACACACATCAGTGTGCACCAACTCCAATGGTGCGCTACGTCTCGTCGGTGGCCTTGAGTGGAAGGAGGTTCGGTTCTGCTTACCGGCCAGGCAATCGGTGCACTTCTCCAGGTGCACATGCTTCACTGGAATGAGGTTGTCTTCTGCAAGCCTCTTCATCCCCTTCTCACTCATGTGGCACAGTCTCTTGTGCCACAGCTCACCGGCAGTGTCGGCTGCCACGTTCAACTCTTCCGGACACAACCGGGCATTCATCAGGTACAGTGTGTTGACCTTCCGGGCCCGAGCCACTATCAGGCTCCCCTTGCTGAACTTCATGACACCGTTCCGGATGCTACCTGTGTAGCCTTCATCGTCTAGCCTCCCGGCCGAAATCAGGTTCAATCGAACCTCCGGAACGTGTCGGACATCCTTCAGCAGCATTTTGCATCCGGTCGGGGTTGTCAACCATACGTCTCCTATGCCGGCAATCCGGCACGTACCTTCATTTCCCATCCGAACACAGCCATGTTCACCGGCTGTGTAGGATGAGAAGTATCTACTTTCCGGGGTCAGGTGGAACGACGCTCCGGAATCGACCACCCAGGTAGTCTCATCGCCGGCAATGTTTAGTTCACCTTCTTCGGTGATGAGCATGATCTCCTCTTCACTTGCCGCGAGTGCCGTCGTTCCTTTCCGGTCCTGCCCTCGCCGATCCGGACCTCTCCGGTCCGTGGCTCCCCGGTATGCGCCGTTTCGCTCCGGTGACTTCTTTGAATCGGTGTCGTCGGATCCGTTGTCTTTTCGGTAATGCCGACAATTCTTCCGGAAGTGCCCCGGCTTCCCACAGTGGAAGCATGTGGGTCTTCCTCTTGACTGCGACCGGGTCCCCGACTTCTCCCGTCTTTGCGGACTCCGGTTCCATTGTCTTCCCCGTTCCGATTCGGTAAGCAGCGCCTTCGAGTCGGAGGCCGGTTCTTTATCTCTCCGACGCGCTTCTTCGTTCAAAATACTCGTCTTTACCGTTTGTAGGGACAAGTTATCTTCGGTGCAGGAGGTGCTGAGAGTCACCACCAAGTTCTCCCAGCTGTCCGGCAATGTACACATCAGGATGATGGCTTGCATTGCATCCTCCAACGGGAACTTGATCGCCGCAAGCTGGTTCACGAATCCCATGAATGTGCTTACGTGTTCCACCATACTCTCGCCGTCCCGGTACTTGAGGTTCACTATCTTTCTCATCAGGGAGGTCCGGTTCAACGCATTCTTCCTCTCGTAGAGGCCCGACAGCTTCCTCCACATCTCATATGCGTTGGTGTCGTTCGCCACGTGTTGTAGAACGCTCACGTCGACGTATTGCCGAATGGTTGCAACGGCTTTCCGGTTCAGAAGCCTCCACTCCGTCTCAAGTACCCCCTTGGGTATTTCCGACCTGTCGATCGGTTCATACAGGTCCCGAACAATGAGCAGATCCTCCATCTTTATCTTCCAGTCGGCATAGTTCTGCGCATTCAGCACCATCATCCCCGGCTGCCCGCTGCTGCCGCCTTCCATTTTCTGTGTTAACCTCGCTCTGATACCACTTTGTCGAAATTCCGTGCTCGGCCACACCCGAGGAACAGGATCGATTCACAGAAAACGGGAAATACAACAATGCACGAAAAACAATAGAGAGAAGGGCACACTGGATGTTTTACGTGGAAAACCCTAAATGGGAAAAACCACGGGAGTGCAAGACTCCAACTATCACTATACGCGGGAATGTACAATGGCGAGCTGCAAGGCGACGACCTTGAGCTCGCTGTCCTCGCCACAGGCGGCGGTATTACACAGAGGTGTCGACCTCTTCCTTCCTCCTTCTCTCTCACTCTCTCTCGGCTGCTCTCACTTCGCTCCCTCTTAGTGGAAAACAGAAAATGAGCAACAACATTTAAACTGTTTGCCCTAAGTCATATTTATACACATATGACTTTCGGGCTATTTACAAATATAGCCTCAAGGGCTCTTGGCAAACATATTCACAAATATGTCCCCGCATCCGGATCTCTCTCCGGGTACATTCGTCATCCGGCTCCGTAGCCGGGGTCTTCATCATCCGGCTCCGTAGCCGGGGTATTCATCATCCGGCTCCGTAGCCAGGATCTTCATCATCCGGCTCCGTAGCCGGGGTCTTCATCATCCGGCTCCGTAACCGGGGTCTTCATCATCCGGCTCCGTAGCCAGGATCTTCATCATCCGGCTCCGTAGCCGGGGTCTTCATCATCCGGCTCCGTAACCGCAACCGGGCTTGCCGTCATTCATCTCCGGACATCCCATCCGGAGGGACCGAAATCCCAACAAACTCCCCCTTCACTTCGGCATGGGATGTCTCTCCAACCCGATCCTCTTCCGGCATGCTTCCAGCTTGTCGGGTGTGAGCACCTTGGTCAGCATATCCGACCCGTTCTCGTCCGTGTGGATCTTCGTCAGCACGAACTCCTTGTCTTCTATTCTTTCCCGGATCCAGTGGTATCTACGCTGGATGTGTTTCGTCCGGGAATGGTAGGCCGCGTTCTTCGCAAGGTGGATGGCACTCAGACTATCGCAGTAGAGTCGGTACTCCTCCTGCCGGATACCGAGCTCTCTAATGAAGTCCTTCATCCATATTATTTCCTTGCCGGCTTCAACAGCCGCCATGTACTCTGCCGGGTATTCATCATCCGGCTCCGTAGCCAGGATCTTCATCATCCGGCTCCGTAGCCGGGGTCTTCATCATCCGGCTCCGTAACCGGGGTCTTCATCATCCGGCTCCGTAGCCAGGATCTTCATCATCCGGCTCCGTAGTCGGGGTCTTCATCATCCGGCTCCGTAACCGCAACTGGGCTTGCCGTCATTCATCTCCGGACATCCCATCCGGAGGGACCGAAATCCCAACAAGAAGAACAGTACTGATGAGCAAACTCGGCCGAGGCCGAAACCGGATGTGGAGTACCCGGCTACGGAAGACCCGGTGAGAACTGGATGCGGTGTACCTGGCATGCGCCGGATGAGGAGTACCCGACTACGGAAGACCCTGTGTGAACCGGATGAGGAGTACCCGGCTACGGAAGACCCGGTGTGAACCGGATGAGGAGTACCCGGCAAGAGCCGGATGGTGAAGGCCCGTCGGATGAGGGGACATATTTGTAAATATGCTTCTGAGAGTCCATCGGGGATATATTTGTAAATAGCCGAAAAGTCATATTAGTATAAATATGACTTAGGGCAAACAGAGAATAGAGTTGTTGTCATTCTTGTTGGTGCAAGACTAGAGAGCGCGTAACAGTGTACAGAGAGAGAGAGAGAGGAAGAGGTCGTTGCCTCTGTTGTAACCACCAACTGTGCCGAAGATCGTGAGGACGAGGTTGTTGCCTCCGTGAACTCACTGTTGTAATCATTTTGATATAGTGATAGTTTGGAGTCAGTGGACTCCCGTGGTTTTTCCCTCTCAGGGTTTTCCACGTTAAACATCTTGTGCACTCTTCTCTTACCTTTGTGTCGTGTGTTCATTCCCCATTTTCTGTGTTTGATTCTAACCTCGGTTGAGGCCGAGCGTTCTACAGGGAGTGTGTAGTTCCTGTCAAAGTGGCATCAGAGCGAAACGACACAGAAAATGGACGATTCGTTGGGAGGCATGTTCAAGCTCACCGGCTCCAACTATTCGGTGTGGAAGTCGAAGATGAGGGACATGCTCGTGGTTAAAGATCTTTGGTTGTCGGTTCGGTTCAGGGACAAGAGACCAGACAAAATCGACGCCACGATATGGGAGGTGATGCACATGATGACAACGGTGGACATACGGTGCTTCATCGACATGAGGCTATAAAACAACTTCAATGAAGAGAGCAAGGCTCATGAGCTCTGGGAGAAGATCGGCATTATGTTTCAAAACAAAAATGTTGTTAATCAGGTTTCGATATTCTGGAAGCTAGTAAGACTCCGGTTTAAAGATGGCTCTAGCATGGCAGAGCACATGAATGCCTTCCAGGGGCTGATCCACCAGGCAACATCATTGGACGTACCTCTCGCCGATGAGGTACTAGCGCTACTCCTGCTCGGTTCCCTCCCACATAGCTAGGAGACGTTGGTTGTCACTTTGGGCAACACCGGGCCGGAAGGGAAACAGTTATCCCTAGCAAGAGTTAAGTCGAGCTTGCTAGATGAGGAGCCGCGTCGGAATGATAAGGATACGAGCTCCGACTCCAAAGCGCTCCTTACCGAATCGGAACGCAAAAGACATACAAACCGTAGTCCCCAGAACCGGGAAAAGTCGGGTACACGGTCAAAGTTAAGGGGCAGGCTTACTTGCTTCTATTGCGGCAAGCCAAGACACTTTCAGAAGAATTGTTGGCATTTCCGGAAAGACAAGGAAACCGACGGTACAGATTCGAAGCGGACACCGGACTGGAACGGTAAAGACCGGAGGGGAATGGACCAGAAGGGAACGACGGCAATCGCGGCAAGTGAAGAAGAGTTGATGCTCATCACCGAGGAGAGTGAGATAAACCTTGTCAGCAACGAGATGACTTGGGTGGTCAACTCCGAAGTGTCGTTCGACCTTACCCCGGACCGGAAATGCTTCTCATCCTACTTAGCCGGTGATCACGGCTATGTCCAGATGGGGAATGAAGGTACATGCCGAATTGTCGGCATAGGAGACGTGTGGCTAACAACGCCAACCGGATGCAAGCTGCAGCTGAAGGATGTCTGACACGTTCCGGAGGTGCGTCTGAACCTGATATCAGCCGGTCGGCTAGATGATGAAGGCTACACGGGTAGCATCCGGAATAGCGTTATGAAGTTCAGCAAAGGGAGCCTAATTGTGGCGTGGGCCTGGAAGGTAAACACGTTGTACCTGATGAATGCCCGGTAATGTCCGGAGGAAGTGAACGTGGCATCAGACACTGCCGGTGAGTTGTGGCACAAGAGGCTGTGTCACATGAGTGAGAAGGGGATGAAGAGGCTTGCAGATGACAACCTCATTCTAGTAAAGAATGTGCACTTGGGGAAGTGCACTGATTGTCTAGCCGGTACGCAAAACCCGACCTCCTTCGGACCAGGGCCACCGATGAGACGTAATGCACCACTGGATTTGGTGTATACTGATGTGTGTCAATTGGACACGAAGTCACATGCAGGATCACAGTACTTCGTGATGTTCATAGATGACCACAGCCGAAAGCTGTGGGCCACACCGTTGAAGACGAAGGATTAGGTGCTATTCGTCTTCAAAGAGCTCCACGTGAGAGTGGAAAGAGAAACCGGTTGGAAGCTGAAGGCGGTTCGAGCAGATAACGGAGGTGAATACCGGTGGCAGTTCGAGGAGTACTGTCACTCGAAGGGAATCCGGCTCGAATTTACTGTGCTGAAGACGCCGGAACTAAACGGGCTGGCCAACCGGATGAACCGGACCATAATGGAGAGGGTCCGGAGTATGTTGGTGCATGCAAAACTACCCAAGAAGTTTTGGGCTGAGGCACTGTCAACGGCGACATATGTGATAAACAGATCACCCTCAGTACCCTTGGAAGGAGACACGCCGCAGAGAGTATGGACTGGTAAGGAAGTGTCCTACCGGCATCTGAAGGTATTCGGGTGTCTCGCGTACGTGCATGTAGCTAAGGACCGGAGAGGAAAGCTGGATCCAAAGACCCGGCCATGCATATTCCTCGGTTACGGCGACGATGAGTTCGGCTACCGAGTATGGGACTTGGTTGACAAGAAGGTATTCCGGAGTTGAGATATAATCTTCATGGAGGACAAGACGCTCGCCGACTGGGAGTCGTAGAAGAAGATAATGAACTCCGATTCGACAGGTAAGGATCGATTCTACAATCAGCAGACCCAACCGGCAAGAGACCGGTTAGCACTCGAGGAACCAGCAGGTTACGGTGAGGATACCGAACCGGCAGAAGAAGAAGTAGAGGAAGCTGAATCCGGAACCAGCCAAGACCCCAAATCGAATTCGTATGAAGAGAAAATGGAGGAGCCGGTTACCGAAGCCCAAAGACGGAGATATCCTCTCAAAGAGAGAAGGGCCCCCCGCAGATTTTCGGATGCAGAGCATGTGCTACTAACCAATGAGGGGGAGCTAGAAAGCTTCGAAGAAGCGAAGAATGACACCCAGAGCCGCAAATGGTTAAGTGCCATGCAGGAAGAGATGGATTCTCTGCATGAGAACCATACGTATGAATTGGTGGAGTTGCCAAAAGGAAAGCGGGCACTCCGAAATAAGTGGGTGTACAAGTTGAAACTGGGAGATGCCGGCAAAACCCCGAGATACAAAGCCAGGATTGTGGTGAAGGGGTTCCAGCAGAAGAAGGGCGTGGACTTCGACGAGATATTTGCCCCGGTAGTAAAGATGACCTCCATCCGGATGGTGCTGAATATAGCGGCAAGCATGGACCTCGAGGTAGAGCAGCTAGACGTGAAGACTGCATTCCTTCACGGTGAATCAGGGTCCCCGACAATGGTACCGCAAGTTCGACTCCTTCATGACCGATCAAGGGTACCAGAAGACATAGGCTGACCACTGTGTGTTTGTGAAGAAGTTCGACGGAGGCGACTTCGTGATACTCCTTCGGTACGTGGACGACATGTTGATCGTCGAACGGGACCAAGCCAAAATACGGATGCTGAAGAAGGCTCTCAACCGGACCTTCTCAATGAAAGACTTGGGTCCGGCAAGACAGATGCTGGGGATGCATATTATTCCGAACCGGTCAATGAAGCAATTGTGGCTGTCATAGGAGAAGTACGTGACAAAGGTGCTTCAGCGTTTCAACATGTCAGTTGCAAAACCGGTCGGATCGACACTTCCGGCAAACTGCAGATTATCCGGTAAGGAAAGCCCGAAGACAAAATCAGAGAAGGCGGATATGATGAAGGTTCCATATGCCTCTCCCGTCAGGAGCTTGATGTACGCAATGGTGTGTACCCGACCGGATATAGGTTATGCAATCAGAGTGGTGAGCCGATTTATGAGCAATCCCGGCAAGGAGCACTGGAATGCGGTCAAATGGATACTCCGATAGTTGAAGGGCACTTCAAATATGTGTCTCTGATTCGGCTCCGGTAAACCTCAACTTGACGGTTTTACCGATTCGGACATGTCAGCTGATGTGGATACTAGCCGGTCTACATCCAGGTATGTAATGACATATGTAGGGGGAGCTGTTTCGTGGCAGTTGAGGCTCCAGAAGATAGTTGCGCTGTCAACCACTGAGGCGGAGTACATGGCGGTTATGGAAGCCAACAAGGAAATATTATGGATGAAGGACTTGATCGGAGAGCTTGGTATCCGGCAAGATGAATACCGGCTCTATTGCGATAGTCAAACTACCATCCACCTTGCTAAGAATGCGGCCTACCATTCCCAGATGAAGCATATCCAGCGAAGGTATCACTGGATCCGGGAAAGAGTAGATGACCAGGAGTTCGTGCTGACGAAGATCCACACGGCCGAGAACGGGTCAAATATGCTGACCAAAGTATTGATACCCGACAACCTGGATGCATGCCGGAAGCGGATTGGACTAGTAGACATCCCATGCTGGAGTGAAGGGGGAGTTTGTTAGGAAATAGGTCCCTCCGGATGGGAAGTGAGTAGAACAGTATTGATGAGCAAACCGGATGTGGAGTACCCGGCAATGGAAGACCCGGTGAGAACCGGATGACGAGTACCCGGCAAGAGCCGGATGGTGAAGGCCCGGTGAGAAGTACTCACCGGATGAAGGGACATATTCGTAAATATGTTTTCTAAGAGTCCATCGGGGCTATATTTGTAAGTAGCCGAAAAGTCATATTAGTATAAATATGACTTAGGGCAAACTTAGTGATAAAAAAGTGGACATTCTTGTTGTTGCAATATTGGAGTGTGTAACTATGTACCCGGTTACGGAAGACCTCGTGAGAACCGGATGTAGTGTACCCGGCAAGCGCCGGATGAGGAGTAGCCGGCTACGGAAGACCCTGTGTGAACCGGATGAGAACTACCCAACTACGGAAGAACCTGTGTGAACCGGACGAGGAGTACCCGGCAAGAGCCGAATGTTGAAGGCCCGGTGAGAAGTGCTCACCGGATGAAGGGACATATTTGTATATATGTTTCTGAGAGTCCATAAGGGATATATTTGTAAATGGCCGAAAAGTCATATTAGTATAAATATGACTTAGGGAAAACAGAGAATAGAGTTGTTGTCATTCTTGTTGGTGCAAGACTAGAGAGCGCGTAACAATGTACAGAGAGAGAGAGAGAGAGGAAGAGGTCGTTGCCTCTGTTGTAACCGCCGCCTGTGGCGAAGATCGTGAGTACGAGGTTGTTGCCTCTGTGAACTCACTATTGTAATCATTGTGATATAGTGATAGTTTGGAGTCAGTGGACTCCGTGGTTTCTCCCTCTCAAGGTTTTCCACGTTAAACATCTTGTGCACTCTTGTCTTACCTTTGTGTTGTGTGTTCATTCCCCGTTTTCTGGGTATGATTCTAAGCTCGGTTGAGGCCGAGCGTTGCTCATCGGGAGCGTGTAGTTTCTGTCAGTTGTCACAAGAGAAGTACGTGACAAAGGTGCTTCAATGGTTCAGCATATCAGATGCTAAGCCGGTTAGGTCGATACTTCCGGAAAATTGCAAATTGTCCGGAAAGCAGAGCTCGAAAACAAAGGCAGAGAAGTCAGAAATGATGAAGATATTGTATGCCTCTGCAGTCAGAAGTCTCATGTGTGCAATGGTGTTTATGCGACCGGATATCAGATATGCAATCGGAGTGATCAATTGGTTCATGATCAATCCGGGAAGTGAACAATGTGTCGCTGTCAAGTGGATACTCTAGTACCTGAAACGCACTTCGGGTACGTGTGTGTTACCCGGACCCGGGCAGTCAGTTTTACCGAACAAGTGGGAAAGCGTCGAAAACGGAGTCGGTTCGGATCGACTGTTCGGATCAATGACTCAGCAGTGAACGAAGAGAACTAAGTTAGTTAGATAATTTTGTAATTCTTGATAGTAAGTAGGAATAGTTCTTGATGAGAAAAGACCTTCGGTATACCTATAAAAGGGAACCGAAGGCATTGTAAGAAAGGTCGTTTATTTAGTAATATAAGTTTAAGTTAGGAATATCATGTACGGATTCTGTGTTCTTTCTATTGTCTATGTTGTTAAGTGCAAGCTTCCTAATTTATAACTAAGTAACGATCACGGTAATTACCGATTAATATAGTATAATTCCGTTCGTAAAACACAATTCCTTGTTAGAACGTTGAGTAGCGACGTTCACTCTTCTGTATCGGTAGTAGTTAGTAATTAGCCAATTAACACAGAAGAAATTTGGCACGCCCGGTTACATCTGCAATTAAGTAGGGAACAAATCGAATGGATGTCGTATGAAGAGGAAACACCGGTCAGTTGTAAGCGCCCTCGTACAAGGTCAGTTACGAAGGCAGTGCAGGAAGCGTTCATTGCGCAAGAACAGTCGGAATCAAGCACAAAGTGGTCGAAACTTCCTGACTTATCCGATCAATTACCTTCAGACGAAAAACAGACGGAAGAGGTATCGTTTTACGACATTTGGGACGATATGCCTTATACTTATTCTAAGTTCCGGGAAGGAACAGATGCGGAAGCACATGTTAGGGATTTCTTAACGACATGGGAGATTAACCATGGAGCTCAGCGATTGTCGGCAGATGCCGAAGATAAGTCAAAAATCGCTGAGTTCGTCTTATCATTAGACGGATATTCCGCCAATTGGTTTGCGCAGAACGGTCTTCAAGGATTTCCATCCTTTGAAGTGTTAACTAGTAAATTTTTACAATTATTTCATCAACAAATTCCGCAGAAGGATTTGATTGCGCAATTTTATGCGTTATATCAAGAAAAAAATGAAACAGTATCTCAGTTTGTGATATGATTTCAGAACTTACAGCTTCAGATTTCAAGGCCGATTCCGGATAATGAATTAAAAGAAGTCTTTCTAGAAGCTGTAAAAGAACCATTAAGGACGACATTGAAAGTGTTCGATTTTCGAAATCAGACTATCGAACAAGTAATTGATAAAGCAATAGAAATGGGTCGACCACCGGTCAATGTTCAGAGTATGGACATGTCGGCATTACACCGTACATTACCAACAATAGAGGAGTTACAATTTCGACAAGCAGTTCAATGCACCACTTGTTTAAATACGGGGCATTCGGCAATTGAATGTACGTTAAGAACACATTGTACAATATGTCATTCAAAATTACATTCAGTGGAACAATGTGAATATAATCTGCTTAATAAAACTACGGCGTTAGTACGACAAATTTTTACTGACAATGGTTACCAAAATAACACTAATCTGTTCAATGGTTATCAAAATAATAATTTTTCACAAAATCAGCAAAATGTACAACAAAATCCGGTTTTACAGCCAAATCAGATCTTTTCACAACAAAATATGCAACCCACTCAAGTGACTCAAGCATTTCAACCAGGTTTTGCTCAATCCAACCCACCATTCGTACAGAATCCGAATCAATATTTTCAACAAAATAATCAAAGTTTCCAACAAGGTAACCCACCATTTCAAGGGTTTCAACAGAACTGTCCGAATGTGCAACCGAATTCTACATTTCAACCAAATCCGGCATTTCAACCGGGTAATATGACCTTTCAACATAATACTCAAATCGTTCCACAAAATAATCAAATGTTTCAACAGAATAATTTTCCGCCAAATCAGGAGTTTGGGATAACACAAAATGTAGCACAACCAAATGATAATACCGAACAATTTAGGCAGAATCGGTATAAAAATAAGAGATTTTACAAACCAAAAGCTACACGTCAATACCAACAAAACCCGAGTGGTAATGAAGAGCAGCAATTTAATAACGGCCAATTTGCACATGGAGAGACCGGTGGAACATTTGTACCCACTTGTTATATTTGTCGACAACGAGGCCATTATGCTAATCAATGTCCGGTTAAAGGAAAGGGTCCAGCAGTTAATATGGTAATACCGGAAGTTCAGCAAGTAACGACACGCAGCAAAAGCAAACAATCAGAGTGGGAAATTCAGGAAGAAGTTCGGAAGGCGGCAAAAGAATGGGTTGACGAAGCAAATCAAAGTAATGTGAATCGAATGTTACAAGACAATAACATTGACCAGAACATCGTTGTACAACAGTCATTGGGGAATAAGGAACAGGAAGAAACTTGGAAACTGTTGGCTGATTGCCAGGTGTCATTGCCACTTACGGGCTTACTTAAGTTAGTACCAAGGTTTACAAAAAAAGTGGCAGAATTAATTGCATATAAAGGTTCCGAACAAATAGCAGTACACTACAATCAGCCAAGTAATAACCCTTCGATCATGGATGAACAAAATCCGTCGATTAAGGTAATACTTTACGGGCAAGAAATCGGAAATGTGATTATAGATGGAGGCTCGGGAGTTAATGTGATTAACAAAGCTACATGTGAAAAACTAGGAATCACGGAATGGGAAGCATGTCCGTTTTGGTTACGAATGGCAGATACAAGTACGGTACGACCGATTGGTTTGCTTCGACAACTGGATGTAATAATCGGGGGACACAGTTTTCAGATTTCGGCAGTAATTTTGCAGTTAGAAACACAAGGAGCATACCCCTTGTTATTGGGGAGACCATGGTTAAAGACAGCTAATATCAAACAAAATTGGAAACAAAATGTGCTAACGTTTAGGAAAGGAAAAACTAAGGTCAGGATTCCGACGCACAACAAATCGACAACAAGCAGAGAAGATGCGACAAAGGACAAGGGTTAAACAAAGGGCTAATCGGCAATTCCAACCAGAAAACAGTGATGGCTCAGCACCGAAAAGGCAACGCACAAAGGAAAATTCGAATACGCATGTAGTAGCAGAAGTAATAAAACCAGGGGATGAGAACGTTTCGACACAACTTCAACAAGGACAATCTTCAAAAGTAGCAATTCGGGAAGCACATGGGTGCTTGGATATTCCACCAGCAGCACATGAATTAGCTGCCATTTTACAGTTCGGAACTTCATACAAACTGGTTGAATGGTTGGCTAAAAGATTGACAGAAGTATCAGAACGGCTAGCTCAAGAACATAATGACCGAATAATGATACAGAAGGCCTTACGAGGAGTGTTGGAACCTCAAGAAAAAGCAGAGATAGAGAAAATCGTCCGGAAAAGAAATGCACAGAATAGAGGGGAGGCTATTGAAATGCCACCATTACATGAAGCACTGGTCGAAATTCATAGAGAATATGAAACGGCACGCAAAGCAGCCAGTGATATGGCTGAAAGATACAAAAGTGTATCAGCATCGGCGGAGGTGCTGAAACGTCAGTTTTGTAACATACAGACAGAAAATAAAGAACTAAAAGAAAGTCTAAACAAATGGGAAACACAGGCACGGCATATGGCGTCGGAGTCAGAATGGCAGCAGAAATTGGAGGACGCTGAGAAAGCACGACAAGCAGAAACAACAAGGGCCAACAATGCTGTATTTCGAACTACAGAATTAGAACAACAAATAGAAACCATTCAGAATGGCCAATACAAAGTTCTCGAAGAAAAAAATCAATTAATAAACGAATTACAGAAAAATCTGGAAGAAGCTAAGACGGCCAACCATACATATACCGAACAAATTGAAGAATTCGAAAGGTATATAGTGTCACAGGAAAGTCAATTGACAGAAAAAGAGCGGAGTCTTGAAGAAGTCAACAGAAGAATTACGGAACACCAGGAGGAATGGAGCAAAGAGAAATCGGCATTCGAACAACAACTGAATGAAATTCGGAAGATATCGGAACAAAGGCGGCTGGACATATATGTAGTCGAATCCAAACTAATGCGGGCTGAAAGTGAAAACCGAGCCACTATTACGGATTTACGGAAAGAGTTGCAAGCCGCTCAATTCGTCGCAAGCATCACTAGGGACAAAGTGCAGCGCATCATAGGGAAACATCGAAACCTAGCAAAGGAAATGATCGATGAATCCCTTGCGCAAGGATGGAAGTTATGGACGGCACAAGCGGCGGAATTACAGTTATTGCGTGCCGACAAAAATAACCGTCAAGTCCAAGGTGCAGGTTTTTTTAAAATAGCACAAAAGGATATTGACAATATCCAAGAGGATATCATGAAAGATATGGACGAAATTGCGGCATTTTACAGAGAAGAAATTCAACGTATTATGCAAGAATTCGACAAAAATGATATAGGCACTTCCGTCCAGTTGGATAAAATTGAAGCTGAAAGAACCAGCAAGACTCCTGGTCTTCAAACTCCCGGAAGAAGTGAACCAGAGCAGCCAACCGAATCACAACATTCAAAACCTGCTCCGAATGACGACTGTGACACAGATGAAGAGGAAGATATAGATGGAATACATCCAAGGCCAGAAGAGCCTTCGATTTATGATATTCTGAACGATTCGGATGAAGAGCTACAGGAATAGGCGTGGGTTCGCTGGACAAGGTCCTGGCCCACGGACGTGCCAAGTGTTACCCGGACCCGGACAGTCAGTTTTACCGAACAAGTGGGAAAGCGTCGAAAACGGAGTCGGTTCGGATCGACTGTTCGGATCAATGACTCAGCAGTGAACGAAGAGAACTAAGTTAGTTAGATAATTTTGTAATTCTTGATAGTAAGTAG
Organism: Azolla caroliniana; assembly: GCF_043228905.1. Lineage (NCBI taxonomy): Eukaryota > Viridiplantae > Streptophyta > Polypodiopsida > Salviniales > Salviniaceae > Azolla > Azolla caroliniana. Next base: position 8,435,503 of record NW_028230439.1, on the reverse strand, counting down.
GAATAGTTCTTGATGAGAAAAGACCTTCGGTATACCTATAAAAGGGAACCGAAGGCATTGTAAGAAAGGTCGTTTATTTAGTAATATAAGTTTAAGTTAGGAATATCATGTACGGATTCTGTGTTCTTTCTATTGTCTATGTTGTTAAGTGCAAGCTTCCTAATTTATAACTAAGTAACGATCACGGTAATTACCGATTAATATAGTATAATTCCGTTCGTAAAACACAATTCCTTGTTAGAACGTTGAGTAGCGACGTTCACTCTTCTGTATCGGTAGTAGTTAGTAATTAGCCGATTAACAGTGCATCTAATTCGGCTCCAGTAAACCCCAACTAGAAGGCTTGACCGATTGGGACATGTTTTCTTATGCAAATACGAGCATGTCTACCTACATCTGGATACATCATGACATATGTAGGAGGAGCCGTATCCTGGAAGTCGAGGCTGCAGAAGTTCGTTGCACTATCGTTAATGCAAGCAGAGTACATGGCAACCGCGGAAGCTGGCAAGGAAGTAATCTAAACGAAGGACTTCATTAGAGAGCTAGAGATCCAATAGGCAGAATATTGGCTCTATTACGATAGTCAAAGTGCCATCCACCTTGCAAAGAACACAGCCTACCACTCCCGGACCGAGCACATCCAGAGGAGATACCGCTGGCTGCGGGAGAAGGTAGAAGATAAAGATTTTTCGTTGACGAAGATCCATATTGAGGAGAACGGGTCAGACATGTTGACCAAGGTGTTGTCATCGGACAAGCTAGACGCATTGCAGAGACGGATCGGACTGACGAGACATCCCATGCCGGAGGGAAGGAGGAGTTTATTGTGAAACCAGTCTTTACTCTTGATGAAGTAAATTATGGTCAATCTTGTGAAGTCATCAATAAAGGTAATGAAATATCGATTTATTGGTTATTGAAGGTATTTGTAGCGGCCCGCATAAGTCGGAATGGATGATTTGGAGTGGCCTCTCGGTTTGATGAATATGGTGAGGGAAATTTCTTGTACTTTGCTTGCCGTAAATACGTCTTTCACAAATAGATAAATATTGAAATGGCTTAGTTGGTATACCTTCAACAATTTTATGTGTTTGAATTGTCTTCATTGATTTTTTATGTAGGTGGCCTAGTTGATGGTGCCATATCAACGTTTGATCATCTTGTTGATGGCTTGAAACTATATATGCTTCAACTAGTGAATGATCCATCATCATTAGTGGGTATATACTTTTCCAATCTTCGGACATCATGTTTTAATTATATCTTTGGTGGGTAACTTGTAACGAATTATTGCACAATTGTAATGAAATTCGATTATCGTTCCAGTTGATGTAGCCTCACTTACAAATAATAGGTTCTTTGCTAAACCGAAGACAAAGTAAACATTCGAGATTGTAATTTTGGATTTATTATTGATTGACAGATAAATTGTACCTTTTCCAAGAGCTAACTTGGTACCATTATCTTCGAAGCGTACTTCGAGTGGGTGATGAAATGGATTGTAATTATGTAACCATTCTCGATTATGGGTAAGATGGTGTCAGGAGCAGTACTAAGATAGAGAAGTATTAAGACAGAGAAGGAATTAGTACTAAAAGATGAGGATTAGTACTAACGGAAGTGTAGAACTCTTGAGAGAAGAAAAGAGTCAGGGAGAGAGAGAGAAAGAGAGAGTGATGATAACAAAAGATATATATTATGTTAAGAGTGTTAGGAAATAGGTCCCTCCGGATGAGAAGTGAGAAGAACAGTGTCGATGAGCAAAAACGGGATGTCGAGTACCCGGCAATGGAAGACCCGGTGAGAACTGGATGACAAGTACCGGACAAGAGCTGGATGGTGAAGGCCCGATGAGAAGTTCTCACCGGATGGTGAAGGCCCGGTAAGAAGTTCTCACCGGATGAAGGGACATATTCGTAAATATGTTTTCTGAGAGTCCATCGGGGCTATATTTGTAAATAGTCAAAAAGTCATATTAGTATAAATATGACTTAGGGCAAACTTAGTGATAAAAAAGTGGTCATTCTTGTTGGTGCAAGATTGGAGTGTGTAACTGTGTACAGAGAGAGAGAGAGAGAGGAAGAGGTCGTTGCCTCTGTTGTAACCACCGCATGTGGCGAAGATAGCAAGCTCGAGGTCCTTGCCTCGGTGCTTTACTATTGTACATTGTGATATAGTGATAGTTTACAGTCTGTGGGCTCCCGTGGTTTTTTCCCTAGTTTGGGTTTTTCCACGTTAACATCCTGTGTACTCTTCTTCTCTTCATTGTGTCATGCGTACATTACCCGTTTTCTGTGTTTGATCCTAGACCTGGTTGTGGCCGAGCGTTGTTCATCGGGAGCATGTATTCCTGTCAAAGTGGTATCAGAGCGAAATGACACAGAAAATGGACGATTCGTTTGGAGGCATGTTCAAGCTCACCGGCTCCAACTATTCGGTGTGGAAGTCGAAGATGAGGGACATGCTCGTGGTTAAAGATCTTTGGTTGCCGGTTCGGTTCAGGGACAAGAGACTGGACAAAATCGTCGCCACGATATGGGAGGTGATGCACATGAAGACAATGGCACGGTGCTTCATCAACATGAGTCTATACAACAACTTCAATGAAGAGAGCAAGGCTCATGAGCTCTGGGAGAAGATCGGCATTATGTTTCAAAACAAAAATGCTATTAATGAGGTTTCGGTATTTCGGAAGCTAGTAAGATTCCTGTACCAAGATGGCTCCAGCATGGCGGAGCACATGAATGCCTTCCAGGGGCTGATCCACCAGGAAACATCATTGGAAGTACCTCTCGCCGATGAGGTACTAGTGCTACTCCTTCTCGGTTCCCTCCCAAATAGCTCGGAGACGTTGGTTGTCACTTTGGGCAACGCCGGACCGGAAGGGAAACGGTTATCCCTAGCAAGAGTGAAGTCGAGCTTGCTAGATGAGGAGGCTTGTTGGAAAGATAATGATACGAGCTCCAACTCCAAAGCGCTCCTTACCAAATCCGAACGCGGAAGACAAAGGAACCGTAGCCCCCAGAACCGGGAAAAGTCGGGGACACGGTCAAAGTTAAGGGGGAGGCCTACTTGCTTCTATTGCAGCAAGTCGGGACACTTCCAGAAGAACTATCGGCACTTCCGAAAAGACAAGGAAACTGACGGTACCGATTCGAAGCAGACACGGGACCGGACGGGGCCGGACTGGAAGGGAACGACGGCAATCGCGGCAAGTGAAGAAGAGTTGATGCTCATCACCGAGGAGAGTGAGCTAAACCTTGCCGGCGATGAGATGACCTGGGTGGTCGACTCTGGAGCATCCTTCCACCTTACCCCAGACCAGAAATGCTTCTCATCCTACTCAACCGGTGATCACGGTTGTGTCCGGATGGGGAATGAAGGTAGATGCCGAATTGTCGGCATAGGAGACGTGTGGTTGACAACGCCAACCGGATGCAAGCTGCTGCTGAAGGATATCCGACACGTTCCGGAGGTTCGTCTGAACCTGATATCAGCCGGTCGGCTAGACGATGAAGGCTACATGGGTAGCATCCGGAACGGTGTTATTAAGTTCAGCAAAGGGAGCCTGATTGTGGTTCAAGCCCGGAAGGTAAACACGTTGTACGTGATCAATGCCCGATTATGCCCGGAAGAAGTGAACATTGTTTCCGACACTGATTGTCTGGCCGGTAAACAAAATCGGACCTCATTCCGATCAAGGCCATCGATGAGACGTAATGCACCTCTGGATTTGGTGCATACTGATGTATGTCAAGTGGACACGAAGTCACATGCTGGATCGCAGTACTTCGTGACCTTCATAGATGACCACAGCCGGAAGCTGTGGGCCACACCGTTGAAGACGAAGGATCAGGTGCTATCCGTCTCCAAAGAGCTCCACGCGAGACTAGAAAGAGAAACCGGCGGGAAGCTAAAGGCAGTTCGAGCAGATAACGGAGGTGAATACTCGGGGTGGTTTGAGGAGTATTGTCGCTCGAAGGGATTCCGGCTCGAATTTACCGTGCCGAAGACGCCGGAACTAAATGGGTTGTCCAAGAGAGTGAACTGGACCATAATGGAAATGGTCCGGAGTATGCTGGCTCATGCAAATTTACCCAAGACGTTTTGGGCTGAGGCGTTGTTGACAACGAACTATGTGATAAACAGATCACCCTCAGTGCCCTTGGATGGAGACACACCGCAGAAGGTGTGTACCAGTAAGGAAGTGTCCTACCGGCATCTGAAGGTGTTCGGGTGTTTCATGTAGGTGCACGTTGCTAAGGACCGGAGAGGAAAGCTAGATCCAAAGACCCGGCCATGCATATTCCTCAGATACGGCAGATGATGAGTTCGGCTACCGAGTGTGGGATCCGGTTGACAAGAAGGTTTTCCGGAGTCGAGATATTAGCTTCATGGAGGACAAGACTCTTGCCGACTGGGAGTCGGAGAAGAAGATAATGAACTCCGATGAGATTCAGACAGACCCGGCTAAGAGCCGGTTGACACTCGAGGAACCAGCCGGTTATGGTGAGTATACCGAACCGGCAGAAGAAGAAGTAGAGGAAGCTGAAATCGGAACCGGCCAAGACCCCAAATCGGATTCGGATGAAGAACAAATAGTGGAACCGGTAGCCGAAAGCCAAAGACGGAGATATCTTTTTAGAGAGTGAAGGGCCCCCCGGAGATTTCCGGATGCAGAGCATGTGCTGCTGACCAATGAGGGAGAGCCGGAAAACTTCGAAGAAGCGAAGGATGACACCCATAGCCGCAAATGGTTAACTGCCATGCAGGATGAGATGGATTCCCTGCATGAGAACCATACGTACAAATTGGTGGAGTTGCCGAAAGGAAAGCGGGAACTCCGAAACAAGTGGGTGTACAAGTTGAAATCGGGAGATGCCGGCAACCCCCCGAGATACAAAGCCAGGATCGTGGTGAAGGGGTTCCAGCAGAAGAAGGGCGTGGACTTCGACGAGATATTTGCCCCGGTAGTAAAGTTGACCTCCATCCGGACAGTGCTGAGTATAGCAGCAAGCATGGACCTCAAGGTAGAGCAGCTGCACGTGAAGACGACATTCCTTCACGGTAACCTCGAAGAGGAGATCTACATGCAGCAACCGGAAGGATTCGTGGAGAAAGGGAAGGAGCACCTGGTTTGCCGGTTGAAGAAGAGCCTGTACGGACTGAAGGAGGTTCCCCGACAATGGTACCGGAAGTTCGACTCCTTCATGACCGATAAAGGGTACCACAAGACGCAGGCCGATCACTGCGTGTTTGTGAAGAAGTTCGAAGGAGGCGACTACTTGATACTCCTTCTGTACATGGATGACTTGTTGATTGTCAAACGGAACCAAGCCAAAATACGGATGCTAGAGAAGGCTCTCAATCGAACCTTCGCAATGAAAGACTTGGGCCCGGCAAGACAGATACTGGGGATGCACATCATCCAGGACCGGTCAAAGAAGCAATTGTGGTTGTCATAGGAGAAATACGTGACAAAGGTGCTTTAATGGTTCAACATGTTAGAAGCGAAATCGATTGGATTGACACTCCCGACAAACTAGAGATTATCCGGTAAGGAAAGCCCGAAGACGAAAGCAGAGAAGGCTGATATGATGAAGGTTCCATATGCCTCTGCCGTCGGGAGCTTAATGTACGCAATGGTGTGTACCCGACCGGATATAGGATACGCAGTCGGAGTGGTGAGCCGGTTTATGAGCAATCTCGGCAAGGAGCACTAGAACGCGATCAAATGGATACTCTGGTACTTGAAGGGCACTTTGGATATGTGTCTTCGATTCGGCTTCGGTAAACCTCAACTTGACAGTTTTACCGATTCGGACATGTCGGCTGATATGGATACCAGCCGTCTACATCTGGGTATGTATTGACATATGCAGGCGGAGCTATTTCGTGGTAGTCGAGGCTAAAGAAGACGGTTGCATTGTCAACTACGGAGGCGGAGTACATGGCAGTTGTGGAAGCCCACAAGGAAATATTATGGATGAAGGACTTGATCGGAGAGCTTGGTATCCGGCAAGATGAATACCGGCTCTATTGCGATAGTCAAAGTGCCACCCACCTTGCTAAGAACGTACCGTACCATTCCAGGACGAAGCACATCCAGCGTAGGTATCACTGGATTCAGGAGTGAGTAGAAGATTGAGAGTTCGCGCTCACGAAGATCCAGACATTCGAGAACGGGTCAGATATGCTGACCAATGTACTGATACCCGACAAGCTGGATGCATGTCGGAAGCGGATCGGACTAGTACGACATCCCATGCTGGAGTGAAGGGGGAGTTTGTTAGGAGAGCTTGGTATCCGGCAAGATGAATACCGGCTCTATTGCGATAGTCAAAGTGCCATCCACCTTGCTAAGAACGTACCGTACCATTCCAGGACGAAGCACATCCAGCGTAGGTATCACTGGATTCAGGAGTGAGTAGAAGATTGAGAGTTCGCGCTCACGAAGATCCAGACATCCGAGAACGGGTCAGATATGTTGACCAAAGTACTGATACCCGACAAGCTGGATGCATGTCGGAAGCGGATCGGACTAGTACGACATCCCATGGTGGAGTGAAGGGGGAGTGTGTTAGGAAACAGGTCCCTCCGGATGGGAAGTAAGAAGAACAGTGTTGATGAGCAAACCAGATGTGGAGTACCCAGCAACAGAAGACCCGGTGAGAACCAGATGACGAGTACTCGGCAAGAGCTGGATGGTGAAGGCCCGGTGAGAAGTACTCACCAGATGAAGGGACATATTCGTAAATATGTTTTCTGAGAGTCCATTGGGGCTATATTTGTAAATAGCCGAGAAGTCATATTAGTATAAATATGACTTAGGGCAAACTTAGTGATAAAAAAGTGGTCATTCTTGTTGTTACAAGATTGGAGTGTGTAACTGTGTACAAAGAGAGAGAGAGAGAGAGAGAGAGAAAGAAAGAAAGAAAGAAAGAAAGATATATATTAACGTCTTCTAAGGCCAAATTTGGACCATGAGACAATTGGTTTACAACAAAAGGGTATTTATCCAGTCATCATAACTAAAATAAAATTAAGTAAAAAATAGAACTTAAACTAAAGGTGTTCTAGTAGTGTACAATACGTAGTATACTTGAAAGTGACTATACACTAAGCCTAATTTTATTTCCACCCAAGCCTCTCGAAAAGAAGTGGGGGGTCAAAGGGTCTTGATGTGGGTGTGACCCGTGGTTCCAATGTAGAGAGTGCCCTAGCCATGGCTTCTAGGCGGTGTAGCTCACGTTCCCTTATTTTCAATATTGCTTCCACATCACGTCGAGTTACTTTGAAACCCGGCACCCGAGGATGTCTGGTTCTTCTCTGGTTTTCTGCCTCATCGATGGAAAGGCCGAGTGGTGCAAGTGTGTCGACATTCGTTGTCTCCTCCTGTTCCTGAAAAACTTCATTTGTTACATGTTCATGATCATTAGCAACATTATTGTCAACATTTTGTAACTTATTCTCTCTGTGTTGTTTTAGCTCTAGAATGTATTTGCCTAATTTCTTTATATCTAGAGTATCTAATAGTTTGGGGAGGGTGGGAGACGAACCAAGTATGTCTTGGTATTTTGCCCTGATCTCGGCATAGGTTGGACACTTGCATGTAAAGTGGTACTCATCCTCTATCTCTATGTGACATAACCTACATATCCTTTCCTCCCTAGGGACTCCACTAGTACGGCCATTCTCAATCTCAAGTTGGTGAGATGATATTCTAAGTTGTCCAATGGTAACCCTTAGTGCATGTGGTAAGAATACATCTACATATTTTGGCCGCGTGATAAAACCTAAGTCAGAGAAGTGCATGAAGTGTTTCTTATAGTACAACATTTTAGATGGGAGTGACTCTAGTGGGGTGATCCATTTACACCGAGTGTAAATTTGCCATATTTCTTGGCGTATTACTTTATTGCGGTCCTCATGAGAGATTAAAGTGTTATCACTCGTGTGGTTGTACCTAAGGGGAGGTAGGTTATAATGTCTAGACCATTCGCAAGAAGCCAACTCACCATCATGCCATACCATGAGCTAGTATAGCCGGACTCATACAATGATCGAGAGGCCTTAAAGGCTTGATGAGATATTCTATCATGTGGTTGGCTATGTATCCTGTGAATGAAGACTACAAGTTGAAAAAGTGCCTCTACTAACATTGGGGGTAACGTGAACTCAGCCCTAATAATGTCATGTGGTACAGTCGATTTGCTTCGGAGTTGGCATGATAGCATCATCACCAATGGTCTCTCTAATTGCGTCCACATGAAAGATGGTAATCCTGGAGCCCAAACCGCTGATGCATACATGAGGGAGGGGGTCACTAATGAATCAAAGAGCCACCCTTTAGTCCGTGGCTCTTGAAAGTGTGCTTGGTGGCATTGTCTCTCTAGGAGTGAGAGGGATGCATGTCCTCTCATGAGTCTATCCTTCGCTGCCTATGTCATCGAAAATTTACCTGAGCGGGCACTAAAAGTGACTCCGAGATAGACATATGATCCAACCACCTCGACTGGGCTATGGGAGATAGTTAGGTGACACTTAGCTCTAACTTGGGCCGATGTGTGGAAGATAAGGACTTTCGTTTTCCCTAGATTCACTACCAATCCTCGTTGTACACAAAAGTCATCTAGCATTAAGGTGCCTTTGTAGGTCGTGTTCGGATTCAGAGAGCAAAACTATGTCATCCGCATAGAGCAAGATACGAACCTGCATATCCCCAAGGACCACTCCGGTGCCTCCCTCACGAGCAATAAAATCTGTGATCTCATCAATGTAGATCCCAAAAAGCGTCAGTGATAGGGGGCAACCTTGTTTTACACCAATAGGGCTAATGAAACGATTAGATAGGCCACCTGGGCATCGGACACACCCGGACACTTGTTCATATAGTGCGTAGATGGCCCATAGCATATCATCTGGTATCCTCAAGCTTTTAAGTCTATCAAACAACCGCTCTCTAGGGACTCTGTCAAAGGGTTTGCGGAAGTCCACAAAACAACAATATAATTTCTTCTTGCGAGCCTTAGTTTGGTCAATTAGGCATCTAAGTGTGAAGATATGATCAATAGTGGAGAAGGCTCGTCTAATTCCAGCTTGTTCAGGTGCACGAAGGTTTAGGGTCTCCATATAGTCGCTAAGCTCTGCTTCCATTACTGCACCATATAACTTAGCAAGGGTATGGCCTATCATAATGGTCTTATATGTATTTGGGTCCATGGGGTCCCCCCCTTTATGTATGGGGGCCACTGTATTCATAGTCCACTGTGGTGGAAAACCCTCCGGAAGGGCACGATTGAAGATTAGAGTTAGCAAGGGAGCTAGGCACTCTCTCGCATATATAATGTGTTCTGCTCGCAATCCTATGTGGTCCATGGACTTCCTATGTTGTAATTTCTTTATGACCTTCACGACCCTAGAGGTCGTGAAAAGTGTCCCCGTGGTAGGCCGGGGTGTGGAAGGCATTGGAATGGGTGGTTGGTTTGGGATTTGGTAAAGTCTCTCTGTATATGTGTGCCAAGTTTCGGGATCTTTGATGGGTGTTTGTGGTCTTGGCTCCCATAGTCTCTTCCATGTCGTGGCGCAATCGCTACTCATGAGCATATGGTAGAGTTCCCAATATTGGGATGCCTCCCACGCTCGTCTCTTACGAGTGTCATCTTGTGCATTTCTTTGCGAGCTTGTATGGAGGTAATACTACCATTGAGTTGCGATACTGTAAGTTGTCTATGTAAGTCCCTACAATCCTCGTCATACCATTTATTTTGTGGCATTGATCCTGATCTACCTTGATTTGAGTGTTTTGTATATGGGAAACTGCTAGCTGCTGCGGAGTGAAGGATGTGTGTGAGTTTTGTACTAAGGCTTTCTAACGGTAGGGAGGGATCGAGGGAGGGGAGATGAGCCTGAACATGTTGAGAGTATATGTCAGAGAGCTCATGTGTGAAATGTATTGTGGTGTGATGGCATGGTTGACTAGACTTGGTGACCTTAGAGATATCACATTTTAGCTTGAAGTATAAGAAACTATGGTCTGCGCCAATAGGGCATGGGGCCACTCGGAAGGAGTTAATCATGTGGGTAGCTTCAGGGCGCCCTATTAGATAGTCAACTGTGCTCTCCCCTCCTCCATGTGGGAAACATGTGAGCTCTTCCGAGCCCGGCCACTTAGCTAAACCATTATATATGACCATCCGGTGCCGACTGCCAAGTTCGAGCAGATGATGGCCAAAGCTCGTGGCGTCCGCACCTTGATCCTTTGATCTATGTGTGGTGCCTATGTCTAAAGGATCAACATTTACCATTTCTAGGTTTCTATTCATCTGAAATATTGTGCATTGTCGGGATTGGGTTCTCGCATTGTAGTCTCCTACAAGAAATACTTCTCCTTGGGAAGAATATCGGATTATGTCATTCGATAGGGGTTCGTATGGAGAAGGTCCATGTGGCATTCCTTCATCGACTAATCTTGCCAAGCCACCAATATTATAACGGGATACTTTTGGGGGAAAGTAACAAATGGCGAAAAATATTGCCTGGTCTTTGCCTGTGGAGACTTTCACCCACATAAAACGAGCTTCTGGGTCTATCTTCATTATTTCTATCCTATTATGTAGCTCTCTACGAAACAGTATCGCGACACCTCCAGATCCCCTAGTAGTGTGTCGACGTGAGGTTTGTCTAAAAGTGGACTCCCAACGGAATCCTTCGACCCGTGGGAGTCCTCTATTTGGGCTCTGATGTGTTTCTACCAAGAAAAGTATCTCAGATACCTTTAGTATCTCCTCTAGGCGGCCGGGGTGTGCCCAGAGTGCACTGTTACAATTCCATAGGGTCATCCTAAGTGCACTTTCTGTCACATGGGCCACACGCCGTCAATTAGTAGTGCGATCATTTATGATCACTCGCCCGTCTCGGTAAAAGGCGCGATGGCCTTCTTTACGAGCTTGCATAACTTGTGGCATACAACTCTTGCGATGCTCAATTTGCATCTTAGTGAGGTCTTCATCGAGATAGATGGGGTCCCCACCCATTCCTCGAAGGATTGGTCTCTTCTTAAAGAAAGTGATTCTAGAGTCTAAGTCTTTAAATTGAAGGACTAAGGCTCTCTTCCTAGTTGTGTCACGCCCGGCCCTCCATGCTTTGGTGATAGGTAGGGCCTCTGTGTACCCTAACATTTTCCCAAGTGTTTGTGCGTCCTCATTTGGGGATGCACCTTCCTTGAGCCCAATGACACGTACATTTAAGTGTCGGGCCTAACGCATTTTCTCTTCTTCAAGGGTGGTATTAACAATATTTTCATCTTTTATTTCTTTTTTCATGTTTCTTTTAACCACATCTACCCAACCCATTTTAGCTAACTCTATGTTATTATTAACTTTTTTAATTTCGTCCTTTATATCCTCTATAGAGGATATTTCACCGTCTTCTCGAGATACCTCGATGTCCTTAAGTTGTTTTTTAAGGTCGGTGTTTTCCACTTTAAGTTGTTCTATTTCGGCCTTGAGGGCGTCTTTTTCCTCTCTATCTTTTTTCTTGTGGGTTTCGGTGTCTTTCACCCATTTTTTCATATCCATCTCTATTTTTGTTAAACGATTAAACATATCTAAAAAGTCCTCTTTTCTTATAGCCTCGTCTTGTATATCCTTATGTTCCTTGGTTCGTTTAGACGTCATTGTGGTGTCAATAAGAAAAAAAGTAAAATAAATGGGTTCGAGACTTAGCCAAGTTTGTGTGTATGTCGCAATCACATCGGCATTTTGAAGCACGCGACGAGCACACCAAAAGAACCCACCCACGAACTCGTCCAGAAAATGGCACTTCACAATGTCAAGAGAAAATGGAGAAGAAACACCCCGCGACGGCGACGGTGACGGCAACAGTCGTCAAACAATGGTAGCAGACGGCAGCAGACGGCAGAAGCTGCAGATGGTAGTAGACGGCGACGGCCGCAGACAGCGGTAGTCGTCGGACGACGACAACAACAGTCGGCAGCAGGCAGCGGCTGCAGACAACGGCGACGGTGACGGCGACGACACTAAACGGCGATAGCAGCGGCAGAGAGAGTCGTTACACAAAGACGAGGAAGCGAGAGAGAGATCTTCTAGAGAAATCTGGAATATACATCAATTTTCTATAGTAAAACTTAAATGAAAATAATATCCTTCCTATTAAAACATATAGTCTAATGGTTAAGAGCTTGACCCATGTAACATAAGGTCATGGTTTCAAGTCTTGCCATATCATGACACTATCCCCCCTTTAAAACGACAAGTGTCACGAGTCGTTTTCGATCGAGGACCCGGTTTGCTTGGATATTAACGATGGAAGTCTTCAAGAAGAGCACGAGCATTGGTCACATTCTCTATTGGTTCCCAAGTATGCTCAGTGGGACTATATCCTAGCCTATTGACTAAATAGTAGAGCTTGTTGCAAACAATTGGAATCGAGGATGGTGGCAACCTCGTACTCAGGTCCATCTTCAAGTTCGATCAAGGGTGGAGGTTGTTTATGACGAGAAATATGCGGAATAATCTCCGGCCACAACCAAGGCGTAGATCACTTGATGACGATCAAACACAGAAGAAATGGGAATGGGGGTAAGTATGCAAAACAAAAAGAGAATACACAGGATGTTAATGTGGAAAACCCTGAGAGGGAAAAACCACGGGAGTCCACAGACTCCAAACTATCACTATGTCAAATAAATACAGCAGGGAGCACAAAGGCAACAACCTCTTGCTCACAATCTTCGCCTAGCGGCGGTTACAATAGAGACACAATCTCTGTATATCGCTCTCTCTCTCTCACTCTTACGCATTGTATAGAAGTTACACCAGTAACTCTATCATCATAACTATTAAGTTTGCCCTAAGTCATAATTATACTAATATGACTTTCGGGCAATTTACAAATATAGTCCCAGTGGGCACTCTAGAACATATTTACATATATGTCCCTTCCATCCGATGAGGGTTCTTACCAGGCCTGCAACATCCGGTTCTCATCGGGTCTTCCTTGTCGGCTACTCGTCATTCGGTTATCACTGGGTCTGCATCATCCAGTTCTCACCGGGTCTTCCTTGCCGGGTACTCGTCATCCGATTCTGACCGGGTCTTCCTTGCCGGGTACTTATCATCCGGTTCTCACCGGGTCTTCCTTGTCGGGTACTCCACATCCGGTTCTCACCGGGTCTTCCGTTGTCGGGTACTCTACATCCGGTTCTGACCGGGTCTTCCGTTGCCGGGTACTCCGTATCCCATCCGGAGGGACCGAGATCCTAACAGTTTAATATGACCTAGGATGGTGTTGTCTTGATAGGGTTAGAGAAGAGAACTATGAAAACATCGGATGTATCCGAAGTTGTGGAGGTAGATCTAGACGAAAATCGACATCATTAATTTTTCCAATAATACGGAAAGGACCTAATCGTCGATAATCCAACTTCTCGCATGGGCGAGTAGTCTTGATGTGTCGTCGAAGTAGCCATATCCGATCTCCAATGTTAAAAACTTGATTGAAGCCGATGACGATCCACGTAAACCATGTGTGTTTGTTGAGCAGGTTGTAGATGAGTAAATAAATCTGCTTGTATCTTGCGTAACTGCTCCAAACGATCCTCTACGCAAGGATTTGTGGATAACTTTGGAGTTTCAAATACACACAACCGGGGGTGATAGCCCGTATAAGCATAAAATGGTGTAACCGAAGTGGACAGAGTTATTATACACAAATTCGGCGAAGTGGAGAATATCTGCCCAGTCATCCTTATGATAGCACCGAAGATACTGCTCCAACGTTTCGTTCGTTCGTTTTGGTTGGTCGTCTGTTTGCGGGTGGTAGTTGGAAGAGAGGTTACAAGTGACCTTGAGAATTTTAAAGAGGTGCTTCCAGAATTTCGAGACAAATTGGGGTTCACGGTCGCTGATGATACTATTGGGAAGGCCATGATGCCAACATACTTCACACATGACAGTTTCGGCGGTTTCCTCACTGGAGATTTCCTTAGTAGATGGCAGGAAATGGGCCATCTTCGTATATCGATCTACTACTGTTAAGATCGCATCGAATCCCTTAGAGACCAGAAGATGTGTGATGAAATCTAGAGCAATGGATTGTCACGGCTTGCTTGGAATTGGTAATAGTTCTAATAAACCATGTGGATTATGCCTTTGATAGTTTTGCTCTGCAACATGTATCACAAGTCTAAACAAAATCTTCGACAAATTGTCACATATGGGACCACCAAAATGATCGTTGTACTAAATCTAATGTTTTAGTACTACCAAAATGCCCAACTGTATATGTGTCATGACAGTTTTGGACTACTCGAAGGCAACAAGAACCATAAGGAACAAACAAGAGTTTCTTAAAGAATAGTAATCCATCATTGTTACCGATTAGGAACATGGTTTGCGGTCAGTCCTTTGACCTAGACCTCCAAGTGGTTATGGAACAACAAATGGGGCGTTTATGCGTAATGCGTAGGGGAATGTTCCCCATAACCTATGAACGTATAAGGGAGACGGCTACAACCGACTCCTTAGCAATGGTTACACTTATGTTCTTACATGCTCAGGTGTTCCAAACACACAATAGATTAGCCGTAGCTATACGCAGACTTTCAGAGAAGATAGAATTCTATTACGATACACTTCTTTACATTTCAAAATACACGCTCCCTCTATTAGAGGTTTTCTGCCCTTTATATACGCAGGGTCTATTTAGCCGTTCGCGCTTCCTGCGTGAACCGTTACATGCGTTATGATCTTATATTATTTCTTATTCCTACGCTCTTGTCCGTCGGTTACTATTCCGGCGAACAACAATCCCAACATTCGAATTGTCGATAGTTCGTACCTGGTTGTTTCGACTATGAACAAGATGCTCGAGAGGGATCAATTTGTGCTAGAATGGCTTGGGCGAAAGCATCTGTCTTCAAGTCCTCACGTATGGTATTGATAACGTGGGAATCCAAGGGCATACCGAAGACTTGTGTTGCTTACAATCGTGTTGCTTCGATGATGAATGGTTTTTCCGGATCAACATGAGCCAGAATAGGAGCTGATGTAAATGCCTTCTTAAGAACTTCAAAAGCCATGTCTTCTTCTTTAGACCAAACAAACAATTGTCCCTTCCTGGTGAGCTGTGTGAGCGGTTGAACAAGCTTTGAGTAATCCTGTGTAAACTTGCGGTAGAAATTGGCAAAGCCTAAAAAGCATTGCACACCTCGCAATGAACGCAGAGTCTGCCACTCTACCACCATTTTGACCTTAGCGGGATCCATGGAGATGCCTTCCGAGGAAATGACATAGCCCAGAAATTCTACCTGGTTGCACTCGAAACTACATTTTTCCAGCTTTGCATAAAGACCATGTTCTCGAAGTCGTTTTAGTACTAACAATACATGAGAATCATGCTCTTCTTGGGTCTTCGAATAAACCAGTGTATCATCCAAATAGATGATCAAACAAACATTCTACGGTTTGAGCCTAGTACGTAGGGATATTCCTTACAGTTAGTGTTAGTCGCTCGTATGAGCATTGAAGTACATGTCAGTACTTTTGTCAGTCCTTTTAAGGACTTGTATCTGCAGAGTGTTATTATTTTGAATTGAGTTTATCCTATTCTGCTCTCTATGTCTCTCCTGTGTACTATGTATTCTCTCTTGTTTTACTATTGTTATCCGGTTGAGCCGTTTTATCAAAGTTACCACAGATTAACTTTTAGATGGTATCAGAGCGTGAGGGTTGAGAATCCTCTGCTGTCGATGAGTGACGGTCACAGACAAACCCTAAAACCCAGTAAAGAACAGGAAGGAAGATATGGACAAAAGCATGACGAGCTCTCTTCCAACAGAAAAGATCGACTGGAGCAATTATGCATCTTTGTCGTATAAAATGCACCAGTACCTGCTAGGGCATGGATATTGGAGATACATGGAAGGAGCAAATGTAGCAGCGCTGGATTCGGCACACAAGGAATTCCCGGTATGGTAGCAAGGAGCTAGCAAAGTGTTGTACTGCCTCGTGTGTTGTGTGCACGACTAGATGCTCGGCTACATCAGAGACGCAAAGTCACAAAAGGAGGGCTGGGAAAATCTCCAAAAGATTTTCGCCATAAATACCACAGCTCAGAAGTTGCAGCTCCAACAAGAGCTCAACAATATCCGGAAACGGGACATGTCGGTCACCAACTACACCACCAAGATAAAGGAGATTTGCAACGCGCTTGGTTCCATCCATGTGACGGTGGACGATGATGAGATGGTCCAAATCTACCTCGGTGGTCTAGAACACCAGTACAGGCCAATCCAGACGACAATTGATGCTCGACCTGCAATTGATGCTCGTGGTCGAAAAAAACCACGTGAGTGGGTCAAGGACCACTCAATTGGACAACCAGATGCCATACACGGAGGCGGATCAGCCCTATGGGTGTGGATGACGTGGGGGGTTGGCACACAATACCGGCAGCCGACAAGAGCAGAACCGGAGGCACAGAGATAGTGCCGACATTAGTTCCAGACCCTCCACAAATAGGGGGAGTCGAGGTGGCGCAGGAAACCGGCAATCGAAGGCCGACTCAGAATGTTGGTATTGTGGCCGAAAGGGCAACAGAGAAAGCGAGTGTTGGAAGAATCACACCAATTCAGATAAATCCAGATCTGGTAATGCCAAACTAGGGAACTTGCAAAACTCGCACTACGTCGAGGGATCAAGAGGACCCGAAACCCGAAAGACCAGAAAAGGGCCAGCCTCTGTGATGAAACACAAGGCAAACTCAATGAAGAAGACCACTTACAAATCGGAGGAAGTGTGGTACGTTGACTCGGGAGCATCTAACCACATGACGAGCCACGAAGAGTGGTTCTCATATCTAGAAAACCCAGAGGCGACACTCCTCACCCGATCGTAAATGTCAAAGAAATTCCCTTGAGTCATGTCGAACAAAAAGGGAAGCTTATGAATGTGCTTCACGTCCTGATAATCACAAAGAACCTGGTATCGGTTGGTCAGATCGTCAACCAGGGAATGCAAGTGCGTTTTACACACCTCGGGTCCTTCATTGAGGAAGAAGGTTGGATCATCGTGCAAGGGCTACGGGACAGGAGGATGTTCATCCTCGACACCAACAACGTAGGTAGTACCTTGTTCACAAAAGAACAAAAAGTCGAGTTAGATATTGACTTGTGGCGCAAGCAAATCGGCCACTTCAGGTATCAACCACTTCAAGACTTGCAGTCAAAACAGGTAGTTCTAGGATTGCAAAAATTCATTGACCGGAAGGCTCAAGGAAGCAACACCGCCTTCCATTGTTGTGAAGATGCTGGCATGCGTGTGCTACTTGAGCTGGACCACCGGGGTCTCGGACCGAGGAGGACGTTTGATGACCTTAAAAGACAATGATCTGGATGTTTGAGTCTAGGAAGACAATGTAACACTTGAAAAGATTAAGAAAACTGATACACTTGAGCGAAGATGATTAATTACAAAAAGATAAATAAGACTATTATATTTATGATTGTGGTGATGGTGATATCACATATTGAGCCCCCCCTTACACAAGCCTTACAAGGGTTTTTATAGGTCTATCCATGCTTCTAACACACACAAAACCATGGGCTTGGACCCATGGTTTTTAGGCACACGGTTTTTCTTGTGGCATGCACAAAACCATGGTCTTGGAACCATGGTTTTTTGCACATAGGTTTGTACGGTTCTTTCCTATGCCTTTTGAATATGAGAAACATAACATTTAAACTGCTTGGTAGTAGCCCTAATGGTAAGATAAATGTCTTCTATCTTGGAGGTGCAAGGTTCATCATCCTTTCTCGTCTCATGCTCACCAGCCTCGACCGGGTGTCGCGACTTCTCTGTTTCGACCTCTGGCTAGGCCGGCTCGACTTCTGTCTGGATCGGTCTCGACCAATCAACTTTTGGCTTGGTCTTCATTCGTCTGTATTTGCATTCGGCCGAATCGGACTTAAACGATCAGCTTCAAACAAGTCTACTCCCTTCTGGATCGGGTCTGACCGATCTAGTTTGGCCGCATTGGGTTTCGGTTCGGTCGGGCCTAGTTGATCAGAGCCCGTCCTCGTAAGCTTCCATTCAGGCCGAAATACCAACCACATCATCTTCTATCCGGATTTTCTTCCGGTTTTTCCTTTCTTGCCGCTCTTTGGCTCTTCATCGAACTCTGTTCTGGCTTTGTTCTTGGCCTCCTTGTTGGACATTGTTCCTCTGTATGCGCTAGCTTCGACCCCCATCTCCTCGCCGCTACCTTCCATCTCTTTAGTCTTATGTTGTCTCTCGGGCACAACTGCCGAAGTCTCCAGAACCGGTGTGGAGGGATCCCTTCGTCTGTGGTTATCCACCTCGTCATCCTCATCGTCGTTTCGGTCCTTCGATTTCCTTCTTCCACCTCCCGTCTCTCCGGTCTCACGTTGGCACTCGGGCACAATTGCCAAAGTCTCAGGAACAATTGTGGGGAGAACTGTGGCACCATCGCTCACCGTCGACTTTTCCATAGCCATCTTTGCCTGAACGCTATTATTCGCATTGGATTCAATCTTTGCTTCCCCACCACTCTCCATCTCTTGGACGCAACTGCCCAAGTCTCTAGATCAAGTGTTGGGAAAGTCTCGACATGGCCATCCATCGTGGACTCGTCCATAGCCATCTCCGACTCGATGTCATTCCTCGTGGCTACCGCCTCAATCACGTCGGCCTCGCACTCTTTATCCCCCTTGATCACACAAGCTTTGCTCATGCTTGCACTTTCATCACTCAATATTTCAGACACAACGTATGTTCCGAAATGCTCGTCCACTCTTAAAGAGGCATTTCCCGCTCTCAAGTCTTTGGTCTATCTCTTGATTGTCTTTCCTCTGTAAGTTGATAAGGTGGCTTGTTCCACACCTCCCATGGTACTGTCGTACCAAACCTTGTCCTTCGTATTTTCCATATCATTAATCCACATTTGTTGGGAGGTCTCTTCTTCCACTATCACCGTTTGCATCAATTTTTGCTCCATTTTAAGCTCCTCTTCAACATCGACTTGTGCCTTAAGTTCTAAAATGCTTCTCTCATCAAAGCTTCTATGTTGAGTGTCTTTGAATATACTCTCTTTGAGATCTCTTCCTTCGTTGGTTGCGTGTTGCCACATCTCATCCTCCTTTGATTGTCCCTTATGGACCATGATGTTGTCAACAAGATTCCCTTGTTTCTCTTGCCATGTTGCCGACATACTCTTTCAACATAGGCCCAATTTTTGGTGAGGCCATTTGCACCATCGTCATCCTCAAGTCAGATTCCGATGGCCTTCCTATCCTTCCAATCAATCGACTTTACGAACATTAAGACTTTATTCGCCCCCACCAATCCTTGATCCCGACGCGACACTCAAACTCAACAAATGCATGCATAGCACTATGGTGGGTATTCCTCGATGACACCCATTGGTGAAACTCAGATAGACCTCGTCCCTTCGGCTCCTCATAACCATATGCCTCTCGGAAAGCTTCCTCGAAGGACCCCCACGAATCGTGAGATTTTTGAAGCTCTTTCATCTCTTCGTAGATTGGTTTGGCCACCACTCGACAAAATTACTCTAGCCTCATTACTTCGTTCACACCTCTTGAATCCATTTCGGCATTGTTGGGCTTTAGAAATATTTGACTTTGCCCCCATCAAAACAACCGACTTGCTCGATCATGCTTTCGACAGCTTGTTGGGCCACATCTCGTCTTTTCCCTTCTCTTGAAAATTCCATCATCATCTTTGACATTGCCTTCATGAGATATTCCTCCTCCATCTTCATCCTCTCCTACCTCTCTTCACGTCGGGTTCACCAAGAGATGTCATGAAGATGCGCGTGCGTGCGTCCTTCGTTTGAACGGAACCACCGGGGTCTCGGACTAGGGAGGACGTCCTTTAAGTTAATGAGAAGAGGACGATGTGAATGTAAGATTTGAGGAAACAATGCTGCAATTGAGAAGATCAGAAATTTGTACACTCAAGAAGAAGATATACAAGAAGAATAAGAATAAGAAGAATATTATATTAATGATGATGATGATATCACATATTGAGCCCCCCCTTACACAAGCATTACAAGGGTTTTTATAGGTCTATCCATGCTTCTAACATGAACAAAACCATGGGCTTGGACCCATGGTTTTTAGGCACACGGTTTTTCTTATGGCATGCCCAAAACCATGGGCTTGGAACCATGGTTTTGTGCACACGGGTTTGTATGGTTGTTTCCTCTGTCTTTTGAATATGAAAAACATAACATTTAAAGTACTTGGTAATAGCCCTAGTGGTAAGATCAATGTCTTTTACCTTGGAGGTGCAAGGTTCAAATCTTGCTTGCACCCCTCTATATGTACTCGAATGCCATTAGAACCTAGGCTAATTTCATATTTATAATCGTTTGTGTAATGTCCGTGGAAGCACACTATTTCACAATTTCTCCCATTGGACATGCAACACCACGACATCGTTCTCCACCGAAAGAAACCGGAGCCGTAACAAGATCAACTTGATACATTCGGATGTATGGGGACCGGCACAGAATGTTAGTCTTGGCGGGAGCCAATATTTCATCTCCTTCATCGACGACTACAGCCGGCACACGTGGATCTATCTCATTGAGAAGAAGGGCGAAGTCTTCGATTGTTTCCGGAACCTGCAAAGTCTTGTCGAACGGGAAACGGAGGAAGATCGAGAATGGAAGAAACAGAATAGAAATTTGAAATCAAGGCACTTCCACATAAATGAGACGACACAATATGTTAACGTGGAAAACCTTGAGATGCAAAACCACGGGAGTTCACAGACTCCAAACAAGATCACTATAGGAGAGTGGAAGGGTACAATACAATCTCAGAGGCAACTACTTTGAGCTCTATGTCTTCGCCAACTGGTGGTTACAACAGATACACCTTTTGTATCTCTCTCTCTCTCTCTCTCTCTCTATACAATAACTTAGAATTGTTCTTCATGCATAATAAGTTTTTCCCTAGTTATATTTATACTTATATAACCTTAGGGCTATTTACAAATATGGCCTCAACAAGTGCATCCGAACATATTTCCTAATATGTCCCTACTTTTGGTTCATACCCAATCTGTTTAATCTGGCTTGTTCAGTCCCATCCGAAGGGTCGGGTTTCCCAAAAACCTTAGGGTTCGTAAGCCATGATGGGCAGATCTTATCCAATAGTATGATTTTTCCATCCGATATGATAAAGGTTCCATGAATATTTGATTTTCAATTATTGTTCCTCTTGTAAATGGTAATTTATATTAATTTAATAAATAACGTGGAGCTTCAATTGATAGGTATGAAATATCCTATTGACCCATGACAAAAGTCATCAAGAATCTCATTACTTCAGCTCTACATACATCATGTTGGACCTATAATGTCATTTGGGATAATGACCAATGATGTTAAGAATTAGGTAATTAACTAGGGATTAATAAGTACTTAATTATGTGATTAGTTGATAAGCAAAAGATTAAATGATATGTGTGTGTATGTCTGTGAGAGGAAGAGAGAGAGAGAGGAAGTTAACACTTATGAGTAACACAAGATGGGGGATGATTAACTCTATATTACATTAGCATCATCATCATCAAATACAAAAATACCCATAATGAGGTATATATACATCTCATGTGCAAAGGTGCACATGTGTGAGTAGAATATAGGTACTAAGATGTAAGTCCTATATTAAATGTAGTTAGGAGTGGAGGATCTAGAATATCCCACTTAAGTACAAGGTCCTATTTAAGGCGTTATAGTCCACACTCCTAAATAGATTCTATTTAAGTAACTACGAAGTTACGTGGTTGACTAAATAACTAAACTAAGTTGAGCTTGATCTCTCAACACGCCCTCTCAGGCTCAAGTGTGAGGCGTCTGACATCCACTTTGCCTTTTGTCGGCTTCGTGTTCTTCTGTACTGCCTTCGACTTTCTTCGTCGTGGCAATCTCAATTCCTCCCCCTCAAGCCGGTGATGAAGGCTTGTAGTGTGTGGGCGAAGGTCGACTACTTCCACCCATCGTGGGTTACGAGCCACGTCGATGGAGCTCTTGGGCTATTATTCGGCTGCTACCTTCATCCTGAAGGCATACTGATGTGCCATGTACTCATTGTAGCCGAGCTGAGTGACGGGGTTCTTTGCTCTAGATCCGCGTCAAAGTTTTGGGCTATTATTCGGCTGCTACCTTCATCCTGAAGGCATACTGATGTGCCATGTACTCATTGTAGCCGAGCTGAGTGACGGGGTTCTTTGCTCTAGATCCATGTCAAAGTTTTTCACTCGCCGATGTGAGTGCCTTCTTTACTCCGCCGGGTGTCCGCATGATGGTTACACCAAACTCATTGTCTAGTGAGCGAGCCGAAACATCCGAATCACTATCGTTGGGGTGGTCAACTTCATATTCGGGCATCTTACCTTTGTCGCAATCGGACTTCCTTCGAATATGCGCATGAGTCGATTTTCGGCTTCTATCTCTATTTCGCCGGATTCCGGGTCAAGTGGAGTCGAAGTCGAAGTCGTCTCTGGTGCATACCAGGATGCGGACTCATCAAAGACTACGTCTCAACTTACCTGAACCGCTCGGGTAGAAGGGTTGTAGCACTTGTATGTCTTTTTCTCGGATGAGTATCCTACGAGGATACATTTCTCCGACTTCGCGTCGGGCTTCTATCAATTTTTGTTCGGGATGCGTACCTTCGCAATGCTTCTGAACACCTTAAGGTGCGACAAGATCGGCTTCCTTCTGACAAGGAGCTTGTATGGAGTTAGCTCATGCACTCCATTAGTGGTGCACCAATTCATGAGATAGACGGTCATGGATGCCACGTCGGCCGAATAGAAGTTTGGCATGTGCTTCTCATGTAACATGGCACGTGCTACCTCGGGTATTTGCCAATTCTTCCTTTTGGCTACTCCATTTTGTTGGGGTGTGTGTCGGCACGAGAATTCTCTCCGAATGTCTTCACTTTGGAGGTAGGAGGTGAATTCATTGGAGAAGTACTCCTTGCCTCCATCCGAATGTAGGCATCGAATGTGCCGACTAGTTTCTTTTTTGACTTGGCCCTTGAGCTTTTGGAAGTGGGAGAACACTTCCCACTTCTTCTTGATCGGGAAGATCCACGCGTAGCGCGAGTAGTCATCGATGAAGGTGACATAAAATCGGCATCCGCCGATCGTCGGCGTTTGAGCCGGTCCCCATACATCCGAGTGTATGATGTAGAGGAGGCATTTGCTTGCGTGGCTCTCCTTCGCGAATGGGAGTCGATGTTGTTTTTCGAGTTGGCATGCTTCACATTTTCGATCGACTCGTTTTGATTCGAATACTGGAAGTCCGATGATGACTCCCTTTGATTGCATTGCTTGAAGCCATTAGAGATTTATGTGGCCGATTCTTTTGTGCCACTCGATGCTTGTCTCGGTTTTGAGACCTTTGGCGTACATGGCCGATTTCACCTCATTTGAATCGAGGATCAACATTCGACCGTCTCTACATCCCTTGGCTATGAGTCGGCCATCTTTCTTGATGAAATAACCTTCATTGTTGAAGAGGACTTGCATGTCTTGCTCCACGATTTGGCCAACGGAAACCAAATTCTTCGTTATTGTGGGCACAGGCAAGACATTCTTGATGCAAGTTTCCTCGCCTTCTTTCTGGAATGGGACATTGCCGATGTGCCAAATGGGATGTGTGGTGTTGTCTCCCATCTCTATGAAGTCGGGTTGATCCGGGGTACACAAGTCATTGAATCACTCTTTGTGGGATGTCATGTGATGTGAGGCGCCGGAATCGACAAACCACACGTCTTCCGAATTGGATTTGCTTGCGGAGTCGGAGGTTGACAGAGAGTTCGCTCTATGCCTCATTACGAATAGTCCGCCGTAGTCATCGTATTTGGAGTTGGTGGCGTAATTTGTGAGTTGTTCACTTGTCGAAGCCGACTCTCTTCTTCTATTTCGGCCATCCTCCTTGCGGTGGCCGATTTTTCCGCAATAGTTGCAAGTTGCGGGCCTCATTTGCCGACCTTGTTCAGCATGGAAGCTCCCCCTTCTTCCAAAGGTTCCTTGATGGCTTCCGTCTTGTTGTCGAAGGTTTGAGTTCCCTTTGTGTGATGGGTCAAATCGACCTCTTCTACCACCTCAACCTCGTCCTCGAACACCATCCAAATTCGAGAAGAACATTTGTCCTTCCGATGTCTTGGTTTTGGTTTGGGCGTGGTTCTCTTCAACCATTAGCAATGATTGAAGGTCGAAGAACGAAGGAGGGTTTTCCCTCACCAAGATTGTCGTCCTCAACGAGTCGAATCGTTGTGCAAGGACACCCAATCATACTTGAACAATGTCTTCTTCGTCGACGTTTATTTTGATGGATCCAAGCGAGTCGCAAATGCTCTTGATCTTGGTGGTGTAGTCCGACACAGACATGTCTTTTTGCCAAATGTTGTTCAACTCTTGTCGGAGTTGAAGCTTTCGGGCGGTTGTGTTGGCAGGGAACATTTTCATTAAGTTCTCCCATGCCTCTTTGGGCGTCTTGGCATCTCAAATATGGCGAAGCATGTGGTCGTGGACACATGTTGGCAAGCAATACATTACTCGACTCACCGCTTGCTCCCATGTTGAGTATTCGGCGTTCTTTGGGTCAGGTCAATTTTCTTGAGAGTTGTTGATGTATCGCCAATACCCTTGGCCGACAAGGTATTGGTTCATCTTGTACTCCCAAGATCAATAATTGTTTCGGTCTAGCTTTTCACTAGGGAGCAAGCTACCCATTTGTGTGTTCATGTTGATTGTAGTGGATTCCGTTTTTTCTTTCCTTCCTTCGATCATGTACACGTGCTACGTAGCAGCACTACGGTAGCTGATAGCTAGATTTTGTCGTTGGCGTATCAAACACACAATCACGGAATCGAGTGGGCTTAGTGGATTTTCTAAACCACAGGCTCTAATACCATGTTAAGAATTAGGTAATTAACTAGGGGTTAATAATTACCTAATTATGTGATTAGTTGATATGCGGAAGATTAAGTGATATGTGTGTGTATGTGTGTGAGAGGAAGAGAGAGAGAGGAAGTTAACACTTATGAACAATACAAGATGGGGGATGATTAACTCTATATTTAATTAGCATCATCATCATCAAATACAAAAATACCCACAATGAGGTATATATACATCTCATGTGCAAAGGTGCACATGTGTGAGTAGAATATAGGTACTAAGGTGTAAGTCCTATATTAAATGTAGTTAGGAGTGGAGGCTCTAGAATATCCCACTTTAAGTACAAAGTCCTATTTAAGGCGTTATAGTCAACACTTCTAACTAGATTCTATCTCGGTAATTACGAAGTTACATGGTTAACTAAATAACTAAACTAAGTTGAGCTTGATCTCTCAACAAATGCAAATAGTGGACATGATGCCCTACAATCCTACAAATCACTAGTTGCTTGTATCACAGTCCTTGATGCCTCCAACAAAGAGAACTAACATACGAGTATGCCTTTTATTTTCCATAAAAGATAAAAGATAAAAAGCAATCCCCAATTCCTAAGGCACTGAAACACAATTTAAAAATGCAAAGAAAGCACTCTTAAATCCACCATAAGGAGGCGGGTGTGGAAGGTGCGTGGATTTCCTTTCACAAATGGTTGCATCATGTTAAGGTGGATGACATTTTGCAGGATCAGGAGTCTAGCATGGTTTTTACGATGGTATTCCCTGGTTTGAGGAAGGAGTGGAGGAACGTTCTTCCTCGCATTGGGACTTTCCTAGGTAAATTCATTGCTATGCACGATGGACATGCTTCTGGGATAGATAGAGTGGGTGGGGTTCCAATAGTTCGGTTGATCGCACCAAGAAATGTTCGATTGCCTACAACTATATCTTCTTTTTTTTCCAAAAAAAAAACTACTTCCATTAGTTAAGCAATGTACAAAGGATAATTTACAACTCATATCTTACACGACATCTTGCATGTCAAAGGAAAACAATAAGTGGAGATGAAACAACAAAAAAAAAACAACTCCAAAGCACCACATCATTCTATGTGTATAGCTTTACTCGAACGCATATTCTCCACGTGAACCTCATACAAAATAGAATTTAGCATAGATGTCCTCCATTCACTGACAGGAACTACACACTCCCGATGAACCACGCTCGGCCACAACTGAGTCTAAAATCAAACACAGAAAACGGATAGTGAACGCATGACACAAAGGAGAGAAGAGTACACAGAATGTTTAACGTGGAAAAACCTGAGAGGGAAAAACCACGGGAGTTCACAGACTCCAAACTATCACTATATCACAATGATTCCAACAGTGAGCTCACGGAGGCAACGACCTCGTGCTCACGATCTTCGCCACAGGCGGCGGTTACAACAGAGGCAACGACCTCTTCGTTTCTTTCTCTCTCTCTCTCTCTCTCTCTCTCTCTCTGTACACTGTTGCGCTCTCTAATCTTGCGTCAACAAGAATGACAACAACGCCCTTCTAAGTTTGCCCTAAGCCATATTTATACTAATATGATTTTTCGGCTATTTACAAATATAGCCCTGATGGACTCTCAGAAGACATATTTACGAATATGTCCCTTTATCCGGTGAGCACTTCTCATCGGGCCTTCATCATCCGGCTCTTGCCGGGTACTCCTCATCCGGTTCTCACCGGGTCTTCCGTAGCCGGGTACTCCTCATCCGGTTCTCACTGGGTCTTCCGTAGCCGGGTAGTCCACATTCGGCCGAGTTTACTCATCAGTACTATTCTTCTCACTTCCCATCCGGAGGAACCTGTTTCCTAACATTCACTCCTCATGGCAGCACCCATCTAGATGTTCAGTACACTCGGAGGGAACACCCATCGTGGTGGTTGATAATTCCACTTCACTTTACCATCTATTATCTGCAGCATCGACGAACCGCTCCATTTAAGAAGGAAACGAACTCTAACTTCTTCACTTGCGTCAGATGATCCTTGAAGACTTTCAAACTCTCCTCGCAACGTAGAAATAAGATTAAACCAAATCATCATTAAATTCTCCTTGCACCTAGATACCCGCACTTGCCAGACTGTAAGGCCGACCACTAATACCCATATGTCCACGTAGCGTTCCTGTAAGAAGAATAAACCTCCTTGCGTTGGTTGCATAGATCATTGCATCACCTATAAAGAAGGATTGTTTCCATTCCACCCTTGAAACCACGAGGCCGATTCAATGGCCAACCAAGTGATTGTTGCACTCGATACATGAACCTCAACCCCGAACCGAGCCAAGATTCTTAAGCTCCTCAGCCAAATTTCTTGCGCTCGTGGGCAACACCACAAACAATGAGCGATGTCCTCCAAGCTCACACTATAGGCCTTGCAGCCACTCATGCCACCTCTATTCCCAAGCCACTCTCCCGTTGGAACAGCCCGATGGGTGATTAACCAGAAAAACACTTTGATCCGCTTGGGAAGGGATGAGTTCCATATCCTGCTCCTGGTTCTATCCATGAAAACTGAATCGATAGCTGCATGAGTCCACTTGTTGGCACACTTCTCACGATACGAACCTAACTTTCTCCTCAAGCACGTCGGGTATTCGAAGAAACCTAATGATTTATCTTCTTCTCCTTTCCAGGTATATTCAGCAGGATCCCATTCTATGCGCTCAAGAGGCTTGCCTTCAACCACGTACAAGATCTAGTCCTCCTCAACCTCTTCGACTAGTGGATTCACCTTCCATTTCTTTCTGTCTCTTGCCACAATTCTAATCGGGTACCAGCCTGCACTTTCATCTAATAATCCCATCTGGACAGTCTTCCCATTCTTTCCTAGACCCCTGACATTGATAATTTTTTCGGTATCATCACATTGTCCGGACCATTCACCCTCTTCCTCATTACCAATAGGAAGCGAGGAGACAATTGTATTGACTACGTCAAGCAACTTTCTACCATTTCTGACCTTTCCCATGTCTTCATATAATTGATCACGATTATTGCCAGACAACCGCATCCAATCAGCCACCGAGTGTATCCCTAGACAATACAATATAGCCCACGCCATGTGCTTGCTTTGTCCAAGCATCGTTCCTTTTGGCGATTGTACGGTCTCGTTCCACAATAGGGGTTGGCGCATCCATTCAGCACTAGTACTTGGACGATTCTGACTTAGATGCCCTCGGAGCATACTCCACGCCTGCATCACTGACATACAAGTACGATCAGCCAAACGGTTAGATTTCCTCAACTTTAAGTCCATACAAAAAGGCCATGCTTTGTGTGACTTCCATTGCCCACCCAGTCTTGGACTCGAGAGAATGCTCCTATTATGTATCAATGTTTTCCATAACTCGTTACCGGGTAGCAAGCTCCTTACCAATACCTTACGTAACAATGCCTGATGCCTGACTCTGCAATCCAGGGTCAATCATTCCTAAACCCCCCTTACTTTTGGGAAGAACCAACATAGACCATGATACTTTGGCTTCCGCGTTGTCTTTCCTCATCTCAGCCCAAAGGAATCCTCTAGTACACTCTTTAACAGTACGAATAGCTTGCTTGTCAAACATCCACACTGAAACTGCATGCCATAACGTAGACAAGAGCACATGGTTAGATACTATGATCCTGCCAGCCAAAGATAAGTTCATCCTTGACCAGTTGCGAATTTTGTCACAAATTTTGCTTTGAACTTGTTGCAACTGAATTCCTTTGTCAATATCTACCCCAATCCACGTTCCCACATACCTAGTAGCTTCCAAACAGGCTCAGACTCCAAGCTGATCCAAAAACCCTTGGACTTCTTCCAATTGATGGACATGCTTGATGCCCTTGCAAAAGAGCTCAATAGCACTCTGTACGAATAGCTTGCTTGTCAAACATCCACACTGAAACTGCATGCCATAACGTAGACAAGAGCACATGGTTAGATACTATGATCCTGCCAGCCAAAGATAAGTTCATCCTTGACCAGTTGCGAATTTTGTCACAAATTTTGCTTTGAACTTGTTGCAACTGAATTCCTTTGTCAATATCTACCCCAATCCACGTTCCCACATACCTAGTAGCTTCCAAACAGGCTCAGACTCCAAGCTGATCCAAAAACCCTTGGACTTCTTCCAATTGATGGACATGCTTGATGCCCTTGCAAAAGAGCTCAATAGCACTCTGTGCCCTCTCAAGATTCGCTTCATTTTCTTGGAGGTATAACATCATATCGTCCGCGAACTCCGAGTGCAACAGGGACTTCCTTGAGTTAGGGATCGAAAGACCATGAAGATTTGCCCCTTGACTATTAAAAAGGGTAGACATTGCTTCAGTAATAAAAAGGAAAAGAAAGGGGGCAAGAGGACAACCCTGCCTAATGGATCGAGTTAGAAAGATTCGAGCTCCTTTCCTCCCTGCAATCAACACCTTACTCGAGCCATTCCTATATAAGGCTTGGGCAGCACACCTCCACTCCAATGGTAGCTCAATGACCTTCATCACTTCTTCCAAGAAAGACCATTGCACTCGATCATAGGCTTTCTCGAAGTCGAGCATCAGACAAGCTAAGTTTTGATTGGTCTCCTTCGCCGTTCCATCAACCTCCCAAAACAAAATCACGTTGTCCATAATAGAACGATGCTCCATGAAACCGGTTTGATTGGACTGGATGATATCTCCTAGGAAGGGCTTGATTCTCTGCACTAATATGTTAGCAAAATTTTTATAAATTAGATTTAAAATCGTAATGGGCCTCCATTGTCTAATCTCGTGCAATGCAGTCTCCGATTTCGGAATCAAGTAGATCAAGCCTTCATTGAAGCTACTCAGCATCCGTCCCGTTCTCCACATTTCTTGCAGTCCAGCTTTCAAGCTTGCAAAAATTTGCTCCCAAAACTCCTTGAAGAAGGCTTTGGGAAGGCCGTGAGCACCAGGACAAGCCATACTATGTATCTTGTCTAGCCCCGCTACAATCTCTTCCTCCTCTATGGCTTTTGACAAGTGCACTTTAGCTGCCTCTCCAGTCCTGGTCTTCAAGCATGTAATTACATCATGGATCAAGTTACTTGGAGGGTCGTTTGTCAACATAGGAGCTAAAAGTTCTTTGTAGTAATTAGTCGCAATTTGCAAGATTTCCTCTTGATCAAACGTCATTGAGTCATCCTCCCGTTTGAGATTGTGAATATGTGTTCCTCTCCGTTTCGGAGTCTTGGTAAGAAAAGACTCTCTCTGTTAACTTTATCTCCCTTGACAGCCCACCATGCTGCCGACTTTCTGAAGAGGAATTGCTCACGTTGTTGTCTAACCTCCTGCAGCAACCTAGTGGCCTCCTACAGCCTGTCTTTCGCCCAAGCACAACATGGGTCCACTTGCGTCAGCTTTTGAGCTAAGATGATTGCCTTCCTCAAGCATTGCAGACGCTATTGACACCTTACCAGCTCCTCCCTAGCCACATTCTGAAGAAACAAAGAAGAATTAATAATCTTTTCCTCCTGTACCTGTATGGGGTCGTGGGCTGATGGGGATGTCATCCAAATGGTATTCATTGCATCCTTAACCTTCTGGATACCAAAAATCTTCGGAGGAATATGTTGGGATTACGGTCCCTTCGGATGGGATGGTCGGATGTCGGAGATGAATGCCGACGAGCCCGGTTTCGGTTTCGGAACCAGATGATGAAGACCCCGGCTTTGGAGCCGGATGACGAATGTACCCGGAGAGAGATCCGGATGCGGGGACATATCCATGAATATGTTTGCTAAGGGCCCTTGAGGCTATAGTTGTAAATAGCCCCAAAGTCATATGTGTATAAATATGACTTAGGGCAAACAGTTTTAATGTTGCTACTCATTTTTCTGTTTTTCCACTCAAGAGGAGTGAAGAGAGAGCAGCCGTGAGAGAGATAGAGCGTGAGAGAGGAAGAGGTCGACGCCTCTGTGTATTTCCGCCGCCTGTGGCGAGGACAGCGAGCTCAAGGTCGTCACCTTGCAGCTCGCCATTGTATACTTCTCTGTGCATAGTTTTGGTTTGGAGTCTTGTACTCCCGTGGTTTTTTCCCGTACAGGGTTTTCCACGTTAAATCGTGTGTCCACTCTATTTTTTGCATTTCCCATTTTCTGCAACAACGATTCGTGTGTTTCCTTGGTTGTGGCCGAGAGGTGAAGTTTGGAAAGTGTCAATTAATTTCCATCAATTTGGTATCAGAGCGAGTTGCTGCAGAAAATGGAAGGCGGCGGCAGCGGGCAGCCGGGGATGATGGTGCTGAATGCGCAGAATTACGCCGACTGGAAGATCAAGATGGAGGATCTTCTGATTGTTCGGGACCTGTACGAACCGATTGACAGGTCGGAAATACCGAAGGGGGTACTTGAGTCGGAATGGAGGCTTCTGAACCGGAAAGCCGTTGCAACCATTCGGCAATACGTAGACGTGAGCGTTCTACAACATGTGGCGAACGACACCAACGCATATGAGATGTGGCGGAAGCTGTCGGGCCTCTATGAGAGGAAGAATGCGTTGAACCGGACCTCCCTGATGAGGAAGATAGTGAACCTTAAGTACCGGGACGGCGAGAGTATGGTGGAACACGTAAGCACGTTCATGGGATTCGTGAATCAGCTTGCGGCGATCAAGTTCCCGTTGGAGGATGCAATGCAAGCCATCATCCTGATGTGTACATTGCCGGAAAGCTGGGAGAACTTGGTGGTGACTCTCAGCACCTCCTGCACCGAAGATAACTTGTCCCTACAAACGGTAAAGACAAGTATTTTGAACGAAGAAGCGCGTCGGAGAGATAAAGAACCGGCCTCCGACTCGAAGGCGCTGCTTACCGAATCGGATCGGGGAAGACAATGGAACCGGAGTCCGCAAAGACGGGAGAAGTCGGGGACCCGGTCGCAGTCAAGAGGAAGGCCCACATGCTTCCACTGTGGGAAGCCGGGGCACTTCCGAAAGAATTGTCGGCATTACCGAAAAGACAACGGAGCCGACGACACCGATTCGAAGAAGTCTTCGGAACGGAACGGTGCTTACCGGGGAGCCACGGACCGGAATGGTTCGGATCGGCGAGGGCAGGACCGGAAAGGAACGACGGCACTCGCGGCAAGTGAAGAGGAGATCATGCTCATCACCGAAGAAGGTGAACTAAACATTGCCGGCGATGAGACTACCTGGGTGGTCGATTCCGGAGCGTCGTTCCACCTGACCCCGGAAAGAAGATACTTCTCATCCTACACAGCCGGTGAGCATGGCTGTGTTTGGATGGGAAATGAAGGTACGTGCCGGATTGCCGGCATAGGAGACGTGTGGTTGACAACCCCGACCGGATGCAAAATGCTGCTGAAGGATGTCCGACACGTTCCGGAGGTTCGATTGAACCTGATTTCGGCCAGGAGGCTAGACGATGAAGGCTACACAGGTAGCATCCGGAACGGCGTAATGAAGTTCAGCAAGGGGAGCCTGATAGTGGCTCGGGCCCGGAAAGTCAACACACTGTACCTTATGAATGCCTGGTTGTGTCCGGAAGAGTTAAACGTGGCAGCCGACACTGCCGGTGAGCTGTGGCACAAGAGACTGTGCCACATGAGTGAGAAGGGGATGAAGAGGCTTGCAGAAGACAACCTTATTCCAGTGAAGCATGTGCACCTGGAGAAGTGCACCGATTGCCTGGCCGGTAAGCAGAACCGAACCTCCTTCCACTCAAGGCCACCGACGAGACGTAGCGCACCATTGGAGTTGGTGCATACTGATGTGTGTCAGGTAGAAACGAAGTCACATGGCGGAGCCCAGTACTTCGTGACATTCATTGATGATCACAGCCAGAAGCTGTGGACGGCACCGTTGAAGACAAAGGACCAAGTGTTGTCCATCTTCAAAGAACTCCACGCGAGAGTGGAAAGGGAATCCGGCAAGAAGCTGAAAGCGATACGAGCGGATAACGGAGGGGAATACCGGGGGCAGTTCGCGGAGTACTGTCGCTCGAAGGGAATCCGGCTCGAGTTTACTGTGCCGAAGACGCCGGAACTGAACGGGCTGGCCGAGAGGATGAACCGGACCATAATGGAGAGGGTCCGGAGTATGCTGGCGCATGCGAAATTACCCAAGGGGTTTTGGGCTGAGGCGATGTCGACGGCGACATACGTGATAAACAGATCACCCTCAGTACCTTTGGACGGAGACACGCCGCAGAGAGTGTGGACCGGTAGGGAAGTATCCTACCGGCATCTGAAGGTGTTCGGGTGTCTCGCATACGTGCATGTGGCTAAGGACCGGAGAGGAAAGCTAGATCCAAAGACCCGGCCATGCATATTCCTCGGTTACGGCGATGACGAGTTCGGCTACCGAGTATGGGACCCGGTCGACAAGAAGATATTCCGGAGTCGTGATATCATCTTCATGGAGAACAAGACACTCGCCGACTGGGAGTCGGAGAAGAAGATGAAGAGCTCCAAGTCGACCGGTGAGGATCAACTCTACGAGGAGCAGTCCCGACCGGCAAGGGACCGGTTAGCACTCGAGGATCCGGCCGAAGACAGTGAAGAAACAGAACCGGCCGAGGAAGATGAAACTGATACCGGAACCGGCCCCGATCCCGAAATGGATTCGGATGAAGAGGAAACGGAGGAGCCGGTCACCGAAGCTCCGGAACGGAGATATCCTCTAAGAGAGAGAAGGGCCCCCCGGAGATTTCCGGAACCAGAGCACGTGCTGCTAACCGACGAAGGGGAGCCGGAGAGCTTTGAAGAAGCAAAGCATGACGCCCAGAGCCGCAGGTGGTTGAGTGCCATGCAGGATGAGATGGATTCCCTGCATGAGAACCATACATATGAACTTGTGGAGTTGCCGAAAGGAAAGCGGGCACTTCGAAACAAGTGGGTGTTCAAGCTGAAACCGGGAGATGCCGGAAACCCCCCGAGATACAAAGCCAGGATCGTGGTGAAGGGGTTTCAGCAGAAGAAGGGCGTCAACTTCGACGAGATATTTGCCCCGGTAGTGAAGATGACCTCCATCCGAACGGTGCTGAGCATAGCGGCAAGCATGGACCTCGAGGTAGAACAGATGGACGTGAAGACGGCATTCCTTCACGGTGACCTCGAAGAAGAGATCTACATGCAGCAACCGGAAGGATTCGAGAAGAAAGGGAAGGAGCACCTGGTATGCCGGTTGAAGAAGAGCCTTTACGAACTGAAGCAGGCTCCCCGGCAATGGTACCGGAAGTTCGACTCTTTCATGACCGACGAAGGGTACCTCAAAACGCAGTCCGACCACTGCGTGTTTGTGAAGAAGTTCGAAGGAGGAGACTTTCTAATACTCCTCCTGTACGTGGACGACATGTTGATCGTCGGACGGGACCAGGTCAAGATACGGATGCTGAAGAAGGCTCTTCACCGAACCTTCTCAATGAAGGACTTGGGTCCGGCGAGACAAATACTAGGGATGCACATCATCCGGGACCGGAGCAAGAAGCAGTTGTGGCTGTCACAGGAGAAGTACGTGACAAAGGTGCTTAAACGGTTCAACATGTCGGAAGCAAGACCGGTCGGATCGACCCTCCCGGCAAACTGCAAGCTGTCCAGCAAGCAAAGCCCCAAGACAAAGGCTGAGAAGGAGGACATGATGAAAGTGCCATATGCCTCTGCCGTCGGAAGCTTGATGTACGCAATGGTGTGTACCCGACCGGACATCGGATATGCAGTCGGAGTGGTGAGCCGGTACATGAGCAATCCCGGCAAAGAGCATTGGAACGCGGCCAAGTGGATACTCCAATACCTGAAGGGCACGGCAAACGTGTGCCTTCGATTCGGCTCCGGTAAGCCCGAACTTGACGGTTTTACCGATTCGGATATGTCGGCTGATGCAAATACCAGTCGGTCCACATCCGGGTATGTGATGACCTATGCAGGGGGAGCCGTTTCGTGGCAGTCGAGGCTGCAGAAGACGGTTGCGTTGTCAACCACGGACGCGGAGTACATGGCAGCTGTTGAAGCCGGCAAGGAAATAATATGGATGAAGGACTTCATTAGAGAGCTCGGTATCCGGCAGGAGGAGTACCGACTCTACTGCGACAGTCAAAGTGCAATCCACCTTGCAAAGAACGCGGCCTATCACTCCCGAACGAAGCACATCCAGCGAAGATATCACTGGATCCGGGAAAGGATAGAAGACAAGGAGTTCGTGCTGACGAAGGTCCACACGGACGAGAACGGGTCGGATATGCTGACCAAGGTGCTCACACCCGACAAGCTGGAAGCATGCCGGAAGAGGATCGGATTGGAAAGACATCCCATGCCGAAGTGAAGGGGGAGTTTGTTGGGATTACGGTCCCTTCGGATGGGATGGTTGGATGTCGGAGATGAATGCCGACGAGCCCGGTTTCGGTTTCGGAACCGGATGATGAAGACCCCGGCTTCGGAGCCGGATGACGAATGTACCCGGAGAGAGATCCGGATGCGGGGACATATCCGTGAATATGTTTGCTAAGGGCCCTTGAGGCTATAGTTGTAAATAGCCCCAAAGTCATATGTGTATAAATATGACTTAGGGCAAACAGTTTTAATGTTGCTACTTGTTGGGATTACGGTCCCTTTCGGATGGGATGGTCGGATGTCGGAGATGAATGCCGACAAGCCCGGTTTCGGTTTCGGAACCGAATGATGAAGACCCCGACTTCGGAGCCGGATGACGAATGTACCCGGAGAGCGATCCGAATACAGGGACATATCCGTGAATATGTCTGCTATGGGCCCTTGAGGCTATAGGTGTAAATAGCCCCAAAGTCATATATGTATAAATATGACTTAGGGCAAACTGTTTTGTTGTTGCTACTCATTTTTCTGTTTTTCCACTCAAGAGGAGTGAAGAGAGAGCAGCCGTGAGAGAGAGAGATATAGAGCGCGAGAGAGACGAAGAGGTAGACGCCTCTGTGTATTTCCGCCGCCTGTGGCGAGGACAGCGAGCTCAAGGTCGTTGCCTTGCAGCTCGCCATTGTATATTTCTCTGTGCATAGTTTGGTTTGGAGTCTCGCACTCCCGTGGTTTTTCCCGTATAGGGTTTTCCACGTTAATCCCTGTGTGCTCGCATTTTGTTTCTCTCTGTGGTTCCTATTTTCTGCTCCATTGATCCGCGATTACTCGGTTGTGGCCGAGTGAAGAAGGTGAATCCAAGCGTTGATTCCCAACAAACTGGTATCAGAGCGACTGTTGCAGAAAATGGAAGGCGGCGGCAGCGGGCAGCCGATGATGATGGTGCTGAATGCACAGAATTACGCCGACTGGAAGATCAAGATGGAGGACCTTCTGATTGTTCGGGACCTGTACGAACCGATTGACAGGTCGGAAATACCGAAAGGGGTACTTGAGTCGGAGTGGAAGCTCCTGAACCGGAAAGCCGTAGCCACGATCCGACAATACGTCGACGTGAGCGTCCTACAACATGTGGCAAACGACACCAACGCATATGAGATGTGGAAGAAGCTGTCGGGCCTCTACGAGAGGAAGAATGCGTTGAACCGGACCTCCCTGATGAGGAAGATAGTGAATCTCAAGTACCGGGACGGCGA
This sequence comes from Azolla caroliniana, assembly GCF_043228905.1. NCBI lineage: Eukaryota > Viridiplantae > Streptophyta > Polypodiopsida > Salviniales > Salviniaceae > Azolla > Azolla caroliniana. The sequence continues at coordinate 8,398,918 of NW_028230439.1, read as the reverse complement.
GAGTATGGTGGAACACGTAAGCACGTTCATGGGATTCGTGAATCAGCTTGCGGCGATCAAGTTCCCGTTGGAGGATGCAATGCAAGCCATCATCCTGATGTGTACATTGCCGGAAAGCTGGGAGAACTTGGTGGTGACTCTCAGCACCTCGTGCACCGAAGATAACTTGTCCTTACAAACGGTAAAGACAAGTATTCTGAATGAAGAAGCGCGTCGGAGAGATAAGGAACCGGCCTCCGACCCGAAGATGTTGTTTACCGAATCGGATCGGGGAAGACAATGGAACCGGAGTCCGCAAAGACGGGAGAAGTCGGGGACCCGGTCGCAGTCAAGAGGAAGACCCACATGCTTCCACTGTGGGAAGCCGGGGCACTTTCGGAAGAATTGTCGGCATTACCGAAAGGACAACGGAGCCGACGACACCGATTCGAAGAAGTCACCGGAGAGAAACGGTGCATACCGGGGAGCCACGGACCGGAGAGGTCCGGATCGGCGAGGGCAGGACCGGAAAGGAACGACGGCACTCGCGGCAAGTGAAGAGGAGATCATGCTCATCACCGAAGAAGGTGAACTAAACATTGCCGGCGATGAGACGACCTGGGTGGTCGATTCCGGAGCGTCGTTCCACCTGACCCCGGAGAGAAGATACTTTTCATCCTACACAGCCGGCAAGCATGGCTGTGTTCGGATGGGAAATGAAGGTACGTGCCGGATTGCCGGCATCGGAGACGTGTGGTTGACAACCCCGACCGGATGCAAAATGCTGCTGAAGGATGTCCGACACGTTCCGGAGGTTCGATTGAACCTGATTTCGGCCGGGAGGCTAGACGATGAAGGCTACACAGGTAGCATCCGGAACGGCGTAATGAAGTTCAGCAAAGGGAGCCTGATAGTGGCTCGGGCCCGGAAAGTCAACACACTGTACCTGATGAATGCCCGGTTATGTCCGGAAGAGCTGAATGTGGCAGCCGACACTGCCGGTGAGCTGTGGCACAAGAGACTGTGCCACATGAGTGAGAAGGGGATGAAGAGGCTTGCAGAAGACAACCTTATCCCAGTGAAGCATGTGCACCTGGAGAAGTGCACCGATTGCCTGGCCGGTAAGCAGAACCGAACCTCCTTCCACTCAAGGCCACCGACGAGACGTAGCGCACCATTGGAGTTGGTGCACACTGACGTGTGTCAGGTAGAGACGAAGTCACATGGCGGAGCCCAGTACTTCGTAACATTCATCGATGATCATAGCCGAAAACTGTGGACGGCACCGATGAAGACAAAGGACCAAGTGTTGTGCGTCTTCAAAGAACTCCACGCGAGAGTGGAAAGGGAATCCGGCAATAAGCTGAAAGCGATACGAGCGGATAACGGAGGGGAATACCGGGGGCAGTTCCAGGAGTACTGCCGCTCGAAGGGTATCCGACTCGAGTTTACTGTGCCGAAGACGCCGGAACTGAACGGGCTGGCCGAGAGGATGAACCGGACCATAATGGAGAGGGTCCGGAGTATGCTGGCGCATGCGAAATTACCCAAGGGATTTTGGGCTGAGGCAATGTCGACGGCGACGTATGTGATAAACAGATCACCCTCAGTACCTTTGGACGGAGACACGCCGCAGAAAGTGTGGACCGGTAAGGAAGTGTCCTACCGGCATCTGAAGGTGTTCGGGTGTCTCGCATACGTGCATGTGGCAAAGGACCGGAGAGGAAAGTTAGATCCAAAGACCCGGCCATGCATATTCCTCGGATACGGCGACGACGAGTTCGGCTACCGAGTATGGGACCCGGTCGACAAGAAGATATTCAGGAGTCGAGACATCATCTTCATGGAGGACAAGACACTCGCCGACTGGGAGTCGGAGAAGAAGGTGAAGAGCTCCAAGTCGACCGGTGAGGATCAACTCTACGAGGAGCAGTCCCGACCGGCAAGGGACCGGTTAGCACTCGAGGATACGGCCGAAGACGGTGAAGAAACAGAACCGGCCGAAGAAGATGAGAACGATACCGGAACCGGCCCCGATCCCGAAATGGATTCGGATGAAGAAGAAGAATCGGAAGAACCGGTTACCGAAGCTTCCGAACGGAGATATCCTCTAAGAGAGAGGAGGGCCCCCCGGAGATTTCCGGAACCAGAGCACGTGCTGCTAACCGACGAGGGGGAGCCGGAGAGCTTTGAAGAAGCAAAGCATGACACCCAGAGCCGCAGGTGGTTGAGTGCCATGCAGGACGAAATGGATTCCCTGCATGAGAACCACACATATGAACTTGTGGAGTTGCCGAAAGGAAAGCGGGCACTTCGAAACAAGTGGGTGTTCAAGCTGAAACCGGGAGATGCCGGAAACCCCCCGAGATACAAAGCCAGGATCGTGGTGAAGGGGTTTCAGCAGAAGAAGGGCGTCGACTTCGACGAGATATTTGCCCCGGTAGTGAAGATGACCTCCATCCGGACGGTGCTGAGCATAGCGGCAAGCATGGACCTCGAGGTAGAACAGATGGACGTGAAGACGGCATTCCTTCACGGTGACCTCGATGAAGAGATCTACATGCAGCAACCGGAAGGATTCGAGAAGAAAGGGAAGGAGCACCTGGTATGCCGGTTGAAGAAGAGCCTTTACGGACTGAAGCAAGCTCCCCGGCAATGGTACCGGAAGTTCGACTCCTTCATGACCGACGAAGGATACCTCAAAACGCAGTCCGACCACTGCGTGTTTGTGAAGAAGTTCGAAGGAGGAGACTCTCTAATACTCCTCCTGTACGTGGACGACATGTTGATCGTCGGACGGGACCAGGTCAAGATACGGATGCTGAAGAAGGCTCTTCACCGAACCTTCTCAATGAAGGACCTGGGTCCGGCGAGGCAAATATTAGGGATGCACATCATTCGGGACCGGAAGAAGAAGCAGTTGTGGCTGTCACAGGAGAAGTACGTGACGAAGGTGCTTCACCGGTTCAACATGTCGGAAGCAAGACCGGTCGGATCGACCCTCCCGGCAAACTGCAAACTGTCCAGCAAGCAAAGTCCCAAGACAAAGGCTGAAAAGGAGGATATGATGAAAGTGCCGTATGCCTCAGCCGTCGGGAGCTTGATGTACGCCATGGTGTGTACGAGACCGGACATAGGATATGCAGTCGGAGTGGTGAGCCGGTACATGAGCAATCCCGGCAAAGAGCATTGGAACGCGGCCAAGTGGATACTTCGATACCTGAAGGGCACGGCAAACGTGTGCCTCCGATTCGGCTCCGGTAAACCCGAACTCGACGGTTTCACCGATTCGGATATGTCGGCTGATGCAGATACCAGCCGGTCCACATCAGGGTATGTGATGACGTATGCAGGGGGAGCTGTTTCGTGGCAGTCGAGGCTGCAGAAGACGGTTGCGTTGTCAACCACGGAGGCGGAGTACATGGCGGCTGTGGAAGCCGGCAAGGAAATAATATGGATGAAGGACTTCATTAGAGAGCTCGGTATCCGGCAGGAGGAGTACCGACTCTACTGCGACAGTCAGAGTGCAATCCACCTTGCGAAGAACGCGGCCTATCACTCCCGGACGAAGCACATCCAGCGAAGATATCACTGGATCCGGGAAAGGATAGAAGACAAGGAGTTCGTGCTGACAAAGATCCACACGGACGAGAACGGATCGGATATGCTGACCAAGGTGCTCACACCCGACAAGCTGGAAGCATGCCGGAAGAGGATCGGATTGGAAAGACATCCCATGCCGAAGTGAAGGGGGAGTTTGTTGGGATTACGGTCCCTTTCGGATGGGATGGTCGGATGTCGGAGATGAATGCCGACAAGCCCGGTTTCGGTTTCGGAACCGGATGATGAAGACCCCGACTTCGGAGCCGGATGACGAATGTACCCGGAGAGCGATCCGAATACAGGGACATATCCGTGAATATGTCTGCTATGGGCCCCTGAGGCTATAGGTGTAAATAGCCCCAAAGTCATATATGTATAAATATGACTTAGGGCAAACTGTTTTGTTGTTGCTACTCATTTTTCTGTTTTTCCACTCAAGAGGAGTGAAGAGAGAGCAGCCGTGAGAGAGAGAGATATAGAGCGCGAGAGAGACGAAGAGGTAGACGCCTCTGTGTATTTCCGCCGCCTGTGGCGAGGACAGCGAGCTCAAGGTCGTTGCCTTGCAGCTCGCCATTGTATATTTCTCTGTGCATAGTTTGGTTTGGAGTCTCGCACTCCCGTGGTTTTTCCCGTATAGGGTTTTCCACGTTAATCCCTGTGTGCTCGCATTTTGTTTCTCTCTGTGGTTCCTATTTTCTGCTCCATTGATCCGCGATTACTCGGTTGTGGCCGAGTGAAGAAGGTGAATCCAAGCGTTGATTCCCAACACTACTCATTTTTCTGTTTTTCCACTCAAGAGGAGTGAAGAGAGAGCAGCCGTGAGAGAGATAGAGCGTGAGAGAGGAAGAGGTCGACGCCTCTGTGTATTTCCGCCGCCTGTGGCGAGGACAGCGAGCTCAAGGTCGTCGCCTTGCAGCTCGCCATTGTATACTTCTCTGTGCATAGTTTTGGTTTGGCGTCTTGTACTCCCATGGTTTTTTCCCGTACAGGGTTTTCCACGTTAAATCGTGTGTCCACTCTATTTTTCGCATTTCCCATTTTCTGCAACAACGATTCGTGTGTTTCCTTGGTTGTGGCCGAGAGGTGAAGTTTGGAAAGTGTCGATTAATTTCCATCAGAATCCTCAAATTTCTCTCACTCTTCTTCTTGTAAATAGGTTCAAGAGTCAAGGATACTAGAAGGTGATCCGAATATGTAAAACCAGCTAGAATGGATGAGTAGCCACTCCATTCCTCTATCCCGGGGCTCACATAGATGCGGTCCAATCTAGAGTGACATCCTTCACTCTCCTTCTAGCCAAATCATGAGAACCTCAAGGAATTCACCTCAACTGCCATACTAAAATACCATGAATCCCGAATTCCCAACATAGAAATTAAGAAACCCCACACTCTAAGCTCCTTCCCTTGTAGCAAGTTCAAATGAGCCCCAAGACAATCTTCCATTCTCTCTGTCATGTTAAAATTCCCCGCCACTATCCAATTGTCGAAGGAGGGAATTTTTTTTGCCAACAGTCTCCAAAATGAGGTCCTCTCATTGCCAATGTTAGGTGCATAGACATTCAGCACCCCAACTTTTACATTCCTCCATTCCAAGTAGCAGAACATGGCCCGACCTTCGATCAATATGCCATGATCCAAGATGGTGATATCCGCTGATTTCTTCTCCAAAATACACACTCCACCTCTCCTTTCTAACACGCCATGAGCAGGAGCCCACCATGTATACCAATCCCCTGGCAACGGGTCTTTGAAAAGTTCCGTTCTTTCTCGGCCAAGGTGATGCTTTTGTAAGAGCAATATATCAATCGTTTTACAAAGGCCATCAGCTTACGATTCTCTCCTAAACCGACGCTTCTCTAGCTGATGATGAGACCCACCAAGTCCTTGCACATTCCAAGAACAAATTCTCATTGACTTGGGTTCACAAAAAAAGCCAAAGGGGAATCTCCCATGCTCAACAAATATGTCTCTATCATATGCCATATAAATTCCCACTCCATACTTATTTTCCATTCTTGATTCTTGGGTACTTTAGCACAATGGAAGTGGAACAAACCAAGCTTCAGCCCTAGATCCTGTACCTTCCATATACAAACCACTAGAACATCTTGAGCAAGTTCCATAAGCTCCCCTTGTATCGGGGAGCTCTTCCATAACATTTGCAGCCCCACAACCTCATTTTCAAATGTAAGATATTGGAAACATATTGCTGCCCTGTTGCAAAACGACTTCAAGGACAAGTCTTCTCCCCTTTCATCTTTCAAACCAGGCTCCAAGTCAAAAGAACAACCAATCTCCGGTCTACCTAAGTTGCTATTGAAGAGGACCATCTGTGCTCTAGTCCACCCGTGCACTTTTCCCCTTGGATTACCAATGTTCACCATGATCTTGGGTACCTGCATATATTGCATCCTATATGCATGCACCATAACAAACTCAACAGGTCCAACAGTCGAGGGATTTCCAACCTCAATCTTTGACAGGAACTACACGCTCCCTTTGAACAACACTCAGCCACAACCGAGCCTAGAATAAAAAACACAGAAAATAGGGAATTAAACACAACACGATAGAGAGAAGAGTACACAGGATGTTTACGTGGAAAACCCAAACTCGGGAAAAACCACGATAGCCCACAGACTGCAAACTATCACTATGTCAGAATGTACAATAAGAAAGCACCGAGGCCACGACCTCGAGCTTGCTATCTTCGCCACAGGCAGCGGTTACAATCAGATGCAACGACCTCTTCCTCTCTCTCTCTCTCTCTGTACACAGTTGCGCGCTCTAATCTTGCACCAACAAGAATGACAACCACACACTTAAAAGTTTTCCCTAAGTCATATTTATACTAATATGACTTTTCGGCTAATTACAAATATAGCCACGATGGCCTCTCAAAAACATATTTACGAATATGTCTCTTCATCCGGTGAGCACTCCTCACCGGGCCTGCACCATCCGGCTCTCTGTAGCCGGGTACTCGTCATCCGGTTCTCACTGGGTCTGCACCATCCAGCTCTCTGTAGCCGAGTACTCGTCATCCGGTTCTCACCGGGTCTGCACCATCCGCCTCTCCGTAGCCGGGTACTCGTCATCTGGTTCTCACCGGGTCTGCACCATCCGGCTCTGCGTAGTCGGGTACTCGTCATCCGGTTCTCACTTCCCGTCCGGAGGAACCTGTTTCCTAACAAACTCCCCCTTCACTCCGGCATGGGATGTCTTACTAGTCCGACTCGCTTCCAGCATGCATTCAGCTTGTCAGGTATCAGTACTTTGGTCAGCATATCTGACCCGTTCTCCGCCGTGTGGATCTTCGTGAGCGTGAACTCCTGGTCATCTACTCTTTCCTGGATCCAGTGATACCTTCGCTGGATATGCTTCGTCCGGGAATGGTAGGCCGCATTCTTGGCAAGGTGGATGGCACTTTGACTGTCGCAATAGAGCCGGTATTCCTCTTGCCGGATACTGAGCTCTCCGATGAAGTCCTTCATCTAAATATTTCACAAACGCCATGTACTCCGCCTCCGTGGTTGACAACGCAACCGTCTTCTGGAGCCTCGACTGCCATGAAACAACTCCCCCTGCATATGTCATTACATACCCGGATGTAGACCGGCTGGTATCCACATCAGCCGACATGTCCGAATCGGTAAAACCGTCAAGTTGAGGTTTTCCGGAGCCAAATCGGAGACACATGTTCGAAGTGCCCTTCAAATACCGGAGTATCCATTTGACTGCGTTCCAGTGCTCCTTGCCGAGATTGCTCATAAACCAGCTCACCACTCCGACTGCGTATCCTATATCCGGTCGGGTACACACCATTGTGTACATTAAGCTCCCGACAGCATAGGCATATGGAACCTTCATCATATCCGCCTTCTCTGCTTTCGTCTTCGGGCTTTGCTTACCAGATAACCTGCAGTTTGCCGGAAGTATCGATCCGATCGGTTTCGCACCTAACATGTTGAACCGGTGAAGCACCTTTGTCACGTACTTCTCCTGTGACAGCCACAATTGCTTCACTGAGCAATTCCGGATAATAGGCAAGAGGTACTTCCAATGATGTTTCCTGGTGTATCAACCTCTGGAAGGCATTCATGTGCTCCGCCATGCTGGAGCCATCTTGGTACCAGAGTCTTACTAGCTTCCGGAATACCGAAACCTGATTAACAGCATTTTTGTTTTGAAACATAATGTCGATCTTCTCCCAGAGCTCATGAGCCTTGCTCTCTTCATTGAAGTTGTTGTATAGGCTCATGTCGATGAAGCACCGTATGTACGCCGTTGTCTTCATGTGCATCACCTCCCATATCGTGGCGTCGATTTTGTCCAGTCTCTTGTCCCCAAACTGAACCGGCAGCCAGAGGTCTTTAACCACGAGCATGTCCCTCATCTCCGACTTCCACACTGAATAGTTGGAGCCAGTGAGCTTGAACATGCCTCCCAACGAATCGTCCATTTTCTGTGTCGTTTTGCTCTGATACCACTTTGACAGGAACTACACGCTCCCTTTGAACAACACTCGGCCACAACCAAGCCTAGAATAAAAAACACAGAAAACAGGGAATGAAACACAACATGATAGAGAGAAGAGTACATAGGATGTTTACGTGGAAAACCCAAACTCCGGAAAAACCACGGCAGCCCACAGACTGCAAACTATCACTATGTCAGAATGTACAATAAGAAAGCACCGAGGCCACGACCTCGAGCTTGCTATCTTCGCCACAGGCGGTGGTTACAATCAGAGGCAACGACCTCTTCCTCTCTCTCTCTCTCTCTCTCTCTGTACACAGTTGCGCGCTCTAATCTTGTGCCAACAAGAATGACAACCACACACTTAAAAGTTTGCCCTAAGTCATATTTATACTAATATGACTTTTCGGCTATTTACAAATATAGCCATGATGGACTCTTTGAAACATATTTACAAATATGTCTCTTCATCCGGTGAGCACTCCTCACCGGGCCTGCACTCCTTCCCTTTCCTGATGCAGGCCTTAACCATTCTCAGGTCTGATGAAAGTCTACTACCACAACCCTCAGAGGGCTCTACGAGTGTTTCGGGGGTCTCGACTCGTGGCAGTAAATCAAATGGAGTTGCTAAAATTATTTCGCCTTCCTGGGGTTTCATTTGTGATAGTATGTCAAATCTATTCGATATGGAACCTCCACTTGTAGGTGGGCCGGTAAGACCATGGAGGCCAGGCTTGGCCACTTTCCTCGGTGATATCCATCCTTTTTCCTTTACTACTTGCTTCCCTTTGTGAACCAAGACCATGTGGCCTGCTGTCCCTGAATTTGGGATATTCGGCGCTCTTGCATTCCCATACAGGGGGCAGTGTTTGGCCATATGGCCCATCTCCTTACATGCAAAGCATTGACCCGATAGGCCTTCATAACCAACCTTCACCACCCTTAGGCCAAAGTCCTCCGTGTGGACTCTAATCTCTGATGGTAGTTTTTTAATGTCACTAACCAGCACCTTCATCTTGGGCATTTCAGCTACCTTATCTGCAAATGAAGGTTTCATTGAACATACCACCCCTATATTGTGTGCGAGCTTTGGGATCAAATGGTTGAGTTGGAAGGGTAGGTCTGGGAAGCATACTGTAATGACCATCGGTGTGCCCTCTTTTTTATTCTCTTCCTTTGCATCGAAGTCCGGATTCCATTTCAAAATCATGGCTTTGCCATATTTGAGTGTAATCCATTTGAGGTCCAGGATCTCTTGCACATTATGGCCTTCTTCTAAGATCACATGGTAATAGTTGAGGCCCATTCTCAAAATGTTCTGGATAGGCGGCCTTTTATCCAAAAGGGCTGCCTGCAAAATGTACCTTAGCATCCCTTTTCTTGGTCGTCCTCCTAACAACCGACATATGAACGATGAACACTTTAATTGGCCCACTTCTTCCATCAATCTTCGATTCTCTGCCGAAGAAAGATAAAGGTTGATCCCTTTTCTTTCATCAATCCCCTCCTCCACCTGCTTCTCTTGAACCTGGCCAATGTCATTATTCTCCTTTACTATCAAGACATTGCCCAAGCCTTCCTTGGTGTTCATTTCGGAATGTGCCATGGTCAGCCCCCCACCTATATGCTCCTCATTCTGCGGGTCTGGATGCATACCTATACCTAATATTTCAGCTGGGGAGTACAAATCCATACTTGTTCCGACTATGTCCGTTGGAGGAAGGTTGAGCATATCCATCTCCAAAAGATTGTCGTTGCACTCGTTGATTGGGGAATGTGGCATGAGCATGTGGCGCCTTCCTAATGTTCTAGCCTCCAATGTTGCAGACCTGTCTAGTGCCTTCCCTGGCTGTCCCGATCGCAAGCGCGCAATCCGACAAGAGGTTTGTTGTCGCAAGGGAAGCGATGGCCAACGAGGACGATGGGAGGAAGCCTTTCCTTTTGTAGGAACACCATCATTCACTTTCCGCATCTTCCCTACCTCACACCATCTACTCAAAGTGATTCCCTGTAGGGGTAGGGAAACTCAATCGATGCGCTCTGTGCAACCGACAAACACTCCAATGCTTCCTGTGACGTTAACTCGCAACATCGTCTAGAACCACAAGGAATGATCGCAGGAGGGAGTCTCGGCCGCTCGCTAGTGGCTGTTCTGCTCCATCCCTGCGAAATCTTGTCCTACAACTATATCTTTACCTAATTTACTTATTAATAAAACTCCGGTGTTGCAAAAGGTGTATTATCAAGGTATGCTTGATCAATGCTTTGTGTGCCGTCAGTTTGGTCATTTAGGTCGAGATTGTTAGAAGTGACGTCTGAATGTACAAGCCCATATACCTAATTGAACAATTGTTAATAATGATGGTTGGTCTACAGTTTCAGCAAAACATGTTTTTAAACTGACTAATACGGGGATTAATCCAGACTTATTACTTGAAGCTAACCCTTGTCACTCTTTGTAGGAAGTGGAAAAGGATGGAGTAATATTAAAATGGATACCGGACTTTCCCCATGACTCTTTACAAAGGAACATCGTGTGGCACATAATTCCAAGGACATCCTTTCACATGTACGACCTTTGGAATCCGTTAATAAAGTTAATAATCTTGACTTAATAAGGGTGCACAACAAGTTTTTGATCATGTACAACAATTTGATGTGCCCCTACTCCTGACTTACATTCAACAAACTGAAGTGGGCAAGGTAGACCTTTCACATGTTGGCATGGATTGTGAGGCTATAGTTGCTTTCACTTCCGCGAATAGATCTTCTGATAGGGTTCCTACAATATATTAGCACATGCCAGTGCAATCAGATAAGTTGATAGGGAAAGACCTTTGGTCTAATAAGAGACAATTACGGGCCTCAGAGGATGGAAGAAAGTGTAGAAATGGTGCACTTGCCGAAAGAAGAATAGGAGGAAAAAAAATGAATGATGGATAGGTTAAATATTATATCATGGAATGTACGAGGTCTAGGAGGCCAATTTTGTTGTAAAGTAAGGAGTGTTTTCTGTCGTCACTTGAGGAAGTCCTTGGTAGGTAGGATTGATGTTCTTTTGATTCAAGAGCACCATTTAAATGAACAAAGGATTCAAAAGTATGGAAACTTGTTGCCAGACCAATGGAGGCAGTTCTGGGTGCCTGCAAATGGTGATAATAGTCTGAACGCGGGCCTTTGCATAGCAATAAATGATACCTCGTTGTTCTCCTTCTTACATTATGGAGTCTTGTAATGTGGTCGAGGTCAATTTGCAATTTTTCAAATAGGTTTGAAGAAGTGGGGTTTATTGAATATTTATGCACCAAATAAGGCAAGAGATAGAACGGTATTATGGAAGAGCATACTTTCACAGTTACCTATTGTGGACCATTAGGCGATTGCAGGTGATTTTAGTATGTTGGAGGATGTGTGTGATAGGGTAGGAGGAAGGTTAGGTACAGTAGCTGGTTCAGAATTATATGAATAGGAACGACAGATCGTTTCTTTGGGGTTAATGGATTTGTGGCATGTGTCTTCTTTTGTAAGGCTGCAGGATTCTTTAGCGTACTCCACATTAGATAGAAGAGAGTTACATACCAATTTGTCTAGGTTAGATATATTCTATATTGATAAGTTTCTATGGAACAAAGGAGGCGCCATTGGAATTTTACCTTCATTTTCCTTTTCTGATCATGCACCACTTCATTTAGTTATAGTCTTGCAGGAGCACTGTAAAACTTCTAGATTTAGAACTCTGAATCATGTGTTTTTTAGACAAGATTGTGTTCCTGTTATGTATAATATTTGGAATAAGTACGACTATTCTTATGACTATGCATTATCCAATGTTCAGAAGGCTATTACTGAAATACAACAATTCTTCCAGGCCAAACAAGTATTTCATGCGTCTTTCACTAAAATAGGAAGACTTCGTAGGGTGTTGAGCTCCTTGCAGCATTTGCAAGAGAGAAGGCCCTATTCGACTTATATAAGTTCTAGCTTGATACAAGTAGGAAATCAGATATTGGGATTAGAAAAGGTTTACCACAATATATCTTCTAAATGGGCAAAGTCGAGAGATCAAGTAAATAAAGTGTTCTTTGCAATGCATAATCACCATAAGTCGATTGCTAGGATCTCCCGTTTAAAATGTGATGGCTCTTATACCAATGATCTTAGTCAGATGCGTCAAATAGCCTCAGAATATTATGATAATATGTTGAAGGCTTTATCCTTTTCTGGTGATGATTTGTTTAAATCAGATATTATATGGTCAAGGATTCAACATAGAGTGCATGTTAAACTTTCAAAATGCCTTTTGCAACCACTAAGTCCTCAAGAGATCCTTGAAGCAGCAAAGGCCCTAGCAAAGGACATTTGTCCTAGATTGGATGGGTTGGGGGTTCAGTGGTATATACAATATTGGGATTTGATAGGTGAGGGACTAACCAAAGCTTATCAACAGATTTTAGATTCTGGAAATATGCCACAAGAATGGAATGACGGTTTAATCTACATGATTCCCAAATCAAGTGGTCAATTAGAGGAGCTTCGTCATTAGAGGTCAATTACTTTGTTGAATGTTATTTATAAGATATTAGCAAAAACGATAGCTAGACGTTTACAACCTTATCTTTCTGAACTAATTCATGATTCTCAAACGGGTTTTATACAAGAGCGAAGTATTTTTGATAATATTATTCTTTTTTGGGAAATGGTAGCATTTGCTTAAGTTTAGAAGTAAGATTTGGCAGTGTTATTTCTAGATTTTGAAAAAGCTTATGACATAGTGGATTGGGATTTTATGGAGGGCACTTTGCTCAGGATGGGTTTTCCAAACATATGGATACAATGTGTTTCAGCATTATATCGTAATGCACATAGTTCTCTTTTATTTGCAAGGGATGTTGGTAGGAGATCCTCTATTTCAAGATCAGTAAGACAAGGATGTCCACTTGCTTCTTTTTTGTTTTTACTAGTATCTAAAGCGTTTTCGGTACATTTAAATTCTCAGCATGTTAATATCAAAGGTTTGGCATTACCATTTGCAAATGTTGGCATTGAGAGTGAGTTTGCCGATGGTACAACTATTTATGTTCACAACTCACAATTTAACTTGTTGCAGGTTCAAAAAGTTGTGGATGACTTCTTAGATGCATCGGGTGCACTGATTAATTCGGATAAATCATCAGGTTTTTTGGTGGCTTCGGGAGATCAACCATTTAATGTACTTAGCACAGGATTCACGTGGATCCCTAAAGGGCATTCCATTAGGTCTTTAGGATGTAGAGTGGGGTTAGGATTAAATGTAGAATATATGATTTTGCGCTTGTTCTTAAAATTAAGGAATAAGATAATATACTGGAATAAGGAAAAGTTATCCCTAGCAGGACGTGTAGTTGTTGTTAATTTCGTGCTTTTGTCCTCCATTGGTATAAGCGTCTACATGGTTGTTTTCTAGGTCAGTAATGCTTAAAGTTCAACAACTAGTGCGGAATTTTATTTGGGGGAATGCTATTGTAGACAATACTATAGCAAAGGTACCTTGGTCAACTCTTATACATCCTAAACAGAAAGGTTTAGGGAGATCCCTTTATGCAAAGTAAAGCATTACTTGGTAAACATGTTGTTAGGAGTTTATTATCATCAGAGGAGTTATGGATTTGTCATGTATATAAATTTAAGCCATCAGTAGGTGGTCAATGGCGTGATAGTCTTAGATGGTTCTTTAACTTAGATTTTCCGTTGCCTAAGTCGATTGTTGGGTCTTTACGTTTTTTAATGGAATTCTATGGGCATGGGAAAGTATTTGTCAAGCACTTGTTTTCTTGCCACCAAAAACATATCATCAATTCATGCATCAACCGTTGTTATGGAATCCTTTATTTACTGATAAAGTTGCATGTGTTTTGGTTATCTTGGGTTGCAAAGGATAGTGGCCCAACCCATACCGTTGCGAATTGGGTAAATTTTCTGCAGACTTCAATGCAAGACCAAAAGAATAAGGTGTCTAATTTAGAGGGGCAAATATTATGCTCTGTCAAGTGTCAACGGTGTATCAGGTAACAATGCCAACTTTGCAATTTGATCATTTTCAAAGTTGGTATGGTATGCTTTCGACATTTAATATACTTATAGGAGCTCATTTATATCATAAAAATGGCAGCCTCTATTTTTATGAAGTTCTGGATAATGGTAGGTTGTTATTAGTGGAGGAGCAATCTTCAATTATGTCTTCTGCCAAGCAGCTGCCAGTGTGAGTAATTACTAGATTAGATAAAAATATATTTACAGGTCCTAATCCATTAATTGCTAATTACTCATCTCATATGTCGGGTTTACACTTTACACCAATTGTTGATCTGTAGTGGAATCCATCTTATTATCGTTGGAAGTTGTCAACGTTTGACACTTCGCAAACGACAGTTCTTCCATTCTTCACATATTCTGTGGCATTGGGTAGAAACTTTTTGTTGAATCAGATAGAGTCGGTACCTTCGGGGAAAAAATATTGGGAGGAAGGTAATGTGTCATCTTCTCATATGTTGAAGTTCTAGAAACAGTTTTGGTCACTTAAATGTAAAAACAAGGTATTGCATTTTTTATGGTTGATGATTCATTATGCATTGCCAATAGGAGCTTTACTGAGGGGAACAGCACATGATCGATCATGTGTTATATGTGGGTTTGCATCTGAGACATTGCATAATGTTTTTTGGGAATGTGTTGCAGCCAAATGTTTCTGGTTTCGTATTCTTAGGCTTTTAGGTCGTAAGTATAGGTCAGCTATCTTCACGTGGGGTACAGTCTTTTGGGGAACGTTGGCTCAACAAATGGTTTTTTATCATCATCATAATTCATTGTTGACTTTACATGTCAAAAGTTTTCAGGTGCACACTACTTCAAGCTCCTTGTATGGAGTCAAGTTCTTCTCCCAGTGTTATGTTTGGAAAATTATCTCCATTTTGGCCTTATGGATTATTTGGAAAGCGAGGTGTTCCAAAATATATAATGCCGAACAAACTAATGTTGTGGATCAAGTTAAGTCTTTTTGGGAATTATTGGTAAATACGGTTAAAGGTGAATATGATAGTTACAACGGTTATGGAAATGTAGCTAACTGGAAAAGAAGGAGAATTTGAAGAGTCACGTCAGCTTTTCCTATTATGTTGGATGCAAGTGATGATGTTAAGTGGAACTATGTTCCACCTCGTGGTTCTTTTCGCCACCAGTATCGTTCATACTACATACAACATGACTTAATAGGAGGTCCACATTAATTATTCAATATTGGTGGATTCGGCGAGATGGTTGACGATTCCAATGGATTTCGTTGGTAAACATCGAGAGGGCAGTTGATGTGGAAATCAAGCAACTTTCAATTGTACAGGGGGGATGAAGCATAATTTCATGAGGGGATTAGGAGAGTAGTCTCAATCTGTTTTTTGTAGGTATAGGACTTTGTTGGTATACAGCAAGATGGTTGATGTGGTCACTGAAGCATTTCTATTTTGTAAGGATGAGTGTTGGTGTTGTTTGGGGCTAAAGCAGATTTTTATGAGGGGATGAGGACAACACATTCACTCTAATTTTGTTTGTATAGAACTTTTGTGGTAAACGAACATACGGTTGATGTGGAAAACAAAGCACATTTTTTATTTTTGTAAAGGATGAATGAGAATGGTGTGGAGGGATGAAGCATAATTTCAGGAGGGGATTAGGAGAGTAGTCTCATTATGTTTTTGTAGGTACAAGTCCTTGGTGGTATACAACGAGATGGTTGATGTGGTCATTGAAGCAAATTTTCTATTTTCTAAGGATGAGTGAATCATTGTGGTGTTAGGGGCTAAAACAGTTTTTTTATGAGGGGATGAGGATAGCACATTCACACTATTTTTGTTTGTACAGGACTTTGGTGGTAAACGAACAGACGGTTAATGTGGAAAACGAAGAACATTGTCTATTTTGGTAAAGGATGAGTGACAATGATGTCGGGGGAAGAAGCAAAATTTCATGAGGGGATCAAGAGTGTAGTGTCATTATGTTTTTTGGTATGTACAAGACTTTGCTAGTCTACGGCGAGATGGTTGATGTGCACGTTGGTGGTAATCGGCGACATGTTGGTTGGGGAAAAGGAAGCATATTCTCTTTGTTTGATAAGGATGAGTGATGAAGTTGTTGGGGACTGAAGCATACTTTCATGAGGTGAAGAGGACAATAGAATCATTTTCTTTTGCAAGTGATTGTTGTATTAGGCGAGAGGTGTCATGTTACTGAGGAGAATGGTATTGAATTAACACTTCCAAAGTCCTATTCTTTGATATATTCCAAATTTTACAATTCAAAACTTCAACACAATGTGAGTAAAGTATAAGCCACAGACTAGAAACGATGGTCAATCAAAGATGTTAAATGAGGCAAAAAACTGAAGAAAACAAAAAAGAATTGGGGGAACCTCATGTGGACATTCAAGTACACACATGTTGAAGAAAACAGTTGCATGGGCATCACGGAAAGTTTGGTGTCTACAAATGCCGTAGCCGAAGTAGGTGTTGAAGTACAAAAATTTGCCAAGCATGTTGAAGGGATTCTTGGGTGGAGAATTCAAGTCAAGCTTATCCTTTTGAGGGTAAAATTAGGTAACATTCTGAGGATAATCCATTCCTTCCACAATGTAGAGAATTCTTCAACTAATTCGAATGCACCAACATGTGTTGATTGTTCAATGGAAGAAGGTCAAGATGAATCATCCTCAAAAAGGGGTTTTGCTAGATGTTCATTACATGTAGGATGGCCTTTCACTCTTCTTCTTTGTGGTTTGTAATGTTTTCTGCCTAAACATTTTGACATGTATGCAAAAGTTCTACTAATGAAGAATTATTATTTTTTTGGGGAAAAAAAAATCCACCAAACCTTACGAACTTAAAACACATTCTGAAAATGCAAAGAAGAATATTGATATTTGATTCTCTATCGTGCTTATTGGTCCCAAGAAGTATCACAATGCTCATCCTGGCATTATTATGAATATCAAGAAATTCAAACAATATTCTTTTGAAATATTCTATATTGCCTTCTCTATCTTCCTGCTGAACCCAAAAAGCATTGAATGTTCCCTTGAAATATTCTATGTTGGGTTCACAATCTTCCTATTGAATACAAGTATTGTATTGCTCATCGAGACACTAATAGATACGAAGTATTGTACTGCTTATAGTGACATAATAATAGATTATTGGGGAGCTCATTTGGCTTGTCTTTAGTCACTATGGACACCTAAACATCTCCACATACTATTGTTACATGTACTTCCACTATTATATTCACAAAGAGACCAACGCCTAAACAAGTCAATGATTTTGTGAGAGCCACAATACAATTTCAATGGCAAATTGGAACATGAAAGGAATTCTTCCAAGATAAGATTCATGGAGGCTCTTGCTAATAATTATAATTGTCAAAAAGAATAATAAACTCAAAGTCCATGTACTACACAAAGCTAATATTTAATCCATGAAGCAACCTAAAACGGTTAATGCAGATAGGCAAGACAATTGGGCAACCAACAACCCAGTGGATACTCGTGTAGTAGCATCAAGCACCTTGATTAGTTGCCATTCCATTAATCAGAAACACGACAAGATGTCAAATATTATGGGAGCAAATTTGTCAAAAATGGGAGGTGAATGGCATCAGGTCATCAGAGGTGATAGCGTTTTGTAGCATCAGTAGAGTTTCTCAGTGTAGAATTAAGATTGAATTGATGATACCATCAGATGTGAATCCAAAGATCCGGAGCAGCAATCAAATTCTCAAATCTTACAATGTCCTGTATTAGATTTTTGAAGGACTACCAAATTACTCTGAAAACATGGATCAGAGAAGAAGCGGAAAAGACTTTAGACCAGAAAGCTTGTGTATTTCCATTCAGAAAAGTTCAGAGAACTGAGCATATATGAAGAGAGACAATAGGCGTGGCATCATTTCAGACCATCTGTTTCCAGGTAAGCTGGCCAAAGGTGAGTGCTAGGTAACTCCTACGAAGTGACCTCCAAAGAACACAGAATTCAGTTGGATTCGAACAGCTAAACCTACATCACCTTGCATTTGACATGAAAAAGGATCGGAAGGACAAGAATTTATTCAGCTACACTTTAATGAAGAATTCATAACTCCAGAGCAGAGAATCAATATAATATGCTTAGAGCTGCCCTACACGACCAACTTCCCACCAACAATTCCTGCAAACACGATCGCTCCAAACCACTTGTTGGAAACAAATCTTTAAAACAAGGACAACCAAGTTAGAAGTTACTGCATTGGCATATCCATTTCTGTAAAAACAAAATGAGAGGAGAAAGAGACAAGATACTTTGAGTTGCAATCAACAGGATCATGTATATCAACAGTTGATATTTGCCAATATAAATGGGTGGCCGCACCAAAAATGCTACAGAAGAAAGGCCATCCTATTTTCACATGCCACAATGATTACTCTCAGCATGAATTATACTGAAACGCGTATTCAAAGTAGAAACCCTCCTTCCTCACACAAGGTTCCTACTAATCCCAATGCTTAGGCAAAATACAGAAACCAATTGATAATGTAAGCATCTACTTACCTAGGCCATCCATGTGCCCAGCTAGTAGGAGTGAACTAATGCTGAGAGTAGCAAAACCTGTTACCCATGATTGTGTTTGATTTCCAAAATATAATGCTGTCGATTTCACACCAACTTTGGCATCATCATATTTGTCCTGAACCATAACATTCAAAATTATAACATTCCACTACTCATACATCACAAGATTGAATGTTTATCTTTATACGAATATATTCCTGGATGCAATGATACAGATTAAATACCTGATGCGCATAGATCGTATCATAAACCAGTGTCCAGCAAATACAAGAAAGATAAAGTGGAGCAATCACAGGAATTTCGATGCTCCCTTTGACTGCAGCCCAACCTAGCAGAGCACCCCAATTTATGGTCAAACCCAGGAATGCTTGAGGCTGCAGCAGATACTTCGTGATAAGTTGTATGTTATGATTTATTGTTATTCTTACTATTGTCAATGCTTATAATAAGATGAGAATCATAGAAAACTACAACTACTATTGAACAATCCTCAACATTTAGAGAAGAATATTCTTACATATTATTAAGACATTTCTTTTTAAGCCCCATGAAATCACCAATCTCTAGATAGATTCTAAAACCCTTGCTCACTGCCTCATCTTGCACGTCCTTATTTTCTCCTAGGATGTGATATCCTTTCAGAACACGTCATAATGGTAGAGTATGCACACATAGCTATCGGTCTATTCTTGTAAACTCATACAAATAACATCAAGAGACGCCATACCCAATAGGTCCACCTTTTAAAGAGAGGATAAGCTCCTACAAATAAAAGAGATGATGCTCCCAAAATTTGACTGAAAAAACACAAAGATCATAGTCAGATCTCCAACTTGATCAGAAATCGGTTACACTGAAAAGAAGAAATGATAAAATCCATGCTTTTCCAGAACTGATCTTGAAATTATTACTAAATTATATGACAATACTTTCAATATATATTATTTATGCTCGGAAGTGTCTTGTCCTATATGAGCACATGCTAGAGTTTCAGTTGTCAATTTTTCATATGAACAAGCCAAAACATCCTCAACATATATAGAATTCTCGAGGAACTTCAGGCGCCAGCTTCCTACATTCATCTTCTTTCTACAGCTCTATTTCTTGTTTCCATTTCTGAACAACCCATAATCGGTGCCAGACTTATTATTACCATGTGAAGCCCCCAAAATCATCCTTATTCAAGTGCTACTTCCATACTTATCATTCAGCTGGCAAGCTGAATGTTGTAAACAATTGCTTATACTTATAGAATTTTAAAAAAGAAAACTAATCTTATAGCTGAATAAATAACTGAAATTTGATAATAAGTTAGTTGTTTTTCATCCCAGCGTTGCATTCATTGGATGATCTCAAGAAATAAATTTATTGAAATCTAAGAAAATAAATTTAAAAAGCTGGTTCATTTGAAGAAGACCTTTTGGCTGTTTGGTTTTGCATTTCCACATTCATGCAAACACCTTTTTTTCTGGTGAATATGGCACAGGGTTTCAGCAAAAGAAAGAGGAAGAAGTTTCTATAGAGTTCAGAAAGTAAAAAAATGTTTGCCTAATGCTCAGAAGGTTCTTTGGACATTAAAGAGCATAGAGAATTCAGAATCGTTGAGGAACCACAAGAGGGGCGTGTTAAAGATGATCTAAAAGTAGAAGTGCTCCTTATGATGTAAATAAAATAAAAGGATAAAACAAGAAGATAGATGACCTAGTCTTCATAGTAATGGACATACCTTGCCATTTATGTGTGAAGAGGAACAATTGTTATGAAGATTGCTTCAATGTAAACAGGGTCATCATTTCTTATAATAGTCAATAGGTTATACATATTATATTTTTTTAGCTATTCCATTCCTTAGAGATGTATCTGGTTATGGAAATGAAGTTTCTTTTCCGATAATGTTAGGTTATATAGTTGAATAGAATGAAACTACTAACCTGAACTGATTGAGTTGCAAAAGGATTCCTAGACCTAATAATAACTGGATGCCAAGGAAGCTCAGCCCTTGGAATGGTGTAACAGCCCCAGAAGCAATCGGTCGCAATTTAGTTCTCTCCACCTACAACAAGAGGCTGTGAAATAAGTTGGTGATTAACATTTTCAGCACTATAATTTTGTTGATGAGAATAGTAGATCTAAATCAAAAATAAATTTGATCTCACCTTGCGATCAATATCTTGATCCAGGAGATCGTTCACAGTACAACCAGCACCTCGCAAAAGGATCGCACCCACTCCAAACAATGCAAGTGTTTTTAAGTCTGGAAGACTTCCATTTGGTGCAGCAAGTGCAATCGACCTGATATATAATCATTCCTTTTACCCACATCAGGTGACTGTTGACATGTTCATATCATGCAGAGACACTTGAATGTATACGTAGCACATCACTGCCATCTTTTAATGTATAAGATGATGCATTGACTTTCACGACATTTTAATCTTGTATCAACACTCCAAAAACTCAAATGTTTTAGGAAGCAAAGATAAAAAAAAAACATAATTGTAGCATGTATAGAAGGATCAATTCGCATCATTCAAGCATATAATAATGGATTGATTTACACAAAAGTCCAACTTTTTTATACCTTGTTTTGATGGACTATGGACTAGTTCACATCTCGTCTGTATACATGTCAAATAGCTTAATAAATTCACAAACAGTGTCAAATGATTTCAATATTTTACGATGAATTGATCTAAACACCTCTTAGGCCTCCTTTGAAACACACCAAAGTTGAAATCATCCATCTTTCTCTCATATTCTTCAGCAAAAAACAATGGGGCAAACGAAACAAGCAACACTTACCAGGCACAGGGCCAAGCAAGAAGCCAGGTTCCAATAGGCTTATCAAGTCGAGCCAACAACGCATAAGGCCTGATGGAAGCAGGGAGATAAACATGTATCCATGATTTCGGATCGCCGAAGATCCTCTGTGAGGAGTCTCCTTCGGTGGTATGTGTGCGTCTGAAGGATCCATGGAGATGGAGAGAGAAAGGGTAATGTTCCTGAAGGAGATATGGGGAGTACAGAGGATGCCAGGGGATGGAAGGAAGGGGTTTTCTGAAGGGAGGTTCCAGGGGTTTCTTGGCGACGAGGAATGAGAGAAAAGGAGATAGACGATGAGGTCGCCATGGATACTTCATCTGCAAACAGACTGCCTGGACGCAGGGGAAAAAAGCAGAAAAAGCAAAAATGCAGGAAGATCCTTTTCACTTTCTTTCTTATCATTTGCAAAACTAAAAGTCTAAGTCTTGGAGTAAGGTCAAGAAGATCTTGACAATCAAGTTGCACATATGGAATACATATTAACCACCAACGGTAGGTAGCTCACATGGTACGAGCTAGTCGCTTCCACCGCTAAGTTCAACGGTTATAACCCTATTACGGTGCGATGGAGAGAAAAGTAAGGCTAAGATCCTGACAATCGATTCTGACAATCATGTTGCAGCCCTCTCGTCTGTTCCTGTACCTTATCTAATCCAATGGATGGTCGTGTAGTAGTCGTACAGTCCATAACTCTCCGGCTATAAAGAGTAAAAGAGTGTCCGTTCGAATAGCTCCCGTTGAATCTCTGTACCTATCTGGCATTCACGTCCAAAAGTTATAATTTAGGTGAAGTTAGATTTGGCTTAGGATTACCCACGAAAAAAATCTTGGGCCGATCCAATTGAGTCTGTAGCGTCTACCATTCCACCATATCCCCTACTCTTGGGCCCCACATACAAGAGCCTTGTTGCTATTTCGCAACCAATCGGTTCATTGTCTCATACTAGTTGGTTAAAGCACACATAGTGCTACCATAGTGGTATCCGAGCGATCTTGGAATCCGGCCACGGCAACCATACAAGGAGAAGAACAAATTGGCTGAAGAAAAGGACTAGGTCAAGATCTCACTTCCACATATAGATGGCCTCGACATCCGGCACTAGCTACGAGATCAAAAAATTCGACGGCAAGAACTTTGCCCTCTTGAAGGAGATGATGAAGGATGTATTGATCATCCGACGTTAGGTTGAGGCAATTTGGCACAACACCAAGCCAGCCTCAATGATAGCAGAAGAATGGCGCTCTTTGGACGAAATCGCCAGATCGACCATTCGGATGCACTTGGCTGAAAACATCTATTTAACAATGGCCAAAGAGACGTTAGCATACACCCTGTGGGAGAAGCTCCAAGCCATGTACGAAAACAAATTATCTTCATCGAAACTCATATGGATCCGACAATTGTTCAATATGAAGATGAAGGAGTCAGAGCCAACAACCTCTCACATCAACACCTTTAGATAGGTGTTGGTCGAACTCTCCTCTCAAGGGATGAACTTCGAAGAAGAGGTAAAAGCTCTTATGCTTCAGATCTTGAGCTTACCAGCAAGTTGGGAAGTCTTATGCACCACATTCACCAATAGCTCGCAGAAGCTGATGTTGGACGAAGCTATCAGAATGATATTGTTGGAAGACATTCAATGAATATCACTGGGACTCTCCATTAACGACAACGTAGAAGCCCACTTTTTGGCTGATACGGCTCAGAGAACAGACTGAAGCTAGAGCTGGCCAAGGAGGAGAATCGACCGCGATCGAAGTTGCGCACTGGCAAGACAAACACTTTCTGCATACATTGTAGAAAAGCTGGCCATAACATCGTCGATTGTTGGTCAATTAAGAAGGGGAATAAACGCAAATTCGATAGGAATTCAGGATCGTTCGATTCGAAACACTCCCAAATCCGCAACCAAGTCAACATTGCCGAATCCCAATGGGGAGAAGTCCTCTCGTTAGAGGTATTGACGGCCGGAGAGATCCTTTATAGCGTACAAGATGTGCGAACGTGGCTACTTGATTTGGGAGCCACATTCCATGTGACCCCTCATCATGAATGGTTTTCGGAATATTCGGCCCAAGCCGACAACATAGTCTGACTCGGCAATGAGCAAGAGTGCCGAGTCGTTGGAATCGGCGAGATCCCTACTCGACTTCCGAATGGCAATAACATCATCCTACACCAGATCTGGTATGTACTTGAGCTCAAAATGAGTTTGGTATCCATCGGCATGTTAGTTGAAGACGGGTATAGGACGACACTAGGTGATTCATCTTGGCAAATCACCAGAGAAAATCTCCCAATCAGCCATGGCAGAAAGTACAATAATTTGTACCCGCTTAGAGTAATCAGTCCACACATAGCTAACTAGCTATTGCCAATAGCTAATTAGCTATTAAGGTTGCTAATTAGCTGATAATAGTGAAAACACGTTTGCGTTCACAAGTGGAAGGATCGCGCATAAATGGAAGGATAAGGAATATTTTAGTTGATTTTAGTACTTTTTCAATGATTTTACAAAACACATTGATACCAATATCATACATGTTCAAGTATATTATGAAAAAGGTTAAAAATCCACTATTTTCGTGATTTAGAAAAAAAAAAAAAAGAAGAGGAATTTCGAAAAGTTACATTCTAAATTTATATCACAAACTTTACAACCAATGTTATTTTATAAGAAACGATTTTTTAGAAATCATAAGAATTCAATAAACATGCTTTCATATTACTCGATTTGTTACAAGCGGAATGTAGTGACGGGAACTGCATGCTCCCTATACGCAACGCTCGGCTACAACCGAGCTTAGAATCATACACAGAAAACAGGAATGAATGCATGATACAAGAGAAGAGACGAGTACGTAGGATGTTTACGTGGAAAACCCAAACTAAGGGAAAAACCACGACAGCCCACAGGCTGCAAACTATCATTATGCTAGAATGTACAACAGTGAGTTCACGGAGGAAACGACCTCGTGCTCACGATCCTCGTCACAGGCGGCGGTTACAACAGAGGCAACAACCTCTTTCTCTCTCTCTCTCTCTCTGTACACAGTTCCGCGCTCTCTCTCTCCTTGCACCAACAAGAATAACAACTACTCACTCTAAAAGTTTGCCCTAAGTCATATTTATACTAATATGACTTTTCGGCTATTTACAAATATAGCCATGATGGCCTCTCATAAACATATTTACAAATATGTCTCTTCATCCGGTGAGCACTCCTCATTGGGTCTGCACCATCTGGCTCTCCGTAGCCGGGTACTCCTCATCCGGTCCTCACCAGGTGTGCACCATCCGGCTCTCCGTAGCCGGGTACTCTTCATCCGGTTCTCACCGGGTCTGCACCATCCGGCTCTCCGTAGCCCGGTACTCTTCATCCGGTTCTCACCGGGTCTGCACCATCCGGCTCTCCGTAGCCGGGTACTCCTCGTCCGGTTCTCACCGGGTCTGCACCATCCGGCTCTCTGTAGCCGAGTACTCCTCGTCCGGTTCTCACCAGGTCTGCACCATCCGAAGGGACCTGTCTCCCAACAAACTCCCCCTTCACTCCGACATGGGGTGTCTTACTAGTCCGATCCTCTTCCGGCATGCATCCAGCTTGTCGGGTATCAACACTTTGGTCAGCATGTCTGACCCGTTCTCGGCCGTGTGGATCTTCATCAGTGAGAACTCCTGGTCATCTACTCTTTCTCGGATCTAGTGATACCTTCGCTTGATATGCTTCGTCCGGGTATGGTAGGCCGCATTCCTAGCAAGGTGGATGGCTTTTTGACTGTCGCAATAGAGCCGATATTCATCTTGCCGGATACTGAGCTCTCCGATGAAGTCCTTCATCCATAATATTTCCTTGCCGGCTTCCACAGCCGCCATCTACTCCGCCTCCGTGGTTGACAATGCAACCGTCTTCTACAGACTCGACTGCCACGAGACAGCTCCCCCTGCATATGTCATTACATACCCGGATGTACAACAGTTGGTATCCACATCAGCCGACATGTCCGAATCGGTAAAACCGTCAAGTTGAGGTTTTCCGGAGCCGAATCGGAGACACATATTTGAAGTGCCCTTCAAATACCGGAGTATCCATTTGACCGCGTTCCAGTGCTCCTTGCCGGGATTGTTCATAAACCGGCTCACCACTCCAACTGCGTATCCTATATCCGGTCGGGTACACACCATTGCGTACATCAAGCTCCCGACGCTAGAGGCATATAGAATCTTCATCATATCCGCCTTCTCTACTTTCGTCTTCGGGCTTTGCTTACCGGATAGCCTGCAGTTTGCCGGAAGTGTCGATCCGACCGGTTTCGCATCTGACATGTTGAACCGGTGAAACACCTTTGTCACGTACTTCTCCTGTGACAGCCATAATTACTTCACTGACCGGTTCCGGATAATGTGCATCCCCAACATCTGCCTTGCCGAACCCAGGTCTTTCATTGAGAAGGTCCGGTTGAGAGCCTTCTGTTGGGGACGAGGTCGTCTATGCGGAAGATCAAGGAGCATTCGATTGCTGTTGAGTATACCTGCGTATGACAGATTGTAGGTCGTTGCACAGAGAGAGAGAGAGAGAGAGAGAGAGAGAGAGAGAGAGAGAGACACAAAAGACTTTCTTATTCAACAAAGCAATAATACAACACCCAACCTTACAAGAAGGTTACAAGGTCACTATATATAGTGACCGACTTAGGGCAACTACCATTTATGCTAATTACACAAATGGCCCGAAGGGATAGTGTGAATACGTCCATTATACACTTGTATTCGACACTCCCCCGTAATGGGCGTATACATGGGTTATCTAAGATTACAGGTATAAACTTAGGTTCTCGGACATATCAGTTTTTGTTCGAGTCGGCAGGGTCCGAAGGCAGAAGACCGAACTGGTCGGGTCGGAAGAGTTGAAGCCGATCATTAAGGAACTGATGTCGGTTGTCGGAAACCATCCTGCGCTGTGTCCGGCTCTAACCGGACTGGTTTGTCGTTACGCCCATCTGATGCCGAAGAGACCGAAAGCGGTCTGCCGAAAGACACTTGGTCATTCCATCTGCGACATTGTCGGTTGTGGATATTTTCTCTAGACCGATTTTCCCTGAGATGACGCAGTCCCGAACGAAGTGATATCGAACGTCGATATGTTTGGAGGCGTTGTGGTGAACCGGATTTCTCGACAAGGCAACAACACCTTGACTGTCGCTATAGACAACTGGGGCCAAGTCATGGTCGACTTGCCGAAACGTGTGCGCCAGCCGACCAAGCCATAAGGCTTCTTTTGCTGCGTCGGACGCAGCTACATATTCTGCTTCGGTCGTTGAGGTCGTTGTGCACTCCTGAAGTTTCGACTTCCACGAAATTGCTCCATTGCCGAATTTGAAGCAGTATCCGGTTGTTGATTTCCGACTGTCTATACAGCCGGCGAAGTCCGAGTCGGTGTAACCGACTACGCCTGAGGTTCGGTTCGGACCGAAAAGAATGCCATGGTCTTTTGTGCCAGCCAGATATCTGAACACATGCTTGACTGCGTTCCAATGCGATCGGCCAGGATTGTGCATAAATCTGCTAACGACTCCTACGGCGTGAGAAATATCAGGCCGTGTCGCGACCATCAGGTACATAAGGGAGCCGACTGCCGGTGCATACGGTACCGACTTCATATCTTCCCCCTCCGGGCCGGATGTCGGGCAGTCTCGCTGAGAGAGCCGAAGATTCATGGGGAGCGGGGTTGAAGCAGATTTGGCTGATTGCATGTTGAAGCGTTCCAAGACACGTCGGATATAGTCGGTCTGAGACAAAAAAAGATGTCGTTTATCGCGATGCCGACTAATCTTCATGCCGAGTATGTGTCGTGCCGGACCGAGGTCCTTCATGGCAAACTTCAACCGCAGTTGCCGAATGAGATCGGCAAGTTCGCCCGCGTGGCGTCCAGAAATTAGCATGTCGTCCACGTAAATGATGAGGAAGATGGGTGATCCATCTTGAGCTGTGTTGGTGAAGAGACAATGGTCCTCATCGCTTTTTGAGAAGCCGATCGATTGGATGAAGTCGTCGAACTTCTTGTACCATTGTCGTGGTGCCTGTTTGAGGCCGTATAGACTCTTCCTGAGTCGACAGACTAGATGTTCTTGGCCAGTTGTCACGAAGCCTTTTGGCTGTTCCATATAAATTTCCTCCTCGAGATCACCATGGAGGAAGGCTGTTTTTACATCTAGCTGAATCAGCTCCAGGTTGTCGGCTGCCACTACGCCGAGTAGAAAACGAAGGGTTGTCATTTTCACCACTGGTGAAAAAATCTCGTCGAAGTCGACGCCATATTCTTGTCGGAAGCCCTTCGCAACTAATCTGGCCTTGTACTTTGGGGTGGTCGAATCAGACGTCTCTTTTAGTCGATAAACCCACTTGCAAGGAAGAGCACGTCGGTTCTTAGGTAATTCGACCAGATCCCAAGTCTTGTTTGCCCGAATGGAGTGCATTTCCGACTCCATCGCCAGATGCCAGGTGGCTGAATCGACAGATGTCGATGCTTCTTCGTAAGACGTCGGTTCGCCGGCGTCGGTGAAGAAAATTCCAGGAGAGTACCTCTCCGGAGGTTGCGACAGTCTCTCGGATCGTCGAGGTATGATTGGACTGGTCGCATCGGGTATCGTGGTCGGATGGTCCGAAAGCGGATTGTTCTGCTGTGCCGAGTCGGAGTTGTCCGAGTCGGTAGTGTAGGGTTCAGCTACCCGTGAAGCTGACCGTGTGTTGAGAGCGGGGCCTTCTTGAAGGGTCGGCACATCGGAAAATGTTACCCTTCGGACTTCGATCGGTTTTTCGACTGATGGATTCATAGCCGACTCGTTGAACACAACGTCCGAACTTCGGACGATTTGTCTGCGTTCGGGATCCCAGAGTCGGTATCCCATTTCGCCGTCGGATCCATATCCAAGGAAAATGCATTTCCTGGACCGAGGTGCAAGTTTTCGGCGATCATCTTTCGGAATAAGGGCGTACGCCTCGCATCCGAAGATCCTCAGCTTGTCGTAATTCGGCTTACTGCCGATCCATCGTTCCTGAGGAATTTGAAGTCCTAGAGGTCTACTTGGCGACATATTGATTATGTGTACTGCCGTGAGTAGAGCCTCTGCCCAGAAGCCATCCGACAGTCCGGAGTGTTGGAGCATGGAAACTATCCGTTCTTGGATTGTGCGATTCATGCGTTCGGCAATCCCGTTTTGCTCCGGGCTGTGTGGTGCCGTAAATTCACGTCGGATGCCGCGTTGTCGGCAGAATTTGACGAATTCATCGGATTTGAACTCTCCCCCATTGTCTGTCCGAAAGCATTTCAGCTTTCGGTCGGTTTGATTTTCTACCATAGCGAGCCAATCGGTGAAGATCGAGAAGACCCGATCTTTGGTGCGAATCGGATAAGCCCACACCTTTCGAGTCGAATCGTCAATAAAAGTGACGAAGTAAGAGGCACCGCCGAGAGACTGATGCGGCATTGGGCCACAGACGTCCGAGTGGACCAAATCAAGAGGTCTCGTTTCTCTTGGTGCTGATGTCGGGTGTGATGCGGCTGCTTGTTTGCCATACTGGCAATGCTCGCAGAATTGATGGTCGGAGAAGGATAGTTTAGGGATGTATCCGGCTCTAGATAGATGCGTAATGCCGGCCTTGCTGAGGTGTCCTAATCTTCTGTGCCATAGTGATGACACAGGAATATCCACCAAAAATAGGTTACCCTCTCTGAGCGTAACATGTAACGGATATAGTGAGTGTATCTTGGGTCCTCTAGCAAGCAGGAGGTTCCCCCTGTGGAGTGTCCACCCTCCCGAAGAAAAACCGGCACGAATGCCGTCTTCATCTAGTTGTCCGACTGAGATCAATGGCCTTGAGAGCTCGGGTACATGTCGGACATTGTGGAGTACAAGTGTAGAGCCACCTGCAAGGTTGAGCTCTACTGTGCCGATTCCGATGATGTCACAGTGTTGTGAGTTGCCGACTCGAACTGAGTCGGAGTGACGGATCGTATATTGCCGAAATTGGGATCGATGAGGAGTCACGTGAAATGACGCGCCCGAATCTAAGAGCCATGTGCTCGACTCTTCAGTCGTGAGTAGGACTTTTGATTCGACTGGATTTTCGATTGATAGTATATTCGGGTCGTCTGGTAGCACATCAGCTGAGAAGCTGACGTAATTGATCTCCTCATGCCGGCCACTCTTCTTGTTGTTCTTGTTCTTGAGTGCGCGGCAGTCGGCTTTGATGTGTCCGGGTTTCTTGCAATAGTTGCAGATTCGGTTATCCCGTGACTGGCTCCGTCTTCGCTGATTGTTCGGCGGCCGTGAGGAATCTCTTCCTCGTATGTTCGATCGGTCTGTCGAACCTTGTACTACGTAAGTGTCGTCTGTTGAGTCTTTGGCGAAAGACTTTCTCCGAGCTGCTTCGGTCAGGATTGCGCTCGTGACTTCGGAGTATTTAACAGCCGTGGTTGACGCGTTGCACACGGTTGTGACGAAAGTTTCCCATGATGAGGGAAGGCTGCTCATGAGTATCATTGCTCTGAGTTCATCCTCGATTGCCGTCCCCTGTGACGAGATTTGGGAGCTTATGCTTTCGTACTCATTGAGGTGTGCTTGAACCGAGTCGGATTCTTTCATCCGCAAGTTGTAGAGGCGCCGGATCAGAAACATCTTTGTTGCGGCGACCTTCTTTTCGTAAGTGTCCGACAGTGTTTTCCACAGTTCGAATGCTGTCATACACGATTGCACCGTAAAGTATACCGATTCCGATAGGTGCATCCGAATCGTGGCGCGGACGATTCTGTCCAGCTTCTGCCACTCAATTGGTTTGTATCCTTCTGGAGGTTCTTCATTTTCGATGGGATCGATTTGCCCCTTGACTATGAGATAGTCCTGCATTTGTTCCTTCCAGAAGTTGAAGTTCGATCCATCGAACTTGCGTAGACTCATTTCTGACGAGCCGGATGTTGATGCCATCAAATTTGGTTTCGGTTGACGGAGCTCGGTTCGGAGTTGACTACGAACCTTGTTGGAGTGCAGCCGGTTGGCTCACCCGATATCGTTCTAGTCGGATTTGAACCCGAGTCGGTTCGGCTTCGGAACTTGCTCGAATTGACTCCGGTAGCTTGAGGGACAGAACCGACTGGTCTTCCCGAATGTTGCCGAGTCGGAGTGAGCCCAGTTCGTTTCGGATATATATGCCGAATACCGATTATTGAAACCGATTATCTGGACCGATTCTGCTTCGGTTGACTGCAGCAACGAGAGAGACGGATCCAACTGATCCTCCCGAATGTCGATCAGCCAGATGAAGCACGAATTTGGGGTTGTTGTCTTAAGACCGATCTGCACCGAGTGGTTACAATGAGCGGCGTTTGATTACCTCTTCGGATGCCGTTTAACCGGGTGGAGCACGATCGTGTCAATGTTGCACAAGGGGATTTCACCTCGAGCGGTTACGATCACAAGGGACAGAGTACAACCTGCTGGCTTACTCCAAGCGAAGATGATCTAACGCGATGAGATGCAAGCCTCGTTTCTCTTCTTCTTCTCTCTTCTTCGAATGACGCAGGAAACCGAATGCTGTGCAGGCTGAGACGACGGCCGACAGCAGATTGAAGGACCGACTACTGTGCAGGCTCTGATACCAGATGTTGGGGACGAGGTCGTCTATGCGGAAGATCAAGGAGCATTCGATTGCTGTTGAGTATACCTGCGTATGACAGATTGTAGGTCGTTGCACAGAGAGAGAGAGAGAGAGAGAGAGAGAGAGAGAGAGAGAGAGAGAGAGAGAGAGAGAGAGAGAGAGAGACACACACACACACAAAAGACTTTCTTATTCAACAAAGCAATAATACAACACCCAACCTTACAAGAAGGTTACAAGGTCACTATATATAGTGACCGACTTAGGGCAACTACCATTTATGCTAATTACACAAATGGCCCGAAGGGATAGTGTGAATACGTCCATTATACACTTGTATTCGACACCTTCTTCAGCATCCGTATTTTGGCTTGGTCCCGTCCGACGATCAACATGTCGTCCACGTACAGAAGGAGTATCAGGAAGTCGCCTCCTTCGAACTTCTTCACAAACACGCAGTGATCGGCCTGCGTCTTGTGGTACCCTTGATCAGTCATGAAGGAGTCGAACTTCCGGTACCATTGCCGGGGGGGCTGCTTCAACCCGTAGAGGCTCTTCTTCAACCGGCAAACCAAGTGCTCCTTCCCTTTCTCCACGAATCCTTCCGGTTGTTGCATGTAGATCTCCTCTTCGAGGTCGCCGTGAAGGAATGACGTTTTCACGTCCAGCTGCTCTACCTCGAGGTCCATGCTTACCGCTATACTCAGCACCGTCTGGATGGAGGTCATCTTTACTACCGGGGCAAATATCTCGTCGAAGTCCACGCCCTTCTTCTGTTGGAACCCCTTCACCACGATCCTGGCTTTGTATCTCGGGGGGTAGCCGGCATCTCCCGGTTTCAACTTGTACACCCACATATTTCGGAGTGCCCGCTTTCCTTTCAGCAACTCCACCAATTCGTACGTATGGTTCTCATGCAAGGAATCCATCTCGTCCTGCATGGCACTTAACCATTTTCGGCTGTGGGTGTCATCCTTTGCTTCTTCGAAGCTTTCTGGCTCCCCCTCATCAGTTAACAGCACATGCTCTGCATCCGGAAATCTCCGGGGGGACCTTCTCTCTCTGAGAGGATATCTCTGTCTCTCGGCTTCGGTATCCGGCTCCTCTATTTGCTCTTCATCTGAATCGGATTCGGGGTCTTGGCCGGTTCTGGTTTCAGCTTCCTCTACTTCTTCTTCTGCCGGTTCGATATCCTCACCGTAACCGGCTGGCTCCTCGAGTGCTAACCGGTCTCTTGCCGGTTTGGTCTGTTCATTGTAGAGTCTATCCTTACCGGTCGACTCGGAGTTCATTATCTTCTTCTCCGACTCCCAGTCGGCGAGCGTTTTGTCCTCCATAAAGATCATATCTCGACTCCGAAATACCGTCTTGTCGACCAGGTCCCACACTCGGTAGCCGAACTCATCGTCACCGTAACCGAGGAATATGCATGGCCGGGTCTTTGGATCTAACTTTCCTCTCCGGCCCTTAGCTACATGCACGTACGCGAGACACCCGAACACCTTCAGATGCCAGTAGGATACTTCCTTACCGGTCCATACTCTCTGTGGTGTGTCTCCGTCCAAGGGTATTGAGGGTGATCTATTTATCATATATGTCGCCGTCGACAATGCCTCAGCCGAAAAATTCTTGGGTAGTTTTGCATGCGCTAGCATACTCCGGACCCTCTCCATTATGGTCCGGTTCATCCTCTCGGCCAGTCCGTTTAGTTCCGGCGTCTTCGGCACGGTAAATTCGAGCCGGATTCCATTCGAGCTACAGTACTCCTCGAACTGCCCCCGGTATTCACCTCCGTTATCTACTCGGACCGCCTTCAGCTTCCGGCCGGTTTCTCTTTCCACTCTCGCGTGGAGCTCTTTGAAGACGCATAGCACCTAATCCTTCGTCTTCAACGATGTGGCCCACAGCTTCCGGCTGTGGTCATCTATGAATGTCACGAAGTACTGCGCTCCAGCATGTGACTTCGTGTCTACTTGACACACATCCGTATGCATCAACTCCAGTGGTGCATTATGTCTCATCGGTGGCCTTGGTCGGAAGGAGGTCCGGTTTTGCTTACCGGCCAAACAATCAGTGCACTTCTCCAAGTGCACGTTCTTCACTGGAATGAGGTTGTCTTCTGCAAGCCTCTTCATCCCCTTCTCACTCATATGATACAGCCTCTTGTGCCACAGCTCACCGGCAGTGTCGGATGCCACGTTCACTTCTTCCGGACATAACCGGGCATTCATCAGGTACAGTGTGTTGACCTTCCGGGCCCGAGCCACAATCAGGCTCCCTTTGCTGAACTTCATGACACCGTTCCGGATGCTACCCGTGTAGCCTTCATCATCTAGCCGACTGGTTGATATCAGGTTCAGACGAACCTCCGGAACGTGTCAGACATCCTTCAATAGCAACTTGCATCCGGTTGGTGTTGTCAGCCACACATCTCCTATGCCGACAATTCGGCATGTACCTTCATTCCCCATCCGGACACAGCCGTGATCACCGGCTGAGTAGGATGAGAAGCATTTCCGGTCCGGGGTAAGGTGGAACGACGCTCCGGAGTCTACCACCCAGGTCATCTCGTCCCCGGCAAGGTTTATCTCACTCTCCTCGGTGATGAGCATCAACTCTTCTTCACTTGCCGCGATTGCCGTCGTTCCCTTCCGGTCCGGCCCCCTCCGGTCTTTACCGTTCCGGTCCAGTATCCTCTTCAAATCGGTACCGTCGGTTTCCTTGTCCTTTTGGAAATGCTGACAGTTCTTCTAGAAGTGTCCCGGCTTGCCACAATAGAAGCAAGTAGGCCTCCCCCTTGACTTTGACCGTGTCCCCGACTTCTCCCGGTTCTGGGGACTACGGTTTCTTTGTCTTCCGTGTTCCGATTCGGTAAGGAGCGCTTTGGAGTCGGAGCTCGTATCTTTATCTTTCCGACGCGCTTCCTCATCTAGCAAGCTCGACTTCACTCTTGCTAGGGATAACCGCTTTCCTTCCGGCCCGGCGTTGCCCAAAATGACAACTAATGTCTCCCAGCTATCCAGGAGGGAACCGAGCAGGAGTAGCGCTAGTACCTCGTCGGCAAGAGGTACTTCCAATGATGTTGCCTGGTGTATCAACCCCTGGAAGGCATTCATGTGCTCCGCCATGCTGGAGCCATCTTGGTACCGGAGTCTTACTAGCTTCCGGAATACCGAAACCTGATTGACAACATTTTTGTTTTGAAACATAATGCCGATCTTCTCCCAGAGCTCATGAGCCTTGCTCTCTTCATTGAAGTTGTTGTATAGGCTAATGTCGATGAAGCACCGTATGTATGCCGTTGTCTTCATGTGCATCACCTCCCATATCGCGGCGTCTATTTTGTCCGGTCTCTTGTCCCCGAACTGAACCGGCAGCCAGAGGTCTTTAACCACGAGCATGTCCCTAATCTTCGACTTCCACACCGAATAGTTGGAGCCGGTGAGCTTGAACATGTTGCCAAACGATTCGTCCATTTTCTGTGTCGTTTCGCTCTGATACCACTTGACGGGAACTGCACGCTCCCTATACACAACGCTCGGCCACAACCGAGCTTAGAATCATACACAGAAAACGGGAATGAATGCATGATACAAGAGAAGAGACGAGTACGCAAGATGTTTACGTGGAAAACCCAAACTAAGGGAAAAACCACAGCAGCCCACAGGCTGCAAACTATCACTATGCTAGAATATACAACAGTGAGTTCACGGAGGCAACGACCTCGTGCTCACGATCCTCGCCACAGGCGGCGGTTACAACAGAGGCAACGACCTCTTTCTCTCTCTCTCTCTCTGTACACAGTTCCGCGCTCTCTCTCTCCTTGCACCAACAAGAATAACAACTACTCACTCTAAAAGTTTGCCCTAAGTCATATTTATACTAATATGACTTTTCGGCTATTTACAAATATAGCCATGATGGACTCTCATAAACATATTTACAAATATGTCTCTTCATCCGGTGATCACTCCTCACCGGGTCTGCACCATCCGGCTCTCCGTAGCCGGGTACTCCTCATCCGGTCCTCACTGGGTGTGCACCATCCGGATCTCTGTAGTTGGGTACTCTTCATCCGGTTCTCACCGGGTCTGCACCATCCGGCTCTCCGTAGCCGGGTACTCCTTGTCCGGTTCTCACCGGGTCTGCACCATCCGGCTCTCCGTAGTTGAGTACTCCTCGTCCAGTTCTCACCAGGTCTGCACCATCCGGAGGGACCTGTCTCCCAACATGTAGTTACACTTAATAGCCAGAAATACATTCATGATCACTCCTTTACGGAGAATCACTACTATAACTAATATACAATGAGGATTCCTCCTCATCATCCTTGGATGTACCAATCAAACAACCCCATCTGATATATATCTCTTAAAGTCATATACCTCCTTCAAGTGTAATACTTTTGGGCGTGGCGTATATGCATCACAAATGACATCAAATAGTTTTGGTAATGTGAAAGCATCATGCCGAGACAACTATCTGGAGAATGTGCTAAACATCTTATCTATATGATCATGTGTGTGGCCAACCAAAAGAAAATTGACTTTCACTTTTCTAAACAATCCTTGGTTGACCAACATACTTAGATAGCCAAACACAGTTGAATTTTTGTTCTCTCTAGTAGTATTGTCCAATTGAATGTATAGAACAGGGGGGAATGGTTGGCCCCAAGACATCAAAACTCGGTGAATCACTGTAACTGTTAGGTTAGGGTCATTGTGAACATTGGGGTATGTAATGAAGACGTGAGGTTCAACAGACCTATTATAAGCCAAGCATCCCACCAAGTGCATTTGAACAAGACACTCATCATTGATGTCTTTGGGGAGCCTCCGCATATGCGGCAAACACGTCTTCTTCTAGTCCATGCCATCTATCATTAAGCACATGTATTGTTCGGGCCTCTTCAAACACTTCTCTCTATGATGCATCGCCTTCTTTCGTTCTAACGATTGTGCCTCACGATGCTCCTATAGTAACTTCTTACTCATATCCTTTTCCATTAATGTCTTTGCACCTTTAGCCAAAATTTTAAGATTTGCACAAATGGAGCAATACCCCATGCATACTTTACGTGGAATGATAACATTTGAAAATTGAGCTCTCCATAATCTTGTGAATTGGCTATATGTGATAGATTTATTACGTGAGCCCACCACATCTGATCGATAGACATCATAAACTTCCCGACATGTGTAATTATCAGAGAGGTGCATCTTACCTGTAGTGGGCATTACTTCACAATTTAACTGAAAGTAACTTTTCATCCAACCAATAACATGTCTTCCAATTGCACCTTTCATACTTGGAACCTCTTTACAATTGAGCATATGATCCCCGCTAAGTAGATGTTGTTGTACTCTATGTAGCCGCATGTTACTAACACATAACGCAATTTTGAATGCAACTCTATATATCTGTTGTGCATGGAAGATATAATACTCGAATGATATTTTGATCCATGTACATTTGTAAGACACTAGTTGCATATGTGACCCGAGGTAAGTGTCTTGCTCATCACCGGTCATCGAAAATCAGTATCGCCTTAATTCTCACAACTTTGATTTTCCAATCATAGACATACAACCACGGGCACAACAAATTTTGTTGACATCAAATCCAATCGGCTTATCTGATGTCACCAAGTTAAATTTGGCCAAACAAATTCTACGTGGGATTCTTCTAATATGCACAAGGCTTCCAGATTTCTCTTCCTGCATAGAAGTTGGGGTAACCTTGTTACAATCCAATTCTTTGTTGTGACCATCGCCCATGATATTTGATGTTTCATTAGCACTACCTTCATTCTCCGTATCTTTATTAATATCGTATTCTTCAATAGAGAACTCTTCACATGTGTCATTATTCACATGTGGTGTAGGTGAAGATGAGCTCAGACAATACTCTTCGATATAAATGGGTGAGTCTGTCGACAGACAATACTCTTCGGTAGAAAACAAAGAGTCTAATGACAAACAATATTCTTCAATCGAGAACGGTGAGTCTTCACTCATGGCTTAAGGTCCACACAGAGCTCTTTAAGTTATGTGCTTGGGCTAATATAAAAAGCTGATAAGCTCCTCTCTAAACATAAACTCCTCTCTAAACAGAAGCTCCCTCAATATAATGTCTATATTATTTAATATTATATTAATACAATAAATAAAGATATTATTTTTAATATAATAATTTTATTCAACATATTAATAATTAATTAAACTAGTCAGTATAAAGTTGAATCAATTATATTTTATACCTTATTAATCCTATAATATATAATTTAAATTAAATTTACTTTAGCCATGAAGTATAATATAATTACAATCATTACCAAGTCATATATATGTTGGTTTAAAGTTAAAATCATTGGTTAATTAATGGCACCCATATTTAATATAGAACTTCTCAATAATTGGTTCATTCATGCCCACCATTTTAAATATAAGCCTTTTCAATCATTGGTTTATTCATGGCCACATCTTTAATACAAAACATTAGAGAGTCATAAAAATGTTGCTTTGAGTATTCAATCATTGGTTCATTCATGAACCTCTATCATTGTTTTCTTTATAACCTTCAAAGGCATTGTATGTTAGTTTGAGTATAAAATAATCATTAATATGTTAATTTGAGTATTTAATCATTAATTCATTCATAAACATCATTTAATTCAAATCCATTAGAGAGTCATTGGTACATTCAAGATTATGTACTAAATAAAGTGTCCTAAGGTCAAAGAAACTCTTTCTTAGGTCTAACTAACTAACCTTAAGCTTACCAACCCTAGTTAAAGTAACTGTGGTTACTTTCACCATAGTGGCCAATCCCTATAAATAAGAAGACCTCCTCATTTTGCAATCACTCACACGCAAAACAGAGCACACGAGCACACAGAGCACAAACAACCCATAGCACGCAGCACCAAATCGTCATCTCCCCGTAAGCATCCACAACGAGAATCATGTCTTCGAAGAAAATCGAGCGCCGAGAATCCAGGTAACTGCCTGGCAGTACGAACATTTTTGTAAATATGTTTTAGCACTCAAGAACTCGATACGACGTATCGAGTTCCTGTTTGAAGTTTGTGTTTTATACAGGAACTCGATACGCCATATCGAGTTCCTATTATTAGTTTGTGTTATATACAGGAACTCGATATGACGTATCGAGTTCCTTTTTAAAGTTTGTGTTTTATACAAGAACTCGATACGGTGTATCGAGTTCGTGTTTAAATTTTGTATTACATACACGAACTCAATACACCGTATCGAGTTCCTATGTAAAGTATGTGTTTTATACAGAAACGTGATACGCCGTATCAAGTTCCTGTTTAAAGTTTGTGTTTTATACATGAACTTGATACGATGTATCGAGTTACTATATAAAACACAAACTTTAAACATGAATATTGTGTCTTTGGGGTAATAATTTGGTATATGTGTGAAAATATACCAATTTTATGTCCAATTCAAACTTTTTAAGTGACATTTGCTACATTTTGTAACATTTAGCGGCCTTACTTAAAAAGGTTTTATGACCTATAATAGCGTAAAATAATAGAAAATAACCCACGAATTACCTTTATGATACCAAATTCAAGTCTATCGTATTAAAATTCTCAACAATATGGGATATGGAATCAATATAAGCCATACCTACCCTCTAATATGATACATATCCTTGTATAATTATTAAGATATATAATATTTGAAGTTGAATAGCCCTTACTAGATTTAAATTCACAATAAAGGTCTATCATGTTCACAAAAAGTATGATTGATATTTAGAGTTTAGCACAAATCGCTTATTAGTTTTTGTCTTGGTCTACTTATGTATATTTTAATATGTAACCTTAATCTAGGCAACCACCTAACTTATATTTTTGCACGTCTTTTCTTAAATAGGTCGTTTGAGAACTTGTCGGACCGACCTGTGAAGAAAATAAAGCTCCGGATTCAGGGCTCTCCAATTGAGACCCAGAAACAAATAGTTCCTCAAAACATGAAGAGAGGAAAAAAGCTTCTCTTCAACTAGGAGACAAAATCTCAACCATCTGATGATATTAGCCAAAAGAAAATGTTAGCTGCTACTGGTGGTGAGGACCTTCCTGACCGTGATCTAACGGACAAGGAATGGTGTATGCAGTACGTCGATTCCAAGAAAAAAGTTGTGTTGTATACAACAAAGAAGAAGGGCGACGGTTAGCTTGAAAATGACACCGCATTTATGTATGGCTGTATTCTATGATTTGACTACGAAGATTTAGATTCAGCCAACATTCTTGTAATGATAGAGTGCTCGAAGGGGGTACGTAAAGTGTACCTTTTTGAAGATCAACTAGTAAAGGAATCGTGTGGGCCAAAATCTTTTAAAAAAGATCTACAAAGCTCACAAAACCTTATTGTCACCTTGAGGCCTTATATACAAGGCCATGTAACTCTAAGGGAGCCCTTTCCCTCCCTAGTGAAAGTGGTTGGTTATTATGTTTAAACTATGGTTAGGATCATAAGAATCAGGAAAATTTCCAATAGGGGCTAGAGACTTTGCCCAACATTGCATATGACAAACTATCAAAACTTAATTTTGTCTAAAGCTTGACTTTGTTCATGATTACGTAAGACTACTTGACAATCATCAAAAGTTGAATACTTGAATCTATTTTTGCCAATATTCCCACATTTACCATATTTTGTGTATTATTTGATTGCAGAACTTAGACAAGGCTTAAGTTTGGTACTTGACAAGCATTAACTTCTGAAACACATGAAAGGATGTGACATAAACCAAGGCACCAATCATGAAAATGGTACAAGGTTAAAAGTTAAATAACCTCAAGAACGACATTATTCATGAGAATGGTAGATAGGCTAGTTGGGAATATGAATGGAAGAAGAAATGCATTAGAGTTCACAAGGAGACTCTTGTGGCCACTAAGATCAAAACATGCGTTTATAGCTTATTCGAAGAATGAGAATTAACATGACCAAATGGAAAATGAAAAGGAGATACACATAACAAGTTTGGTCATGTGACATGTCTATATTCCCAATAAGGTACATTTTGTCAAAATGGTTTTACGGTACCAAAGCAAAAGGTTTGTTCTCGTGTATCTATTGAACTCATGATATATCTCCTTGGGGTGGTGCCCATTCGGTCTTCCTCAACAAATATGTCAGCTTTTATCTCATGTGTCTCTCTCAACGACCATGACGACGTGATTACGCCTTGAAGTGGGGCCACGACAGCAAAGTGTCAATCAACAAAGTTTAAAAAAAAGGAAGGGGTTGGGGGAGTTGTCGCACAAAATTGGAGTGCCCATGGGGAATACCCAAAAGCCAAAGCTTCAAGAGCCCTTGAAAACGAGAAAAATAGGGAAAAGCGAAAAAGATTTAGCAAAAGATTGAGTCGGTCCCATTTTCTTTTTGGTGGTGCTTTAATTTAATTTGAGTTTAGTTAGATTAACCATCTTCTTCAAATAGAAAAATAGGCAAAATGCTTACCTTAAAGCAGTGAGCAGGAGATGTCGCATAATTAGTGAGCAAGGAGCAGGACACATACACATAGGGAAAAACGGGGGAAAGAGGGAATTAAAATATGAAGGAGGTTTGTGATTCTATGAATAAGTGACAGAGGTGGTGTACAGTGTTGGGCAAAGTTTTTAACCCCTACCGGAATTTTTCCTGCTGCTTATGATCCTAACCGGAAATGAAAAATTTTACCCGACCACTTTCGTACAACCGAAACATGTTAAATTTATATTTTACCACATACCAAAAAACAATTTAGCACGAGATGAGGTAGCAACATAGATAGAGTACATTCTATGGAGTTTGTGGAGTCGGCCCTCTAGAAATGGTACTTGCGATTTCCCTCATGAGTTAGCTAACAAAGAAAAAAAATATTGAACATTAAAAAAAAGTGACCTCACCCTATATGAAAATTTTAGAAAATTGAAAGTAGCTCAAGAATTAACATTGCACTACAAGTAATCAATATCACTAACCTATGAATGATTAGTGGTAAAAAAATCTATAAAATGGCGCATAATCATGATTTGAGATTACATTATTAGTCATTGTTTAAACACAAAATCTATATGCCACATAACCATAATATGGGATGATGGAATATGAATCAAAGACTTGTGAGTCAATTCATGCTCTTTTCTTCTCAACTTATTGATGTTGGTTTGAGACCCAATTATGATTAGATCTCTAGGTCTATGTTGGGCATAATTGTGATCATGTTTATGTATTTTGTAAAACCAATCACATAACTGTAATCGGTGTTGTGATCAGTCATTGTTCAGTTCACATGGTTGTTCGACCATTATATATACAAAACAAGCCCAGAAGTAGAAACTTTATACAACAAATTCTAGAGCTTAGGAAGTTGAATCTAGGAAATTGTTTCTCTTTTCACTCTTTACAGATGCCAAAGGAGCAACAAAGTGTTGATCCTGTGCGAGGTTAAAGATATATATGAACTGGTCAAGAATTCTTGTTAGTAAAAAACAATAAGATCCTTTAGTATCCATCAGTTAAAGTTCCTTTCACATCTCTACTTCCATTTCCTCCAAATCACGTTTATGTATTTTGTAAAATCAATCACATAACTGTAATCGGTGTTGTGATCAATCATTGTTCGGTTCACATGGTTGTTCGACCATTATATATACAAAACACGTTTTACGGTGTAGTTTAGTATTTGGTTGCCACACATTGCACATTCTAAGAAATCTAGCAACTTTTAAGAACCGTGAAATTTTTTAAGAACTTTTAAGCCCAAAGGGAAAGTCTAACAACTTAAAAGAAAAGGGGAAAAAGGTTTATTGGTACTGCGGACTGGGCCCAATGTCAACAACAATAAAATGTATTTATTATTCCAGGAATGACTTGTGCATTTTAGCATTAAGTCAAGCCGTCCACGTTTCTTCTGCTTCTTCTTCTTCTCCTTCTACTAACTACAACTAACTACTGCTGCTGCGAGTGCTAACTATAACTACTAACCATAACTACTACTACTACTACTACTACTACTACTACTACTACTACTATTGCCTGAAGTTAGCTTCCATGGCTGCAAATATTATGATAATGCCTCACTTCCTCAAACCTACTCTTCCTCCTCGTCCTCCGCCTCGCAATATCCTCGCCAAATCCTCCCCAAATACTTCCATCTCTTCCCTCCTCCTCCTCCTCCATTCCTCCTCTTCATCGCGCGTCCTTCCCCATCTCGGCCGCATGTGTGCCGGTCCCGGTTCCAGTCCCCGTCCATCCTTGGGACGCACACGAGCATGTGCCGCAGGCGATTCCTCACCCGCCATTCTTCCTCCTACTCATCCAACTTCTGCTTCTTCTTCGTGGATCGAAACTTTTCTTCCTGCGCCCATCCGGCCTTTCGCTCTGTTGGCTCGGCTTGATAAACCTATCGGCACCTGGCTCTTTGCTTGGCCCTATGCCTGGTAAACTGTGTTTCTTGGTTCCTCCTCCTTCCCCCCCTCCCCCAAATCACTTAATTTCTCGATGATTATGAGACACCAATCCGCTTTTAGATCAATTCATCACAGGGTATAGAAACCATTCACTGGACACCTCCTTTTGTGAATCACTCCAGCCAAATTATTCCCATTTATAGAAAAGGCAGAATTTTGGGTATATTAGATAGATAACCGATCCATTATCATATACACATGAAAAGCATGTGAATTTGTTTTGATGATCCTTCCCTTTATACAGATCACAGACTTCCCTTGAAAATCAATCAATCATCATATCAATTTTATATAAATCAATCCTTTTCATTTACATACTTGGAAACCACCAAACCTACCTCAAACTAAAGCCAAAAGGTTCTAACTATGATTACATGCTTCCTGAAACGTTAGATTTGGTTTGGACAAGATTCCGAATAACTTTAAAATCAATCCATGGTCTTTATACACACACACACACACACACACACATATATATATGTATGTATATCAGGTCAATTGCACTAGCTGCACCAAATGGAAGTCTTCCGGACTTCTATGCCCTTGCATTGTTTGGAGTGGCTTCTATCATTTTGCGAGGTGCTGCTTGTACTATTAATGATCTCTTAGATCGAGATTATGATCGCCAGGTGACATCAAATTTGTTTATGATTTGGATCCTTTGTGCTCATCAACAAAATTATATAGGGCCGAAGACTTTAATCATCGACTTATATTTTCACAGCTCCTCGATTGTATGTAGGTGGAGAGAACGAAATCGCGACCCATTGCTTCTGGGGTTGTTACACCATTCCAAGGTCTATGCTTCCTTGTCATTCAATTATTGTTACATCGAGGAATCCTTTTGCAATTCAATGAGTTCAGGTTAGTAGGTTTCATGCAACTATTCAACTATATAACTTAGACATTAACGATATACAATACACACACATATATATATAGAGAGAGAGAATGGAGTATGGTTACCTACTAATTACACCACATGGGTAGTGGAACATGTTGAATTGCCAATAGGCAAGACGAACGCTCTACTGAGTAAAGAATTTCCACTTGCTCCAATAGAAAATTACCATATTAGTACTCCCTTCAAATTTTGTAGATATGCTTACACTCCATGTCTACCATCGAATACAAAACGTTGCACATGTTTCAATTATGATGCAATCCCCAATATCTCAGAAATACAAAAAAAATGATCTCCATCTCTGATTTTGGGTCAACCTGTGTAAATTCTGCAAACACCCATTATCAGGTGTCAAATAACACCGTGGTAAAACTTGCCAAATTTGAGAAATGTAACTCCAAATCTGAAAAGCAATCGGACATTGTATAAATCAATGAGTACTATCTTCCATTTGAATAGTGCAAAAGAAGCAATTACCCATTGTTAGTTCACGACACTTTAAAGCTAATCCCATATGCAAAAAAACAAAAAATGATCAATTGTAAGTAGTGTTTTTCACACACATTTATTAATATAATTGTGTGTTTTCACCAAAAAAGAGAGATAGATAGATAGGAATGCATGAATATTTAGTAATAGTTTCAAGATCATTTCTATATTTATTTGATGTGAAAAAACATACACGAATCATATCGGTTCTTCTTTTTTGTGTTACCAATTAATTTTGATCAAGTTGGAGATCTAAATGTCATCTTTGTGTTTTTTTCAGTCAAATTTTGGGAGCAACAAATCTCTTATTTGTGGGAGCCTATCCTCTCTTTAAGCGATTCACTTATTGGGTATGGTAGTTAATAGACGATATTTGGATGATCTTTCATGACTACAGGTTTTGGTGAA
Source organism: Azolla caroliniana (assembly GCF_043228905.1). NCBI lineage: Eukaryota > Viridiplantae > Streptophyta > Polypodiopsida > Salviniales > Salviniaceae > Azolla > Azolla caroliniana. The sequence continues at coordinate 8,354,457 of NW_028230439.1, read as the reverse complement.
TAAATTCTAAAGTAAACTGTTATGTACGGTTGTCCCTCCTTATGGGGGAGTTGACTGAAAAGCCGAAATCGGCCGAGAAGCCGAAATGAGTCGGTTGGCTGAAATCAGCCGAAAAGCCGAAACGAGAGTCGGCTGGCCGAAATCGATCGAAAAGCTGAAACGAGAGTCAGCTGGCCGAAATTAGCCGAAAAGCCGAAAATGAATGGAAGTTCGGTCGAATGGACGAATATATATATATATATATATAAGTGTGAGTTAGGTTAGTATATATAGATATAGTTGTATTAGCTGCATATGTATGTGGGATAACTTACAGAGAGTAAAAACTGTGAGAGAAGCATGAGAGTGAACTTATTTTGTAGTGAGCCCGCTAGTGAGAAAACACGATGCAACGAAGAAGAACAGAAGTGTGTGCTAACATAGTGGTGGTTGTGAAAGTGAGAGTGAGAGAGACATACCTCTACACCTGAGTGTGTGAGAAAGCTAGAGAAGAAGGGTGAAATAGAGAAGAGAAGAGAGACAGAATAAAGAAGCGTTGAAAGCATCGAAAGAGGGAAATAGTCCTCACCTGAAACTGTGATTTCAAACAACAACCTGGGAGTACATTCATACTCAATCAGGTTCCATCATTCTATGATTGTATTTTTCTCTGTCTCATAGTGGAAATCTTTGTTCACCGTGGTTTTTCCCTAGAATCTGGGTTTTCCACGTAAAATCATGTGTTGCTTGTCTCGTTTATTTGTGTTACATCTGAGTACAAAACATATCATAAATGTGGGGCTTAATTGAAAGGAAATGTTTTGGTATAATATGTATGGCTATCCTTCTCCAAGAATTGGAGATTGTTCAAGATACTCATAGTTTTCTATAATATCGATGAAGCAAAGCTTACAACAACTTATGACAAAGTATGTGGGTGTAGCCTCAAGCATTCCTAGGTTTGACAATAAATTGGGGTGCTCTACTAGGCTGGGCTGCATTGAAAGGGAGCATCCAAATTCCTGTGATTGCCCCACTTTACCTTGCTTGTATTTGCTGGACTTTAGTATACGACACAATCTATGCGCATCAGGTTGGTCCTTTTGAATGTTATTAATATGATTATTCCTATAAAGATTATTTTTATTTACATTCAATCTTGTGATGTATGAATAGATAGGGAAGCATTTTTTATTTGGAATGTTATGATGATGATCATTCAGGACAAGAGTGATGATGTCAAAGTGGGTGTGAAATCCACAGCTTTATATTTTGGAGATGGGACACAATCATGGCTTACAAGTTTTGCTGCTATCACCATTGGTTCACTCCTATTAGCAGGATACATTAATGGCCTAGGTATCCATCTAATTTCTCCTTGTATTTTTTCTGCCTTTAAGCATTGGGATTGGTATGAACCCTTTAGTGAATGTTTCGGAATCTTGTGACAGTGAGGAACAATCGAATTCGTGTTAATCACTAATATATTCATTGAGCTGAGACTAATCAATTCATTGTGGATAATTACAATCAAATAGGAGGGTGGCCTTTCTATTGTAGCACCTTGGCTGCGGCCATCCATCTATATTGGCAAATAGCAACTGTTGACATCAATAATCCTGTTGATTGCAACTCGAAGTAAGTAACTTCTCAGTTTGTCTATATGTCTGTATCTTCTCATTTTGTTTGTAGAGGAATTGGATAATGGTAGTCTTGAGCACTAACTTCTTCTTCCTAACTTTGGATGTCCCTTTGTTTAAGATTTGTTTCCAACCAGTGGTTCGGCGCGATTGTGTTTGCCGGAATCGTCGTTGGGAAGTTGGTTGCGTAGATAAGATTGGCTTTATTGTTAGAATATTAATATTAGAAATAAGACGTTATTATAAATCACAAGTATATCATAAATAAAGAAAATAAAAATAACGTAACCACCTATTAACGTGACTTTTGTTCACACAATTATTAGTTAGAAAGTTATATTCATGTGAGTTTTGAACACAATGAACATTCCCATTACAAACTTCCTTATGATCTCTATTGCCTATTAAATGTAACATCTACCATGAATACAATGTAATCTTTCTTTCTTCATAATATTAAGTCATATGTATCAACTTGTTATCCTTTGTTAGATAGTACTTTAAATTCCTACATGGTATTAGAGCCTTCCAATAGGAATTAAGGAACAACCATCAAGAAGATCAATCCAGAAGATCTACGAAGATGGAGTCTAACAGAAGTCCACCAAACAAAACAACATCAAAGACACGAAAATACACCATGGAGAAACTCAATGACAAAAATTATAGAATGTGGAAATTAAGGATGACTCTAATCCTCGAAAGAGCACAAATAATCAACATTGTGAAAGGTATAATACCAAAGCCTACAACCATCCCAAAATCAATAGAATAGAAAAAAAAAGATTTAGATGCACGCATGGAATTAGTTATGGATCTAACCAATGAACAAATAGATTCTGTAAAAGATTTAGAAACATCAAAAGAAATATGGGATGCCTTGAAGGAATCCCACGAATCCTCAGACAGAACAACAAAGATCAACACCATTAGACACCTTGTCACATTGTAACTGGAAGAAAGTGAAGGAATTGATGCATTTATTAGGAAATGGCAGTTAGCCCTCAAGCAAGCACTATTGACAGATAATAAAATTGATGAAGATATGACATTTGATTTAATTTTGGGTGCTTTACCAAATTCATGGGACACCTTTGTCACCATACATGGAAATGATGACAACACTTGAAACATGAAGAATATGTTCCTAAAAGTGAAAAGAGAAGAGATTCCAAGAATTAAGGGCAAGGCAAAACACAACGATGGATCAATGGCAATGAGCGCGATTACAATATTTCAAAAGTTTCAAAGTCATACCAAGCAATATGGTTAAAGAAACAAAGGTAAAAAGTTCAATGGCCAAGCACATTTTGCATTAATATCTAATGAAGAAGAAGACACATCCTTCATACAAGCATTCATGTGAAAAGTACAAACTAACAAAATTGAAATGGAAAGATTATGGTGCTTTGACACCAGAGCCACCCACCATCTATCATGATATGGCAAGACTCAAACCCATGACCTTATGTTACATGGGTCAAGCTCTTGACCATTAGACTATATGTTGTGTAAAGAATCAAGAGATGGATTCTTGTGAAGCGGAAGTGATGTGAGTTATGTGTGTGTGTAAGAGAGAGAGAGAGAGAGAGAGAGAGTGAAACACAGAGAATACGCAAGGTAAAAGTATATTGACAAAGGAGAAAGACTCAACGCTGTACAAGGTGGGAGGAGGGTGCTTTATGTAGTCACCCTCTCTCTTCATTAACTACAAGGCTCATGGAGCATGGGGAATGTGAAAGCTCATAAGTTATGTGTCATAGAATATGATTCTACGACTCATACTAAATGCTAGAATACAAAGTGGTGACATAATGGTGACTCTTGACCGTTGGAGTGTCTCTTCACTCTCAAGGTGAGTTCACACACTAGACCAAATTGAGCTTGATTCTCAACACGCCCCCTCAAGCTCAAGTCGGGTCGATTTCAGACGATATCCGAAATCCGCTTCAACTCGCGTTCCGGAGTCCGCGTTGGCTCGCTTTATGCGGAGTTGCAGAATCCGTGCTCTAGCTTGCGTTGTGCGTAGTTACGAAGTCTGTGCTTCGGTTTGCGTGCGTAGTTGCGAAGTCTGTGCTTCGGCTTGCATCTTTCTTCGCGGCTTTGCGCGGTAGATTGGCTCTTCGCTTCTTCGTTGCGTGGTTGTGGAATCCACGCGTTATTGCATAGTGTCTTCAGTACTCCCCCTCAAGCTTGGCAGGTCAGGGATCGTTAATCCGAGATCGGTCATGAATTGCCATAGCTTGTCGGCTCCTAAGGCTTTAGTGAAGATGTCGGCCGTTTGAAGATTGGTGCTAATGTGTTGTAGGTCGATATCGCTAGCTAGAACGCGCTCTCGGATGAAGTGATAGTACACTTCGATGTGCTTTGTCCGCGCGTGGAACATCGAGTTCCGAGCCAGATAGATACTACTCATGTTTTCGCAGTAAAGGGAAGTCGGATCCTTGATGGGTACTCCTAGATCCTTCAAAATCCTCTTGAGCCATACGGCTTCACACGCAGCTACGACTGCGCCCCTGTATTCCACCTCCATACTCGAAAGAGCGACGATGGGCTGCTTCTTGCTACTCCAGGATATTGCTCCGCTGCCGAGGGATAAAACAAATCCAGAGGTTGATCTTCTATCGGCTTTGTAGCCGGCCCAATCGGCGTCTGTGTACCCCTCGAGTCGTATTGGCATCGCGGTCTTGTAGAGGATGCCGCAATCCACTATGCCGCTCACGTAGCGTAGAACTCGCTTAGCGCAATCCAAGTGAGTATCACGCGGTGTTTGCATGAATTGGCTAAGGAGACCGACCGGATAACTGAGATCGGGTCGTGTGATTGTGAGGTAGATGAGACTCCCGATGAGTTGCCGATACTGAGTCGGCTCACACGCTTTGGTGCCGGAGTTCGCATCTAGTTTGAGATTGCGATCGAGTGGGGTTGCCGCGTATTTGCACTCAGCCATCCTGAACTTGTATAACAAGTTGAGGATGTAGTACCGTTGAGAGATCATGATTCTGGCCGAAGTCCGAATTACCTCGATGCCGAGGAAGTAGTGGAGCTCCTTCATGTTGGTCATCGCGAACTTGTCGGAAAGGAGGGATTTGACTTTATTGATTTCGACAAGATGCTCACCTCTAATGGCTAGGTCATCCACATATAAAATGATGACGATCAGACTTGTGGAATCGCTTTGTATTTAGAGGGAGTTGTCTAATTTTGACATACGGAAGCCGATTTGATGAAGATATTGCGTTATCTTCGAATGCCAAGCACGCGGTGCTTGCTTGAGGCCATAGAGTGGCTTCTTGAGTCGGCAAACAACTTTCGGATGGGTGCTCGAGTTGAAGCCGGGTGGTTGGATCATGTACACCTCCTCTTCTAATTCGCCTTGTAGAAAGGCGTTCTTGACGTCCATTTGATGGAGGTGCCACCCTTTCGCCGCGGCAATCGCAATTACGGTCCGCACCGTCGTCATCTTTGCCACCGGGGCAAAGGTCTCTTCGTAGTCGACGCCATGCATCTGAGCGTATCCTTTCGCTACGAGTCGAGCTTTGTAGCGGTTTACGGAACCATCGGCGTTATACTTCACCTTGTAGATCCATCTGCATGCAATCGCCTTTTTGTGTGGTGAGGTGGGAACGAGATCCCACGTCTCGTTCTTCCATAGTGCCTGCATCTCCTCATTCATTGCTTCGATCCATCGCGGGTCCTTCACGGCTTCCGAAAAGGTTTCCGGCTCCCGTACTGTCGCTACTTTCATCATAAAGGCGTAATGGTACGCCATATAATCGTTGTAGCCGAATCGGCTTACGAGGTTCTTTTCACGAATGGATTGACGGAGCTTTTCATTTGCAGAGATGAGGGCTTTCTTAGCTCCGATTGGTACCTCGAAGCCGTCGCACTCACGTCGAGTGAGTGAGTCGATTCATCGTCGTCGAAGCGATCGTCTTCATATTCTGCCATTTTCGCCTTGCCTTTGTCCATCTTCGGGCTAGGCCATGATGTGCTTTAATCGCTCAAAGGCTCTTGTGGTCCGCTCAGTTGGGTCGTGATCGGACTTTCTTCAATCATGTGAGTAGGGCGATCTTCATCCTCGATCTCTTGGTCGGCAGATTCCGGGTCGAGCGGAGTCGGAGTCGGAGTTGTCTCTGGTGCGTACCAGGATGCGGACTTGTCAAAGATGATGTCTCGACTTACTCGAGATTTTCGAGTTGAAGGGTTGTAGCACTTGTACCCCTTTTTCTCCAATGAGTATCCTACGAGGATACATTTCTCCGACTTCGGGTCAAGCTTTTGACGCTTCTCGTCGGGGATGTGCACATACGCTATCGCTCCGAATATGCGGATGTGCGATAAGTCCGGCTTCTTTCCGATGTATTTTTCGTGCGGAGTGACCTCGTGCACGCCGGATGTTGTGCACCGGTTCATTAGGTAGACGGCCGTATTTGCAACTTCGGCCCAATATGACTTGGGCATATGCTTCTCGTTCATCATGGCCTGCGCTACTTCAAGGATGTGCCGATTTTTGCGCTCGGCTACTCCGTTTTGTTGTGGAGTGTGTCGGCAAGTGACTTCTCGCCGAATTCCTTCCTTTCGGAGATACACCGTGAAATTCCGAGAAGTACTCCTTGCCGCCATCTGATCGAAGGCATCGTAGATGGAGGCCCGTGGCTTTCTCGACTTCATTCTTGAATATTTGGAAGTGTCCGAAGACTTCGCTCTTTTGCCGCATCGGGTAGATCCAAGTGTGCCTAGAGAAGTTGTCGATGAAGAGCACGTAATATCGGCATCCGCCGAATGTAGCCGTCTGCGCCGGGCCCCATACGTCGGAATGAACTACGTCGAGTAGACCTTTGCTCACGTTCCGCTCTTTCGGGAATGGGTGTCGGTGTTGCTTGCCGAATTGGCACGCTTCGCATACACCTTCAATCTCCTTCTCTTTGAATGTCGGTAGTCCGATGACGACTCCTTTTGATTTCATTGCTTTGAGTTTGTTGAGATTGATGTGGCCGATTCGCTTGTGCCATAGCTCTATGTCGGAGTCGGCTTTCGTGTTTTTCGCGAACATGGCGGATTTCATCTTGCGTGAATTGAGAATGAACATCTGGCCCTCTCTTCGTCTGCGTGCGATGAGTCGGCCCTCTTTTTCGATGAAGCAACCGCCTTGATTAAATCAAACTTGCATCCCTTGCTCTACAATTTGGCCGACGGAGACCAAATTCTTCGTAATGGTAGGTACATGCAAGACATTTTTAATGTAATTTTGCTTACCTTCTTTTCTGAACGGAACATTGCCAATGTGCCGAATCGGGTGCGTAGTGTCATCTCCGGTTTCAACATAGGCAGGTCGGTCCGGATCTCGAAGTTCTCGGAACCATTCTTGGTGCGATGTCATATGGTTCGAGGCACCGGAATCGACGAACCATACGTCTTCCGAACCGGAGGCACTAGTTGAGGTAGCGGCCGACATAGACTTTGCTCTATGTTTCATCATGAACATTCCGCCACGGTCGGAGTTGTGCGCATACATTCCGCCACGATCTTCGTAGTCGGAGTTGTGCCCGTACATTTCTCCACGGTCGGAGTTGTGTGCATACATTCCGCCACGATCTTCGTAGTCGGAGTTGTGTGCGTAATTCGTGAGTTGTCAGCTTGTGGAAGCCGATTCACGCATCTTCTTTCGGCACTCTTCTTTGTGGTGGCCGAGCTTTCCGCAATATCCTCATTCGGTTGCGTTTTGACGGCTCGTGCCGGAGTGGAAGCTCCCCCTTCTTGTGAAGGTTCCTCGTTGGCCTCCGTTTTGCGGACGAAATTGGGAGTTGTTGCCGTAGGTCGGACCTCGTCCGCCTTGTCCTTGGCCGAATCGGCCTCTCGCTCATCCGCGTCCTCTTCCTCCATTAGAGTGTGTGTAGAGCATGTGGCCTTCCGACCCATTGCTCCTTGTACGCACGTGGTTTTCTTCGACCAATAGCATTGATTGGAGCTCGAAGAAGGAGGGAGATTTCTCCCGTGCTAGAATGGCGGTTCGCATCGCACCGAACCGTGGTGCGAGGCCGCCGAGGCATATTTGCACCATCTCATCATCATCTATACTTACGCTTATTGAGCCGAGCGAGTCGCAAAGCTCCTTGATCTTCAAGGTGTATGTCGTGATGGACATGTCCCTTTGTTGAATGTTGTTCTTTCGTAGATTTTCCCACGTTTCCTTCGGTGTCTTGGCTTCTCGAATGTAACCGAGCATGTGGTCGTGAACACATGTCGCCAAACAATACATCACGCGACTTGCGGCTTGCTCCCATGTCGCGTATCCGGGAGCCGCTTCGGCGGGTCGGTCTTCATGCGCTCCTTTGATGTAGCTCCAAGAGCCTTGTTCGACAAGGTATTGGTGCATCTTGTACTCCCAAAATGCGAAGTTGTTTCGATCCAACTTCTCGGTAGGGAGAGCACTCCCCATTTGAGTATTCATTATGTTGATTCTTCTTCTTCTTCTTCTCTCTTCGAATGCGAGCTATGTAGCGAAGCTACGATAGCTATGAGCCGGTTCTTGGTCATCGACGTAGAGCACAACACACGATCACGATGAGGCGAATGGGCTAGATCGAGCTACCAAATCGCTCTGATACCATGTAAAGAATCAAGAGATGGATTCTTGTGAAGCGGAAGTGATGTGAGTTATGTGTGTGTGTAAGAGAGAGAGAGAGAGAGAGAGAGAGAGAGAGAGAGAGAGTGAAACACAGAGAATACGCAAGGTAAAAGTATATTGACAAAGGAGAAAGACTCAACGCTGTACAAGGTGGGAGGAGGGTGCTTTATGTAGTCACCCTCTCTCTTCATTAACTACAAGGCTCATGGAGCATGGGGAATGTGAAAGCTCATAAGTTATGTGTCATAGAATATGATTCTACGACTCATACTAAATGCTAGAATACAAAGTGGTGACATAATGGTGACTCTTGACCGTTGGAGTGTCTCTTCACTCTCAAGGTGAGTTCACACACTAGACCAAGTTGAGCTTGATTCTCAACATGTTGTAATACGAAGAATATTATTTTCATTTAAGTTTTATTATAGAAAATTGATGTATATTCCAGATTTCTCTGGAACATTCTAGAAACTTCAGGAGTACTCCTGAGAACACTATAAAAGGAGGCACAAGGCATTATTTCGAACCAAATCGGTTCAATGCCAGTCTTAAGCCTCCTAACTACTATTGTATATTCTCTTAACATAATATATATCTTTTGTTATCATCACTCTCTCTCTCACACACACACACACTCTTTCCTTCTCTCGAGAGTTCTACACCGCCCTTAGTACTAATCCTCATCTTTTAATACTAATGCCTTCTCTGTCTTAGTACTACTCATGACTATTTGAATCGATTTTCGTTTCCCTCCCTTCATACTAATCTCTTATCCAAACATGAGAGTTTTCTTAGGGATATCTGATGAGCTTGGGCAACGGTGTTCCTGTTCTCACTATTTCGGAGTACAATCTGGTTCTCAGGTTAAGCTACAGGTTTCCGATACCGATCTGGATCCGGTTGACCTTGCCTGCTCAACAAAAACCTAGGACGGAGATACCCTCTAGGAGAGAGAAGCCTCCCCTCGCCCCCTCGGAGATTTCCTAATGTAGAGCATGTAATATTGACCAACAAGGGAGAGCCGGAAAGGTTCGAAGAAGCAAAGGAAGACACCCACAACCACAAGTGGTTAAGTGCCATGCAAGATGAGATGGATTCCCTGCATGAGAACCACACATATGAATTGACAGAGTCGCCGAAAGGAAAGAGAGCGCTCCGAAACAAGTGGGTGTACAAGATGAAACCGGGAGACACTGGAAATCCACCGAGATACAAAGCCCGCATTGTGGTGAAGGGATTTCAATTGAAGAAAGGAATGAGATCTTTACCCCGATAGTGAAGATGACAACCATCCGGATGGTGTTGAGCATAGCAGCAAGCATGGACCTCGAGGTAGAGAAACTAGACATCAAGACGGTGTTCCTACATGGCGACCTCGAAGAAGAGATCTACATCAACAACTGGAAGGATTCGTCAAGAAAGGGAAGGAGAACCTGTTGTGCCGGTTGAAAAAGAGCTTATACGGACTAAAGCAACCCCCCCGACAATGGTACCACAAGTTCGACTTCTTCATGACCAATCAAGGATACCACAAGATGCAAGGCGACCACTACATGAAGAATTTTGTCGGAGGAGAATTCCTACTACTGCTGTACATGGATGACATGTTGATCGTCGTATGGAACCGTATCAAAATCAGAATGCTGAAGAAGGCCTTCAGTTGGTCATTCACAATGAAAGATATGGGTCCGGCAAGACAGATTTTGGGAATGCACATAATCCGGGATGGGTTGAAGAAACAATTGTGGCTGTCATAGGAGAAGTACGTGACAAAGGTGCTTCAAAGGTTCAGCATGTTAGATGCTAAGCCGGTTGGGTCGATACTTCCGGAAAATTGCAAATTGTCCAAAAAGCAGAGTCCGTAAACAAAGGCAGAGAAGTCGGAAATGATGAAGATACTGTATGCCTCTGTAGTCAGAAGCCTCATGTGCGCAATGGTGTGTATGCGACCGGAAATCAGATATGCAATTGGAGTGATCAGTTGGTTCATGATCAATACGGAAAGTGAACAATGTGCCGTTGTCAAGTGGATACTCTGGTACCGGAAAGGCACCTCGAGTACGTGCGTCTGATTCGGCTCCCGTAAACCCCAACTAAAAGGCTTCACCGATTCGGACATGTCGGCTTATGCAAATACGAGCCTGTCTACATCTGGATACATCAAGACATATGTTGGAGGAGCCGTATCCTAGAAGTCGAGGATGCAGAAGTCCGTTACACTGTCGTCAATGCAAGCAGAGTACATGGCAGCCGCGAAAGATGGGAAGGAAGTAATCTAGATGAAGGACTTTATCAGAGAGCTAGAGATCCAATAGGAGGAATACTAGCTTTATTACGATAGTAAAAGTGCCACCCACCTTGCAAAGAATGTGGCCTACCACTCCCAGACCGAGCACGTCCAGAGGAGATACAGCTGGCTACGGGAGAAGGTAGAAGATAAAGAGTTTTCACTGACGAAGATCCATACGGAGGAGAACAGGTCGGACATGTTGACCAAGGTGTTGTCATCTGACAAGCTAGACGCATGCTAGAGATGGATCGGACTAATGAGACATCCCATGCCAGAGTGAAGGGGGAGTTTGTTGTGAAACCGGTCCCTTCGAATGGGATCCGAACGAGACGAAGGAAAGAATTGGATGTGATGGATCGGGAGGGTATCTGGAAAACTAGATCGGATGGGTCTAGAAGATATCCGGCCGGAAATATTAGTGAATATGTTCTGATGTGACTATAGAGGTCATATTTGTAAATAGCCCCAAAATTATATAAGTATAAATAAAACTAGGACAATATTTTTGTAGTAGTAGTTATCATTATTGTTGTACAGAGAGATAGAAAGAGGGAGAGAGAGAGGGAGAGGGATACAAAACGCTTTTCTATTGTAACCGCCGGTTGGCGAAGGTAGAATTCAAGGTCATTTCCTCAGAGTCTCACATTGTAGTACCTCTTCCCTATAGTGATCCTATTCGGAGTCTGCGAACTCCTGAGGTTTTGCCTCTTGAGGTTTTCCACGTAAATATATTGTGTTGTCTCATTCTGTGTAAGTGCATTAAACTTATTTCTGGTCAGTTTCTTTCATTGTGATTGAGACATAGTTGTGGCCGAGCGCTATTTCTGCACACTTATTCCTTGTGTCTTACAAAATCTCTTCCATTCCATCGAACAATATTCACCATCATTATTTGTTCTAATTGTTTTAATTTGAGATTGTCATTGGTTTTCAGCAACTGCTTTATAGGTTTTGAAGGCATTGAAAGCACTGCCTTTACTCTTCATGAAGTAAATTATGGTCAATCTTGTGAAGTCATCAATAAAGGTAATGAAATATCGATTTACTAGTTATTGAAGGTATTTGTCGCGGCCCGCATAAGTCGGAATGGATGATTTGGAGTGGCCTCTCGGTTTGATGAATATGGTGAGGGAACTTTCTTCTACTTTGCTTGCCGTAAATACGTCCTTCACAAATAGATAAATATTGAAATGGTTTAGTTGGTATACCTTCAACAAGTTTATGTGTTTGAATTGTCTTCATTGATTTTTGATGTAGGTGGCCTAGCTGATGGTGCCATATCAACGTTTGATCATCTTGTTGATGGCTTGAAGCTATATATGCTTCAACTGGCAAATGATCCATCATCTTTAGTGGGTATATAATTTTCCAATCTTCGGACATGATGTTTTAATTATATCTCTAGTGGGTAACTTGTAATGAATTATAACACAATTGTAATGAAATTCGATTATCGTTCCATTTGATGTAGCCTCACTTACAAATAGTAGGTTCTTTGCTAAACCGGGGACAAAGTAAACATTCAAGATTGTAATTTTGGATTTATGATTGATTGACAGATAAATTGTACCTTTTCCAAGAGCCAACTTGGTACCATGGGTGGAGGTTGTTTAATACGACTTGGGATGGTGTTGTCTTGATAGGGTTCGAGGAGAGAACTATGAAACACCGGATGTATCTGAAATTCTGGAGGTAGATCGAGACGAAAAGTGACATCATTAATTTTTCTGATAATACGGAAAGGACCTAATTGCCGATAATCCAACTTCTCGCTTGGGCGAGTAGTCTTGATGTGTCATCGAAGTAGCCATATCCAATCTCCTATGTTAAACTGGATGGAAGCCGATGACAATCAACATAAACCATGTGTGTTTGTTGAGCACGCTGTAGATGAGTAGATAAATCTGCTTGTATCTTGCGTAACCGCTCCAAACGATCCTCTGCGCAAGGATTTGTGGGTAACTCTAGGGTTTCAAATACACACAACCGGGGGTGACATCCCTTATAAGCATAAAATGGTGTAACCTTTGTCGATGAGTGGATAGAGTTATTATACACAAATTCGGCGAAGTGGAGAATATCCGCCCAGTCATCTTGATGATAGCACCGAAGATACTGGTCCAACATTTGATTCGTTCGTTTTTCTTGGTTGTCTGTTTGCGAGTGGTAGCCGAAAGAGAGGTTACAAGTGACCTTGAGCATTTTAAAGAGGTGCTCCAGAATTTCGAGATGAACTGGGGTCCACGGTCGCTGATGATAATATCGGGAAGGCCATGATGCTGACATACTTCACGCATGACAGTTTCAGTGGTTTCCTTACTGGAGATTTCCTTAGTACATGGTAGGAAATGGGCCATCTTCGTATATCGATCTACTAATGTTAAAATCACATTGAATCCCTTAGAGACCGGAAGATCTGTGATGAAATCTAGCGCAATGGATTGCCACAGCTTGCTTGGAATTGGTAATGGTTCTAATAAACCATATGGATGATGCCTTGACATTTTTGCTCTGCAACATGTATCACAAGTCTGAACAAAATCTTCGACAAATTGTCGCATATGGGACCACCAAAATGATCATTGTACTAAATCTAATGTTTTAGTACTACCAAAATGCCGAGCTGTATATGTGCCATGACAGTTTTGGACTACTCGAAGGCGACAAGAACCATTGGGAACAGACAAGAGTTTCTTAAAGAATAGTAATCCAGCATGGCATTCGAATTGTCGATAGTTCGTACCTGGTTGTTGCGACTGTGAACAAGATGCTCGAGAGGGATCAATTTGTGCTAGAATGGCTTGGGCGAAAGCATCTGTCTTCAAGTCCTGACGTATGGTATCGATAACGTGGGAATCCAAGGGCATAGTGAAGACCTATGTTGCTCGGAGTCATGTTGGTCCCATGATTACTTGCTTTTGGTTATCGAAAGTTGGCTTGCTAGGACACGGTGCTAGATACGAGTGCCGTGATAATGCATCTGCCTTCCCTTATTGCTTCCCCGGATGGTATGTAATTTTGAAATCGAAACTAACGAGGAATTGGGCCCACCGAGCTTGACGTCGATTTAACACATGAGCATTTTGAAAGTAGGCAAGGTTTTTGTGATCACTGAATATAGTGACTTGATGAGAAGATCCCTCTAGAAAATGCCTCCATTGTGTAAAAGAGTCCACTATTGCTAATAGCTCCTTATCATGAATTTCATAGTTGATTTCGGTGGCGTCTCAAACACACAATCACGGAGTCGAGTGGGCTTAGTGGATTTTCTAAACCACACGCTCGAATACCATGTTTAAGAATTAGGTAATTAACTAGGGGTTAATAATTAGGTAATTAACTAGGGGTTAATAATTAGCTAATTAACTAGGGGTTAATAATTAGCTAATTATGTGATTAGTTGATAAGCGGAAGATTAAGTGATATGTGTGTGTATGTGTGTGAGAGGAAGAGAGAGAGAGGAAGTTAACACTTATTAACAACACAAGATGGGGAATGATTAACTCTATATTAAATTAGCATCATCATCATCAAATACAAAAATACCCACAATGAGGTATATATATATCTCATGTGCAAAGGTGCACATGTGTGAGTAGAATATAGGTACTAAGGTGTAAGTCCTATATTAAATGTAGTTAGGAGTGGAGGATCTAGAACATCCCACTTAAGTACAAGGTCCTATTTAAGGCGTTATAGTCAACACTTCTAACTAGATTCTATCTAGGTAACTACGAAGTTACATAGTTGACTAAATAACTAAACTAAGTTGAGCTTGATCTCTCAACAAATGCAAATAGTGGACATGATGCCCTACAATCCTACAAATCGCAATTTGCTTGTATCACAGTCCTTGATGCCTCCAACAAAGAGAACTAACATACGAGTATGCCTTTTATTTGTCATAAGAGATAAAAGATAAAAGGCAATCCCCAATTCCTAAGGCACTGAAACACAATTTAAAAATGCAAAGAACGCACTCTTAAATCCACAATAAGTAGGCGGGTGTGGAAGGTGTGTGGATTTCCTTTCACAAATGGTTGCATCATGTTAAGGTGGATGACATTTTGCAGGATTAGGAGTCTAGCATGGTTTTTACGATGGTATTCCCTAGTTTGAGGAAGGAGTGGCGGAACGTTCTTCCTCGCATTGGGACTTTGGTAGGTAAATTCATTGCTATGTGCGATGGACATGCTTCTGGGATAGATAGAGTGGGTGGGGTTCCAATAGTTCGGTTGATCGCACCAAAAAATGTTCGATTGCCTACAACTATATCTTTACCTAATTTGCTTATTAATAAACCTCTGGTGGTACAAAAGGTGTATTATCAAGGTATGCCTAATCAATACTTTGTGTACTGTCAGTTTGGTCATTTAGGTCGAGATTGTCAGAAGTGATGTCCGAATGTAGAAGCTCATATACCTAATCGAGCAGTTGTTAATAATGATGGTTGGTTTACAATTTTAACAAAACATGTTTTTAAACCAAGTAATACGGGGATTAATCCAGTCTTATTACTTGAAGCTAACCCTTGTCACTCTTTGCAGGAAGTGGAAAAGGATGCGAGTAATATTAAAATGGATACCGGACTTTCCCCATGAGTCTTTACAAAGGAACATCGTGTGGCACATAATTCCAAGGACATCCTTTCACATGTACGACCTTTGGAATCCGTTAATAAAGTTAATAATATTGACTTAATAAGGGTAAACAACATGTTTTCGATCATGTACAACAATTTGATATGCCCCTACTCCTGACTTACATTCAACAAACAGAAGTGGGCAAGGTAGACCTTTCACATGTTGACATGGATTGTGAGGCTATAGTTGCTTTCACTTCCACGAATAGATCTTCTGATAGGGTTCCTACAATATATAAGCACATGCCAATACGATCACATAAGTTGATAGGGAAAGATTTTTGGTCTAATAAGAGACAATTACGGGCCTCAAAGGCTGGAAGAAAGCGTAGAAAGGGTGCACTTGCTGAAAGAAGAATAGGAGGAAAAAAAATGAATGATGGATAGGTTAAATATTATATCATGGAATGTACGGGGTCTAGGAGGCAAAATTTGTTGTAAAGTAAGGAGTGTTTTCCGTCATCACTTGAGGAAGTCCTTGGTAGGTAGGATTGATGTTCTTTTGATTCAAGAGCACCATTTAAATGAACAAAAGATTTGGAAATATGGAAATTTGTTGCGAAGCCAATGTAGGCAGTTTTGGGTGCTTGCAATTGGTGATAATAATCTGAACGTGGGACTTTGCATAGCAATAAATGATATCTGGTTGTTCTCCTTCTTACATTATGGAGTCTTGTCATGTGGTCGAGGTCAATCTGCAATTTTTCAAATAGGTTGGAAGAAGTGGGGTTTATTGAATATTTATGCACCAAATAATGCAAGAGATAGAACGGTATTATGGAAGAGCATACTTTCACAATTACCCATTGTGGACCATTAGGCAATTGCAGGTGACTTTAATATGTTGGAGGATGTGTGTGATAGGGTAGGAGGAAGGTTAGATACAGTAGCTGGTTCCGAATTATATGAATGGGAACGACTGATTTTTTCTTTGGCGTTAATGGATTTGTGGCATGTGTCTGCTTTTGTAAGGCTGCATGATTCTTTAGCGTACTCCACGTCAGATAGAAGAGAGGATTCAACATAGAGTGTCTGTTAAATTTTCAGAATGTCTTTTGCAACCACTAAGTCCTCAAGAGATCCTTGAAGCAGCAAAGGCCCTAGGAAAGGACATTTGTCTTGGATTGGATGGCCTGGGGGTTCAGTTGTATATACAATATTGGGATTTGATAGGTGAGGGACTAACCAAAGCTTATCAATAGATTTTAGATTCTGCAAATATGCCACAAGAATGGAATGACGGTTTAATCTACATGATTCCCAAATCAAGTGGTCAGTTAGAGGAGCTTCATCATTACAGGCCCATTACTTTGTTGAATGTTATTTATAAGATATTAGGAAAAACGATAGCTAGATGTTTACAACCTTATCTTTCTGAACTAATTCATGATTCTGAAACGGGTTTTATACAAGAGAGAAGTATTTTTGATAATATTATTCTTTTTTGGGAAATGGTAGAATTTGCTTAAGTGTAGAAGCAAGATTTGGCAGTGTTATTTCTGGATTTTGAAAAAGCTTATGACATAGTGGGTTGGGATTTTATGGAGGGCACTTTGGTCAAGATGGGTTTTCCAAACATATGGATAAAATGTGTTTCAACATTATATTGTAATGCACATAGTTCTCTTTTATTTGCAAGGGATGTTGGTAGGAGATCCTCTATTTCAAGATCAACAAGACAAGGATGTCCACTTGCTTCTTTTTTGTTTTTACTAGTATCTAAAGTGTTTTCTATACATTTAAATTCTCAGCATGTTAAATCAAAGGTTTGGCATTACCATTTGCAAATGTTGTATGAGGAGGATGTAGTGAGGATGCGAGGTTGGGGGAAAGCTAAGGAGATGTGAGGTTTTCTGAAGGGAGGTTCCATGGGTTTCTTGGCGACGAGGAATGAGAGAAAAGGAGATAGATGATGAGGTCGCCATGGATACTTCATCTGCATACAACGACGCAACAACAACAACAGCAAACAGACTGCTTGGACGCAGGGCAAAAAAGCAAAAAAGCAAAAATGCAGGAAGATCCTTTTCACTTTTTGTTGAGCGGCAAGCTCCACCGGATCCGGATCGGTTGAATATGCCTGAGCCGGATCAGCATCCGGAAGGATGAAGCCGGATCGGTGAGACGGATCGGCGAGCCGGTGAGCAATTGAGCCGGTGAGCTGGGGAGCCGGTTAGCTGGATCAAACAGTAACCGGAAGGCTAGTAGTAGCCTAGACTACTAGGTAGTTAATGTCTTGTAGTTAGTGTCAGACGCTTGTGTGAGCATTGAAGTACATCGTACTTCTGTCAGTCTGTATGGACTTGTATAAAAGGGTTCATTGAACACATACGATGTATAGAGTGTTATAGATTGAGTAATATTTTGAATTGAGTTTCTGTGTGCTCTGTGTGCTTTGTCTCTCCTGCGTACTGTGTATATTCTAAGCTTTCCATTAAACATGCGTTTCTGTGTTCGGTTTTCTATTGCTTTCACATGCTATTCTTTTACATGGTATCAAAGCATGAGGGTTGAGAACCTCTGCAGCCGACATAGCTTGAAAGGAAAACCAACCAAGAAGATCAGGTAAAAACCGATGGATAGACGCATGGCTAGCTCACTTCCGACGGAGAAACTCGACAGAAACAACTATGCATCTTGGTCCTACAAGATGCACCAGTACCTGGTCGGGCACTGTTACTGGAGCTATGTGAACGGAGCAAATGACACAGCACCCGAATTGACACACAGAGATTTCCCGGTGTGGGAACAGTCGATGAGCAGAGTACTGTACTGCTTTGCGTCTTGTGTGGGCGAACAACTCCTAAGCTACATTCGGGATGCAAAAACGCCAAAAGATGCTTGGGGAAATCTGAAGAAGATTTTCGCCGTCAAGCACTACAGGCAGGAAGCTTCAGCTCCAATAGGAGCTGAGCAACCTATGATAACGCTCTTCGGAAAAGACAATGCTGTAGCGGATATGCTATCAAGGGCGTGGTTCGGAGATGACATAACCGAATCCAATAATGAAGAACTTTCCGAAGACTACTTTGCTTCGGAGCACATATGCCGGGTGGACGTAATCGAAGAATTCCGAGAAGAAGAGTACGAGGCAGAAAGCTTGTTGATCGGGAAAATGCTACGAGAAATCGAGGAATCATCGGACAATAAAGAGAAGAGATCCGAGATCCGAAGTAAGAAATGGCAAGTCCAAAAGTTCTTCTTGAAAAATGGATTTTTATGGAGGGAGCCGAAAAGACTGGGTGGCATACCACTTCGAGTAGTCGGGACAAAAGAGCAACGAAACCAAGTAATGTCCGAATTTCACGAATTTGATTGGGCTGGACATCGGGGAACATGGGCAACATTTGGGAAGATCAAGCAAAGATATTGGTGGAAGAATATGTACGAAGATGTTGCGGAGTTCACGGAAAGCTACGAGAAGTGTCAAATCTACTCCGGAGTTCGACACTAAGATGAGTTACATCCGGCATTCTCACCGACAATCAACTTCAAATGGACAGTCGACATTGTAGCCATGCCAACTGGGATCGGACAAAAGAAGTACTTGGTGTTAGCTCGAGAAGATCTCACAAATCAAGTAGAAGGTCGGGCGCTACGAAGAAAAATGTGTTCTATGGTATGCCAATTCCTTTTGGAAGAAGTGTTTTGTAGGTACGGGTGCGTAGGACAAGTGATTGCGGATCCGGGAGAACTCGACTCTGATAAAGCTAAGGAATTCTTCACTAAGCATGGAGTTTGGTTAACACTGACAACGACATACAATCCGGAAGCCAACGGGAAGGTCAAGCGAGGACATAGTCCGATCGTCAAAGCACTTGCCAAAGCATGCGACGGAAGGGTGAAGGATTGGCCGCAGATGCTTCCGTATGCACTATGGGCAGATTGGGCGACGCATAGCTCCATAACCGGTTACATGCCGGCAGAACTCATGACCGGACAAGCACCAGTAATGCTGACGGAAACCGCAATCGCGACATGGACAATGCTACCATGGAAGGAAGAGATGAGCCGGGAAGAACTACTAGCGGTTCGGATACGACAACTGGAGGGAAGATCGGAAGACATAGCGGAAGCAATACGCCGACAACAAGAAGCGCGATTCCGGAATAAAAGCCGGTTCGACACAAAGCACCGACTACGACCGTGGAAGATTGAAGAAGGAGATTGGGTGATTGTCTACGACAGTAGTTTGGATCATCAACATACAATGATGTGGAAGTTCACGAAAAGGTGGTTCGGGCCATATGAGGTTCGGAAAGTTTTCGACAACAGAACTTACTGACTATGCGAGTTGGATGGAACAATGCTACGAGTGCCTATAGCTGGGAAATAGGTGAAGATTTTCAAGAAGCGGACTGATGAAGAACCCTATGTAAGACCGACAAGGAGCAATCGGATGAAGATCGCGGTGATGTGGAAAGCGAAGAAAGTGGATTAGAACTCATAGTCGACTTAAGGGGAGAATCGGAGGAAGCTTCGGATGAAGGTGAATAGCAAGCATCGGGGACTTCGGCACATATCGGAGGATGTGCGGGTTAGGAGGGGACGAGTGTCGTAGTGTAATTCACACACTACGTGAAAAATTACATTTTTTGTTTCTCCGGATAGGGCATCGAGTACCCGGTGAGAACTAGAAGAAGGAACCGGTAAGGACCGAAACCGGTAAGGAGACCCGGCAAGAGCCGGATGAAGAAGGCCGGTGAGAGTCAGTGAGAAACGGACGAAGAGATTGGTAAGGAGGTCCTGGCAAGAACCGGACAAAGAAAACTAGCAAGCACCGGATGAAGCAGAACCGGAAAGAGTCGGATGAAGAAGGCCGGTGAGAGTCTCTCACCGGATGAAGAGACATATTTGTAAATAGAAGAAAGTATAAAAATATATATTACATGCATAGGGCAAGATTCGAACCTTGCACCTCCATGTTAATAATGTTAAGCCTTATCATTATACTTGTGTATTATGAATTTTAAAGTTATACTAAACTTTATCCCATGTATAATTCTAGACATTCATGGTACAAAAAGTTATTCATGCATAGACACTCATGTTAAAAGAAAAGATGAGATAGAAAGCTAAACATGCACATGCAGTGCGCATGAAAACTAAAAATAGGAAAAGCATGATGCTTGCATGTAAAAAACTTAGACTCTTCCAACACTATATAAGGAAGAGAGAAAGATGTATAGAGGTTGTTGATTATTTTACAAGGGTTGATTAATATAATATAATCGTGGGATCCACGAATTTGCTAACTATTTTTCTCTCTTAATTTGAGTACTCACTAATACACTATACTCGTGGGATTCACGAGTTTTTCATATCTTTCTTTCTTACAATATATTTCATATTCTTAATTGCCTTAGAATTTTCTTTCCTCCTAGTCCAAAACCCCAGCGGTTCCCACCCGACTCACGTAACGATCCGGAGCCGAAAGGCACGACACAAGTGGTAAAGCCAATAGATGTCGTGTGGCGCGTGACACACGTGCCAAACGTCGGAATGTGCGCGTCACAAGCGCAGACAAGCACCAGGCCTCTATCCGCTAGTGGTTATGGATGATGGGCGGCTGAAGTGACGCACTAATGTGGTTAGAGTGAGAGAGAGAGAGAGAGAAACAAAATTTGAGGAAGTTTTTAAGATAGATAGGTAGATAGATACACATCACCAATAAGATAACTAAGTATTCTTATTATTAATTTTCAATTTGATACATAGAATGATTCATAGATTGTTTGATTCATTCATTGATTGATTCCCCCCCATTACACAAGCCTTATGAGGGTTTTTATAGGTTTATCTATCCTTCTAACATGCACAAAACCATGGGCTTGAACCCATGGTTTTCGAGCACATGTTTTTCCTTGTGGCATGCAGATTGGCAGGTTGTCGACATCTTCACCAAGCCGCTCGGATCGGACAAGTTGCAGCACTTCACCGAAATGCTTGGTGTTCAACATCTCGATGTGCCGCACTTGAGGGGGAGAACATGAAAAGAAACTGTTGACGACACCGAACAAGGAACCAGAAAGGGAAGAACCAACAAAAGGGGAGACAAGAGGAAAAAGGAAGTCGAGCCAACGAAGGAAGTCGGCACATCCGAACAAGTCGGAACGAGCGGCAGTGGCGAAAGAGTCAAGGACATAGCCGACAAGAAGGAGAAGGCCAAGACCCGGACATGGTCTGAAGGGCCTAAAACCAGAAGACCAGTTGGAGAACACCGACTTGGACAAGAGCGGGAACGAATCGGAGACAACTGATTCGCTTCTACTGTTGGATTCGGAGGAGCCGGATCAACTAAAGGCCAAGCAGACACGGACGCAGCGGATGTCGACGCCAACACAAAGAAACCGACGGGTCAACAAGCGCCGGAGTCGCAAAAATGAGGGAGCTGAAAATGAACCTGTTGAGCAGACAAGCCGACCGAGGAGGTCGAGGTGCGTAGAACTAGACAGAAGGGTCATGGCAAACAACACCGGACCGGACGAGGAGCGCGACCAAGGTGGAACGATGCTAGAAGGAGCCGAGTAGAAGAACCGGTTGCCACGGACATTAACACCACGATCTGACCTCAAGTTGAGATTGATGGGGAGTGTTGAGCGAGAAAGCGCAACTGGATCCGGATCGGTATCTGGAAACAACCGGCCAGATCGGGGAGACGGATTCGAGCGGGAACTGGAAGCCTAGTAGTAGCCTAGACTACTAGGTAATCATTGTCTCGTAGTTAGTGTCAGTCGCACGTAGGAATATTTAAGTACCTGTCAGTACTTATGTAAGTCCTTTATGGACTTGTATAAATAATGTTGTTTAGCACGTTGTATGTACAAAGTTTCAAAGTTTTATTTTTGAATCTATGTTTACGTTCTGCTCTCTCTATCTCTCACACGTATATTGTCTATGCACTAAGCTTCTCCATTAAACCTTCATCATATTCTCTATTGCTATCCGGCTAAGCCGGTTCTGTCTAACGCTTCCACACGTTAACATTCACACTTACCAATGGTGGGATCGCTCCCGTGCATAACCGGTTTGCATGTGGTTTAGTAACTAGCTACATGTCTATTTTGTGGAAATTTACTAATGAATATGTCAAGCCAAATGGAAAGGGAAGGAGGGTGTTTACCAATACCCCTCATGGATCATCAGGATAGGGATGATGCTATTAGGACACAACAAGCGATATGAAAGTATTGGGCAGTAAAAAAAGGAAACATTGTCAATTGTTGAAGGATACGAAAGCCACATTCACTAAAGGTAAGGATAACATTGGTTGTAATATAGGTTTGAATACCACTGAGAATGGAAGTAATGAGACTACTATCATAGACAAAAAGGTTGTAGATTATTTCAATGTTCAGACCAAGCACATCAACAATGAAGACAAGAAGGTAGTACTTTATGGAATATTAAATGATCCATCGATAAAGGAGTTAGTTGATTGTGATGGTCTTAATGCAAACATAACATTTGTACTAGTAAATAATCTCCGTAATAGTTTCGTATCCATGAGCAGGTCAAAAGATGATCTTGTCTTAAAAATGTATAGTCTAATGATTTTACTTAATAGTGATGTTGACGATCTTAACATCAATGTGCTATCTAGTGTAATTGGTGTTAGTAGAAAACTATGTACAATATAATGAACTGGATAATTTCAAGTGGTGAAGGAACTAGTCTGCGAAAGCTAACAACAAGATATAAGCCAATGACACCCATACCATCAGAAATCAAGGATATAATCACCATATTTTGCAGTAATGAGAGTAGGGTTTCACCCAATAAGAAAGATTTATGCTGGAAACGTTGTCGTGAGGATTTGCAGCCACAGTGCGAAACCGGAGGTTGTAGGGGATATCGGCGGAGTGCACTGTGTGTACTCACTCTTGTAAAAGATGTACAAAGGTAATGGGTGCCTTTAAGGCACCGAATAGGAGTGATAACGAGATAGAGTATCCCTTGTAATAAGGGATATTTATCCCACATTGTTACGTCCCTCCCTCCTTGTGCTATAAAAGGAAGGGAGGGTCTCTTGTGTGGGCGTTGCCTATTTTGTGTTAGAAGGGTATACCACTTAAATCTAGGGTTTGGTAGTCTTTCTCTTCTTGGTTAGGGCTTTGATCGTTCTCGGGTTCTTCTTCACCCTATTCGGTTTAGGGTTTCATCTAGGCTTTCATTCTTCTTCTTTTTCTATCTGGTTAGGGTTTGATCTAGTGGTGTTTGCATATGGTCTATATGGCCATGGTTGTAAATTGTTTGGTGGCCTCTTAATGTAACTTGTTGGTGTATTCGTCTCGGTCTACTACTCTTCCTTGTTAATCTATTCTTGTTTCTCCTAACCCCTTCCTAGTCCAAGACCCCCGCAGTCCCGCCTAAGATCCTACACGTACCCGCGGAATACCGCGACAACGTGTTGGAAGGAGTCAAGACGAGGAGCATCCCATTCATCTTCTTCATGTGCCTCAAGTATTTACACTTATCTCAACTTTTGTTTTGATTTTTAAGCTTAGTTAGTTAGCTAATTAACAACCTTAGAATATGATCATAGCTAACTAGCTATGTGTAATAGCTAAATAGCAATTGACAATAGCTAACTTAGCTATTATCAGCTAGTTAGCTACCACAATAGCTAATTAGCTATCTCAGAATATGACCATAGCTAATTAGCTACCTTAGAATATGACCATAGCTAATTAGCTACCTTAGAATATGACCATAGCTAACTAGCTATTGGTAATAGTTATTTAGCTACCTCAGAATATGGTCATAGCTGTCAGCAATAGTACTAAAGCAGAGATGGAATTAGTACTAAGAAGAGCAATACTATTAGTACTAAGAGGACGGGACTGCGTAAGATTCCCGAGAGAGGAAGTGAGAGGAGGAGAGATAGAGATAGCGAGGATGAAAGAGAGAGAAAAATGATGACAACAACTAATATATTATATGAAAAGATAAATACAAGCGGCTAAGAGGCTTAAGACTGGCGTTGAACCAATTTGGTTCAACATAATGCCTAGTGCCTTCTTTTATAGTGTTGTCAGGGTTAATCCTGAAACTTCTAGAATGTTCCAGAGAAATCTGGAATATACATTACTTTCTTATAATAAAACATAAATGAAAATAATATCCTATGAATTACAATAGATGGTGTGATGGTTAAGAGCTCAACCCATATACCATAAGGTCATGGGTTCGAGTCTTGCCATATCCTGACACTATCTCCCCCTTAAAGACGACGAGTGGAACGAGTCAGCGCTGATTGCGGACCGGGTTTGTCCGGATACTTTCGGTGGAAATCAGCAAGCAAATCCTGAGCATTGGCAACATGCTCGATGGGTTCCCAAGTGCGCTCGGACTATAACCAACCCAATCGACCAAATAATAAAGTTTGTTGCGAATAAGTTTGGAATCGAGGATGGCAGCAACTTCATACTCCGGGCCGACGTCCAACTCCAACGGGGGCGGCGGTGGTGTAACACGATCGGGAATGGTGTTTGCTTTATAAGGTTCAAGAAGAGAACAATGGAAAACTGGATGTATCTGAAGCTGCGGAGGGAGATCAAGGTGGAATGTGACATCATTAACTTTACTTGTAATACGGAAAGGACCGAGTCGTCGATAATCCAACTTGTCGCACGGTCGAGTAGTCTTGATGTGACGACGCAAGAGCCATACTCGATCTCCAATGGAAAAAGAGGAGGGAAGCCGATGACGATCCGCGTAAGTCTTCTGTGTCTGTTGAGCATGACGAAGATGAGTCGAGAGATCTGTCTGGATCTTGCGTAGTCTCTCCAAATGATCCCCGGCACGAGGATTGGTAGGTAGCTCTGGGGTGTCGATCACCGACCACCGAGGATGAGAACCGGTATAAGCGTAGAATGGGGAGACTCGAGTCGAGCAGTGAACAACATTATTATACGCAAACTCCGCAAAGTGGAGAATCTCGGCCCAATCGTCCTGTTGATAACTCAGGAAACACCGGAGATATTGCTCCAGCGTTTGGTTTGTTTGTTCTGCCTGCCCATCGGTCTGAGGATGGTAGCCGAAGGAGAGGTTGCAAGAGACCTTGAGCATCTTGAAGAGATGCTGCCAAAATTTGGAGACAAATTGCGGTCCTCGGTCACTGATGATACTGTCTGGGAGGCCATGATGCCGAAATACCTCACGCATGACTAGGGCGGCGGTTTCCTCGCTAGTGATGGCCTTAGTACACGGAACAAAATGTGCCATCTTCGTATATCGATCGACGACGGTTAAGATAGCATCGAACCCCTGCGAAACCGGCAGATCTGTGATAAAATCAAGAGAAATAGACTGCCACGACTTACTTGGAATCGGTAAGGGTTCCAACAAGCAAAGGCCTCCTCGACATCATACACTCGAATGTATGGGGACTGGCTCAAATGCCAACGATCAATGGATGCCGATTCTACGTCACCTTCATCGACGACTACTCGCGCTATGCGTGGATCTTCTCGATGAAGAAGAAGAGCGAAGTGTTCTTCCTCTTCCAAAAGCTCAAGGGCCAAGTCGAAAAAGAAACTAATCGGCACATTCGATGTCTACGATCGGAAGGAGGCAAGGAGTACTTCTCCGATGAATTCACCTCCTACCTCCAAAGTGAAGGCATTCGGAGAGAATTCTCATGCCGACACACACCCCAACAAAATGGAGTCACCGATAGGAAGAATTGACAAATACTCGAGGTAGTATGGGCCATGTTACATAAGAAGCACATGCTGAACTTTTATTGGGCCGACGCGGCATCCACGGCCGTCTATCTCATGAATCGATGCACTACTAATGGAGTGCATGAGCTAACTCCATACGAGCTCCTTGTCGAACGGAAGCCGATCCTATCGCACCTCAAGGTGTTCGGAAGCATTGCGAATGTACGCTTCCCGAACGAATATCAACAGAAGCCCAACGCGAAGTCAGAGAAATGTATCATTGTAGGATACCCGTCCGAGAAGAAGGCATACAAGTGCTACAACCCTTCTACCCGAGCAGTTCGGGTAAGTCGAGACGTAGTCTTCGACGAGTCTGCATCCTCGTACGCACTAGAGACAACTTCGACTCCAATTCTGTTTTACCCGGAATCCGCCGAAATAGAGATAGAAGCTAAAGATCGACTCACGTGCATGTTCGAAGGAAGTCTGATTATGACAAGGCTTAGTGGGCCACAAGAGCCCCGAATGACCGAAGCACATCACGGCCAAGTACGACCTTGGACAAAGGGAAAGGTAAGATGCCCAAATACGAAGTCGACCACCCCGACGACAGTGATTCGGATGTGTCGGCTCCCTCACCAAATAGTGAGTTTGGTGTACCCATCATGTAGACACCCGGAGTAAAGAAGGCGCTCACATCCGCGAGTGAAGAACTTCGACGCTCTTCTAAAGAGAAGAATCCAATCGCTCAGCTTGGCTACAACGAGTACATGACCCATCACTATGCCTTCGCGATGAAGGTAGCGGCCGAACAAAAGCCCAAGAGCTCCACCGAAGCGGCTCGTAACCCATGATGGGTGGAAGTAGTTGATCTTCGCCCACACACTACAAGCCTTCGTCACCGGCTTGAGGGGGAGGAACCGAGATTGCCTCGGACAGGCCAAAGAAAACCGAAGGCCAAACGGAAGCACACAAAGTTGACGAAAGCCAAAGCAGATGTCGGACACCTCACACTTGTTGCACGGTCGAGTAGTCTTGATGTGACGACGTAAGAGCCATACTCGATCTCCAATGGAAAAAGAGGAGGGAAGCCGATGACGATCCGCGTAAGTCTTCTGTGTCTGTTGAGCATGACGAAGATGAGTCGAGAGATCTGTCTGGATCTTGCATAGTCTCTCCAAATGATCCCCGGCACGAGGATTGGTAGGTAGCTCTGGGGTGTCGATTACCGACCACCGAGGATGAGAACTGGTATAAGCGTAGAATGGGGAGACTCGAGTCAAGGAGTGAACAACATTATTATACGCAAACTCCGCAAAGTGGAGAATCTCGGCCCAATCGTCCTGTTGATAACTCAGGAAACACCGGAGATATTGCTCCAGCGTTTGGTTTGTTCATTCTGCCTGCCCATCGGTCTGAGGATGGTAGCCGGAGGAGAGGTTGCAAGAGACCTTGAGCATCTTGAAGAGATGCTGCCAAAATTTGGAGACAAATTGCGGTCCTCGGTCACTGATGATACTGTTTGGGAGGCCATGATGCCGAAATACCTCACGCATGACTAGGGCGGCGGTTTCCTCGCTAGTGATGGCCTTAGACACGGAACAAAATGTGCCATCTTCGTATATCGATCGACGATGGTTAAGATAGCATCGAACCCCTGCGAAACCGGCAGATCTATGATAAAATCAAGACAAATAGACTGCCACGACTTACTTGGAATCGGTAAGGGTTCCAACAAGCCATATGGATGGTGTCGTGGCATCTTTGCTCGGCAGCAAGCATCACAGGTCCGAACGTAGTCGTCGACAAAACGGCACATGTGGGGCCACCAAAAAGATCGTTGCACTAGCTCCAACGTCTTAGTACTACCAAAATGTCCCGCCGTATGGGTGTCATGACAATGCTGGACGATTTGAATGCGACAGGAGCAATCGGGGACATATACGCGCTTTTTAAAGAATAACAAACCATCATGATATTCGAATTGTCGGTAGTCAATACCTGGTTGTTGGGACTGAGAACAGGATGCCCGAGAAGTATGAATGTGTGCCAAGAGGTCTTAAGCAAAACTATCCGTCTTCAAGTTTGCACGTATGTCATCGGTAATCCGTGAATCCATCGGGGTGTCAAAAATCCGCGTCGTGTGCAATTGTGTTGGTCCCAAGATTACTTGCTTTTGATTATCAAATGTTGGATCACCTGGACGAGGTGCAAGATATGAACGCGGTGATAGTGCATCTGCTTTTCCTTGCTGCTTCCCCGGTCGATATGTGATTTTGAAGTCGAAACGCGTGAGGAATTGCGTTCACCGAGCTTGCCGTCGATTTAGTATGCGAGCGTTCTGGAAATAAGCAAGATTTTTATGATCACTAAAGACAAGGACCTGATGTGGAGAGCCCTCTAAGAAATGCCGCCATTGCACAAATGAATCCACGATGGCTAATAACTCCTTGTTATGTATTTCGTAGTTGATTTCCGCAACATCGAATTTGCGCGAATGGAAAGCCATCGGATGTAGCTCTTCTTTATCTCCTTGTTGAGAAAGGATGCTACCGAGGGCGAAATCTGAAGCATCGGCCTCCATGATGAATGGTTTGCTAGTATCCACATGAGCTAGAATCGGTGCTGATGTAAAGGCTTTCTTAAGAAGCCGAAAAGCCATATCTACTTCAATGGACGAAAGAAATGCTTGGCCCTTCTTCGTAAGTTGTGTGAGGGGTAAGATAATCTTTGAGTAATCCTGTATAAACTTACGGTAGAAGTTAGCAAAACCTAGAAAACATTGTACATCTCATACCGACCGTGGAATTTGCCACTCTAGTACAGTTTGGACTTTAGCTGGATCCATGGCGATGCCCTTTGAGGAGATGACATAGACTAGAAATTCCACTTGCTTGCAGTCAAAGCTACATTTTTCTAGCTTGGCATAAAGACCATTCTCGCGGAGTCGCTTTAGTACTAATAGTACATGAGAATCGTGCTCTTGCTGGGTCTTCGAATAAATCAATAGATCATCAAGATAGATGATCAAACAGATATCCAAGAGGTCTCTGAATATATCATTTGCCATGTGTTGGAAGACTGTGGGTGCATTGGTTAGGCCGAACGGCATAACAGTATACTCGAAATGCCCATACCGCGTGCGAAAGGCGGTCTTCCATTCATCTCCTTGTCGGATCCGCACGAGGTTATACGCTCCTCGTAGATCGATTTTGGTAAAAAACTTGGCACCATTAACTCGCTCTAAAAGACTTGATATAAGAGGAAGTGCATACCTATTCCGGATGGTGACCTTATTCAATCCGCAGTAATCAACAACGAGACGAAGTGAGCCATCTTTCTTCTTGACAAAGAAGATGGGTGCACCGGTCGGAGATTTCGAATGACGGATGAACCCGCTTGCCAAGTTCTCCTCTATGTAGGCTCGAAGGACTTCTTACTCGGTGGGTGACAAGTTGTAAATTGGTCCCCATGGTGGCTCGGTTCCTGGTTGTAAATCGATGGGACAGTCATAGGGACGGTGATGAGGAAGGGTACCAGCTTTTACCTTGTCAAATACATCGGCATAAGGATGATATTTTGCCGGAAGTTGTATTGAGGAGTCCTTCTTAATAGTACTGGAAGGATGTACTGATATTGCAAATAGGAACATTGCCTCCTTGTGTCCTTCTTCGCGTAATTGATGGAGTGAAATGGTCGAAACTCGGGGAGTAGATTCTTGGGGTGGTCGATATCGGACTTCTCTTGTTCTCTCCAATCTATGGCTGGATTATGTAATTCAAACCAAGGTAATCCTAGGACAATGGGATGCTCTGGACTACTAATTATATTAAATGATATTACACACACAAAACTACCTAGGACAACTTGAATGGGTTCTGATTCTTCTACGATATTCCCGGAAGCAATGGGACGACCATCAATGACTACTACAGATGCGGGACAAGGAAGTTTTCTTAGGGATATCTGAGAAGCTTGGGCAAAATTTCGATCCATGAAACAGGAAGTACAATCTTGGGCTCTTTATGAAATCCTTGGGGACTTGATCCTTGTTGTTGCAACGCTGCTTCGAGTTGTTGTACCCGTAATGCTAACTCCCCATGTTGTTGTTGCGTTTGTTGTTTTTCGAGAGAGATTTGTTGCAAATCCCCTATCAACCATTGGTTTTCTTGTTCCAGGTCAACAAACTTTTCTTTTAGGCACTGTAACTCGGAGAAAACGGATTGATATTCTTGGGCGCTAACAGTAGCCATAGTATAGGGAAAAGGGTAGGAGGATGAGGGAGAATGACAAGTAGGCTGGAGGAAAGGAAAAATTGGTTCAAACTGTCAGCAATAGTACTAAAGCAAAGATGGAATTAGTACTAAGAAGATCAATACTATTAGTACTAAGAGGACGGGACTGCGTAAGATTCCCGAGAGAGGAAGTGAGAGGAGGAGAGAGAGAGATAGCGAGGATGAAAGAGAGAGAAAAATGATGACAACAACTAATATATTATATGAAAAGATAAGTACAAGCGGCTAAGAGGCTTAAGACTGGCGTTGAACCAATTTGGTTCAACATAATGCCTAGTGCCTTCTTTTATAGTGTTGTCAGGAGTAATCCTGAAAATAATATCCTATGAATTACAATAGATGGTGTGATGGTTAAGAGCTCGACCCATATACCATAAGGTCATGGGTTCGAGTCTTGCCATATCCGGACACTAGCTAACTAGCTACTAGTAATAACTAAATAGCAATTGACAATAGCTAACTTAGCTATTATCAGTTAATTAGCTACCACAATAGCTAATTAGTTATCTCAGAATATGACTATAGCTAACTAGCTACTGGTAATAGCTATTGTCAATACTAAACTAAACTATTATCAGCTAATTCGCTACCACAATAGCTAATTAGCTACCTCAGAATATGACCATAGCTAACTAGCTACTAGTAATAGCTATTTAGTTATTTGCAATAGTAAACTTAGCTATTATCAGCCAGTTAGCTATGTGTGGACTGATCACTATAAGCGGGTACAAATTATTGTACTTTCCACCATGGCTGATTAGGAGATTTCCTCTAGTGATTTGCGAATATTTTCGCCTAGTGTCGTCCTTTACCCGTCTTCAGCTAACATGCCGATGGATACCAAATTCATTTTGAGCTCAGGTACATACCAGACATGGTGTAGGATGATATTATTGGCATTCGGAAGCTGAGTAGGGATCTCGCCGATTTCGATGACTCGGCACTCTTGCCCATTGCCGAGTCAGACTATGCCGCCGACATCGGCCGAATGGTCTGAAAACCATTCATGATGAGGGGTCACATGGAATGTGGCTCCCGAATCAAGTAGCCACATTCGCACATCTTGTATGCTATAAAGGATCTCTCCGGCCGTCGATACCTCTAACGAGAGGACTTCTCCCCATTGGGATTTGACAACGTTGACTTGGTTGCAGATTTGGGAGTGTTTCAAATCAAACGATCCTGAATTCCTATCGAATTTGCGTTCATTCCCCTTCTTAATTGACCAACAATCGGCAATGCTATTACCGGCTTTTCTACAATCTATGGAGAAAGCGTTCGGCTTGCCAATGTGCAACTTCAATCGCGGTCGATTCTCCTCCTTGGCCAGCTCTAGCTTCAGTATGTTCTTTGAGCGGTATCAGCCAAAAAGTGGGCTTCTACGTTGTCGTTAATGGAGAGTTCCAATGATATTCGTCGGATGTCTTCCAACAATATCATTCCGATAGCTTCGTTCAACATTAGTTTCTGCAAGCTATTGGTGAACGTGGTGCATAAGACTTCCCAACTTGCCGGTAGGCTCAAGAGAAGAATAAGAGCTTTTACCTCTTCTTCGAACTTCATCCCTTCAGAGGAGAGTTCGTCCAACACCCATCTAAAGGTGTTGATGTGAGAGGTTGTTGCCTCTGACTCCTTCATCTTCATATTGAACAATTGTCGGATCCATATGAGTTTCGATGAAGATAATTTGTTTTCATACATGGCTTGGAGCTTCTCCCACAGGGCGTATGTTGACGTCTCTTTGGCCATGGTGAAATAGATGTTTTCAGCCAAGTGTATCCGAATGGTCGATCTGGCGATTTCCTCCAAAGAGCGCCATTCTTCTGCTATCATTGAGGCCGGCTTGATGTTGTGTCGAATTGCCTCAACTGGACGTCGGATGATCAGTACATCCTTCATCATCTCCTTCAAGAGAGCAAAGTTCTTGCCATCGAATTTTTTGATCTCGTAGCTAGTGCCGAATGTCGAGGCCATCTATATGTGGAAGTGAGATAAGGTACAAGAACGAACGAGAGGGCTACAACTTGATTGTCAGAATCGATTGTCAGGATCTTAGCCTTACTTTTCTCCCCATCGCCCGTAATAGGGTTGTAACCGTTGAGGTTAACAATCGAGGCGACTAGCTCGTACCATGTGAGCTACCTACCGTTGGTGGTACTGCAAGACTTGACTTTTAGTTTTGCAAATTATAAGAAAGTGTAAAAGAATAGCGTGTAGAAGCAATAGAAAACCGAACATAGAAATGCACGTTTAATGGAGAGCTTAGAATATACACAGTACGTGGGAGAGACTGAGAGAGAGAGAGCACACAAAAACTCAACTCAAAATATTAGTCAATCTGTAACACTCTGTACATCGTATGTGTTCAGTGAACACTTTTATACAAGTCCATATGGCCTGACAGAAGTACGGTGTACTTCAATGCTCACACGAGCGTCTGACACTAACTACAAGACATTAACTACCTAGTAGTCTAGGCTACTACTGGCTTCCGGTTATTGTTTGATCTAGCTCACCGGCTCCCCAACTCACCAGCTCAATTGCTCACCAGCTCGCCAATCTGTCTCACCGATCCGGCTTCATCCTTCCGGATGCCGATCCGGATCTGGTTGAGCTTGCTGCTCCACACTCCCCCTCAAGCTCAACTTGAGGTCGGATCGTAGTGTTAGTCTCCATGGAAGCCGGTCCTTCCACCCGGCTCCTTCTGGTATCACTGCGCCTCGCTCGCACTCCTCTTCCGGTTCGGTCTCGTTTGGCACGACCGTTCTGTTTCTGTGCATCTCGACCTTCTCGGTCGGCTTGTTTGCTCAGCAGACCCAAATCAGCTCCCTCGCTACTGTGACTTTGGCGCTTGTAGACTCGCCGATTCCTTCGTGTTGGCGTCGACTTTTGCTACCATCTCGTCATCTTGGCCATGAATTGATCTGGTTCTTCTGAATCCATCTCTTGAACCGAATCGGCTGTCTCCGATTTTTTCAAGATCTTGTCTGAATCGGTTGCCCCCGATTCGTCTTCTGGTTCCAGGCCCTTCACCACATCTGACCATGTCCGGGTCCTAGCCTTCTTCTTCCGGTCTCCCCCTTTGTCGGTTCTTCCCTCACCGGCACACCCAACAGTCTCTTTGCCTTTGCCTATTCTGGTGTCTTTGCCAAAGTGTTGCAACTTGTCCGATCTGAGCGGTTTGGTGAATATGTGAGCAACTTGTCGATCTGTATGAACATACCCAAGTTTGACTTCACCACTCAGGACACACTCACGCATGAAGTGGTAGTGCACTTCTATGTGCTTTGTGCGAGCATGGAATACGGGGTTCTTGGTGAGCTACATGTTGCTTATGTTGTCGTAGTAGATCAGGATCGGGGTCAGCACCTCAATCCGTAGGTCGTGCAGCAGTCGCCAAAGCCAAATGGCTTCACAAGTGGCAACAGTAGCGCCCCGGTATTCAACCTTAGTGCTCGAAAGGGCCACTATTGGCTGCTTTTTGCTACTCAACGCAACAGCCGCGCTACCAAGGGAAAACATATAGTCGGAGGTGGATCGGCGATCCGATGCATCGCCGGCCCAGTCGGCATCGGTGTAGCCGACTAGCTCTTCGGTTATACCATGGCGGTATAACAGTCCCCGTTCCTTCGTGTTGCTTACATACCGGAGTATCCGGTGTACGCACTGAAGGTGCTTGACGGTCGGCTTCTGCATGAACTGGCTGATCACTCCGACCGAGTAACTGAGGTCGGGTCGAGTGATCGTCAAGTAGATCAGGCTTCCGACGATTTGTCGCAGGCCGGTCCGGAGTCGAGACGGAGCTTCTGGTTCCGGTCCAAGGGTGTGGATATCAGTCGGCATTCCGTCATGTTGAACTTGTACAGCATATTCAACACATAGTGTCTTTGTGAGAGCAATATGTCATCGGGGGTTCGGATCACCTCGATCCCAAGGAAATAGTGAAGGTCCCCCACATCCTTCATCTCAAATGCATCCGACAGCTAGGACTTGACTCGACTGATTTCATCGAGTCCGGGTCCGGTGATGACTAGATCATCAACATACAACAAGATGCAAACTAGATCGTCCGGACCTTGCCGGATGAACAACGAAGAGTCAGACTTGGAGGTCGCAAACCCCATCTTACGCAACCAGTGTGTGATCTTGGCATTCCAAGATCAGGTTCTTCAACCAGCATACCACCGACTTGTTCATCTCCGTCTGGAAACCGGGAGCTTGGGTCATGAAGACCTCTTCTTCAAGATCTCCTTGAAGAAATGCATGCTTCACGTCCATCTAGTGAAGATGCCACTCCCTTGCCGCATCAACCACCAGCACCATACAAACCGTTGTCATCTTCGCTACCGAAGCGAATGTCTCATCGTAGTCGATTCCGTGGGTCTGCGCGTATCCCTTCACCACTAACCGGGCCTTGTACCGGTTAACCGAACCGTCGGTA
This sequence comes from Azolla caroliniana, assembly GCF_043228905.1. Lineage (NCBI taxonomy): Eukaryota > Viridiplantae > Streptophyta > Polypodiopsida > Salviniales > Salviniaceae > Azolla > Azolla caroliniana. The sequence continues at coordinate 8,319,872 of NW_028230439.1, read as the reverse complement.
GTTTACTTTACCTTGTACACCCAGTTACATCCGATCGGTTTACAATGTCTGGGAGGTTCAACGAGGTCCCATGTGTCGTTGGCATCAAGTGCCCACATTTGTTCCTCTACAGCAGCACACCAACTAGCGTCCTTTGCCACTTCTACGTAGCTCTCCGGCTCATGCACTTCCGCCACCTTGGTCATGTACGCATAGAGATGCGCCATGTACTCATTGTACCCGTACCGCTTCACAGGTTTCTTCTGGCGGGAAGACCAGCGTAATCTATCGTTACTCGGTTTGGGGCCCTTCTTGGCCGGTTCGGACATCGTTCTCGAAGATCCACCTTCATCCTTTCCGGAGTCGGATTCGCTCCGATCCGACTCAATGTTGCCGGTTTCATATTCCGGCATCTTCTTCTTCCCCTTCTCTTTGCGCGTGAACGATCTCCTCGGTTCCCTACGAGGGGAGAGGACGGTAGAGTCTCCTCTACTCGCTAGTTCCTCATCCCGACTCAGCCGCTCATTCGGTCCACTTAACCGAAATGAGATCAGACTCTCTTCTTCCGACACTTCCTCCGATTTGGAAGTGGTCTTCTTCATCGAGTTAGCCTCATGTTTCACCACCAAGGTCGGCCCTTTACAAGCTTTTCCGGTTTTGGATCCTCCCAATCCTTCTGCGTGGTGCGAGTATTTTCGGTTCTCTCTGTCGGCCTTGCCGGATCCGGATCTGTCCGAATCGGTGTGCTTTCTCCAGCACTCACTTTCTCTGTGGCCCTTTTTACCACAGTACCAGCATTTCGTGTCGGCCTTTGCTTGCTTGCCGGCCTCCGACACCGCCTTGACTCCCCCTACTTGAACTAGTGTCGGCACATTCTCTATGCCTTTGGTCTTGCTCTTGTTGGCCGCTACCATTGCGAGCCGAACCGCCTCATCCACCACGCCCACGGGGCCGATCCGCCGCTGTGTACAACATCCGGTTGTCGGTTGGTGCACTTGTTGACACATCAGTGTGGTTCTCCTCCACAAGGAGCATCAACTGTAAGTCGAAAAATGACGACGTATTCTCCCGTGTACACACAACAGTTCGGAACGCTCCAAACTTTGACGCCAAACCTCCGAGACTGATTTGCACCATATCGGCTTCTTCGATATTCACATCGATAGAGGCTAAGTAGTCGCATATCTCTTTGATCTTCGAGGTGTAATCAGCCACCGACAAGTCGCGTTGTCGTGATGTTCTGTGTCCAATGGGAGAAATTGTGAAATAGTGTGGCTCCACACACATTATAAATATGAAAATTAGCCTAGGGTCTGATGACATTCAAGTGCATATAGAAGGGGTGCAAGCAAGATTTGAACCTTGCACTTCTAGGATAGCAAGCAATTATCTTACCACTAAAGCTACTACTAAGTGCTTTAGATTTTGTATATTTCCTTCTCATATTTAGTATTCCATAGGAAACAAACATACAAAACCGTGTACACAAACCACATGCAAACCGGTTATGCACGGGAGCGATCCCACCTTTGGTAAGTGTGAATGTTAACGTGTGGAAGCGTTAGACAGAACTGGCTTAGCCGGATAACAATAGAGAATATGATGAAGGTTTAATGGAGAAGCTTAGTGCATAGACAATATACGTGTGAGAGATAGAGAGAGCAGAACGTAAACATAGATTCAAAAATAAAACTTTGAAACTTTGTACATACAACGTGCTAAACAACATTATTTATACAAGTCCATAAAGGACTTACAGAAGTACTGACAGGTACTTAAATATTCCTACGTGCGACTGACACTAACTACGAGACAATGATTACCTAGTAGTCTAGGCTACTACTAGGCTTCCGGTTCCCGCTCGAATCCGTCTCCCCAATCTGGCCGGTTGTTTCCAGATACCGATCCGGATCCAGTTGCGCTTTCTCGCTCAACACTCCCCATCAATCTCAACTTGAGGTCAGATCGTGGTGTTAATGTCCGTGGCAACCGGTTCTTCTACTCGGCTCCTTCTAGCATCGTTCCACCTTGGTCGCGCTCCTCGTCCGGTCCGGTGTTGTTTGCCATGACCCTTCTGTCTGGTTCTGCGCACCTCGACCTCCTCGGTCGGCTTGTCTGCTCAACAGGCTCATTTTCAGCTCCCTCATTTTTGCGACTCTGGCGCTTGTTGACCCATCGGTTTCTTTGTGTTGGCGTCGACTTCCGCTGCGTCCGTGTCCGCTTGGCCTTTAGTTGATCCGGCTCCTCCGAATCCAATAGTAGAAGCGAATCAGTTGTCTCCGATTCGTTCCCGCTCTTGTCCAAGTCGGTGTTCTCCAACTGGTCTTCTGGTTTTAGGCCCTTCAGACCATGTCCGGGTCTTGGGCTTCTCCTTCCTGTCGGCTATGTCCTTGACTCTTTCACCACTGCCGCTCGTTCCGACTTGTTCGGATGTGCCGACTTCCTTCGTTGGCTCGACTTCCTTTTTCCTCTTGTCTCCCCTTTTGTTGGTTCTTCCCTTTCTGGTTCCTTGTTCGGTGTCGTCAACAGTTTCTTTTCATGTTCTCCCCCTCAAGTGTGGCACATCGAGATGTTGAACACCAAGCATTTCGGTGAAGTGCTGCAACTTGTCCGATCCGAGCGGCTTGGTGAAGATGTCGACAACCTGCCAATCTGTATGAACATACCATGGTTTTTCCTTGTGCCAATCTGTATGAACGCACGAAGTGATAATGCACTTCTATGTGCTTTGTTTGAGCATGGAATACAGGGTTCTTGGCGAGATGTATGTTGCTTATGTTGTTGCAATAGATTAGGATCGTGGTCAGCACCTCGATCCGGCGGCAATCGCCGAAGCCTGATGCCTTCACAGGTAGCATTGGTAGCGCTCCGATACTTAGCCTCAGGGTTTGACAGAGCCACTATGGGCTGCTTTTTGCTGCTCCATGCAATAGCTGCGCTACCTAGAGAAAACATGTAACCGGAGGTGGATCGAAGATCCGATGCATCACCAGCCCAGTCGGTATCTATGCCGGTATAATAGTCCCCAATACTTCGTGCCGCTCACATACCGCAATATTCGACCGGATAAATGATGTCGGGTCGGGTGATTGTCAAGTATATCACCCTTCCAACTATTTTTCAGAACTGTTTTTTATCGCAGGCCGGTTTGGAGTTGAGACAGAGCTTCTAGTTCCGGTCCAGGGGTGCGGAGACAGGTCGACATTCCATCATGCCGAACTTGTACAACATATTCAACACATAGTGTCGTTGTGAGAGCAATATGCCGTCGGGGGTTCGGATCATCTCGATCCCAAGGAAATAATGAAGGTCCCCCAGATCCTTCATCTCAAATGCGTCCGACAACTGGGCCTTGACACGACCGATTTCATTGAGTCCGGGTCCGGTGATGACTAAATCATCTACATAAAGTAAGATGCAAACTGGACCATCCAAACCTTGCCGGATGAACAACGATGAGTCGGATTTAGAGGTCACAAACCCCATCTTACACAACCGGTGCGTGATCTTCGCATTCCAAGCTCAGGGGCCTTGTTTCAAACCGTAAAGCGACTTCTTAAGCCGGCACACCGCCGACTTGTTCATCTCTAACTGAAAACCGGGAGGTTGGATCATATAGACCTGTTCTTCAAGGTCACCTTGAAGAAACACATTCTTCACGTCCATCTGGTGAAGATGTCACCCTCTTGCCGCAACAACCGCCAGTACCACACGAACCGTCATCATCTTCGCTACTGGAGCGAAGGTCTCGTCGTAGTCGATTTCGTGGGTCTGTGCGCATCCCTTCGCCACTAACCGAGCCTTGTACTGGTTAACCGAACCGTCGGCATTGTGCTTTACCTTGTACACCCATTTGCAACCGATTGGATTACAATATCGGGGAGGGTCAACGAGGTCCCATGTGTCGTTGGGATCGAGTGCCAACATTTCTTCCTCCATAGTGGCACACCAATTTGCGTCCTTTGCCACTTCTGCCTAGCTCTCCGGCTCACACTTCCGCCACTTTGGTCATGTACACATAGTGATACGCCATGTACTCATTGTACTCGTACCACATAACGGGGTTCTTTTGGCGGGAAGACCGACATAACTTGTCATCACCCGGTTTGGGGCCCTTCTTGGCCGGTTCGGATGTCCTTCTCGAAGATCCGCCTTCATCCTTTCCGGAGTCGGATTTGCTCCAATCCGACTCAACGTTGCCGGTTTCGTATTCGGCATCTTCTTCTTCCCCTTCTCTTTGCATGTGAACCGTCTCCTCGGTTCCTTGCGCGGGGAGAGCATGGTAGAGTCTTCACTACTCACTGGTTCCTCATCCAATTGGTCATCCTGACTCAGCCACTCATTCGGTCCACTTAACCAGAATGAGATCAGACTCTCTTCTAGAGTGCCGAGTTCTTCATCTTCTTCCTGGACCTCCTTGGCCTCACTAGCCTCATCTTCCGGAATCGGGTCTTCGTCGGGACTTGGAGTCGGTAGAGAGTATCATGATGCCGTCTCATCAAACTCGACATCTCAGCTTAGTCAGACCTGCTTAGTCCGGTAACACTTATACCCCTTTTGCTCATGTGAGTAGCAGACTAGGGTGCACTTCTCCGACTTTGGATCTAGCTTCTTTCGCTTCTCATCCGGTACATGCACACATGCTATGCTACCGAATATCTGAAGGTGTCTCAAATTCGGCTTTTGCCCGAAATACAGCTCATGTGCTGACACCTTGTCTCCGATCCGGTTTTGGATCTACACGGTCGTCCGGACTGCCTCACCCAAGTAGAATTGGGGCATGCTCTTCTGATTTAGCATTGCCCTGTCCACGTCGACAATCGACCGGTTCTTCCTTTCAGCCACACTGTTTTGCTCCGGTGTGTTTCTACAGTTGAATTCTCTCTTAATTCCATTCTGCTGCAGATAACTGCAAATAATTGTTGAATTGGTCAGAATTCTTTTCCACCATCTGACCGCAAGCACTTGACCTTCCTCTCCATTTTCTTGTTCAACTACGCTTTGCAAGTTCCGGAAACATTCAAAGACTTCGTTCTTCCAATCGATGAGGTAGATCCACATGTCCCGATTGTAGTCGTCGATGAAGGAGACGAAGTATCAACTCCCGCCAAGACTAACATTTTGTGTTGGTCCCCATACATCCGAATGGATTAGGTCAAGCTTGTTATGGCTTCGGTTTCGTTCAGTGGGGAATGGAAATTGGTATTGCTTACCGAGTTGGCAGGCTTCACAAATTTCGGCCTTTCGGCCACTAAATTTGGGCAAACCAAAAAAAAATTGTTTCGATTGCAGGTCCTCAAGCCTCCGGTAGTTGACGTGGTGATCCGCTTATGCCAGAGATCGATGTCTGATTCAATCTTCTGTTCTTTGGCAAACATGGCGGTGCCGACGACATTAGTGTTGAGGATGAACATCCTCCCTTCTCTACGCGCTTGCGTGATTAGCCGGCCTTCTTCCTCGATGAAGCACCCGAGGTGCGTAAACTGTACCTGCATCCCCTGGTCGATGATTTGTCCAACCGACACTAGGTTCTTTGTGATAGTCGAAACGTGTAGTATGTTCATTAGCTTCCCCTTTTGTACGACATGGCTCAAAGGGACTTCTCCGACATGCATAATCGGGTGAGGGGTGTCGTTTCCGGTTTCGATGATTCCCAGTTGTTCCGGTTTCTCCAAAAACGAGAACCTCTCTTCATGGCTCGTCATGTGGTTGGATGCTCCGGAATCAACATACCATAATTCCTCCGATCCGGAAGTAGTCTTCTTCATCGAGTTACCTTATGCTTCATCACGAAGGCTAGCCCTTTACCGGTCTTCCCAGTTCTGGATCCTTCCGATCCTTCTGCCTAGTGCGAGCTTTGCTGGTTTTGCCGACCGGCCTTGCCAGGTCTGGATTTGGCTGAATCGGCGCGCTTCTTCTAGCACTCGTTTTCCCTGTGGCCCTTTTTGCCACAGTACCAACATTCCATGTCGGCTTTCGGCGCCGCTTTGATTCCCCCTGCTTGTGGAGGGTCCGGAACTGCTGTCAGCACTAGCTTTGTGCCTCCGGTCCTGCTCTTGCCGGCCCCCTCCATTGCGTACCGACCCAGCTCATCCACCACGTCCATGGGGCCGATCTATCTCCGTGTACAACATCTGGTCGTCCGATTGAGTTTTCCTCAACCCACTCGCATGGTTTTCTTCGACCATCAGCATTGATTGCAAGTCGAAAAAAGATGGTGGCTTCTCCCGGGTGCAGATCGATGTCCTGATTGGCCCGTACCTTTGGGCTAGAACACCAAGGCAGATTTGCACCATCTCGTCTTCGTCCACCGTCACGTTGATGAACCCGAGGCACGTCACAAATCTCCTTTATCTTGGTGGTGTAATCCGTAACCAACATGTCTCTTTGTTGGAGGTTGTTCAGCTCTTGTCGGAGCTGCAACTAATAGGCTATGGTACTCGTGGCGAAAATCTTCCGTAGATTCTCCTAGGCCTCCTTCGGTGTCTTTGCATCCTTTACGTTGTCGTAGTGTATTCCGCACACTACGTGAAAACCATAAAATAATATATCCGAATTTATATACATATAAATAAATAAATAATATATCAAAAGAATTTATCACGTGCATAGGGCAGGATTCGAACCATGCACCTCCACGTAGATAAACCCCAAATTTACCATTGTAATAACTTATCTTTAGTGTTATAAATATAGATTTAATACGTATAAGACCTTTATTTACACATACCTTTATTAAAAGGTAAAAATCATGTATTCTTTAGAGTGTGAATATTTTATTTACACGTGACATTAAAAGTGACTCATGCACATCTAGCGTGCACGAGCCCTATATTTAGGAAATGACAAAACATCACATGCACATTTAGTGTGCATGGGCACTTTAGGTGAAAAAGCATGAAGCCATGCTTAGACTCTTCCATCTTTATATGAGGAGAAAAATATGTATATGGTTGTTGATTAATATAGAAGAATTGATCAATCTAATATATTCGTGGGATTCACGAATTTTGCCATCTAATTGCTCTTATAATCTAAATATTGTTTTAATTACACTAAACTCGTGGGATTCACGAGATTGCTATCTTACTTCTCTTTCCGCTATTCATAACTAGCCTTAAGTTGTATTCCTCTTCCTCCTAGTCCAAAACCTCGGCGGTTCCCACCTGACTCACGCAACGATCCGGAGCCGAAAGGCACGACACAGTTGGTGAACCCGACGTGAACACGACACAGTTGGAGATGGAAAATCAACCGGAGGCTAGCAACATGATGATGATGTCCGAGCGCATGCTACAAGAACAACGCGCGATGTCGGAGATAGCGGCATCAGTGGAGCGGCTCGTGCAACGAAACAGACAATTCAACGGGAAAGACGTGTCGCGGTATCTTCGGGACTACAAGGCGGAGATGCTATGGTGCGGAATATCGGAAGGACTGCAAGTGACGTCCTTCAACCGGGTGGCGACCGACGGGCTTCAAGCAAGCATCCATGGGCTACGACAACAAAATCCGACATGGGAGGCGTTTGAAGAAGAGCTAAAGAGGACGTTCGCCATCGAGGATTCCTCCAAGGCGACGCGAAGGGGGTTCGAAGATTGGGTGGAGACGCCGGACAAGGGATTGAAGGTCGTTGATGTGTTTTCGGCATTCGAAAGCCGGTTCGGGAGGTTGTCCGCGAGAGATCAAGCTATCCTCGTACCGGACAAGGTAATCATGTTCTTGCGAGTCGTGGACGTCCGGGACTGGAAAGATCTCGGAGTGCTCTTGGAGGACACGACCACGGAGAGCGGCCTCACCGAAACATGGGAAAGCGTGCGGGATATCGTCGCGCGATACACGAAGAGGGGGCAATGGCTTGCCAACGAGGAAAAGAGGGTTTCAGAACCGATTCCGAAACCGAGAACCGGATTGGAAGACCATCAACCAAGGGCTCGGGAGACTACAAACGAGAAGGGAATTGATGCATCTACGGTGGAGCAACTATTGAAGGAGATGGAGAATCTGAAGATCGCGATGGTGAAGAAGTCGGATGACCGCCCCACAAGCTCCAAGTATACGGACCGACGGTGCATATGGTGCGATAGCGCCGAACACGATCGGATGGATTGCGACGAGCATAAGGAGGCGCTACGGCGGGATCTCATCTACTACGAGGGAAACCGGATTCATTCGATGGACTCTCGGAAGCCACTCCGACCGAACTTCCGGAAAGGCGGCATGAAGAAGGTGCTCGAGGAGGAATTGGCGGCAAGAAGCAACTTTGCGACAACCGCGGGAATATGTGTCGGGGAGTCATCGAGAGCAAAGACGTCTTTTTGGCCGGAAGTTCTAGAAAACACCGAGAAAACCGACTCTAACGAGATCCGAAGCACCGCGGAAGGCGTCCGGGAAGCTACGGGATGGGAGTGCCCTGTCGACAAGAATAGCGTATACGCCCTGTGTCAATTGCATAAGGTGTATGTGGACGAGAAACGACGACGCACGGAGGATGCGGCCGGGCCATCGAAGGTACCGGAAAGTTGGAACTCCGGAGGTAAGGGAAAAGAAAAGGCGACTCCGGCATTCAAGCTCGCCTCGGACATAGAACAACAAACCGACTTGAAAAGAGTGTTCGAGGAAAGAATCTTGGATAGCCGGGTAGATTTCTCGCTTCGGGAGCTACTCAGAATAGCAAAGAAGGAGTTCCACGATCTTCTCGTAGATCTCGTGAAGCGAAAAAGACAAAGTACGGAGGAAAATGCTCCAAGGGTGAATGCGAACACCGTTTTAATGAACGACACCGAAGTGGAGGACGAAATTCCGAACTCCCACTATACAAGGCCACATTGGGCACGCGCGACTACGGAAACTCCGGTCCGAATCGGCAACATCAAAGAAACCGTGCTAGCATTGATTGATCACGGATCGGAGATCAACTTGATGTCCAAGGAGTTCTACCGGAAGGGGAAGTGGCCTATTAACACCAACCATGGATGGAAGATTCGGGCGGCCACCAAAGCAATGGAAGATCTATTTGCGGCTTGTCCGAATGTGACGGTGAAGATCGGGGATGTCGAGATTGACCAAAATCTCTTCGTGCAAGATGAGGTTTCACATTCCGTCATCCTCGGCCAACCCTTTATCACGGCATCACGGATGGAGACGAAGGTGCTCGATAGCGGTGCGGCTTTTGCGCGAATTTGGAGCCAAAACGGTGGGAAATCCGTCCAATTCCTAACGGTGCCGGCAAATCACGAAAGGAACAAGAGGGAACTCTTGTCCCAAGTGAGAATGGATTTTTAAAGCGGACTGTTGCGGAGTGGGGAAGTGATAGTCCGAGAAGCCCTGATACCCCACACAGGAAGAAAACTCTCGGAGCAAAACATGTACGAATCGGTCCGGATGGGGCATCTACGTACACGACCGTAACCGGAGGATTGAAGAAAGGATACCGACAAGTGGAGGATAAGTTGCGGTCGGCATCAATAATAAAAGAAGATGAAGAAATCGTGGGGATAGTCGAGGAAGTGTTCTATGGGAGCACGCTACAACGACTTGAAGAGCTTGCGGAAGATAAAAGCCAAGGGAACCGGGTAGTCCCGGTGGAATCGGTCGAGATGTACGAGATCATTGCGAAAATGGAGCCGGATACGCTCCGCAAAGAAGAAGCAATGGTAAGTACGAAATACAAGACCGTGGAGAAGAAGGTAAAACCGGCCGCGGGACCACTACCCGCCGATAGCGAACAAAAGAGGAAAGAAGTCTCGGGAGATCCGACACTTCGGAAGACCGTGGATATCGGACATGCCTTCACGGATGAGACCTGGAAGAAACTTCGGATCGGTGGAGGTGGGTTCCTATTACAGAAAGAAGAAGAACGGTTTCGCGAGATGTTGGAGCAACACAGCAAAGCGTTTGCATTTACATCAAGGGAGATAGGGTGCGTCGATCCGAGAATAGTGGAGCCGATGGTGATCTTTACGATTGACCATGTACCGTGGAATCTGAAGCCGATTCCGGTGCCATGAGCGCATATTCCGAAAGTCATTGACTTGCTCAAGGAGAAGGTGGCGATGGGGATTCTAGAGCCATCAACTGCTCCGTACTCAAATCGATGGTTTACGGTTCCGAAGAAGAATGGGTCACTCCGATTTATCCAAGACTTGCAACCGGTGAATAAGGTCACGATCCGGAACTCGGGAGTCGGTCCGATAGTGGACGAATTTGCGGAAGCTTTTGCCGGTCGTGCGATATACTCCATCGGAGACCTATACTCGGGGTATGACCAATTCCAACTAGCCGTGGAGAGCCGAGACATCACAACCATGCGAACACCGATAGGATTAGTCCGAATGTGCACACTACCACAAGGAGCGACAAACTCGGTTGCTCATATGATGAACGCGATGAACAAGGTGCTTCGAGACTGCATTCCGGAGATAACGATGCCGTTCCTCGATGACATTCCGATGAAAGGATGCGCGGTCGAAGAAAAAGATGAGACTATGGATGATCGGGGATGCCGAAAGTTCGTGGTCGACCATATTCATGCTTGCGAGAAAGTGTTGTGAAAGCTAGAAGATGTGCACCTAACACTTTCCGGGGAGAAATCGGCATTCGGGCAAGAAGAAATATTGGTGGTCGGACATCTATGTGGGCCCTACGGCCGAAGACCGTCACCAACAAAGATCGATGCGATTCAAGCTATGGAGGAAGTATGCGAGTCAACATCCGAAGTCCGAAGGTTTCTCGGTGCATGTGCATTCTATCACATATGGATTCCGCACTATGCACATATAGCGGACCCGCTCTACCACTTGTTGCGGAAAGGTAAGAAATTCGAATGGAAACTGGAACACACCAAAGCCATGAAGAAATTGAAGAAGACACTTCGGAGGGCGGAAGCACTTAAGAAGCCGAGCTACGACCGACCGATCATAGTAACGGTTGATACAAGTCCAACCGGTATCGGGTGGGTCATCAATCAAGCCGACTGGGATGGTTCGCGGTATCCGATCCGATTCGGAGCAAAGGTTCTCAACGAAAGGCAACGTGGATATGCACAAGTCAAAAGAGAACTGTGGGGAGTCGTGTCGGCGATAAAATCGGATCGGGATTATTTGATCGGAGCCAAAGTGGTGATCGAGATGGATTGTCTTCCGATACTCGGGATGATGCGGTGTTGTACGATACCGGATGTAGCTATGCTAAGGTGGGTTGCATATGTCAAGCCGCTTAATCCGGAGGTTCGACACATCTCGGGGAAGGACAACGCGGTAGCGGATATGTTATCAAGGGCTCGGTTCGGAGACGACATAACCGAATCGGATAATGAAGAAGTTTCCGAAGACTACTTCGCGTCGGAGCACATATGCCGAGTAAATGTAATCCGAGAATTCCGGGAAGAAGAATACGAGGGAGAAAGCTTGATGATCGGAAAGATGTTACAAGAGGCCGAGGACTCGACAAACGATAAAGGAAGAAGAGCCGAGATCCGAAGGAAGAAGAGGCAAGTCCAAAAGTTCTTCTTGGAAAACGGATTAATATGGAGGGCGCCGAAAAGACCGGATGGTATACCACTTCGAGTAGTCGGGACAAAAGAGCAACGAAACCGGATAATGTCCGAGTTTCACGAATCCGATTGGGCTGGACACCGAGGAACATGGGCAACATTTGTGAAGATCAAGCAAAAATATTGGTGGAAGAAAATGTACAAAGATATCGCGGAGTTTACCGAAAGCTGCGAGAAATGTCAAGTCTACTCCGGGGTTCGACATCGAGATGAGTTACATCCGACATTCTCACCGACAATCAACTTCAAGTGGATGGTCGACATAGTGGCCATGCCGACCAGGATCGGACAAAAGAAATACTTGGTATTAGCTCGGGAAGATCTCACGAATCAAGTAGAAGGTCAAGCGCTTCAGAGGAAAACGTGTTCCGCAGTATGCCAATTTCTTTTGGAGGAAGTATTTTGCAGGTACGGGTGCGTAGGACAAGTGATTGCAGACCGGGGAGAACTCAACTCGGACAAAGCTAGGGGATTCTTCGCCAAACACGGAGTTCGGTTATCGCTGACAACGGCATACAATCCGGAGGCCAACGGGAAAATCGAACGAGGACATAGTCCGATCGTAAAAGCACTTGCGAAGGCATGCGATGGAAAGGTGAAGGACTGGCCGCAGATGCTTCCGTATGCACTATGGGCGGATCGGACGACGCATAGCTCCATAACCGGTTACATGCCGGCAGAACTCATGACCGGACAAGCACCGGTAATGCCGACGGAAACCACGATCGCGACATGGACAGTGCTACCGTGGAAGGAAGAGATGAGCCGGGAAGAACTACTAGCGGTCCGGATACGACAACTAGAGGGAAGACCGGCAGACATAGCAGAAGCAATACGCCGACAACAAGAAGCACGATTAAGGAACAAAAGCCGGTTCGACACAAAGCACCGACTACGACCGAGAAGGATTGAAGAAGGAGACTGGGTGATCGTCTATGATAGTAGTTTGGACCATCAACATACAACGATGCGGAAATTCGCAAAAAGGTGGTTCGGGCCATACGACGTTCGGAAAGTCTTCGACAACGGAACGTACCGACTGTCCGAGTTGGATGGAACAATACTACGAGTGCCTATAGCCGGGAAGCGGGTGAAGATTTTCAAGAAGCGGACCGACAACAAACCCTATGTGATCCAAGCCAAGGCCGACTACGAGGAACAATCAGACGAAGACCACGGGGATGCGGGAAGCGAAGAACGTGAATTACAACTCATAGTCGACATAAGGGGAGAATCGGAGGAAGCTTTGGGTGAAGACGGATATGGGGAATCGAGAACTTTGGCACATACCGGAGGATGTGCGGGTTCGGAGGGGGCGAGTGTCGTAGTGTATTCCGCACATTACGTGAAAACCATAAAATAATATATCCGAATTTAGATACATATAAATAAATAAATAATATATCAAAAGAATTTATCACGTGCATAGGGCAGGATTCGAACCATGCACCTCCACATAGATAAACCCCAAATTTACCATTGTAATAACTTATCTTTAGTGTTATAAATATAGATTTAATACGTATAAGACCTTTATTTACACATACCTTTATTAAAAGGTAAAAATCATGTATTCTTTAGAGTGTGAATATTTTATTTACACGTGACATTAAAAGTGACTCATGCACATCTAGCGTGCACGAGCCCTATATTTAGGAAATGACAAAACATCACATGCACATTTAGTGTGCATGGGCACTTTAGGTGAAAAAGCATGAAGCCATGCTTAGACTCTTCCATCTTTATATAAGGAGGAGAAAAATATGTATATGGTTGTTGATTAATATAGAAGAATTGATCAATCTAATATATTCGCAGGATTCACGAATTTTGCCATCTAATTGCTCTTATAATCTAAATATTGTTTTAATTACACTAAACTCGTGGGATTCACGAGATTGCTATCTTACTTCTCTTTCCGCTATTCATAACTAGCCTTAAGTTGTATTCCTCTTCCTCCTAGTCCAAAACCTCGGCGGTTCCCACCCGACTCACACAACGATCCGGAGCCGAAAGGCACGACAACGTAGCCGAGCATCTGATCGTGCACACAAGATGTGAGGTAGTACAATACTCGGCTTGCTCCTTGCTCCCATACTAGGAAGTCATTGTGTGTCAGCTCCGGTACTTCCTCATTCGGTCCTTCAACAAAGGTCCAATATCCATGCCCTAGTAGGTACTGGTGCATCTTGTATGACTAGGACGCGTAGTTGCTTCGGTCGAGCTTCTCTGTTGGAAGTGAACTCGCCATTCCTCTCTCCATATCTTCCCTCTGTCTATTGTTACCAGGTTCTAGGGTTCATCGACGAAAACAAGTGTCGGTTGCAGAGGTTTTCAATCCTCGCGCTCTGATACCATGTGAATGTTAACGTGCGGAAGCGTTAGACAAAACCGGCTCAGCCAGATAGCAGCAGAGAATAAGATGAAGGTTTAATGCAGAAGCTTAGTACACATAGAGTATACGCGGGAGAGACCGAGAGATCAGAACGTAAACGTAGATTCAAAAATAAAACTCTGAAACTCTGTACATACAACGTGCTAAACAACACTATTTATACAAGTCCATAAAGGACTGACAGAAGTACTGACAAGTACTTCAATATTCCTACGTGCGACGGACACTAACTACGAGACAATGATTACCTAGTAGTCTAGGCTACTAATAGGCTTCCGGTTCCCGCTCGAATCCGGCTCTCCGATCCGTCTCCCCGATTCGGCCGGTTGTTTCTTGATACCATCCGGATACCGATCCGGCTCAGGCTTATTCAGCTTGATCCGGATCCGGTTGAGTTTATGTTTGTTGCAGCGAAGTGAAAGCAATTGAACCACCGTCTACAACGAACTAAGATGATTGTAGGCAACAACAATACACAAAATTATTCCGCAATACACAAGATTATACACAACAATACACAAGATAATCAACAGATGGAACAATTATTGCAATCCAGGACCGAACAGTGGCGGCAACTAAGTGTAGAATGTTGGCAATGGAGTGAACTCCGTCAGATCGAACAGTGGCAGATGATGCTTGGAACACTCAGTGGCGGCAACTAAGTGTAGAATGGCAGTAGTGGAGGAGTGAACTCCGTCGGATCGAACAGTGGCAACAATCCACGACCGAATTGTAGAGGCAATTGAGTATAGAATGACAACAATGGAGGAGTGAACTCAATAGGAGACAACATTGGCAGATGATGCTTGGACCGAACAATGGCGTCAACTGAGTGTAGAATGACGACAATGGAGGAGTGAACTCCGTTGGATCGAACAGTGGCAGATGATGCTTGGATCGCACAGTGGCGAGAACTGAGAGTAGAATGGTGGCAATGGAGGAGTGGACTCAATAGGGTTTAGGAACAGTGGTAGTAATCTAAGCTTGAATAGTCACAAAGTGATGGCCAACGTAATGTGGCAATGGATCATGCATAATGGACCTAGGAATTTAGTATATAATTTATGGTGCACATTTATATAATTAAAACATTCTAATGTTTTCATTCATGGTACAAAAAGGACTATTTATCACTGGTAGCTTTTTGCATAGCTAATTGTTTCCACTTACATGCTTTCACCCCCCTACATTCATGCACTTTCAAGGCAAAGATGTACATTAGATCTTTTTTGGATTTACTTCATAGTGTAAATGTTTCTATACTTGAAGATATTAATGATGCATATAATAATTTAGATATTGATTTAGAAGACATGATGATAGAGGATAATGTTATGGAATACTTGTACTTGGTCAAGTGAAGAATTTTTGGATTTTTGGAATACTTATAAGTTATGTTTATGAAATATATTTTTATGGATTTGTTGAAGTCTATGGAATCTTTGATCTGAATTTCGGAAAATATTGTTGTGCATTAAGCAATAGTTTCTACCATACAATTTGAACCCTTGGCTTTTTTTTTTCTCATTAAGGTGCCTACAATGACATGAAGATCTATAGTTAGGTTTGAAATTGACCTATATGCTATCATCACCCAAAACAAAATCTCAAGTAGAAGGCAACTTGCATTTTGGTTAATGAGGTCACAAAGGTGAGTTAGAATAGAATGCTTATTATATTATAGTCAACTACACTTGAATGCTAACTTATAGCTTCGAGATATTCATGTCAACGAAATTGGGATCAAAATATATGTTTTTGAAAACATTGGCCAATCATTATAAACCCATGCAATTCTTATGGAATTTAACGTTTTATAATGATGAATACAAGCGACTCCTACCACAAATTTAGAGCTTAACCGATTTGGGCCAAAATGGTTCCCAAACCTATTTAGGCTTAATTGGTTTGGCTTGGATAAGGCCGAACCGGTGAATGTTGTTGATTCCTAATTAAAATGAACATAAAGGGTTCAAAAAAATACAACAGTTCTGTTAAAATGACTTGAATTAATTGTTCTAGTTTATGGAAAGCCCTGTCTCTCATTTGCATGATCTACACAAAGCATGATGACTAATTGAAAGACTTAATGAGTAAGTTATATGCTTTGTTAATTAAATTGCAAAGTCATCACTCTTGGTGAATATATGAAGGCCGCGTGCATCATTACTATGTAAAAGTCGGTGTAGTGAGGGCTATAAATAAAGGCAGCCTTA
The DNA here is from genome assembly GCF_043228905.1 of Azolla caroliniana. Classification (NCBI taxonomy): domain Eukaryota; kingdom Viridiplantae; phylum Streptophyta; class Polypodiopsida; order Salviniales; family Salviniaceae; genus Azolla; species Azolla caroliniana. Next base: position 8,303,728 of record NW_028230439.1, on the reverse strand, counting down.
GTCGTTTGATGGGGGGATCCGAAAATTGAAGACTACTAAGAGTTGTAGGCTTGTGAGATTTGAGAGAATTAGAGAGTTTGGGAAACACTATTTGAGGGAAAATTCTTGTGAGAGAATTGTGAGGTTATTGTCTTGGGTGTTGGGTTTAATTAGAGAATATTTTCTGTAATTGTTGTAAACTCTCTGTTATATTTTCTTATAGTGGAATCACTCTCCTCTCCGTGGACGTAGGCTAATTTGGCCGAACCACGTAAATACTCGTGTCATTTATTTCTCCACTCCTATATTATCATATTATTGTCGCCTATTTAATCTGATGTACTATTTGATCCAAGTGCCAACCTAACAAATTGGTATCAGAGCGATGGTTGTTAGTACATTAGTTTTGGTATTTTCTTGTTATAAGTCAAGATTTCAACGACAAAATTTAATGTCGAGAAGTTCGATCGAAAAATCAACTTCTCTCTTTGGCAAGTAAGGATGCACGCGATCCTTGTGCAGAACGGAGTTCAGAAGGCTTTAGATGTAAGGCCTGACGGTATGACGGACACTAGGTGGGAGGAGATGGATGAGAAGGCGCACTGAGAGATTCAACTGTCTTTGGCAAATGAAGTTTTGTAGAAGGTAATCTCTGAGAAGACAGCGAAAGCAGTATGGGAAAAATTGGAGTCTATCTATCTGAAAAAGACTCTGACAAACAAGCTTTATAAGAAACAATGCTTGTATTCACTACGGATGAGTGAAGGTACATCTCTCAGTTCTCATATTGATGAGTTTGAATCTATTATCATGGATTTGGAAAATCTTGATGTTACCATTGATGACGAAGATAAGGCATTGTTGTTGTTGTGTTCGTTATCCCATTCATATAGACATTTTAGAGAAACTATGTTGTACAGGAAGGATACTATTTCTCTAAAAGATGTCAAATTTTCTTTGGAAACTAAAAAAAAGATTGATCATGATATCACTGGACAAACAAGTGATAGTCAGGCACAAGGTTTATATGTAAGGGGTAGATCTAAACAAAAAGGGAACAATAGAGACAGGCCTAAATCTAGATCTAAATCCAGAAGTAGATCTGTTCTGTGTTGGCACTATAAGGAACCAGCACATGTTCGCAAGAATTGTGATAAGTTGCAAAGGAAAAAGAATACTCCACAAGATAGAAATGAGGATGCAGGTAAGGCTATTGTTGTTGAAGTAGGAAGCGATGTTCATGTGCTCCTTTTACAGAAAAGCCAATCAAGTTGAACGATGAATGGATTATGGATACTGGTTGTTCTTATCATATGTGTCCCAATCAGGACTCGTTTTCATCATACGAATCTATTGATGGAGGAGTAGTTTTGATGGGGAATAATGCTCCTTGCAAAACAATTGGAATAGGAATAGTACGAATCCGGATGGCTGATGGGATTGTTGGAACATTGATTGATGTGAGGCATGTTCCTAATCTGAAGAAGAATCTCATATCATTGGGCACCCTCGACGCCAACGGGTGCAAGTTCTCAGCTGAAGGTGGAGTATTAAAAGTTAGCAAAGGTGCGTTGGTTGTGATGAAGGCTAGAAAAGTAGGAAGCTTGTACGTATTACATGGCTCGATAGTGACGGGTTCTGCAACAGTTTCTTAATGGTCTATGTCAGACTCAGATGTTACGAAATTATGGCATATGAGGCTCGGGCATATGAGCGAGAAAGGTTTAACCTTGTTGAGCAAATGAGGACTACTTTGGGGCCAAAGTATGGGAAAGATAGATTTTTGTGAGCATTGTGTATTCAGAAAGCAGAAGAGACTCAGTTTTGGCACTGGAATCCATAAGAGTAGAGGTTGTTTGGATTATATTCACTCTGATTTGTGGGGACCAACACCAGTTCTATCAAAAGGAGGAGCTCAATATCTTTTGACTTTTATTGATTATTTTTCAAGAAAAGTCTGGGTTTATTTTCTTAAACAGAAAAGTGATGTATTTGATACTTTCAAGAAGTGGAAAATTCTGATCGAGAAGCAGATGGGAAAGCAGATTAGAAGATTTCGAACTGATAATGGTTTGGAATTTTGCGGAGGAGATTTTAACAAGTTTTGCGAGGCTGAAGGAATTTACAGACATCGCACAATAGTTAAAACACCGCAACAGAATGGCGTAGCTGAGCGCATGAACAGAACTCTTTTGGAGAGGGCTCGTTGTATGCTTTCCAATGTTGGGTTGTCCAAAGAGTTTTGGGCTGAAGTAGTTTCCACGGCATGTTTCTTGGTGAGTTATTCATCGTTAATGGCGATTGAGTTCAAAACTCTTGAAAAGGTATGGTTCGGTAAACCTGCTGATTATTCAAATTTGAGAATATTTGGATGTCTTTCTTATATGCATGTTAGTGAAGGAAAATTGGAGCCTTGAGCTTGAAAATGTATTTTTCTTGGTTATGCTTCTGAGGTGAAAGGATATAGGTTGTGGTGTCCTAATCCTAAGTCACCTAAATTTGCAATTAGTAGAGATGTTACTTTTGATGAATCTGCTCTACTGAATCCTAGAAAGGAGCCTATGGTTTCTTCTGATACATATGAGATAGGAAGTACATTGAAGTAGGTGGAGCTTGAAGTTCCAAGTCCACTAGTGATGGCTGAAACACCTGCTCCTGAACCTGTAGAAGAGGAGCCTGATGTCGTAGAAGAAGCACCTCCTAAGGAAGAACGAAGTATTGCAAGAGATAGACCAAGAAGAGAAATTAGACCACCACAAAGATATGCTGATTTTGTTGCATATGCTTTATCAGTTGGAGAAGAAACAAATTCTATTGGCGAGCCAACTTCTTACTCTAAAACCATTTCTTCTGTTGATTCCACCAAGTGGTTGATTTCTATGCAAGAAGAAATTGAGTCTCTTTATAAAAACGAAACTTGGCTACTTGTGAAGCTGCCAACTAGACAAAGGATTGTTGGCTGTAAATGGATCTTCAAAATAAAGGTAGGAATTCCTGGAGTGGAGAAAGCAAGGTACAAGGCATGGTTAATAGCTAAAGGCTACAGTCAGGTACCAAGTGTTGATTTTAATGATATTTTCTCACCTGTTGTGAAACATAGTTCTATTCTTGTCTTGCTTGCATTAGTTGCTATGCATGATTTGGAGTTAGAACAACTTGATGTAAAAACCGCATTTCTACATGGTGAACTTGAAGAAGATGTTTACATGCAACAACCAGAAGGGTTTGTTGTTGAAGGAAAAGAAGATCGTGTTTTCTTGTTGAAGAAATCGTTGTACAGTTTAAAACAGTCTTAGAAACAATGGTACAAGCAATTTGATTCCTTTATGGTTGGCAGCGGATACTCAAAAAGTAATTATGACAGGTGTGTTTATTTCAGGAAGACTCATGATAGTTCATTTATCTATTTGCTTCTTTATGTTGATGACATGTTGATTGCAGCTAAAAATATGTCGGATATTGAAGAATTAAAGAAGCAGTTGAACAGAGTGTTCGAGATGAAGGATCTTGGTGCAACAAAAAGGATCCTTGGCATGGAAATCGAATGAGATCATAAAGGTGGAAAGTTGTATTTAACTCAGAAGAGTTATATTGAAAGAGTGTTGGAGAGGTGTGGTATGAAAAATGCTAAAGGGTGAAAGCATGCGAGTGGAAACAATTAGCTATGTCCTTGACATAGCTAATTAGCTATGCAAAAAGCTACCATTGATAAATAGTCCTTTTTGCAAAGAGCTACCATTGATAAACTAGCTATGCAAAAATCTACCATTGAAAATAGTAGAGAGTTTTAATTATATAAATGAGCACCATAAATGTGCAACATAAATTGATATGTGCACCATAAATTATATACCGAATTCCTAGGTCCATTATGCATGATCCTTTGCCACATCATGTGGGCCATCTTTGGTTGAGTATTCTAGCTTAGATTACTACCACTATTGCTAAACCCTATTGAGTCCACTCCTCTATTGCTGTCATTCTACGCTCAGTTACCGGCACTATGTAGTCCAAGTATCATCTACCACTGTTCGATCCGACGGAGTTCACTCCTCCATTGCCGCCATTCTGCACTCAGTTGCCGCCATTGTTCAGTCCAAGCATCATCTGCCAAGTTCACTCCATTGCCGCCATTGTACACTCAGTTGCCGCTACTGTGAAGGTTGTATATCGCTGCCACTTTTCGCTCCAACGAAGTTAATTCCTTCTCCATTAAGGCCATTCTACTCTCAATTACCATTATTGTGCGTTCCAAGCATCATCTGCCACTGATCGAGCTGACGAAGTTGACTCATCCATTGCCATTATTCTACACTTAGTTTCCAATATTTCATGGCTTTTCACATCATTGCCTAATTCATTACCATCTTCCAAAAGAATAGGGTGGAGCTGATCTAAAGGAGATGTGATAGCAGGACTCTTACTTTCAGCGACGTTTGCAACTATCTCCTCATCGGTTGCAGCGTCATGAGCACCAGACAGCTCATGCGCTCTCCTTAATCTACAAGATTCAACAACAACATGGTCGCTAATTAGCTAATTAGCTATTGTACTAAACTATGGTAGTAGCTAATTAGCTACCACTTAGCTAATTAGCTATTCAACTAAAGTATGGTAGTAACTAATTAGCAACCATTAGCTAATTAGCTACTTAGCTAAACTATAGTAGTAGCTAATTACTACCACTTAGCGAATTAGCTACTGTACTAAACTATGGTAGTAGCTAATTAGGTACCACTTACCTAATTAGCTATTGTACTAACCTATGGTAGTAGCTAATTAGCTACCACTTAGCTAATTAGTTATTGTACTAAACTATGGTAGTAGCTAATTGGCTACCACTTAGTTAATTAGCTACTAAGCTAAAGTATGGTAGTAGCTAATTAGCTACCACTTAGCTAATTAACTACATGTTAGGTAATTAGCATATACAATACAACCATAATAGCTAAATAGTTTCCACACTTTATACAGCTTACCTAATTAACAAAGATGGAAGTAATTAGCTACAGTATGGTCATAAGCAACAATTTTACCTATGTGTTTTCTCCACTCATCTGGGATAGCTGTATTACAATCCCCGAAACAGAATGCAGCAATGTGACAGGCATATTGAAAACAAACGATATGGTATGTGTGCCGACATGGTTGTAGGTGAACCAACAGAGTAGTAGATTTATCCTATACATGTGATTCACAAGTGATGTGACGTGCTTGAACAGTCAATATATCGTTTCCTAGTTCTCCTTCATTTGGTAAGGGTGCACGAATGTTCAGGTCCAATTCTTGTCTGCTCCCTATCATCCCCTCCACAAAATGTAGTTGCTTCTTAAGGCAGCTAACAACCTATTCTTGATGGGAGTATTGTTCCTTCAATGCAGCCGAGAAATTTACCGATTAATTATTCCTTAATGAGGAAAATACAACAACAAGATACAAGAATCATTAACTTACTTGTAACTTTTCCAAATTGTAATCAGCGACAGTATTTACACCTAGAAGGTCCAGTTTCATTGAAAGAACCTAGATCTCAGTCTGCGGTTGAATTTTCCGCTGGGGATCCAGCGACCCCTCAATTTCAAGTTCATGTTGAGCAACCTGTTCCAGATAATGCCTCAGTAGCACATTTTCATGTACAAGTTATTTATAACATATTACATACTAGCAAAACAATAGGTACCTGAATCTTATTTTTGATTGTTGTAACTGCCAAAGTGACTTTGCTCTCCATCGCAGCAGCCAATGTTGCTTTCTCTAAATCAGTCTTAAAAACTCCAATGTCTCACAGGCTTCATGGACACTCTTTAGCATATAGCTAATCAATGTCTCACCTATATCATGGACATTGGTTTTCATTGTGTGTCGGTGTGGCGTATACTTGCGGGTTTGTTGGGAGTCGACAGTTGTATCATCAACTGCCATGCTCCAAAATCTTGCTATTTTTTGTTGCAAGCTCCCCATCTTTCGACATCTTTCTACCGATGCCTCACCATAAATTGCCCAAGCTACCCTATACATTTTAGGGTCACGATATTCCTTTGTTGTTTTGCAATACTCGTATGCAAAAGCTCTGGCAAATGAAACAAACAACTCGTTGTTGACCGGGATCTCTTGATGTACTTCTCTGGTGCAGTATCATGCAGTCGTCGTACATTCTTGAGCTTGACCTTGCCTTTCACTTTGGGCACTTTATATACTGATATCCAGTCTACATCTCTAATCAATCTATCTGTTAGAACAGCAGGGTCAATACCCTCGAGCGACAGACCATATATGTTGTGAAAGTCCTCCTTTGTCTCGCAAAATTTTGCGAAGTTCAGCACTTTAGGATAGGAAGGAATGAGCCACCTAAAATAGAAAATCAGTAATCAGAATTGGTGCAAAAACAGAATTTTTAATGTGAATTTGGTGCAAAATTACTACACTTTGAGACAGTAATCTGAAATTTGTAATATGTCCTTTTCAACATGTATCAGAAATCAACCATTTAAAAAATCAGAAACCCTAATCAGATTTTGTCATGAGAATTGGTGCAAAATTACAACAGATTGCGACAGTAATTAGAAATTTGTAACTAGAAACTTGTAATCTGAAATTTGTAATCAGAAACCCTAAACCATTGAAGGGAAATACAAACCCTAAACATCACTAAAGGTAGAAATCAACCGTACTACGAAATTCTGTCAATAAAAAACACACCTGCTGCTACACCCAGATCTTCGAGACATCCTTGTTTGGAACTCCAATGACTTCGCCCTATTCGATTTTTGGGAAAGATGAATAGGCACCAAATTTACAGATAGTTATCAGAAAGGAAAAAAAAAGTTTTTTTAATATGTAACTGATACATACCTGGACGAGGATCGACTTGCTCGTGTGTTGTAGCTATGAAGGTGCAATGTCGACCTCAGAGTTTTTGTCCTGTTGCGGGGGTTTCGTCTACGTTCATGCTCAGAGTACTCCATCTGTTTGGAGTTCGAACTCGAACTCAGGATTATCAAGAATTTGATGACATTCAAGTCGACCTTAGATGATGGCACTATTCCCCATGTTCCACTACGTCAGAAACCAAAGTTCAAATATTTGAGTATTCTCATAAATTAAATGACATGTATTTAAATAATAAAACATAAAATTTCGTAAACCATCCTTATGATTTTCCCACAAAAAACTAGCTAACAAATAGCTAATTAGCTGTGGCCATTTTAGTAGCTAATTAGCTATAATAGTGTTTCCACTCGCATGCTTTTACCCTAAACCAGTATCGACTCCGTTTGGAACGCATTTTAAGTTATCAGCTTCTTTATCACCAAAGTTAGATAATCAAAAGAGATACATCGCAAGAGTTCCCTACTCCAGTGCAGTTGGTAGCATGATGTTGTTATGGTTTGTACGCATCCAGATATTTCACATGCTGTGAGTGTGATCAGGAGATATATGGCTTGTCCTAGAAAATCACACTAGAATGCAATGAAATGGATTTTAAGATATTTGTGTGGGACTTCAGACGCTTGTCTGGAGTTTGGCAGGAGTAGCAATTCTCTAGTTGGCTATGTTGACTCTGACTATGCTGGTGATCTTGATAAAAGAAGATCACTGATAGGGTATGTATTCACTCTGGCTGGAAGTGCAGTTAGCTGGAAAGCTTCGTTGCATCCCGTGGTTGCGCTATCAACGACAGAGGCAGAGTACATTGCAGTGATAGAGGTGATTAAAGAAGGGATCTGGTTAAGAGGCTTGCTTGGGGAGCTCAGTTCTTGTTTAGACAAGATCGACATTTTATGTGATAGTCAAAGTGCCATTCATTTGACTAAAGGTCAGATGTTCCATGAAAGAACTAAGCACATCGATATCAAGTATCACTTTGTTCGTGATACTATTTTGTGGGGTGATATCTCAGTGAAAAAGATTTCAACTCATGAGAATCTCGCAGATATGTTGACGAAGCCTCTTCCAAGAATCAAGTTCAAGCATTCCTTGATTTTGATTGGTGTTAACGATAATCGAGCTATTCGGCGAAGGTGGAGCAAGACTGCTATGAAATTCAAGTCAAGGTGGAGATTTGTTAAAATGACTTGAATTAATTGTTGTGGTTTATGGAAAGCCACGTCTCTCATCTGCATGATCTACACAAAGCATGATGACTAATTGAAAGACTTAATGAGTAAGCTATATGCTTTGTTAATTAAATTGTAAAGTCATCACTCTTGGTGAATATATGAAGGTCACGTGCATCATTACTATGTAAAAGTCGGTGTAGTGAGGGCTATAAATAAAGGCAGCCTTAGTCGTTTGATGGGGGCATCCGAAAATTGAAGACTACCAAGAGTTGTAGGCTTGTGAGATTTGAGAGAATTAGAGAGTTTGGGAAACACTATTTGAGAGAAAATTCTTGTGAGAGAATTGTGAGGTTATTGTCTTGGGTGTTGGGTTTAATTAGAGAATATTTTCTCTAATTGTTGTAAACTCTCTATTATATTTTCTTATAGTGGAATCACTCTCCTGTTCGTGGACGTAGGCTAATTTGGCCGAACCACGTTGTCGTGAAGATTCCGGGCCATGGCGAGAAACCTAGGAATAACAAAAGAATCGGCGGACTGCATTATGTGCACTTACCCTTGTAAAAACGTGTGAATAATAGGGGTGCCTTTATGGCGCCGAGTAGGAGTTAATTCGGGACAGAGGATCGCATGTAATAAGGGATTATCCCACATTGTTACGCATCCCTCTCCTTGTTCTATAAAAGGAAGGGAGCGCCCTTTGTTAAGGGGTTGCCCATTTTGAGTTAGGAAGGGTATACCACTTAGGTCTAGGGTTTGGTAGTTTTCTTGGTCTTCATCTTATTCTTATTCCCTTAGGGTTTGTACTTTGGTTTGGGCTCCCTATTTCGTTTTAGGGTTTCCTTTTTGTCTTCTTCATTGTCTCGTGGGTTTGGATCATTCTTTCGAGTGGACGTCAGTATTCCGTTTAGGTTCTTCTTCTTGTGAGAGTTCGTGCGAGTTAGGGTTTATGCGGTTTAGGGTTTCGGGTGTTATTCTCTCTTCTTCGTGTGAGAGTTTGGTTTCATTTGGGGGATTCCTACAACAACAGCTTTAGGCATTCCGGTGGCAGCACTTGGAGATTCGGTTGCACTTTTCAGAACGTGGCACTCCTTCAATCCATCATACTGAAGCAATCCGGAAGGAACAATTTGGTTCCTCTCCTCGATGGAGAGCGTTTCGTGTGGCGGCCGGTTCGAGAAGGGAGGGCGAAGTGGCCCGGGAACACTCCACCATCTTCAGGGCATGACCAATGGTGGACATCGCAGTCCCAGTGGCCCACTTGACTTGCCTTCGCCGGTTCCCATTCTTAACTTGTTGTATTAGCCTATTGATATGTAATAGCCATCGGATTCGAGGCATGTAACCGTCTTGTTGTAAAGCTCTTGTAATATATATTCATGTTAGCGTACATCTATCTTCCTTGTAACATATTTGAGTCGGGTCCATATTCGCGGTGAACCGTCTTTTGTGAAACCCTACATTTGTTGGAGCTGGAAGCCGATTCCGGACCGAAGCCCACAAAGCTTAAAGATTCCACCATCCGTCTCCCTAGTCCAAGACCCCCGCGGTCCCGCCTAAGATCCTACACGTACCCGCTGAAAACCACGACAATGTAAATACTCGTGTCATTTATTTCTCTGCTCCTATATTATCATATTATTGTCGCCTATTTAATCTGATGTACTATTTGATCCAAGTGCCAACCTAACAGTAGGTTGTTAGTGTTTTTGAAAACATTGGCCAATCATTATAAACCCATACAATTCTTATGGAATTTAATGTTTTATAATGATGACTACAAACAACTCTTACCACAAATTTAGAGCTTAACCGATTTGGGCCAAACCGGTTCCCAAACCTATTTAGGCTTAACTGGTTTGGCTTGGATAAGGCCTAACCGGTGAATGTTGTTGATTCCTAATTAAAAGGAACATAAAGGGTTCAAAAATATACATCAGTTCCCTTCCTACCCTTATATTTATGATAAATTAATTTAAAGTTTGCCTTCAAGACCTTGTATAGATAACTTGATAACTTACCAATATGATAAAGTTATCTAAAACGAATATGAGTGCGATATTTTTGAGGATGGGTACATTAAAACATAAAAAATGAGTAGAACAAGATGATCAAGCAGGGAGAATGATACCATTAACAAACACGAGCTACGTAGGGAAATTAAGGATACCCTTTTGTACTTTGGACGTTTGATCTTTTATTAATGTCAATCTCCCGTTACTCTCTAGTTTCATAATAAAAATAATATGCCAATGACCTTCTTCTTCTATCGTTTTCTTTTTTCTTCATCTTTGTAAAACATTCCTTGCATTTTTCATTACGATAAGATTTAGGAGACATATTAAAGGTCAATTGAGTTATTTTGTATTTTTAATAGTGAGCCTTTATCAAGGCTCACAACTTGATTAATGTTGATCTTAAAAATCAAAAGAGTTGAAAACATAGTGTACATGTATTGTAACACTAGTTTACACAATTTTGCATTTAAATTTTGCAAACTTTGGGGGTTATTAAGTTTAAAACCAACATAAAGTAAAACGCTCTAGCGCCAATTTGAAGAGCCCTAGTGGTTGTTCAGTTGACCCATTTGCAATTTCTTCTTATCTCTCCTTGGGAGCCGGTTAGAACCTTATATTCACTTATAATAGAGATTGCTTCTACAAATTGGCTAAAGAAGTAGTTGTTATCTTGGGCAAACTTCTCCACATAAACTCTCGTTCTTTTATCCAAGTAGAGGGCATTATCTAACTTTAGAGACCCTTTCAATTGCATTATGTTCTTAAAGTAATTGTTGTCAATTTTCATAGGGGTTATTTTGTCATTTCTGACATATTTGAGCAAATCAACCTTTGGTAATGAACATCTTTTCTTCATAAAAATAGCATAACTGGAGTTCAATGTTGGGTCAAGAGTTGGATAAAGCCTTGGTTCCAAAAATATGCAATGTGTCCTACCCACGCTGTGAGCTCCTACATCATAGAAATATAAATAATTATTTATCAAATAAAGAAACCTACCAAATGTTTATCATTATTAACTAAACAACAAACCTAAGATTGCAACAGCTTGTGCAATGTTGAGATCATATCCTGCCATGTAGTTAAGGAATGTGGTGATATCTGTATTTGGTGCTAAAAGTTGAGCATCTGCAGCCGCAAGACTAAATGTTCTGGTATCACGTCTCCCGGTTCTTACTTTAAAACTTGGACCCCCAAGCTTCATTCAAACAAAAGTTGATAGTCAAGAAGTATATTACAAATATGAAAATATGATGGGGCTCTTGAGTATGAAATGGTCAAGTATGTCTTCATGAAATGGCTCATAAATAAAAATATTTGTTGAATTTGAAGAGAAATCAAGAGAAAAGACATGTCCTATAAGAGGGGCATGTAAGAAGTATGGTGCATTGTCGAGTATGTCAATGACACAAGAGGTAATGTTGACGATTATAAGAACGAGGATGATGTGGATTTGTTGTAACATATGCGGGCATGCATACAAACATACATACATACAAGATACAAATAACCTAATAGGTGCAAGATGCCATTATGAAGATAAGCAATTTCCATGATAAGGGAGGATGTGCCCACTACAAGTGGAAATGTTGATGATTAACAACAATTCTACTTTAGGTTAGGAGACAAATTGACTAAAGTTCAATTTAATTTCAAGCCACATGAAGGCTATTTTAGGTAAATGTGATATGATTCAAGTAATGCAGTACAAGATGTGTTGCATGCATAGATATATAGTGTCAAAATTGATGGCATTGAGCAAGCAAGAGTGTAGAATGTAGAGGTTACAAAGATTGAAATACCAGATAATTTCCAGAATAAAGAAAGAAAGAAAGAAAGAGAGTATATACCATGGCGATGCCATCTCTCCCAGAGAGGATGAGGATATCAGCACATGAGACAACTCCAGGGCATGCATTTTCCACCACATTCTTTATCTCTTGCACAAATTTCATGTTCCGCAATCCAAAGTTCTTAATCGATTCCTGCTCCCCTGGATGCCCTTCCGTAGATTCCAACAACAACGACCCATCACATCCCTATTCATCCATTCAATTCAACACACTTTCAACTAAATTCCCTCACACAAATTATGTTAATTTCATTCTATTCACAGATCTATGTTCAATATTTCTCATTCGTTCTCCTCTCAGCTTTATTACTGTACCTGGACCGCACAGTCATGGAATATATTCCTAGTGAAGGAAACTGCAGCATTTCCATGGATGTAATAGATCCTCTCCACTTCTCTCTGAACTATATCTTCAAGGTCTGGGCACGTTTTGTTGTAATAATTATAGCTGAGCCCCGATGCGGCTTCATTATAACTAACTTGGCTAATTAATGTGATGACAATCACCACAATGCCTAGTAATAGTGTCTCTCTAGTATTAGAAACAGCCATAATAATGATATTAATTTGCTGGTTCAAGAAATGAGGGTGAAGATTGATAATGAATAATTTCTAAGCTCTCACCAAGGGCCTTATATAATAGCAAACACACCCTTCCAATTAATAGTTTACATAAGGAAAAGGAAAAAAAAAAAAGTTCCCCTTGTATTATGGGCATCTAAAGACAGATATAAGTAGTTGTCCCAACTGAAACTTCAACCTTACAAATTTTAAATCTTTTCAAGATCAATGCAACTTAATAAACTAATACATTATCCCTTCACGTTGTCCATAAATACGAACAAGTTACGAGGCTGTTACCCAAACTCTTCTTGTGCTTTTAGTCTTCGCATTATAATCCAACCTCATCCCAATACACTTGACGCTTTCGACCTTCGAAGGGACACTCTTAATAAAGTTTGTAAGGAAATGTACTTGATTCGACTAAAATATAATCGCACATTCGATGAAATTTTCATTTAAAGTGCTTCGGACTTTCTCTATGCTTTGATAAGATTAAGACGAAAACGTAACATGTGCTACTAAAATATTACTTTGGACATAGCATGACTTTATAACATGAGCAAAAATAGAACGATCCACTTTTTATGGAAAAAAGAAATTGATTAATTTTCCTTAACCCCATCAAGACCTCTTACCAACTTAGGTAGTTGGATTTTTAATGTAGTTGTTTAACTAATTGAATGTATAAATATGTAACTTTTACTAAAAGAAATCTATAAATACTTACCAAGAGCTTGAGAAAACTTGCTCTCACACAAGTGATGCCCAAAGTACATACACATGCTCACATGATTTCTTGTACTAGCTTCTTTGACCCTTAGATAATGCGAATTTGATCATCACTCCTCATCTATGAATTAATTAACTTGGCCTACTGGTAAGCTATTAGACTACCTTGGGTTCATGACCCCTGATGCCCAAAGACATACACAAACACTCATATGATTTCTTGGATTGGCTTGTTTGACCCCTAAGATAATGCAGATTTGCAAATTTCTTGTATTGGCATAGTTGTACTCTATTACACTACCACCACATGACACCACATGACACCACAGAACCTCAGGTTCATGGCTAGAATTTCAAACCACCTCATGACACCTTTTAATTTTCTAATTTACTAGCACTTGTAGAATGTACAATGTTAGGAAATTACACACGTGCATGTGAAACATGAGCGGGACTGAGAATAGCAGTTGATCAGCCGTCGATGTTAGAGGGCTTAGAAGGTGTCCACTTCTTTTCCTTATGGAATGATTAAGTTTATTCGTTTTGTATTCTTGGATGAGTGTTTTTTGAGATTATGTGTATGCAAACATGCACATATATTTATATTGCATGACTATATCTAAGTGTGTGTGTGTGGAAGGGTGTCCAAATGTAGGTATGTATCTATACAAGTATGTATATGGGTGAGTGTACAAGGACATGGTATATATAGATGAAGGAAATGTAAATTCATATTTGCCTGCAGTTGAATATATGTATACATTAGTATACGAGAATGTATACATAAGTGTTGTATGCTTAAAATATGGGAGTCTTGAAATGCAAGGAAACATTATTGGGACTATACAAGATTAAGCAAAAAGGAAGGTTCATTATCATTAATTAAACAAGGTTACAAGAAAGGTTTATTACAAGCTCGTTAGAGCCAAGAATAGGAAGTGGAACATCAATGAAAGAGGACCAAATGAGGCGTCACGTCGTCTTTTTATAGGCCAAATATTGTCGTTGGGGGGCTAGTCATTGGGATAGTCCTTTTGGATTTCCTATTAGGGTTGGGTTGTCCCAACCCAACGCTTTTAGGGTTGGGACTAGTTCCCTTCTTGGATCCCATCTCAAATTAGGAGCCAAGAATAGGAAGTGGAACATTAGTGAAAGAGTACCAAATGAGGCGTCACATCCTCTTTTTATAGGCCAAATATTGCCGTTGGGGGGCTAGCCATTGGGACAGTCCTTTTGGATTGCATGTTAGGGTTGGGTTGTCCCAACCCAACGCTTTTAGGATTGGGACTAGTTCCCTTCTTGGATCCCATCTCAAATTAGGACTGGTGGTTGTTTGGGATTATCCGAGATCCCATTGAGACTATGTAGCTTTGTCCCAACCTTGCGTGTTCCTCATCACGGCCTCAATCTTGTCCCAATTTTGATCATGGCCTCAATCTTAGTACTTAGCTTCTTCTTTTTCTCTGTGGTTGAACTCACTTTTTCTTCTTCAATCTTACTCCTTAGCTTGGTCTCAACCTCTTGTCCCGATCCTTCCTTGAGCTCTTCCTCAACCACCATGGTTGAGTTGAATTTGCCTCGATCTTAGGCTCTCGATTTTTGGGCTCTTTGACTTCCTCTTCTTCCCTGGGTGGGTCTTCATCAAACTTGATCTTGGTTGGCTCGTTCCCCATGATTGGGTCAATCTCAATCGAATTCTCCTCGCCTTGCTGCTCCATGGTCGGTTTCATTTCGCCTTGTGGTCCGAGATCCATTTGGGTTCTTTCTTCTTGAGAGAAACCCCTCCCTTTCCTTCAATCTTCATGGTGAGTGGATCTATCACAGACATGGCAACAATCATGTCAAGCTTCGAACACTTGACCTCTTGTACGTGGTCAAGTGTTATGTTCTAACCAACACGTCCAAATACATGATCATGTTATGTATATCTTAGTAAAGTATTAGTAGATTATCTATTCCAAGTTCTAAGAGTTTTTAGAAGCTTCCAGAAAGCTCTAGAAGCTGGAACATTCCAAAAGATTTTGCATGAAAATGGGTCTATGCATGGAACTACATGTAGAACCCACAAACATGTATAAATACTTGTAACCTACTTGGTCCCTTTCAGGGGATTCAAACCCTATCAATGAAACATCAATCCGGTATTGTCGCTTTGCCCCATCTTGTCTCCTTGATCTTCATCTCTGTCTTCATGCTCTTGTGTCATTCCCAGCTTCTTAAGTTCCTCCCCTCGTTACTCCCAACTTCCCGAGTTTCAACTCTCGTCACTTCTAGCTCCAAGTTCGTAGCCCCATCATCCGTGCTCCATCCAAGTCCTTGGTTGGTGTGTCCGTGATAGCTTGAATCCCCTCCCACTAGAAGCATCACCCATTTTCGTCATCGCCCTTGCTTCTAGAGTTACCATCGTCACCCACCTTGCATCTACAGTTACCGTCATCAACATCCTTGGTTTGAGAGACATCGTCGTCATAGTCGTCGTTGCTTCTACACACCATTGCCACCATAGTTATAGTCATTGTTTTGAGAGATGCTTCCTCATCATCATCGGCTTTGTTGCCTTGTCTTTGACATCATTTCCAACGCCTCTTGTTGTCTTCATCAAACGCCACTTCACCCAACCTTCATCATCATCTTGACACTACTTTGCATGGTCTTTCATTATAATCATTGTTCTTCCCTCTTCATTGTCATTGGCATCATCTATAGGTATCATTTTGCATCACGATTTTGGTGAGGGTTGATTTTGATTGCTCACCTTCCCAGTTCCGGTGGGGGTCACAACCACTCAGTTTCCTGGTGGGGATCGCATTGGTTTCTTGCTAGCTCCCTCTCATGATAGAAGAAGTCCAGCTGACCGCTTTGTCTACACTCCTTCATCTGGTGGTGGTCCAGTTCCCAATGAGGATCAATTCTAGTTCCGGTTCCTAGTGAGGGCTGCACATGGTCTCTCACACCTGTTCGTGTTCCAAATCCCAGTGAGGGCTTGTTGAGCGGGCAAGCTCAACTGGATCCGGATCGGTACCCGGAACGGAGAACCGGATAGGTAGTCGGATCGGTGTCTAAAAATATCGATATCTGAAACCTAGAGCCGGACCGGAGAACTAGATCATACTCCAGAATAGTGAGAACCAGTAGGCCATGGCAGCCTACAGTCCGAACCTAGTATGTCGGCATATTCCTTGGAGTTAGTGTTAGTCACTCATATGAGGATTGAAGTACATGTCAATGCTTCTGTTAGTGCTTTTAAGGACTTGTATAAAAAATGTTATGTAGGACCATTGTATGTACAAAGCATAATATTTTGAAATTGAGTTTATGTTATTCTTCTCTCTCTGTCTCTCCCACTCTCAGTTTGTGTTTTGTCAAGCCTCCATTAAACCCGCACTATTTTTGTTGCTATCTGAGTGAACCGGTTTGTCAAAGCTTCCGCATATTAACTTTGGCATGGTATCAGAGCGGGAGGGTTGAGAACCCTTGTTGCCGACAACTGGTTGAATTGGACAAACCCTAATCACCGGTAAAGAATAGAAGAGAGAAGAAAGATATGGACAAAAGCATGGCGAGCTCCCTTCCTACATAAAATCTCGACTGGAGCAACTATGTGTCCTAGTAGTATAAAATGCACCAGTACATGCTGGGGCACGGATATTGGAGCTATGTGGAAGGAGAAAAGGTAGTAGTGCCGGATTCGGCACACAAGGATTTCCCGTCATGGGAGCAAAGAGTGAGCAGAGTGTTGTACTGCCTCTCGTCATGTGTGCACGACCAGATGCTCAGATACATCAGAAACGAAAAGTCGCCAAATGAAGCTTGGGAAAATCTCCGAAAGATTTTCGCTGCAAGTACCATGGCTTGGAAGTTGCAGGTTTGGCAAGAGCTCAACAGTATCCGACAACGGGACATGTCGATTACCGACTACAACGCCAAGATCAAGGAGATCTACAATGCGCTCGGGTTCGTCAACATGACGGTGGATAAACACGAGATGGTCTAGATCTGCCTCGACGGTCTAGCAAAACGGTAAGGGCCAATACGGACAAAAATTTGGGCCCGGGAGAAGCCACCGTCCTTCGACCTACAATCGATGTTGATGATCGAAGAAAACCACGTGACTAGGTTGAGGACCACTCAATCGGACAACCGGATGGTGTACACGGAGGCGGATCAGCCCCGTGGGCGTGGATTGGCACGCAATGGAGGCGGCCGACAAGAGCAGAATCAAAGGCACAAAGATAGTGCTGATAGCAATTCAGGACCCTCCACAAGCAGGGGAGTCAAATCAGCGCCGGAAAAAAGCAAGGTAAGGCCGACACGGAACGCTGGTAATGTGGCAAGAAAGGCCACCGGGAAAGCGAGTGCTGGAAGAAGCGCACCAATTCGGATAAATCTGGATCCGGAACCGGTAAGACCGGAAAGGGGCGAGCCTTTATGATGAAGTGCAAGGAAAACTAGATGAAGAAGACCACTTCCGGATCAAAGGAAGTGTGACAAGTATGTTGACTCCGGAGCATCTAACCACATGATGAGCCAGGAAGACTAGTTCTCGTTTATGGAAAAATCGGAGCAATGCGGAGATGTCGAAACTAGAGACGACACTCCTCACCCGATCGAGCATGTTGAAGAAGTCGCTTTAAGCCATGTCAAACAAAAGGGAAAGCTAATGAATGTTTTACATGTTCCGACAATCACAAAGAACCTGGTGTCGGTCAGACAAATCATCCACCAGGGGATGCAAGTGCGGTTTATGCACCTTGGGTGCTTCATCGAGGCAGAGGGCCAGGTCATTGTGCAAGGGCGTCGTGACAGGAGGATGTTTATCCTGGACACCAATGAATTTGGCACCGCTCTATTCTCAAAAGGACAAAAAGTCGAGTCGGACATTGACTTATGGCACAAGTGGATCGGCAACCTAAACTACCACAGGCTTCAAAATCTGCAATCAAAACAAGTGGTTTTCAGATTGCCGAAATTTAGTGGCTGGATGGCCCGAATTTGTGAAGCTTGCCAAATTGGGATGCACCATCGGCTTCCGTTCCGCACTGAAAGAAACTGGAGCCGTAACAAGCTTGACATGATACATTCAAATGTATGGGGATAGGCACAAAACGTTAGACTTGGTGGGAGCCGATATTTCATCTTCTTCATTGACGACTACAACCAGCACACGTGGATCTATCTCATCAAGAAGAAAAGCAAAGTTTTCGACTGTTTCTGGAATCTGCAAAGTCTTGTCGAACGGGAAACAGAGAAAAATATCAAGTGTCTATGGTCGGATGGCAAAAAAGAATACTTTTCTGGCCAATTCAATAGTTATCTACAGCAAAAAGGAATTCGGAGGGAATTTGGTTGCAAATACACACCAGAACAAAACAGTGTGGCTGAAAGGAAGAACCGGTCGATCGTGGAAGCGGCATGGATGATTCTAGAAGAGAAGAGCATGCCCAAGTTCTATTGGGCCAAACTAGTCCGGATGGTCGTCTACATCCAAAACCGGATCGGGGATAAGGTTTCAGCACACGAGATGTATTTCGGGCGGAAGCATAATTTAAGGCACCTGAGGATATTCGGCAGCATTGCCTTGTGCATGTGTCAGATGAGAAGCGGAGAAAGCTGGATCAGAAGTCGGAGAAGTGCATACTAGTCGGCTACTCACATGAGCAAAAGGGGTATAAGTTCTACAATCCCCAGACAAAGATAGTTTGAGTAAGCCGAGATGTCGAATTTGACGAATCAACATCTTGGTACTCTGTGTTGGAATGCGTCCGTCTAGGCAGGAACAAATCAACACTCTTCTTATGATTAGATCGTAAACAAATACAATCAAGGTAAATTGATGGCAATAGAGACAAAGAATGATAAGCCACTTAGAATGCAAGAGAGAGACATTAGGCACAAGATGAACTATATTTGCAACAACCACAAAACTAAGTTTCAAAGTCAGATTATATACTAACTAACTTAGGGCAACTGTCCTTCTTCCTATTTACATAAATAACCTAAAGTTCCTAGTGTGTACAAAAGGAGACAATGTGAATACATCCATTAGAGACCCGCATTCAACAGTTCCCCGTAATGGGCGTATACATCGAAAATATGTAAATCAAAATAAATGTACAATACAGATGGATACAAAGTTTTTGAACAAATCGAAATTTCTTTCAAGTCGGTGAGCTTTGAAAAACTAAAGGTCGAATTGGCCAAGATGGGGAAAACTAAGGCCAAGCTTCAAACTATCGAAGTCAATTGTTCGAAAAACATCTTGAGTGTTCGACTTAATCGGACTTATTCTTAGTTACACCCATCTGGTGCCGTAGGGATCGAAATCAATCTGTTGAAAGACACTTGGTCATTCCATCAGCGACATTATCGGATGTAGGTATCTTCTCGAGGTCGATTTTCCCTGTAATGATGTAGTCCTGAAAGAAGTGATATCGAACGTCGATATGTTTCGATGCGTTGTGCTGAACCGTATTTTTCGAAAGTGCAACAACACCCTGATTGACATTGTGGACAACTGGAGCCGAGTTGGAGTCGAGTTGTCGAAACGTGTGCGCTAGCCGACGAAGCCATAAAGCCTCTTTCGCCGTAGTAGACATATTCGGCCTCGGTTGTCAATGTGGCACTGCAATTTTGGAGTTTCAATTTCCACGATGTCGTGAAGATTTCGGGCCACAGTGAGAAACTGGGGAATGTCGGAAGAATTGGCAGAGTGCACCATGTGCACTTACCCTTGTAAAAACCTGTGAACAATAGGAGTTAAGTTGGGACAGAGGATCCCATGTAATAAGGGATTTATCCCACATTGTTACGCATCCCTCTCCTTGTTCTATAAAAGGAGGGGAACACCCTTTGTAAAGGGGTTGCCCATTTTGTGTTAGGGGGTATACCATTAGATTAGGGTTAGGCGGTTTTAATTTGGTAGTGTTCTTCTTCCTCATCGTGAGAGTTGAGAGTTCGTGTTTGTTTAGGGTTTGCTTCTGCTCGGTCTCCTGTGCAAGACCCCACTCGACGCGACAAGCTCGTGAGCTCCCTGATCGGCGGCTTGGCAGCAAACTGCTGCTGTAACCTACCTTGGTCCGACTCGGAGCCGGGGTTGTAATCTTCTCTTGTAATATATATATTTGTTTGGTTGTGCACTTCTGCGTCTCTGATGGTGTCGGGTGTTTCTACCCCTTTTGGTTACTACACATAAGAGTCGTTGTTGCGCGCAATCTCTCTCTCTCTCTCTCTCTCTCTCTCTCTCTCTCTCTCTCATGTTTGGTAGCCTCCGGTACGTGTCCGGAGTCAGTTTTCTTGAACTCCCTTTCTCCCTCGTCTGAGACCCCCGTGGTCACGCCCCTTCCACACGCACGCGCATAGCAATGCTACATATTTGGTGAACCCGACGTGAAGGGTGGCAAGGGAGAATGGAGATGGAAGAAGACGACTTCGCGCAAGTTTTTGTCGAAGTGGTGAGGGAGTTTGGACAAAGAACAACAAGACGAGAGTCAGCGTAGCAAGCGGTTGAGCGAGTGCTCGAAAGAGTCGACCGTTTCAACGAGGACAAGGTCCCATTCTACTTGGAAGCCTACAACATGGAAATGGAGGAGCGAGACGTGGACGATGCCTTGAGGCTGAAGTTCTTCTGTAGGGCCGTCGTTGTCCGTATGCACGCGGAAGTGAAGGAGCTCCGAGAAGCTCATAGTTCGTGGGAGGCCTTTGAAGAGGCGCTCCTACAGGCATATGGAGGACGGCGGAAAACCCGGGGACGACGCAGCTTTGACCAGTGGGTTGCGTCAGCGAAGACCCACTGGTGCGCAACGAAGGCGTTCTGAGAGTTCAAGTGACAGCTTGCTCGACTCCCGGAGCGGTGTCGTGACGTGGCTCGCCTAGAAGCGTAGCGTTGCGCACACAAAGGATAACGTGAAAGTGAGGAAGGAATCACAGGGATTATGGACGGAAGAGACGAAAGAGTAGAGATAGAGTGAATAGAGATCAATAAGATATGACAAAATAGGATTTTTAAGGAATATAAGATAAGACAAGATAAGATATAAAATAATATATGAGAAAGTGTATGAAATTTATAATCATTTTCATGAAAGAGTTACAAAATGATTGTGCACGGCGTTGAACCTCCGAACTTTGTCTTGCAAGGTAATCGCTCTTCTCTTTCTTGATTGTAGACCATTACAATCTTCACTTCAATATTTTGATGAAGATCAGGCTCGAACCGCCTCCCTCTTGTTGAGAGTTGACCACCACGACCGCCAAGCTAGAGCTCCATGTTTATGTTAAACTTCTTCCCTTCTTTCTCTATTTTTATGGTATCTCTTAAGAAATACATAATTTGATTGATATCTCATACATATCTCCCTTTGATCTTCTCTTTCACCATTTAAATAGGTGCCCCCATGCATATGATGCATTGGAGGGTACAAGTCATGCATGTAGTGCATGAAATGCATGTGATGCATGATCGCCATTTGGCGTTCATGCATTACATGTGATGCATGATAAACATCTCGCTCATTTGAGCTTTTATGTATGAAACAATATATACAATAACAATAAACATGAAAATATAATCTTAAAGAGAGAGGGCCTAGCCTAATGGTAGGTGTGTTGACTTTGGTGTATGAGGTTGTGGGTTCGAGTCTCAAAATACTATTGAATACAACATAAAACTTTATTTTTATATCATGAAGCAAATCCTTTATGTAATATAAAGTATATATAAAGTATGCTTTATTTTATGTATATTACTAGTATAGAGTAAATGGCAAGATTTGAGAGTCATAGGGTGGGGTTATTGGTTCAAGTCCTCTCTTGTTCATGTAATATAATATATTTATCTATATATATATTATTTTTCTTTATATATATATAATATTATCATATGTGTTGTTAATATTATCTTTATATATAAAACATTATCAAATGTTATTTTCATTACGTATTTAACTTATTGTAGACTTTTAATGTGAAGCTTTCGTACTTCACGACAGCGGGAACAAGGTTTGGTGGGGGCAGACAAAGTCTTGTTGTTCATTAGGTCAATCGACCGAGCGGAACAGGACCCCATTAGGATTGAGCTCGAAGATGATGACGGAGCGAATGGCCTTACGGAGGACTGGTCGAAGGTCGGAAGGGTATGCCAACGGCTAGATGACGAGCGAGCCGAGAAGGCTAGGATGAAGGCGTGCAACGGCGCGCCATCAAAGCGAGAAGAAGTCGAACGGCAAAGAGAATCGGCAAGGCTCGGCTTCGGGGCCAAGATTGCAAAGGCATACATAGCTCTTGCCTCGCGAGATGGCAGAAGATAGGCATGACGGTGCCGATATGGGAGAGGGTGCAGAACAAAACGCCCTCTTGGCTTGCGAAAATAGAACGGCCAAGGACAAGGCCGAGATACCAATCGCAGAGTCAGAATGTTGGGACTGGCGGTTACGAACATGTCAGCCTGAAACTCCAGACATAGGAGAAGCAAGCCCATGCGGGGCTTGCGCGATCGGTAAGAAGACGACCACCGACCACGAGGAGCCGGTGGCTACGGACAAGGGCGTAAAACGGACGGGTGATTCTTTGTGTCTTCCCACACTTGCTCCCGAGACGATGGCAGTTGGGCCCGAATGCCCATGTGAGTCCCAAGAGGAGGAAGGCAGCGGCGTGAGACCAAGAATCACCGGCGAGACGATATGGGGAAGGAACGAACAAGAGCCCTCGGGGCAAAATCCGGAGAACTCGGCATTCGGGCTCATATGCCCACGAGAGACCAAGGAGATGGATGACGGTATCGAGGAGTCCTGGCACGATGCCAGCGAAGAAGGATGGGAGATGGCCCGCAAGAAGGTCGATGAAGGAACAAAGAAACAACCCAACTAGGGACCAAACTGCGTGGCATTCCGATTCGGGTGGAGCGCGATCCGGTCGTGGAATGTTCGACCGGGGCCAAGATTGGCATGACGGTGCCGATACGGGAGAGGGTGCAGAACGAGCCGCCCTCTTTTACATGGGGAGAAAGACTGACCGGGCGAAGGTCGGGAATCGGGAAGAAGATGATCGACAGTACAAAACGAGTCCGGTGGGATCGACATCGGAGCCGAAACTCCGGACATTGGAGAATCAAGCCCAGGCAGGGCTTGATCGATCACGGAGCGGATGCTTTCCACCAACACCACTAAAAGGGTCGGTGTCCCCGGACGAGTCACCGAAAGACGTTATGAAATCGGTCCCCACATCTTGACTGGAGACTTCGGCAGTTCAAGCCAACATGGTAACGTGAGACCGAAAGAGAAGGGAGATAGTGGGGAAGCGCAGAAAGGAGGATCAGCGACGATGAGTTCGGGAGTAGTACAAGGGATGAAGAGGAGAACGATGACCGGTCCTATGGAGGTCCTCACACCGATCCGGCGGTCGGCCCGAGTGCCGGTATGAGTCTTATAGGAGAGAATGGTGGCGGTAAGGGAACGGGACCCGGCAATCCAGAGAATGACGGACGGACCCGGACGAGAACCGGGCGGGGTGGACTTTTAGATAACCGATCCGGAAGAGGGGAGAGAGCAGGCCTACGAAGAGGCCGGGAACACGGTACGTCGGTACCATGGGAGAGGATGTGGAGCGAGCCACCCTCTCAAATTGTGGAGAAAGACGACCCAAGATAAGGGCCAGAGATACGACAAGCCCTAGGAGGATCTTTCACACCGGTTTGAAGACGAAAGGACTCAGGGTGGGCGGTCTACGAAGATCCTCACACCGATCTGACAGTCGGCCCGAGTGCCGGCGTGAGTCCTATAGGAGAGATCAGTGGCGGCAAGTGAACGTGACCAACAGAAAGGACGGAAGAAAAGGGCAAGCGGTGCTACCGTGACCTTACACACACCGATTCTAAACACTCCGGTGGTCGGCCCGAGAGTCGGCGTGAGACCTAGAGTAAGGAACGGTCGCGGCGGCAAGGCAAGCAACCGAAGGCAGAAGGGGAGGTCCCACGAAGATCCTCACACCGATCCGGAGATTGGCCCGAGTGCCGGTGTGAGTCCTATAGGAAAGGATAGTGGTGGCAGGAGAACATGATCAGACGACGGGAAGCAAAGCGAAAGGAGGTATGAGGCTGACGAGGCGACCGCGAACCGGATGCATGACAATGATCGGAAGCGCTTGGCACACGACTCAGTGACCCAACTAAATGGAGGCCCGAGAAGGATCCTTCACACCTGCCCGGAGACCCTGGCTATTCGGCCAACGTGGCAACGTGAGACCGAGGGCAATGGAAGGTGGCAGCGAGGGGACGAATGCGGCAACAGTAGAGGCACTGACCAACCAAAGTGTTGAAGTTCAAATCATTGTCGGCCACAACCGGTTGTATATGTGCGGAATAATAGTGAATCTAATGGAAAGGGAAAAAACAGAATACAGAAACTAAGAATGACATAGATTTTAACGTGGAAACCCGAACCGGGAAAAAACCACGTGGAGTCCACAAACTCCGAAACAGAACACTATAAGAGAGAAAGGAATACAATCAGAGATCTCAGAGGCAACGACCTCGAGATCCTGCTTCACCTACAGGCGGCTATGAAGCTCACTCGCTGTCAGAACCAAGGATAAAAGATAGAGTGATGGAAGAAGGATATTAGAGAACACAAGAAGAAAGGAACCAAATACTAAGAGAAGAATGGATGTATAAGATAGAGAAAGAAAGAGAATGGATACAAGATATGTAATGAGAGCTAAAGACTGGTGTTAATTCGAATTGATTTGAGAATACATGTATGCCCTTATTTATAGGTTCCTATAGAATAGGTTAGAGATTTCTAGAATGTTCTAGAATGTTCTAGACCTAGAATGGTCTAGGACATTCTAGAACATTCTAGAAATCTCTAGAGTTTTTACAATAATCAATGTAATACAAGAAGTAACTTTTATTGTTTCATATAACAATAAGCTATCTTAATGGTTGAGGTTTTCAAGTATGGATTACAAGGTTCGAGGTTCAAGTCTGGGGTCAACAGCCATGGGGGCATCATGACAATGTTCCAACACTTGAAGTCGGGGTGATCCGTCGGGGACGTAAAGGAGATTCTTGTAGAAGAGTAAGCCATCTTGCCACTTGAAGTCCTAATAATGTTGAGATGACCCTAGCTAATGTGGAGGAAGATGGACGACTTGAACCACAGTGGGCTAAGACATCCTTAGCAAAATCATCCGAATGAAGTTGTTGGCGAATAGTGTCAAGAAGGGTAGAATCTAAGTGGCGTGGCATAAATTGTTGTTACCTGTAGCTTTGATGGCCCGAGGAGAGTTTTCTTTTGATTGTCAAAGGCCGGATCTCCAGGTCGAAGTGCTAGATACGAACGCCAAGACAGAGTATCTACTTTCCCTTGTTGTTTTCCAAGGCGAAAAATGATCTTGAAATCGAAACGTGTTAGAAATTGGGCCCACCGAGCTTGTCGTCTATTTAATACTCGAGCTTTTTGAAAATATGTGAGATTTTTGTGATCACTATAAATGATAATCTGATGAGGTGATCCTTCTAGAAAATGACGCCATTGCTCGAATGAGTCGACCACAGCTAGTAACTCCTTGTCATGCACCTCATAGTTTATCTCCGAAACAGTAAATTTTCTCGAGTGAAACGCGACTGGATGTGTCTGCCCGTCCTCGCCTGGTTGCGATAGGATACTCCCCAATGCAAAGTCTGATGCATCCGCCTCAATAGTAAATGGCTTTTCAGGATCAATATGTGCTAGGATGGGTGCTGATGTGAATGCCTCTTTCAGCTGCGTAAAAGCCTTGTCCGCTTCGATACTCCAAAAAAATGCTTGATTTTTCTTGGTGAGTTGAGTAAGGGGCAACACAATGCTTGAATAATTATGTATGAATTTGCGATAGAAGTTCGCAAATCCGAGGAAACACTGAACATCCTAAACTGAGCATGGGGGTTTCCATTCCAATATTGTTTGGACTTTTGCCGAGTCCATGAAAACACCCTGGGATGAAATAGTGTATCCCAAAAATTCGACTTGTTTGCAATCAAAACTACATTTCTCAAGTTTGGCATAAAGACCATACGTCCTTAGGCGTTCAAGTACTTGCCGCACATGTATAGCATGCTCCCCCTGTGTTTTAGAGTAAATCAATAGATCATCTAGGTAGATGATTAGAAAAATATCCAAGAAATCCCGAAAGATGTCATTTGCCATATGTTGGAATACTGCAGGTGCATTTGTGAGCCCGAAAGGCATGACTGTATACTCGAAATGACCATACCGAGTACGAAATGTTGTTTTCCACTCATCTCCCGGCCGAATTCGAACAAGATTATATGCACCCCTTAGATCAATTTTGGTAAAATTCTTTGCCCCACCAATGGGTTCTAAGAGATTGGAGATTAAAGGTAAAGCATACCTATTCCTTATGGTGACTTTATTTATGCCTCGATAGTCCACGACCAAACGAAGGGAGCCGTCCTTTTTCTTCACCAAAAAGATAGGAGCACCAGCTAGAGACTTTGAATGTCGAATAAACCCATGTGCAAGATTTTCCTCGATGTATTCACGAAGAACCTCAAGCTCAGTGGGTAATAAATTGTAAATCGGACCCCATGGTGGCTCTTTTCCTGGTTGGAGATCAATAGGACAGTCGTACGGTCGATGCTTTGGAAGAACACTAGCTTTGACTTTGTCGAAAACATCAGCATAGTCTTGATATTTTTTGGGAATTTGGATGTCTGAATTCCCTTGAGTGACACTAGAAGGTGTCACTGATAGTGCAAATAAGGAAAGGTTCTCCTTGCCTCCCACTTGGCGCAATTGTTGCAATGTGATGGCTGAAATTTGATGAGAAGGATATGGTGCATCGGTAGAACTATATACTTTGGGAGGATAATCCCGGGTTCGATCCTTGACAATGATATTTTCTGCTAAAGGGCACCTAGTTTCTCGCTTCCTCCAATCGATTCTAGGGTTATGTAGCTCGAACCATGGCAAACCGAGGACAATTGGATGCTCAGGACTACGGATTATGTTAAAGGAAACTACACATCCTAAATCACCCAAGAGTATGTGTATTGGCTCAGACTCTTCAAATATCTTCCCAGAAGCTATGGGGCGTCCATCAATCACTACTACGGAAACGGGACAAGGAAGTGTATGCAAGGATATTTGGTGTTTTTGGGCAAAATCTCTATCCATGAAACAAGAATTGGCTCCAGTATCTAAGAGGGCTTGGACTTGAAGTTGACAACTGGGTGTCCTAACTTGTACTAGGGTTGAGAAGACTCTACTAACATGCTTGGAAGAAATGGAACCCAAACTAGGTTGTACATATCTAGGGTTGTCCAACCAAATGGCTCCTATTTTGGCCGGACTTATTCGTTTGACTCCTCTTCTAATTGGCTTAGGACTTCAAATTTATTGGACAAGGGTGGATTATTCATAATATTAGATTCACTAACTGCTTCTAAAATGTTAGACTCATTTTTATTGTCATAGTGAATTTGATTTACCTGACGTCTCGGCCTACGGGAGCAATGAATGGCTATATGACCTGGACCTCCGCAATATAAGCACAGATGGTTTGCTCGACGACGTTGCTTCTCTTCGTTTGACAACGGTCCTCGTCGTTGAGTCATATCGATCTCCATGGGTGCAGGGCTATCCATTCGGACTAGACTACGTGTTTGCCTTGCAGTTGCAGCAGGGCTATACATTTGCCTTGGGGATGATTGCGCCATTACTGATGCATAAGTTGGTGTGAATCTTGATCTTGTTATTTGTTGTTGTCGCTCACATCGACGCTCAAAAAGGTGATTATCACACCGTATTGCTCGACTAATAGCTTCTGTAAGTGACCTTGGATCCTCGGGGAAGGTAAGAAGTAAGTCTTTGACATCACTACGAAGGCCTGAACGGAATTGCTCCATTAGGGCTTGTTCATCCCAAGGAATATCGCTTGCGATGAGACAGAAATTGGCAGCATATGTCGAAGCTGGTTGATCACCTTGACGAAGTGTACGAATCTTGTTGATAGTTGTTCTTGCCCCATCAGTATCTCCGAAACAAGCCTTAAATTCCTTGATAAATTCCTCGAAATTATTCAGTAGAGGAGAATTGGTCTCTAGCAATGGAGCAAACCACGACAACGCTATGCCAGTCAATAAAGTGCCCACTAGCCCGACTCATGATGCATCTGTTGGATAATGTGTGGGATGCATTTGAATCACCAACCGTACTTGATTCAAAAAACCTCAGAAATGCGCCCTCGGCCCATCAAATTTAGCTGGGAGGCTAATTTTGCGCTCCTTGATAAGTCCCTGACCTTCAACCCTTTGTTGTTGTAACACGACGATTGTCGACTCTAACTGTTGCACTCATCGCATGAACTCCTCTTGTTGTTGTTGCTTCTCTATAGTAACCTTTTGTAGATCCCCAAGTAGACGTTGATTCTCTACTTCAAGAGATGCGAACTTGGATTTAAGGTTCTCCATTTCTGCAACAAGGGTGAGATATTCTTCTGAGTTAATGGCAGCCATGGTTTCAAGATGGTTACAAAGGAGGATAAGAGAGAGAGAGAGATAGAAGCTCACTCGCTGTCAGAACCAAGGATAAAAGATAGAGTGATGGAAGAAGGATATTAGAGAACACAAGAAGAAAGGAACCAAATACTAAGAGAAGAATGGGTGTATAAGATAGAGAAAGAAAGAGAATGGATACAAGATATGTAATGAGAGCTAAAGACTGGTGTTGATTCGAATTGATTTGAGAATACATGTATGCCCTTATTTATAGGTTCCTATAGAATAGGTTAGAGATTTCTAGAATGTTCTAGAATGTTCTAGACCTAGAATGGTCTAGGACATTCTAGAACATTCTAGAAATCTCTAGAGTTTTTACAATAATCAATGTAATACAAGAAGTAGCTTTTATTGTTTCATATAACAATAAGCTATCTTAATGGTTGAGGTTTTCAAGTATGGATTACAAGGTTCGAGGTTGAAGTCCGGGTGACGCCATAATGGTCATGTGTTCATGACACTCGCTTCCACTCACAATCGTTCACTTTCACGGTTACAGAGGCCATGACCTCGACAACAGTGACTTTTCAGTTAACACAGACCTAACATGATTGCCCTAAGTACTTATATACTAATGTAACCTTTCGACTATTTACAAGTTTAGCCTTCCGTATTGGCTATCTCCACGATTTCCAGTTTCGACCTCGGCCCATCGGCCTTGGCCGAGTTGCTCATAAACACGGTTCTTCTCAATTCCCATCCGGACGGACCTGTTTCCTAACAAACTCCCCCTTCACTCCGGCATGGGATGTCTTACTAGTCTGATCCGCTTCCGACATGCATCCAGCTTGTCGGGTATCAATACTTTGGTCAGCATATCTGACCCGTTCTCGGTTGTGTCGATCTTCGTCAGCGCGAACTCTCTATCTTCTACTCGCTCCCGGATCCAGTGATACCTACACTAGATGTGCTTCGTCCTGGAATGGTACGCAGCATTCTTAAGGTGGATGACACTTTGACTGTCGCAATAGAGCCGGTATTCATCTTGCCGGATATTGAGCTCTTCGATGAAGTCCTTCATTCATAATATTTCCTTACCGGCTTCAACAGCCTTCATGTACTCTGCCTCCGTGGTTAACAACGCAACCGTCTTCTGCAGCCTCGACTGCCACGAAACAGCTCCCCTTGCATATGTCATTATATACCCGGATGTAAACCGGCTGGTATCCACATTAGCCGACATATCCGAATCGGTAAAACCGTCAAGTTGAGGTTTACTGGAGCCGAATCGGAGACACATATTCGAAGTGCCCTTCAAGTACCAGAGTATCCATTTGACAGCGTTCCAGTGCCTTCTCTGCTTTTGTCTTCGAGCTTTGCTTACCAGATAATCTGCTGTTTGCCGGGAGTGTCGATCCGATCGGTTTTGCTTCTGACATGTTGAACCGCTGAAGCTCCTTTGTCACGTATTTCTCCTGTGACAACCAGAATTGTTTCTTTGACCGGTCCCGGATGATGTGCATCCCCAGTATCTGTCTTGCCGGGCCCAAGTCTTTCATTGAGAAATATTGGTTGAGAGCCTTCTTCAACATCTGTATTTTGGCTTGGTCCTGTCCGACGATCAACATGTCGTCCACGTACAGAAGGAGTATCAGGGGTTCGCCTCCTTCGAACTTCTTCACAAAGGTGCAGTGATCGGTTTGCGTTTTGTGATATCCTTGGTCGGTCATGAAGGAGTCGAACTTCCGATACCATTGTTGGGGAGCCTGATTCAATCCGTACAGGCTCTTCTTCAACCGGAAAACCAAATGCTCCTTCCCTTTTTCCACGAATCCTTCCGGTTGCTGCATGTAGATCTCCTCTTCGAGGTCACCGTGAAGAAATGGCATCTTCACGTCCAGCTGCTCTACCTCGAGGTCCATGCTTGCTGCTATACTTAGCACCGTCTGGATGGAAGTCATCTTTACTACTGGGGCAAATATCTCGTCGAAGTCCACGCCCTTCTTCTACTGGAAACCCTTCACCACGATCTTGGCTTTGTATCTCGGGGGGTTGCCGACATTTCCCGGTTTCAACTTGTACACCCACTTGTTTCGAAGTACCCGCTTTCCTTTTGGCAACTCCACCAATTCATACGTATGGTTCTCATGCAAGGAATCCATCTCATCCTGCATGGCACTCAACCATTTGCAGCTATGGGCATCACTTTTAGCTTCCTCGAAGCTTTCTGGCTCCCCCTTATCGGTTAGTAACACGTGCTCTGGATTCGGAAATCTCCGGGGGGGCCTTCTCTCTCTTAGAGGATATCTGCGTCCTTGGGTTTCGGTAACCAGCTCCTCCATTTGCTCTTCATCCAAATCCGATTCGGGGTTTTGTCCGGTTTCGGTTTCACCTATTCCTTCTTCTTCTTCGGCCAGTTTTGTCTCCTCACCGTCACCGGCCAGTTCATCGAGTGCTAACCGGCTTCTTGCCGGTTGGAACTGCATTTCATCAAATCGAAATTTTTCTTTACCGGTCGACTCGGAGTTCATTATCTTCTTCTCCGACTCCCAGTCGGCGAGCGTCTTGTCCTCCATGAAGATAATATCTCCACTTCAGAATACTTTCTGGACGACCGGGTCCCACACTCGGTAGTCGAACTCATCGTCGTCGTAACCGAGGAATATGCATGGTCAGGTCTTCGGATCTAACTTTCCTCTCCAATCCTTAGCTACATGCACGTACGCAAGACACCCAAATACCTTCAGATGCCGATAGGACACTTCCTCACCGGTCCAGACTCTTTGTGGCGTGTCTCTATCCAAGGGTACTAAGGGTGATCTGTTTATCACATATGTCGCCATCGACAGTGCCTCAGCCCAAAACTTCTTGGGTAATTTTACATCTGCCAGCATACTCCAAACCCTCTCCATTATGGTCTGGTTCATCCTCTCGGCCAGCCCCTTTAGTTCCGACATCTTCGGCACGGTAAATTCGAGCCGGATTCCCATCGATGATTTAACTCACTCTCCTCGGTGATGAGCATCAACTCTTCTTCACTTGCCGCGATTGCCGTCATTCCCTTCCGGTCCAGCCCCCTCCGGTCTTTACCGTTCCGGTCTGGTGTCTGCTTCGAATCGGTACCGTCAGTTTCCTTGTCTTTTCGGAAGTGCCGACAGTTCTTCTGGAAGTGTCCTGGCTTGCCGCAATAGAAGCAAGTAGACCTCTCCCTTAACTTTGACCGTGTCCCCGACTTTTCCCGGTTCTGGGGACTACGGTTCCTTTGTCTTCCGCGTTCCGATTCGGTAAGGAGCGCTTTGGAGTCGGACCTTGTATCCTTATCTTTCTGACGCGCCTCCTCATCTAACAAGTTCAACTTCACTCTTGCTAGGGATAACCGTTTCCCTTCCGGCCCAGCATTGCCCAAAGTGACAACCAACATCTCCCAGCTATCTGGGAGGGAACTGAGCAGGAGTAGTGCTAGTACCTCATCAGCGAGAGGTACTTCCAATGATGTTGCCTGGTGTATCAGCCCCTGGAAGGCATTCATGTGCTCCGCCATGCTGGAGCCATCTTGGTACCGACGTCTTACTAGCTTCCGAAATACCGAAACCTGATTAACAACATTTTTGTTCTGAAACATAATGTCGATCTTCTCCCAGAGCTCATGAGCCTTGCTCTCCTCATTGAAGTTGTTGTATAGACTCATGTCAATGAAGCACCGTATGTACGCCGTTGTCTTCATGTCATCACCTCCCATATCGTGGTATCGATTTTGTGCGGTCTCTTGTCCCCGAACTAAACCAGCAACCAAAGATCTTTAACCATGAGCATGTCCCTCATCTTCGACTTCCACACTGAATAGTTCGATCCGGTGAGCTTGAACATGCCTCCCAACGAATCGTCCATTTTTCTGTGTCGATTTCGCTCTGATACTAGTTTGAAGTTCAAATCGTTGCCGGCCACAATCGGTTGTATATGTGCAGAATAATAGTCAATCTAATGGAAAGGTAAAAACAGAATACAAAAACTAAGAATGACACAGATTTTAACGTGGAAACCCGAACCGGGAAAAAACCACGTGGAGTCCACAAACTCCGAAACAGAACACTATAAGAGAGAAAGGAATACAATCAGAGATCTCAAAGGCAACGACCTCAAGATCCTACTTCGCCTACAGGCGGCTATGAAGTTCACTCGCTTCCACTCACACTCGTTCACTTTCACGGTTACAGAGGCCATGACCTCGACAACAGTGACTTTTTAGTTAACACACACCTAACATGATTGCCCTAAGTACTTATATACTAATGTAACCTTTCGACTATTTACAAGTTTAGCCTTCCGTGTTGGCTATCTCCACGATTTCCGGTTTCGGCCTCGGCCGAGTTGCTCATAAACACGGTTCTTCTCATTTCCCATCCGAAGGGACCTGTTTCCTAACAAGCATTACGTGAGAAAAGGAGGCCATGCGGGGTAGGACGTAGCAAGGGTGATCTTCCGGTGAGCTGTCGGGGACACTCAGTTAAATGAGTGTCGTATGCATACGAGATTAATACCTCAATTATGTATTACGTTCACGAACATATGTTACGTTTGCGTATGAGGTCAACACCTCGATTTGTTGTAAATGATATGTGTTTGGTCCCATATGCGTAAGAGGTCAATACCTCAATTGCGTATTACGTTGAACCCTTATTTTTGGATGTCTCGTGTGCGTAGAGGTATATGCCTCGATTACATATCTCGATTACGTCATTTTTGGTTATTAAATATAATGATTTCTTTAATATAGGCATATGTGGTCACGTGTATACGTAGTTAATCGCATATATGTGATCATATACATATGTGTATATAAGTCATTACGTGATTTTAAATCGAATGTTTTCCTTTTTGGGGAAAGGTTCTTGGTGGCCATCCTCACATTTTTGTGAGAATCGTGTTGTCACCATCCCTTTTTTTTCAACAATTTTTTATTGTTGAAATCCCTGTTGGTGACTTCAATATTTCGTTACATAAAGAAACGCCAATAGCCATAATGATGTTGAGTACGTAGGGTTTGACCCACTTCATGTGAGGTCGCTCTTATGACACACGTATCCAACATCCCTCCCTCATTACATGGATACAATGCCAGCATGAGATCATTCTTACGAGAGGCATTCGTAATGACGTGACCATGTGATGGGCCACGTGGGCCTACTACGAAAAGAGGGCTCATTTGGCTTGACCATTAGGTTGCATTTTGGTGTATGCCATCATAATTATGAGACTTGAGGTTAGGTAACGTACCAACATAGTTGTGGTAAATGAGGGCGAAATAAGGACTCTTGACATATATGTTTCTTTTAAAAAAACATATATGGGCAAATGTCTCGCATATCTCTTATACGCATGAAACATTAAATATTTAAGAAGAGCAACCTACTTGGTTGGCTCAAGTGATTAATGCATTTTTTCTCGAGGTCTCGAGTTCAAATATGACCAAGCCCATACAACATCGTTGATACATATGATTATAACACATGTTTAGACTTGAGGTCTAAGTGCACTTCGGGGTCCTCATAATAGGACTTAAAGAGCTGAAACCACATATGTGGGCACCGAAACATAGTTTATTGTTAACATTTTTTTCGTGTATAAACTATTCATGACACGAACATACATGGTTGAGCCTCGGGGAGCCACCATGAAAACATCGATATAGAGATCAGGGAAAGACATTTATTTGTCACCCCCATGGTTTTTAAAACACCTTTGTGTTACCATAGTAACCTGCTCTTGAACCTCATCTCATACGTCTAGAGGGGTATTTACGTGAGATCATGATATCGATTAATGTTTGCCCATGATAGGTTTACATCACGACATGATGTTATGACTATCTCTCTGACCTTATCCTATTTCTTTTCTAGAAATAATCATTTAATGGCTCAAAATAACGACCCGATGTCATCCGCTCAAGCGGAAGGAACTCAAGGGAATCCTCTTGGACAAATGTCCATTGAGATGTATTTTTCGCAAATAACCCAATACCTTAGTTTCACCGCTCAACAGATGACCGAACTTCGGCAATCTCAAAGTGCTCTCAAGGCACGTGTCATTAGTCTACAACGTGAGACTAATAAACCTGATGAGCGACAGGGTGAACCATCATTTGTCGTTAAGCCATTTACGGGAGACAAAAAGGAAAGAACTGAAGAAGCAATCTGCACTTGGCTGGGCCGATGGAAGTCTCATTTTGAGCTCTATCCCACGCCAGATAGTACGAAGATTGCATATGTCGGCCGAGAACTAAGGGGTAAGGCCGCCGCCTGGTGGCGTGGGCTCCGCACGTTGGGGAAATTGCCCGATACATGGATAGATTTTGTCACAGTTTTCAAGGGCCAATTTCTACAACCTCCCTCTCGAACCGAGGCAGCACAAGCTTTAATGAACCTCTCTAGTCAGAAATTTTCCTCACTAGAAGACTATGTCCACCATGCTAGAACCCAAATCCAAAAATCAGGTCTAGAAGGGGACAATTGGTTAATAGCTTGTTTTGTCAATGGCATCCCCAATTCGGACTATCATTAGATAGTGCACGATAAGGATCCAAAATCCTTCGAAGAGGCCGTTGAAATAGTTCTTCGCTATCAACGCACTTCGAAGAAGGACCACAACAAACCCAACGAAGCACCCGGGACTAAGTAGTTACAATTCATTGGGAAACGTAAGACACCCAACGAATTCATGGATCGCGATTGTAAGCGACAACATCCTTTTTGTGTATTCTGCAAAAAGAAGGCCCATACAAAAGATCAATGTTGAAAGCTCCAACGGAAAGAACATGACAACAAAGCTAAAGTTGCAGACCATAAAGGTCAGATTCCTAATGTCCTTCAGGTCTATACACATCATTTAAGTAATTGTCAATGTTCTTTGCCTCACTATGTATTGGGTCCCAATGATTTACTACGTGCAAACGGGTATATCAATGGATCTCCCGTACAATTTTTATTTGATTTGGGAAGCTCACACAACTTTGTGAATGATCGTTTGGTTCAGATATGGGGAATCCAACCCACCGTAAGTGATCATACCTACACGATGCACTTGGCTGATGGAAGAGTACGATACATCAACGGTGCGATTCATTCATTAGGAATTTCTATTGACACTTATATAGAGGAAGTAGACTTCCATGTAATGAATCTTTGTACCACTGATGTAATACTGGGTTATCCCTGGTTTTATAATAAAAACTCTTCTTTATCTATTGATTGGGTTCATCATTCAATTACATTTGTACTAAACGATTGTACTCATTTTATTCAATGTGTAAAAAAACAATCCCTCTCGATTGTTTCCTCGTGTCCATCAATATCCGAGTTGTCTTGTTCTACTCTATTTTATTGTGTACTTGATCCGGACATTCATGTTTACAATATCGATAATGTCTCGGTTCAATTAACATATTTTGAACAACAACAACTTGATGAAATCTTAAATGATTTTCGTGATGTTTTTCCGAGTGAATTACCAGATGGCTTACCTCCTAAACGTAATATATACCATCGTATAGATATTGTACCTGGTGTTGCACCAATAAGTATACCTCCTTATCGCTTAAGTCGATCCGAAGAGGATGAGGTATCTAAGCAACTCAAGGACTATTTACGAATGGGTTATATACGTTATAGTAAATCTCCATAGGGTGCACCAGTTCTCTTGGTTAAAAAGAAAGAGGGCACATGGCGTATGTGTATTAATTACCGACGCTTGAATAAAGTGACGATCAAGAATTTGTATCCATTGCCCCAGGCTGACGATCTAATTGACCGTCTCCAAGGAGCTCGGTATTTTACAAAACTTGATATCCGTACTGGCTACCATCAAATTCGTATAAGTGAGGACGATGTTCCTAAAACGGTATTTCGTACGTGCTATGGGCATTATGAGTTTTTGGTTATGCCTTTTGGTTTGGCCAATGCTCCGGCTACATTTCAACAAGAAATGAATGACATTTTCCGAGAACAACTTGGAAAATTTGTCTTTATTTTCTTGGATGATATTTTAGTTTATAGTCGTACATTACAAGAACATGCTAAACATGTCCACTTTGTTTTACAAACATTGCGTGACAAACAATTTTATGCGAAGATCTCAAAATGTGAGTTCTTCAAGAAATCAATTACTTATCTTGGACATCTCATAACCGAACGAGGAGTTGAAATTGATCCTTCTCGCATCGAGAAAATCAAGCTTTGGCCCACTCTTCGGAACATTCGAGAAGTTCGATCATTCCTTGGTTTTGTCGGGTTTTTGCAAAAATCCCTTCGTAATTACTCCCAATTGACGACGCCGTTTACTGATCTTCTAAAAGGTCAAACGCGTAAGTCTACAAAACCTATTGTGTGGAATGCTACACTAGACCTCGCCTTTAAGGAACTCAAGGACCTAGTTTGCAAGGCTCCTTCACTTCTTTTACCCGATCCTTCAAAACCTTTTGAGGTTGAAACCGATGCAAGCGATTATGCTATAGGTGTTGTCTTATATCAAGATGGTAAACCAATAGCATTCGAGAGTAAGAAACTTGATTCTGCTCAATGTCAGTATACCGTTCAAGAAAAGGAATTATTTGCAGTTATACATCCGCTCAAAACATGGTGCCATTATCTTTATGAAAATCGCTTTGTGGTAACTACGGACCACGAGTCCTTGAAATATTTTTGTGACCAACAAGACCTGAAAGGTCGTAAGGCACGATGGACTGATCTCATCCAGAACTTTGATTTTTCATACGATATCGTAAAGGTTCCATGAATACTGTCGCTGATGCACTAAGTCGCATCCGTGAAGTTAGCATGCTTAGCTTCACTGAAATAACATCAAATCTTTATGATCACCTTCGAGGAAAGTATCCTGATGATAGTTATTTTGCAAAATACTGGGCAAGAGTTGAGTCTAGAACAGACACCACCACATCCTCGAAGGAATACTTCCACATTGCTAATGGTATGCTCTACCATAATGGGAAGGTTTGTGTTCCAGATTTTCCTAAGGTCAAAAAGAGAATTCTTTTTTAATGCCATGATGCACCCTCGGCAAGGCACCCTGGAATACATCATACACTCGTTCTCAACATTTTATTGGCCTAAGATGCACCCTGACATACATAGCTATGTGACTAAATGTCACCAATGTCAAGTTAACAAAGCCGAGCAACTTAAAGCCGCAGGACTTTTACATCCCTTGGACATTCCCAACAATAAGTGGGAAAGTATATCCATGGATTTTATTGTTAGCCTTCCTCGCACCCAAAAAGGTCATGATACCATCTGGGTTGTGGTTGATAGACTAACTAAAATGGCCAAATTTATTGCTACTAAAACCATGGTAACAGCTCCTGAATTGGCTTACCAATTCATTGACGAGTTATTTCGTTTTTATGGGTTACCGATGGATATCGTGAGTGATCGAGATCCAAAATTTACTAGTGACTTCTGGACGCAAGTCTTTAAGAAGTTAGAAACTACGTTGAGCATGAGCTCCACGGATCATCCTCAATCTGATGGACAAACAGAACGAGTAAATCAATTTATTGAGGACATGCTTCGAGCATATGTTGGTGCAAAACCAAAAAAATGGGAATGTTATCTC
Organism: Azolla caroliniana; assembly: GCF_043228905.1. Taxonomy (NCBI): domain Eukaryota; kingdom Viridiplantae; phylum Streptophyta; class Polypodiopsida; order Salviniales; family Salviniaceae; genus Azolla; species Azolla caroliniana. The sequence continues at coordinate 8,265,409 of NW_028230439.1, read as the reverse complement.
CCAATATTGGAGTTTGCTTATAACAGTTCCAAGCATACGTTGACGGGATATAGTCCTTTTATGTTGATGTATGGTTTTCAACCACGAGCCCCGATTGATGTTAATATACATCATGATGAGTTGTGAAGTACGCAAAACATTTTTCGGGATATGCAAGATATGTTGCATATTGCATGAGATAATATAAAAACAGCTCAAGATAGAGCGCGTTTTTATGTCGATCATCATAGGCAACCTCGTGTATTCAACCCTAGACAGAAGGTATTTTTACGTGTACCTCACAATTCTAAGACATTGTCTACGGGTAAGTGCGCTAAGTTAGCCCCACGGTTTTGTGGACCTTTTACAGTCCTCAAATGCATTGGATCATCAGCCTATCATCTCGCTCTTCCCGATGGTGTTGGAATTCATCCAGTCTTTCATGTGAGTTGTCTAAAAGAACTTATAGGTTCTGGCGACAACATAGTTACAACTGAAACTCTGGTTACTTCTGAAGAATTATATTCTAAACCACATGTACCAGAAAGAATTCTCGATGTTAAAACAAAAAAATTACGTACTAAAGAAATCCGAGAATTTAAAATAAAATGGATGGATAAATCAATAAAGATGCCACATGGGAAGGCGAGAGTACTCTCAGAACTAACTTCCCTAACTTTCCATTGCAAGAGTGCAATGTTTTAAAGAGGGGGAGTATGTTATGGGCATGACCATATAATATCCCGTGGTGAGAATTTACCGTAGTATTCTATACACGTGGATAAGTGGAGGGTTAAATGAGAGTGTAAAGAAGGGGAGAATTACTTTTAAATCCTCGGGATTGAGACAACCCATTTGGGTATCGCTATAAATAAGAGACCTAGCTACCCTCATTTGATTATCTTGTTGACTACGTCGAGACTCTGTCTTGTGGTGGGTCAACTCTTGTAGCGAGCCCGCCAACACCAGGTACGACTCGACACCACGGCGGTGGTATGGGACGCCGATCGAGGCTCGAGTCCGTCTCGATCCCTTCCCTCGGGGGTGGTCGGGTGGATCGGCACCCTTCTTTCTCTCTCTCCTTTCTTTCTATCTACCTAGATCTATCCTTATCTAATGCTTACTTTAGTACATGTCTCTAATAGTAGCCATCATGCTCACTTGAGCTCCCATGTATGAAAATAGATATGGGATAAGTATAATGATGAAAATGTATTCTAAAATAACTAACCTAGCTTAGTGGTGTATACTTTGTGTTTGGCATACAAGGTTGAGAGTTCAAGTCTCTCAATTTTACTTAATACAATATATAGCTTCATTCTTATATCATGAAGCACATTTATTACAAACTTTTACAACTAAATAGCCTAGCCTAGTGGTATGTGCATTGTACTTCGTATATAAGGATGTGGGTTTGAGTCTCTCAAATATTATTAAATACAACATTTAAGCTCATTTTTTAATCGTGAAGCACATTCTTCACGACACCCACCCCCTCTAAACTTGCACATTGGTTGTGCAGAGTTCATCCAACACTTCTTCCGATTCTTTTAGTTCTTCTACTTCTTCATAAAATTCGGGCTCTAATGACTCCCTCCTTTTAAATATTTTAATCCTTTTTCCTGCAATTGGGAAACGAATTTCTGTCCCATCTAATTCATTGAGGAAATATGTGGCTTTATCTGTTATTTTCCTAACTTCATAAGGTCCAAACCATCTTTTTGCAAACTTCCGAATAGTAGTGTATTGATTATCTAGGCTACTATCATATACTAATACCCAATCTCCCTCTTGCACCTTTCTTGGTCATATTCTTTTCATCTTGTCAAATCTGTCCTTATTCTTGATTCTTGACTCTTTCATTCTAGTAGCTGCTTTTTCTATGTCTTCTGTCCTTGATTGAAGTTGTCGTATTCGAACCGCAAGTAAATCTTCCCTACTCATTTCCGATTCCCAAGGCAACACAGCCCATGTAGTTATCTTTTCTTCAATTGGCATTATTGGCTTCTGTCCTGTGATTAATTCTACAGGCATATATCCAGTAACAGTGTTGTGAGTTGTCCTATCAGCCCATAGTGCATACGGTTAGGTTTTTGGCCAATCACTAACCCGTCCTCCACATGACTTTGCCAAAGCTTTGACTATTGGCCCATGTCCCCTTTCTACCTTTCCATTAGCTTATGGATTGTACGTCGTTGTCAAAGAAAGCCGAATTCCTATTTTGTCGAAAAAATCTTGAGCTTCCGCAGAATTGAGTTCTCCCCTATTTGCCACTATCTTCCCGATACATCCATATCTACAAACAATGTCCTCCAAGATGAATTGACATACTCCTAATGTCCCTTTTGTTCGCAATGAACCACCTTCCACTTGATTTGTTAGATCTTCTCTAGCAAGAACCAAGTATCTCTTTTGTCCTACTCCAAGTGGCATTGTTACCAAATCTATCATCCACTTGTAATGCACCCCTGGTGAGTATGTTGGGTGTAATTCATTACAAAATTTTACATTTGAATAATATTGACAAGTGGGACAAGTTTCCACATACTTTTTTATTTGCTCATAGTATCGAGGCCACCAAAATCGTTCTTTAATCTTACTGAAAGTGGCCCACACTCCTCGATGACCAGCCCATTCTTTGTCTTGTAGCTCTCTGATTATCTCCTTTCTTTGCCCTTCAGAACCTATTACTCTTTGCGGGTTTCCAGTCTTGTTTTTTAGATGTCGCCATAGATATCCTTCATGGAGGAAGAACTTATGGGCTTTCTTGCGAACTGTGCGAACTCTTTTCCAAATCGACCTTTGTACTTGTCAAGGGTTTGTAGGTATTTCCCTATTTCCTTGAATTCTTCTTCATTCTCCTCTTCTAGAAACTGCATTCCTCCTTCCCGAGTAATGCTTATGGTAAGGACTATTTTTTCTTTGTCCTCATTGTCCGAGTCTAGAATCTCCTCTTCCTCATACCTTGCTCTTGATAACATATCTGCTACTGCATTTCTATTCCCAAATATATGTCGAACTTCAAGGTTGATTGATCTAATATAGATACACCATCTTAACATGGCTTGATCTGGAATATCACAATTAGCTATGATACCAAGAATAGGCAAACAATCTATTTCTATTATTACTTCAGCACCAATTAAGTAATCTCTGTTTATCTTTACTATTGTTACTATCATCCATAGCTCTCTTTTCACCTGTGCATATTTTCTTTGTCGACCACTAAGAACCTTTGCCCCGAATCGGACTGGATACCTTTCTTCCTATCTTGTTGGCTTATCACCCATCCAATTCCAATGGGACTAGAGTCTATTGTGAGATATATGGGTCGGGTGTAGTCTAGTTGCTTTAATGGTGGAGCTTGTGCCAAGTAGTACTTCAATTTCTTCATTGCCTCTGAATGCTCTTCACTCCATTCAAATGTCTCTCCTTTTCTTAGGAGTCTATATAAAGGTTCAGATAAATGGGCATAATGCGGAATCCATTACAGTAAAAAACACATACCCCCAAAAACCTTCGTACTTCTGAGACAGATGTACATTCCTCTTGCATATTTTGAATTGCATTGACCTTGGTTGGGGATGGCTTTCTCCCGTACGGGGCACACATATGACCAACTATTAATATCTCTTTTGCCCCAAATATTGACTTTGACCCTGATAAGGTCAAATGCACTTCTTCCATCCTTGATAGCACCTTCTCACAATCCCTTGATATGATCAGCAACGAATTGATGGCAACCACTTTCGTCCAATTCCTCGTTCTTCTCTTTCTCCTTGCATCCCTTAATTGGAACATCATCTAAAAAAGGCATTGTAATATGAGGAATAAAATCACGAAGTACCTTGTTCATTCCATTCATCATATGCGCCACTGAGTTGGTCGCTCCTTGCAGTAAGGTGCACATCCGTACTAACCCTATAGGTGTCTTGATAGAAGTTATATCTCGACTTTTGATAGCAAGTTGAAATTGATCATACCCGGAATAAAGGTCTCCCATTGAATATATAGCTCTTCCTACAAACATCTCATCCACAATTGGCCCTACTCCCGAGTTTCGGATTGTTACTTTATTCACGGGTTGCATATCTTGGATAAATCGGAGTCACCCATCTTTCTTTAACACAGTGAACCATCGACTCGAGTAAGGAGCGTTCGATGGTTCCAAGATACCCATCCTTATCTTTTCTTTCAAAAGTTCTAATAGTTGAGGGATTCTAGCCCTAGGCATGGGTATTAGCTTAAATTTCCATGGAATATGAGGGATAGTGAATATATTCTTGGGCTCCAAAATTTCTGGATCCACACACCCTATTTCCTCCGGTTGGAATGCGAACGCCTTTCCATGCCTTTTTAACATCTCCCTGAACTGCTTTTCTTCAACGGGTAATAGGAAGTCACCCCCTCCTATTTTCATCCCTTGTATTGTTCCCAGAGTAAACACATGTCCTACCTTTCGTGGTTCTCTGATCATTGGCTCTACAACTGCTTCTTTGATTGCCCTTTCACTATCCCCTAGAAGTGGAGCAGCAATAGGACGAACCTTCTTCTCCACTGTCTTGTACTTTGTCATCACATATGCCTCATGATCCTTTCGAGCAACTTCTTCAATGACCCCGTACATCTTGATAGAATGGACAGGAACTTGAATTTCTTCCTCGTCCTCCATTGCTTCCAAATGACTTATTGTATCTTCGAAACTTAATTCTTCAAACATATCCTGAATTTCTTCATCATTATCTATTAATCCAAAATACTTAAAGTACTTGAAAGTATTTTGTATTTTATTATTATCGGCCTTTAGTATAAAAGTAGCACCACTAGATGAGATTGTACAAGGAATATCTTTATTTACATTATTATTTATGGGGTTTTCTTTCATGTCCGGGGTATCACAACCCCTACCTGTAAAAGCCCTATCTAAAAATCCTGGGAAAACTATTCATCCATCTCTTGAATTGGATGTTCCCTCAAGCATTCCTTGTTTCTTTCATGGTTGGGCCTCACGGTTAAGAATTGGATAGTCTTTCTTCCATCTTGACTCTTGATTCTCGCGAAAGCCGAACCATCATCAATAACCTTTGTTTCCATCCTCATTGCAATGATGTAGGGCTGACCAAGGATGACGGGGTAGGTTGATCGATCCTGCACAAAGAAATTTTGATTCACCGAGACATCACCAATTGTTACCTTTACACTAGGACATGCTCTGAATAGATCCTCCGTAGTTTCTATGGCAGCTCTTATTTTCCACCCATGATTCTTGTCAATCGGCCACCGTCCTCGAGCGTAAAATTCCGATGACATCATGTTAATCTCGGACCCATGATTGATCAAAGCAATACATGGAATTTGCTGCTCCCCAATTTTTGCAGGTGCCTCCGTTGTTGCTCAAGCCCAATGGTCCCTTGTATAGTGACTGCTATCCCCTTCATGAATGCCAACATCATTCTGGTTTTTTACACTTGCAGCATTGATGGTGCCACCATACAAATCTTGGAGTGTTGTTGCACACCCTCCCATAATTTCCTCCGTCACTTGTCTATTCCTTCTAATAATATCTATGATAACTTCATGAAATTCTTTCTTTGCTATACCCAACACTTCTCTTAAAGTAAATTCTACCTTACTATTTAATATTCTTGTTTCTAGTACCTTTTTTATATCCGTCGTTGTTTCTATGTCTGAGGCAAGCTTGAAAGATGGGCCTGTCTTTCCTTTTACTTTATCAGCTTCCTTCGACTCAGTAGCACCCTTTTCCATCTCCCTTCTCTTTTGTTCTCGTGTCTCATGTCTCTTTGTCAGATCAGCTTCCTTAGCTCTCTTCCGCTTCTCTTCCACTAGCACATCTTGTGCATTCACTTGGGTGAATGCTGATAGCGCATCTATTGGATCATTCCATCCAGTGAAGTTTCGTATTTCATCTCCCGCTATTTTTAATTCATCCACTTGAACCTTCCCTTTTCTTGCATAATCCATCACATCTTCCCAAAAGCCAGATCCACCATATGAGTCTTCTACGTTCAATCCTAAGGTTGCCACGGATTGTATCGCTTGAATCGTTTCTCTCTCAGCATCTTCCATTAGCTTTTTCATTCCTCCTCGCCCGAAGTTGAGTTGAAGTGGTTGTCGAGTCTCTGTTGAGTGAATCTTGCCATCTTGATAATAGATTTTATTATGACTAAGAGCGTCCCTATGCTCTTGACAATCTTTCTTCTGGTGGTCGATACTATCACACCACATACACCTTCGGACCATTCCACCTCCCTGCCTTGATGAAGTCGAGCTTTGTCCCGATTATAGCTTCCTCACTTTGATCGACAAGTCTTTCATGCCTTTCACCAATTCATGTAAGAGTGATTCTTCTACTTTCTTTTCTCCCGACTCGTTCCCCGTTTCTTCATCATTTATGTCGGGCAACTCCATAAACCATAACTTTGTTTTGCAAAAATGGGCGCACGCCCTTTTCACCTCCTCCCAGTCTTCGGTAAGTCCACTTGGACTATTCTGATCTTCTAAAAGCATTCCCAAGTCCTTCCTATCTTTAATATTAGTAGCTTGTAGAAACAATATTACTTTATCTGGCACTATTATATTTCTATCTCTAACATTTAGTTGCTCAAATCTTTCAAAAAACTCTTTTAATACTTCCAAAACACTTAAATGTTTATTAGACTCTACCCAATCCATGAAAGCTTGCCTTGTCATCCTTGACATATCGTTGAGGTTGTATTCATTGAGTAATGCTCTTTCAAACATTGTCCGTGTCTGATTCTCCCTTTGGAGCTCTTGGGTTCTCTCTTGTAGCCCAATCGCAGTGACTCGACTAAAGCTATTAATTTTTGCAGCTTCGTCGACACCACGTTTAAGCATTTCTTCATTGTAAATCTTCAGAAATTTTGTTAAATTTATACCTTCGAAGATTCCTACTCGAGCAAGAATATTGTCGACGGCTTTGTCGATGCTTGCCATCATCCTTTGCTCTCGCATCATTCGTTCCACCATCGTACACATAAGCCTCATTTCCTCCTCCATTTTTTCTTGTCGCCGCCTTCACGTCAGGTTCACCAAATGTATTGGGGTAGTTGTGGTTCGTGCGATGAAGTCGCAGGGACTAAGGTTAACGGGAGTTGAAGGAACTTAAATTTTAATAAGTCTTGTATGGTGATGTTAGAAAGGTTAAGAATAGCAAGAAGAAGAGTTACGAGTAATGTGTGAGAGAGAGAGAGACGAGAATAGATAGAAGATAGAGACAATATATGATTCAAGAAGCAAGATAGAGACAAAGTATGATTTAAGAAGCAAGAGTATTTGATATAAACATGATGTATATTAAAAAGACAATATTTTACCAACTTTACAATCCTTGATCGCAAACTAAACCCATTCTCTACCGACCCTTGATTTGAACCCACGACCTCAACTTCAAAACGAGAGGTTCTCCACCCAATGAGCTAGCTAGTCTTCTCTACTTGATTGTATTATTTTCTCACTCTCTCCTGATTATCTCTTGTTTTCCTTGCCCCTCTTTATATAAGTGTTGCCATGCATATGGTAATGTATGGGAGCATGGCATGCATGCAATGCATGAGTTACATGTAATGCATGATCACCATTTGGTGCACATGTATTGCCCGTGATGCATGGTAGCCATCATGCTCACTTGAGCTCCCATGTATGAAAATAGATATGGGATAAGTATAATGATGAAAATGTATTCTAAAATAACTAACCTAGCTTAGTGGTGTATACTTTGTGTTTGGCATACAAGGTTGAGAGTTCAAGTCTCCCAATTTTACTTAATACAATATATAGCTTCATTCTTATATCATGAAGCACATTTATTACAAACCTTTACAAATAAATAGCCTAGCCTAGTGGTATGTACATTGTACTTCGTATATAAGGATGTGGGTTCGAGTCTCTCAAATATTATTAAATACAACATTTAAGCTCATTTTTATATCGTGAAGCACATTCTTCACGACACCGGTTTGGACCAGAGACGCCCGGATCGAAAAGGAACGTCGGCAATCGCAACACGTGTAGAAGAACTGATGCTCATTACCGAGGAGAATGAGTTAAATCTTGTCAGCGACGAGACAACGTGAATTGTCGATTCCGGAGCGTCGTTTGATCTGGCACCGGATCGGAGATGCTTCTCATTGTACACAGCCGAAGATCATGGTTGTGTCCGGATGGGGGGATGCCAAATTGTTGGCATAGGAGATGTGTCGGTGACAACATCAACCGGATGCAAGTTGCTGTTAAAGGATGTCTGACAGGTTTCGGAGGTTCGACTGAACCTGATATCAGCCGGTCGGCTAGATGATGAAGGCTACACAGGTAACATCCGGAACGGAGTTATGAAGTTCAACAAAGGAATCCTGATTGTGGCACGAGCCCGGAAGATCAATACGCTATATCTTATGCATGCCCGTATATGCCGGAAAGAAGTGAACGTAGCATCCGACACTATCAATGAGTTGTGGCACAAGAGGTTCTGTCACATGAGTAAGAAGGGGATGAAGAGACTTGCCGAAGACAATCTCATTCCGGTGAAGGACATGCAACTTGAGAAGTGCACCGATTGCTTGGACGGCAAGCAAAACCGAACCTCCTTCCGGTCAAAACCACCGATGAGACAGAATGCACCACTAGAGCCAGTGCATACCAATGTATGTCAAGTGGACACAAAGTCACATGCCGGATCGTAGTACTTTGTGACGTTCATAGATGACCACAGCCAGAAATTGTGGGTCTCACCGTTGAAGACTAAGGATCAAGTGTTATCTGTCTTCAAGGAACTCCACGCGAGAGTGGAAAGAGAAACCGGTCGGAAGCTGAAGGCTTTTCGAGCGGACAACGGAGGAGAATACTGGGGGCAGTACGAGGAGTACTGCCGGTCGAAGGGAATCTAGCTCGAATTTACCGTGCCGAAGACGCCGGAATTGAATGGGTTGGCTGAACGGATGAACCAGACCGTGATGGAGAGACTCGTACTGCCGGTCGAAGGGAATCTAGCTCGAATTTACCGTGCCGAAGACGCCGGAATTGAACGGGTTGGCTGAACGGATGAACCAGACCGTGATGGAGAGAGTCCAGAGCATGTTGGCACATGCAAAGCTACCCAAGACGTTTTGGGTTGAGGCGCTAACAACGGCGACCTATGTGATAAACCGATCACCCTCAGTACCCTTGGACGGAGACTCACCGCAGAAAGTATGGACTGGTAAGGACGTGTCTTACCGGCATCTGAAGGTGTTCGGATGTCTTGCCTACATGCATGTGCAAAGGACAAGAGAGCAAAGCTCAATCCGAAGTCTCGGCCATGCATATTTCTTGGATACGACGATGATGAGTTCGGTTACCGGGTGTGGGATCTAGTCGAGAAGAAGGTGTTCTAAAGTCGAGACATAGTCTTCATGGAACACAAGACCATTGCCGACTGGGAGTCAGAGATGAAGGTGATGAACTCCGGATCATCTAATGAAAACCGGCTTGAGGACACAAGGACTTACCTGGTTGAAAACCAGATGTTCGCTGGTAACTAGATGACACTCGAGGAACCAGCCGGATATGGACAAGAAACCAGACCGACTGAAGAAGAAGAAGAAGAAGAAGACACCGGAATCAGACAAGATCCCGAATCGGATGAGGATGAGGAACAAATGGAGGAACCGGTAGTCAGAAACCAAGGACGGAGATACCCTCTTCGAGAGAGAAGAGCCCCACGGAGATTTCCGGATGCAAAGCATGTGTTGGTAACAGATGAGGGGGAGCCGGAAAGCTTCGAAGAAGCAAAGAGAGACACCCACAGCCACAAGTGGTTGAGTGCCATGCAGGATGAGATGGATTCCTTGCATGAGAACCACATGTATGATCTGACGGAGTTGCCAAAAGGGAAGAGAGCACTCTGGAACAAGTGGGTGTACAAGCTAAAACTAGGAGATGCCAGAAATCCACCAAGGTATAAGGCCCGAATCGTGGTGAAGGGCTTCCAATAGAAGAAAGGAGTGGAATTCGATGAGATCTTTGCCCCAGTAGTAAAAATGACATCCATCTGGACGGTATTGAGCATAGCCACAAGCATGGACCTCGAGGTAGAGCAACTGGACGTCAAGACGGCATTCCTACATGGCGACCTCGAAGAAGAAATCAACATGCATCAACTTGAAGGATTTGAGAAGAAAGGGAAGGAGCACCTGGTGTGCCAGCTGAAGAAGAGCTTATATGGATTGAAGCAAGCTCCCTGGCAATGGTACCAGAAGTTCAACTCCTTCATGACCGAGCAAGGGTACCACAAAACGCAAGCCGATCACTGCGTGTTTGTGAAGAAATTTGACGAAGGAGATTTCTTGATTCTCCTCCTATATGTGGATGATATGATGATCCTCGGACAAGACCAAGGCAAGATTCGGATGCTGAAGAAGGCTCTGAACTGGACCTTCTCAATGAAAGACTTGGGTCCGGCAAGACAGATATTGGGAATGCACATCATCCGGGACCGGTCGAAGAAGTTGTTGTGGTTGTCACAAGAGAAGTACGTTGTCGCGTTGTCGTGAAGATTCCGGGCCACAAGATGAAACGTCGTCGAAAACGCGGGAACACGGGTGTACACAAGTACACTACCCTTTTGAATTAACTTATGTGGGAGAGTAACGAGGAGATAAAATCAAGGAGAGAATCTAGGGATGGATAGCGACGGGTCATTAAAGCTGATGTAACAGTCTCTCCTTGTGCTATAAAAGGGGTGGCCTCAGATTGTTTAAGCGGGACGATCTAGAGGAGAAGAAGACGATGCCGAACCAGAGAAAGGGGTTCTCTCTCTCTTTCACTTACTCTCGGTTGAAGCTCTACAACCGAATCTCGGAAGATGGACCCTCTGCTCGTGTCAGACACCCGCGTGCTCCCGACCAGAGGTTCACCTTACTGTGTGTGTCTGCTCTAGAGCTCGAAGCTCGGTTACCGAACCATACCGGTTGTTTTCCCTGTGCTTCACGCGCACGTTCTACCTACTAACGTTAATCTACTGCATCGTTTTACGTTGCTATTCTACTCAAGACTCTGTCACCGGCTCGGATCCAGTTGTAATCGCTTATTGTGCTATGCACCCATTCTCTTTAATATAACTTACCTTGTTAATCTGAGTTGCTCATTGTGTCTCTGTCTTATCGCGTCGTGTCGGGCCGGAAACACACGATTCTCTCTCCACTACTCTTATTTGTCTACCCACGGTCTCGTGTTCATGCAAACTGCGGACTCCTTCCCTTCACTTCATGATTCCTTGGCTCAACACCCCCGTGGTCCTGCCCCGTTTCTACGCATCCGCGTAGAATACCGTGACATCTTTGGTGAAACACGTGAAAAGGGGCGGCAAAGGAATCTGAAAATGAGAGGGAGTGAATTTGGCGAAGCGATGGCGGTGGTTGTAGACCACCTAGTTAGTGCTCACGAGGGCATGAGTGCCCTCGACAGGGCCATAGAAGCAACGGTCGACAAGGTAGGTTGGTTCGGTGGTAAAGATGCCACGAGTTACCTGGAGGCCTACAGATCCGAGATGCAAATGAGGAACATTCCAGAGGACAGATGGCTGACCGGATTTGCCCGGGTCGTGACGTCGAGCATCCATGCGGAGATGATCGAAATACAAGCAGGATGCCACGATTGGGCAAACTTCGTAGAGTGGGTTCTCGAGCGGTACAACTTCGATGACTCGCTCCGACTGTCAGAAAAGGACTTTATGGATTGGGTTGACAACCCTGGCAAGGTTCGAAATGCTTCAGCGCTCCTCCAAGAGTTCGAGTCACGATTCGCGCGGCTCTCGACGTTGGACCGGACCATGCTTGACACGAGCAAGGTTCTGTTGTTCGTTAGATCGTTCGATTTGCTCAATCGCGGCAATGTGGGCCTCCCTCTAGAGACAAACGACGGTCTCACAATCGACTAGGCAGTGGTCAAAGGAGTGTGTGGTAGGATCGACAAGCGTAGAGATAGGAAAGATAAGGGGTCCTCGCCGGCTGGGCCAGCTATCGAAACAAGGCCCGAGCCGACGCCAACCCGAGCGGAAGAGACGAGAAGGTGGCTCGAGTTGGGCCAGCCTCTGGCAAACGTAGTCGCGGGGCCATCAGGCAGCGCAGGTCTGGAAGAACTGACGAGGATGGTGCGTGATCTCCAGATCGCCCAGGCCCGACGAAGCGACGAAGGTCAGTCATGCGACCGGCAGCCCCCGGCCAACCAAAGGTGCATATGGTGCGATGCCATCAGTCATGCCCAGAGAGATTGTGCCGACTTCGGCGAAGCGCACAAGAGCAATGTGTTGTACCTTTGGAACATCAGGGTTCATGCGAGCGACACAAGGAGAATGCTCGAGCTAAATCCTGGACGAGGTGGCATGAAGAGGTTAATGGAAGAAGTCGCGGTGCGGCACATCAATGCCATCCATTACTCGGCCTCGGCCGGCATCTGCGTAGGTGGAAAGGTGGCTACACCCAATACACACCTCGGGTTCTCCGGGGGAAGGCTGCAAAAGGGAGAAGCGGAGCACGTGGAGAAACGTGTATGCGAGGTCACTAGCTAGAGTGACCCAGTTGAAGAAAGCACCGGCTTTGTGGAAGTCGTGTGCCAAAACTATGAGGCCCTGGTCGACGAGAGGAGGGCCGGAAAGACCGGAGGAGCGGGCCCTTCAGGGAGGTATGACACCCGAAGCGGACCCAAGAGGCACAATGCCACTCCAATCGGATCCCAGGAAAAGGAAAAGTGCAAGGTTCCGAGCTTCCGACTAAGCTCGGAGATCGAGAAAACGACGGACCTGCGGAAGGTTCTGGAGGAGCGAGTTCTCGATAGTCGCATAGAACTCACGCTGAGGGAAGTGCTAGGCATAGCAAGGAGAGAATTCCACGACAGCATTGTGGATCTCGTGAAGAGAAAGTGTCTCACGATGCAACCGGAACCAGAAAAGCCAGTTGAAGTAAGGGCGGTGCTCCTCGACAAGATGGCCGCGGAAGACAAGCTTGCGGAAAGCCACTACGCCAGGCCACACTGGGCAAGAGCGACAACAGAAACCCCAATTTGTATCGGGGATGTGAAGGAGCCAGTGGTAGCGTTGATCGATCACGGGTCGGAAATTAACCTAATGTCCATGGACTTCTACAAAAAGGGGAAATGGCCAATCAACACTAAACATGGATGGAAGATACGTGCGGCTATGAGGACCACAGAAGAGTTACACGGGGCTTGTCCAAATGTTAGAGTAAGTGTACGTCGAGATAGACCAACACTTTTTCGTACAGGAGACGTCTTCCCATCCGGTCATTCTCAGCGAACCATACATCATGGCGGCTCAAATGGACACCAAAGTATTAGACAATGGTTCGGCCTACGCAAGGGTAAAAAGTCAGGACGGTCGTCACTCCGTCCAGTTTTTGACAATACGGCAGAATCAAGAGTGAAACCAGGACACCCTCGAGAACACCGGCCGAGAGGATTTTTAGAAAGGGCTATCAAGGCGTGAGGTCGCGATAGTCCGAAGGACCGGAACATACCCCACACCTGTACTATAGGTAGAAATATTTTGTTCTTTGACAACGGAGGTTGTACCATAACCGGCATTAGCGGCCAAGAAAAGAAACGGGCCGAGACGCACTTGAAGGCATGCAGAGCCTTGGGCCACGATGAAAGGATTGGTGAAGCCATGGAGGCAGTCTCGTTCGATGACACCCTTGGACAAATCGAGAGGATAGTCAAAGGAGGTCTAAGTGAAGATCAGGTCATACCGGTCAACTCAATCGAGATGTACGAAGTCATCGCGGACTTCGAAAAGGAGAATAGGGCGCATCGGACCGCCCGAGTAAACACCAAGTACAAGACTGTAGACCGGAAGGTGAAGCTAGTCACGGCTCCCTTGCCGGAGGGCAACTGGGAACAAATAAAGGGGGTCGCCACCGACCCTAGCTTGCGAGATCCGGCCGGCATAGGACACCATTTCACCAACAAAACATTGTGAGAGCTGAAGATCGGTGGGGGTGGCTTCCTACTGCTGGCGGAAGAGGACCGGTTCAGGAGGATGCTTGAGAAGCACGAGAAAGCCTTCGCATTCTCACCGGAAGAGATCGGGCGCGTTTACCCGACCGTGGTCAAACCAACGGTGATCTTTACGGTACCGCACGTGTCATGGAGTCTCAAGCCGATCCAGGTACCAAGAGCTCATGTTCTGATGTTCATGGAGCCTCTTTAGTAGAAAGTGAAGTTGGGCATCCTCGAACCATCGAGTGCCCCGTACTCTAACTGATGGTTTACGGTACCAAAGAAGAACGACACGTTGCGCTTCATTCAGGACCTATAGTCGGTCAATAAAGTAACCATCCGCAATACGGGAGTCAGACCGTCGATTGATGAGTTTGCAAAAGCCTTCGCCGGGAGATCCATATATTCAGTCGGAGATCTATACTCGAGGTACGACCAATTCCAACTAGCCATCGAAAGCAGGGACATCACGACGATGCGGACCACTCTCGGTTTGGTTCGGATGTGCAACCTACCGCAAGGAGCGACCAACTCGATGGCACACATGATGAACGCAATGAACAAAGTTCTGAGGGACTGCATCCCAAACATCACCATGTTGTTCCTTGATGACATCCCTATAAAGGGGTGTCTGGAGGACATGAAGGATGAGTCGACCGGAGAGGATGAATGTCGAAGGTTTGTTACAGACCAAATCTCCAACTGTGAGAAGATATTGTAGAGGCTTGAGGGCACTCTGCTTACCTTCTCCGGGGAGAAGTCGGCTTTCGAACAACTAGAGATCTTAGTGGTCGGCCACCTATGCGGGCTATATGGCCGGAAGCTGCCCCCTACAAAGGTAGAGGCCATCATGGCAATGAAGGAGTGCAGATCCATCACGGAAGTCCGACGTTTCTTAGGAGCATGCGCCTTCTACCACATATGGATACCTAACTATGCACACATCGTCAAACCACTCTACGGCTTGCTAAAGAAAAGCAGGAAGTTCGAATGGGCCAAAGAACACATAGAGGCAATCCGGAGGCTAAAACGAACGCTGACAACGGCACCGGCTTTACAAAAAGCAATGTACACACCGGACTCTCCGGTTTACATCACGGTGGACACTAGCCCGACCGGAATCGGATGGGTCGTAAATCAGGAGGACGAGAACGACACGCGTTTCCCTATCTGGTTCGGTGCGAAGGTATTGAGCGAGCGACAACGAGGATACGCCCAGGTCAAGCACAAACTGTGGCGTATTGTTTCGGCGGTTAAGGTCAACAAGGACTACTTGATTGGGACAGAAGTAATTATAGAGACGGATTGTGTGCCGATTCTCGGTATGGTCTCCAGATGCGCGACTCCTGACCTAGCCATGCTCAGATGGATTGCGTACATCAAGTCCCTGAACCCGGAAATACGGAACATCTCCGGAAAAGACAACGCCATGGCCGATATGCTTTCTAGAGTCAGGTTCGAGAAGGAGGACGGCATGGTATCAGAAGACGAAGAAGTCGGCGCGGACTTCTTCAAATCGGCAAGGATGAAGGTAAAAAGGCGGAGCACTTCATCTCTAAACGAGTTTGACGAGAACGACTACAACGAGGAGTGGCTTCTAATCAGGAGATTCCTAAATACGATGACGACGGACGCCTCGTTGACTAGGGAGGAAGCGAGACAACTCCAGAAGAAGGTGTACAGGTACTTCCTACGAAACAGGAAAATCTAGAGGCATCCGAAGAAGCGGAACGACTCGCTATCGTGAAGATTTTCGGCAACGGTGTGAAAATTGTGAGGAATGTACAAAATCGAGTGTGGTTCTTCACACACAACATAAAACAATAATAGTGAAGATACTATTTTATACTAGTTTAATATCTTGGTACAAAATGATGGAGGTCTTCAAGAGCTTTCAAATACACTTTACCACATAAGAAATAGACAACTAAGTGGCAAGTTATGTGGGTATGAAGTTTGCGAAGAAGAAAAAAAAAACAAAACAAAACTATGAGATATCCCACATAGACAGGACAAATAAGGATCCTAGAGTATATAAGCAGAGCCAAAATCTATTACTTTTATGTTTATGAGTGGATCATAGAATGTTCAAGGTGACTTGAGCTAAACTAATCGGATGAATGGGTGTGGCCTAACTACTTGTAAATGTTTTGGCCGACCGTAACCGAACGGATCCGGCGACGGCGAGACGACGACCCCTAAACTACTTGTAAAGGTTTTGGCCAACCAGACGGAGCCGGCGAGCCAAGTCATTTCCTTAAAAACTATATTTTTATCATTATACTTTTACATGTAAATTCTCATACATGAGATCTTAGATGATGACATGGCAAGCATGCATTTCATGCATTACGTGCATGTCTTGCACCCTCACATGCACCATATGCATGGGGGCATCTATAAAAGAGTGGAGGAATCAAGCAAATGAAACTAATGAAAAATTTGGGAAAAATAAGAAACTTGTAATACTATTGTTGATGTATCTTCTCTTTTAAATCTAAAAGTTAAAAGTTCAATCTTTATCTCAATATCTCTCTTTCGTCATATCAATCTCTCTCAATCTATCTTAAATACTTTCTCGCTAAAGTTAGTGCAAACTTCAAATCCTTCCGGTCCAGAACCCCGGCGGTTCCGCCTCACGATCCGCACGTAGTGACGGATCTTCAGGACAGGGCCACTCTAGGTAATAGCACGGGCGGAGGATCGAGAGAGATTGATATCAGAGTTCTACGAAAGCCCTTGGTCTGGGCACCGGGGTACATGAGCCACGTTCGAGAAGTTAAAGGAGAAATATTGGTGGCCAAGTATATATAAGGGCATGCACGACTTTGTGTCAACATGCAAAAGTTGCCAGATGCGCTTGGTGGTTCGTCACCGCGACGAGCTGCACCCAACATACCCGCCGGCCATACACTTCAAATGGATGGTCAACTTGGTAACGATGCCGATGGGAGTAGGCCATATGCGATACTTAGTGCTAGCAAGGGAAGATCTGACGAACTAGGTGGAGGATCGAGTGCTAACAAACAAAACCACCGCGGTAGTATGCAAATTTCTGATCAAAGATGTCATATGCCAATACATGTGCATAGGAAATATTGTGGCTGACCAAGGAGAGCTGGATGCGGAGGCCAAGGAACTGTTCAACCGGTTAGGTGTGAGGTTGCCCCTCACAACGGCATACAACCTTGAAGCGAACGGGAAGATTGAGCGGGGCCATGGTCCAATCATAAAGGCCATTATACGCGCATGCAAAGGACGAGTCAACGATTGTCCAAGGCTAGTCCCTTACACGCTATGGGCAGACAGGAAGTTACCCACAGTTCGGTGATAGGGTACATGCTCGTGGAACTCATGTTCGGGTAGAAACCCATCATGCCAGTGGAGCGGACAATGGCCTCCTGGATGGCAATCGATTGGGCCGACGAAATGAGCCAAGAGGAGTTGTTGGTAGCACGCATCCGACAACCCGAGCGAAGGCCGGAAGATGTGGAACAGGCAACCGCGAGGGTGAAGAAAGCGAGAAACCAAAACAAGGCCAGGTTCGACCGAACGCACCGACTCCGGCCAAAGAAGATCGAAGAAGGCGGTTGGGTGTTGGTCTACGACAGCAATCTCGACAACCATCATCAGTCTACACGTAAGTTCGCAAAACGGTGGTTTGGGTCGTACGTGGTAATCAGCACTAACGACAATGCGACATATCATCTCATGGAGCTCGACGAGACCTGAATAACGACATTGGTGGCCAGGAAGCGGATAAAGGCCTTCAAGAGGCGGAACGAGGGGGAACCAGACCTAGAGGTGGGGATCAAAAGCGGCGATTGAAACCAGGAGGACGAGTAACGGTTGACCTCGAAATCCCTCACTAAATTCGCTACCCGGCACATACCAGAGGATGTGCGGTTTAGTGGGGGCGGATGTCGTGAAGATTCCAAGCCACAAGAGGAAACGTTGTCGAAAACGCGGGAACACGGGTGTACACGAGTACACTACCCTTTTGAATTAACTTATGTCGGAGAGTAACGAGGAGAGCAAATCAAGGAGAGAATCTAGGGATGGATAACGACAGATCATTAAAGCCGATGTAACAGTCACTCCTTGTGCTATAAAAGGGGCGACCTCAAACTGTTTAAGGGGGACGATCTAGAGGAGAAGAAGATGTTGCTGAACTAGAGACAGGGGCTCTCTCTCTCTTTCGCTTGCACTCGGCTAAAGCTCTACAACTGAATCTCGGAAGGTGGACCCTTGGCTCGCGTCAGATGCCCATGTGCTCCCGACCAGAGGTTCACCTTACTGTGTGTGTCTGCTCTAGAGCTCGAAGCTCGGTTACCGGACCATACCGGTTGTTTTCCCTGCGCTTCACGCGCACGTTCTACCTACTCGCGTTAATCTACTGCATCGTTTTACGTTGGTATTCTACTCGAGACTCTGTCACCGGCTCGGATACGGTTGTAAACGCTTACTGCACTATGCGCCCATTCTCTTTAATATAACTTACCTCGTTAATATGAGTTGCTCACTGTGTCTTTGTCTTGTCGTGTTGTGTCAGGCCGGAAACACACGATTCTCTCTCCGCTACTCTTCTCTGTCTACCCACGATCTCTGTGTTCACGTGAAATGCGGACTCCTTCCCCTCACTTCATGATTCCTTGGTTCAAGACCCCCGTGGTCCTGCCCCATTTCTACGCATCTGCGCGGAATACCGTGACAACGTGACAAAGGTGCTTCAACGGTTCAACGTGTCGGAGGCAAAGTCAGTCGGATCGACACTTCCGGCAAACTGCAAGCTATCCGGAAAACAAAGCCCGAGGACAAAGGCAGAGAAGAAGGATATGATGAAGATACCATATGCCTCTACCATCGGGAGCTTGATGTACGCAATGGTATGTACCCGGCCGGATATCGGATACGGAGTCGGAGTGGTGAGCCGGTTCATGAGCAATCCTGGCAAAGAGCACTGGAACACGGTCAAGTGGATACTCCGGTACTTGAAAGGCACTGTGAGTATGTGCCTCTGGTTCGGCTCTGGTAATCCCCAACTTGACGGATTCACGGATTTGGATATGTCGGCTTATGCGGATACCAACTGGTCTACATCCGGATATGTCATGACTTAGGCAAGGGGAGTTGTATCATGGCAATCGAGGCTGCAGAAGATGGTTGCGTTGACAACCACAGAGGCGGAGTACATGGCAGTTGTGGAAGCCGACAAGGAGATAATCTGGATGAAGGACTTCATCAAAGAGCTAGGGATCCAATAGGAGGAATATCGGCTTTACTGCGATAGTCAAAGTGCCATCCACCTTGCAAAGAACACGGCCTACCATTCTCGAACGAAACATATCCAGCGGAGGTACCACTAGATCCAGGAGAGAGTAGAAGATCAAGAGTTCGTGCTAACAAAGATCCATACGAAGGAGAACGGGTCGGATATGCTGACCAAGGTGCTGAAAATCGACAAGTTGGATGCGTGCCGAAAGCGGATCTGGCTGACGAGAAATCTCATGCCGGAGTGAAGGGGGAGATTGTTGGGAAATCGGTCCCTCCGGATGGGATCCGATGAGAACCGGATCAGATAGACCCGGTGAGAACCGGATGAGAAGATATCTTTGTAAATATGTTTTTTGAGTAAGCCTATTGAGGCTATATTGGTTAATAGCCCTAAGTTCATATAAGTATAAATATGACTTAGGGCAATCACTTTGAGGAGTGGTTGTCATATTGTTGTATGTGTATAACTGTTGTATAGAGAAAACAGAGAGAGTATGAGAGGAGATATAGAGCGATATACTCTGTTGTAACTACCGCTTGGCGAAGAAACAGAGCTCGTTGCCTCTGAGTCTCTGATTGTACCTTTCTCATATAGTGTTAGTTCGGAGTTTGTGGGCTCCCGTGGTTTTTCCCTATTAGAGTTTTCCACGTAAACATCTTGTGTCCTCTCTATTGACTCATGTGTGTACGTGCGTTCACTCCCTTCTTCCCATTTCTGTGTTTGATTCTCATTGGAAGTGTTCAAGACTCGGTTGTGGCCGAGCTAATTCCGTTCTATTCTTCACAATGTCTTTGATCCGGGCCATATAGTCGGCCACCGACATGTCCTTCTGTTGCACATTTCTCAACTCCTGTTGGAGTTGCAGCTTCCGAGCCATGGTGCTTGCAGGGAAGACCTTCTTCAGGTTTCCCCAAGCTTCCTTCAGCGTCTTGGCATCCTGGATATGGCTCAGCAGTTGATTGCCGACACTAGACGCAACGCAATACATAACTCTGTTGGCCGCTTGTTCCCAAGTCGGGAAGTTCCTATGTGTTGCATTAGGCGCCATATCGTTAGCTTCGTCGACATAACTCTAGTATCCATGCCCGAGCAGGTACTGGTGCATCTTGTACAACCAAGATGCGTACTTGGATCTGTCGAGCTTCTCCATCAGGAACAAGCTAGCCATTCCTCGGTCCATATCCTTCTTTGTCTGTTCTTACCAATTGTTAGGGTTTGTCATCAGAAAAACTCTTGTCGACTATAGAGGTTCTCAACCCTCACGCTCTGATACCATGTAAAAGTAAATATGCAGAAGCTAAGACAAAACCAGCTCAACCGGATAGCAACAGGATACAAACACAGGTTTAATGGAAACCTTACACGGGAGAGACAGAGTTAGAGCAAAACAACATAAAACTCAAATTCAAAACAATAACACTCTGTATGTGTACAATGACCTACATAACACTTTTTATACAAGTCCTTAAATGAATTGACAAGTACTTCAATGCTCATATGAGCAACTGACACTGACTCTTAAAAAATATGCCCACGTACTAGGCTAGATTCGTAGACCTCTAACGGCCTACCGGTTACAATCCGATCTGGATTACGATCCGGCTCTCCGATCTGGCTCCTGGTTCCGGTCACCGATTCGGTTCTTCAATCCGGATACTGATCCGGCTCTGGCTTATTCAGCCGATCTAGATCCGGTTGAGCTTTTTCGCTCAATACTTGGTTTGCAACACCTCGACATGCCGAGAGGGGGAGAAGGACTGGAAGAGAAGATGAAGAAGAAGTCTGGAAAGCCGAATCGGGTGAAGAATTTGACTTCAGGATGGCTAAAGAAGACGAGGATAGATATAGGGGGAGAGACCAAAGGAACGAGACAAAGCCAAAGCCGATCAAACAAAGGGGGGGTAAAGCCAAGAAGGGCAGGAAGGCCAAGACCCAGACATGGTCTGATGTGGTGAAGGGCCTGGAATTGAAGATGAATCAGAGACAGCTGATTCGTTCGAAACGTTTGATTCGGAAGAGCCGAATCAGTTGAAGGGCAAGTGAACGAAAAGGCAACTGAAACCAACACTAAAACGAAGGAATCATCGGGTCGATGAGCGCCGAAGTCGCGATAGCGAGGGAGCTTACAAGGGCCTTATGAGCAGACAAGCCGATCAAAAGGGTTGAGATGTGTATGTGTGTGTGTGTGTAGCAAGTTGTTTCATAGAGTCTCTATTTTTAGGAAGATAGTGAGGCTGAGATATCAAGATGGCTCAAGCATGGCTAAGCACCTAAATGCTTTTCAAGGGCTCATCAATCAATCCACTTCCCTAGAATTTCCTCTTAGAGTTGATGAGGTATTACCCTTGTTATTGCTAGGTTCTCTCCCAAACAACTGGGAAACACTTGTGGTGACTTTGGGTAACTATGCACCAGAAGGTAAACAACTGACACTAGACATGTTGAAGTCTACTTTGGTCAATGAAGAGGCTCGACGGAAGGACAAAGAGTCCATCCAACTTTGACTATAAGTCCCTATTCAAAAAGGTGACTCTCATAGAGGAAGGGGCAGGCAGAGAGGTCCTCAAAAATGGGGTAAGTCCAAATCCAGATCTAAGTCTAGAGGAAGGCTCACGTGCTTCTACTGTGGGAAGTCAGGGCATTTCCAAAAGAACAGTAAGAACTATAGAAAGGACAAAAGAGGAGTTGAGGGTGTTGAGCCAAAGAAGATTTCAAACAACCTGAACACCTCAAACCTCACTACAAGTGAAGAGGAGTTGATGTTCGTCAGTGAACAAAGCTGTGTAAACCTCGCCAGTGATTCTCATCCTACACAGCCAGGGACTACGAATATGTAAAGATGGGAAATGACAATGCATGCAATGTATTGTTGCTAACTTCTACGAGTTGCAAAATGTTGCGTAAAGATGTACGCCATGTCTCAGATATCATGCTTAATCTGATATCAGTCGGATGGCTAGACGACGAAGGCTATAGTGGTAGTTTTCAAAATGGCATGTGGAAATTCTGCAAGGGAAACCTAATTGTGGCTCATGCCTAAAAGAAAAATACACGGGAGATTTTAAGGCAACAACCTTGAGCTCCTCTTTGTCTGGCGACGGGTACAACAGAGTTGCTACACACACACACTCCCCTCTCCTACTCTCTAGTTACACACACTTATGCACTAGTTACAATCTGTAACTTCTCCTATCATCACACATAAATGAATTGCCCTAGGTGTATTTATACTAATATACACTATGGGCTATTTACAAATATGGCCTATCCTTGGCGCACCAAAACATATTTACATATGTAGCCTCTTCCAGATACATCTCTAGATACATATGGCTACCTGAGTCGAATCGGAAGCACACGCTCGAGGTGCCTCTCAGATACATGAGTATCCACTTTACTATAGCCCAATGCTCTCTACCAGGACCGCTCATATACCGCAAACGACTCTGACCGCATATCCGATGGCCGACCTAGTGTAGACCATCGCATACATCAAGCTCTGATTGATGAGGCATAGGGAACCTTGTTCATCTCATCCTTCTCTATTTTCGACTTCGGATATTGGCTTCTAGACTCGGGTCAAGGGCTCCACTATATATAAAGTGGTTGTATCACGTGTGTTCACAACATCTTTTATAAACTCCTTATACGTATGTTTTTTACTATTTTAGATACCCTTTCATAAAGAAACGACTAATATTTTGAAAACAACTCATTTTAAATGCCCTTACATATTTTATACATGTGTGTATAAACCCCTTATACGTATGTTTTTTACTATTTTAGATACCCTTTCATAAAAAAATGACTAATAAATACCCCTTAGCACCAATATATATTTTGAAAACAACTCATTTTAAATGCCCTTACATATTTTATACATGTGTGTATGTATGTATGTATTATATTGTATTGCATATGTTGTATATATTTTATGTATGGGTTGTGTGTGTGTGTGTGTGTGTGTGTGTGTGTGTGTGTGTTCATATGTATGTATTGCATTGCATGTATGTATGTATTATATTGTATGTGTTGTATATCTTCGTTGTATGGCATGTGTGTGTGTGTGTGTGTGTGTGTGTGTGTGTGTGTGTAGTGGCTCATGTCTATTTACACCTAAATCATAAATATCATTTTGCAAATAAAGACTGAAGATTTCATTATTTGGTTTGATAGCTATTCTCTATTTAATTTTTATGAAATTTCATCAACAATCATCATGAATACTCCATCACTACAAGAAATTCCTTCAAATACTCAATAATTTCTCACATCACAACATTATTTAACAAGGAAGAGATTAATATGTGACTGATTTAATATGCGAAGCTTATCAAGCAATATATGTGCTACATGGGTCAAGCCTAATTTGACATACATATCAATCAGACTATTGGCAATACAACATCTCTTTCTAGTACACCTTTTCTTTAGATTATATAGTTCACAACAAACAAACACATGCAAAACCAATTTGCTATAATAATGAAACACCAAAGGTTCAAATAATGTTTCAAACAAACAATAATTCATTATACAAGAGGAAATTAATGGAAACAGTTCTATATTACAACACATACAATTATTTATTTATCAATCTCCTCCTTTTACAAGTAGAAATCAGAACCTTGCATTCTCGTAATGACGTAGCACCAAAAAAGATGAATACAATGTCAATTGATAATAAAAATTGAAAAGAATGGCGTGCGGAAGCAATATAGGAAAACCAAACAACAGAAAACGCAGGTTTAATGGAAAGCTTAGGTTTGCATAGTACGCACAGAAGAGACTAAGAGAGAGAGTAACTCAAGAACTTAAATTCGAAAAATAATACTCAATCTCTACATAGGATGTGCTCAGTGAGCACTTTTATACAAGCCCTGACAATGGGTTGACACAAGTACTGGCAGTACTTGACTGCTCATAAATGAGCCTTGACACTTACTCCCAAAACTATTCCTTACAAGGAATATCTTTCTAACGGCCTTTCGGTCTACGCACCGATACGGCCTTTCTACGCACCGGTCTGCGTACCGGTTTTATGCACCCAGTCTACGCACTGGTTACACATCGTAATACGCACAAATGTTGAGCTTGTCTCTCAACACTCCCCCTCAAGCTCAACTTGAGGTTCCACCTGCTCTGCCAAACCTACGCTCCGACTTCTCCTAGCTCCACGCCTCTCTCACGCTCCTTGGCCTGTTCGACTCTGTGCGCTTCGACCCTTCTGGTTGGCTTGTCTGCTCCCACGGCCCTTCACAGGTCCCTTGCTGTCGCGGTGTTGGTGCTTCTCCTGTTGCCTTCTTTTCCGCTTGGCCCTCAGTTGATTCAATGTATCTGAATCAAACATCCGAACTGACTCGGCTACCTCCGATCGGTTTTCGCTCTCGTCCGAGTTGGCTGTCTCCAACTCGTCTCCAGTCTTCTCGCCCTTGACGGCGTCATCTCCCCCATGCCTGGTTGGCTTTGGCTCTTTCTTTCGGCTACTCCCCTTGTGTCCGCTTTCGGACCCTTCCGCAGATCCGCTCTCGGCTTCTTCAGCCAATCCGAGGTTTTTTTCGCTCCTTTCCTGCTCCCTTTCATGGTTATCTGGGATGTTTCTCCCCCTCAAGTTCGGCACGTCGAGGTGACGCAACCCAAGCACACCCGAAAATTGTCGCAACTTGTCCAGACCAATAGACTTGGTGAAGATGTCGGCGGTCTGCCGATCCGTCGGAACATATTGAAGTTCGACTTCACCAAAAAGGACACGCTCACGGACAAAATGGTAGTGCACCTCAATGTGCTTGGTCCGTGCGTGGAAGACGGGGTTCTTCGTGAGTTGGATGCTGCCGAGGTTGTCGCAGTAGATCGTCGTTGGATCGGACACCTCCACCTGCAGATCCTTAAGTAGCCGCTTCAACCATATGGCTTCGCATGTTGCGACAGCCGCTCCTCTATACTCGGCTTCGGTACTTGACAGTGCAACTGTCGGCTGCTTCTTGCTACTCCACGCTATCGCGGCACTCCCAAGAGAGAACGCATATCCGGACGTGGATTAGCGATCGGCGACATTGTCGGCCCAGTCGGCATCGATGTAGCCGACCAACTACGGGGTTGTATCGATCCAATATAGCAGTCCCCGGTCCTTAATGCCGCTTACGTACCGCAGTACGCGTTGTGCACACTGAAGGTGCTCCTCGGTAGGTCGCGCCACGAACTGACTAATCACCCCAACCGGATAACTGAGATCGGGTCGGGTGATTGTCAAGTAGATAAGGCTTTCGACAACTTGTCGGAACCTTGTCGGATCGCAAACCTTGCCAGAATTGGGGCGAAGCTTGACAGTTCTATCCAGAGGAGTCGAGACGGACTTACAGTCTACCATCCCAAATTTGAAGACAATATTCAGCGCCTAATGACGTTGGCTAATTAGTATGCCTTCGAGGGTGCGGATCACTTCGATCCCGAGGAAGTAATGAAGGTCCCCAAGATCCTTCATGTCGAATGATGCCGCAAGCTGGAGCTTCACACAGTTGATTTCACCTAGGTCGGCGCCGGTGATGACCAAGTCATCAACATAGAGTAAAATACTGACCGGCCCGAGTCGACCTTTCCGAATGAACAACGAGAAGTCCGATTTTGACGTCGCAAAGCCCATCCAACGCAGCCGATGCGTGATTTTCGCATTCCAGGCACGCGGGGCTTGCTTCAGTCCGTAAAGGGACTTCTTCAATCGGCATACTGTCGACATGTTCGTTCCGGAGTGAAATCCGGGGGGTTGTACAATGTACACTTGGTCCTCAAGCTCACCTTGCAGGAATGCATTCTTTACATCCATCTGATGTAGGTGCCACCCCTTGGCCACGGCTACCGCAAGCAAAACACAAACGGTCGTCATCTTTGCGACCGGCGCAAACGTCTCATCGTAGTCGATGTCGTGTTTCTGCGCGTAGCCTTTTGCCACTAACCGGGCCTTGTATCGGTTGACCGAGCCGTCGGTGTTGTACTTGACTTTGTACACCCACCTACATCCGATCAGCTTCACACCCTTCGGTGCGTCAACCAGGTCCTAGGTCTCGTTTTCCGCCAATGTGAGCATCTCTTCCTCCATCGCGGCACGCCAATTCGCGTCCTTTGCCGCTTCTGCGTAGCTCTCCGGCTCACGCACTTCCGCTAGACGGGTCATGTACGCATAGTGATGCGCCATATACTCGTTGTATCCGAACCGCACAACTGGGTTCTTTTGGCGGGTAGATCGGCGTAATCGGTCATTAGCCGATGTCGAGGTCTTCTCGGCCGATGCGGACTCATTCCTGAAGGCCCATCGCCGCTTCCCTCGGAGTCGGACTCGCGTCCGTCTGACTCGTTCCTATCCGTGCCAGAATCTGACACCTTCTTCTTCCCTTTCTCTTTGTGTGTAAGTCGTCTCCTCGGCTTCCTACGCGGGGAATGCACGGCCGAGTCTCCACTACTCGCCGGCTCTTCATTGGACTAGTCATACCGACTCAGTCGTCCATTCGGTCCACTTAACGGAAACAAAATCAGACTCTCTTCGTGGGTCCCGATTTCAGGCTCAGTCGGAGGCACCTCGGCCTCGCTGTCCTCATCGTCAGAACTTGGATTGGAGGTGAGGTCCGGTGTCAGAGGCAAGTACCAGGATGCGGACTCATCAAACACAACGTCGCGGCTCACACGCGGTTGTTTGGTACTCGGGTTATAGCACTTATAACCCTTCTGCTCGTCCGAATAGGCGACCAAGATACACTTCTCAGCTTTTGCGTCCAACTTCCTCCTTTTCTCCTTCGGCACATGCACATACGCAATGCTACTGAAAACTCGTAAGTGTCGCAAGTTCGGCTTTGTTCCAAAGTATAGCTCGTGCACCGATACTTTTTCTCCGATCCGGTTCTGGATGTATACCGCAGTTCTTACCGCCTCGGCCCAATAGAACTTAGGCAAGCTCTTCTCCTCCAGCATTGCGCGTGCAGCTTCCACAACCGACCGATTTTTCCTCTTGGCCACGCCGTTTTGCTCCGGCATGTATCTACAACTGAATTCGCACCGAATTCCCATCTGTTGTAGATAACTGTTGAATTGACCGGAAAAGTATTCTTTTCCGCCATCCAACCGAAGGCACTTGATCTTTCATCCTGTTTCCATTTCCACGAACCCTTTGAGGTCCCGGAAACAGTCGAAGACTTCGCTTTTCCTCTCAATGAGGTAGATCCACGTGTGCCGTGTGTAGTCGTCGATGAAGGAGACAAAATATTGGCTCCCGCCAAGACTAATGTTTTGTGCCGGCCCCCACACATCATAGTGTATCAAGTCTAGCTTGTTCCGGCTCCGGTTACGCTCGTTTGGAAAAGGAAGTCGGTGTTGCTTCCCAAGCTGGTAGGCTTCACAAATTTGTGTCTTCCGGCCACTAAATTTGGGCAATCCAGACACCACTTGTTTCGATTGCAGGTATTGAAGCCGCTGGTAGTTGACGTGGCCTATCCGTTTGTGCCATAAGTCGATGTCCGACTCGACTTTTTGTCCCTTCGCGAACATTGCAGTGCCACCGTCAGTAGAGTCGAGGATAAACATCCTCCCATCTCTACGCCCTTGCGCAATAATATGGCCTTCTTCCTCAATGAAGCACCCAAGATGCATAAACCGAACATGCATCCCCTGGTCGACGATCTGCCCGGTCGACACCAGATTCTTCGTGATGGTCGGGACGTGTAACACGTTCATAAGTTTCCCTTTCTGCCCGACATGGCTCAAGGGAACTTCACCGACATTCGCGATCGGATGCGGAGTGTCGTCTCCAGTTGTGACTACTCCTAGTTGCGTCGGTTTCTCAAGGTATGAGAACCACTCCTTTTGGCATGTCATGTAGTTTGACGAGCCGGAGTCGACATACCACACCTCGTCTGATTTCGGGGCGGACTGCTTCATTGAGTTTGCTTCGTGTCTCGTCACGAAGACTGACCCTTTTCCGGCTTTTTCGGATCCTTCGGCGTAGTGCGATCGTTGCCGGTTTCCTTTGTCGATATGTTTGGAACCAAATCCGGAACCAGACCTCTCCGACTCGGCGTGCTTCTTCCAGCACTCGCTCTCCCTATGGCCTTTCTTGCCACAGTACCAGCATTCCGCGGCAGATTTCCCTTTCTAGTTCTCGTCGCCTCGACTCCCCCTGTTTCTGGAGGGTCCGGAATTGTTGTTCGCATCACTTCAGTGCCTTCTTCCTTGATCCCGTCGGCCGCCTCCATTGCGTACCGACTCGCCTCGTCCGCCACGACCACGGGGCCTTTCTCCCTCCGTGTACAACATCTTGTTGTCAGTGTGCATGCTCGTCGACGCACCCGCGTGGTTCTCCTCTACCAGGAGCATCGACTGTAAGTCAAAAAAGGACGGCGTATTCTCCTGGGTACACACTGCAGTTCGGAATGCCCCGAACTTCGACGCCAAACCCCCGAGACAGACCTAGACCATCTCGCTTTCCTTGATGGAAGCTAAGGAGTCGCATATGTCCTTAATCTTCGAGGTGTAGTCAGCCACCGACAAATCGCATTGTCGTAGGTTGCTCAACTCCTGTCGAAGCTGAAGCTTCCTGGCTATGGTGCTCGCGGCGAAAATCTTCTTCAGATTTTCCCATGCACCCTTCAGCATTTTTGCATCCCGAACATAGGATGTGCTCAGTAAGCACTTTTATACAAAAATTCGAGAACTTAAATTCGAAAAATAATACTCAATCTCTACATTGGATGTGCTCAGTAAGCACTTTTATACAAGCCCTGACAATGGGCTGACACAAGTACTGGCAGTACTTGATTGCTCATAAATGAGCCTCGACACTTACTCCCAAAACTATTCCTTACGAGGAATATCTTTCTAACGGCCTTTCAGTCTACGCACCGATACGGCCTTTCTACGCACCGGTCTGCGTACCGGTTTTATGCACCCAGTCTACGCATTGGTTACGCATCGTAATACGCACAAATGTTGAGCTTGTCTCTCAACAAAAATCCAAGGACAAAGTCAGTGAAAAGTAAAGTGGGTGTGATTCGATGAATAAACTCCCACTTGGCTTCAAAAATGTTTCTAATAAATGCCAACCGCTAGATCCAAAAAGTCATGGGAGGGATGAAGACCAGCCATACTGATAGAACAAAAGACAATCATAGGAAGAAATGCATGCTTCGACCTCCCTTGATAACCAGCCAACCCCAAAAGAAACTCATGGTATGAGAGCCTTGATGGTGCATTGTCAGCATAACTAAACACCAATATAAAAACTACTTAGATGTGAAGCTTAGTCTCAAGTATCAAAAGCTCCATATCCTTCAATACAAAGATATCATATAGAAAAGCAATTAAGCACAACGAGTTTTTGATGAAGGCATTCAATTAACTCAGCATCTCCATCACCACACATAGTACATGAATATTTGTTGCTTTGCTCTCTGCCTCATCCAAGACCGGTACGCATTACAATCGGGACGCGCTACAAGCAAAATAACGCAACTCGAAGCGACCATCGAGCACATGCGAGGGAAGACAAAAATGTCGGAGGAGAGGATCCGAATGTTGCTCGAAACATGAAAAGAAAGTGCCCTCCAAATGATATCAGACAGACTACAACGAGGTTGGGACGACTGGTCCACACAAGCTACCGAACTCCAGATATTTCAGGCGAACCAGGAAAATCCAAGGAAAGAACGTCGCGGGTTCAACAAACTCGACGAAGAAAGCATCAACACAATTCAGGAAAATCTCACGAAGGACTATAGGGCACTCATGGCACGTCACTCCGCAGAGATAGCGCAGATTCTGGAGGCATTTGCACCATGCATGCACTGTCCCACATGCATGCCATGTGTTGGCTGGTTTGGATGACCAACTGTGGAAGGGGCGGAAAATGGCTACGAGTCTAATTAGTAGTGAGTAGGACTGAGCGAAAGAATAAAGAAACGAGAGTAGAAAATAGTGAGTAGAAAAATAGTAAAGTATTGAATACGCAATAACGGTTCACACGCAGTCATAATCGTCCATGAGCTCTATAAAAGGGCCATGGGAAGCTTGTAAAAGGTTAATTGAAATTAATGTATCATTGCGCTTGTAATAGAATTTCTGTTTTGCCCTAATACTCTAAGTAAGAAACTGTGTCGTATCTTCTTTGTGTTGAGTCTTCCACGTTCTGTGTAATGTCACATAACTAGTCAGTTGTAGCCACTTGGCCATCTCCACAATCACACATTCATTCTCTATTCGATTCACACTTAAGTCCATACAATTCGGAGTTCCCGAAAAATTCCAAACGATATTGGCTCCTTTCCCCCGAACACAAGACCTTGAATCAAATAGACAAAGGACCAGATATTCGACACCGTGTTATCCAAGCCAATAACAGTGGCGACCACATATTATTTGTCTTTTTCTAGGTCAATCCTGCTTCGGATGACTACAACGACGGGAGGGGCAAATCCAACTGGTCTTCCCAAATATCATCTAGTCAAGTGAGGCACGGATGGGGGTTGATCCTTGGGCAGACTTTGCTTCGAGTGGTTACGACGAACGGATGGACAACATCGAATGACCTATTCAATTATCGCCTAACCGGATGAAGCACAAGTATGGTTGGTTCAATGAAAGAGTCTCACTCCGAGAGGCTACAATCATAGAAAGCAAGGTGTAGTTGGTTGGGTTCTTTTAACAGTGATTTAGAAAAGTGGAGTGCAGACTTTTCATGTGTTTCTCTTCGTAGAAGGTGATCTTGTAGGGAGTTGCTGGCTAAAGAATTTCAATCGGACTCAAATCTCGAATCTATTCTATCAAGCAAGGATAGCCAGAAGACCTTCAGGGGTTGCCAAAAAGGGATGTTGATGAAGACAAGAAGAAGGTCATCAGCTCCGATACCATATGTTGGAAGCGGTCATCAGGTGCGGAACAAACTCGGCACTCTTTGAGATGAAGATCTTCAAAGACTACAAAGAATTAGATTATGAACACAAGACAATTTAATCATAAGACAATATCAACAAGAAAGATGGAGAGAAGAAGTACACCGAAGTGGGCACAAACAAGATGTAACTATATTATTTATCTAAAGTTACAATTGAGGCAAAACAATATCAACAACCACTAACTAGGTTACAAAGAATCAATTGAAATACCAATTGACTTAGGGCAACTACCCTTTGCACTATTTACATATAATAGCCTAGACCTAGTGTGTCCAAATGGGACAGTGTGAGTACGTCCATTATGTACCCATATTCGACATTTACCTAACTGTTTGTTTCCGGATAACCGACTATGTACTCTGTGTTTCACATAACAGTTCCGCACATATCTCGTTTCAGATATGGAGTGAAGTTGTGGCCACTCTAAAGAGTCAATACGATGGCCTCACGTCGGATCCGATGGAGTCGATAAACAATGATTAGCCTTCATCTAACAATGGTCGTCCTCTCCCTTTCTTGAGTCATTGGGCCTCCATATAAGATGGAACTATCGCATCCCTACTAAGATTTGTATATAACATTCTCATCTATACAATTTTATAACTAATGGAAGGAGTTTTTTTGGAAAAATATATAAATTATAAATTATAAATTTCTTACATTCCCTCAAATATCATTTTACATCTTAATTTGTCATATCTCGTTGATCTCTCTTTACTACTCTACTCTTTTCATCTCTTCTATCCAAAATCCTAGCGATTCCTTCCTCAATTTCACATTATCTTCTATCCGAACAACACTACGCTTCTAAGCGAGCCACGCCGCGACAACGCACGATGGGAAACCGAGCAATGTTGCAATACCTCCACTACTAGTGGAGATTGAAGCTACACAAGCCATCAGTTGTCACAACAAACAAGGAGGCCAACATCATACCTTCACATCACTCAAACCTCCTCAAGACCCTAGGCTCGGTGTTAAGATTAGGATGCACACTAAAAAAATAATCTTTTCCATCCTTCCCCTTTGGCCACAATCCCTCTTAAACACCCAACTATCAAAGAGGGAGAGGCAACATTCAATTCCCAAAATTCTACCGACTTATCAATAAGATATGCATATATTAACTCAAAAAATCCAACTTCCCCTGATTAGAAAAGACACATACAAACATAAATACACACACACAATGATTATAAATTGTAAGTACAATGATGCATGCACACACATATACTTGCACAACATTTTCACACCTATGTAAACATTCTGACATATAAATTTGTTGAATATGGGCACATATTCACATACTTATGTGTGCACACATGGGTTTAATACAAACACATGAGCATGCACACAAGCATATGTTGCACTTACACAAGGAATAAGTTTAACACATATATTTCCACATAAACATTTACACATTCTGACATGCATAATCATCCACCATATCATATTGCTCATAGAGGGGCATGCACTTTGACCTATGACATCACATTAATAACCCGCACATAGAGTGCATACTTACAAGTACACCTATCCAATCCACGAAGCGAAAAACACCAAGAGCATGAGGACATGCCATTAAAATTCCCCAACCCTTCATAGACAATGTTGTCAAGTCATCTTATGTGCTTCAGGTCCCTAGTGGTCCCACTCACATCTTTCACACCGTTCTCGCAATTCCCATGATACCATTATGTTTTTCTTCTAATAGGTCATATCTAACCTTTGAAGGCTAACAAAATCTCTAAACCCAAACCCCTCCCCACCCCCCTTACCCCAAAAATGGAAAGGTAAAAGCTTGATCCTTGTCATGGACTCGACCTTGGATGTTAATAATGTATGTTTTTTTATTTCTCTATTTCTTCGTAAAAGTAAGAGAAGACATCTTTGATCCTAGCCACAAGATTGGTCCTATCCCTATATCATCTATAAATTATAATGCACTAATAATGTATTGTATATCTATCTATCTATCTATCTATCTATCTATCTATCTACCTATCTACCTTGTTATGAAATTGATAGAACCTAAGTTTTATAAGCATGTGATATAACCCATCCCTTATACATATTGTAATGGTCTTATGTGGACGTTTATGTATGTGTATATGTACGTATGTATGTATGCATGTATATACGAACCTATCTATCTATGTATGTATGTATCATGTATGTATGTATTCAAATGTAAACAATATCAATATTTATTAGCATTGGCTTTTGATATGCAATGAAACCGTAGTCTTCAGCATCGAGTTTTGAACCCACAACTTGAAAACGTTTCAATGAATTAGTTGTATGACTACATCATCATGTGTACACCTAACTTTTAGGTTTTCATGATTAAACTTTTCAAATTATGAATAATAACAACAATGTCATGTGGAAACATCGAAAAGTCTCTTATATGGTCCATGCCACATGGTGTGCATCAACATGTATGTAACTAAAACCTGTTTTTAACTAATATCTTTTTTAAAAAGGGTAAAAGTATTAAAGGGACATTATTATAATTGAAGAAGTACACCATTGTGTGACCACAACATGTCTTCTCCCCTATTCCTCATATCTTTTTCATGTGCATGCTTCTCTTGTGGAATACACGATTTCAAGTTTGTCAACAATTGAAGTCTCATGCAATATACCTTGACCTCTATGTTAGCATATAATTGTGCATTTGACGCATAGGTCTCCATAATCAAGTCAAATAAGATCCTAAAGTTTGGATTATTCCCAATCTAGAAACTTTATATTTATATGAAATTTGAACCTCGTGCACCTAAAGCTAACATTTTAGAAACATTTGCATGCATGTATTCCTATTAAGGTGCTAATCTCTATTTGAAAGAAACTTCGAGAATTAGACGAGTTTTGCAACCACTCTGATGGTGTGGTCACTGCCTGCTTACACTTTTGATAGAAATGGAGGAACACATTGATGGTGATGCAAGGAGGAAACGGCCCGAGGTGGAACTACCAGCCCCCATGTTGGTTGTTTCCTACTCGCCTTCCACTTCCTTCCGTTAAAGGCTAGAGGATCGGGCTTTGTGCTGGTTGGCAATGATTGTCACTAGTTTATAGCTCTAGATACCTACTTACATTAAGTAGAAAATAATAGAAGATATGTACATAGTCTCATATTCTTGAACTCGGCCGAGGGTGATTCCCTGACGTATATACTTGTATAGTCTTCCTATAAAAGTCTCTCCTAACTAATGGGAAAGTAGCGCCTTTTTTGGAAGAAAAAAACTTCGAGAACGAGTTATAGTGAGAATTTGCCTTATTTGTTTCCAATGAGTATATTTAGCGAAAATCATGTTAACTCAATCATTTGACACTCTTACGAAAGTTGTTTAAATGCACCCACCAAAACAATGAATTATTTAACAAATTTGTTTGAATGCAAAACATACCCATTTCTTCATTTTGAGATTAGAAAATGTATTATTGGGTTGCAAAACGTGATTTTATCAAGTCTCAAAGTAAAATCAATGTTGTTTGTCCATGAGGAACCTTTTGACAAGACACTGAGATCATGAGTATAATTAGTTTATCAAATAATGAAATAAAAGATACTACTATGTATACCTAAGTAGGATCATTCATGATCTCCCAAAACGTAATCTAGTTTGATTTACATTCTCAACCTTTGTGATTCTTGCAATGTTTCTTCAATTCCAACTAAACAGTGGTCAAGTTGACGTATGGTATTGTAGGAATGTTTCTTGAGTTCTACCTAGAAAAATAATTTCATGTTCCACATAAGCATGTATGCTAACCAAATGAATGTTGATAATATTTTTAACAAATAATATAGTTTGGGAGCTTCAAAAACTTTGGAAGAACGTGAACATGATGAAGACATTTGATTATAATAGCCTATTGTGCTACCTCCTTAATTTGGACTTTTCCAATGATGACTTGATCATGGAGAAAGTTTTGAAATGATTAACGATAGATCCATTCACAAAATTAAATCAAAGAAAAGTAAAACCATCACAATCTATAGTTATTGCACGTCAACAAAAATACACTAATTCAAAGTCGATTGGCAACCTCTAACTATCATTACTTGAAGTTGTAAGTGACACCTCAATAGTGTCAAAATGTCACAATGTGTTTCTGTAGTGAGTTGATGATCACTACTCCCTATTAAAACTCAAATAATCGAGGACACTACATTAACAATTGTTTGATTAATACTACCAATAAATTATACTATATGTTGAGATATTTCTTTGTCAATGCCAAAGTAAAGAATGTGGTGTCAATGTATCATTTGACATAGTACTATCCAATCTTACTATCCTTAGTATCGAAATGCTAAGAACTAAAATAAGATCCCTAATGAATAGTTTTTTTACTTCACTAATACGAGAACAATAAACACATTTTCCAAGGTTGAAATTAATCAAGAGTAATGATCATATCAAGCACTATCAATTTTTATTTTTCAATAGAACATCATGAGATGAAGAAGTGCTAAAGCACAACATGAAAGCATTACTTCAGTATATTGTATAAGAGGCTTTAGTTGTTCCCGAATTCAACCCAAACCTTTATAGGTTCTCAACCTTACCTTACTAAGATAGATTCAAGTCTAATGCAATGAATATGATGTTGTGCTTATTTAATAATTATTCATATGATCGTGCATAATAGTAACAATTCGTTCCTAAAACATGGCTTTCGAAATTCACTTTTCACATCCTAACTATGGGTTGAAACAATAGTTGATCATATTTCTAGTTTGAGATCATGTGCATTAACAAATTGCTCTAAAAGTGACTTTGCAAATCTACTTTCCACACCCCCGAGGGTGTTGGAACATGTATCGAATCCCAAACAAGAGACATTAGTCATTTCCATAGATGAATAGGCATGGGTGACTTGTATAACTTCACTTTCCACAACTCGATAATTATGGGAACTAGTTTCATATCCCAAGCAAAAGGCATTACTCACTTGCATGGATGGACTAATTGGAGTTGCTGACTCTACATACATAATAACCTAAGTATTGGTTTGGGCTCAAGTGTACGTAATATGGCGCAATACATAGGTCAACGTGAAGGGTTAAATTGACAACTAATATGACAAAAAGTAAGAATTAAGAGCCATGAGGTGGACGATTTGTTGAATGGTTGGGCAGCAATAAGGGAACACATTTTGTTCCCCATTACAAGTGCCCTCATAAGTGGGCAACCTCATTTCACTTTAGCTTTTCGTAACCTCGTGTAATGGTCATTGGTTATTTACTATCACAACTCCAAACTAGCATGGAGAAGCATGATCCAATCAACTAATACACTTATATTAGACATTACATACTCGAGCACAACATAACGTCTATACATAATGCAATAAACCTTACACATCTCCCATATTTCACAAATTATCCTACATAGGTTCACACACATACAAGCCATAGATTTGATATGGTAAAATCAAAGTGATAACCATGTGATATATTTGCACAAGAGTCAATGATATAAGAACAATAATACAAGATAATTAAAGACATGCTTTTTAATCTTAGATCGAACTAATTGAGAGAGAGAATAGAATAGAATGGAAAAGATGTTTTATTTTCCAACAATGAGAGAGAGAGAGAGATGTTGCAAAGTTCAAGGCTTTTTTTGTGGCAATTGACAATTGTTAAAGAAGTCACAAAATCTCAACCATGAAAAAATAGTGCAAGGTGACAATCCATCATATTTGTTATCTGAATTTGTGAGTAGGGTGGGATTGACTTCATGGTATTTAGATCCCTAGATCCCTAGAGTTCTAAAGTCTATTGTAAGTTACTCATGGTGGTGTTTTCTTTTGTAATGAAAGACATTATTTATGGATGGTAGATAGATAGATTGTAATATGTATTATCATTTTTGGAGGTCAAATATGATGTATGAGACCCAAAATATTACATTTTCACGTAATACATGTTCGGATGGCCGATAATGGGATGAACTCTAACATTTATTGATGTGTACAGTTTCCCTTTTCATCGAAGAATATGGTTTTGTAGTTAGGTGCAACATACATAGTATAATGTGTGAAGCGTGAGTCTCCACATTTCTCCCATGTCATGATACATTAGCGTTGTAAAAGGTCTCATTTGTAGAGGAATCTAGAGGTGCATCATAATAGCAAGTATGTTGCATCCCATCTTCGAAACCATTTTTCAAATGTCTTGCATCCAATCAGAACACAAAATTTGGATCTTTTTTTGCTTGCCCCTATGCTATTTTGGGAAGTCAATGTCGACAACCCTTTCCATGGCCAAGATCTCAATTGGAAGTGATCTTGTCTCAAGAAGTAGGTGGGTGAATGACGTTTGTTTCTTACCCCGACATTCCACATTGGTATCTAGTGAATTAAGAGAGATATGTATGAAGTATTGGAAGTGATGTCATCTCAAGAAGTTAGGTGGGTGTATGACGTTTGTTTCTTACCTCTAACATTCCACATTGGTGTTTAGTGAATTAAAAGAGATATGTATGAAGTATGTAATAGAGAGGTGAAATAATTAGGTTTCGAACCCAAGACATAGTGATTGTAGTGTAACAACTTACCACTCGAGGAAAAGGTACTTACGATAAAAGAGAAAGAGACAGATATAATGAGCATTGTTGCAGAGTTTTGGCTTGCAAGTAGAATGTCTCTAGGTTCCAATATGTGAATGGTGTTGGGTGGAGATTATAGAAAGATATTGGGTGGAAACTGTGGATGCACAAGGATGAGCCGGCACGTCGCGAGGAAGTGTCCAAAGAAGTGAGTGAGAGGCAATAGACACGAGAGGTATGGGGGGGGGGGGCGTCCAGGGAGACTCTTTGAGTCCGACAACCTCTCTCTCTCTCTCACACACACACACACACACATACCTTTTATAACCCTAATATAGACTTCTTCAATCTTAACATGACGTGGTGCATGGAGAAGAAGCAATGTCAATTGTATAGACTTTTGGAGCCCCGATCTGCAGAAAGAGAATGCCTTTTTGCTTGTTTCTCTCTCTCTCTCTCTCTCTCTCTCTCTCTCTCTCTCTCTCTTTGTGTGTGTGTGTAGCGACACATGCTCGATCCCCACCCACCTAAACACACTGGAACCATAACAGTTTTTAGTCTTCTAAAGCTTTTATGTCAAATCGAAGCGTCCAGGGCGCAGAATAGAGCAGGAGCAGGAGCAGGAGCAGGAGCAGGGGCAGGGGGCAGGGGGCAGGGGGCAGGGGGCAGGAAGAAAAGAAGCAGGAGAGATGATGCAGGGTCACACCGACGACAGCACAGGCGATTTGGGCGATATTGAAATCAACACATTCCAGGATTTGTTGCGACTCCTCTGCCCCCCAAAACCAGCCAAGGGAAGGATTTCTAATGGTGGAGGATTTAAGACCACCTCTTCAGACCCTTTCTTGAGGCTCCTAGAAGTCTCTGATGCAGTTTCGGAAGCCCCTGCAAACCCTAACAGAAGCTCTGCTTTTGTCTCCTCCAAAAGGCAAAGGAAAGCGACCAAACCTTCTCGGGTCCTGCTGCCACCGCCACTTCCGTGCGAAAATAGGTCTGATCAAGTGTGTACCAGAGAGAAACAAGAAGGTGAAGAAGAGAAAGAAGAAGAAGAAGAAGAAGGAGAAGAAGAAGAAGAAGAAGAAGAAGAAGAAGAAGAGAAGGATGGAACGGTACAACATACCAATGGGAAAAATGCTTTGAAGAATCATATGCTACCACGAACAAATAGAACAAATGCTTTGCATGGTGATAGAATGAAGAGTGGAAAACTTAATAGAACACATTCTTTTTGTGGTAATGGATTGTTACCAGAACCAAATGAAAACAACTCATTTTATAAGAATGAAATGGTGTCTTGTGCCAATGGCAAAAATGCTTTGAATTATGATAATGGAATGAAGAATGGAATTTTACCACATCCAAATGGACCAAATGATTATTATGGTAAAGGAATGCTACCAAAACCAAATGAAAGAACTGATTTCTATGATTATTGCATGAAGAATGAAATGCCACTGCAATCAAATGGAGACAATGCTATTTGTGATGCTGTGTCGAAGAAGCCCAATTCCAACTTCGTAGAGAAGAGGCCATCACATGTGAAGTCCACTAAGGTGTGTAAGAATTTAGCCTGTAAAGCCAAGATTTCATCAGAGGATGCATTTTGTCGTCGCTGTTCATGCTCTATCTGCGAGAAGTTTGATGACAACAAGGATCCTAGTCTTTGGATCCTTTGTAACACTGAGATTGGAGGTTGTGGCCTCTCATGTCATATTGAATGTGCTTTGGAGCATGATGTTGCTGGAGTAGGGCGAGTAAATAAGAAGATCCCACCTCTGGATGGAAGCTTTTTCTGCCAATTTTGTGGAATGGTTACACCTTTGATTGGGTACATTCTTCATCTTATCTAGAGAGATAAAGAGAGAGTATGAGAAATGAATTCTTGTTTGATGGTCTCCATGGTGTACCACAACAGGTACATAGACTGAAACGAAAATGGACTTGACAGTTTTTGCTACTAGGCTCTGCCAATCCCTTGCCCTTGGAGGGGTTGCCTGTATGTCACTAGTCTGACCGGACCTTGTGGGCTTTATCTTGCCATAAGATCCTCACTATTGTAGTAGGGATAACAAGTATTTTTTGTTGGTTTAATATCATATTAGAAGAACAAAAAGAGGTTTTAGATGGACAACTCAACTGGTAAGGTTGTTTGGCAAAGACAGGAAGGTCATATGTTCAACACCTACATTTTGCAGTGTCACCCAGTAAATTAATGGAATGAGTGAGATTTGTACATGGGTTAATAAATTTTTTGCTAAGCACTAGGATACAATTCTAATATGGTGAGATGCATAGATAAACTTATAATCCACGGAGGTTAAATATGACCTTCAGGACCAAAAAAAGAATAGAAACAGTCAGTAGGATGCCAAAAATATGACTGTGAGACCAAAGCAAATGGGACAGAATTATTGTACCCCCATATGATAGGGGATATAAATAAAGTAATAACTAAAACAAAAACCATAGTTAAATCCTAGAGGCTGGTGGTGTTTGGAGGGCTAACTGTTTGGGAGGTTGGAACTCTTGATTGGTCATTTGGCTTCCATTGAGAATCACCCATTTTTTCCTCCTTGCAGGCGTGATGTATCTCCTTGAGCTGATCACCTTTGTAGGTTGGTTTGGGGTGAAATCCTCAGGTATCCATCAGTTGGTCTTTTCCAGGAGGGGGGAGTGGTGTAAAATTTTCAATTGGTTTTCTTTGTTGTGGAGAGAGATGATGGGTTGGATGGTTTGGGTTGTGCTCACGGTGAGGTGTTTGTGCAATCGTGTGGCGCTCTTGGATGGATAGCTTGATGGCATTTTTCTCTTGGATGTGACACTCATAGAGTTCATCATTTGCAACATTTGTTGCTTTCGTAGTGATCTCAACGATCAATGTCGGCTTTTCTGCTGGTTTATGATTTCATGTCTGCCATCTTCTTGATGGCAACGACAAGTATTTCCGTGTCATTAGATAGATAGATAGATAGATAGATAGATAGATTATATTATCGTCTTTGGAGGTCAAATATGACCTATGAGACCAAAAATATTACATTTCACGTGATACGTGTGAAAGTGAGTAGTGACTCTCGATGTTCAAGAACTTTACCAATGAATGTTGCAATCAAGAGTGCACATTGTGGTTGTGAGAGAAATTCATGCAAGGATTGGGCTTGGTCGAAGAGATGTGGAAGGAGAGAGAGAGAGAGAGAGAGAGAGAGAGAGAGAGAGAGAGAGAGAACAAGCCAATGTGAATAAGAGATATCGTTAGTGCCAAAAGATATATCCTAACAATAGTGCCAAAAGATATATCGTGAGAAATTCGTTTGATAAATCAGGTGTAGGTGGAAAATGTAATCTTGAGATGTAGCAGCTCCCCCTGCTTCGCTCCCAAATCTAGCTTGCTTATATGAACAGAGTAGTACAATGATAAAATGCATTATAATAATGAAATGCAGGCTTGCTCAACATGTGATAGAGGGTGTAAAATGAAGTACATTGGTGGGCACGAGTGCCAGGTCTGCAGCTTTGAGCTATCCTCTTGTGGGCAACATGGGAGTATTTGCATCTGATGTCCTTGTTCTTCTGAACTGTAGTGTGGGTCCTGGGAGACCTATGTTCTTGGGCTTGCACCTGCCATAAGGCAACTCTTGCACATATCACTGATGGTGGAGGCTCAGCCCCAAAACTTGTCACCTGCACCTGCCATAAGGTGACTTCTCCACATATAACTGGCGGTGGAGGTTCAGCCCTCTCAAAGAAATCTGTGAGACATTGGTATCTCCTCCCTTTTGGTATGAGTTTGGTATGTGTCCATGCATCTCTATGACTCCAGAGCTTGAGCAAGAAGTGATCAAACTGACACAGATCTCTGAACTCCGTGATAAGTCAAAAGGTTGGGCTCTCCTGTGAGTGAATCCTTGAATCTGCATTTTGATGTCTGCATGTGCTTACATCTTCAAATGAAATGTTCCTCACTCACCAATCAACATGACATAAATATAAATATACTACCCCATTCCAATATTGCTTGGATTGTCCACGCTTGGACCTGATGAAAGTGGGAAAAGATAAAGTGATTTGAACCAAGATCATTAAAACGTATTCTGAAAGAATGTGGATCAGCCCCCCAAAACCTCTTGGTATGAAAATGGCCCACTATAGCATGTCTATTTATGCTGTTGGTAAGAGGGATTTACCATCATGCCCTTTTATATGGATACACATCTATCTCATGCACTTGGTAGTGTAATAGAGAAGTTGATCACGTTTTAGCTTTAATTAGATATTGGGACAAGTATACATGCATCCAGAGACCCAAATCTATAGAAGAATGGATCTGCCAGTTGGTCCATCAAGGTATGGAATCAGAACAACCCTATATTTGCTATTGTACTGTTATTTATGAAATAAGGGGAAGATACCATTGCCTAAACAAGGTTTTGGACCACTTGCAAGGTAATGGAATAAGAAGACCAATGGTTCCTGGAATTGTTCATGTTAGAGATCAAGAGACACAGAGAGAAGTTGCTGAAGGACAACAATTAATGCAACCACAAAACTTCATCAACAAAGAACCATCACAACTTTCTTTAGGACCATCACCCCTTATGCTTCATTTCAATCCAACGCTACAGAAGTAGGGTTTCAGCTACACCATTTGGAAAGAGTTACAATAGATTTTTTTTGCGATTGTAAGTCATGTCCATCTGGACCACATTTCAATCACCAAGGCCATAATCACCTGACACCGAAGGCTCTTCCCTGCTTTGGGAAGTCTCTATCTGGGATTTGAAGACAAAATTTATATCCATCTAATCTCAGAATGTCAAGTGCTTGCTTAGCTAATGTGCTCATCTAATATCTTAGGAAGTTTTACTAATCTTGTTTTATTTATTTTGGTTTGTTCTCAAAGAGCAATATATATTCAACGTCCATGTATGGAGGTTGCTGAAGGAACCCATTTGTTAGAGTTGCGATGGAGTGGTCTTGATTGTATTACATCCTAAGGTGAAGGGGCTCTCTGTGCGATCTAAGTCTCTCTTACATAGAGCTGCTGGAAGTCATGTCTGAAAACTCTATTTCTCTCAAAATGTGAGAGGCAGATGAAGGGTGAATTTTGTATCATATACGCTTTCCGTATCTAGCTCATTTGCTTCTCTTGCTTGCAATTACCATGACCCATGACCCATGACCCCCACTCTTGTCTGATTCCACATGCTGCCTAGAGACCTCACACAGTTCAGAAGAAGGCTGCGATTAGCATGAGTAATGTAGTGAGCCACCAAGCTCTGATCTAGGAATGACATGTGGTACTGAAGCCTTGCTGTGTATTAGACATAATATGTATGTATATAAGATGCAATTGAAGTGTCCTCGAATGTAACTAGTAAATGTTGCAGGGTTGTATGTAGTGCTCAGACTCTGGCTCTGTATGGCTTCGCTGACATATCCTCTCTCTGGGTATACCCGAATCCATGATGTGGGACATCTCGACGTATGAGATAGGTAGATATAGATATATCCAGAGCATTCTATAAGTCCAACCTAAGTGATGTGGAGAGATGGTCTCAATGGACAGGTATCTATGCCTCTTAACTCCTATAGAGGTTCAATCCAGGTCCTAGTCTTCACTTAAAGGATAAACTTTGGCTAATGATTAATTGATTGGCCAGTTTAATATCTTCCTATCTTGTATTCACGTTAAGTTGGAACTATTTATACTGTAAGGATTTTATATGTATGCTAGCTTGTGAAACTTGTATTTTATTTGCGTCATAGTCTTTAGCTAAATGAGATCTTTGCATGATGACTTGTTGATCAGTGAGTTTTATATCTTTCTATCTTGTATTCAATTTAATTTAAAACATATAAACCTTATATATTTTATATGTATGGTAGTTTTTTATTTCGATGTGAAAAATTGTACAGATGTTTGCATCAATAGAAGTGCTCATCTGCTTTTCTTGGATTTCTAGTTCCTGGAAAAAACAACTTAGAATTGCAAAAGATGCTCGAAGGGTAGACATATTCCGAGATCGTCTCCTTTTAAGCCATCGATTATTTAGAGGCACCAAGCAACATAAAGACTACCACAGTCTGATTGATGAGGCTGTTAGCAAGTTGGAAACTGAAGTGAGTAAGATGGGAGCAGGTTCAAACACTTTATCCCGATGCATCGTGAATCGTCTTTCATGCATTGCTGAAGTTCAGAAACTCATTGATCTGGCAATACAGAAGGCAGAAGCGTCCAAGTTGGATAGCAGAGAGGA
Organism: Azolla caroliniana; assembly: GCF_043228905.1. Taxonomy (NCBI): domain Eukaryota; kingdom Viridiplantae; phylum Streptophyta; class Polypodiopsida; order Salviniales; family Salviniaceae; genus Azolla; species Azolla caroliniana. The sequence goes on along the minus strand of NW_028230439.1, from coordinate 8,221,371 downwards.
TGGAAACCTTTCAGGTTTTCCTTTTGTGTATTTCTGATCGGTGATTGTCTCTTCTTGTACTATTGTTATATAGCTTGAGATTAATTTTTGGTTATTTTCCAGGATATAAATCAGCACCTTGCATAGTACACTTCGAAAATGTGAGCTCAACTTCGATAGTTATTTCTGTGAATGATGATGCAGTAAACGTAAAGGCAGCCTTGCTTGGCTACAAACTTTGGCATCGAAGGACAAGTGACCCTTCTTATGCATGCACTCCAACAGGAACTGTATGTGATATGAAAGCAACCTTTAAGATTTCAAACTTGCTTCCTCTAACAGAATATACTTTCAAAGTGGTTCTATTCACAGCTGAAGGTGATTTGGTGCATAGTGAAGCCAGATGCTCTACTAAGGGTATGGAAGAAATGAAACCACCGTTCAAGATTTACTCAGCAATGGATGTTGTCGTTATCAATACAACGAATGAGGGAACTTCAAGACAGGTGAATAGAACATTTGACATGAACTATAGGATAGATGAACTAGAGAATGGGTCGAAATCCCAAGATGCAGATTATTCCAATGGATTTTTCTCTGTCTCAGATGCAAGGACCCATTTTGTTTCAAGTATTTTTCGTAATGGTGGTGTTAATGGTTCATATTCTCACATAGATGATGATGATTCTACAAAAGATATTATTGATTGTAATCAAGCACCACAAGGTTGGGCTATGCAGATTCATAGCAAAAAGCGCCAACGTGAGGTGTTTGAAGGACTCACATATAGCAATGTGCAAAATATGTTGACTTATGATGCCGAAGCTGAATTTAAAACTTTTGAATTCTCTGTAAAGGTTATCCGTTGGTTGGAATGTGAAGGCCATCTGAAGGAAGAGTTCCGAATGAAATTCTTGACATGGTATACGCTAAGGGCCACTAAACACGAGAAAAGAGTAGTTAGTGTCTTTATTGGTACTCTTGGAGATGACCCAATAAGTTTAGCGGGGCAGCTAGTTGATGCTTTTGAAGACATTGTCCATGGGAGGTAGTGGATTACTTGTAAGGTACTGTTTATTTGCCTACAAGCAAGGTACTGTCCATGGTAGCTACTGTATATTGCACCAGTAGTGAAATTCATATTTCTTTTCATCCCCCTCTACAAACCATCCAATGAGTCTGATGTTGTAATTCATCTGAAGTGGATGGAATCAATTATTTATTCACACTTCATACATCTTTGAATACCCGACAAATTTGAGGCTCCCTCATTTTGCAGATTACATGTAAAGGAGGGTTTGCTCTCAAACATTCTTTGTAAGGGAGCGTACAAAATGTTTCCTCTACAATCTTTGTACATACATTTTACCACTTCTGTGGCCAAAGTTTTATGCAGTTCCAACTTGTTGGTTCTCCACTCACATTGGTGATGTACTGGATTTTGTTTACTTGGGAGGATAACTTCCCTTGCTGTGTAAAGAATCATCTTTCAAAAAGTTGGAGTATAGAGTATCACTTATTGACCATTAACAAAAATGCTTCTGGTCGGGAACTTTGTTGGTTGCGTAATATTTTTTATTGCTTTCTAATGACATGGTCTATGACTTTCAGAACATCTGTTAATACATTACATGTGAAAATCATTGATTTATTCATTTAGTTGTATGCGAAATGCTACTGTTGCATGATCAAGCTCTTCTACTACAATGCTGGTTTTCTACATTCTTGAAACAATTATGAACTCTAATGGACGTAACTTTTGGTGTTCTGAAACTCCTCCAATGAATGCGAATTTTGCAATGATAATAATATTTGTGGTCAGTTTTTCATATTATTGTGAATGTGTAGATATTGCTTTCATTTAACATGCTCGCATATTGTTGATAGTTGACACTTGTGAAGGGGCTATTGGATTGGTTAAGCGAGTACATCTTGAAATGCTGTCATGTTTGAGAACAAATGAAAATAAATATAGCTAAACTAGTACAATTGCCGAAGGCATCCAAAAATCTAGATGGTTAAATCACTTAGCTTTTTGAGTTTAGATGCACTCAACGTCTTTGCCTTTGAGTGATCCCTAATATGGACTAATCCAAGATAGAGAGGTCTTTGAAATCAACCAATGAGACAAAATCACAATTACAAATATGGGTGAATTTTTGAGCTATTCAGCGTAACAAAAATAAATGTTCCAAATTTCCTAATGATTCACGATAATGTGCTTAGTGCAAGATAATTGGTGATGACTCTTGGGAAGGTTTTACAAGCATCAAGTGCATAACTAATATGTGGGATCAATAATGATGAGAAGATGCGATATTGATATTGGTTGGTGTGGTTGAGCGAGGTGATGCTGAAGCTAGCTAAGGGTCTTTGAGCGTCCTTGGGTTAATTGGACATGGTGAACAATGATTCTCTTGATTTGGCATTAGTATTCTAATACTCATGGCCTTTATTGTTGTTTGCATTCCTCCACTTGCTCAATGGTGACTCAATACTTTAGTAGTGGAGGTACGGGCCTATGGACAAGCCGGTGATGTGCAATTGTAGATGCATCCCGTGTGCTAATATAAGGGTTGATACTCTCTATGTTTGATGCTTGTGCAAGCATTGAGTAGAGTGATATGGCTTAGCCTTTTCCATCATCTATGAATGGTGGTGATGTCAAAGATTATGATGTACTTTTTAATGGCATGCTTTCAACATCAACACTTGCATATGAATTGTTCCTCACTCCCTACTTCCCCTTCACATAATTTGCAAAACTCTAGTGACTACACGTATATAATGTCCTCTTGGACCCACACATGCATGCTCAACAAGAATAGGCATATAAATGAATTCAATCATTGCTTAATCCATTATATACCAAAGGAAGTTTACCAAATAACACCTCGTCATAAAACCTATAAGTTGTTACCAAGATGGACTTAGTCAATCTTTATCATCACCTCCATAACATCCTCATCTGTGAAATTCTTGCCAAGCAAAAACAAAATCACAATGTCTGTCAACATCATAATCATCCCAAACTACATCATAACAACCAACACTTCTAACATATGATGTCTTCTCATGATCCATGGAAAGAATGCATTTTTTTCTGTTTAAATTTTTTATGATCGTCATCACTATTGTTGTTATCGACAAGCATCAAACCACTTCATGTTGTCGCATTAGTCATCATAGCATGGATTGAAATCAATGTTGACATGGCAACAAATCTCTTTGTAACTTTTCATAGTGAACACGAGATGCAACATGTGAATATGCATTAAAAAGCTCTCTAATCGAGCTTCATAATGAGCCAAAAGAACATGGAAAACCAAATAATAATAATAATTCTAACACTACTATTGGAACTCCATCTCTCTTTTCTCATATTTGACCTCAAGGGACAACACTAAATTTAATTGATCTTTACCACTTTCCACCGACTTGAATATGTCAATCACCTCGCTCTCTCTACAAACTACATACATAAAAATTCCCGCCCCTTGTGTACCTAGAGTGTAAGTTGGTGAATAAAAGAAACGAAATAAAACATAAATAAAGAAGGGAGAAAAAAAGAGATAAGAGATGAATTAGTATGGGAAAAAAGGTAGCGAAAACCTTGGTTAGACAAACAATCGATTTAGTAATATACATAAAGATGTGGGTACATAAGGGTTACTTTTACTAGTTTATGGTATATACCAAGGCTGCTTCTTTTGTGGATAACCCAAAAAATCGGAGAGGATGAAGCAGGGATTGGAGAGTGATGGATGATGCAGGGGAGCAATGGAGAGGAGAGTGACCTGTGCAGAGGAGCTTACTGGGTAGCGAGCAAAAAGGACAAAAGGCAAAGGCAGAGAGTGTAAAATAAAAGAAAACAAAGCCAACTCTTTCGCTATATGTATTTATACCTCCTCTTTATATGGCGAGATGTATTCGAATAGTGGGGCTTGAGGTGGATCATGTGGAGTCTTGAAAGTACGTGTACGAAGGAGTGTGCCCCACAATGTGGGTTGTAGAGCATTGATCATCAACCAATAATGGGGTGGCTAATGTGTTTTTGCCTTGGAGCAGTAGGGTTCAATGAGTGGTGAACCATGGTTTCAATTTGCATCTTAGGGAGGTGTTCATCTAGATAGATAGGGTCCCCACCTAATCCTCGAAGAATTGGTCTCTTCTTAAAAAATATGATTCTAGATTCAAAGTCTTTAAACTGAAGGACTAAGGCTCTCTTCCTAGTTGTGTTACGTTCGACCCTCCAGGTTTTGGTGATTGGTAGGCCTCTGTGTACCCTAACATTTTCTCAAGTGTTTGTGCAGCTTCGTGGGGGGATGCACCTTCCTCGTGTCCAGTGACACATACATTTAAGCGTCGGGCCTGACACGTTTTCTCTTCTTCAAGGGTAGTGTTAACAATATTTTCATCTTTTATTTCCTTCTTAATGTTTCGTTTTACTACGTCCACTCAACCCGTTTTAGCTAACTCCATGTCATTTTTAACTTCTTCATTAACTTTTTTAATCTCTTCCTTTATATCCTCTATGGAGGATATTTCACCGTCTTCTCTTAGAGATACCTCAAGGTCATTAAGTTGTTTCTTAAAGTTGGCGTTTTCTACTTTAAGTTTCTCTATTTTGGCCTTAAGTGTGTCTTTTTCCTATCTATCTTTTGTCTTTTAGGTTTCAGCCTCTTTCGCCCATTTTCGCATATCATTCTCTATTTTTGTTAAGTGATTAAACATATCTAAAAAGTCTTCTTTATTATAGCCTCATCTTGTGTCTCCTTACGTTCTTTTCGTTTAGACGTCATTTTAGTATAAAAAAAGATAAAAGTAATGGATGAAAGACTTAGTCGAGCCTGTGCGGACGTCACATTCACATTGGCATTTTGTCTGTTTGCATGCAACACTCAACAAACACGCACACACCAACACGACAGTAGGTAGTGACTGCACAATGGCAAACAATGACGACACACTACCGCAATGACAACGGACTGCCGCACCAGCAAATGACAGCCCAACAAAAAGTTAGAGTCAGAGAAATGGCGACAACAACACAACGACAATACGATAGTGTCGGCAACAGACGGTGGCAGCGGCAGACAACAACAACAATAGCAGCAACAGCAGGCGGTAACAGACAACGACAACACGACAACGACACCCATAGCACCAGCAAGCGGTGGCGGTAGCAAGAACGCAAGAGAGCGAGGGAGTTCGAATCGTGGTGTGTGTCGATGAAAGGTGAATGATTTCTATGGAGAGAGAGAGAGAGAGAGAGTAGACAACAACATTCTATTACAAAATGTTCTCTGTGTATATACAATAGTGCTTAGAGTGCACTTTATATACAAAGCCTTGACGAGTCGGCTAACACAAGTACCGTTAGTACTTGAATACTCATAAATGAGCCTGACACTAACAACCTACAATATTCCTATTTACTAAAATAGGAACATAGGCCCTCAATGGCCTTTCGGAATCCATCCGACTCGGCTAGTCCGAATCGAACTCTATTCGATTAAGCTCTCGACTTCTTTAGCGGATTTGGACCTAGTCGATTAGTCTTCAACCAATTCGGCTCTCGGTTTCTTTAGCCAATTCGGCCCATGTTGAGCTTGTCTCTCCACACTCCCCGTCAGGCTCAACTTGAGGTCCCACCATCTCAGCTCTGGTTGGTTTGTCACTCCAACCTCCTCTCCTAGCGTCCCACAACCCCTTCGGTCTGGCGCCCCTCGACTCATCTGGTGCCGTGCACCTCGACCTCTATGGTCGGCTTGTCTGCTGCCTTGGCCCTTCTCAAAAATTTGTAAACACGACTTTGGCGCCCCTCGACAAGTCGACTCCACCTCGGCATCGACTTCGGCTGCCTTCTCGTCTGCTTGGCCTTTGTATGATTCGGCTCACCCGAATCACCTTGCTCAATCCAATCGACTGGTTCCGATTCTTTCCAGCTCTTGTCTGAATCGGTTGTCTCCGATTCATCCTCCTTCAGGCCCTTGACCACATCCACCCATGTCTTGGTCCTAGTCTTCTCTATTAGGAATATGTCCATCCTCTGGGAGGAGCCGACTGCTCAGCTGAGTAGGAGCCGACAATTGAAGACAAGGAGGAGCCGATTGTTTGGCTGAGTAAGAGCCGACAGTCGAAGACAAAGAGCCGTCTGGTCAGGCTGAGTGCTGGCAAACGAAGACAAGGAGAGTTGATTGAGAGAGACTTAACATGGAGAGTCGATTGGGGGAGTCGATAGTAGATGCGGAACGGAGAACCAGATAGGTATTTGGATCGGTATCCAAAACCAAGAGCTGGACCAGAGAGGGATCAGATTGTAATTGGTAAGCCATTAGAGGCCTACGGTCTTAACCTAGTATGTAGGCATATTTCTTGGAGTTACTGTCAATTGTTCGTAGGAGCATTGAGTACTTGTTAGTAATTTTGTCCGTCCTTTATGGACTTGTATAAAAGTGCTCACTGAGCACATTGTATGTATAGAGTAATATTTTGAATTTGAGTTCAATCTCTCTATCTCTCCCGCATAGACTCTGTGTGTTTTGTGAAGCTTCCATTAAACCTGTGTATATTTTCTGTTGCTATCTGGTGAAGCTGGTTTTGTTTATAAGCTTCCCCACGTAATTCTTTACATAGTATCAGAGCGCGAGGGTTGAGAACCTCCACTACTGACAAGAGATTTTCATAGACGAACCATAACTTCCGGAAAAAGAACAAACAAAAGAAAGAATGGACAAAGGGATGTACTAGTACCTACTGGGACACGGGTACTGGAGTTATGTCGAAGAAGCAAACGAAGTAGCGCTAGAGCTGGCATGGGAGCAAGGAGTGAGCAGAGTGTTGTATTGCCTCGTGTCCTGTGTGCATGACTAGATGCTCAACTATATCAAGGATGCAAAAATGCTGAAAGAAGCTTGGGAAAATATGAAGAAGATTTTTGTCGCCAACACCACATGCCGGAAGTTGCAGCTCCAACAAGAGCTCAATAACATTCTACAAAGGGACATGTCGGTTACCAACTACACCACCAAGATCAAGGAGATCTGCGACGTATTGGGTTCCATCAACAGGATGATGGACGAAGAAGAGATGGTCCAACGCAATTGTTGGATGGTTCCCAGCTTTTCGTATGGGGGTTCTCCTATGCCATAAGTGACAGAGTGGTATTTGTTTCTGCCTTGGTGGTTTAGGACAATGGTACGGGCCAATCCGAACAATGATTTGCACCTGGGAGAAGCCACCGTCCTTCTTCTACCTATAGTCGATGTTGATGGTCAAAGAAAACCATGTGCGTGGGTCAAGGACCACTCAACCGGACACCCGGATGTTGTACACAAAGGCGGATCGGTTCTGTGGGTGTGGAGGATGAGGTGGGTTGGCACGCAATAGCGGCGACCGGTAATAACAAAATTGGGGGCACAAAGATAGTGCAGATAATAGTTCCAAACCCTCCACAAGCAGGGGGAGTCAAAGTGGCGCCATAAACCAGCAAGGAAAGGCGAACACGAAATGTTGGTATTGTGGCAAGAAAGGTCACCGGGAGAGAGAATGCTGGAAGAAGTGCGCCGATTCGGATAAATCCGGATCCGGCAAGGCCGGACAAGGGAGCCGACAAAGCTCACACTATGCCGAAAGATCAAAAGGATCCGGGATCGGAAAGATAGGAAAAGGGCCAGCCTTTGTGATGAAACACAAGGCAAACTCAATGAAGAAAACCACTTCCAGATTGGAGGAAGTGTGGTATGTTGTGTTGAGAAATCGTTCAGTCGAATCACAATAAATGATCTATGTTGAAATACAAATCACACTAGTATGCTAGAGAGAGAAAAGATAAACAATAGTACACAAAGATTTACGTGGAAACCCTAAAACGGGAGAAAACTACGGAGAACAGAACTTCACTATACAGTGGATATACAACAGAGGGTATGTTACAACACTCTTTCGAGTGTATCAACCACATATCTTGGCGTCTGCTGTTACGCACACAACTATGGCGCTACACTCTCTCTCTATCTCTCTACACACTCACGCTTTAACGCTACTTCTGTTCTACACACACCCGCTCATTTTGCCCTAAGTGTATTTATACTTATACAATATATGGGCTATTTACAAATGTAGCCTCTGCTACGTATCATTATTATTATTGCTATAATAATAATAATAGTCAAACTATCAAACAATTGACTCACTGTTTTTCAACTCTTCGACTATCGGCTCTCCTTGGTTCGATCAGTCGGCTCCTCGTATTCATCGACTGTTAGCAACTTCTGGACAATTGGTTCCTCCTCCCACTGGAGGGACATATTCCCAACAAACTCCCCCTTCACTCTTGTGGGAGGAAGTCAGTCAGTCCTGTCTTCTGTCGAAAGACTCTGAGTCTATCCATAGGTAGGTTCTTCGTCAGCATGTCAGATCCATTGTCGTCAGTATGGATCTTCACAAGAGAAAACTCTTCTTCTTCGACTCTCTCTTGTAACCAATGATACCTTCTCTGTATGTGCTTGGTCCGGGAGTGGTATGCAACATTCTTGGCAAGGTGTATGGCGCTTTGGCTATCATAGTGAAACAAGAACTCCTTTTGCTTCATCCCTAATTTGTTGAGAAAATTTCTCATCCAAATTAGCTCTTTGCCGGCCTCTACCGCTGCCATATACTCTGCCTTTGTAGTCAACAATGTCGAATACAAATGTATAATGGACGTATTCACACTATCCTCTTAGAGAGCCCAAGTTCGGGCTATTTCTGTAAATAACATAAAGGGCAGTTGCCCTAAGTGAGTCACTATATAAAGTGACTTTGTAACCTTTTCTAAAGGTTGGTTGTTCATTGTTGTAACGGTTGCCCCTTTATGAATATAGATATATTCTTTGTGCCTCTCTCTCTCTCTCTCTCTGTGTACGTATTTTGTTCTTGCCTCTCTCATATGAAGGTGTTTCTTCCTCACAGATTCATACTGTGTGATCTCTTCCGCACTGACGGCCTTGTTCATTCCCTACATTTGGTATTAGAGCTTGGATGTCCTTCATCCCGTTGTCGGCCGCCATTCGAATCTTTGGATCACAACGTTCAGTTTTTTTCTGTTTTGTATTTGAAGAAACAGAGAAGAGAGAGAAGAAGAAGAAAAAAACGAGGCTTGCATCTCATCACGTTAGATCATCTTCGCTTGGAGTAAGCCAGCCAACTGTACTCTGTTCCTCGTGATTGTAACCACTCGAGGTGAAATCCCCTTGTGCAACATTGACACGATCGTGCTCCACTCGGTTAAACGGCATCCGAACAGGTCACCGAACGCTGCTCGCCGCCCGTAACCACTCGGTGCAGATCGGTCTCAAGACAACAACCCCAATTCGTGCTTCATCCATTCGGGAGGATCAATTGGATCCATCTCTCTCGTCGTTGCAGCCACCCGAAGCAGAATCGGTCCAGACAATCGGTTTCAATAATCGGTATTTGGCATATATATTCGGAAGCGAACCGGGCTCACTCCGACTCGGCAACATTCGGGAAGACTAGTCGGTTCTGTCCCTCAAGTTACCGGAGTCAATTCGAGCAAGTTCAACAATACATACATCCAAAACCGAACCGACTCGGGTTCAAATCCGACAAGAATGATATCGGGTGAGCCGACCGGCTGCACTCCAACAAAGTTCGTAGTCAACTCCGAACCGAGCTTCGTCAACCGAAACCGAATCTAATGGCATCAACATCCGGCTCATCGGAAATGAGTCTAAGGAGGTTCGACGGTTCGAACTTCAATTTTTGGAAGGAGCAAATGCAAGACTATCTTATAGTCAAGGGTCAGATCGATCCGATTGAGAATGAAACTGCTCCAGAAATATACAAGGCAAATGAGTGGCAGAAGTTGGACAGAATCGTCCGTGCCACGATTCGGATGCACCTGTCGGAGTCAGTGTACTTCACAGTGCAATCGTGCACGACAACCTTCGAACTTTGGAAGAAGCTGTCGGAAACCTACGAAAAGAAGGTCGCCTCAACGAAGATGTATTTGATCCGGCGCCTCTACAACTTGCGGATGAAAGACTCCGATTCGGTTCAGGCACACCTTAACGAGTACGAAAGTTTGAGCTCCCACATTTCGTCACAGGGGACGACAATCGAGGATGAACTCAGAGCAATGATACTCATGAGCAGTCTCCCCTCCTCTTGGGAAACCTTCGTTACAACTGTGTGCAACGCTTCTACTACTGCCATCAACTACTCCGAAGTCACAAGTGCAATCCTGACTGAAGCAGCTCGGAGAAAGTCTTTCACCAAAGACTCGGTAGAAGAAGCCTATGTAGTACAAGGTTCGACCGACCGATCGAACAACCAGGGAAGAAGGTCTTCCCGACCGCCGAAAAATCAGTGAAGCCGTAGCAAGTCCCGGGAAACCCGAATCTGCAACTACTGCAAGAAACCGGGACACATCAGGGCCGACTGTCGGGTACTCAAGTCAAAGACAGACAAAGCTCAGAGAGCTGATCAGAGGAGTAACTGGCATGAGGAAGTCAACTACGTCGGCTCTTCAGCCGAGATATTGACGACCGACCCGAACATATTGTCCATAGAGAATCCAGTCGAATAAGAAGTTCTGCTTACGACTGAGGAATCGAGCACATGGCTTCTGGACTCGGGCGCGTCGTATCACGTGACACCTCACCGATCACAGTTTCGGCAATATTCGAACCAGCACTCTGACTCAGTTCGAGTCGGAAATTCATAGCACTGTGCTATCATCGGAATCGGCACCGTAGAGCTCAACCTTCCGGGTGGCTCTACACTCATACTACACAACGTCCGACGCGTTCCTGAGCTCTCACGACCCTTGATCTTAGTCGGAAAACTTGATGAAGCTGGCATCCGTGCTGGTTTCTCATCAGGAGGGTGGACACTCCACAAAGGGAACCTCCTGCTTGCTAGAGGACCAAAGGTACACTCATTGTACCCTTTGTATGTCACACTCAGAAAGGGTGACTTATTTCTGGTAGATATCCCTGTGTCATCCTTATGGCATGGACGACTTGGACACTTCAACAAGGCCGGCATCACGCACCTATCCAGAGCCGGATACATCCCGAAACTCTCCTTCTCGGACCATCAGTTTTGCGAGCATTGCCTGTACGGCAAACAGGTAGCATCACACCCGACATCAGCACCAAGAGAGTCGAGCCCGCTCGATTTGGTCCACTCGGACGTCTGTGGCCCGATGCCACATTAGTCACTTGGTGGTGCCTCGTACTTCGTCAGTTTCATTGACGACTCGACTCGGAAGGTGTGGGCTTACCCCATCAGAACCAAAGATAGGGTGTTCTCGATCTTCTCAGATTGGCTCGCAATGGTCGAAAACCAGACCGGTCGGAAACTGAAGTGTCTCCGAACCGACAATGGAGGTGAGTTCAAATATGATGAATTCGTCAAATTTTGCCGAGAACGCGACATTAGACGTCAATATATGGCACCATATAGTCCGGAGTAGAACAGAATCGCAGAACGCATGAATCGGACGATTCAAGAACGCGTTGTATCCATGCTCCAACACTCTGGATTGTTGGATGGCTTCTGGGCAGAGGCTCTACTCACGGCAGTACACATAATCAATATGTCGCCAAGTAGACCTCTAGGACTTAAGATACCTCAGGAAATATGGACTGGCAGAAAGCCGAATTATGATAAGCTGAGGATTTTCGGTTGCGAGGCATACGCCCTCATACCGAAAGACGACTGCCGAAAGCTCGAACCGAGATCAAGGAAATGCGTTTTCCTCGGGTACGGACCCGACAGCGAGATCGGATACCGACTCTGGGACCCCGAGCACAGGCAAATCGTCCGAAGTTCGGACGTCATGTTCAACGAGTCGACTATGCACAAAACGGCCGAAAGGCCTATTGAAGTCCGAAGGGTAATATTTTCCGAAGTGCCAACCCTTCATGACGGCCCAACACACAACACGAGACCGGTTTCACGGGTAACCGACTTCTCTCGCACCGAATCCACAGATTCGGCACAACCGAATGGCTCGGCTTTCGACCATCCGACATCGACACCCGGTGCGACCAGTCCAGTCATACCTCGAAGATCTGAGAGATTGTCGCAACCTCTGGAGAGGTACTCTCCCGGAATTTTCTTCACCGACGCCGGCGAACCGACGTCCTACGAAGAAGCATCGGCAACTGCCAATTCAGTGCCAACAAGACTTGGGATCTGGCAATGGAGTCGGAAATGCACTCCATCCGCGCCAACAAGACTTGGGATCTGGTCGACTTACTGAAGAATCGACGTGCTCTTCCTTGCAAGTGGGTCTATAGACTAAAGGAGACGTCTGACTCAACCACCCCAAAGTACAAGGTCAGATTAGTTGCGAAGGGATTTCGACAGGAATATGGCGTCGACTTCGACAAAATCTTTTCACCAGTGGTGAAAATGACAACCCTTTGTTTCATGCTCGGTGTTGTGGCCGTCGACAATTTGGAGCTGATTCAGCTAGATGTGAAAACGACATTCCTCCACGGTGATCTAAAGGAGGAAATCTACATGGAGCAGCCGAAAGGCTTTGTGGCCACCGGTCAGGAACATCTAGTCTGCCGACTCAGGAAGAGTCTTTACGGTCTGAAACAGGCACCCCGACAGTGGTACAAGAAGTTCGACGATTTCATCCAGTTGGTCGGCTTCTCCAAGAGCGATGAGGACCACTGCCTCTTCACCAAAACAACTCAAGACGGTTCTCCCGTCTTCCTCATCATCTACGTGGACGACATGCTACTCTCTGGTCGGCATACCAGAGAGCTCACCGAACTCGTTCGGAAACTGCGATTGAAGTTTGCCATGAAGGACCTCGGTCCGGCAAGACACATACTCGGAATGAAGATTAGTCGGAATCGCGCCAAAAGACAACTTTTTCTGTCTCAAACCGACTACATCGGACGTGTCTTGGAACGCTTCAACATGCAATCGGCCAAGTCTGCTTCGACCTCGCATCTTCGGCTTTCTCAGCGAGACTGCCCGACATCCGGTACGGAGGGGGAAGACATGAAGTCGGTACCGTATGCACTGGCAGTAGGCTCTCTGATGTACGCGATGGTCGCGACACGGCCTGATATTTCTCACGCCGTAGGAGGCATCAGCAGATTTATGCACAATCCCGACCGATCTCACTGGAACACAGTCAAGCATGTCTTCAGATATTTAGTTGGCACAAAAGACCACGACATCCTTTTCGGTCCGAACTGAACTTCAGGCGTAGCCGGTTACACCGACTCAGACTTCGCCGGCTGTGTGGACAGTCGCAAGTCAACAACCAGATATTGCTTTAAATTCGGCAATGGAGCAATCTCGTGGAAGTCGAAACTTCAGGAGTGCACAACCACCTCAACGACCGAAGCAGAATATGTAGCTGCCTCCGACGCAGCGAAAGAAGCTTTATGGCTCGGTCGGCTGGCGCACATGTTTCGGCAAGTCGACTCCGACTCGGCTCCAGTTGTCTGCAACGATAGTCAGATTGCTGTTGCTTTGTCGAAAAATCTGGTTCATCACAACGCCTCCAAGCATATCGAAGTTCGATATCACTTCGTTCGGGACTGCGTCATTTCCAGGAAAATCGGTTTAGAGAAGATATCCACAACCGATAATGTCGCAGATGGAATGACAAAGTGTCTTTCGGCAGACCGGTTCCGGTCTCTTCGGCAACAGATGGGCGTAACAACATATCGGTCCGGTTGAAGCCGGACATAGTGCAGGATGGTTTCGGACAACAGACATCGGTTCACTGACGATCGGCTTCAGCTTTTCCGACCCGACCAGTTCGGTCTTCTGTCTACGGATCATGCAGATTCGAACAAAACCGACCTGTCCGAGAACCTATGCCGATACCTGTATTTTTTAGATAACCCATGTATACGCCCATTACCGGGGAGTGTTGAATACAAATGTATAATGGACGTATTTACACTATCCTCTTAAAGAGCCCAAGTTCGGGCTATTTCTGTAAATAACATAAAGGGCAGTTGCCCTAAGTGAGTCACTATATAAAGTGACTTTGTAACCTTTTCTAAAGGTTGGTTGTTCATTGTTGTAACGGTTGCCCCTTTATGAATATAGATATATTCTTTGTGCCTCTCTCTCTCTCTCTCTCTCTCTCTCTCTCTCTCTCTCTGTACGTATTTTGTTCTTGCCTCTCTCATACGAAGGTGTTTCTTCCTCACAGATTCATACTGTGTGATCTCTTCCGCACTGACGGCCTTGTTCATTCCCTACAGACAAGGCTAAACACTTTTGCAGTTGTGACTGTCATGACACTGCTCCCCCTGCATAGGTCATCACTTACCCTAACGTGGATCGGCTCGAGTCGACATCTCCCGACATGTCCAAATCGGTAAAACTTTCTAGCACAGGTTTTTCGACACCATACCTTAGGCACAACCCCAAGGTGCCCTTTAAGTACTTGAGTATCCACTTCAGCGCTGCCTAGTGTTCTCTCCTTGAATTACTCAAATATCAGCTTACTGCTCCTACAACAAATGCTATTTCTGGTCTCGTACAGACCATAGCATACATTAGATTGCTAACGGCTGAGGCATATGGTACCTTCCTCATCTTGGCCTTTTCCTTCTCCCCTTTTGGGCACTACTTCGCATTCAATCTGCAATTTGTCGGCAACGCTGAGCCGACCGGCTTTGCATCTGACATGTTAAATCTCTCTAGGATCTTCGTCACATACTTCTGTTGTGACAACCATAGCACCTTTTGAGTTCTGTCTCGAACTATATGCATTCCTAGGATCTGTTTCGCCGGTCCAAGGTCTTTCATGGCAAATGATTTGCCGAGAGCTTTCTTCAAGCTTCCAATCTTCCTTGTATCTTGACCGACTATCAACATGTTGTCGACATATAGCAAGAGAATCAAGAAGTCTCCTTCTTCGTACCTTTTGACGAACACATAGTGATCGGCCTGTGTTTTTTGGAACCGGTGTTCCATCATGAAGGACTCAAACTTCTTGTACCATTGGCGTGGAGCTTGTTTTAGACCGTACAAGCTTTTCTTTAGTCGACACACCAGATTCTCTTTCCCTTTCTTCTCAAAGCCTTCGGGTTGCTGCATATAGATTTCTTCTTCAAGCTCCCCGTGTAGAAATGTGGTTTTAACATCCAACTGTTCGATCTCCAGGTCCATGTTGGCCGCTATGCTCAGAACAGTTCGGATGGATGTCATCTTAACGACTGGTGCGAATATTTCGTCAAAGTCGACGCCCTTCTTCTGTTGGAAACCTTTCACCACTATGCGGGCTTTATACCTGGGCTCATTGTCGGCTTCTCCAGTCTTCACCTTGTAGACCCACTTATTCCTGAGGGCTCTTTTACCTTTCAACAACTCTACTAGGTCATAGGTGTAGTTCTCGTGCAAGGGTTCCATCTCATCTTGCATCACGCTTAGCCATTTCTCTCTGTGCTCATCAGCAATGGCTTCTTCGTAGCACTCCGGTTCACCTTCATCAGTCAAGAGGATGTATTGATTGGCGTATGTAGTCGATGCTTTCCTTTCTCTAAGTGGGTATCTTCTTCCACTCGTTGTTGGCTTACTTTCCGATGTCTCTTCCAACTCTTCACTCTGCTCGGGATTCTGCTCGTCAATCGGCCTCTCTAGGTTGGGTAATTCCAACTCATATTCATCAATTGACCCTTGCAACTCTGCCGACTCTAACTCATAGTCAGTTGGTCTCGAGTCGACCGAGTCAGATTCGGCTCTGTTGGCCAGTTGTCTCCTTACATCTGTCGGTGACGACTCACTTGGCCTTAAGTCGATGGTAGTCGGGGTTGATTGGGGAGTCGATTCCAACTTCTATTGCTTCCTGTCTTCAATTGTCTTGTCTTCTAGAAAGACTACATCCCAACTTCTCACTACCTTCTTGTCGACTAGGTCCCATAGCCTGTAGATGAATTCATCTTCCGAGTATCCCATGAATATGTTAGGAAACAGGTCCCTCCGGATGGGAAGTGAGAAGAACAGTGCTGATGAGAATCTCGGTCGAGGCCGAAACCAGATGTGGTGTACCTGGCAAGCGCCGGATGAAGAGTACCCGGCTACGGAAGACCCGGTGAGAACCGGATGAAGAGTACCCGGCTACGGAAGACCCGGTGAGAACCGAATGAGGAGTACCCGGCAAGAGCCGGATGGTGAAGGCCCGGTGAGAAGTGCTCACCGGATGAAGGGACATATTTATAAATATGTTTCCTGAGAGTCCATCGGGGCTATATTTGTAAATAGCCGAAAAGTCATATTAGTATAAATATGACTTAGGGCAAACTTAGTGTAATGTTGTTGTCATTCTTGTTGGCGCAAGACTAGAGAGCGCGTAACAGTGTACAGAGAGAGAGAGAGAGAGAGAGAGAGAGAGAGAGAGAGGAAGAGGTCGTTGCCTCTGTTGTAACCGCTGCCTGTGGCGAAGATCGTGAGCACGAGGTCGTTGCCTCCGTGAGCTGACTGTTGTAATCATTGTGATATAGTGATAGTTTGGAGTCTGTGGACTCCCGTGGTTTTTCCCTCTCAGGGTTTTCCACGTTAAACATCCTGTGTACTCTTCTCTCCTTTTTTTGTGTCGTGCATCCATTCCCCGTTTTTCTGTGTTTTGATTCTAAGCTCGGTTGTGGCCGAGTGTTGTTCATCGGGAGCGTGTGTTCCTGTTAGAATATGCATGCTTTCGACTTGTTGTAGAGCTTTGACCTCTGATCTTTTGGTACATGCATGTATGCTAGACATCCGAACACCCTCAGATGCTGGTAGGAGACATCCTTCCCTGTGCACACCCTTTGTGGGACATCACCCTTCAATGGTACTGAGGGAAACCTGTTGATCAAATAAACAATTGTGTACATCGCCTCAGCCCAATAGGATTTCGGCAGTTTTGCATGAGAGAGCATGCTCCTTACTCTCTCCATGATCGCCTGATTCATCCTCTCTGCAAGCCCATTCAACTCTGGGGTCTTTGGCATTGTGTATTCGATCCGAATACCTTGGCACTAGTACTATTCCTCGAACTACCCTCTGTACTCACCACCGTTGTCAGTTCAGACAACCTTCAACTTCCGACCCGACTCTATTTCGGCTCTTGCCTGGAATTCCTTGAAAACCGATAGTACTTGATCCTTTGTCTTCAGTACAAAGGCCCATGTCTTCCGACTATGGTCGTCAATGAATGTCACAAAGTACTCTCCACCTCGATGCGATGGAGCATCAACATAGCACACGTCCGTGTGTACTAGTTCCAGTGCAACCTCTCTTCTTCTTGGTGGTCTTGCGTGGAATGCTGTCCTATTCTGCTTTCCGGCTAAGCAGTCGATACAATTCTCCAGGTGCACTCCCTTGAGTTTTGGTAGAAGTTTTTGGTCAGCTAATAGGTGCATTCCCTTCTCACTCATGTGGCCTAGCCTCTTATGCCATATCTAACCTACCGAGTCGGCTACCACATTTACTTCCGATTTGCACAGTCGGGCATGCATCATATATAATGTGCCTTCTTTCTGTACTCAGGCCACTATAAGATTCCCTCGGCAGAACTTCCACTTGCCATTTCGAAAGCTACCACTATAGCCTTTGTCATCTAACCTTCTGGTCAATATCAGATTCAATCTGATATCGGGGACGTGTCGAACATCCTTCAACGTTAGTCGACACCTTGTCGACGTCATTAAGCCAACACTTCCGACTCCGGTTACCTTGCACTCTCCACTGTCACCCATCTTTACATAGCCATGATCCCCGACTATGTAAGTCAAGAAATACTCTCTAGACGGAGTGATGTGGAACGATGCCCCGAAATCAATCACCCACGTGCAATCTTCACTTGCAAGATTTGCACTCATCTGTTCACAAATGAACAGGAGTTCTTCATTGCTCGTTGCAATGGCCGAAGTGTTCTTCTCATCAGGAATCTTCCTGGGTTCGACATTATTTCCGACACGCTTATCTTTCTTTAAGTATCGACAGTCCTTATGGAAGTGTCCAGGCTTTCCACAATAAAAGCACACGGGCTTACCTCTGGACTTTGATCTGGCGTGGGATTTTTCCGTTCGTTGTGGACTTCTTCTTCGTCGGTCTCTTCCTCTGTCCATATGTTGAGTCAGATTCGACTCCGATTGTGACAGGAATCCTTTGTCTTTCCTCCTTGCCTCCTCATTTAGAATGCTTGTCTTCACCGTCTACAAAGACAAGTTCTCTTCTTGACATGAGGTGCTGAGAGTAACCACCAGGTTTTCCCAATTATTCGGCAGTGTGCACATCAGCAGGATGGCCTGCATTGCATCATCTAAGGGAAACTTGGTCGCAACAAGTTGATTTACATACCCCATGAATGTGCTGATGTGTTCGACGATGCTCTCATTGTATCTGTATTTCAGCCGTATGATGTTTCTCACCAACGAGATTTTATTGAGCATGTTCTTCCTCTCATACAGACCTGACAGCTTCTGCAACATTTCATGGGCATTTGTGTCGTTTGCCACATGCTGAAGGACACTTACATCGACGCATTGTCGGATAGTGGCCACCACCTTTCTATTCATAAGCTTCCAGTCCGACTCCAATACCCCCCTGGGTATTTCTGCTCTGTCAATTGGCTCGTACATGTCATTAACTATAAGAAGGTCTTCCATCTTGATCTCCGGTCTGCATAGTTCAGTGAGTTGAGAACTATCATACCTGGGAAACCGCTCACACCTCCTTCCATGCTTGCACCTCAAGCTCTCATACCAGATTGTTGAGAAATCGTTCAGTCGAATCACAATAAACGAACTGTGCTGAAATACAAATCACACCAGAATGCAAGAGAGAGAAAAGATAAACAATAGTACATAGAGATTTACGTGGAAACCCTAAAACGGGAGAAAAGCACGGAGAACAAAACTTCACTATAAGGTGGATATACAACAGAGGGTATCTTACAACACTCTTTCGAGTGTATCAACCACATAGGGCTCTTGGCGTCTGCTGTTAAGCACGCAGCTATGGCACCACACTCTCTCTCTATCTCTCTACACACTCCTCACGCTCTAACGCTACTTCTGTTCTACACACACCCGCTCATTTTGCCCTAAGTGTATTTATACTTATACAATGTATGGGCTATTTACAAATGTAGCCTCTGCTACGTATCATTATTATTATTGCTATAATAATAATAATAGTCGAACTATCAAACAATTGACTCACTGTTTTTCGACTCTTCGACTGTCGGCTCTCATTGGTCCGAGCAGTTGACTCCTCGTAGTCATCGATTGTCAGTAACTTCTGGACAGTCAGTTCCTCCTCCCACTGGAGGTACATATTCCCAACAGGTTGACTATGGAGCATCAAACCACATGACGTGCCACGAAGAGTGGCTCTCTTATCTGGAAAAGCCGGAGCAATCAGAAGTTGTTGAAACCAGAGACGACACTCCTCACCCGATTGAGCATGTCGGAGAAATTCCCCTCAGCCATGTTGGTTAGAGAGGGAAGCTCATGAACGTGTTGCATGTTCCGACAATTACGAAGAACCTGGTGTCGGTCAGATAGATCGTCGACTAGGGGATGCAAGTGCGATTTACGCATCTCAAGGAGGAGGGCCAGATCATCGCGCAAGGGTGCCAGGATGCGAGTATGTTTATCCTCGACACCAATGACGTCGGCACCACTCTATTCACAAAAGGACAAAAGGTCGAGTTGGATATCAACCTGTGGAACAAAAGGATTGGCCACGTCAATTATCAAAGGCTTCAAGACCTACAGAAGAAATAGGTTGTATTTGGATTGCCGAGATTCAGTGGCCGGAAGGCCCAAATTTGTGAAGCTTGCCAGCTCGTTTCCCACGGAATGAAAGCAGAGACCGTAACAAGCTTGACTTGATACATTTGTATGTATGGGGACCCACACAAAACATTAGTCTTGGTAGGAGCTGATATTTTGTCTCCTTCAGCGACGACTACAGTCGGCACACGTGGATCTATGTAATCGAAAAGAAGAGTGAAGTTTTCGACTGTTTTCGGAACTTACAGAGTTTAGTTGAATGGGAAACGGAAAGAAAGATCAAGTGCCTATGGTCGGATGGCGGAAAAGAGTATTTTTCTGGCCAAGTCAACATTTATCTTCAATAGAAGGGAATTTGGAGAGAATTCAGTTGCAGATATACGAGGGAACAAACGGTGTAGCCGAGCAGAAGAATCGATCAATTATGGAAGTGGCACGAGTGATGCTGGAAGGGAAGAGCATGCCCAAGTTCTATTGGGCCAAAGTGGTCCCAGCGGCTGTCTACATCCAAAACCGAATCGAGGATAAGGTGTCAGCACACGAGCTGTATTTCAGATGGAAGCTGAATTTAAGGCACCTTAGGATATTCAGTAGCATTACCAATGTGCATGTGCTATAGATGAGAAGAGGAGGAAGTTGGACCCGAAGTCGAAGAAGTGCATATTGGTCAGCTATTCTCATGAGCAGAAGGGGTACAAGTGCTACAACCCCCAGACTAAGAAAGTACGAGTAAGCCGAGATGTTGAATTTGACGAGTCGGCATCCTGGTACTCTCTACTGATTCTAACCCCCAACTTTGACCCGATTCTGGAGGATGGGGTCAATGAGCCCGAAATAATTCAAACAAAAGAGAAAGTCGAGTTCTGTACTGTCAATGAGAGTCCGATCTCATTTCGGTTAAGCAAGCTAAACGAGCGACGAAGTCAAATGGACTAGTCAGACGAAGAGCTGGCGAGTAATGGAGACTTGGCAGTGCTTTCCCTACGCAAGGAACCAAGGAGATGATTCACTTGCAAAGAGAGGGGGAATATGAAGATGCCGGAATACAACACTGGCAGGGAAGAGTCAGATCAGAGCGAATTTGATTGCAGTAAAAATGAAGACAGACCTTCGGGAACGAAGTCCAAGTCGACCAAGTTGACTTTGAAATCAGAAAATGAGAAATTACGTCGATCGACCCGACAGAAGAACCTTGTAAACCGGTATGGATATAATGAGTACATGGCGATGTTGGCCCCAATGTATGTCCTGAGGGAGTAATGTGGACGGGGACGAGTCGGAGCAGCACAATGTAATTTGCAGCATAATTATTAGTAAGTAATAGAATAGGACTGAACAGATCCAAATAGTTGTACTGATCCGGATCCGCACCGATTGAAAGCCGGTAGCCGGTAAGGCACCATTTTGTAATCCCTATTGGATGGCTATAAAAAGATCCAGAATCAATGTAAATGATTAATAGAAGTAATACAAGACTAACCTTTTTTCTTAATTCGATTGTGTCTTGGTGTACTTGCCGTTCTGCGCTTAAATCTTACGCGTGTTATACGAAATCAGTTGTGTATTAGCAATCCGGATCGGAATCAGAATAGGATAGACACCGGATGACATTCATACCCTAACCACCCTTCGGAGAAGTGTTCCAGAAGGACACCTTGTGTTTGTGGCCAAATCCAGCCAAGGATAACCACAATTTTGGCGACCACGATTCCTGCATAGAGAAGTGAACAACAGGGAATGGATGTCTACGTAGACGAACGACCTAGTGGCCGAGCGAGCGAGAAGATAAGCCGAACAACTACGGAGGCAGGAAGAGCGCGATTGAAGAGATTCGGTAGGATCGATCTTTTCCCAGAGTGCTATGGCAGGTCGCAGAGGAAATAGTCTGGGTAAAAAACCAACGAAAATCCGATGAGAAAACAACCTTACTAGTTTACTCGAAGCCGAGTCACTATTGTAGACGATAGCAACAAACACCAGATTCAGAAGTGGTCTCAGCATTCGAGTCGTAGTCGGACAACAAATGGAGCATCCACTCCAATTGCTGATCTAGTCACGACACCCCGGAGGGGTTGCGATACTATTTCGGAGAAAGATACATAATAGGATAGAAATACTAAAGAAAGCCCTAGAAGCCTGTTTTATGTGGGTGAAAGTCGTCACTAGCAAGGATCAGGCAATATTTATCGTCGTGTGTTACTTCCCCCCGAAAGGATCCCAGTATAATATGGCTGGAGAGGCGAGTATAGTTGATGAAGGTACGCCGCATGGGCCTTCTCCATACGAACCTTTATCGAATGACATAATCCGATATTCTTCTCAAGGGGAAGTCTTCCTTGTAGGAGATTTCAATGCGCGAACCCAATCCCGCTAATACACAATATTTCAGATGGATAGAAACCTAGAAATGGTGAATGTCGACCCTTTAGACTTAGATATAACGCGTACGTCAAAGGATCAAGGTACGGTGTCGTGAAGAATTTCGGCCAGAGGCGAAAACCGGGAAATATTGGCTACATCGGCGGGGTGCAGCATGTGCACCCTTGTACATTTAGTGTGAATAACGAGGGCGCCTTTATAGCGCCGAAGAGTAATCAAGTCGAGACAAGAATCCCATGTAATAAGGGATTTATCCCACGATGCTACGGATCCCTCTCCTAGTTCTATAAAAGGAAGGGAGCGCCCTTGGTGAAGGGGTTGCCCATTTTTGGTAGTAGGGTATACCGTTAGAGGAAGAAACGTTCCCTCTTCCTCTTTCTTTTCTCTGGTTGTAGGGTTTCTTCTTGTTTTCCTCTGCTTCTTCTTCATTGTTTTATGTGTCGAGCCTTGGCATCTAGTGTTTCTGTTTTCTGCCCTGTTCTCTGTGCAAGACCCCGCTCGGCGCGACAAGCCCGAGAGCTCCCCAACCGGCGGCTTGGCAATAGACAATAGTTGTATACTATGCTACCTAGGTCCGGCTCGAAGTCGGTGTTGAATCTCGTTGTCTTGTAAATACATATACATTTGGTTGTGCATATTCGTGTCTCTGTTGATGTGTGTGAGAGTCAATGTTGTGTGCTTGTTCTCTCTCTCTCTCTCTCCCTTCGGTTGCTTCCGGTGTACTTTTGGGATGCCCCGGAAATGGTGAAGCACGACTTCCTACGCTCTGTCACTCCCTAGTCCAAGACCCCCGTGGTCCCACCTGGAATTCTAGACGTACCCGCGAAACTTCGCGACATCTTTGGTGAACTCGACGTGAAAGGCGGCAAGGGAGGATGGAGTCGGAAGATGATGACCTCGCGGAGATGGTGGCTGAAATGGTGTTGGAGTCTGCACAAGTGGTGATGAGGCGAGAAGCAACACAACAATCTATTGAGCGAGTGGTCGAAAGAGTCGGCCGTTTCAATGGGGACAAGGTCCCATTTTACTTGGAAGCCTACAACGCGAAAATGGAAGTGCGTGGCGTAGACGAGGCGTTGAGGCTGGAGTTCTTTTGTCGGGTCGTACCTGTCCGGATGCATGCGGTAGTAAAGGAGCTCCGTGAAGCTCATAGTTCGTGGGAGGCCTTTAAAGAGGCGCTCCTGAAGGCATATGGAGGGCGGCCGAAAGGCCGGGGAAGATTTCCGGCAATAGTGTGAAACCGGGGTGGAATGGGCAAATCGGTGGTGTGCAACATGTGCACATGTATACTAGGAAATGGTGTGTAGAAAGAAGAGGGGAAATTTTGTCCCACATTGTAAGGTCCCTCCCTCCTTGGGCTATAAAAGGAAGGGAGGGGTCACTTATGAAGGGTTGCCTATTTTGCGTATGAGAGGTATACCACTTAGTCTAGAGTTCTTACTATTTTAGGGTTAGGGTTTCGTTTAGGGTTTCCTTATTCGTCTTCGGTTAGGGTTTTCTCATAGTCGTTTGGTGCGGCCCATGCGGCCACCATTGTTGTAATCATTCGTTTGTTTTAATATATCTTGTTGAGTATCTTACCTCTGTCGATCTCTCCTTCTATGTGGTGATCTTATTCTTTCTTCTTCTCCTCTTGACCTAAGCTTCCAAACATATCTTATTCTTTCTCCTCTACTCCCTAGTCCGAGACCCCCGTGGTCCCGCCCCTTCTACATGCACGCACGTAACAACGCGACAGCGTGACTTCGACCAATGGATATCGTCGGCAAAGACTCAGTGGGGCGCGATGAAGGCGTTCAAGGAGTTCGAGCGACACTTCACTTGGCTCCCAGAGCGGGAACAAAGGTCCTGTTCTTCGTTAGGTTGATCGACCGAGCGGAACGGGAGGCCATCGAAATTGAGCTCGAGGATGACGACGGAGCGAATGGCCTTACCGAGGACTGGTTGGAAGTTGAACGAGTGTGCCAGCGGTTGGACGAGGAGCAGTCCGCGAGCGGAAAGGGGAAGATGACGCGCGACGGCACTTCATCATAGTAGGAAGTGGGCACGCGACGAGAAGAATCGGGGAAGCTTGATGTCGAGACCCTAGTCCGGGAAGTGTACAAGGCTCTAAAGGTGATGGTCGAAGAAGAAGAAAGATCCGGCACGCACTCGGATTCCGGAGACCCAGGGCTAGTCGGCCTTCCGGACGAGGTGGACAAGGCCCAGGCAGAGGCCAAGGGAGGGTACGACGGTACCACGGGAGAGGGTGATGAGCAAGATGCCCTCTCCACTTGCGGAGAATTGCTGACCGAGGACAAGGTCGGGTGTAGAGAAGAGCCGTCCACGCGGATTCCGGAGACTCTGATGGTCGAGCCCGTTTGCCGACATGAGATCGGAGAGAAGGAAGGCGCCGACCAGGAGTCCTGGCACGATGCCAGCGAAGAGGGATGGGAAATGGCCTGCGAGGAGGCCAAGGACAGAGGTAGCACGGAAAGATCGGCTTTTCGATTCGGATGGAGCGTGATCCGGATGTGTATGACTTGACCGAAACCGGCCCAAGGCGCGAACGACCAAGGACGGGCTATACAGCCCGATCGGTAGGGCTCGGTTCGGTACAATAGTGCCGGCACGGAAGAGGGTGCAAAACAAATCTCCCTCTTTTACATGAGGACACAAGCCGGCTAGGCGAAGGCCGCAAATCGGGAAGCTAGAGATCGAGGTTGCGAAGAGAGACTGGCAGGTTTCTGAGACCGCTGCCCGAAACTCCGGACATTGGAGAATCAAGTGCAAGCGGCACTTGATCGATCGAAGTCCAGATGCTTCTCACCGAACGTGCTTGGGGAGCGGTACCCCGAACGAGCGTCCGCAAATCATTACGGGACGGAAACACCACGTCTTATTCGGAGACTCCGGCAGCTCAGCGCCGACGTGAGACTTGGAGAGATGGGAGATGGAGGCGGGTACGCGAGAAGGAGGGCGAAGAGTTCAAAAGAAGCACAGGTGAGTGAGGATGAAAGCAACCAATCCTACGGGATCCTCACACCGATCCAGAGACTCCGGCAATTTGGCCAACGTGAGACCTAGAGAGAAGGACGGTGGCGGCAGGAAACGAGAACGGCCAATGCGAACAGACTTGGACGATAACAGGGAGGATGTGTTTCCGGATAACCAATCCGAAGGAAGGAAATCGGTACGTCGGTACCACGGGAGAGGGTGTAGAGCAAACCGCCCTCTCGCCATGCGGAGAAGGACGACCCAGGATAGGGTCGGGAAGACAAATCGGAGGCCCAAGGAGGATCCTTCACATCGGATCTAGAGACTTCGGCAGTCGGCAACGCGGTCGACGTAAGACGAAGATACTGATGGTGGCAGCGAGGGGACAAGGGCGGAAAACGGTGAAAGAGAAAGTCCCACGAAGACACTCACACCGATCCGGAGACTCCGGTGGTAGTCTAGCGAGAGCCGATGTGAGACCTAGGGAGATGGACGATGGTGGCATGAGAACGTGATCGGACGACAGGAAGCAATGAACGGCAAGGAGGTATGAGGCCGGTGAGGCAGCTACAGACCATCTCAGATCTTCCGGCAAGGTCAGTGGGCATAAGGAAGTCCGTTCCTATGGGATCCCCACACCGAACCAGAGACTCCGGTAGTTCGGCCAACGTGGCAACATGAGACCGAGAGAGAAGGTTGGTGGCAGCGGGAAACGGGACCTGGCAACACGAAGCTGGAACGCGGCCACGCGGAAGACACGAGGAGAGTCACGAAGGACTCCGACAAAAGACACCCAAATTTCGGCAAGCAGAGAAACGGAGTCCGGTCCTATGGGACCCTCACATCGATCTGGAGACTCCGGCGGCCGGCTAACGGGAGTCGGCGTGAGACCTAGGGAGAAGGACGGTGGTGGTAGGGAACGGGACCCGACGACACGAGATAACGGATCGGGAGTCTGTATCACGGGGGCGGACGAAGTGCAAAACCCTTACCGGCCGGTTACGGTTTCGGAAGGAGCCGATAGGGGCAAACACGAGGAGGTGTGTCGGGCTAGAAAGGCACACCTGGGACGGAACAAGAGTCTCGCAAGTGGCCATCGCGGGCCGGATCGAAGCGTGACTACAGGACGGTGTTCGGCACGGGCGGTGCCGAACAAAGAAAGCGGAACGCGGCACACGGAGGTGTCGAAGCAGAAAGGCGAGCGCGAAGAATGGGTTGCATGGTTCGGTGGTCGCGCGTAGAAGACCGGAGAATGATCCTCCACACCGTTCCGAAGACCTTGGCGGTCCGAGCCGACGTGGCGACGTAAGACCAAGGAGAAGGAAGGTGGCGGCGAGGGGACGAAGGCAGCGGGAAACAATGCAGGATCACAATCAGGACCACACGAACGATCGACGGAGGCCAGGCGGGCCACTACGGGCGTTCCTCAAGCGGAGGACATCGGGCATATGGCGGAGAGCCGAGCGTGCATACGGCCGAACAAGGGCCAGCGGAAGTACGCGTACTACGGAGATCGCGACGAAGAACCAATTGACGGGTCGAACGAGCCTACGGGGCGATAAGCGCGAAGGAAGAACTGAAGCCGACGATTCAAACAGGCAGCAAGCCAGGATGCGGATTATGGAAGACCGGTTTCTCACCGGCTGAAATCTCTCACCCTTCACCGGATTTGGCAGGTACCAGTGGACGTGCGCTTTGGTGGGGGCGGATGTCGTGAAGAATTTCGGCCAGAGGCGGAAACCGGGAAATATTGGCTACATCGGCGGGGTGCAACATGTGCGCTCACCCTTGTACATTTAGTGTGAATAACGAGGGTGCCTTTATGGCGCCAAAGAATAATCAAGTCGGGACAAGAATCCCATGTAATAAGGGATTTATCCCACGATGCTACGGATCCCTCTCCTTGTTCTATAAAAGGAAGGGAGCGCCCTTGGTGAAGGGGTTGCCCATTTTTGGTAGTAGGGTATACCGTTAGAGGAAGAAACGTTCCCTCTTCCTCTTTCTTTTCTCTGGTTGTAGGGTTTCTTCTTGTTCTCCTCTGCTTCTTCTTCGTCGTTTTATGTGTCGAGCCTTGGCATCTAGTGTTTCTGTTTTCTACCCTGTTCTCTGTGCAAGACCCCGCTCGGCGCGACAAGCCCGAGAGCTCCCCGACCGGCGGCTTGGCAATAGACAACAGTTGTATACTATGCTACCTAGGTCCGGCTCAAAGTCGGTGTTGAATCTCGTTGTCTTGTAAATACATATACATTTGGTTGTGCATATTCGTGTCTCTGTTGGTGTGTGCGCGTGTGTGAGAGTCAATGTTGCGTGCTTGTTCTCTCTCTCTCTCTCTCCCTTCGATTGCTTCCGGTGTGCTTCTGGGATGCCCCAGAAATGGTGAAGCACGACTTCCTACGCTCCGTCATTCCCTAGTCCAAGACCCCCGTGGTCCCGCCTGGACTTCTACACGTACCCGCGAAACTTCGCGACAACGGACACCACAAGCTTTGGCCATCATCTGCTTGAACTTGGAAGCTGACACCAGATGATCATATATAATGGCTTAGCCAAGTGGTTGGGCACGAAAGCGCTCACATGTTTCCCACATGGAGGAGGGGAAAGCACAATTGATTACCTAATAGGAAGCCCTGAAGCTACCCACATGGTTAACTCCTTTCGGGTGGCCCCATGCCCCATTGGTGCAGACCATAGCTTCCTATACTTTGAGCTAAAATGCGACACCTCCCACACCACTAGCTCTAGTCAACTAAACCATCACACCATAATACATTTCATGAATGAGCTCGTTGACATCTACTCACGACATGTTCAAGCTCATCTCTCCTCTTTTGATTCTTCCTTGCCTTGAGAGAACCTCATTACAGAACTCGCACACATCCTTCACTCATGAGCAATTAGTAGCTTCCCATACACAAAACACTCCAATCATAGTAGAATAGGGCCTATGCCACAGAACAAATGGTATGACGAGGATTGTAGAGAGTTGTATAGAAAACTTAAAGTATCGCGACTTAGTGGTACTATTTCCTCAGTACAGGCTTTAAAAGAGATGTGCAAGATGACACGTCGTAATGGAAGCTAAACCATATGGTGCGGTAATGGAAGCGGAGCTCAACGTTTATACGGAAACATTAAGTCTTTCCTCTTCGAGCACCTGAGCATGCTGGCTTTAGACGAGCCTTCTCCACTATTGACCATATCTTCACACTTAGGTGCTTAATTGACTAAACAAAGGCTCATAAGAAGAAACTATATTGTTGCTTTGTGAACTTTTGCAAAGCCTTTGACATTGTTCCTAGGGAGAAGTTGTTTGATAGACTTAAGAGCTTGGAGATACCAAATAACATTATCTGGGCCATTTATGCCCTATATGAGCAAGTCTCTGGGTGCGTAAGATGCCCAAGTGGCCTTCGATTGTTTCACTAGCACCATTGGTGTAAAACAGGGTTGCCCCCTATCACCAACTCTTTTTGGGATCTACATTGAGGAGATCACTAATTTTATTGCTCGTAAGGGAGGCAAGGGAGTAGCTATTGGGAATACGCAAGTTAGTCTCTTACTCTACGCAGACGATATTGTCTTGCTCTCGGAGTCGGAACACGACCTACAAAAGCATCTTAATGCCCTAGATAACTTTTGTACACAACAAGGACTGGTAGTGAATCTAGAGAAAACTAAATTCCTTATCTTTCATACATCGTCCCGAGTTAGGAGTAAATGTCACCTAATTCGCTCTCATAAACTAGTTGAGGTAGTTGGATCATATGTATACTTGGGAGTCACTTTTAGTGCTCGCTCAGGTAAATTCTCGATGACTCATGCAGCCAAAGATAGGCTAACGAGAGGGTATGCATACCTCCCACTCTTAGAGAGACAATGCCACCAGGCACACTTTCAAGAGCCACGGACTAAGGGATGGCTCTTCAACTCATTAGTGATCCCTTCCCTCATGCATGCATCAGTAGTATGGGCTCCAAGTCTACCATATTTCATGTGGACGCAATTAGAGAGACATTTGTGTTATTGCTAGGGCCGGACAACAGCCTAACACAGGGTGTCCACTTAAGACACGTCACCAAAGGGTGGTACGGCAAAATGACTTACGACACAACGCTTAATTAGACCTTAATCGATTACTTAGCCATCCGTAATTAACACGTGTAAGATATAACAATAAATATAGAACGGTAATCAACACTTGAAGATTAAGACAATACGCTTTATTAATTATCCGCTCTTGATTACATTGTATCCGGGCCTTTATATAGGCCTCCGGTGCGAAATACAAAACGGTGCCAAACGACACCTTTACAGAATCGTTCCGGATCCGGATCGGCATACCGATTCCGGTCCGTCCATCCACATCTTCTTATATAATAATATGTATATATTAAGACTACTAATTACAACAGTTCCTGAATAACTATTCCTTTCACACTCTAGTTTGGACCTCCTTAAGCCTTCTTCGCTAGCCGGTAACACATGGCATGCTCGTGGGACAGTACCTTGTACATCGAACCCACTATCCGGCCCTTTTACGCTTCGTCCAAAATATCCAGAATGCTTTGCTCAAAAATTTCCAATGGCTCGTCGGGAATCTGTTGTTGCTGCTGTTGTTCCATTTGTGGTTGTGGCTGCTGCTCCGTTTGTGGTTGTGGCACCTCCGTTTCTGTCGTTGGTTCCTCCGTCGGAGTTGTCTATGGCTGACTGACCCCGGCCTATTCCCCCTCCGGTCTTTGCCCCGGCAACGATTCCTCATCACTAAGGTTGACCGTTGCCGCCTTTCGCGCTTTTTCTTCCCGAAGCCGGGACCGCTCATAGCTTTCGAATTGGATTTGAGCCTCCAGCCGATCATCGTCCAGTTGAGCTACGAGCTGCCGGACCTGCACCAATTGTTCATCCGCCAGGGCTGTGAAATCTTCCGCCAGCTCATCCCTGATGGTGGTGAAGTCCTCCGAGGTTAGCATATAGCAGTCGTCGCCCTCCTTTTGCCGGTTTTCAAGTCCGCCCTAAGCAAATGGAGTTCCGTCGTTCTGCGTCAAGCTACGCTTCTGGTTCTGCCAGCTGACCACTTTGCCGTTCCGGCTCTGAGGGTGTTTCGGTTAGTCGCCCCTTGTTTGCTTGTTCTTGGCCGGCTGGGACGGTTAGCCTTTGTATCTCCGGCTCTTGGGTGACGGGGCTTCCCGGTGGTGCCTGTTGTGCCGGGACTTCTGTGACCGGTTCCATCTGAACCGGTTCCGGTGCCTCCCTTGGTGTGGGTTGCTCAGCGTGAGTTGCAGGCGTTCCATCCTTCTGTGGGTCCGAACGCTTCCCGGCTGATTCAGCGGTGCTCTTCACCGGCCTCCACTGGAGGTGTTGCGTGGGTTCTTCCTCCATTTCTTCCGCTTGAGTCCCGACATTCATTCTTGCCGCCAAGGTGTCCATTTCCTGCTGCCCCGGTCGGTGGAGTGGGCTCTTCAAGGGCCGTGCCGATGTCTCCTCGTGCGTGTCCGTCGGTCGCTTCCAGCTGGCGCACTCCTTCGCCGCCTTCTCTGCTTCGGCAGTCTTCCCCTTAGTGGCCTTGGAGGCCAACAGTTGTTGCCGTTTCGAAGCAGGTTTCGGGGTGCCGTCCGTTGCTCTTCCCCGCTTCTTGGTTTGGACGGGCTCGACTGGTGGCGCCAACAGGGTGAGCCATTGTGTCACCGCATGCCATATTTTCCGGCCTTGTCGTCCTTTCCTCTTACTATATCAATCGCCGTCCTTTCCTCTGAGGCATGATGGGGGGTCGAGGGTACACGTGGCTGAACTCGTGGAGCACACGGGCAATTTCACGGAATAGCATATCTTCGTCGCCCTGTGTCCTATAGCCCTTGCTGGCTAGAGAGTACTCACCGAAATATTTGATGAGTTGCTCGGGAGTAGGATTGTCGATCGTGTAGATACCTCCCTCCGGAAGGCCTATTAACGCACAGATCGCCTCCTCCGTGATCACCTCCGTGTTGATTTCTTTTATAATCTTCTCGGCCTCCGTGTGGCGCTACCTCCATGATTGTTAAGAAACCCTCCAGACCGTGCTGCCGTAACCATTTCTTGGTGGCTTCAGACAGTGTTTGGCAGTCCATCTCTGCGTCGAGGTTGGAGAGCGTTGGCGAGGTTTGATGGTGGGGAGAGTGTGAGAGAGAAAGTTCTGAGGGAGGGGGTTCTCTGTGTGGGAGCTCTCTACGATTTAATGTCGTGTACTATAATAGCATTGCGTGCCATGTGGCGGTGGTTTAATGTCCTATTCATAGCTCCTCGTACCTTTTCGACATGCCTCTTTACTCGTACCTTTTCGACGTGCCTCTTTAATGTCCACCACTCCTTTCCATGATTTATTTGATTCACTCCTTTATTCTCTTTTCTTTCTTTCTTTCTTTCTTTTTTTTTTAACTTACTTGTGTGGTTAGTTTTTCTCCGGTCCTGTCGGACCCTTGCCCGAAGCGTACAACTTGCCGGCCTCTTGACGGTTTGCCTTCGTTCTACTCTCCTCGGTTGCCGGCTCATGCTCCTCCTTATTGGCTTGGTGGCAGTCGTCGTCTTCATCGGTTGCCGTTATGGTTGGCCTGCCGGCGTCTGATTCGGTGGCGGCCTTTCGTTCAAATGGGTTCTTAGGCATAGGTCCTTTGTATGGTTTTAGTCTAAATCCGTTGACCCATTTGCCCAACACTTCTCTGGCAAGTGTACCCAACTGGTAGGACCCATTGAACTCACGTGTGATCCAGTACGGTCCGGTCCATCTAAACCGTAGTTTACCTGGCATTTTTCCCATCCGGGTCTGGAAAACGAGTACCAGCTTGCCGGTCCCGAACATTTTTTCGTTTCCCTTCCGGTGCCGATCTACAAATGCTTTCCGTCTCCGTTGTTCCAATTCCAGGTGCATAATGCTCGCCAGTCAGTGTTCTTCCAGTTCGCACAGAGCCTTTAACTGAATTGCCTCCGATTCCTTTTCGTTCAATCGTTCTCGAATCTGAATCCGTAAGCTTGGTACCTGGAACTCGACTGGCATGACTGCCTCCAATCCGAATGCTAACCGGAACGGTGTTGTCTAGATGCTTGTTTTGTACGCTGTCCGGTAAGCCCAGAGCGCACTGTGCAGCTTTGTGTCCCAATTTGTCCGATTTTCATTGACGATCTTCCGAAGGATATTCTAGAGCGTTTTGTTCGTCGACTCAGCTAACCCATTTGCTTGCGGATAGTACGGTGTGCTTCGTTTATGTACTACCGCATAGAACGTCGTCAAACTTTCTACCACCTGTCCAAGAAAGTGCCCTCCTTGGTCGCTTATCAGCTCTATGGGGCATCCGTACTGGCATCAAATGCATTCGTATAAGAATTTCGTCGTTGACACCGTGGTGTTGTCTCGTAGGGCTTTCGCTTCCACCCACTTAGTGCAGTAATCCGTCGCGACGATCACGTACCGGTTGCCGGTTCTCATTGCCGGTGGTTAAAATGGCCCGACAAAATCCAACCCCCATTTCTGGAATGGTTCTAGTGGTAGGATTGGTTGGTGTGGCATCCGAGCTTGTTCCGTTGGCTGACCCATTCGTTGGCATAGATCACACTCCTTCGCATACCGGACTGCATCTTTCAATGTGGTTGGCCACCATAGGCCACTTTGCCATACTTTCCTTGCCGTCGCATCTCCAGCATAATGGCCTCCGGTGACTCCGCAGTGTGCCTCCCGTAGTATTACCTCCTTCTCGTCGCTACGCACCGCTCGTCGCCAGATACCGTCCACACCTTTGTGGTATAGCGTGTGCTGTAATAAACAGAAGTACCGGCTCTGTACCGCCAGGCGTTTTCTCTCGTCCCGGTTCATCTCCTCCGGAGGCAATCCGGTACTTTGAAACTGGTGCATATTAGTTAGCCACTTATCTTCTTGTGCCACCGTTTCATCTGTTGCCGTTTCCGTGGTGACTCGAAAAAGCTCTGCATCCAGAAACTCGTCCGGTACTCCGTCACCTGTCTCCCCAGAATCTAACCGGCTTAGATAATCTGCGACTGCGTGCTATATGCCGAGTCGGTGGAATATCTTGAATTCGAACTCTTGCAACAACAAAGTCCACCGACTAGCTTACCGGTAAGTGACACTTTGGATACTAGGTAGAGGAGTACCGAATGATCTACATGGAAGGAGAACTTTCTTCCCAATAGATAATGCTTGAATTTCGTTACACTGTAGATCATTCCTAAAGCCTCCCTTTCCGTGGTAGAATAATTTCGTTCCGCTTGGGATAGCTTCCGGCTGGCATAGTATATTGGCCGGTACCACCTTGGCTCGGTAAGTTGCATGAGCGCGCTACCGATTGCGATATCAGAAGCGTCCACGAACACATGAAACTCTTTACTCCAATCCGGAGGCTGCACTACCAGTGCTTGTGACAATAACACCTTTAGTCCCCAGTACGCCTTGTCTTCGATGTCGGTCCATTGGAACGGTGTTCGATGTACTGCCTGCCGTATGCAGAGGTGTAGCCAAGTCTGCCAAATATCATAGCATAAGGCTATGCTAGCGGATTTGTCCTAGGAAACGGCTCAATGCCTTTGCCGTTGCCGGTGCCAGTGCTTCCCGGATTGCTTTCACTTTGTCCGGATCTACGACAATGCCTTCCTTGCTTACTATATGCCCTAGTAGTGTTCCGTTGAACACTCCAAATACACACTTCGCTAGATTCAGGCTTAGCCGGTACGCCCTACACTTCTCTAGACATAGTCTGAGATGCTGCAAATGATCTTCTTCTCGACTACAGATGGCGAAGTCGTCAAGGAACACCTGCATAAAAGCCGGTATGTATTCGCCAAAGATCTCCATGATGATCCGTTGGAATGTTGTTGGTGCCATTTTCAGCCCGAACATCATCACCACCGCAACAAACACTCCCCATTTGGTGACGAAAGCCGTTTTCTCTTGATCCTCAGGGTGCATCCGGATCTGATTATACCCGCTGAATTTGTCTAAGAAACTGTAGACTTCATGGCCGGCGACGGCATCCAAAACTCCATCTGTAAACGGAAGTGGAAATGCATCCGTTACCGTTGACGCATTGAACTTCCGGTAGTCGACACAAACTCTAATTTTGCCGTTCTTTTTTGGTACGACTACAATCGGGCTCAGCCATGTAGATTTCTTTACGGGACGGATAAAGCCGACCCTCAATAATTTGTCGATCTCCTCCTTGACTTTGGCGGCGTAGTTTGGGTTCATCCGGTACCGACGTTGTGCCACCGGCTTGGCGACTTTGCTTAGATGTATCTGGTGCTGATACAAATGAGGATCCAGGCCTCTCATATCCTCGTACGACCAGGCAAAGACGTCGCGAAACTCGTTGAGGAGTGTAATTATCGCCGTTTTGTTCTTTGTATTCATTTCTTTGGCGATGTGCACCGGTTTTGCCTCCTCCGCCGTTCCTAGATTTACCTCTTCTAATTGGGACGCTTTTACGTGCTGGGATACGGCCATTTCCCTTTCCAACACCTCCTACGCATGTCGTAACTCCCGGATTGCTTCTTTATCTGGTTCCGCTTCGGTTTCGTCCGGTTGCAGTAAGTAGGGTGATACCGCTTCCGCGACGTCAATTTCGAATAGGGGTACAATCTTCGGGTTCTCCAGCAAGTACTGCTCTTCTTCTACGTCTGTTAATCCCTCCAGCATATTGACACACTCCGCATATAACGGTGTCAGATCCTTGCCGGTGCCCTTCCTTTGTTGTGTTGGTACCCGTACCTTCGCTTTTCCCCGCCGGAACGTAATCATATTCCTCCTCCAGTTCTGCTTGATATGTGCCGTTTTTAACCAAGGGCATCCCAACAATAATGGGTACGCTCCTTGAGCCTGCAACTGGAGAACTACGGTTGAGATTCAGAATGTGTGGCCCCCGATGGTTACTTCCAAGTTCCGTATTAATCCTGTCGGTCGTACCGAGCTTGTGTCAGCCATTCGAAGCCAGAACGGACATGGCTCCCACTCTCAGATTCCAAGAGCATCGCATGTCCGGAGGCTGATTACATTAACGCCGGAGCCTCCGTCTATTATCATGCCGGGGAGTTCTTTCCCTTTCACAATGGCCGTAATTGCCGGACTGTTGGTGTCCACCACGACCGGTCCTTCTTCCGGATTTGAGAAGAATGCCAGAGCCGGTGGTGTTCCGCCTGTCGTCATGCCGGACTTGAGTCCTTCTGTGAATCTTGGTACTAGCTGCAAGAGTCGTCCTAACGGCAGCGTGATCTGGCATTCCTGCAATACCTGCCACGTCCCGTTTTCGGACTGACTGCCGCCGGCGAGCTCTTCGGTGTTCTCCTTCTGTTGTGCGAGTTCTGCTACGTTTCGCTCATTTGCCTTTTTCACCCATTCCGTTGCCTGTTTCCGGATGGCCTCTTGTGTCTCCCATTTTGTAGTCTTCCCCTTCGACCTTGTGGTGACCTGCTGGAGGTCTGCGACTTCGGCGACTACCATATTTACTGTCGGTCTCTTATCATAGATTTTTGCCAGACATTGATTACTATAATGTCCTTCTTGCCAGCAGTAATAGCAATATGCTTTCCGGGTGTTGCTGGATTCAGCATTGTTTCCTGCACCCGGTGGAGGACTTGTGGTAACCGCGGGGCTCTAGTCTGGTTGGCTGCTTGAGGCGCCTTTTTCCGGTTCACGTGGGTGGCTCCCGTTTTTGAAATGCCGTTTTTTATTAAAGTTCTTTTTGTTGCGGTACCCTTGCCGGGGTTGGTCGTCATACCTCCCGTAATCTTCCCGTCATTGGTGATACCCGGGGGAGTGATCCCGGTTGTGATGCTCGTACCGTCCTTTGTAATCTCGGTACATGTCGTATCTCTTGTACCGGTCGTAGTTGTCTCGCCGATTGTCGTATCGGACATCTTGTGCCGGTCGATATCACTCCTCTCATTGCCAGCGTTCGTCTTCTTCGTCTCGACTGCTACGTGGCTCGATTTGCCGGACTGGTGGAGCTTGCCGATTCAATAAGTTATATTCGCACCGGTCCATCGTGTGGCTCGTAGATTGGCAGAGTAAGCAGTGCGTCCGCATGGTGCACTCCAGTGACGAGTGTCCGGAATTCAAGCAGGTCGTGCATTGGATTGCTTGCCGGAAATGGAGATCCTCATCGGTTGGTAATGCTCGTTGGAGGGCTCCCATTGTTAGCCAAGAGCTCGTTTTTTCCATTTCCCTAACCCGGTTGATGACCTGGTTGACGGTGCTTGTGCGAAAGTCAATGACCGTGCATACCGTTCGTAGAGGTTCCCGGAGCGCGGCTAAAAATATAGCCCGCGTTTCTTCCTTCGGAGGTGCGCGAGTAAGCTAGCTGTGCATCCGTTGAAACCGGATTACAAACTGCGGGATGCTCTCCCCGGGATCCTGCCGAATTGTATAAAATAAGCCCACCATTTCTTGTTGATCCACCTCCTTCTGGAAGAAGTGCAAGAATTTGTCTTTTAGGTCCGCAAAGGTGGTAATGGTGCTGCGATCCTGCGTCCGGTGCCATCTGGCGGCCGGTCCTTCTAATGTTACACCGAATTCGGCTATCTTGGATCGTTCCTCTTCTGCCGCGGTTAGCCGTTGTGACACATGGTTCGCTTCCCATGTTTGTTCAAACGCGTGAACATGAGCCTCCGCGTCCGGGTCATCCCGATACTTGGAGTACTGGAACGGCATATCGTCGTCCGGTGTCGGTATGCAGCCAGGCGGTGCCGGTGGTCTTTCCTGTTGTTCCGCCGGCGTCTGAGGTCTTTGCCGGTCTTCCTTTGGTGTTGCCGGCTCGGCTTCCGGTGTTGGAAGTTTTTGCCAGTGCACTTCCGTCTCCGGAGGTTGCTCCACGACGAGTGCCGGAGGTTCTTGGTCTACCAACTCTGGTTCCGGTGTCAGTAAGGTATCTGACTCCTCGTCCTCCAGTCCTCCTGGGGTGTCGTTACTGCTGCGATAATTCGTATGCGCGCTGTAACCCCCTTCCGAATCCGATTCCAGTGCTGAAAATGCTTCGGATTCACCTTCTCTTCTGGCCAAGGCCTAGAGAAGGGTTTCCGCTTCCCAGAGGCTGCTTAAGCTGCTTCCTTCGTCCGGGTAGGCGTTTTGTTGCAGATGAAGCGACTCCTCCGCCACTTTCCAGATCACTTTGGAAAATGATCAATCCGTTTGTATTTCTTCCACTGCTTGCTGAAAAGCCTCTCGCCGCCGTCTCCGTTCAGCAAGTCTTTGGGCTCTCTCCGTAACCGGGTCGCCTATTGGCCTAGTCATCCATTCCTACCGTTGTTCACTGCGATAATGCAGGAATCGTGGTCGCCAAAAACTGTGTTATTGCTAGGGCCGGACAACAACCTAACACAGGGTGTCCACTTAAGACACGTCACCAAAGGGTGGTACGGCAGAATGACTTACGGCACAACGCTTAATTAGACCTTAATCGATTACTTAGCCATCCATAATTAACACGCGTAAGATATAACAATAAATACAGAACGGTAATCAACACTTGAAGACTAAGACAATACGCTTTATTAATTATCCGCTCCTGATTACATTGTATCCGGGCCTTTATATAGGTCTCCGGTGCGAAATACAAAACGGTGCCAAACGGCACCTTTACGGAATCGTTCCGGATCCGGATCGGCATACCGATTCCGGTCCGTCCGTCCACATCTTCTTATATAATAATATGTATATATTAAGACTACTAATTACAACAGTTCCCGAATAACTATTCATTTCACACTCTGGTTTGGACCTCCTTAAGCCTTCTTCGCCGGCCGGTAACAATTTGGTGACGAGGTTATCATGTCAACTCCGAAGCAAATCAACAGTACCACATGACATTATTAGAGTAGAGTTCAACTACCCCCAATGTTAGGAGAAGCATTGTTTCAAGTGGTAGTTTTTATTCATCGGATACATAGCCAACCACAAGATAGGATATCTCGTCGAGCCTTTGACGCATCCCAATCCCTACATGCATTTGGAGACACTGGCTCTTGGTATAGCACTGTGATGAGTTGGTTATTTGCAAATGGCATAGACATTAATAACCTACCCCCCCTTAAGTACAACCATGGGACTATTCAAACTCTAATATCTCATGAAGACCGTAATAAAGTGATACGCCAAGAAATATGGAAAATTTACACTAGATATAAATGGATCACCCCACGAGAACCACTCCCATCTAAAATGGTGTACTATAAGGAACACTTCTTGCACTTCTCTCAGTTAGGTTTTATTGCACAACCAAGATATCTAGATACATTCTTATCAAATGCACTAAGGATGGCCATTGGACAACTTCGGATATCATCTCACCAACTTGAGATTGAGAATGGTCGGGTTAACAGAGTCCCTAGAGAGGAAAGGCTATGTAGGTTGTGCCATAGAGATAGAGGATGAGTATCACTTCACATGCAAGTGCCCAACTTATGTTGAGATATGAGTGGAATACCAAGACATATTAGGACCCTCTCCCACCCTCTCCAAACTATTAGATACCCCGGATGTAAAGAGACTAGGTAGGTATATCTTAGAGCTAAAACAACATAGGGAGAATAAATTACAAAGTGTTAACCATAACCCTTTTATTATTCATCAACTTGTAACTAGTGTAATTTTTTAGGAACAAGGGGAAACGATGAATGTGGATACACTTACGCCGCTCGGCCTATCTCTTGAGGAAGCCGAAATGCAAAGAACAACCAAACGCCCTCGGATATTGGGTTTCAAAACAAGTTGACACGGAGCAGAAAGGATTAAGAAGATACGGGAACGTGAACTACATCGACTAGAAGCTATGGTTGGGGTACCTTTTACATTGGGACCACAGGCCACATCCACATCGAAACCCTTTGACCTCCCGCTTCTCTTCGAGAGACTTGGATGGAAATGAAATTAGGCCTAGTATAACATCATTTTCATTGTCGAACATGTTTTTTTTATAGAACATGTTTGTTATTTTAATAGAACTATTTAGCTTAAAACTCTATTTTTATATTTAGTTTTTACTCTCGATGAATGGGTAAATATCCCATTTTTTGTTGTAAACCATTTGTCTCATGGGCCAAATTTGGCCTTAGAAGACGTTAATATATCTTTCTTTCTTTCTCCATCTCCTTGTTGGCTATCGACTTTTCTTCCATGAAGTTGATGCCTCGGCTCCTAATAACCTTGTTGTCAATTAGGTCCCACATCCGATAGCCGAATTCATCGTCGGCGTATTCGAGAAATATGCATGGACGAGTTTTCGGATCCAGTTTTCCCCTTTGGTCCTTAACAACATGCACGTAGGCAAGACAACCGAACACCCTTAGATGTCGGTATGAAATGTCTTTACCAATCCACACCCTTTGTGGAACATCTCTAACCAAGGGTGCTAAGGGTGATTTGTTTATCACGTACACTATTGTCATCAGCGCCTTAGCCCAGAACATCTTGGATAACTTGGCATGTGCTAACATACTTCGGATCCTCTCCATGATGGTCTAGTTCATCCTCTCAACCATACCATTGAGCTCTGGCATCTTCAGCACGATGTACTCGAGCCGAATTCCCTTCGCTCAGCATTATTCTTTGAACAATCCTCGATATTCTCCTCTTATCCGCTCGGACTGCTTTCAATTTCCAGTCGATCTCCCTCTCAGCTCTCTCTTGCAACTCCTTGAAGACCGACAATGCCTGGACCTTGGTCTTCAAGACGGACGCCCACAATTTCCGACTATCGTCGTCAATGAAGATTACAAAATATTGTGAACCAGCATGCGACTTAGTGTCGATGTAGCATACGTCGGTATGCACGAGTTCTAGCAGCTCGGGGGCTTGGTTCGGAAGCAGGTTCTATTCTGTTTGCCGGTCAAGTTGTCGATGCACTTCTCAAGTTGCACGTTCTTCATCCCCTTCTCACCCATGTGGCACAATCTTCTGCGCCACAACTCATTGACTATGTTGGTTGCCACATTCACTCTTCCCGGCATAATCGAGCATGCACCACATACAATGTGTTTGTCTTCCGGGTTTGGGCCACAATCAAGCTTCCTTTGCAAAAATTCATAGTGTCATTCTAAATGCTACCCGTGTAGCCTTCATCATCCAGTCGACCGGCTGATATCAGATTCAATCTTACTTCCAGAACGTGTCGAACATCCTTCAACACTAGTCTCCACCCGATTGAGGTTACCAAGCACACATCTCCTATGCCAAAAATTCGGCATGCTTCTTCATTTCCCATCTTTACAAGACCGTGGTCTCCGGCCTTGTATGATGAGAAGCACTTTCGGTCGGGGGTTAGGTGAAACGACGCACCCATGTCGATTCATCATCGACAAGATTTAGTTTGCTTTGCTCATTGATAAGTAGTAGTTCCTCTTCACTTGTCACGATTGCCGACGTGCCTTTCCTGTTGAGCGGCAAGCTCAACCGGAGCCGGATCGGCTGAATAAGCCTGAGCCGGTAAGCGAGAGGAATCGGTATGCCAGTGAGCAACCGAGCCAGTAAGCATTAAGGACCAGTAAGCAAGAGGAGCCGATATGATGGATCCAATCCGTAACCGAAAGCCTAGTATAGGTTAGACTACTAGGTAGTTATAGTCTCGTAGTTAGTGTCAGACGCTCGTGTGAACATTGAAGTACACCGTACTTCTAACAGTCCCATGTGGACTTGTATAAATAGCGTTGATGAGCACGTTGTAGATATAGAGCACAGAGTATTAATATAATCTTGGAAAATAGTGTATTTTGCTCTCTCACTCTCTATCTCTCCCGCGTACTCTATGTGTGTGTGTGTGTGTGTGTGTGTGTATTGTTCTTTCTAACGCTTCCGCAAGCAATCTTTCACATGGTATCAGAGCGCGTGGGTTGAGAACCTCTGCTGCAGACATCTATGCTTGTGAAGGAAACCCTAACAGATCGGAAAACAGACACAAAAGGAGAAATGGACAGAGGTATGGCTACGTCACTCCCGGTGGAGAAGCTCGACAGAACCAACTACGCATCTTGGTCATACAAGATGCACCAGTACCTGCTTGGGCATGGCTACTAGAGTTATGTCGACGGAGTGAACGACTCTGCACCGGAGACGACACACAAGGACTTCCCAGTGTGGGAACAGGCGGCAAGCAAGGTGATGTACTGCTTTGCATCCAGTGTCGGTGACCAGCTGCTCAACCATATCCGCGATGCCAAGACACCGAAGGATGCTTGGGGAAACTTGAAAAAGGTCTTCGCCCCAAGCACCACTGCCCGGAAGCTGCAACTCAAACAGGAGTTGAGCAATGTTCGACAGAAGAACATGTCGGTGGCAAATTACAAAGACCGGATCAAAGGGATCTGTGACTCGCTTGCCTCTATTAACGTCACCGTAGAGGAAGACGAGATGGTGCAGGTCTATCTTGGAGGCCCGGCGTCCAAGTTCGGAGCTTTCCGGACTGCGGTTTGTACAAGGGAGAATATGCCCTCATTTTTCGACTTACAATCGATGCTCTTTGTAGAGGAGAACCACGCCGGTGCATCGATCAGTGCATCCCCAGACAGTCGGATGCTGTACACGGGAGCAGATCGGTCCCGCGGGCATGGTGGACGAGGCAGGTCGG
Organism: Azolla caroliniana; assembly: GCF_043228905.1. Lineage (NCBI taxonomy): Eukaryota > Viridiplantae > Streptophyta > Polypodiopsida > Salviniales > Salviniaceae > Azolla > Azolla caroliniana. The sequence continues at coordinate 8,179,670 of NW_028230439.1, read as the reverse complement.
CACGCAATGGAGACAGTCGGCAAGAGCAGGAACGAAGGCACAGTGAGCGTGCCAACAATAGTTCCGGGACTTCCACAAGTAGGGGGAGTCAAGGTGGTGCCGGAGGCCGGCAAGACAAACCCGCTACGGAAAGTTGGTACTGTGGCAAAAAGGGCCACAGGGAAAGCATGCTGGAGAAAGCGTGCCGATTCGGACAAATCTGGATCCGGCAAAACCGTTAAGGAAGGCCAGCAAAGCTCGCACTACACAAACGGATCGGGAGGATCCAAGAACGGTAAGGGGCCAGCCTTGGTGATGAAGCACAAGGCAAACTCAATGAAGAAGAAAACTTCCAAATCGGAGGAAGTGTGGTACGTTGACTCCGGCGTATCGAACCACATGACGAGCCACGGGGAGTGGTTCTCCTTTTTGGAGAAGCCGGATCAACCGGGAGTTGTCGAAACCGGAGACGACACTCCCCACCCGATCGTGCACGTGGGAGAAGTCCCTTTGAGCCACGTCGGACAGAGGGGGAAGTTGATGAATGTATTACATGTTCCAACGATCACGAAGAACCTGGTATCGGTCGGACAGATCGTCGACCAGGGGATGCAGGTGCGGTTTACACACCTCGGGTGCTTCATTGAGGATGAGGGCGAAGTTATTGCGCAAGGGCGCAGAGATGGGAGGATGTTTATCCTCAACACCAATGATGTCGGCACCGCATTGTTCGCCAAAGGACAGAAGGTCGAGTCGGGTATCGACTTGTGGCACAAGCGCATCGGCCACGTCAACTACCGGAGGCTTCAAGACCTGCAAACGAAACAAGTCATTTTCGGTTTGCCAAAGTTTAGCGGCCGGAGAGCCCAAATTTGTGAAGCCTGCCATCTCGGGAAGCAACACCAGCTTCCATTCCCCACTAAAAGAAATCAAAGCCGTAACAAGCTCGATCTTATCCATTCGGATGTGTGGGGACCGGCACAAAATGTTAGCATTGGCGGGAGTCGATATTTCGTCTCCTTCATCGACGACTACACGCGGCATACGTGGATCTACCTCATTGAGCAGAAGAATGAAGTGTTCGAGTGTTTCCGGAGCCTCCAGAAGATGGTGGAACGGGAATCGGAGAGGAAGATCAAATGCCTATGGTCGGATGGCGGAAAAGAGTACTTTTCCGGCCAATTCAACAGCTATCTGCAACAAAAAGGAATTCGGCGAGAATTCAGCTGCAGATACACACCGCAACAGAACAGTGCGGCCGAAAGGAAGAATCGGTCGCTGATTGACACGGCTAGGGCAATGTTGGAGGAAAAGAGCATGCCCAAGTTCTACTGGGCGGAGACGGTCCAAACGGTCGTTTACATCCAGAACCGGATCGGGGACAAGGTGTCAGCTCATGAGTTGTATTTCGGGCGCGAGCCGAATTTGAGACACCTCCGGATATTCAGCAGCATAGCCTATGTACATGTGCCGGATGAGAAGCAGAGAAAGATGGATGCAAAATCGGAAAAATGCATCCTAGTGGGCTATGCTCAAGAGCAAAAGGGGTATAAGTGTTATAACCCCCGGACGAAGCAGGTCCGAGTCAGCCGAGATGTCGAGTTTGATGAATCGGCATCGTGGTATTCCTTATCGACTCCGACTTCCGATCCCGACTCGATGATGGAGGATGGGGCTAGTGAGCCCGAACCGGCCCAGGTGGAGAAAGATGAAGCCAGGACTCAAGATGAAAGTCCGGAATCGTTCCAGTTAAGCGGACCGAATGAGAGATTGGATCAGTCCAACCAGTCGGATGATGAGACGGCGAGTAGTGGAGACTCTGTCGTGCTCTCCCCGCACAAGGAACCGAGGAGACGGTTCACACGCAAAGAGAAAGGGAAGCAGAAGATGCCGGAATTCGAGACCAGCAATGATGAGTCGGATCGGTGCATATCTGACCTCAGCAAGGACAGATGTAGATCTTCGGGAACGAAGACCGAACCAGCCAACAAGGGTTTCATATCGGGTAACGGTGAGTTACGCCGGTCCACCCACCAGAACGATCCCGTTAAACGGTACAAGTATAACGAGCACATGGCGCATCATTATGCATACATGACCAAGGTCGCGGAAGTGCGTGAGCCGGAGAGCTACGCAGAAGTGGCAAAGGACACAAGTTGGTGTGCCGCTATGGAGGAAGAAATGCGGGCACTAGATGCCAACGGAAGTTCGGACCTGGTTGACCCTCCCCGTCATTGTAAACCGATCGGATGCAAGTGGGTGTACAAGGTAAAGTACAATGCCAACGGTACAATTAACCGATACAAGGCCCGGTTAGTGGCGAAGGGATATGCGCAGACCCACGGAATCGACTACAACGAGACCTTCGCCCCTGTAGCGAAGATGACGACGATTCGTGTGGTACTGGTGTTGAAGACAAGGCCGTCAATGCGGAAGATCAAGTAGCATTCGATTGGGGTTGAGTACCTGCGTATGACAGTTTCTGAGATCGTGCACAGAGATAGAGAGAGAGAGAGAGAGAGAGAGGAGGCACAAAAGACTCTTTCTATTCAATAGAAACAATAATACAACCAACCTTACAAAAAGGTTACTAGGTCACTTTATATAGTGACAAACTTAGGGCAACTACCATTTATGCTAATTACACATTTGGCCCAAACTTGAGCTATACAAAGGGATAGTGTGAATACGTCCATTATACACTTGTATTCGACACTCCCCCGTAATGGGCGTATACATGGGTTATCTAAGATTACAGGTATAAACCTAGGTTCTCGGACATATCAGTTTTGTTCGAGTCAGCAGGGTCCGAAGGCAGAAGACCGGACTGGTCGGGTCGGAAGAGTTGAAGCCGATCATTAAGGAACTGATGTCGGTTGTCTGAAACCATCCTGCGCTGTGTCCGGCTCTAACCGGACTGGTTTGTCGTTACGCCCATCTGATGCCGAAGGGACCGAAAGCGGTCTGCCGAGAGACACTTGGTCATTCCATCTGCGACATTGTCGGTTGTGGATATTTTCTCTAGACCGATTTTCCCTGAAATGACGCAGTCCCGAACGAAGTGATATCGAACGTCGATATGTTTGGAGGCGTTGTGGTGAACCGGATTTTTCGACAAGGCAACAGCACCTTGACTGTCGCTATAGACAACTGGAGCCGAGTCATGGTCGACTTGTCGAAACGTGTGCGCCAGCCGGCCGAGCCACAAAGCTTCTTTTGCAGCGTCGGACGCAGCTACATATTCTGCTTCGGTCGTTGAGGTCGCTGTGCACTCCTGAGGTTTCGACTTCCACGAAATTGCTCCATTGCCGAATTTGAAGCAGTATCTAGTTGTTCATTTCCGACTGTCTATACAGCCGGCGAAGTCCGAGTCGGTGTAACCGACAACGCCCGAGGTCGAGTTCGGACCGAAAAGAATGTCGTGGTCTTTTGTGCCAGCCAGATATTTGAACACATGCTTGACTGCGTTCCAATGCGATCGGCCAGGATTGTGCATAAATCTGCTAACGACTCCTACGGCATGAGAGATATCAAGCCGTGTCGCGACCATCAGGTACATAAGGGAGCCGACTGCCGGCGCATACGGTACCGACTTCATATCTTCCCCCTCCGGACCGGATGTCGGGCAGTCTCGCTGAGAGAGCCGAAGATTCATGGGGAGCGGGGTTGAAGCAGATTTGGCTGATTGCATGTTGAAGCGTTCCAAGACACGTCCGATATAGTCGGTCTGAGACAAAAAAAGATGTCGTTTATCGCGATGCCGACTAATCTTCATGCCAAGTATGTGTCGTGCCGGACCGAGGTCCTTCATGGCAAACTTCAACCACAATTGCCGAATGAGATCGGCAAGTTCGCCCGTGTGGCGTCCAGAAATTAGCATGTCGTCCACGTAAATGATGAGGAAGATGGGTGATCCATCTTGAGCTGTGTTGGTGAAAAGACAATGGTCCTCATCGCTTTTTGAGAAGCCGATCGATTGGATGAAGTCGTCGAACTTCTTGTACCATTGTCGCGGTGCCTGTTTGAGGCCGTATAGACTCTTCCTGAGTCGGCAGACTAGATGTTCTTGGCCAGTTGCCACGAAGCCTTTTGGCTGCTCCATATAAATTTCCTCTTCAAGATCACCATGGAGGAAGGCTGTTTTGACATCTAGCTGAATCAGCTCCAAGTTGTCGGCTGCCACTACGCCGAGTAGAAAACGAAGGGTTGTCATTTTCACCACTGGTGAAAAAATCTCGTCGAAGTCGACGCCATATTCTTGTCGGAAGCCCTTCGCAACTAATCTGGCCTTGTACTTTGGGGTGGTCGAATTAGACGTCTCTTTTAGTCGATAAACCCACTTGCAAGGAAGAGCACGTCGATTCTTAGGTAATTCGACCAGATCCCAAGTCTTGTTTGCCCGAATGGAGTGCATTTCCGACTCCATCGCCAGATGCCAGGTGGCTGAATCGACAGATGTCGATGCTTCTTCGTAAGACGTCGGTTCGCCAGCGTCGGTGAAGAAAATTCCAGGAGAATACCTCTCCGGAGGTTGCGACAGTCTCTCGGATCGTCGAGGTATGATTGGACTGGTCGTATCGGGTATGGAGGTCGGATGGTCCAAAAGCGGATTATTCTGCTGTGCCGAGTCAGAGTTGTCTGAGTCGGTAGTGGAAGGTTCAGCTACCCGTGAAGCTGACTGTGTGTTAAGAGCGGGGCCTTCTTGAAGGGTCGGCACATCGGAAAATGTTACCCTTCGGACTTCGATCGGTGTTTTGACTGATGGATTCATAGCCGACTCGTTGAACACAACGTCCGAACTTCGAACGATTTGTCTGCGTTCGGGGTCCCAGAGTCGGTATCCCATTTCGCCGTCTGATCCATATCCAAGGAAAATGCATTTCCTGGACCGAGGTGCAAGTTTTCGGCGATCATCTTTCGGAATAAGGGCGTACGCCTCGCATCCGAAGATCCTCAGCTTGTCGTAATTCGGCTTACTGCCGATCCATAGTTCCTGAGGAATTTGAAGTCCTAGAGGTCTGCTTGGCGACATATTGATTATGTGTACTGCCGTGAGTAGAGCCTCTGCCCAGAAGCCATCCGACAGTCCGGAGTGTTGGAGAATGGAAACTATCCTTTCTTGGATTGTCCGATTCATGCGTTCTGCAATCCCGTTTTGCTCCGGACTGTGTGGTGCCGTAAATTCACGTCGGATGCCGCGTTGTCGGCAGAATTTGACGAATTCTTCTGATTTGAACTCTCCCCCATTGTCGGTCCGAAAGCATTTCAGTTTTCGGTCAGTTTGATTTTCTACCATAGCGAGCCAATCGGAGAAGATCGAGAAGACACGATCTTTGGTGCGAATTGGATAAGCCCACACCTTTCGAGTCGAATCGTCAATAAAACTGACGAAGTAAGAGGCACCGCCGAGAGACTGATGCGGCATTGGGCCACAGACGTCCGAGTGGACTAAATCGAGAGGTCTCGTTTCTCTTGGTGCTGATGTCGGGTGTGATGCGGCTGCTTGTTTGCCATACTGGCAATGTTCGCAGAATTGATGGTCCGAGAAGGAGAGTTTAGGGATGTATCCGGCTCTAGATAGGTGCGTAATGCCGGCCTTGCTGAGGTGTCCTAATCTTCTGTGCCATAGTGATGACACAGGAATGTCCACCAAAAACAGGTTACCCTCTCTGAGCGTAACATGTAACGGATACAGCGAGTGTATCTTGGGTCCTCTAGCAAGCAGGAGGTTCCCCCTGTGGAGTGTCCACCCTCCCGAAGAAAAACCGGCACGAATGCCATCTTCATCTAGTTGTCCGACTGAGATCAATGGCCTTGAGAGCTCGGGTACATGTCGGACATTGTGAAGTACAAGTGTAGAGCCACCTGCAAGGTTGAGCTCTACTGTGCCGATTCCAATGATGTAACAGTGTTGCGAGTTGCCGACTCGAACTGAGTCGGAGTGACGGATCGTATATTGCCGAAATTGGGATCGATGAGGAGTCACGTGAAATGACGCGCCTGAATCTAAGAGCCATGTGCTCGATTCTTCAGTCGTGAGCAGAACTTCTGATCCGACTGGATTTTCGATCAATAGTATATTCGGGTCGTTTGGTAGCACATCAGCTGAGAAGCTGACGTAATTGATCTCCTCATGCCGGCCACTCTTCTTGTCTGATTTCTGAGACTTGTCGTTCTTGTTCTTGAGTGCGCGGCAGTCGGCTTTGATGTGTCCGGGTTTCTTGCAATAGTTGCAGATTCGATTATCCCGTGACTAGCTCCGTCTTCGCTGATTGTTCGGCTGCCGTGAGGAATCTCTTCCTCGTATGTTCGATCGTTCTGTCGAACCTTGTACTACATAAGCGTCGTCTGTTGAGTCTTTGGCGAAAGACTTTCTCCGAGCTGCTTCGGTCAGGATTGCGCTCGTGACTTCGAAGTATTTAACAGCCGTGGTTGACGCGTTGCACACGGTTGTGATGAAAGTTTCCCATGATGAGGGAAGGTTGCTCATGAGTATCATTGCTCTGAGTTCATCCTCGATTGCCGTCCCCTGAGATGAGATTTGGGAGCTTATGCTTTCGTACTCATTGAGATGTGCTTGAACCGAATCTGATTCTTTCATCCGCAAGTTGTAGAGGCGCCGGATCAGAAACATCTTCGTTGCAGCGACCTTCTTTTCGTAGGTGTCCGACAGTGTTTTCCACAGTTCGAATGCTGTCGTACACGATTGCACCGTAAAGTATACCGATTCCGATAGGTGCATCCGAATCGTGGCGCGGACGATTCTGTCCAGCTTCTGCCACTCAATTGGTTTGTATCCTTCTGGAGGTTCTTCATTTTCGATGGGATCGATTTGCCCCTTGACTATGAGATAGTCCTGCATTTGCTCCTTCCAGAAGTTGAAGTTCGATCCATCGAACTTTCGTAGACTCATTTCTGACGAGCCGGATGTTGATGTCATGACTCTGCCCTAAGTCGGCTACGAACTTTGGTGAAGTGCAGCGGTTTGGCCCACTCAGTGTCGTTCTAGCCGAAGTTGGACACAAGTGATGTTGATTACGGAGAATCGGGGATTTGGTTCGGATTGACTACCAACAACTGTCTTAGTCGAGTTGAACCTGGATTTAACGATCCGACAGTACTTCAAGCCGATTCGGTTTCGGTTGACTGCAACAGTGAGAGCAATGGAACCGACTGGTCCTTCCGATTATTGTCCAATCGAATGAAACACAAACTGGGTTGTCCTTGAAGTCGTCGTTGTGCAGGAATCGAATGAAACACGAACTGGGGTTGTCCTTGAAGTCGTCGTTGTGCAGGAAGCCCACCTCAAGCAGTTACGATCAAGGAAGTAGAGTACAGCCGACTGGTTTACTCCGAGTGATGATCTAACGCAGCGAGATTCAAGCTTGTGTTTGCCTACTTTCTTCTCTTCTTTTTTTTCGAATGACGCAGGAAACCGAATGCTGTGCAGGCTGAGACGACGGCCGACAGCGGGTTGAGGAACCGAGTACTGTGCAGGCTCTGATACCAAATGTTGAAGACAAGGCCGTCAATGCGGAAGATCAAGTAGCATTCGATTGGGGTTGAGTACCTGCGTATGACAGTTTCTGAGATCGTGCACAGAGATAGAGAGAGAGAGAGAGAGAGGAGGCACAAAAGACTCTTTCTATTCAATAGAAACAATAATACAACCAACCTTACAAAAAGGTTACTAGGTCACTTTATATAGTGACAAACTTAGGGCAACTACCATTTATGCTAATTACACAAATGGCCCAAACTTGAGCTATACAAAGGGATAGTGTGAATACGTCCATTATACACTTGTATTCGACAATACCGAAGGTCGAGGCGCGTAGAACCAAAGGGGTCACAGCAAATGGAACCGGACCGGACAAGGAGTGCGAGCAAGGCGAAGCGACACCAGGAGAAGTCGGTTGGAAGAACCGGCTGCCACAGAGGTTGACACTACGACCCTACCTCAGGTTGAGCTTGAGGGGGAGTGTTGAGCGGCAAGCTCAACCGAAGCCGGATCGGCTGAATAAGCCTGAGCCGGTAAGCGAGAGGAATCGGTATGCCGGTGAGCAACCAAGCCAGTAAGCAATAAGGACTGGTAAGCAAGAGGAGCCGATATGCCGGATCCAATCCGTAACCGGAAGCCTAGTATAGGTTAGACTACTAGGCAGTTATAGTCTCGTAGTTAGTGTAAGACGCTCGTGTGAGCATTGAAGTACACCGTACTTCTAACAGTCCCGTGTGGACTTGTATAAATAGCGCTGATGAGCGCGTTGTAGATACAGAGCACAGAGTATTAATATAATCTTGGAAAATAGTGTGTTTTGCTCTCTCACTCTCTGTCTCTCCCATGTACTCTCTCTCTCTCTCTCTCTCTCTCTCTCTCTTTGTGTATTGTTCTTTCTAACGTTTCCACAAGCAATATTTCACACTGTGGTCAGAATTTACCGTAGTATTCTATACACGTGGATAAGTGTGAGGGTTAAACGAGAGTGTAAAGAATACTATGGTAAATTCTAACCACGGGATATTAGATGGTCATCCCCGTAGCACTCCTTCATTAGTTTTAGTCGAACACCATCTTCAAGAAGTTCTCCACAACCACAAACCAAATGCAAGATATCTAACTCCACCCATCACCATCCAACACCTCCGACACTACCTAAGCCTGTTCACCCCTTCTCACCTACCTGACTCACCATACTCTATCCTCCTCATCCCGGCCCGCTTCCTTCACATTAACCATCTTCTCCCAAAACACACACCTAGTGTGGTGCACTTGGGAGTGTGCACTCATTAGGTTGGGGGAGATGTTAAGTATTCGGCACTCAGCACTCGGCACACCGGTTGTGGAGATTGTGGCACCAACAATAGACATCACGCTCTACCAACCTTAGGAAAAAGGGGAATAGAACAAACCAAATAGGAAATAATGTAGGCCAATGGGCAACCTGGTGTGAAAGGGAGACACTTTCCTTGTAAAAATCTATAAAAACCACCTTTTGGTGACTTTTGTAGCTCTTCTTCGTCCTAGGAATTTCTCCTTTCTATTAATACACCTAGAGCTCTTCTTCTATATCCTTAATCTTCCATTCGAGTTAAGATAGGTTAGGGTTAAAAGCTAAGTAAACCAAACGTAATCCCCTCCCCTTATATGGTAGTAAACCTCCTTGTATTAAGAATTGGTGTTAATAATAATATTCCTTTTTGCGTAAGAGAGAGAGAGAGAGAGAGAGAGAGAGAGAGATTAAGTACTAATAGGAAAAACTTAAGCAAGCTAATAGCTCGATGGTGCTCAACAACCACTTTCGCTTGATTCGCCAACAAAAGGGTATACGCCGATCCAAACTCAAGGCTAACAACATCGATGGGAGGCAAAACTCCCTCAATTTATAGAGACATTTCTGTGAGGTACATGGACGCTACACATATTCATTGTTGGGACTACTCGTTGGGACGGAGAATTGGGACTAACTATGCGAATGTGCATGTTGGGATTGCGACTAGTATGTCTGTGAGTCACAATCAGTTTGGGGACAGTCTCCAGGTTGAGTCAAATTGAGTGCACCATGAATAGGTAGAATATTTATTCATTCTAATGATAATGTTCAACATGTCCTAAAAATATTAAAATTGGAACTTATGTTGGCCGGTCAGAAGAGCAAGGACAAGTGGGAAGGCGGAATCGGATCGGATAATAGGAAGTAAATAATAGTAGAATTATTATTCGGAGGGACGGATCCGGTACAGTTGTACCGATCCGGATCCGGACCGATTCGGATGTCGGTTGCCTAAGCGCACCGATTGTAACCTTGTCGGATGCCTATAAAAGGATCCGATGATTTGTAAAGTTTTTGGAACGAAAGTAATACAATAGTGATTATTGCGTATTTATCTGTATCTCGTATTGTTTGCCGTCCGTGCTTAATTGTAATCATCTTATGCGTGTAACCTAGCATCCAATCCTTACCACCCCTTTGGAGAAGTGTCGGATAGACACCTGTGTTGAGGCTAGTCTGGCCAGACAGACAACACTATTTTGGCGACCACGATTCCTGCAAAGTGCAGAGGACAATCGGGGGATGGATGTCTAGACCAAACGACGACCACATCACCGAACGAGGGAGACGATACACCGAACGCGAGCAACGACGGGAAGCCCTGCAGCAAGCCGTCGACGAGATCCGGCTGGATCGGTCATTCTCCAAAACTCTTCGGAGAGTCGCAGAAGAAGCACTGCAGTTCCGGGTTCTGCAAATCCCCGACGAAGGCAGTAGCATAACAAGCCTGCAAGAGGCGGAAACGATACTGCAGACGCTCGCCGCGGGCGACGGGGACTCAGAAGCATTCGCAACACTTGAGGCGGAGTCGGAAAGCGACGGAAGTGTTGCATCCCGGTATAAAAGCAACCACGACACACCAAACGACCGGGAGGACGAGGGGTCGGACGACTCAGTAACACCGGCGCCAGAGGAAGAAATAACCCTGGAATTCGGTGATCGGCAACCGCCGAGGAAGGCTGAGCGGATACCGACAACACCCGCGGAGGAACCAACGGACCGGACACCGGCAACACCCGCGGAGGAACCAAAGGTTCTCACACCAACGCCAACAGCGGACAGAGAGCGGAGGGAACAGGAGAGTCAGTTGGACGACACGATGTCGTACCCATACCCAAAGTACCGGGATGAGGCCGACGCGGAGGCACACGTGTACGCATTCCTCCAAACATGGGAAGCCAACCATGTCTCCCAAAGACTGACGGAGCCCAAAGCCGAACGATCCAAAATCGCCGAATTCGGCATAACCTTAGAAGGGCCGGCGGCCCAATGGCACGCAAAGCACTTACCAGGCACCTTTGCCACATTCGATGCCTTGAAGGCCAGATTCCTCAGGTTTTTTCACAGACAATTTGAGCAAAGGGAATTGGTCGGGCAGTTCTACACCACCCGGCAGGAAGAGAACGAGACTATGCCACAATTCATCATTCGGTTCCAGACCCTGCACAGCCAACTGACAAGAGCACCACCCGAAGACGAAGCCAAAGCAGTCTTTCTGGCCGCACTGAAAGAGCCACTTCGAACAATGTGCGGAGTCCTTGATTTCCAAACCAACACAATGGACCAAGTTATTGATCGGGTTTTAGAAATGGACAAGACTAGCCCCTTCTTGTCGATGGGGATGTTACACCGGGCACTCCCAAAGGAGGAAGACCTGAGATTCCGACAGGCCTTACAATGCACAACATGCCTAAATTCGGGACACTCAATAGTGGACTGCACCCTGCGGACACAATGTGTGATCTGCAACTCTCGAGCCCATACAACGGACCGATGCGAATATAACCTGTTAAATCGGCAGGCAGCACCGGTTCGACACATAGAACCGCGCAATCAGAACCCGGACGAGGATCAATTCCGGAGAGACAACCGCTACCAACGCGAACGCGGTAACAGATACGCTGATAGAAGACGCGACAACTATGACCGAGAGGAGAGACGCAGAGATAGCTACCCCCAGGACCGGTACGACAGAGACGAATCCCCGGAAGACGACCGACGCAGAGAAGAGAGGCGACAAGGATACGCTGATACAAGACGCGACAACTATGACCGAGAGGAGAGACGCAAAGATAGCTACCCCCGGGACCGGTACGACCGAAACGAAGCCCCGGAATACGACCGACGCAGAGAAGAGAGGCGACAAGGGAACCGAAATTTCCGACGGAATCAGAAGCGTGGATTTTTCCGAAGAGAGGAACGTCGGGAGGCAGCAAGGAATGACAACCCGGTATCGGTACCGGATAACCGAAAAACCGAAGATGACTGCCGGAGCATACCCACCCTCCAAACCGGGGACAAAGCAGAAACAAGCAACAGTCACAAGGTGTACTGTTATTACTGCCGCAAGGAAGGCCACTATAGTAACCAATGCCCAAGCAAAAGCTATGACAAGCAGTCGGAAGTCAACATGGTTACAGCCGAAATAACAGAAGTACAGCAGGTCACAACCCGGTCAAAGGGAAAGACCGCCGAGTGGGAAGCCCAAGAGGCAATCAGAAAACAAGCGACACAATGGATCAAGGAGGTCAATGAACAACATCGATGGGAGGCAAAACTCCCTCAATTTATAGAGACATTTCTGTGAGGTACATGGACGCTACACATATTCATTGTTGGGACTACTCGTTGGGACGGAGAATTGGGACTAACTATGCGAATGTGCATGTTGGGATTGCGACTAGTATGTCTGTGAGTCACAATCAGTTTGGGGACAGTCTCCAGGTTGAGTCAAATTGAGTGCACCATGAATAGGTAGAATATTTATTCATTCTAATGATAATGTTCAACATGTCCTAAAAATATTAAAATTGGAACTTATGTTGGCCGGTCAGAAGAGCAAGGACAAGTGGGAAGGCGGAATCGGATCGGATAATAGGAAGTAAATAATAGTAGAATTATTATTCGGAGGGACGGATCCGGTACAGTTGTACCGATCCGGATCCGGACCGATTCGGATGTCGGTTGCCTAAGCGCACCGATTGTAACCTTGCCGGATGCCTATAAAAGGATCCGATGATTTGTAAAGTTTTTGGGACGAAAGTAATACAATAGTGATTATTGCGTATTTATCTGTATCTCGTATTGTTTGCCGTCCGTGCTTAATTGTAATCATCTTATGCGTGTAACCTAGCATCCAATCCTTACCACCCCTTTGGAGAAGTGTCGGATAGACACCTGTGTTGAGGCTAGTCCGGCCAGACAGACAACAACTTAAAATGGGGAACACCTTAAAAGGTTCAAGATGTCAAAAGGTAATTAATTTGTAATTATGGTTCTATCTACAAACTGGACAATGTACTACTTGATATATGTGAAGCATTATTAGTTTAAATTTGCACAATCATATCTTTTGAGTTTTTCCATACATACGAAGCACATGCATGTAAAGGTTTGCCTATTTAAAATGTTGAAGCCAACGCAACATTTCCCGGCCGCCCTCCTCATTTGTGCCATCTGCTCCCTCTTTTTGGCGAACAAATAGGGATGATATGTCCTCAAAAAGTGTCAATGGAAGACACAGTTGCGGAGGTGCCCAAGTTGCACATCTTGGTGCCTTCCCTCCAAGGACTTCCATCAAGGATTAGACTCTACTCTGAGGAGCTAGGTCTCACAGTGGTGAAAGTGGTTTACGAGGGACTCCCGGGGCAGTGTTTCATTTGTAAACAGATAGGACACCTAGCTAAGGCGTGTCCTCGCAAGATTGGAAAGGGAAGCTCGGGACCTCGACCCTCGGGCAAAGTCAGGCCAACCAAGGGTGACGAGGCTCCTTGGATACCCGTTAAGAAGAAGGGGAAACTTGGAGGCCTAGGTGCATCCTCTTCCACCCTTTTTCGTGACCACCCCTTTGAAAGAAGTCATGCTACCTTGTCACCAGCAAGCGCGAACGAGCAACCCTTGAAACGGGTAAAGATCCTCTCTGGGAGTGCTGATGCACCCGACCTACAGGTGAGAGCTACCAACAGATTTACACCTCTTCAAGGGTTAGGGGATGGCGACCCAGAAGCGTTGGCAGCAATGTTGTCCCCATGCGACTCCTCATGCCTTCCCCCACGAGAGCCTGAACTTGTGTTCTCTACCCCGATGGAGATGCAACCCCAACTCGTACCGTCCACCCTGGAAGAGAAGTTGGCAAAGGCCCCCCTCCCGCTGGAACGTGAAGGTGGTAGTGGCCTCAGATTAGTGAAATCGTGGATCCAGACGGGCAAGCTCAAGGACAAGGGAAAGGGTAAGATAGGCCGACCAACACCTAGTTTGGCGACGCCTCTCTTAGATAGAGGGATGCAAGAGGTGCCACCGCTTCGGAGCACAAATGTATCGTGGGATCTATTTGAAGCGGGTCGGGAACGACCGGCTGAGAATCCCGTAGGGGATTTGCAGCCTGATGTGGAGACCATACCCCCCGAAATAGGTGTTAGGTTGCCCCTTAACATGGGGATCGGCCCGAACATGGGCATCAGCGTCACCGCTTTCGGATGAGGATCCTAACGTGGAATGTACAGGGCCTTGGTGGAGGCCGACAACACCAAGAGTGCCGAAGACTTCAGGAGGAGCTGAATCCCCTTAATATAGGGGGGCATATTGACATATTGCTTTTGCAGGAACACCACCTCTCGCAAGAGCGAACTCAGAGCTTAGTAAACCCCCTGTCGGGTGGGTGGACCACATGGTGGTCAGCTGCACAAGGTGACCTCCACCGAAGAGGAGGGGTCTGCATCTCGATCAGCAATAAGGCCCGATACGAAGTAACATCATCTGGCACGTTGGTGGAGGGTCGGGCCTTATACGTGCTTCTGAAATGGAATCACCTACAGGTTGGGGTGCTAAACATTTATGCCCCTAACTCAGCCCCTGAGAGAGCAATCTTTTGGAGGATGCTAGCGACAACATTACCTGATGCCGAGGCTTGGGTAATGGCAGGTGATTTCAACATGACTGAACACCTAGGAGATAGGAAAGGAGGGACCCAGAGGCCTATTTATGGTGCGGAGCTGGATTCATGGGCTTTCCTAATTGGCAAAATCGGGGTGAAGGATACACGGGGCTCTTCCCTTAGGAGAAGCTCACATTCACTGCATTTTTCCAGATCCGCCGAGAATGCTAGGGGCGGTAGTCTTGCACGGCTTGATCACATATACATCAGCTCATCCCTCGAAGAGCTTGGGGGCGCCTTTGCTATCTTGGCAGGTCTTACCTTTTCAGATCATCAACCGGTGAGACTAGACCTTAACCCACCCAACGATAGCAAGGGCAGTCTCAATGTGAAGATCCCCACAAAGATCATGAAGAGTGAAGAGGTGAAGGCCGGTTTACAAAGTATATGGCAGGACACCATGGGCAGTGAATCAGCCAGCGAAGATTTGCAAAAAAAATTGGCCCTCTCCTCCTCCTTCTTACAACAGGAGACCAAGCGCGCCCTCCAGCAGGTTAGAGCCATTGAAACAAAATTAAGGAAGGCCGTTGCGCTGCTACAGGTAGACCCTGGTTGCACTTGGTCTAGCGCTAAGTTGGAGGAAGCAAAGATGATGGTACAGGAAAGGACTTTGGAGAAGAACCGAATGTTGTTTCGAAGAAATGCAGCATGGTGGGCTAGAAAAGACGACAAGGTCAACCGGCATTTCTTTCACTACAAGGCACCCAAGGGTGGTGGTGGACGTATACAAGGGTTGCGAAAACCAGACGGCTCGATAACGGAAGACAAGACTGAGATTCTGGAAATGGCAACACAATACTAGGGTGACCTCCTCGCACCTATGCAGGTGAGGCAACACACGGAGCTGGTTGATCGAGTGATGTCTTGCATTCACCCCAAGGTAACCCAGGCGATGGAAGTTGTGCTTGATAGCCCCGTCTCTCGTTTAGAACTCTCGGAGGCACTTAGGGGATTGCGAAGGGGTGCATGCCCCGGCCCCGATGGTCTCTCACAAGATTTCTTCGAGATTCATTGGGAATGTGTCATCCCGTCTTTGGAAGCCGGAGTTCAAGAGATTTGGTCCTCAGGAAAGATGCCAATTGGTTTGGCTGAGGGGCTGATATATCTCATCCCCAAAGCGTCAGAGCGAAGCCTAGAGTTGCGCCAGTGGCGTCCAATCACGATCCTTAACACGGCATACAAGATACTCGCTAAAGTCCTAGCTCAGCGGTTAGCAAGCTTCTTACC
The DNA here is from genome assembly GCF_043228905.1 of Azolla caroliniana. Taxonomy (NCBI): domain Eukaryota; kingdom Viridiplantae; phylum Streptophyta; class Polypodiopsida; order Salviniales; family Salviniaceae; genus Azolla; species Azolla caroliniana. Next base: position 8,163,977 of record NW_028230439.1, on the reverse strand, counting down.
AGACATCATACATGACAATCAAACTGGATTTGTCAAGAACAGGTGTATCTTTGATAATGTGGTGCTTCTTTGGGAAGCTATGGCATTGGTCGGCCGCTCCGTATCGAGCTCGGCTATTTTGATGTTAGACTTTGAGAAGGCCTACGACCGGGTGTTATGGCCCTTTTTGGAAAATGTGATGCAAGCTTTGGGCCTACCTCAAAAATGGAGGAATTGCACTTCTGCACTCTACCAAATAGCTACGAGTAGCGTGCTGTTGGCTAGTTCTAGGGGACCCGCCTTCCAACTACAACGCTCAGTGAGCAAGGTTGTCCCCTAGCCCCATATCTCTATCTCTTTGTAACCGAGGCTTTCTCCGCCTACTTACAAGCACCAACCAACGGGCTACGGGGATTGCCCATCCCCAATGCGACTGAAGATTTGTTGTTATCTGAATATGCCGACGATACGGTTCTTTTCTTGCAAGGTGATGAGGAGAATCTGCAGCGGGCTGAACATCTTGTTGAGGACTTTTGTCAGGCGGCTGGTGCCAAGATCAATTGGAATAAAACCCAAGGCCTATGGTTCAGCGAACAAGAGAAACCAAGATGGCAACCCCATGCCGATTTTATGTGGGTCCCTAATGGGACGACGTCCAAGTACCTTGGATTTACGATGGGGAGGTCAATCCCCAAGGGAGCGCAATTGGCCCACGTACAAGCCAAAATAAACAGGAAGTTGACCCAATGGAGTAGATCTAAACTATCCTTCGCTGGTAGGGTCCTTGTTGCGAAGCAAGTGTTGCTCGCTACCATGTGGCACTCAGTCTCCTGCTGGATTATGGACCCTGCAAGTCTACACATGATTAAGGCTGCCATCAGGGGGTTTATATGGTCAGGTAAGGACAACCCAAGGGCTGCTGCCAGAGTGTCATGGTGTTGGTTAATGCAACCGCGGGCCAAAGGGAGGCTTGGCCTCATAGACCCCTTAATGCAAAGTCGTTCATTGATGGCTAAAATGGTGGTTCGCTGCCTCCTGCCAGGTAAGGGGTGTTGGAAGGTACTTCTTCGCAACAGGCTGCAAGTAGGGACTCCCAAGTATGGTAGGCCTTGGCCCGACTCCTTGAATTGGTGCTACACGAGCGGAGTCCCATCCAAGCTAGCTTGCCATCCGGAGGATAGGGTCGTGAACTCCATCTTGCGGGCATGGTTCCATCTACGACATCATTTGGTCAAACACACCCCGGAGACATTGACCAAATGGACTAGATAGCCACTATTCTGGAATCCTCACGTGCGAACAAGTGACGACACGATGCTAGGGCAACTTAAGGGCCTAGCATGGGGAAAGCTGGCACAAACAGGCCTCCTATCTATAGACAATTGGAGACGTATGGCTGTTTCAGGAAGAGCCCAAGAGGACCTTTTCCCTCCCCTCAAGGGAGCTACGAAAATGCGGAGACTAATAGCTGAGGCAGTTGACAGGGTTCCGATGGGGGAGGCGAGAGAACCTGCATGGTTCAGTCTCTTTGACGAGGTTGGAATGGTCAAGTCGCTAAAGGGTGTGAGCGGATCGGGGAGAGATACAGTTTTTGAGGACAGTCAGAGCAGGGGCTCTTGGCACCCAATCCGAGTGGTGGCACAGGTTGACAACATCTGGAAGACAGACCCGGATGTTGCTAAGGTGGAACCCCATTGGAGGTTAAGGGTATATGGTTGTCGCCCCCTTGTCGATCTGGATTGGGACCCAGGGGATTTCAGATGGAAACATGATGATAGACTCCATCACTTCTTCGATTACACCACTAAATTGGGTCGGACTTTGCAACTGCAGCTGGGCAGCCCCCTTCGCAATGGCTGGCGAACATTGGGCATCCCCGATGAGGCGCTCATTACCTTTTGGAAAGGTCTCTGGCGCCTCCACATGCCTGAAAAGATCAAGCTCTTTTGGTGGCAGATCGGTCACAATGTGGTGCCCGTTGGTGAATGGCTAGGTAAACGCGGCGGCCCGTTAGGTTGCCCACTGTGCTCTCGACCTATTGAGACTCTAAGACATTGTCTGTGGGATTGCCCTCAAGCTCAAAAGATCTGGGATAGAGTGACTCGCCTCCTTGCGGCATGTGAAGTTGAAGGAACAACCTCGTGGAGCGTTGTGGCATGGATTGGTCACTCGGTCGAAGGGTGGACGGACACCGTCAATGCGGATAGTTGGTGCTATGTATGCACGAGAGGCAAAATCGTCAATATCCGTTTCGAAAGAGGCTTGCAGCCCGCATCCCCTAGGTTTCCAGAAATCTGGATGTTGATTGCAAGTTTCACCTTGTGGTACATATGGAAAGCGCGTTGCCTCAAGGTTTTCCAAGGTACGGTACGGCCCCCGAAGGAAGTGATCATGGACATATGGTTCGCGATTATCAGTTGCCTACGAGGGCAATTGGAAGAGATTTGCAGCCACTCCAACGACGTGATCTCTGCCCAGTTGCGCTTTTGGCAGAAATGGAGGAACACACCTATGGTGATGCAAGGCGAGAGTGGCCCGAGGTGGAATTACCAGCCCCCACGCTGGTTGTTTCCTACTCACCTGCCACCCTCTCTTCGTTGTAGGACCCAAGAGCCGACTCGTACTAGGCAACATTGAAGGCCATCGCCTTAGATATAGGTAGCTTCTTACATTAAGTTAGGCCGCAAGGCATTGTAAGTAGGCTGATCTTCTTTTACTTGATCGGAGGTAGACTCCCCGATGTGTGTATAAGTCTCCTTGTAGACTCTCTATGTAATAATCCTTCCTAACTAATGGGAAAGTAGCTTCATTTTGGAAAAACAAAATGTTGAAGCCAAGCTATGTCCCTAGAAAACATGTGAATATTACATTTGTTTGATCGTGTGCATAAAACAATATGGTAAATTAGCACATGGTAACATTCATTTGACCAACCTTGTACTCTTTGATATGATCGTCACTATGATTAACATTGTAATCACAAGATTAATCATTAGGATCTGAATTCATCGAATCAAGAGTGCAAATTCATATGCTCTAGGTGTGAAATATTTGGCCCAACCAGCAACACAAACATTTCCCGTCAAACTAAGTTATGTTAAAACATTATCAACAAGTTTTAACATCAACTCACCACTCGAAATTACATTTACATTAATAAACGACCCTAAACTCCAAATATTATGCTTTCCAAAGTCTTCTTTTTAAATAAGATATTAAAGACGTAATGATATCATCACATTCATGTCAAATGGACAGCACATTTTCTTCACTTAGAACACCGAGATTTGCGGCAAATTTAAATAAATGCCCATGAACTTTTGGTAGCAATGACCCTAATGGTGGTGAGTCATGACCTTAGCCGCATCGCATTTAGAAGGAAATGTTTTAAAAGGAGCCAAAAATTTATGGAGTTTTCATCTTTTCTTGTCGTAATGGATTCAATTTATGTGAATTTCTAACGAATACATAAATAGCTAGGGAAAAAACAAGAATATCTTGTTGGATGTGAAATAATTGGCAATATAAGACAATACCATTGATTGGGCAAGGAATAATTTATCTTTGAGCGTGTAACTTGATTCATTTTATGAGAGGATGGATGGGGCTAGATAGAGACTTCATTTTAGAATCTATCTTCAACGCTTTTCCTATTTTTTGTTTTCAAAACAATCATAGGCTATAACGCCTTTTATTACGAACATAAATAGGTGTAAATAACACAAAAGGACTTCATGCTCCCCCATGTAACTCTTGTACATATAAAAGAGTGCCCCATCTAGCATCTCCTCATAGCTTGGACTTCTTATGTAAAACAAAACTATTCTAGTTGCGTTATACATTTATAGTGAGCAATATTATATCATGTAGCCAAACCTCATTGCACATATTTGTTAATTCAGTATTTGGATTAATTAATGGCCTTCGAACAAGTTGTTCCCTCCTATTTGTTTGGTAAACTTGTAAATACGCTCAATGTTTGGTAAAGTTGATTGATTTTGATGGGCATTGCCATGTTGTTAGAATGCACTAATATACGATAATTACATAGCATATCTCTATAGCTAAATTGCTCACGAGGAATTGTGAGAACCAAATTATTATAACTTTACTAATGTGAGGACTGAATTGGATTATGAGAGGAAGAAAACAAGATCAAGTAGGTCTACTAGAAAAGGTGCAATCTAGTGATCCAAACACTATATAGAGTGTGTACAAAAGAATTAAAAGTGTTGGTTTCTAATTTAGAGTGGATTTTAGCATAACATGAATTTTAACAATATAATATGATCATGTGTTTCAACAAAACATATATTCAAACTTTAGAGCCTTCTGGATTCTTGGTCAAGTATTTGAAGGTGAAACACAAGAGGAACAAGACAAATAAAAACAAAACGAATGGTATGTACAATGGTTTATAGTAGCAATTACATGGTTATAGCCCATTAGCTTAATAGCCTATAAATTGTAAAGAATAAGCTCTAATAAAATATGTTTGTGTGTGAGACCTATGTTCTAAAGAGTAAGTTGTCGAGTATATGTACAATCCCCCTTTGTGTGTGTGTGTCAGCTTTCTTTCCAACCATTGGTTAGGGGCGGGAGGGGGTAGACCTGTATCCATCTACTAAAATGGAGATCAAACTTACAACATTGGCTTAGGCACACTCGCCCTTTGCATTTGTGTGTGTGTGTGTGATGAGTAATTAAGAATTGCTTTGAAGGGGGGCTATCAAGCTCATTCATTGGGTTAATACATAAAGGAAAATGCCATCCAATGGGAGAATTTAGTGTTTGGCTCCTCTCTCTCTATATATATATAGATAATATATAGATAGATAGATAGATAAATCTCTAGGTTGTGTTGCTTTGCATTAGTATGAGAGGTTATTAGGCCAACCTATAGGAGGACGAGAAGTGTTTTGTGTGCTGGGGAACTAGCTAGTAAGTATCATGCATGCATGGAATGAACTTTTACAGAAGTTCATTTATTTGTGCCTTCTTAATTAGCCCTTGTGCTGCTTCCTACATAGTAATAATAGCATAATACATTAATAAATGGCTACACAAAGTGTCCATCTCATATAAGACTAATATTTCTCAACTCATTATAATTTGTGGCCCTATATGTATATATAATTATGTGTGTGTCATAGTTATATACTTATAAGTTATATTACTAGAGTCTAGGACGGAAGATACATTGGCTATCATGTCCAATGCAAAAGAGAAATCCCAAAAGCCCCCCCCCCATCTGAATGAGGGGGAGGGGAGGGGATAGATGCCATGAGCCCGAGCTGAGCTGAGCTGAGCTGACCTGTTGTTGATGCTCCGATCGATGTTTTTTTGTCCGAGATGGTTTGTCCGACGTGTCGTGACAATGCAACGTGTGGGCGATACGGAAAACAAGAAGTGGAAGGGAGGGATGCCATCCATGCCCGGTAAAATGGAAGTGGGGGCGGGCAGGCGAGCGAACATCCAATGTCCAGGCGGGCGGGCGGGAGGGCGGGACGGAAGGGAGGAAGGAAGGGCTTTACAATGTCCAGGCGGAGACGGTGAGGAGGGGCTTGTGGAGCCAGCCGAGGGAGAGGGCGGCCCCACCCAGGTGCTCCGTGAGGGTGAAGCTCTGGCAGTAGGTGAAGCGCAGGAGGAGGATGCGCGCCTGGTCGGCGGCGTAGACGCCCAGGGAGGAGGGGCGGAAGCCGGCGGAGGACATGGCGGCGTGCCAGTCCGCGAAGCTCTGCAGGCGGCGGCGGGGCCCCAGGTCGGGGCCGCCCACCATGCTCACGATGCGTCGGCCCAGCAGCCGCCTCTCCATGCACAGCCTGTGCGGGGAGTCGCGCGCCATGGGCGACGCCTCCAGCGAGTCGAACATGGCGGAGAAGAAGTGGAGCGCGCTGACGAAGCGCCTCTGGAAGGGCGCCGTGTTGAGGTCGTCGGCGTCCAGCTCCGCCAGCGTCACCAGCTTCGGCCGGAGCGCCGCCGCCAGCGACAGCACCCGCGACACGGCGCCGCCCTCCAGCACGTTGGACAGCTCCAGCATGAAGTTCACCACCACCACCTCCCCTTCCTCCACCCCCACCATCTCCAGGCTCAGCCGCTCATCCCCTAGCGCCACCTTCGCCTTCCTGAACTCCACCTCCACCTCCATGCTCGCCCCGAACTCCACCAGCCTCCTCCCCGTCGCTTCCACCGCTTCTTCCCACCGCTGCCCTAGCTCCGGCGACGCGATCCCTGTGATCTTGATCCTCCTCCTCCTCCTACCCCTACCCTTACCCATACCCATACCCATACCCCTGCTCTCCTTCTTCCTCATCCCCTGCCGACCACAGCTGCTCTCATCTCCACCACCACCATCGCCGCCCTCACCCCCCCTGCTTTTCTTTACTGCGTATTCTGCCGCATTACCACTATTGCTGCTGTCCACCTCCATGTAAGCCATGGCTTGAAGCAACGCCGCCCATTGAACGCCTTGAGAGATGCCGAAATCCACGATATGGATGTCATACCTATCATTGTTACCACTACCACTACTACAGTTATTGGGACAGGAGGAGGATGCACTAGATTGGCGGCTGTGAAGGAACTGGTGTAATAAGTGGGTATCAGACAAATACTCCATTTGAAGCATTGTTTCCAGGATGGCTTGGTTAGCAGTGAGTTGGGCAAAAGTGAAGTAAGGGCAGGCATCATTCATGGCCTTATAAGCCATGGCCAGCTCATGATCCTGGTTCACAGTATCGGTAGTAGCGGAGTTATAAGCTTTCAGTATGTCGATCTGGTCCTGAATCATGTCTCCTCGGCCGCCAGGATTCCCCACACAGTCATGAATATTCTGGTTACATGATGAGCAGCTGTTGCTGCTACCTCCTGTAGGTGGTGGTGGCGGCGGGATAAATAATTCATGGGAGCTCGTTAATCTGCGTGCGAGCCGGCAAGACAAGGCTTCGGTGAAGTAAAACGTGAGGCGTTGGATGGGGTCGCCGTGCCGCGTTGATCCGGATCGAAGCTTGGGGAGGAGGGAGATGGAGCGGCAGGGTTCCGAATCCACGCATTTGGCGCATTCCAGAAGGAGCTGCATCAGCTCCACCCCATGGACAGAAACAGCAGCTTCAGGATGATGGCCATTCACTCCATTTGTATCAGTAGTTGTAGTTGTAGTAGTAGAAACAGGGGAAACAGAGCCATGGCTAGTTATACTACCACTTTTAGTTACATTCTTCTTCTTATTGTCACCATCATCATCTAATAATAACCTGGCACCATCTGCCATGTTTACCTGACCATCCAGCTCGTCCTCATCCATACACGTGTATGGCCCCGATCCTTCCTGCAGATCCATTGTTGTTAATGGCAGCCCTTCATTGGTACTAGTGTTATTGTTATTCACGAACCCAATTGCATTAACCATTGGACCCAATTTCAATTCCTGTCTATTGTCATCCTCTTCTTCTTCTTCTTCTTCTTCTTCTTGGTCTTCATCTTCATCTTCTTCATCTTCATCATCATCATCATCATCATCAAGAAGCCCAACATTATCGACCTTTCTGTTGCCATCATTGTATTGATGGGTATCCATCGTATTTATATCATCCACATGCTCATGTGCTTCCAGCTCCATTAAGCTCTCTAGCCAGTCCAAGCAATTGGATACCCCAGACCCGCTTCGGCTCGCTGGCTTCAGCAACAAAGCTTCTATCACATCATCGCTCTGCGTGCGGTTCACTTGCATCATAGTGTTCAATCTACCCGATGCCTCACGATGGAACATCCCGTGATCTGATTGTCCGCAGGGTCCTGTAGAGTTGTTGCTATATCCATTCGCTAATCCTCCGAAATTATATATCTGATCCATCGTCATCGCCGCCATAGTACTCAGCGATTGATCGCTACAACTGCTGTCGTTATTGTAGATCCCTGCAGATGTACTTCTCGTTAAGCTTGTACTAATTAGAAGCTGGCCATCGATATTACTAGGGTCTGTGTCATCACAGATGTCATCAGTCGCCATCGTTGGTGGCAGAACACGATTCACAATGGTAGTATCTTTATGATCTGTGATAATCTGATCATCTAGGGCACTAGCTGATTCATCTAGAGAGGAGGAGGAAGAAGAATTGTAGATATAATCAGGATGGTTAGGGATCTCAGCGTTAGTTGTATTGAGTACTGGCTGATCTATGAGTAGTAATGGTGAGGATGCATGGCTGCTAGGGACTGTCTCGATCATCACATGATGACCATCGTCATCACGACCACCATGATCAAACTCCTCATCCTCATCATCTGGAACATAGCTGCTATTAAAACAACCATTGTTATTATTATTATTATTATTATTATTATTATTCACATTAGCTATCCTCTGTTGATTTTCGCTGCCATGATGATGGCGATGATGATCATCATCGAAGGTCATATTGCTCTTGGCATGCTGCCATGTATAATTTGAGGAGGCATTGTTATAGTTAGTATTGGTAACTGTATTGGTAATTAAAAGGGCATCATGAGGAGCTCCCCAATTAGAGAAATTATAAGTGGGGTGATCCATTACATGGTTGGAAGTGAAAGGGTAAAAAATGGCAGGATTATGGCTATGACTATTGGAAAAGAAACTGTTAGTGGTGTTATGATTATGATTGGGCTCACAGTTATAATTAGGGGAATACTGGTGGTGGTCATGCCCAATATGTTGTTGTTGCATAAGATGGTGAGCGATGGTGACGAAGGTCGATTCCTCGTCACAATTAGCAGATGCGCAGGCGGAAGGAGGGGAGGGATTAGCAGCAGCAGTAGTGGAGGCCATTATTAAATGGTTGTGATTATTGTAAGTGGCTGCCAACAAGCTATTGTTTAATTGTGTGCAGAGTGGGGGGGCCATTGAGTGAGGAAACTCAGGAAGAGGGGCCAGGGCAGGCAAGGCAAGGCAAGGCACCCAATTAAGGCAAGGCACCCAATTAATCAGAGGTACCCAAACCTAATTTGCAAAGATCGGGAACATTAAAAAGAGACAGGCAATCAATTGAAATACATAGAAGAATTTTGAAAGAAAGATGAAGATGAAGATGAAGCAGCAGGAGCAGGAGCAGGAAGAGTAATGAATGGGATGTGACGAAGGAGAGAAGGAAGAAAGAGGAGAGAAAGAAGAGATAAGGGGAGGGGGAGGAGGTTTCCTTTTGTAATGAAAACACAAAACAAAAAGCAAAAAAGCAAAAAAACAAAAAACAAAAAGCAAAAAGCAAACCAACGCGGTGAGTAGTGAGTGATCGACAAGCAACCCCCCCAAAAAAAAAGTAAAAACAAATTTAATATAATTTAAAAATAAAACAAATTAGTTTCCAAAAAAAACATATGTACATATGGATTCTATTTATCATTATAATTTACATAATGTATATTTTTAATTTATTTATGTGTTTTTTGTTTTTTCCCTTCCTTTTATTTTTTGTATTTTTCTATATTATGAAAAATAAAAACAAGAACGAAGAAGACACGCAGAGAGGAATTGTTTTATTTTATTTTATTGAAGCACTCAGAAATATAATATTTATGTATTCATGTATATACACATAAGTAACCGTCCCACTTTTCTTTTTTTGTTTATCAAGTCCGAAGGGCGATTCATTATAATAAAGCTTTGTCTTATTTATATTTTTGTCCTTTCATCAATCTCAATCTATAAACTAATAAATCAATCAAAAGAAGAGCTTCCTTTTCCTTTTGCCACGGTCAAAGAGAAAACCTCAAATTTTAAAACTAAATAAACAATGCCCACCCAAAGTGTATGTCGCCATACAAATCCAAAAGACATTAAACAAAACTTCAATACAATGTATATATAACATATACTCCCCCCGTCTCTCTCGCTTGTTTTTGTTTGTTTTCTCCTTTTTAAAGAACAAACACCTCTTTTTTTTAGGGGTTCATGTGGACACATTTAAAGTTTGGAATATTTGGGATAAATGCATATGCAACTTGTGTAAGGTCTCTGTAACACACTCCTTTTCTGGCGAGGATTCCCACTTTCTGGTTCAAGATAACATTATGTGCGATTGAGAGTGAGTGAGATCCCATGTGTGCTCTCGCGTAATCGATAGCTCCCTTGACACACATGCATGCCCCACACCCTCCTCCCCCTCACTTGAGTCTATGCCATTACACATCCTAACAAAAAGCTCACAAAGATACAAGAATTGCAAAGAGGGGGGGGGAGGGAGAATGCGCATGCATAAATAAAAGTGTCATGCATTACTTGTTGAAGCTCGATGAGATCGATAAAGCCTATGACGGGGGGTTAATTACACCTACGATATACTTGTCGAAGCTCATGATGTAGAATAGTATGCAAATGTCGGGAAAAGGGAGGTAGGGTGGGGGACTCTTCGGTATGTGGTCATACCTAGTTACTAGGTATGTTGAGCCTTTTGGGCTACTCACCTTGAATAAGCCATGTTCCTCCTCTTTTCACATTGTAAACTCTTGTACCGGTTCAACAATATGACCTTTCAACATACGTAACTCTAAGATACAACATATACCTAGGTTGATAAGTTGCACATTTATAAGAAAGCATATGTTATGTAAGTATAAGATGCGTTGAATCAAGAGTTGTTAAAGAAGGTGTAATCTGAACAAGAGACTTATAACCTAACCAGAGGTTCTTCATAACATGTCTCATGCTATGGGAAAGAAGTGGCACACTCATATGTTAGAAATTGGCAATGTGCACCTTCAACGGTGTTGTCATAACCTTTGTACTTGAGAGAGAGAGAGAGAGAGAGAGAGAGAGAGAGTAATCAATACATAATTGCATGAAGAAAGGGAGAAGAAGTGGTGCATGATAGGTTTTGTGTTCTATTATACCTTAGGTTGACCCTCATTCTATGTTGTATTCATTATGAGTAGATTGTTGCCAACAAAATGGTTGTCCACCATCTTATAGGCTACATTAACACATTATTACAATTATACTAGGTTCTGTCACACATAGCTAGGTATGTTGTGTGCTACATGCGTTTGAATTCGATAAGTTTAAACACAATATGTGAATTCTTGAAGGCCTCCTTCTGATGCCCTATTAGGCGAAATGGACTACCACCCAACCCTTCATACACAACCACACATTGCATCTCCAATTATTATGTGCTAATAACTTGAAGAACTAATATGGACCTTGAATTGAGTTAGAATCCCACATGAGAGTTTCTATGTACAAAACACCCCTATGGGCAATAGAAGCAAATTTACAATTGTACATCACAATGTATATAGGCTAATGATGTTAGTGTATAGGGATGTAGGGGCATCTTTTTTGGAAAGAAAACAACAATAACAAAATAATTGTGAACACATACGTATAAAACATCGTGTTTTTTAGAAATGGCTTGGAAAAACATTTGGGAGGAGGGTGGATAATGGTCAAATAAAATGGCTGGATGATTTCACAAAGAATATGTTGTTTATTTAATGAGTCTTCCTTTTTGGTTTTTTTTGGGGATTTGAATCTTCTTTTCCGTCTCTCTTCTTTTCTTGTTTCACTCTTTGTTTAAAAAAATGAAATAGTAGCTGGCACGGGTGAGTGCATTATTAGAAGTGATCGGACGATTGAGATTCACCGCCTCATATCGACTATCAACGAAACGACACGTGGCGACCTTGTCATATCCAAACGGCTGCAAACATACTTTTTCATCTGACACATCACAATTCATCTCTCTGCAAGATCCAACGTTCAAAAGTCCTTAACCACCACCCAATTAGCATATTCTTTCTCATTGCACGACTATCTTTATCCCCTGATCTTCCAGTGTTTTACCCCATCCCCCCATTCTTTGGAAGCTTTTCCATACACCCTTGGGAAGTGATAAGGAATGTCTCCTTACAAAACGTCCCTTGTTTTAATCTTAGTATTATCTTCTTGCCTCGGTGTTCATTATCCCACTTACAAGCTCAATTCCTTACTTGATTCAAATATCAATTGGCGCAATTGTAGATTGGAGGGCCACAAGGGAATGCACTCACTAAGGGCACATGGTCACAATCTCAAACTATATCCTTTTGAGTGGCCACACGTAGAGTCCTTAACCTTTACATGTGCACTTAGAACCCACAAGGTATTGCTTTATTTTCCTACACCAAACACAAAGGGACATGCCTTTCTTTGTTAAAGGGGGGTCAAGCGTTGCCTTTTGTGAGACATGATGTCACTCTTAGTTTACATCATGTTGAAAGAAACGTGAAAGTATTCAATCTTCGACCACCTTGTGCATATGTGTGTGAGTGTGAGTATGTAATATGAATGGAACAAGTTTAGCATAAGTTGTTATTGTACTGTAGCTTTGACCAAAATCTATATCTTAATGGAATTAAAACTTTATTCCTAAGAGAAGTATTTGATCTTCACTTCTACTCCTTTGACATTGCCATGACCGCCATATCGTTCAACTTTCTCAAGAGGTTACATTAGACTACCAGAAAACCACTCTCGAAATTGTTTTCCTAATTTAATGTGGTGACGTACTTAGATAACACTTTTGCATTATTTGTTGGTCGAAGAAATCCACATGTCCACTTAAATAATGCAAAAGCTCGCAAACCTAGTGAGAGTTTCCATGTTTAAAGGCAACTTCTTTGGTCATGAATATCACCATAAGGTTTATAAATGCAAAATTTCTAGAGTTATTCTTGTTTTACTTTTTAGTACTATGAGCAATCCACCTTGACCATGGCTTACTTTACACCCAGCCTTTTATACCTATATGATCACCTTACATGTAATACTCAAAGGTAAAGTGGTACTTCCTTGAAAGGCCCCACTATAGAAAGTTGGACATTATTGTGCTCTTGAAACACTAAATTTCTTAAATTTATTCCACCAATGAATTTGTTTTCTATCATTTCACTTGCCTTTCTTTCCATGGAAGAAAGTATAAACTTGATAATGTTTTTGGACTATTGAATTGATGAATTCCATACCTTAGTATTGTCAAAGCATATTATAAACACAATCAAGTTTGTAGTCAAGTAAGAAGATCCATGTACACTATTTTAGTGCTATACCTTGAGGTTCACACACTTAAAACTTGATGTTGAACAAAATCCCTAAAGTTACATTTCATTACATTGATCTCCTAATGATTCATCATCTAACAAGACCGGTTGGTTACACATTAAGTGTGTGTTGGGGTATGAACTCAATTACATGAACGATCATTTTGTATGGTTCACCCCCACACTCATGTATTGTGGATAATCTAATATATCACAAATGCTTTGACAATTTGGTCCATAGATTCCATCCTTCAATATCATTTTGATAATTATTGGTAAGTTTTCATGTTTGAAAAGAATGTAATATTAATCATGAGCACAAAAGCCAAATTTGTTATGCATTATTACGTTCAATACAAATTTATTATAGTTTCCAAAAATATATAGTAAATTGTTGCACATGCATCCAAGTTTGGTTTCATTATTGTTTATCGTTTCTAAGAGTCGTTGTTGAGCATTGTTTGTGCCAAACAATATACAATAAATGGCACATAAATTCTCAAAAATAATACATGGATGATGGAATAAAGAAAACTTGGGGAGGGACTCGGGAGGGTGAGATAGGGGTCCATTCTCTAATCTACCCCACATATATATCCCATATGAGTATCCATAGCTTGTAAATGGGAAAACCTGGTTTTCTCTAGAAATGAAACTAAGATAATAATAAAAGGCACATCAGCAATTCAATCTACTAAGGATGGAACTCTCACATGTCTATAAATGTTTTACTGATATACAATGTTTGATTCAACTAGAACGTTGCTTTCAATACTCACTCTCCCCCCACTCCATTTATTGTTCATGGTCACAACAAGAATCTTTACACCTCATTGCTGCCATCTTTAATGACTTCTCAACAATTCCTTTTATTTTTTGTTTCAATGTCTTATTAATCAAGAAGCACAATTTTTCTAGCTATCCCAAGTAGCACAATGTATCTACCTATATTTATAGATCACACATAGAATGAGCATTATCATGCATGCTTGCATTTTTAAATACAAAAGCATTGCATGAGATCCATGTCCCGATGATCTTATGTCATTCCACGCACATGAAAGATACACAAACATTTCATGATATCCATATTTTCAAATGCTCCTGTATTATTCCACACACATGGAAGAAGTCTCTGCCACTAGAGTTTTTACTTTTGCCTCTTGGTATTCGAGCTCAAACTCTAGTTATTGTGGATTCTAGGAGACTCCATCTTCTTGCTAAAGTTTTGAAGGTCTTTGAGGGATGTGGTTCCTTAGAGAGTTTTTGGCATCCTCCAATAAATTTTATTTCCACAAATCCCCCATTCTCAAACTTGTCTTGCATTGCTAAAATGTATGGTTCTTTGGATCTCTTTTCTTGCATTAGATCTTATATAATAGGAGTACCATATATCTCCCTAGGTATTGTAATCGAATTCCATGTAATGCAAGAAGTAAACAAAATTAACATCTTAGTAGTTGATGAGGCGATGGAGATGTTGCTTGAACATTGTATTTGTGCACTTGTTGTCGCTTTGTTGATGACAAATTGAAAATAGTGTACAAGAGATTCAAAATATTTTGATAATGTGCTTCAAAATTGTTGAGATGAGTTATGATCTATGATAATTGATATTACTAATATTGATCTATGAGATTCAAATTTGCTATCGGGGAAACCGTACTATTGATAGTCTTGTTACACGGAAAAAACTTTATCATCTTAATGAACTAATCCATCAATATGAGGATTAGAATAAAACGGGGAAGATTTGTAATGAAATTTAAAGAAATGAATTTCTATAGATTGATTTGAAACTCGAAATGGTTCCAAACAACCATATAAACAATGTTGAGGTATCTTAGACTGGCAAAATATATCACGTGTGAAATATAGTCCTCAACATAATTACAAAGTCAAGGCCACCAATACCTTTATGTAATCATGTCTAAAGTCTTGTGGACTCCAAAGAGGCTAGTAATTCATGCATCATGGCAACATCACAAAACTTGAAGCGAACAAGGGTCATTAGGCCCATCAAGGATGTGCAAATAAATGTTTCAAAAGAGTAACCCATCATGCCAATTGAGCTATTCACAAATCTATATGAAATACTTTGAACCTTGAGCAAGCAATACATTTTAGAACAATATGGTTTAAGATATCTTGGGCGAAATTATATGTATGAGTGAAATCAAGAATTCTTGAGTTCACAATGCTTCCAAGACATTAGCTACCAACCTTCATAGACAATCAAGTCCCTAGCGGACTTGTTTTTGATAGTCAAAACTCGGCTCTCTTGAATGTGGTGCCATATAAGAACATTGAGTGCTCGAGTGTCTTCTTTACCTCGTTGCATCCTTGGGTGATACGTGATCAATAAATCATAACATTCTAGAAATATGTGAGGTTCTTGTTATTATAGGCATTTATATAGCGGAGAGAACTCACTAAAACATGACACCATTGCTCAAAAGAATCTAGAGTGTTTAGAGCTATTTGCCACACATTTATAATTCAAACTTTTGAGAATGAAATGTGGCTGGATGTAGATATCCATCATCTATGGTATGCGAGTACATGAAACTCCCAATTACAAAATTAGATGCATTAGATCTAAGGGTGGAAAAAATGGGATAGATGTAAACATTTTTGTTAAGATTTGAAACACCTCAAGTAGACTTAGAGTTTATGTAAACGTAAACAATTGGTTCTTATATGTAGTCTTGTGAGAGGTAAGATGATCTTGGAATATTTCTCAATAAACTTGTGGTAGAAATTTTAAAATCCTGAGAAGCATTACACATAACATATATAATGCAATCACCCTACTACAGTCACATATAGAAATTTATAATGATATATTACGAATGATAGGTTAAGAAAGTGCAATTTTTTTCTAGTTAACTCAAATTTCAATCAGGGATTTCTCAATAGTGGATTGTTAGATGTTGAGAATCAAGCTAAACCTAATGCAACGTGTGAACACACCCTTTGAGAATCTATGATCACTCAAAGGTCAAAAGTCACACCACTACTCTCTACACATTAACTATGTGTCATAGAATCATATTCTATGACACATAACTAATGAGTTCCATATTCCCTATGACTATGAGTTTTCACATTCCCCAAGAGAGTAGTTGTTGTAGTGAGTTAATGAAGAGAGAGGGTGACCTTATATAAAGCACCCTTCTCCTACTACATAGAGTGTCGGTTGTGACTCCTTGTAATGCTACATATTGTATTTGCTATTTTACTTGTCAATATACACCTTCTTCTTGAGTACTTCCTTGTGTTTTCTCTTCTCTCGTCTTTTTCCTCTCACACATACACATAACACACATATCTTCCGTTGCACAAGAATCATATCCAATTCTTTACATGGTATCAATGCGGTTTGGTAGCTAGATCTAGCCCATCCACGCGTGTTGTGTTCTACTCCGATGTTCGAGAAGAACCAGTTCATCGCTATCGTAGTGCCACTACATAGCTCGTGTTCGAGAGAGAAGGAAAAGAAGAAAGAAAGCTTCATCAACATAATGAATACTCAAATGGGGAGCGCTCTCCCTAGTGAGAAGTTGGATTGAAACAACTTTGCATCTTGGGAGTACAAGATGCACCAATACCTTGTTGGTCAAGGATATTGGAGCTACATCAAAGGAGCACAAGAAAATCGATCCGACCTGAAAGACGCCGACTACTCAACATGGGAGCAAGCGGCAAGCCGAGTGATGTATTGCTTGGCGACATGTGTTCATGATCATATGCTCGGCTACATTCGAGAAGCCATGACCCCGAAGGAAGCGTGGGAGAATCTACGGAAGATTTTCGTGGCCAACACAACCGCAAGAAAGCTTAAAATCCACCAAGAGTTGAATAATATCCAATAAAGGGACATGTCCATCACAAGCTACACCTTGAAGATTAAGGAGCTTTGTGACTTGCTTGGCTCAATAAGCATCATGTGGACGATGATGAGATGGTGCAAATATGCCTTGGTGGCCTTGCACCATGGTTCGACGCGATGAGGACCGCCGTACTAGCACGAGAGAATCCTCCCTCTTTCTTCGATCTTCAATCCATGTTGTTGGTTGAAGAAAACCATGTTCGAACAAGGAGCAATGCCTCGGAAGGCCACATGCTCTACACACATTCAAACGGAGGAAGAGGACGTGGTTGAGCAACATGCCGATTCAGCCAAGGACGGGGCGGACGAGGTCTGACTATCGAAAACAATTCACAATTTCGGAAACAAGACGAAAGCCATCAAGAAACCTTCGGAAGAAGGGGGAGCTTCCATTCCGGCCCGAGCTGACAAAACTCGATCGAACGCAGATATTGCGGCAAAATAGGCCACCATGAAGAAGAGTGCCGAAAGAAGATGCGCGAGTCGGCTTCCACTAGCCAACAACTCACCAATTACTCCACCAACTCCGACTATGACGATCATGGCGGAATGTTCGTGATGAGACATAGAGCAAATTCTATGTCGGCTTCTACTTTAGCTAGTGCCTCCGGTCCGAAAGATGTATGGTTCGTCGACTTTGGTGCCTCGAACCATATGACGTCTCATCAAGAATGGTTTCGAGAACTTTGAGAGCCGTATTGACTCGGCTATGTCGAAATCGAAGATGACACTACTCATTCGATTTAGCGCATCGGCAATGTTCCATTCGGACAAGCTCAACATGTAGCAAACTTACATTAAGAATGTCTTGCATGTACCAACTTGTTGAGTGGACAAGCTCAAATGTATTTGGATCGGTATCCGGAACCAAGAGCCGGATCGGAGAGACGGATCGGACTGTAACCGGTAGGCCGTTAGAAGCCTACGAATCTAGCCTAGTATATAGGCATATTCCTTGGAGTTAGTGTCAGTCGCTCGTATGAGCATTGAAGTACTTTTCAGTACTTCTGTCAGTCCGTATAATGGCTTGTATAAAAGTGCTCACTGAGCACATTGTATGTACAAAGTGTTACAGAGCGTTGTTTTTTGAATATACTTTATGCTATTCAGCTCTCTCAGTCTCTCCCACTCTCTATTCGTGTCTTGTAAGGTTTCCATTAAACCTGTACTCTCTGTTGCTATCCGGTTGAACCAATTTGTCATCAGCTTCTGCATATTAACTTTTACATGGTATTAGAGCGCGAGGGTTGAGAACCTCCACAAACGACGAGCGATTACTAAAGACAAACCCTAATACCCGGTAAAGAGTGAAAGATGGACAGAGGTATGACAAGTTCGCTTCCAACAGACAAGCTTGATAGACACAACAGAGATGCACCAATATCTGCTCGGACATGGATACTGGAGTTATGTTGAGGGTGTGAATGAAATAGCGTCGGAGTCATCACAAAAGGAGTTCTCGGCATGGGAACAAGGAGCAAGCAGAGTTCTGTACTGCCTTGCGTCCACCGTGCACGACCAAATGATCGACTACATTAGAGATGCTAAGCTGCCGAAACAAGCTTGGGAAAATTTGAAAAAGATTTTCGTCATAAGTACCTTAGCCCGCAAGCTACAACTTCGACAATAATTGAACAATATCCGATAAAAGGATGTGTTCGTTTCAGACTACACCACAAAGATAAAGGAGATTTGTGATGCATTAGGGTCCATTGACGTCACGATAGACGAGGACGAAATGCTGCAAATATGCCTCAGTAGCTTGGCTCAAAGGTACGGGCCCATCCGGACCGCTATCCTCACCCGGGAGAAACCACCGTCCTTCGACCTGCAATTGATGCTCATGGTCGAAGAAAACCACGTGAGTGGGTCAAGGATCACTCAATCGGATAGCCGAATGCTGTACACGGAAGTGGATCGGCCCCGTGGGGGTGGAGGACGAGGTGGATCGGTACACAATGCAGGCGGCCGACAAGAGCAGAACCGGAGGCACAGATGTAGTGCCACAATAGTTTCAAACCCTCCACTAGAAGGGGGAGTCAAGGCGGCGTCGGAAACCGGCAAGGGAAAACCGACACAAAATGCTAGTACTGTGGCAAGAAAGGCCACCGAGAAAACGAGAGCTGGAAGAAGCGCGCCGATTCGGATAAATCTGGATACAGCAAGGCCGAACAAGGGAACCGGCAATGCTCGCACTATGCTGAAGGATTCGGAACCAGTAAGACCGAAAAAGGGCCAGCCTTTGTGATGAAGCACAAGGTGAACTTGATGAAGAAGACCATTTCTGGATCGTAGGAAGTTTGGTACGTTGACTCTGGAGCATCAAACCACATGACGAACCATGAAGAGTGGTTCTCATTTTTGGAAAAACTGGAGCAACAGGGAGTTGTCAAAACCGGAGACGACACTCCTCACCCGATTGTGCATGTCGAAGAAGTTCCGTTGAGTCATGTCGGACAAAAAGGGAAGCTTATGAACATGCTTCACATCCCGACAATCACAAAGAACCTGGTGTCGGTCAGGCAGATCGTTGACCAGGGGATGCATGTGTGGTTTACGCACCACCTCGGGTGCTTCATCGAGGAAGAAGGCCGGATAATTGTGCAAGGGCGCCAAGATGGGAGGCTTCAAGACGTCGGCTCCGCTTTGTTCACAAAGGGTCAGAAGATTGAATCGGACATCGATATCTGGCACAAGCGGGTTGGTCATGTCAAATACTGGAGGCTTCAAGACCTGTAGTCGAAACAAGTTGTTTTCGGTTTGCCGAAATTTAACGACCCGAAGGCCGAAATTTGTGAAGCTTGCCAACTCGGGAAATAACACCGGCTTCCATTCCCCACCTAAAGAAACCGGAGCTGTAACAAGCTCGATCTAATACATTCGGATGTATGGGGACCAACACAAAACGTTAATCTTGGTGGGAGCCGATATTTTGTCTCTTTCATCGACGACTACAACCGACACACACGGATCTACCTCATCGAGAAGAAAAGGGAAGTTTTTGATTGTTTCTGGAACTTGCAAAGTTTAATTGAATGGGAAACTGATAGGAAGATCAAATGCCTGTGGTCGGATGGCGGAAAAGAATACTTTTCCAGCCAATTCAATAGTTATCTGCAACAGAAAGGAATTCAAAGAGAATTCAGCTACATGTACACACTGGAACAAAATGGTGTGGCCGAGAGGAAGAACCGGTTGATTGTTGACGTGGTAAGGGCAATGCTTGAGGAGAAAAGCATGCCCAAATTCTACTGGGCTGAGGCGGTCAGGACGGTTGTCTACATCCAAAACCGGATCGGGGAAAGGGTGTCCGCACACGAGTTGTATTTCGGGCGGAAGCCGAACTTGAGGCACCTTAGGATATTCGGTAGCATAGCCTATGTGCATGTATCGGATGAGAAGCGAAGAAAGCTAGACCCAAAGTTGGAGAAGTGCATCCTAGTCGGCTACTCACAGGAACAAAAGGGTTATAAGTGCTATAACCCTCGAACAAAACAAGTTTGAGTGAGCCGAGATATCGAATTTGATGAGTCGGCATCATGATACTCTCTACTGACTATGATTTACGACTCCGATCCGATTCCAGAGGATGTGTCTAGTGAGCCCGAAACGATCCGGGTAGAAGAAGAAGAACACTTCAGTACTCTAAATGAGAGTCTGATCTCATTTCGGCTAAATGGGCCGCATGAGCGATTGAGTCGGAATGACCAGTCCGATGAAGAGCCAACTAGTAGCGAATACTATTACCCCGTACGAGCTGTACGGAGAGTCAAGTGTGATGAGCGAGGGTCGAATATTATCATGATGATGTTGTATATGTGTAGGGAACATAAATGTAATTGTGAGTCGATATGTATGTGAACACATGCACACGTGTGTGCATGTGGAGGGATACGATGAGGTGTGAGTGAGTGTCCAATATGAATGCTCTAGGGGGCTTACACCCCTTTGTATCTACCCCCTCTTGTACTATTTAACCCCTTTATGGGGAATGAAACATGAATAACCATTTCTCTCTCTCTTTGACATCTTTCTCTCTCTCCCCCCTTAACGTTGAACCCCCTTGAGAGGGGGGTGGAGCCATTCTAGGCACCACCCCCCACCCCGCAATGCTTCTCAATGCTTTTCTTGCATCTTCATGATCTCTCACCATCATACCATTCATCATCTCCACAATTACACAATGTCTATCTTCATCATCAATCATCATCATTATCATTCTCATTAACCCTAACCCTAAAAACCTACAAAAGAAACAGGAGTAAAATACAATGATTATGATGTTGTGTCATTAGGGTTTCGGTTTGCGTCTTCTCCATTTCGAATCTTACCGATGAAAGAGATTCTGAAGGATGCAACATGATTAAGGAAGAAGACAGAACGAACTACCAAACTATAGAGACTATGGATTTCTGTTTGAATGGCATTCTCCCAATCATTTGTTGGGAACTCGACGTTCCTTATGTCCGACGCTCGGCCACAACCGAGATTCTTTTCATACACAGAAAACAGGTAATGAAACGCGACACAAAAGAAAAAGAAGAGGAGAAATGGTACACAGGAGGTATACGTGGAAAACCCCAAAGTAAGGGAAAAACCACGGCAGCCCACGAGCTGCAAACTGTCACTATGCAGAAATATACAACAGTGAGATCACTGAGGCAACGACCTCGTGTTCTCAGATCTTTGCCACAGGCGGCGGTTACAACAGAGGCAACGACCTCGTCTCTCTCTCTCTTTTCTCTCTCTCTCTCTTTCTGTACAGTTACGCGCTCTGATTTCTTCTTGCACCAACAAGAAAGAATGACAACTAGAATGACAACAGTTACTAAAAGTTTGCCCTAAGTCATATTTATACTAATATGACTTTTCGGCTATTTACAAATGTAGCCTCGATGGGCTCCATCCGGCTCTCCGCAGTCGGGTACTCCTCATCCGGTTCATACCGGGCCTACACCATCCGACTCTCCGAAGTCGGGTTCTCCCCATCCGGTTCATATCGTGCCTACACCATCCGACTCTCCGAAGTCGGGTTCTCCCCATCCGGTTCATACCGTTTCGGCACTGTTCTTCTCCCTTCCCATCCGGAGGGACCTGTCTACCAACATCATTCTATGTTCCCATCTTAGGAATTTCGAAGAGATGAATCTCTAGTGTTTTATGAGCAAACTGACACAGGCAAGCAAAATAGACTCAAGCGACACAACCGAAAAGAGCCGAAAAGACACAACCAAACCACGGCCAAGACGGTGATACGGAGATGGTGATAGAACAAGAGGCGACAGAGCACCTATCGGAAAGCGACCTAAGAACGGTCCCAGTGGTTGAATGGCGTCGGAATGGAGGAGGCCGGACCTGATGACACCAAACAACGACGGTGATGGAGATTGCCGGAAGCGGCCAGACAGCAGCCGAATGACAACCGGATGACGACTGAAGAGTGGCCAAGTGACGGAGCTCAGCCAAAACAGACGGCCACGCGACTGCAGACCAGCCGGACAGGGCCGACGACGACGAGAGGGGCTTCAAGAACGGTCATCACCAACCGACAGAAGCCAGAGAGCGGCCGGAATGGTCGAACAAGACGGCAGTCGAACGTCATCCGGACGACAATTGAATAAAGTGGCCGGAGCAACCGACGTGCTGGCGGCTAGAAAACCGATGGTAGTAAGGAATAGAGATAGCCAGATAGAGATGCCAGCCCAGAGAATGGCTGGACAGGTCCGCGAGAGACGGCAACGACGCCACACGATGGTAGAACAACAACGGAAAGTGGCGGCCGGACAGCCACATCCGAACATCGGAGGACACTGACTGCGACGACGACAGAACCGCAGCCAGAGACGGAAACAGAAACAAAAATAAAGACCGAGACGGAGATGAACAAAGAAGGCCATACAAACACACAGAGTGACAGCCACGGACAATGGACATAGAAGTGGTGAATGAAGAAGAGAAAGAAGAAGATGATGAAGTCTGAGAAACAGAAAGAAGAGAGAGAAAGGCATAGACGGAAGAATAAGGAAGAACGGGAAGAAAGAATGAGGAAGAAGAAAGCAGGCGAGAAAGAAAGAAAGAAGTAGTAACAGAAATGAAAAAGAAGAGGGAAAGAAGAGAAGGAAAGAAGAAAAAGAAAGATGAGGGTATCAAACATAATTGTAAAAACTTGAGGGTATATAAGAAAATTTTAAAAATCAAAGGGCACCTATGAAATTTTGAAATCTCATCCACCTAAAGAAATGGACGTGATCGACCACGACAACTCACAAAATCAACAAAGAATAACATACATACACACAACATTTTTAAGGACCTGAAAGAGGATACCAAAGTTCGTAAGACGACAGAATGAGAATGAGAATGTCACGGAAAAGTCGCTGACCGATGGAGATGATCGAGTCAAGCGCTCCGATCGAGGGAGTCGATCATTGAAAGGACCGATGGAAGTTCCGGTCGAAGAGATATCATCATCAAGGCATGTGGGATCGACGTGCAAGGCACTTTCCCACGGGCGTGCCATATTGTGTTACCCCGTACGAGCTGTACGGAGAGTCAAGTGTGATGAGCGAGGGTCGAATATTATCATGATGATGTTGTATATGTGTAGGGAACATAAATGTAATTGTGAGTCGATATGTATGTGAACACATGCACACGTGTGTGCATGTGGAGGGATACGATGAGGTGTGAGTGAGTGTCCAATATGAATGCTCTAGGGGGCTTACACCCCTTTGTATCTACCCCCTCTTGTACTATTTAACCCCTTTATGGGGAATGAATGAGGAAGGAATCATTTCTCTCTCTCTCTCTCTCTCTCGTCATCTCTCTTCCTATCTCTCTCCCTCAACGTTGAACCCCCTTGGGAGGGGGGTGGAGCCATTCTAGGCACCACCCCCCACCCCACAATGCTTCTCAACGATTCTCAACATCTTCATGCCAATCTCTCTTACCATCATACTCTCCATTATCTTCGCTATTACGCCATGTCTATCTTTGTCATTGATAATCCTCATCGTCCTTAACCCTAACCCTAAAACGTATAACAAATACTCGGTTGTGCTCTCCCTGTGTAAGGAACCAAGGAGATGGTTCACATGCAAGGAAAAGGGGAAGACGAAGATGCCGGAATACGCCACCGGTAGAGCGAGTCGGATTGGAGTGAATCCGACTCTGGACGGAATGAAGACGGACCTTTGGGAATGAAGTTCGAGTCAGCCAAGAGAGCCTTGTGATCGACGAATGCGAAGTTACACCGATCGACCCGCCAGACAAACCCCGTCAAAAGGTACAAATATAATGAGTACATGGCGCATCACTATGCGTACATGACGAAAGTGGCGGAAGTGCGTGAGCCAGAGAGAAGCGGCAAAGGATGTAGACTGGTGTGCCACTATGGAGGAAGAAATGTGGGCACTTGATGCCAATGACACATGGGACATGGTTGACCTTCCCCGACATTGCAAACCGATCGGTTGCAAGTGGGTGTACAAAGTAAAGTACAATGCTGACGGTTCGGTCAACCGGTACAAGGCCCGATTAGTGGCCAAAGGGTATGTGCAGGCCCACGAAATCGACTACGAAGAGACCTTCGCTCCGGTAGCGAAGATGGCGATGGTTCGCGTGGTGCTAGTGGTTGTTGCAGCAATGCATCTTCACCAAATGGACGTGAAGAATGCGTTTCTTCAAGGCAATCTTGAAGCACAAGTGTACATGATCCAATCCCATGGTTTTTAGTTGGAGATGAACAAGTTGGTAGTGTGCCTACTCAAGAAGTCGCTTTATGGCTTGAAGCAAGCCCTCCGCGCTTGGAATTCGAAGATCACGCACCGGTTGCGTAAGATGGGGTTTGCGGCCTCAAACTCGGACTCTTCGTTGTTCATCCGAAAAGGTCTAGAAGGTTCGGTATTGATAGGGTGCATAAGACAAATGATACTCGTACACAATATGAGGGCTTGATCAAACTGATTAGATGGAGTTGTGAATTATAATAGATTATATAGATCTAGGTAACTACGATTTAGAGAGGAAAACTCAAGAAATTAAGATAAAAGGTAGGAAAGATGAGAAAGAGATAAGAATGTTATAATATTCCACTTCAAGTCAATACAAAGAGGATAAACCCCACAATGAACTTAAAAACCAAAGACCTTCTTACTACCCATCACTCAAACCCACTCCTAAAAACCATCTTCTTCCACTAAGACTCATGCCCCCTTCTTAGGACCTCCACTTCTTCTTTTATAATTTTCTTCTTCTTCCTCGTTCATGCTATTTTTAGAAGCTTTTTATTTCCTATTTTTAGCTAAGACCCAACGACCTTCTGTTCGTCATATCTCCCTCGTTAGAGCTCCAAATTTAGTGATTTAAAAAACTATAGATAGATCTCTTTACAAGCTTTCTAACCTATATTTAAACATAATATTTGGGTGAAAAACGAAGGAGTTATGACCATTCCTTTGTTACTGTTTTTTATGGTCCGCCTTTTCTCTTTTTACTTTTCTCTTGGTCTCTTACTTTTACTTTTGACTTCTTCCTAAGGTCTTGGTTCATGTTCTTAGCCTCCAAATGTGAATTATCCTTACTTTATATTCTTCTAACGTTCAATGTCTTAGATTCCGTTGAGTGGCAAGCTCAACCGGAGCCGGATCGGCTGAATAAGCCGGAGTCGGTAAGCGAGACGGATCGGGCAAAACGGATCGGTATGACGGTGAGCAACCGAACCGGCAAGCAGTGGAGGCCGGGTGCAATCCGTAACCGGAAGTCCAATCGGAAGCCTAGTGTAGGATAGAATACTAGGTAGCTATAGTCTCGTAGTAAGTGTCAGATGCTCGTGTGAGCATTGAAGTACATGGTACTTCTGTCAGTCCCAAGAGGACTTGTATAAATAGTGCTACTTAGCACAGTGTGTATACAGAATCTTGATATAATTTTGAAATTGTGTTCTGCTCTCTCTGTCTCTCTCGCTCTGTGTGTGTGTGTGTGTGTGTGTGTGTTGTTGTTCTCTATTTTACGCTTCCGCAAACACTTACGTTTACATGGTATTAGAGCGCGAGGGTTGAGAACCTCTGCTGCAGACATTTACTCTTGAGAAGAAAACCCTAACAGGTCGAAAACAGACACAGTAGAAGACATGGATAGAGGCATGGCTACGTCGCTCCCGGTGGAGAAGCTTGACAGGAGCAACTACGCATCCTGGTCTTACAAGATGCACCAGTACCTGCTTGGACACGGGTACTGGAGTTATGTCGAAGGAGCGAATGATGCGGCGCCCGACTCGGCACACAAGGACTTCCCGGTATGGGAACAGGCGGCAAGCAGGGTGATGTACTGCTTCGCGTCCAGTGTCGGCGATCAGCTGCTCAGCCACATCCGTGACGCCAAGATAGCGAAGGATGCTTGGGGGAACCTGAAAAAGGTTTTCGCCGCAAGCACCACTGCCCGGAAGCTGCAACTCAAACAGGAGTTGAGCAATGTTCGACAGAATAACATGTCCGTGGCAGACTACACGGGCCGGATAAAGGAGATCTGCGACTCGCTCACCTCTATCAATGTTACCGTAGAGGAAGACGAGATGGTGCAGGTATGTCTCGGAGGCCTGGCGTCCAAGTTCGGAGCGTTCTGGACTGCGGTGTGTACAAGGGAGAATACCCCCTCATTCTTCGACTTATAGTCGATGCTCCTTGTAGAGGAGAACCACGCCGGTGCATCTACCAGTGCATCCTCGGACAGTCGAATGCTGTACACGGGAACGGATCGGCTCCATGGGCATGGTGGAAGAGCTGGGTCAGCACGCAATGGAGGCGGCCGGCAAGAGCAGGAACGGAGGCACTATGAGCGTGCCGAGAGCAGTTCCAGGACTTCCACAAGCAGGGGGAGTCAAGGCAGTGCCGAAGGCCGGCAAGACAAATCCACTACGGAATGCTGGTACTGTGGCAAAAAAGGCCACAGGGAAAGCGAGTGCTGGAGAAAGCGTGCCGATTCGGACAAATCCGGATCCGGCAAGACCGGTAAGGATGGCTTGCAAAACGCGCACTACGCAAACGGATCAGGAGGATCCGGAACCGGAAAGGCCGGTAAGGGGCCAGCCTTGGTGATGAATCACAAGGCAAACTCAATGAAGAAGACCACTTCCAAAACGGAGGAAGTGTGGTATGTTGATTCCAGCGCGTCGAACCACATGACGAGCCACAAAGAGTGGTTCTCCTTTCTGGAGAAACCGGATCAACCAGGAGTAGTCGAAACCGGAGACGACACTCCTCACCCAATCGTGCATGTTGATTCCAGTGCGTCGAACCACATGACGAGCCACAAAGAGTGGTTCTCCTTTCTGGAGAAACCGGATCAACCAGGAGTAGTCGAAACCGGAGACGACACTCCTCACCCAATCGTGGTATGTTGATTCCAACGCGTCGAACCACATGATGAGCCACAAAGAGTGGTTCTCCTTTCTGGAGAAACCGGATCAACCAGGAGTAGTCGAAACCGGAGACGACACTCCTCACCCAATCGTGCATGTCGGAGAAGTCCCTCTAAGCCACGTCGGACAGAAAGGGAAGCTGATGAACGTATTACACGTTCCGACAATCACGAAGAACCTGGTGTTCGTTAGTCAGATTGTCGACAAGGGGATGCAGGTGCGGTTTACGCACCTCGGGTGCTTCATTGAGGATGAGGGCGAAGTCATTGCGCAAGGGCGCAGAGATGGGAGGATGTTTATCCTCAACACCAATGACTTTGGCACCGCTCTGTTCGTGAAACGACAGAAGGTCGAGTCAGACATCGACCTGTGGCACAAGCGGATAGGCCACGTCAACTACCGGAGGCTTCAAGACCTGCAAACGAAACAAGTCGTTTTCGGTTTGCTGAAGTTCAGCAACCGGAGAGCCGAAATTTGTGAAGCCTGCCAACTTGGGAAGCAACACCGGCTTCCATTCCCCACCAAAAGGAACCGGAGCCGTAACAAGCTTGATCTCATCCATTCGGATGTGTGGGGACCGGCACAAAGTGTAAGCCTTGTTGGGAGCCGATACTTTGTCTCCTTCATCGACGACTATACTCGACATACTTGGATCTACCTCATTGAGCGGAAGAGCGAAGTCTTCGACTGTTTCCGGAGCCTCCAGAAGATGGTGGAACGGGAATCGGAGAGGAAGATCAAATGCCTTCGGTCGGATGGCGGAAAGGAATATTTTTCCGGCCAATTCACTAGTTATCTGCAGCAGAAGGGAATTCGGCGAGAGTTCAGCTGCAGATACACACCGGAGCAAAACGGTGTGGCTGAAAGGAAGAACCGGACACTCGTCGAAGTGGCAAGGGCAATGCTGGAGGAGAAGAGCATGCCCCAGTTCTACTGGGCGGAGGCGGTCCGGACGGCCGTCTACATACAAAACCGCATTGGTGAGAAGGTGTCAGCTCATGAGCTGTATTTCGGGCGCAAGCCAAACTTAAGACACCTTCGGATATTTGGCAGCATAGCGTATGTGCATGTGCCGGATCAGAAGCGGCGAAAGTTGGATGCAAAATCGGAAAAATGCATCCTAGTCGGCTATGCTCAAGAGCAAAAGGGGTATAAGTGCTATAACCCCTAGACGAAGGAAGTCCGAGTTAGCCGGGATGTCGAGTTCGATGAATCAGCATCTTGGTACTCCGTACCGACTCCGACTTCCAATCCCGACCCAATGCCGGAAGATCAGGCCAGTGAGCCTGAATCAGCCCTGGCAGAGGATGATGAAGCTGGGACTCAAGATGAGAGTCCGGAATCGTTACGGTTGAGTGGACCGAACAAGCGACTGAGTTGGTTGGACCAGTCGGATGAAGAGACGGCAAGTGGTGGAGACTCTGCCGTGCTCTCCCCGCGCAAGGAACCGAGGAAACAGTTCACACGCAAAGAGAAGGGGAAGAGGAAGATGACGGAATTCGAAACCGGCAACGATGAGTCGGATCGGTGCGTATCTGACTCCGGAAAGGAGAAAAGCGGATCTTCGGCAACGAAGACCGAACTGGCCAAGAAGGGCCTCAAATCAGGTGACGGTGCGTTGCGCCGATCAACCCGCCAGAAGGATCCCGTCATGCGGTACGGGTACAATGAATACATGGCGCATCATTATGCGTACATGACTAAGGTGACAGAAGTGCGTGAGCCGGAGAGCTACGCAGAAGCGGCAAAGGACACAAATTGGCGTGCCGCTATGGACGAAGAAATGCGGGCACTCGATGCCAACGAAACTTGGGACCTAGTTGATCCTCCCCGTCACTGTAAACCGATCGGATGCAAGTGGGTGTACAAGGTCAAGTACAATGCCGACAGTTCTGTTAACCGGTACAAAGCCCGGTTAGTGGCGAAGGGATACATGCAGACCCACGGAATCGACTACAACGAGACCTTTGCTCCTGTGGCGAAGATGACAACGGTTTGTGTGGTACTGGTGGTTGCTGCGGCAAGGGGGTGGCATCTTCACCAGATGGATGTGAAGAACGCCTTCCTTCAAGGAGAGCTTGAAGAAGAAGTCTTTATGACTCAGCCCCCCGGATTTCAATCGGAGATGAACAAGTCGGCGGTATGCCGACTGAAGAAGTCGCTTTACGGCTTGAAGCAAGCCCCCCGAGCTTGGAACGCGAAGATCACGCACCGGTTGTGTAAGCTGGGGTTTGCTGTCTCTAAGTCGGACTCTTCGTTGTTCATCCGGCAAGGCTCTGACAGTCCGGTATGTATACTCTTGTATGTGGATGATTTAGTCATCACCGGACCGGGTCTTCCCGAAATCAACCGCGTCAAGTCCCAGTTGTCGGACGCATTCGAAATGAAGGACCTGGGGGACCTTCATTATTTTCTTGGGATCGAAGTGATCCGGACCCCCGACGGCATATTGCTCTCACAACGACATTGCGTGTTGAATATGCTGTATAAGTTCGGCATGACGGATTGCCGACCTGTCTCCACACCCCTGGACCGGAACCAGAAGCTCCGTCCCAACTCTGGACCGGCCTGCAATGAGAAATGGTTCTGACAGGTTGTCGGAAGCCTGATCTACTTAACCATCACCCGACCCGACATCAGCTATCCGGTCGGCATGGTAAGTCAGTTCATGCAGAAGCCGACCGTGGAGCACCTTCAGTGCGCGCAACGAATATTACGGTATGTCAACGGCACTAAGGACCATGGACTGCTATACCGGCGAGCTATACCTGAAGAGCTTGTCGGTTACATAGATGTTGACTGGGCCGGCGATGAGTCTGATCGCCGCTCCACTTCCGGATACATGTTCTCCATAGGTAGCACGGCCGTTGCGTGGAGCAGCAAGAAGCAGCCCACAGTGGCTTTGTCAAGCACTGAGGCTGAGTACCGGGCCGCTACCGTTGCCACTTGTGAAGCCATCTGGCTTCGGCGACTGTTGCAAGACTTGCGGATCGAGGTACCGACCCCGATTTACTGCGATAACATGAGCAGCCTGCAGCTCGCCAGGAACCCTGTGTTCCATGCTCGCACAAAGCACATTGAGGTGCACTACCACTTCGTGCATGAGCGGGTCCTGAGCGGTGAAGTTGACCTACGGTATGTTCATACGGATCGGCAAGTTGCCAACATCTTCACCAAGCCGCTCGGATCGGACAAGTTGCAGCACTTTACCGACATGCTTGGTATTCAGCATCTCGACGTGCCGCACTTGAGGGGGAGAAGCAAGGGCAAAGTCTCTACCGAAACGGGCAAAGGCCAAAAAACTGTTGAATCCGTCGGTAAGAGGAGAGCCGGAAGAAGAGGAGACAAGAAGATGAAGGAAGCCGAGTCGACGAAGGAAGTCGACACATCCGAACAGGTCGGAGCAAGCGGCTGTGAAGAAGAGTTGTGCACTCAGGAAAAGAAGTGCATGCTGTGCGGAGGTCATCACGACGGTACTGACCATGATGCGGAGTCGAATGAAGAATTCGATTTTGGTTCACCGGCTGAAGAAACCGAGGGAAGCATGGAGAAGGCCAAGACTCGGAAGTGGTCCGATGTGGTGAGAGGCCTGAAGCCGGAAGTCGAATCGGAGTGTACCAATTCGGACAAGAGCTGGAACAAGTCGGAGACAGCTGACTCGGATCAACAGATGGATCCGGATGAGTCGGATCGATTGAAGGCCAAGGGGACACGGACACAACGGAAGTCGATGCCATCGTGGGAGAACTGACGGATCGGCAAGCGCCGGAGTCACAACAACGTGAGTGCTGAGATGGGCCTATTGAGCTGACATGCCAACCGAGAGGGTCGAGGCGCGCAGAACCAAAGGGGTCGCGGCAAACGGGACCGGACCGGACGAGGAGCGCGAGCAAGGCGGAGTGACGCTAGGAGAAGTCGGTTGGAAGAACCGACTACCACAGAGGTCGACACTACGACCCCACCTCAGGTTGAGCTTGAGGGGGAGTGTTGAGCGGCAAGCTCAACCGGAGCCGGATCGGCTGAATAAGCTGGAGTCGGTAAGCGAGACGGATCGGGTGAAACGGATCGGTATGACGGTGAGCAACCGAACTGGCAAGCAGTGGAGGCCGGGTGCAATCCGTAACCGGAAGTCCAATCGGAAGCCTAGTATAGGATAGACTACTAGGTAGCTATAGTCTCGTAGTAAGTGTCAGATGCTCGTGTGAGCATTGAAGTACATGGTACTTCTGTCAGTCCCAAGAGGACTTGTATAAATAGTGCTACTTAGCACAATGTGTATACAGAGTCTTGATATAATTTTGAAATTGTGTTCTGCTCTCTCTGTCTCTCTCGCTCTCTCTGTCTCTCTCTCTCTCTCTGTGTTGTTCTCTGTTTTACGCTTCCGCAAACACTTACGTTTACAGATTCTAAAAACACTTTCACAGGTATGTATCTTGCTATATGTGGATGATCTAGTCATCACCGGACCCGACCTTGCTAAAATCGGCCGAGTGAAGTCCCAGTTGTCGAATGCATTTGAAATGAAGGACTTGGGGGATCTTCATTACTTCATCGGGATTGAAGTGATTCATATCCCCGACGACATATTGTTATCTCAGCAACATTATGTGCTGAATATGCTGTACAAGTTCGGCCTGACGGATTGCCGACCAGTCTCCACACCCCTGGACCAAAACCTAAAGCTTCATCTCGACTCCGGACCGGCTTGCGATGAGAAACAGTTCCGACAAATTGTTAGAAGCCTCATTTATTTGACAATCACCGGACCCGACATTAGCTATCGGGTCGGAGCAATAAGTCAGTTCATGTAGAAGCTGACTATGGAGCACCTTCAGTGCGCGCATCGAATATTGAGGTATGTTAGCGGCACTAAGGACTGGGGATTGTTATACCGACATGGTATAACTGAGAAGCTAGTCGGCTATACAGACGCCGACTGGGCCGGAAATGCGTCAGATCGATGGTCCACTTCTGGATTCATGTTTTCTTTAGGTAGCGTGATTGTTGTGTGGAGCAGCAAAAAGCAACCAATTGTGGCTCTATCCAGCACTGAGGCTAAGTATCAGGGCGCTACTGTTGCCACCTATGAAGCCATTTGGCTTCGGCGGCTGCTGCAAGACCTCCGAATCGAGGTACCGACCCTGATCCTGATCTACTGTGACAACATGAGCAATATGCAGCTAGCCAAGAAACTTGTGTTCCATGCTCACACAAAGCACATAGAACCGCATTATCACTTTGTGCGCGAGCGGGTCCTCAATTGTGAAATAGAACTCTGGTATGTTTGGATGGATTGGCAGGTTGCCGACATCTTCACCAAACCTCTCGGCTTGGACAAGTTGCAACATTTTTCGGAGATGCTTGGTCTTTAGCATTATAGAGAATATGCGGAATAATCTTCGGCCACAACCGAGACTTTGATAACTTAATGATAATCAAACACAGTAAAAATGGAGAAATGGAAGTAAGTACACAAACAGAAGAGAATGCACAAGATGTTAACGTGGAAAACCCTAAACGGGAAAAACAACGGGAGGCCACAGACTCCGAACTATCACTATGTAAGGAGAATACAACAGGGGAACATAGAGGCAACGACCTCGTGCTCACAATCTTCACCTGGCGGCGGTTACAACAAAGACTCTCTCTGTCTCTCTCTCTTTTTCCCTCTGCTACACACTATACAACAGTTACACCAATAACTCTATACAACAAATAATGACAACTACCAAGAGTTTGCCCTAGGTCATATTTATACTAATATGACTTTCGGGCTATATACAAATATAGCCCCAGTGGGCTCTTTGGAGCATATTTACATACATGTCCCTTCATCTGGTGAGAGGTTCTTACCGGGCTTGCAACATCCGATTCTCACCAGGCCTTCATCATCCCATCCGGAGGGACCGAGATCCTAACAAACTCCTCCTTCACTCTGGCATGGGATGCCTCGTTAGTCCGATCCGCTTCCGGCATGCGTCCAACTTGTCGGGTGTCAGCACCTTGGTTAGCGTATCTGACCCATTCTCCTGTGTGTGGATCTTCGTCAACACGAACTCTCGATCTTCCACTCGCTCCCGAATCCAGTGGTACCTCTACTGGATGTGCTTCGTCCTAGAATGATAAGTTGCGTTCTTCACAAGGTGGATGGCACTTTGACTATCGTAGTAGAGCCGATATTCCTCTTGCCGGGTCCCTAGCTCTCCGATGAAGTCCTTCATCCATAATATTTCCTTGCTGGCTTCCACGGCTGCCATGTAATCCGCCTCCGTGGTTGATAGCGCAACCGTCTTCTGCAGCCTCAACTGCCACGAAACAGCTCCCCCTGCATATGTCATGATGTATCCCGATGTTGACCGGCTGGTATCCGCATCAGCCGACATATCCGAATCGGTGAAACCGTCAAGTTGGGGTTTACCGGAGCCGAATTAGAGACACATAGTTGAGGTTCCTTTTAAGTACCGGAGTATCCATTTTACTGCATTCTAGTGCTCCTTGCCGGGATTGCTCATAAACCGGCTCACCACTTCGACTGCGTATCCGATATCCGGTCGGGTACACACCATTGCGTACATTAAGCTCCCAATGGCAAAGGCATATGGTATTTTCATCATATCCGCCTTCTCTGCCTTCGTCTTCGGGCTTTTCTTACTGGATAATCTGCAGTTTGCCGGGAGTGTCGATCTAACTGGTTTCGCATCCGACATGTTGAACCGCTGAAGCACCTTTGTCACGTTGTCGTGGAGAAAACCGTCCCTAGGAGAAATCAGTGGATAGTGTGCGTGAACCGGCCCTTACTCATGGGCACATGTTTTGATATATTTGTATACATAGTTAAGTACAGGCTAGCGATGCAACTATCCTAGGTAGCACTAGTTCATTAAGTAGGGAATCGAAGAGAATAACAAGGATATAACGGTTTGTAAACGGCTCTCTCTTTGTGCTATAAAGGGAGAGAAAAAGGGCCCAAGGGGGCATTGCGCATTTTGGCGAGAGGAAAGTGTTGTCAGACTGGGAACCAAGCTCTTTCCTCCACCATTGTTGGCTGCCTCTGCTGCGTGAAAGCCTGCGTGCTTCCGATAGAGGCTCCACCATGCATTTCAGGGCGTGCATTCGTTTGTGTAGAGTTTATCACCGGTTTTCCGGTTGTAACGTTGCAAGCTATAATCTATATTGTTATTGGATTCGATTCTTCCATATTCTGTCTCTCTGTGTTTCAGTCTTTCTCTTTCTCTTTCTCTCTCTCTCACGTTCCTTGGTTCAGGGCCCTTGCGGTCTCGCCTTATTTCTTATGCACGCGTGTAATTACGTGACAACGTGTACTTCATAAGGAGAGCATTACTGAGCACCTACTTCCTTTCCTATCCATCTGAGCATTTCAACCTTTATGCATTGAAGATCTCTTGCCTTTTGAGAGGCCAAAATCTTAAGCTTTCTGTAGACATCTTCAATAGAAAAGAATGGAGGCATATGCGAAAGAGAACCATAATACATCATCTTTTTGACATTTGATTGCTCATATAAGTTCCTACAACGCATAAATAAGTCCATAAGAATTAAATCACCATAACTCCCAATGTGTTTCCCCTTTGGGTTTCTCCAAAAGTTATCATATGCATGTGCTTTGTCTTGTTCCAATCTTCACAATGCAATATTTAGAAATCGACATGATTAACTAGATGTAAGTGGTTCATCAACTTATGCAAATGATCTAGTTTAGCCTTATCTTCTCTACTCATCAACTAGTTTTCACGACCACCTTTAATGAATCAAAATTTTACAAATTCAATTTTGATATAGAGCAAAGTTGTTCATATCATACTTCTACATCTTCAAACTTCTTGAGGTGAAAAGTCATATACTCTCCTCATCAAGAAGCAGTGGTGTTCTCCTATGTGTTGCTCAACTTCTTTCGATCTTCACAATCATGGGCTGAGAAATGGACATTATTAGCTTGATGTCAGTAGATCTTCAACATCGACAAATTATCCACTTTAGTTAGCCTTGTCTTCATCATCCATGCTAGCAGGTTATCTAATTCCCTTGTGGGCTTCTTGTATGCAATGTGCCACTCAAATAAGTGTATGATGACATATC
This sequence comes from Azolla caroliniana, assembly GCF_043228905.1. NCBI lineage: Eukaryota > Viridiplantae > Streptophyta > Polypodiopsida > Salviniales > Salviniaceae > Azolla > Azolla caroliniana. The sequence continues at coordinate 8,128,545 of NW_028230439.1, read as the reverse complement.
AATGATCTTCATGTGATTAGTCTCCAACCTCGACTTAATTCTCCTATTCAATCAAATCTTGATTGTTCTCTTGCTTCTCCTCTCCTTCTCTTGTGTATGTTTACTCCACCTCCTCATAAACACTGCTAGATCTTCCAAAGTGATTCTTCCTTAGTTTGTCAATACCACGGGTCAAAGTTGACCATCAACCTCTACCCCTACTGCACAAACTATCAAGCGGGGCTTACAACAATTTTAATACATGAAAGAACAACATGTAATGGCACACTCATAATAACAACACAACACTTAACAATAGAGAGAGCACAATGTACAATAGTGACAGGAACTGCACGCTCCCTATGCGCAACGCTCGGCCACAACCGAGCTTAGAAACATACACAGAAAAACGGGAATGGATGCACGACACAAAAGAGAGAAGAGTACACATGATGTTTAACGTGGAAAACCTTGAGAGGGAAAAACCACGGGAGTCCACAGACTCCAAACTATCTCTATATCACAATGATTACAACAGTGAGCTCGTGGAGGCAACGACCTCGTGCTCACGATCTTCGCCACAGGCGGCGGTTACAACAGAGGCAACGACCTCTTCCTCTCTCTCTCTCTCTCTGTACACTGTTAAGCGCACTCTCTTCTAGCGCCAACAAGAATGACAACCACTCTATCTCCATAGTTTGCCCTAAGTCATATTTATACTAATATGACTTTTCGGCTATTTACAGATATAGCCCCGATGGACTCTTAGAAACATATTTACGAATATGTCTCTTCATCCGGTGAGCACTCCTCACCGAGCCTGCATCATCCGGCGATTGCCGGGTACTCGTCATCTGGTTCTCACTGGGTCTGTACCATCCGGCTCTCCGTAGCCGGGTACTCTTCATCCGGTTCTCACCGGGTCTTCACCATCCGGAGGGACCTGTTTCCTAACAAACTCCCCCTTCACTCCAGCATGGGATGTCTTACTAGTCCGATCCGCTTCCGACATGCTTCCAGCTTGTCGGGTATTAGCACTTTGGTCAGCATATCTGACCCGTTCTCGGCCGTGTGGATCTTCGTCAGCGCGAACTCCTGGTCATCTACTCTTTCCCGGATCCAGTGATACCTTCGCTGGATATGCTTTGTCCGAGAATGGTAGGCCGCATTCTTAGCAAGGTGGATGACACTTTGACTGTCGCAATAGAGCTGGTATTCATCTTGCCGGATACCGAGCTCTCTGATGAAGTCCTTCATCCATAATATTTCCTTGCCGGCTTCCACAGCCGCCATGTACTTCGCCTCCGTGGTTGACAATGCAACCGTCTTCTGCAGCCTTGACTGCCACGAAACAACTCCCCTTGCATATGTCATTACATACCCGGATGTAGACCGGCTGGTATCCACATCAGCCGACATGTCCGAATCGGTAAAACCGTCAAGTTGAGGTTTTCCGGAGCCGAATCGGAGACACATATTTGAAGTGCCCTTCAAGTACTAGAGTATCCATTTGACCGCGTTCCAGTGCTCCTTGGCGGGATTGCTCATAAACTGGCTTACCACTCCGACTGCGTATCCTATATCCGGTCAGGTACACACCATTGCGTACATTACGCTCCCGACGGTAGAGGCATATGGAACCTTCATCATATCCGCCTTCTCTACTTTCGTCTTTGGGCTTTGCTTACCGGATAATCTGCAGTTTGCCGGAAGTGTCGATCTGACCGGTTTCGCATCTGACATGTTGAACCGCTAAAGCATCTTTGTCATGTATTTCTCCTGTGACAGTCACAGTTGCTTCGCTGGCCGGTTCCGGATGATATGCATCCCCAACATCTGTCTTGCCGGACCCAAGTCTTTCATCGCGAAGGTTCGGTTGAGAGCCTTCTTCAGCATCCGTATTTTAGCTTGGTCCCGTCCGACGATCAACATGTCGTCCACGTACAGAAGGAGTATTAGGAAGTCGCCTCCTTCAAACTTCTTCACAAACACGCAGTGATCGGCCTACGTCTTGTGGTACCCTTGGTCGGTCATGAAGGAGTCGAACTTCTGGTACCATTGTCGGGGAGCCTGCTTCAGTCCGTACAGGCTCTTCTTCAACCGGCATACCAGGTGCTCCTTCCCCTTCTCCACGAATCCTTCCGGTTGTTGCATGTAGATCTCCTCTTCGAGGTCACCTTTGTCGTGAAGAATTTCGTCCAGAGGCGGAAACCGGGAAATATTGGCTACATCGGCGGGGTGCACCATGTGCACTCACCCTCGTGTAATTGTGTGAATAATAGGAGTTAAGTCGGGATGAAGAATCCCATGTAAATCGGGATGTATCCCACATTGTAACGCATCCCTCTCCTTATTCTATAAAAGGAAGGGATGGTCCCTTGTAGAAGGGTTGCCCATTTTGTATTAGCAGGGTATACCGTTAGACGGAGAGACATTCTCTCTTTCTCTCTCTCTCTCTCTCTCTCTCTCTCTCTCTCTCTCTCTCTCTGTTGTTTTAGGGTTTCTTCTTCTTCTTCTTCTTCTTCGTCCTTCCGTGCATTGAGCCTTGGCATCTAGCATCCAGTTTTCTGCCCTGTACTCAGTGCAAGACCCCGCTCAGCGCGACAAGCCCGAGAGCTCCCCGATCAACGGCTTGGCAGTTGACAACGGTTGTATCTCATGCGACCTAGGTCTGGCTTGAAGTCGGTGTTGAATCTCGTGGTCTTGTAAATACATATACATTTGGTTGTGCATATTCAGGTCTTTGTTGGTGTGCGTGTGTGTGTCTTAGTGTTTCTTTCTTGCTTATGTACATGTTCGTGCGAGAGTCAATGTTGCTTGCCTGCTTACTCTCTCTCTCTCCCCTCGCTTGCTTCCGGTGTGCTCCTGGGGTGCCCCGGAAAGGGTGAAGCACGACTTCCTACGCTCCGTCACTCCCTAGTCCAAGACCCCCGTGGTCTCGCCTTTCTACACGCACGCACTTAACAACGTGACATCTTTGGTGAACCCGACGTGAAAGGCGGCAAGGGAGGATGGAGTCGAAAGACAATGACCTCACGGCGATGGTGGCCGAATTGGTGTTGGAGTCGGCACGAGTGGTGATGAGGCGAGAAGCAGCGCAACAAGCAATTGAGCGAGTGGTCGAAAGAGTCGGCTGTTTCAACGGGGACGAAGTCCCATCTTACTTGGAAGCCTACAACGCAGAAATGGAGGAGCGAGACGTGGACGAAGCGTTGAGGCTGGAGTTCTTTTGTCGGGCTGTCGCCGTTCGTATGCACATGGAAGTGAAGGAGCTCCGACAAGCTCATAGTTCGTGGGAGGCCTTTGAAGAGGCGCTCCTACAGGCATATGGAGGACGGCGGAAGAGCCGGGGACGGCACGACTTCGACCAGTGGGTAGCATCGGCAAAGACCCACCGGGGAGTGACGAAGGCATTCCGAGAGTTCGAGCAACGGCTTGCTCGGCTCCCGGAGCGGGAACAAGGTTTGGTGGGGGCGGATAAAGTCCTATTGTTCATCAGGTCGATCGACCGAGCGGAATGGGAGGCCATTGGGATCGAGCTCGAAGACGATGACGGAGCGAATGGGCTTACGGAGGACTGGTCGAAGGTCGGAAGGGTGTGCCAATGACTAGACAACGAGTGAGCCGAGAAGGCTAAGAGGAAGGGGCGCGACGACGTGCTATCACAGCGGGAAGAGGTCGAATGGCAAAGAGAGTCGGCAAGGGTCGGCGTTGGGGCCAGGATTGCGGAGGCGTACGCAGCTCTCGAGGCGATGCTCGAGGAAGAGGAAAGATCGAGGCCGCAAGCCGAGACTGAGGAGACGGACTTGCCTCACGCGATGACGGAAGATCGGTACGATGGTACCATGGGAGAGGGTGCGGAACAAAACGCCCTCTCGACTTGCGGAGATAGAACGGTCAAGGACGACGCCGAGATACCGATCACGGGATCGGAACTTGGAACCAGCGGTGTCGGGCGTGTCAGCCCGAAATCCCGGTCATTGGAGAAGCAAGCCTAGACGGGGCTTGCGCGATCGGTAAGGAGATGACCGCCAACCACAAAGAGCCGGTGGCTACGGACAAGGGCGTAAACCGGACGGGAGATTCTTTGAGCCTTCCCACACTTGCTCCCGAGACGATGGCAATCGGGCCTGAGTGCCCACGTGAGTCCCAAGCAGAGGAAGGCGGCGGCGAGAGGCCAAGAATCACCGGCATTCGGGCCCATATGCCCATGTAAGACCGAGGAGATGGATGGCGGTACCGAGGATTCCTGGCACAATGCCAGTGAAGATGGATGGGAGATGGCCAACAACAAGGTCGACGAAGAGACCAAGGAACGACCCGACCGGGGACCGAACCGCGCGATGCTCCGATACGGGTGGACCGTAATCCGGTCGTGGATTGTTCGATCGGGGCCGGATTTGGCATAAAGGTGCCGATACGGGAGAGGGTGCGGGACGAGCCGCCCTCTTTTACATGGGGAGAAAGACCGATCGGGCGAAGATCGGGAATTGGAAGGAAGGTGATCAAAGGTTCGGAACGAGTCTGGCAAGGTCGGCATCAGAGCCGAAACTCCGGACATTGGAGAATCAAGCTCAGGTGGGGCTTGATTGATCACAGAGCGGATGCTATCCACCGACACCACTAAAAGGGGCGGTGGCCCAGACGAGTCGCCGAAAGACGTTGAGAAATCAGTTACGACCACATCCTATCCAGAGACTTCGGCAGTTCGGCCGACGTGGCAACGTGAGACCGAAAGAGATGGAAGATGGAGGCGGGAACGCAGCAAGGAAAGCGTCGACGAGTTCGGGAGAAGTACAGGGGATGAAAAGGAGAATGAAGGCCGGTCTACGGAGTTCCTTACACCGATCCGGCTGTCGGCCCGAGTGCCGACGTGAGTCCTATAGGTGAGATCGGTGGCGACAGGAGAACGGGACCCGACAATCCAGAGAATGACGGACGGACCCGGACGAGAACCGGGCGGAGCGGACTTCTGGAAAACCATTCCGGGAGGGAGGAAGAGAGCAAGCCTACGAAGAGGCCGGGAACACATTATGTCGGTACCACAGGAGAGGGTGTGGAGCGAGCCACCCTCTCGACTTGCGAAAGAAGGAAGACCCGGGATAAGGGTCAAGGATACAACGAGCCCTTCTTCTGCTGGAACCCCTTTACCACGATCCTGGCTTTGTATCTCGGGGGGTTGCCGACATCTCCTGGTTTCAACTTGTACACCCACTTGTTCCGGAATGCCTGCTTTCCTTTCTGCAACTCCACCAATTCGTATGTATGGTTCTCATGCAGGGAATCCATTTCATCCTGCATGGCACTTAACGATTTTCGGCTGTGGGTGTCATCCTTCGCTTCTTCGAAGCTTTCTGGCTCCCCCTCATCGGTTAGCAGCACATGCTCTACATCCGGATATCTCTGGGGGGCCCTTCTCTCTCTGAGAGGATATCTCCGTCTTTGGGCTTCGGTAACCGGCTCCTCCATTTGCTCTTCATCCGAATCCGATTCGGGGTCTTGGCCGGTTCCGGTTTCAGGTTCCTCTACTTCTTCTTCTGCCGGTTCGGTATCCTCACCGTAACCGGCCGGTTCCTCGAGTGCTAACTAGTCTCTTGCCGGTTGGGTCTGCTCATCGTAGAATCGATCCTTACCGGTCGACTCAGAGTTCATTATCTTCTTCTCCGACTCCCAGTCGGCGAGCGTCTTGTCCTCCATGAAGATAATATCTCGACTCCGGAATACCTTCTTGTCGACCGGGTCCCACACTTGGTAGCCGAACTCATCGTCGCCATAACCGAGGAATATGCATGGCCGGGTCTTTGGATCTAACTTTCCTCTCCGATCCTTAGCTACATGCACGTACGCGAGACACCCGAACACCTTCAGATGCCGATAGGACACTTCCTTACCGGTCCATACTCTCTGTGGCGTGTCTCCGTCCAAGGGTATTGAGGGTGATCTGTTTATCACATATGTCGTCGTCGAGAGTGCCTCAGCCCAAAACTTCTTGGGTAGTTTTGCATGCGCCAGCATACTTCGGACCCTCTCCATTATGGTCTGGTTCATCCTCTCGGCCAGCCCGTTTAGTTCCGGCGTCTTCGGCACGGTAAATTTGAGCCGGATTCCCTTCGAGCGACAGTACTCCTCGAACTGCCCCCGGTATTCACCTCCGTTATCTGCTCGAACCACCTTCAGCTTCCGGCCGGTTTCTCTTTCCACTCTCGCGTGGAGCTCTTGGAAGACGGATAGCACCTGATCCTTCGTCTTCAACGGTGTGGCCCACAACTTCCGACTGTGATCATCTATGAACGTCACGAAGTACTGCAATCCTGCATGTGACTTCGTGTCCACTTGACACACATCAGTATGCACCAACTCCAGTGGTGCATTACGTCTCATCGGTGGCCTCGATCGGAAGGAGGTCCGGTTTTGCTTACCGGCCAGACAATCAGTGCACTTCTCCAAGTGCACGTTCTTCACTGGAATGAGGTTGTCGTTTGCAAGCCTCTTCATCCCCTTCTCGCTCATGTGACACAGCCTTTTGTGCCACAGCTCACCGGCAGTGTCGGATGCCACGTTCACTTCCTCCGAACATAACCTGGCATTCATCAAGTACAACGTGTTTACCTTCCGGGCCCGAGCCACAATCAGGCTCCCTTTGCTGAACTTCATAACACCGTTCTGGATGCTACCCGTGTAGCCTTCATCATCTAGCCGACCCGTTGATATCAGGTTGAGATGAACCTCCGGAACGTGTCGGACATCATTCAGCAGCAGCTTGCATCCGGTTTGTGTTGTCAACCACACGTCTCCTATGCCGACAATTTGGCATGTACCTCATTCCCCATCCGGACATAGCCGTGGTCACTGGTTGAGTAGGATGAGAAGCATTTTCGGTCCGGGGTAAGGTGGAACGACGCTCCGGAGTCAACCACCCAGGTCATCTCGTCGCCGGCAAGGTTTATCTCACTCTCCTCGATGATGAGCATCAACTCTTCTTCACTTGCCGTGATTGCCGTCGTTCCCTTCCGGTCCGTTCCCCTTCGGTCTTTACCGTTCCGGTCCGGTATCCGCTTCGAATCGGTACCGTTGGTTTCCTTGTCTTTTCGGAAATGCCAACAGTTCTTCTGGAAGTGTCCCGGCTTGCTGCAATAGAAGCAAGTAGGCCTCCCCCTTGACTTTGACCGTGTCCCCGACTTTTCCCGGTTCTGGGGACTACGGTTTCTATGTCTTCCGCGTTCCGATTCGATAAGGAGCGCTTTGGAGTCGAAGCTTGTATCCTTATCTTTCCGACGCGCCTCCTCATCTAGCAAGCTCGACTTCACTCTTGCTAGGGATAACCGTTTCCCTTCCAGCCCGGCGTTGCCCATAGTGACAACCAACGTCTCCCAGCTATCCGGGAGGGAACCAAGCAGGAGTAGTGCTAGTACCTCATCGGCAAGAGGTACTTCCAATGATGTTGCCTAGTGGATCAGCCCCTGGAAGGCATTCATGTGCTCCGCCATGCTAGAGCCATCTTGGTACCGGAGTCTTACTAGCTTCCGAAATACCAAAACCTAATTAACAACATTTTTGTTTTGAAACATAATGCTGATCTTCTCCTAGAGCTCATGAGCCTTACTCTCTTCATTAAAGTTGTTGTATAGGCTCATGTCGATGAAGCACCGTATGTACGCCGTTGTCTTCATTGCATTACCTCCCATATTGCGGCGTCGATTTTGTCTGGTCTCTTGTCCCCGAACTGAACCGGCAGCCAGAGGTCTTTAACCACGAGCATGTCCCTCATCTTCGACTTCCACACCGAATAGTTGGAGCCGGTGAGCTTGAACATGCCTCCCAACGATTCATCCATTTTCTGTGTCCTTTCGCTCTGATACCACTTTGACAGGAACTGCACGCTCCCTATGCGCAACGCTCGGCCACAACCGAGCTTAGAAACATACATAGAAAAACGGGAATGGATGCACGACACAAAAGAGAGAAGAGTACACATGATGTTTAACATGGAAAACCCTGAGAGGGAAAAACCACGGGAGTCCACAGACTCCAAACTATCTCTATATCACAATGATTACAACAGTGAGCTCACGGAGGCAACGACCTCGTGCTCACGATCTTCGCCACAAGCGGCGGTTACAACAGAGGCAACGACCTCTTCCTCTCTCTCTCTCTCTCTCTGTACACTGTTAAGCGCACTCTCTTCTAGCGCCAACAAGAATGACAACCACTCTTTCTCCATAGTTTGCCCTAAGTCATATTTATACTAATATGACTTTTCGGCTATTTACAGATATAGCCCCGATGGACTCTTAGAAACATATTTACGAATATGTCTCTTCATCCGGTGAGCACTCCTCACCGAGCCTGCATCATCCGGCGATTGTCGGGTACTCGTCATCCGGTTCTCACCAGGTCTGCACCATCCAGCTCTCCGTAGCCGGGTACTCCTCATCCGGTTCTCACCGGGTCTGCACCATCCGGCTCTCCGTAGCTAGGTACTCTTCATTCGGTTCTCACCGGGTCTGCACAATCCGACTCTCCGTAGCCGGGTACTCTTCATCCGGTTCTCACCGGGTCTTCACCATCCGGAGGGACCTATTTCCTAACAAATAGTTCTCTCTCTCTCTACAAATGGGACAAATGTGGTGGCTCACACGTCACACATTATACTACAAATGTTGCACCTAACTACAAAACCATATTCTTCACGGAACGGGGAAGCCGTACACATCGATACATGTTAGAGCCCATCCCGATATCTGCCATTTGAACCATCGCTTTCATGCGACTTAGGTCACACGCATTGAGATGTGAGATGGGGCGTTGGGGCACAAGTGATGAGAGTGGCCGACTATGCACACTTTGCCCTAAACAAGTTCGAGAGTCTGAGTATCACACTTTGATACAATGCTCTCTGCCTTTGATCATATTCGACCATGCTTTCCACATCTCTTCGATCGAGCCCAATCCTTGCACGAATTTCTCTCACAACCACGATGTGCACTCTCGATTGCAACATTCATTGGTTAAGTTCTTGAACATTGAGAGTCGCTACTCACCTTCACACTTATCACGTGAAATGTAATATTTTTGGTCTCATAGGTCATATTTGACCTTCGAAGACGATAATATTTAATCTCTCTCTCTCTCTCTCTCTCTCTCTCGTTTCACTCCAGCCATCATTGTTTACATTCTATAGCTCATTGGAAAGCTCTTTCAGAGAGCTTTCTAAGGAATGTTCATTTACTGAATTCTGTTACCATGGCGAGAAGTTATGAGCATTTTCGTCTGCATTCATCTTTGCCCCACGGCTCCTCAAACGCAAGGTAGATTTTGAAGCCCTAAATCAAGCGAAAGGTACATTTTCTCTCTCCCTCTCTCCCTCTCTCTCTTCTCGTAGGGTTTGGTCCTACAATTACACACACTTGTAAGGCCGCCTCAAAGTTCGGGAGTATAATTGATAATGAACCAAAATTACCAACAAATGTTGATTCCAATGCAATAAACATAATGGACAAAATGCTTATGAGTCACTTGATTTCTCTTCAAGAAACTATAAACAAGCAAGGTGAAGAGATTAGGATGTTAATGAAAGAGAATGCTAAGCTCCAAACTATTGTCATTGAGAATGAAATTCTTAAGAAAGTGGTTACAAAACTTGAAGAAGAGATTCAAGAATGTAAAAGAGCTTCTTTCGAAACAAATGAACGCCTTAATAAGATTGAGTTAAAGGAAGCATTAAAAGGAGAAAAATTAGACACGATGAGGCGGGCCGATGTATGTGGTGGGGATGGGGTATCAAACTCATCTAATATGCATGTGATGCATCAAGAGAAGAATATAGAAAGCATAGATGCCCGAGAATTGAAAGAGTGTGAACGAAGATCAAAGAACATTGTTATCCGTGGGATTAAAGAGGAGAGTATGGAAACACCCGCTTCCATTGGAAAGGCCATTGGTGAATTTTTTGCATGCATTATGGAATGTTGGATGTGAATGTATATGGGGCACACCGAGTTGGGAAACATGGTGTTACTCGCTCCGGAGAAAGGCCCATTGTATGCACAATGACGGATGATACAAAGCGGCGGATCATACTCGAAAATAGTTGGGTATACCTCAAAGGTACGGAACGCTTTGTGAGTGAAGATCGTACTATCTCACAACAAAGTGCCCATCGTAAAGCATATGAAGAAAGATTGAAAAATAAGGTTAAGGATGTGCTTAAAGATGGAAATGTAGGCAAATAGGGACACGTGACCTATGAGACTAAACCAGCGTTGTTTACGTCTGCGTATTTAACGTATCAATACGTATAATACCTTATTATTTGTATAGTACGTACCATACGTCAAAGTTGATCAGTCAAATGTCATATACATTCCTCTAATACGGTATTTAACGTACCTTTAAAAAAATAGGTATAGTACGTATTTATAAAAAATGTAAGTAAAACCCTAAAAGAAAGCAAAAGAAAAGAACAACTTTAGTAAAATAGAAGGAAGGAAGAAAGACGGACAAAATAGAAGAAGAAGAAGAAGAAGAAGAAGTAGAGTTCCTTCGGTAAATGAGCTAGCTATGTATAAGATTGTAGAGCTCGGCTTGAAAAGTTGGGAGAATGGTGGCGGAGGAAGAAAAACATTCTTCTTCTTCTGTTCATTTTGATAAAAGTAGGATCTTGACTTCTTAATCTTTCTTGTCATACCCTTGTTGAAGGGGACATGTTTTTATTATATTCTTCTCTTTCTCTCTCAACTACCTTTTGCGTTATTGTGTTTTAGGCGTCTTGAGCATTTGGTGTAGCAGGAAATACACAGGATTTTGAGTGTAAGGCGACGAATCAGCCGATGCTGAGGTCTTTGCAATCTCCCTCTCAGAAAGGAACCAAAATACACCTTCTGTAGGCAAATTTCTTTCCTAAAAATAAGGATTCTTTAAACTCTTCTTTGTATTGTTTGTGCATTTCGTTAGTTCTACTGATTGATGCACATGCAATTGGAAGGTGTAGAATAAAGAAGGAGAAGAAATTTGAGTCGGATTAATAATTGCCTGTAAAAGAAAAAATAATTAGAAAACCTTTCGAAAATAGAACCGACAGAAGAACAAAAAGAAATGCTTTACGTGATTAGAGTATCAATGGCTTATCCATCAAAAATTAAATTTACTCTCTCAAGTTTATTGGAAAAGATGTATACACATATACATGACAACTTGATTGTTTTAATATGAGCTCTCTTTAATTGGGGATTTCATTGTATCCTTCTTGATTGTGAATTTCATTTTATGCTTTTTGATTTTTCTAACAAACATATACAAAGGTTCAACTTTTCAAATTAGAGAAATCACCTGCACTTGACTGTAAGCTGATCTAGGCTATGTGAAAATGCTCTCTTACAATAGCTGGCTAACTTGGAAAACATGGCAATCAGGCTCTACTATATGAAAATGCATGCACTTCACATAGTGAAGTTGACTTTATAAATTTCCCTCATAAGATACTCAACAAAACATTTCTAGTTTCCTGATTGCATTGTATGGTGATTTAGCCAGCACAGGAAGCTTGTACGTAGTTTTTTTAATGATATTCAGAAAAAGTACTTTCTAGCCTATAAAGGGATTGTTTCAGTTTGGGAATATTCAATCGATCTGCAACTTTTACTTGTAACGGAATGTCTTGTCATTAACTTATTCCATGTTTTATCTTGCCTTTGCAACACAGGACTCGGAAAAGATGCTTCTCTGAATGTATATGGGATTGGGGAGATGATCAAAGAGGGCTACAAGATAGGAGTAATGAGATATTAGTAAGGACTTTGGCTTCTTCTCTAATTGCTTCTAAACTCTTGACCCATGTCTGTATTCTAGAAACACTAGAAACAAAGGTGTTGATTAACCAAACAATGATATACAAATCTCATATTTTCAATCTCGACCTATGTTTGTTTGCTGCTCTAATATTATATTATATTTGACAATCAAGCATGAAATTCTTTAAATTATCGTTAAGCATGATTTGATATAGAATTTATACTAGCAAATTGTCTATTGCTTCTCTATCTAACTAGAAATATTACCTTCAATTCAACAAGAAAAGCTAATTGATTGAAAATATCCGAACATTTGAATTTTTAATCACGGAACTCTTTAAGCTACCTCGAGGTACATTCAATGATAAAATAGTTTTGAATGGTTCATAATGTAGCTAATTGAACGTTTTGTGGGCCTTCTTGTTCATCCCTAACTGATTGAATCATGCTTTGCTCATTTGTGTGGTTTTGTATAACATTTAGCTGGTAAACTAGATTGATTAAATTATATTATGGAATTAATTAATTTCGTATGAAGATAATTATTCACGTGAGGAGAGGAAGATTATGCTTAAGTCAAAGGCTATTGAACTTTGATCGAAAGAAAGAAATATGAACCGTGCACTATAGCTTGATAATATCTATTATAAAATGGAGCTATTGTTTGTTAAGTTCAAAAGTCCATCTATGTTTGAGATAAGGAATACATATTAGTTTACAATAAATTTTGGTAGTCGTGGGAAATGTTATCTATTCAAACCCACATAACAAGATATAATTTAGCCTAGCTGAAAGGGAGTTTTTTCCTCACAATGTGTCTTGCATAACCATGCAATTTGAGTACTCCCATTAGTTCCATAACAGTTTATTGATTTGTAGAACTTAAAGAAGGAAAATGCCGCCCATTAAGAACAAATATTGGGATACATGTTGCCTCAATGTCGCAAGAAATCAAACAGGAAATAGGAGTTGGAATTGTAAATTTTGCAACAAACATATGCATGGGTCAGCAACACGAATGATTGCTCATTTAATTGGAAACCTAGCCATGGAGTAACGAAATGTACCAATGTCCCCAAGGAAATGTTGATTGACCTTACAACTTTGTATGGTAATTGTGGAAGCCAAGCAATTGGCGAAGAAGAAGATATAGTAGCAGAGATTGACTCATTCAACATGCATGAACAAGGTATAGACACAAGCCTACAATAGGTGTCTTGATTACTAATGTTTAAATAATTGTAAATGATTTATCTTGAATTTTTTTCTCTTTTAGGTGTTTCTACCTCATGCTCATCTACCTTTCTTGGTGAAAGTCAAAGCATGTCATGTATGGGTGGTGGTAGTCGCCAACCATATCCACCAGCAATTATAGTGAAACAACAACCATTGCGTAAAGGACATGTGTTACAAATGCAAAGGAAACAACATGCAAACATTATGGAGGTGAAATGTATCATTGAAGCAAATTTGTCATTTAATCTATTAAAAACACCATGTTGGCGGAACATGTTAGAAGCTTTCTCTACAATTGGAGAGAAACATAATGGAGTCACATATAATTACATGAGGACGAAAGGCTTGAAAATTGAGCTAATATCCTTGCAAGCAAAGTTAGAAAGGGTAAAAGGATTATGGCCCAAGTATGGTTGTTCTATATTAACAAATGGATGGGTTGATGTTTCTCATAGGCAACTTGTAAATGTCCTCGTATCATCTTGTTATGGGACAATGTTCCTCAAGTCCATTGATTGTAGCCATGCTAATACAACACCAACAGTTGATAGCTCTTAGTTAGCTAAAAGAATTTCAGAGGCAATTAGAGAGGTTGGTAAGGAAAATGTGGTCCAAGTCATTTCAGACAATGCATCTAGTTGTGTTTGCATGGGGGTCTTTGCAAGAATCAGAGTTCCCTAATATTGTTTGGACTCCATGTGCAACCCATTCTTTGGATCTGCTTTTGGAGGACATTGGTCAGTTGCCTTGGATGAAAAGTATTATGTTGAAAGCAAACAATATCGTACTTTTTTTTTGCAAGAAGAGGAATGCTAGGAAACTTTTTTCTGCTCACAGTAACCTCGCCATCTTGAGACCTTCCAAGACAAGGTTTGGTGTGATGTACCTTGTCATACAACGTTTGCTCAAAGTTTGGCATCCTCTTGAGCAAACAGTGGTGAGTGACATGTGGAGGTCTTGGTAAGATTGCAATAAGCCAGGTGCCATGAATGTAAAGAACTACATCCTTGATCCTACAACTGAGTCCTCGTTTCAAGTTGTTTTGACCCTAATGGCACCATTGTATAGTGTTTTACGACTTACTGATAGGGAGGGATCCACTATTGGTTTGTTATATGAGTTTATGCGAAGAAGCAAAGATGGTTTAGCAAAAGGAGTGTAAGAAAACATCCCCCACAAATCCAAGTAAGTTTCATATTTATTTTAATTTTTTATGGTTTCCTAGCATTAAACCTCCAAATGTTTGCTCATGTTTTTAGATCAAATCATTTTGTAATACCCTTTTAGGCACGAAGATGTTTTGAAGTTATTTGACATACGATGGAAATGGTTCAAGAGGCCGATCCACCTTGTAGCTCATTTGTTGCATCCGATGTGGAGAGAGGAGGCTACATTTATTAACCCCGAGTTAATGGATGCATGGATGAGCTATACAGAAAAATTGTACTCGACATTTGAATGTGATATCTTATTTCGTGAATTGCATGAATATCGAAATGGTATGGGGACATTTAGTTATGCATTAGCACGTGAGGAGATATCTATGATGACGCCAGTCACATGGTGGGAAAATTTTGGTGGAAGAACTCCAAAGCTCCAAGCATTAGTTGTCCGCATATTAGCCCAAGTAAGTGTCAAGTGTTGAACAAATGATCAATTTTATAGTTAAGTTCTAAAATACCACACTTTTGTGTACTACATTTTATTTCATATTTTGTTTTCTATTAGGATTGCTCTTCTGGGGCAGTGGAAAGGAATTGGAATGCACATGCTCTCGCACATACAAAAAATAGAAACAAACTAAAGCTAGCGCAACTTGAACAGTTGGTATATATATTCAAGAGAACTTAAGGCTAGTTCGCAAGTTTGAGACTGTGAATGCATCTCCAATGCATGTATTGTTTTATTCACTTTTTATAATTTATATTCCTGAAATTTCGTTAGTACTAGTAAGCAGTTATTGCCATAGACACATTAGTTTGTGATACTGAGAAGTTAAGCTTTTATAAACTTGTTTGCAGGTGAATCCAAATGAGATAGATGTCTCTAAGACTCTTGATATTCCATCTATTTGCCATGACAATGATATGGATAGAGAATTCTATGAAACTTATTTTCAAGAAACAATGAGCATGAGAAGAAGGACAAGGAGCATGACAAGATCACATACGACAACATCAAGCGATGGAGTCCCTACTAATCGAATACGGAGGCAGAGGCCAAGAAGAGATGATGGGCGGTCTTCTTGTAATAGGAGAATAACAAGATCAAGTACATTTGCTTCTTTACCATTAAATGATCAAGATGATGTCAATGCAATAGAAGAAGCAATTCATACAAATTATGATGATCTTACGGACGAAGAACCTGTGTTGATGTCATCAACTAACACTGAATCTAATGATGAAGATGGTGATGGTGATGAGGACAAGATCTAATGACTAATACTTCTATTTTCTATACGTTATTATTAAGCTCAATAGCCTTATTATTAAATTGTGAATTGGTTTCAATGATTCAGTTGTAGTTAATACCTTTGAGGTGTCATTTTGGATAATATCTGTGGTATAGTTGATGGGGTTGGCTATGTAGTTCCTGAGAACATGATGGGTTTTGTATCAATTTCACAACTTTATAGAGTTTTGATGATTTTGATTCATCATTCGCAATGAGATAGTGTACACATATTTGGCAATGGTATAGTGTGTTTTCATATATTCTTGCATCACTGTGTATACTAAGTGAATTTCAAGGTAAGCATAATATGTACATGTATGCTATATAAATGTTGAAGGCAATGTATGATGTATACATGTACAATATCCAATATGTATACAATGTGAGCCAAGCAAGATGTGCATTTACTAAGTGAACTTTCAATATATTGCTTATTGTATATACTGTGATGAAAATTGTTTGTTTTTTTGTGTGGATCATTTGTAGATTGTAGGAAGGTGTACCATCATTCTTAAGTGGTTTGCAGCTGAAACTCATAGTTCTGACTGAGAAGCACAATCAACAAGAATAAGAATTAACTAGAGGATGACTGAAGTTACAAAGCTTTGTTTAGGTGCCATGATGGTTTGGGCTAATCACATGATGGTCTGGTCTGGGCTGTTGATTTGTATCCTTTTGATTCTCATATTTCCCATCTTTTCTTGGCATCATAGATTTCTTAATTGTAGGTTGTAAATGGTTTCCTAGCTTTATTGGTGTGGAAATTGCCACACCTCAAGTATGTAAGAAGTCATGTACATATTTTTGTATTAAAGTGATAGGCCTGCTCGATTTGCCCTTTAGTACTCGGAAACTTTTAAGATGCAACTACAGCCATGGAATGCTTCGTTACATTGCATATACACGGTTACAATATTACAATATTACAAATATGTTTTAGGAAGGTAAATAAATATTTTTTAGGAAGGTTTCAAATTCTAGAAGTATTTAACGTATTTAACGTACTATACGTATTTTATGTATTTTATAGGTATTTAACATACTAAAAAACGTATTTAACGTATTTTTAAATTGGGAGGTACTATACTCGTATTAATACGTTAAATACGTATGGTATCAGTATCGTACCTAACGTACCTAACAACCATGGACTAAACCACGTCTTTTACGACTATGTTTTTGGAATTGCAATGGATACCCATGGAATGCGGGATTCGGCATAGAGGAGTTCATCGATGACTCAGATATCACACTTCTTGTTGAAACATGGGAGCATGATACTCAAATGATTCAAGGTTTAGGAAACTATAATGTACACTCTTTGATATGGGAGAAAAATCCAAGACAAAGAAGAGGACAAGGAGGGGTGGCATGTTTGATTAAGAAGGAAATAGAGACATATGTGTCAATCGTAAAAAGTGATGAACATAAATGCTACATATGGCTCAAAATAGAAACACCTAATGATTTGCCCACTTTTGTCGATGGATGTTACATTCCTCATCAAGATTCTAACTTCTATGCTTGTTTGGATAAAGATCAACCTTTTGCAAATCTAGAAGATGATATTGCTTATTTCAAATCCAAAGGGGAAGTTATTGTCTTTGGTGACATGAATGCTCGTACAAGAAGTTTCCAACTTGATTCACAAGAATCTTTCATGCCGCATATCAAGGATGCAAGAGGATATGCAAATGTATAGTCGATCTTCTAGCGATGAAAAAGATCTAGACCAATTTGGGAAACTACTCCTACAAATGTGCAATAGTACTGGATTGCTTATTGCAAATGGTGTTTCCTTATGGCCCAATACTAACGGCTTTACATGTAGAAAACACAATGGAAATAGTGTGATTGACTATGTGCTACTTTCCGAAGGTATTTTGGATCGTATACATAAATTCTCACTAGGGGAATGGACACCGGAATCCGATCATAGGAATTTATGTATTGATCTCAAATGTATGTGTAGGTTTGATTGTGAGAAGGTCATTGAAGATAGTAAACAAACGCACTTGAGCATGAATCTTAAGCGAGCGCCCATGTATTCCAAGATGGTTGAGGATATGTTACAAATGACAAAGACACAACATGGTGCCACACTAGAATGCAAATGGGAAACTTTTAAGAATGTCATTCTCTCTTGTACAAACAAATGTTTTTCGACCAACTGCACATCATGGAAATGCACCAAGAAATGTAAGAAAAAATGGTTTGATAAAGAATGGCATGAAGCTCGAAAGTGCCTTATGGTTTTGGATGTAGTTAAGGATAAAGAAAATTACCAAAAGCATTTGCATGACTATAAAAGGCTTATTCAAAGAAAGAGATGAATATGGGAAGTTACTCAACAACTTCTCCAAACGCAAGAGAAAGCACATGCATGTGCTAAATTTTGGGGAAATCTAAAGGGGAAACATGTTGAGAGTTATGGTGACTTAACTCTTCATGACTTGTCTATGTATTGTAAGAATTTATATGAGTTATCTCTTGCCGGAAAGATGATGTGTTATGTTTCTCTTTCACATATGTCTCCCTTCTTTACAATTGAAGATATATGCATAGGACTTAAGAAATTGGCCTCTCGAAAGGCAAGCGATCTTCAATGTATAAAAGCTGAAATGCTCAAATGGATGGGAAAGGAAGCACATATATAGATATGCGATATGTTTAATGATGCATTGCAACATGGTATGTCGTATGATTTGACTACAAATTGGATCAAACCTTTACATAAAGGTGGAGATGTAAATAATGTAAACAACTATCGAACCATCATGGTTGGCTCATTAATGGCAAAACTATTTGGATGTATAATGGAATCAAAGATAAGTGTATGGGCAGAAAAAAATGGTAAGAGAGCTTATGGACAAGCTGGTTTTCGAAAACACCATAACACCATTGATCATCTTGTCACTCTTCGAGTATTAATGGAGGAAAGTCGCCTTAGAGGTAAAGGTTTATATTGTTGCTTTGTAGACTTCAAGAAAGCTTTTGATATGGTACCTCGTGAGCATCTTTGGAGGTGGATGGAAGAACTTGAGGTGCCAAGTGAATATATGCTTGCAATTTCCCGAATTTATGAGAAGGTTATATGTTGTGTGTGTATGAGAGATAGACTTTCAGATTTTTTCTATAGCACTATTGGTGTTAAGCAAGGATGCCCACTCTCACTAACATTATTTGGTCTATGCATTGATAAATTAGAAGAAATGGTTACCAAGTTTGTTAAGGAAGAATGTGTTGAAGAAGTTGCCATTGGGAATTTTGTGATTATGCTTTTGTTATATGCGGATGATATAGTGGTTTTTGCAAATACTTCAGGAGATGCACGAAAGCTTATGAAGGCATTGGAAATTTTTTGCATGCATACTAGATTAAGTGTCAATAGCTCTAAAACAAAGACTATGCTTGTGAAGAGTCAAAAAAGAGATAAACCATGCATTATGTACAACAATGAGCTACTTGAATGTGTGGAAAGCTTCAAATATCTTGGCCTTGAAGTTCCTTCAAATCATAAATGGAATGAATGTGCTACACGCGGCTTAGAGGCAGGTAAGCGAGCATATTATGCATTTGAGAACACATGCAATCTTGGAGATATTAAGTGTTGGGTCCTCAAGAAATATCTTTTTGACACTTTGGTGACCCCGGTTCTTCTCTATGGGTTGGAAGTATGGGGCGGTAGCATCCCTAAATCTACGTGGAAAGAGTTTGAAAATGTCCAAAAACATTTTCTTACAAAGTTTCTACAAGTTAAGAAACAAATGCCCTACACCCTCCTCCTCCTTGAGACGGGATCACTTCCCATTGAGATCATGGCCATGGAAAGGGTTGTTGAATACATGCTTAAGGTTCAAAGAATCCCCTCACATCAACTTCCTAGAATTGCATGGGAAGCAAGCAAAAAGATCCAAAAGACACATAAAAGCAAAACTTTGTGTTCCGGTTGGATGCAAGATTTAGAAAAATGGTTTGGTAGATGGGATGCAAGACACTTGCTTCATGATGCGTCACTATATTCCGTTGTAAATGAGGCCTTTTTGCAACGCCAATGTATCATGACATGGGACAAATGTGGTGGTTCACGCTTCACACATTATACTACAAATGTTGCACCTAACTACAAAACCGTATTCTTCGCGGAATGGGGAAGCCGTACACATCGATACATGTTAGAGACCATCCCGATATCTGCCATTCGAACCATTGCTTCCATGCGACTTAGCTCGCACGCATTGAGATGTGAGACGGGGTGTTGGGGCACAAGTGATGAGAGTGGCCGACTATGCACACTTTGCCCTAAACAAGTTCAAGAGTCTAAGTATCACACTTTGATACAATGCTCTCTGCCTTTGATCATATTCGACCATGCTTTCCACATCTCTTCGATCGAGCCCAATCCTTCCATGAATTTCTCTCACAACCACGATGTGCACTCTCGATTACAACATTCATTGGTAAAGTTCTTGAACATCGAGAGTCGCTACTCACCTTCACATGTATCACGTGAAATGCAATATTTTTGGTCTCATAGGTCATATTTGACCTCCGAAGACATTAATATAATCTATCAATCTCTCTCTCTCTCTCTCTCGGTGAAAACACACAATTATGTTAATATAAATGTGTGTAAAAAACACTACTTACAATGGGTGTGACAATGGAATATGGTCACCCACTAATTACACTACATGGGTAGTGGAACATGTTGAATTGCCAATAGGCAAGACAAACACTCCACCAAGGAAAGAATTTCCACTTGCTCAAATAAAGAAAATTGCCACATTAGTACTCCCTTCAACTTTCGTAGACATGCTTTCACTCCATGTCTACCATCGAATACAAAAGCATTGCGCATATTATCTCTCTCTCTCTCTCTCTCTCTCTCTCCAAAATGACCCTTGCCCTCCAAGCCTTGATTTTCTCCTACAGATGCTTGGACTTGGAATGTTGGCACTTGTTCAACCCAATTGGCCTTCCCCACTTGTCCGATTAGCTATCATACAACAACCAAGGGCTCATTGGCATGGGTACACGAGCTTGTAGAGTTATGGTAAGCTAAGGTTGATAAGAACAACTTGGTAAAAGCGTGTACATACATACATACATACATACATACTCGTGTTGGTGTTTTCATTTTCTTTTGGGTCCTAATGTCACTTCTCTTTCTCACTTGAGGTCCTCTCTTTTATGGAACCTCTTGCTACTCTTGGTAATTTACTCTTTAAAAATCTAAGATAGCAAAACCAATGTTTTGTTGAACAGAAGAAAGAAGGATGTCGTCGTGCCCACGGTCTCGGCGTTCTCCTTCGACTCAGCCTCAGGTTATCGCCTTAATCCCTGTACGTCCTTCTGTTTTATCTCTTTTTGAAATTCATCAATTAGGTTGTTTCTGATTTTCTTAGAAATAGTTGTTTCCTTGGTAGGTTAAATTGTTCCTCTTTTGAGGGGTAGGAGGGGTCTATGCTTGTTTTAATCTGAACGGGACGGCGGAAGAAGAAAATAGATGAATAAAGAATAGGAAAGAGAAGAAGTATCAGGAAATTGTGAAGAAAGAATTGGAAAAAGAAGAAAGAAAGCAAGAGAAAAGGAGGATGGAAATAAAAATATCAGGAAGGAGAATACATGGAACAATAGGAAAGTAGGATAAAGTGACAAAATCTGTAGGAATTCAACTGAAAATTTATATAATTCATTTTTGTGTTCTCATGGGCAGCTTCACATTTTCAACTGACATGTAGTGAATAATTGTGCCCAAAGAACATTGATAGTGGCCAGGTATGTTTGAGTGATGGTAACTTGTAAGTTCTAAATTACATTGTTTATTCTATGGTCATATGATATCAATGTACTCATGATACATGTTTCCATGGATGATTTTTCACTGTCTGGTGTAATGATGATATTTATCACTATACCATGTCCAGGGAGTGGATGTGGGGAGAGAGAAAGAAAGACAAATATATTAATGTCTATCAGGGGCTAAAATCAGCCTTTGAGACAAATCACTATTACAAATATGGGTGAATTCATGTCATAACAGCTCTAGGTTTCCTAAAGCTTCATCATCATGATCTGAATGTGCAGATTGGACATGGTGCTCATGGTATGGGCCATGTGCCTTATACCATGGCACTCACGATGTGCTTTCTCAGCGGCATTCCTCTGCTCGCTCTATGGTGACTCCTCAGGATGTTGTTAGTGGAGGTAAAGAGCTATGGAAGAAACTAGTGATGTGAGAATGTTGTCATAGATTTCGTGATTAATGCATTGAACCATTGGGGTTATGAACAAGGAGAGTTCATAAGAGAAAGGGAGAGGGACGACCACAAACAAGAGATGGAGACCGTGTAGGAGTAAAGAAGCAGAATTGAAATAGTATATGATAAATTATGTTCTATTAAATTGGGACTACAATATTTCATTTACCAAAGTTAGAATATTCCACCATAAGGATGACAACTTTATCTCTGCCAAAATCCAGCTCGAACCTTGACTTTGATCTTAAATACCTTTCTTGATGAGCGAGCTTGATTTATTGATTGCTAGATGAATGTATTTTTCTTGATACCTAGATGCTTCGATTCCTTCTCCTTAAATAGGTGTTCGAATAAGAGTTCATGTGATGCATGCGATGTGTGATTGCCTCTTGGCGCACATGTGTTAATGTGTGATGCGTGAAAACCATGTTGACTGAGTCAGCATGTATGCAATACTACATAAGACATAATTATAATGATGAGAATATAGAATTATATAAATATCCTAAAGGTTCACACTTGGTGGTTGATATGCGAGGTTATAGGTTCGAGCTTCACACGTGACACTTGCAATACTATTTGAAATTGTTTCATATTGTGAAGACGTTTTGAAGCAGTTGTGTCACAACATCGTTACATTCCTAATGGGGTGAATGTAAGGGTTGATTCCCTGTGCTTTTGAAGCTTGAGCAACATTTGGCCAAGGTGTTGTGGGTCAGCTTTCTCCATCATTTGTTGAATGGCAGTGGACTCCACATCGAGGGCAGTATACTTCTTTCTGATGTGGTTGAAAACAGGGAATCTACATAGGAAACATTCATTGCTTGTGATCTCTCCTTCAAACAAATTTGCAGAATCTTTTAGCACTAGGTATGGAAAGTGCTCATCTTGTCCGATCTGTAGTTCGTGGAAGGAAACTCTGATTTGGCCTATTGCTTTATGAGCACTATAGGGCATGTAGATTTCCATGAACCTTTGTCTCTGTATGAATCCATCCTCTGAAAAGTTCATGAGACGATCTTTGAAATGACAAAGAGGTGGAGAGTTTTTTACTTTTTCGGATGTCAAGTACCACATATAGCATCCTCTAAAGTCCAAAGAATAGTTAAGAGACAATCACACTATTACAAGGTACACTAGAAGAGATGTAGAGAGAATGTTCTATGAGAGACTGATATGATTGATTCATGGTAGTCTCTAAGAGGACTAAGTGTATACCGTCTCTTCTCTATTCTTTGGAAAATGGGACACATATCTGTCAATATCAGATTTTCAATCGCAAGAACATACTATTCCATCAGGTGATGTATTAGGTTTGTACACCTCAAATGAAATATGAGCATAGCAAAGGGAACATTTATAGTAACAAGAATAATCACCAGGATCGTATACGTCTTTTGTTTGTTTTCTTTGTCTTGTTAACCTGTCGAAGCTTGTTATCTTGCAGGTTTAGCATTTTTATGTTTGTGAGAATAACAGCTTTTTACAATTCTTGGCATGTTTGTATAGGTTGTATCTTCTTCATAATGAAGATAGTGGCAAAAACAAAGTATTATTGGAGAAGGTTCTATAACTATTGGTGTTACGATTTCAAGGAAATAGCTTTTCCATCTTCATTGCCAGATCCACCGGGTACTAAACAATCAAGAAAACTTTCTTGGAAGGATCATGTATTTGTAAGCTTCAGCTTCCTTGTACTTCTTTTAAATAATATGCTGCTCCAATCCAAACATGCTTAAAATAAAAAAGTAGCAAACCATACATAAATAATCTCCATATTAACATTCACATATTTGTTATAAGGTTTATGTACCATTTTGTCCATCCCACTTACATGCATGGTGTATTCAGGTTTGGAAATTAGCTACCAGTATCTATGCCAAAAGTTGGAAAACGCATGATATAGACATTGATGAAGAATTTGAGCTTGCTTGTAATCCAAACAAGAAAAGAGCAGAAAAGAAAGAGGAGAAAAAAGAACCACCAGAGCCAACAATGATTGAGGATTTAGGTATATTGCAAGCTCAATTTATTTTGGTTTACTCAATGAGTAATTGCATAGGAGATTCTATTATGTTTTTTTTTTCCCATTTTGAACGTAAAGCTATTGTACGTACATAGTTGCACAAACTTAGCCATTTCCCATTTATAAAAGTAGGATACAGCTAACTCAGCTACCCAGTTCTTTTTTTCCTCACTGACACGCTTTTTAATGGATTCGCTAAGGAAGATGCTTACAGGAAAAAATTAGAATATTACATTGCAAAGTCAACCCTGAATCTTGAGTTCAATATATGGCAAAAATGCCTATTGATTGTATACAACCTTATCTCATTACCAACATGAGTATTAACTCAATGTTGAGTTCAATATATGGCAAAAATGCCTATTGATTGTATACAACCTTATCTCATTACCAACATGAGTATTAACTCTTGTAGGGCTGTCACACTCCGTTGCACTTGATCACACAAGCTAGGTATTGAAGTTGTATGACGACATCAAAATGCATCAAAGATAAAGGCATGTAAGGTATACAATGAAGGCCTAGTAGAGGATGAATATCACTTGCTTTGAACATAGTGCAGTTCGTGAAAGCTATGATGGCATATTAAGATGAGGTGATAACTTGAGTGTCGTAATTTAAGACAAATCCTAGAAGTTTGAGCTCATATGTGTATGCCTTATTCACACATAGACTTTGTGCTTGAAGTATGAGTATTCCATCTTAGGAAGGATACACACATCAAGAAAACTTGTGTACTCAGGTCCTATGGGTCAATAGTTGTCTCTTTATAGATACTAAAACAAAATCAATCTCTCTCTCTCTCACTCACTCACACACACATAGACTTTGTGCTTGAAGTATGAATTATCCTTCTTGGGAAGGAGACACACATCAAGAAAACTTGTGTATTCAGGTCCCATGTCAATAGTGGTCTCTTTATGGATTCTAAAACAAAATCATAGACCACGATCTCACCACCCTTGTCATTGACAGATAAAGGCCATTATCTCCCGCCACCAAAGGTGCTTCCCTCGCATCGGAGAACTCTTCATTCTGGATCGACCTATGCTAGAGATCTTTCGAAGATAAAAGTTACAGTTTGTCCATGTCCTCCCTATTCTCTCTCCTTGGGTGGTTTAGGGCAAGCTTTCTTTAAGTGATTCACTTCACCAACATTTTCAATTTTTACTTTTGCTTCAATTTGATTCCATCAATGCCGATCGCACCCCTAGAAGTCCGGTGGCGTCAGAGAGATGTAGCATTTCCAATTTTTACTTTTGTTTCAATTTGATACCATCTGCCTTGGCTAGAAGAATTGCCCTTCTTTGATCAAGCAACGGGTTGGGATGTTTCAAAAATTGCATGGTTCTCCTTTGAATAGAAACCTCCTTGCTCCTACATTGAGGATCATTGCACACTGCCACAGGCGATAAATGATCATAATCAGCCCATAAACGCTCCAGTCCTATCTCCCTGCCAAACAACATCTATCTCCTGCTCAATTTGAAACACTCTCATGTTATTTTCCCTCCCAACATAGGTTTTCTATAATTTCTCCCAAATTTTCTTCACATTTTGAATTCCATCAATAGTGGTGGCAATTGATGGTCATGTTATTTTCCCTCCCAACATAGGTTTTCTATAATTTCTCCCAAATGTCCTTCACATTTTGAATTCCATCAACAGTGGTGGCAATTGATGGAACCATGGAGTTGAGAAGCCAAGTATACAATGACACGTGGGCAACTCTCCATGTGTTCCACTCACTACTCATTTTAACATGAGGTTCTTTCTCTTCTCCTGGCAGATAGCAATCAAGACCTCTCCTTGCCAAGGCACTCGTAATCTGACGTGAACAACTCAAGTACGTGGCCGGTCCATCGAGTTTGAAGTCAACTAGAAGGAATTTAAGTCTAGGTGGTGGTTGTGTTCCCGTCACAGCTCCAGATGCTACAATATCAGCCTGCTTCATGTATTTCACCAATGTTTTCACCTTATCCTCGTTCAATTTTGACAACACCTCATCCATCTTCTGAATCAAGACTATCTCTTCTCTTCTGATTTCTTTTCTCAAGTCCCTCTCAATCACATAGCACTGTCATCCTAATAGGAGAAGCCCCCCTTCCTCTCTTCGATGTTATGACGGTGCTGTTTTGACCGCTGTCGCACCAGCAGAGGGGTGGATCTAGGGTTTGGCAGAGCTGCAGGGGACCAACAACCAGCAACCTCGCTCTGATACCAAATTGCAAAATGAACATTCTCCTTTCATTTATTCTAAAGCATACACATATATGTTACCACGGGAGAAAGAAATAAAGAAATATTAAAGTCTTTTAAGAGGCCAAAATGGCTTATAAGACCAAACAGGAGATTACATCTTGAGTGTTGTCTTGTCTTTTAGAACAAATCAAAATAAAATAAATATTACTCAGTAAATATAAAAGTAAATAAGATAAAAGAGACAAAAGCATCTGGTTTTCAGCACATGTGAGATTCTCAAGTTAGATATATTATAACTTTTGTCTTCGAAAGATCTCTAGCATAGGTCGATCCAGAATGGAGAGGCCTTTGAAGTACCTGTGACAATATTGCTTTGTCACCATCCTTGTCATTGGCAAATAAAGGCCATTATCCCCCACCATTGTAGGTGCTTTCCTTGGTTCGGGGACCTCGCCATTTTTGATTGACCTATGCTAGAGATCTTTTGAAGACAAAAGTTAAAATATATCTAAGTTGAGAATCTCACATGTGCCAAAAACCAGACTCTTTAGTCTCTTTTTATCTTATTTACTTAGTAATATTTATATTATTTTGATTTGTTGTTCTCAAAGACGAGACAACACTTAAGATGTAATCTCTTGTTTGGTCTTATAGGCCATTTTTGCCTCTTAAAAGACATTACTCTATCTATCTATCTTTCTTTCTTTCTTGTTTGGTTTCATAGACCGTTTTGGCCTCTTAAAAGACATTAATATATCTATCTATCTAACTTTCTTTCTTGTTTGGCCTCCTAAACTATTTTGGCTTCTTAAAAGATGTTCTTTCCTTCTGTCTCTCTTGGAAAGCATACTGCTCCAATCGACAAAGCAATATTGTCATTTGGCCATAACATTCATATAAAAAAGACTGATGCAAATTGTTGTGCAATAACCTCAACCATCTCTCCCATTCTTCCTCTGTCCTTTCTCTCGTCTCATAGATCACACTTGGTCTTCAGTGGTGTTAAAACAATATCTATCTATCTATCTTTTACTTTCTATTTACATTTTACAATTTCTCTATTTATCGTTCTTATTGTGTTCTAGGCTTGCTGTGTTTTAGGGTTTTGTTCACATTGCATTTTTAGGGTTTATTCCTTGTTCTGATTTTAATGGTTGTTTTTCTTACATTTTAGGTATTTTATATTTATTGCAATTTTGGGTTCCTTTTCTATTTTCTCTTATGCACAAGTAACCATACCATATCAATCTCCCTCTCAACCACCCACTTCACTCCGGACAAACACTCTTGAACACATGACAAGTCTCGAGAAGTTGGATGAACATGTAACAAACCTTGCAAAAACACTTCGGGATTTAATAAACAAACAAGAACTCAAATTACATCAATTAATGCCTTATAAGATTGAATCTTTGACCTTGATGAAGACAACAAACATCTTCAAGTTAAATATGCAGCAGTAAAGATGAACATCACCGAGAACAAAGAGGGCAAAAGGTAACCCTAAACCTGAGAATATCAAATCTGAGTTAGAAAAGGGTGGGTGAAACTTATCAAAGAGGAGGTAAAGGTAGAGCTCTCTGTAGCCAAAGATGGTGAAGTCAATAACCTATACGACATCAAAGCTGAAGTAAGGGAAGGTTGAGACGAAGTTCTCAAAGAAGTAAAAATGGAAATCAAAGCAAAAGAATATGGATGGGGGAAGGTAGCCTAGAAGTGGGTGCAATGACAAGGAATTGATCTTATGTAGGCTACAATTGAAGTCAATAACCTATACGACATCAAAGCTGAAGTAAGGGAAAGTTGAGACGAAGTTCTCAAAGAAGTAAAAATGGAAATAAAAGCAAAAGAATATGGATGGGTGAAGGTAGCCTAGAAGTGGGTGCAATGACAAGGAATTGATCTTATGTAGGCTACAATTGAAGTCAATAACCTATACGACATCAAAGCTGAAGTAAGGGAAGGTTGAGACGAAGTTCTCAAAGAAGTAAAAATGGAAATCAAAGCAAAAGAATATGGATGGGGGAAGGTAGCCTAGAAGTGGGTGCAATGACAAGGAATTGATCTTATGTAGGCTACAATTGAAGTCAATAACCTATACGACATCAAAGCTGAAGTAAGGGAAAGTTGAGACGAAGTTCTCAAAGAAGTAAAAATGGAAATAAAAGCAAAAGAATATGGATGGGTGAAGGTAGCCTAGAAGTGGGTGCAATGACAAGGAATTGATCTTATGTAGGCTACAATTGAAGTCAATAACCTATACGACATCAAAGCTGAAGTAAGGGAAGGTTGAGACGAAGTTCTCAAAGAAGTAAAAATGGAAATCAAAGCAAAAGAATATGGATGGGGGAAGGTAGCCTAGAAGTGGGTGCAATGACAAGGAATTGATCTTATGTAGGCTACAATTGAAGTCAATAACCTATACGACATCAAAGCTGAAGTAAGGGAAAGTTGAGACGAAGTTCTCAAAGAAGTAAAAATGGAAATAAAAGCAAAAGAATATGGATGGGTGAAGGTAGCCTAGAAGTGGGTGCAATGACAAGGAATTGATCTTATGTAGGCTACAATTGAAGTCAATAACCTATACGACATCAAAGCTGAAGTAAGGGAAGGTTGAGACGAAGTTCTCAAAGAAGTAAAAATGGAAATCTTATGTAGACTACAATTGAAGTAGAGAATATTAAGCATGTGAGATGGCTCAACATGTGAGTCACAGGCATCCTTGAGTTACCAAATGCCAGCCCTAAGTGAAGAGGAAGAATATTGTCTCCAAGCTTGGATACTTCAAGGAAGAAGCCACCAAAGCTTGAGCATTCATTTTACAATTTTGAATGAATTAAGAAAATTTGTCATCTTGAAAAAAACTAATCACACCACAGGTTGGATGGACCCCTATCTTAAATCCAGAGCCTTATACGGCAGAAAACATTATACCACCTTTTCATGAGCAATGACTTGGCCACTGCCTGGTGACGTATTAGAGAACCTGGATCCACAAATATGGCATTTTCATTTCCCACACCAACCCGCCTTTCCACCACCAGTGGAGTGTTGCCTTACTACCTCCGCCTTCATCACCTCATACAAGGTTGAGAAGTCCATCTGGTGTCATCAGAGTCCTATATATATCTAGGAGTTATGTTTACAAACATGAATAGGCAGCTTTCTGTGACTGAAGCCGCCAAGGATTGACTCACTCGAGGATATGCAGCTCTAGCCATGCTAACAACAATGCCACCAGGCACACTTCTAGGATCCCTGTACCAGAAAGCATGATATTGAACACCATAGTCACCCCTGCCTTCATGTATGGTGCAGCCATATGGACTCATGCACAACACTTAGTCAAACATCTTTTCTTAGATAAATATGTCATCTGGTTTCAGTATTTAATATAGCTCATAAACAGTATTTAATCTTGCAAATAATATTTTATTATTGGCATGTCTTCTGGATGTAAATAGCCGTAGCAGCAAAAGCTGGAACTGAGCACATTAGACCTGCACTACATCGTATATATATGACTAAAGCGTCTGCCTATCGGGATGCATTGACGAACTTTGTGCAAGGATATCAAGAAGGTCTTAAAGAAATCTTGAACACAGGTCCTAAATCGAATGATGGAACTGATGTTAATACTTCTGTAGACTCAAAAACTCCTCTAAAAGATGAGAAAGTACCTTAAAGAAAGTAGAGTTGCCAAATTTCGCTAAAATTCATGACAGGTAAGAATGTTGAGCTTTTTAAATTCTCATCTCATGGGCCAATTTTGGCCATAGAAGACGTTAATATATCTTTCTTTCTTTCTTTCTTTCTCTGTTTGGATACCATGTTTAGGATGGTTTGCTGACAGATTCATCTTATTTGATGACAAGAGAATGTAATATGCATGTGATGTATTTGAATATGCATAGTCATGTGAGTTTTTGTTTTGAGCATACAAATTCATTGCAAAGATTTATAGACAATTTTATTTATGAAATTTGGATTGAGATCCTTACAATTCAGTTGTTCTTATTACTAGCATCCATGGGGATGTAGCTTAGTTGCAAGTTTGTCTGGTTAAGACTAGAATGTCATGTATTCAATTTACATTCCACTGCTGTGCCATCTAGTAAGTAGTGAGATTTGAACCCCGCTTCATGTACTAATAAAGTTATAGATACAACCTAAATGAGAAAAAGCAAATAGTGTAACTAAGCGGATGTATCTCAGTTTGTATATTGTCTGCCAAAAATCATGTGTTGAATCCCTACATTTTGCAAGGTCATTTAGTGAATTAGTGTTGGTAAGATTGGAACCCAGGTGTGCGGATTGATAAAAACTTGGCATATCATTTGATAAAGTATTTACCAAGGTCATCAAGTAAATTAGTGTGATTGGTGAGAATCTGCACTTCACTTTATGGGTTGATAAACTTATGGTAGAACACCAAGAAAAAAAATGAAAGTGAAGTAGGTTAAGTAATGGATGTAATTCAGTAATATGGCCAAAGATCTTTTCCAGCCCCTACATTTTGCAAGGCCATTAAGTAAATTCTTGGGATTTGTGAGATTTGAACCCAAGTAAGTGTATTGGTTAGTTGATAAAATTGCGATTTATCATTTATACCCAAATATGGCAAAAATTTAACCGTCTTTTGGCTAAGCCAATCACAATGGTGTCACCACAGCATTTGACCAGGCTTGTGGGGAAGGCGCACACCATGGTTCAAATTTTGAATGTGGCAGATCATCTATCAGCTAATTACTGCCACTGACCATGGTAATACAAAATTTAATGTGGCAAATTCTCTACCAGCTAGTAACTGCCACTTACCACTGGTACCACAAATTCTGAACATGGCAAATCCTGTATTGGGTAGTAACTGCTACTCATCATGTTACCACTACAAAATTTGAATGTGGCAGATCCTCTCAGCCAGAGTAAACTTACTTTGTAACGGTGAAGTCTCTCAAATTGTCGAATCAGCTTTAGGGGGAGATGGATGAGATTTTTAGCATTCTCCAAGATGGACAAAAATGGAGGTCGACTAGAGTGCATCAGGATCTGGTATTCTTACATTTCATTTCATAGATTTTTTTTGTGCACCAGGGTCTGATATTTTGAATATACTAAATATCCGTACGGTTACTTGTGATTTCTTGGTAACTTAAACACAAGCTACTCGTCTATCTTATGCACATAAGCATGATGGATAAAGACAGATTTGAAGTACCCTTCATGATGCATCTCTCTATCTATTATTGATTAATCTTATGTATGCTTTGTCGAAATTTTCACGAACATATTTATTCCCAGCAATTGTGTTTATATGCCAAAGATTTATTCTGGTTTTCAGTTCTCATGTTTCAATGACATTAAACACAAAGCCACTTGCCGCGTTTGTGCACATCAACGTGATGCATAAAGGCAGCCCTGAAGTACCACTAGCAATGGTTCCTTCCAAAATTTCGTTATTTTATCTTTTTATGCTAACAGCTTAGCTAGTTCCATGTTTAGTGAATAGATTATATGTGAAACAAGACACCAACATAAACAGTTTATAGTTTAGATCATTTGCCATCTTTATCAAGTTATATGCAAAATCTAAGCTATACAATCTTAATTCTTTATGAAGTTATAACTTGAAAAGTTATAAGTTATAAGCATGAGATTGCATATGAATAAATATGAATAAATATTCCTCTGGTTCAAAATTTCACTCATTGAATGTAATTATGGATGAAATTGGATATGCATAACAAAAGTTCTTTCTGTCTCTGACCTCCATTTTGGTACAGCATCAATTTCAGGCTTTCAGTCCATTTCAGTCCATTTCGGTCCATTTCAGGATTTCGCTTTGAATTCCAAGACACACCCTATATGATTCCTAACTGTGGCTTTTGAGCCAATTCTTAATCCATTTTTAACATTTCAAGTCCTTCCTGATTTTGATTTCCAATAATCCATTTTAAGGAAGATGCTGTTTCCATTCTTAGATGGCCTATATACTCCATTTCTAACCTTTTCTGTTCCAAGCCTCTTTCCATCTTATTTGTGAGCCTTCCTATGTTCCGAGATGCGCGTGGATGCTTGTCTTGGACTCTGTAGTACAATTAAAATCAATTCATGTACTTCACTTATGTCCTCATACCATTGGATATGTGAATTTAATCATTTCCACCATAACAAATAATCAATCATTTTCACCACAACAAATAATCAGATATGTGAATTTATCTCAACAAATTATCACATATGTGAAATTTGCCTGCAACGCTAAGAAGGTGAAGCATATGATTAACAAAAAACTCATAAATCAATTGTAAAAACGCACTCTGTATAACCTAATTAAATGACAAAATTTCAGTAAATCTCATGCAGAAATATACATCCTAATCCATGCTTAGGTACAAAATTTAACAAGATGAGATACTCTTATAAAAACTTGTTTGAAGAAGATAACAATAAGAATGTGTGGCAGTGAAGCAGTACAAATAAAATAACAAAACCTCAGAAATAAACTAAACAAATGAAAGCATTCATAAAAACTTGTGAGGCAGTGACGTCATACAATAACATAACAAAACTCAGAAATATACTAAAAACAAATGAAAGCATTTTAACCAACAGCCTTTTTCTTAATCAAGTTGATAAGACTGAACAGAATTAAAACTAAAATAGAAACTGAAACATTTTGAATCAACTCTAGTGATCATTACCCAATGAACTACAATCCTAATGTTATAAATTAATGAAATGTTTTAACATTTAAAACCACCTTGGGCTCTACGCAATATCCTGATGCCTTTATTGTGGTAGTGTTGACAAAATTGTTGATTTGCAGTGTTAGAAAGAGAGAACACAGAATTGAGACCTTAGGAGAAGCTATTACAGAATTAGCTTACAGGATATCATTTAACCAGCTTCTCCACCAAGCTCTGGGAAACAGAATTAATAAATTCTTCAGTGTTCAGATAGTGATCACGAGACAACCTGTAGTTTGAACAACAAGGTTGGTTGAGTCTAGAGAAGAAATAAATAATAAGTTGATAAATATTTCTTGATGACAACTTACTTAGAACCATAAATCAGTAGAGCCAAGTCCTTGGTCATTTTTCCAGCTTCAACTGTCCCCACACATGCAGCCTCTAACTTATCACAGAAATCCTTCAAAGCATCATTTCCATCTAACTTTGCCCTAAAAGACAAACATATATTTGATGTGAGGGTCCAAATTTGAAGCTAGAACCCACGAATAAACATTAAAAAACCCCAAATGTCCAAAATATATGCCATTGTAATCTATTGTCCAGCATTTGTTCAGGGCTAGTTGAGCAAGTATATGGCAATTGATTCCTTTTGCCTTCTTTTTCATATGATATATATGATAATTTGAACAAAATAAAGACCTGGCTCTACTACCTGTGTGCAAGACCACGACTCCATGCAAAGATGGACGCAATGCTATTGGTGCTTGTCTCTCCACCCTTTTGGTGCACTCTATAGTGTCGAGTCACTGTACCATGGGCAGCCTCTGCTTCAATTGTCTTGCCATCAGGGGCAATCTATATCAAATCGAAAAAACTTTAAAGTTCAAAAAATTTGAGGACGTGAAGGCCACTAGGTCATAACAATAGTAGAAACTTACAAGAACTGATGTCATCAAACCAAGGGATCCAAAACCTATTGATTGTAATGAAATCATTCAGTCGTTAGTTAAAACATGGTCACTTCTAACCCTAACAATGTCTCTTATGCCATTATCATTACCTTGAGCATGTAAATCACTTTGGACATCACCATCATAATTTTTGCATGCCCACACATAGCCACCTTCACTTTTCAGAGCATAAGCAACCATGTCATCAATAAGTCTGTGCTCATACTTGCCACACAACAGGAGTTAACGAAAATTAGCTGCAGTAAACAGTTCCTCGGAAAACCAAGAAAAACGTGATCTCACCAGATGCCAGCTTCTTCATATTTGTCCTTCCAGCAGGACTCATAAACCTCCTAGAAGATATCTTTGAATCTGAGAAGTAAGTATCGTGATGTCAGATCTCGTTTTTCTTTGTTTAATTATCTATAGATATTTTTTGATATAGGTCTCTACAATCTTTTTGGTCAATATTCCACATTTGTCAACAAGAACCATGTACAACACAATATTACCTTCCATCATATTTTTTCAAGATGGTGTTTTTTGTGCTCAGGTAAAGTGGCCATTTCTTCTCTAATGCCATGGCCATAGATGCCTCAGCAAAACTGTGAATTGACTGCATATATTGCATAATCAGCAACATAGATCACAGAAAATCAAAGGCAGAATGATAGGAGACGAGATTACTTCATCTGTATTATACATGCTCAAGGCTACTCCACCAGCACCTTCAAAATTGAAAACTTCTAACTCTTCTGTTTCCCCATCTTTTGAAGGAACTGCCATAAATATACATGTACTTTAATTCAATGTGCTAAACTGCATAGAATTACGGAACACAAAAAACGTTGACACTATTATACCAAAAACTAGCTTCAATTTCCCAGGCCCTTTGATGACCGTATCAGTCGCTCTGTATTGATCACCAAAAGCATGTCTCCCAATGCAAATTGGTTTCTTCCATCCTGTAGATGATCAGAAGTGAGAAAACTTTAAGATATTTAAATTCATTGTTCACAAGTGGAAACCTATTGATATCGACCTGGGACAAGCCTTGGCACATTCTTGCAGATTATAGGCTCGCGAAATACAGTGCCTATTGCAGCATCAAACCAAGGAAAGTCAGGTCATGCCTTACATGATTGTTGGGGATGACTGGTCAACAATAATTCATATACCATTCAAAATATTACGAATAGTGCCATTAGGGCTTTTCCACATGAACTTCAAACCAAATTCCTTTACTCGTGCTTCATCTGCAGTGTCCTCGCAGTATCCAACACACATAATTCATAATATTCGAGGAAAATCAATTCTATTCCTAGTATGAATTAAAAGCAATTATAACACACCAGGAGTAATTGTGGCACATTTGATAGCAACATTATACCTGTTTCAAAAGAAAGCAAATATTGAAAATTTTAATGCAATTCTCAAAATCAAAACTCTTAAAAAGGTATCTGAACATATGACTGTAGGCCACAATGCTTGGTTTCAGTGAAGTTCAGCAAATACAGATCCTCAGCCTTATTCTAGGGCACATCATCATTTAACACAATGAAAATCTCAATCATGATAAAATTGGAAAGAGTGAAAGCTTTTGAAACAAAAATTAAGCATACAGCCATATTGACACCTGATGTGTTAATTTTTGTGCAAAGTGCAGCAATAAAGCTGCAAACGATCTTTATGCAACCAATTCTTCAAAATATTTACTTTAGTGTAGCCAAAGCTGACTCTGTTGTCACACGATCATCGGTGGCATCTCGATGTTCAAGGCTTAGATCAAAGTATTTTATGTCCAAATCCAAGAATGGTAGAATGAGCTGCAGAAACGAGTTCATGATTCAGCTTCCATTAATTAAGTTCAAGTAAAAGATCATCCAAGTGTAAAATACCTTATCTTTGATCATTTTCCAAATAACTCTCGTCATTTCATCACCTGGACAAGTGGAATAATAGAAGAACCTTTTAGAAATGGATGATGCAAATGTCTGTACACCAAATTGAAATTAGCTAATACTAAACCTCATAACAAATTAGATCAATCTTAAAAAAAAGGCAATCTATGTTAGACAAACATTTATGACAGGTGATCCAAATATATGTACACCAAGTTCAAAGTGACCAAGACTATACTTCATAACAAATTAGATCAATCTTAGAAATACAGTCAATCTTTGAGTTATCTTACTTCCAAGTTATAGCGCATTTACAATAAAGCCGTCAAATTTTCATAACATATAAGATTCAATCTTAGTTGTATGATAATCAATTTGTGGATGTCTTACTTATGTTAAGAACCACAATCATATATCTTATGAAAATGGCTGGATAAGTGAAATACTTGTTTTATAGGCTGAAAAATCGTAAGTTTAGGAGGTTCTTGACCCGAAATTTAATGAACAACATGCAGTGCAGTGCATCAAGATGCATAAGACACTGTTAATTAAGAGTCAAAGCCCTCTTTCTCACAACTAGTGCACTTTTAGCTTTCACTCTTTATACGATATATATTGTAGTTTTGACAGATACAGAAATATAAAGTTGTAGCATGTGCATGTATCCATTTACCACACGCTGCTACCTCTTTCTTAGCTACAAAAATATAAATCTAAAATGTGAAAGATTTTTGTAGTGAGATTTATCCATGAATGGAAGGACTCCCATTAATTTCTCAACATTTCTCCAGCCAAACAGGAGCCATTAAAATTGGTAATCTCACACGGATCCAGGTTAAAACTCAAATCTATGAGGATACTTCCAACTCTGACAGTCATTTGGAAATTTTAAAATCACAAAAGTTTCATATGAACACATAAACATTCAGACATTTGTCAACAGAAGAGCAGCACAGTCCCCAACAGATAGGATGAAGAGCTATTGGTTACAAACAATATATCTGGTGACTATGCTTTTTACATTAAATTGTCTTGTTTGAGAGACGCAAAAGTGCAGAATGGAGTCAAAGTTACGTGAAATTTGCTAATTTCAGGACAATTTTTATTATTTTATGTTAAAGAGTTTCTTATTTGTGAGCAAGATGAAGGGAGATGGAATTCGTATTACCGCCATACTCTACAGGCGCAAACATGAAATTTCAACGCAATAACACATGCGGATAACTTCCAAACAATCTACACGTCCCAGACAGAACCAATACACATCACTGTTACGGAGATGATCTAAAAAAACAAAGCGAAACAAAAGCTAAGTAAAACAAGCAGCAGGCAATGAACAATCAAGGACTAAAGCAAGGGAGGTCTGGAAATAAGACGAAGATCTAGCAAAAACATATATATGTATGTATTTGTATATCCTCGTAGAGCTACAGATGTAAGATAGATGATGATGATGATGATATATTAACATAGAGAGAGAGAGAGAGAGAGAGAGAGAGACCGTCCATTTCGACGACAGGATTGTGAATCTTGATCTTCTGGAAGGAAGCCATGGCGTCGGAGAAAGAAGAGGAAGAAGCTTTGTCTGTCTTTCTTTCTTTTTCTTGGTCTTGTCCTTCTCGTTCTGCTGATGGTGATGGTGATGGTGATGGTGATGGCGATGGTGGTGGCGGAGGCTTTGTGTGATTAGTCTACGGTGGGGAGAACATACGCATACATACATGTATATACATACATGTATATACATACGTATATTTATACGTATATATATATATATATATACGTATGTACATGCATCACAAATTCCCGCTATAAATAAATAAAGCAAAATATGAATATGTAATCATGTATGTAGTTGTACATACATATTATGTATAAAGGAACCCAAGCCATTGCCTTTCCCCTTTTCTTTTTTTATCTACTGATTAGCATGCCGGGTTTTTGTCTACTGATTAGGTTTTTCTTCCGACACCACTTGCCTCCCTCGTGGTTACAATGTGGGGGATATCACTACATTTTCAATCCTCATCAAACTCTACTAAATTTTTAATCTTCATCAAAATTGGCTTGGGCCAAACTCTACATCAATCTCTATTGTTTTTTTTCTTCAGTAACGCTTATATTACTAGTGGGAAACCTCAAAGTGAGGTGCAAACCCACAAAGAATAAAGAGAAATATGTATACAAGTGCCGATTAGACACTAAAGTGCTTAGAAACACTCAAAGTAAAGAGTGCAATTTTGTAGTGCGATGTCTCTAAGTTGTAGACAATCAAATAGAGATTGCCTGAGGGATTGCTTAAAGAAGCTAACTTCATGTAGTTGGTTTTGATCAAAGACCTTATTATTGCAGGCCGTCCAAATGCTCTAGAGAGCCCAAAATCTTGTCCATTGGAGAAAATAGGCATTGTTGGATAGGGCGCACAGAATTTGTCCAAGTAGCCAAAAGTGGTTCCCAAACCTTCGGCCAAGTAATTTGTGAGAAAGAGATGCATTTAGTCATTGTACAAATGTTGTAGTGGATGAGCAAGTCCATAATAAGTGCGGGACTATCCACCACATCTTGCACAATGTGGCGAGGCTATCAATCGCTTTTGAAGATTCGACTCAATTGGGAGCACACCAAATAGGCATCTCCATAGGAATACCCATTGCTTAAGTGGAAGACCAGAGCTTCATAAGCTTGTAAGCCTGTGTTTTGTGTAGGTGCCATAATGTGTTTGCATGTTCATGAAACCATGAGGCAGGTTGGAACAACATATACTTTGAGTGCGTTATAATCTTATTCATTGGAATGACAATCTTGCTTTTTTGTAAGATCTAGTCCTGAATCCTGTGATCTCCATCTAAAGGTTAAATAGGCAGATTATGTTAGTTGTGTATCCCTACTTCAAAATATATCGTCTGCCCTGTAAATAAGAGTAGGAGTAGGAGCAACGGAATAGGAGCTAAAGCACGTCTCTGTGAGAGGTGAAGGGAATAGAGCAAGAGCAGGGTTGAATAGCGCCCACCTGCCAAAGCAGAGCGGAGGTATGCAGACCTGGGGCACACAGGTCCTCCCTTCCATCACACCCTTTGCAGGTCTTGCCATGTCTTGCAAACGTCCTACAGTTGGTGGTCGTCACAACCTTCCCCCCCCCTCGCCACTTCCCCATCTCTATGGCTGCCGATGACGACTCTTCACCGGCCTGCTCGGTTAAGGTTCCCCCCTCCCCCTTTCCCCCTTCCCTGATATATATATATATATATAAACCGATACAATAGAACCATTCCACCAGTGGCTGCACCCCCCCACCAAAACACAAAACATTGGAAGACTGCCTCAATCATGGAAACATTGGACATCACCACTACCGAACACGCATCTCAAACCGGCCCCTCAATCGATAAAGAGCAAATGCAAGATCAAAAAAACCTAGGTACCGGGTGTCCAATTGAGATTAGTTTCACTAGCAAAGAAATGCTACTACTTGAGCAAGAGATAGATCACCTTGAGCGAATAGCAGTCATATGCAGCATGGTGGGATCATGGCCAAATAGAGGATTACCGCGAGATATGTTGCAAGGCAAATACCACTCACAAGTAGGTGGTATAAATGAAGTCCAACTGCTTGGTAAAGGTTTCTATCAAATCGTCCTAGAGGACTAGGATTCTGCAACGAGCCTCATAACAATGTCTCCTTGCTAGGTCTGAAACACATGGATGTAGATGCGTAAATGGACACATGGTTTTAACCCAAAGAAGGCCGCACAACACGATGAATCCATGGAAAAGGTAACAATGTTGTTTCCTGGCTTATCCTTTAAAGAATACAACATGTTACTTCCTACTATTGGAAACTACTTCGGTATGATGCTGGACGAGGAACTAACGCTAGCAGACAGACTAAACAATCACCTAGGCCCTCCCTCTATACGCCTTTTGGTGCAGGACATCGACAAACTTCCTTCCAGGAGGATCCTCATCCTTGGAAAAAAGCGGAATGCGGATTGAACAATGCATAGAAGTGATCGGTGTATCGGGGCAATGCTTTGCATGCAAAAAACTTGGTCATTTAAAAAAGAACTGCCCCACGAGAGGCATTAAAGATTCTGCCAAGGAGACCTTGGAAGGTTGTGACACAATAGGACATCAGAGACCTCCCCCACCAAGACCCGATAAGGCTGTGATGGAATGGCGAGTGGTGGGGAAAACCCATGTCCTACGCAAAACTCCATAGTCACAAAATCCTCCATCGCCACTGAGTCCAAATCGATTTGATCTATTACAAGAGCTCCACCCCACTGATGAACACTCCCCTAGTACTTTCTTAAACTCCAAAGAAAGGCCTAAGGTGACTCCAAGCACACAAGAGAAAGTTCTCATCAAAGCTTACAAAACATGGAAGCAACGAAGGATAAGTCATGTTAAGACTCTAATGCGGAGCTTGAGCAGAACTACACCCAATGGAGAAGCAACAAACAAAGCCACAAGTCTAAATGTCACTCCTCAGATCATAGTCTTCCTAGACACAAATGAATGTGATACCTCTAGCTAGGACCTTGAACTACACCTGCAAAATGCCTTGACATGGCTAGGTATAGGACACAAGACAGTGGACGAAATAAGGGTACATGTATCGGCAATGCACAATAATGGAGCATCGATGACCTCAATCTCCTTTCCACTCTTGCTTCCAGCATAGGAACCCTGTGTCGAATACGAGTGTATAATGGCCGTATTCACACTGTCCCTTTGGACAACCCAAGTTTGGGCTATTTCTGTAAAAAGCATAAAGGGCAGTTGCCCTAGGATAGTCACTATATAAAGTGACTTTGTAACCTTTAGTGAAGGTTGGTTGTAATTTGTAACTGTTGCTATTGGAATATAACGTTTCCTTTGTGCCTCTCTCTCTTTCTCTCTCTCTCTCTCTCTCTATGTCTTTCTTGCTCATGCATACACAGACAGGTTCTTCTTCATCACGAATGTTGCTTGCACTTCCGCATTGACGGCCTTGTCCCCAACATTTGGTATCAGAGCGTTGGAGGTTCTTCAACCCGCTGTCGGCTGTCATCGCACAACACAACATTTTGTTTTCGTTTTCTTTGAAGAACATAGAAGGGAGAAGAAAAACAAAAAGCTCGCATCTCACTGTGTTAAATCACAAATTGGAGTAAGCCAGTCGGTTGTACTCTGTTCCTGTGATTGTAACTCCTTGAGGGGAGCTCCTTGAGCAACAACCGACCCAATCATGCTTCATTCGGCTAAACAACATCCGAATAGGTCACCGGACGCTATTCACCCGCTTGTTGTAACCACCCGCTGCAGATTGGTCTCCTAGCAACAACCACTTCGGGCTTCACTCAGCTGATCGACATTCAGGAGGATCAATTGGATCCATCCCTCTCATCATTGCAGTCATCTGAAGCAGAATCGGCCCAAACAATTGGTTTCGTGTAATCGGTATTCGGCATACAATCGGAAGCTAACTGGGCACACTCCGACTCGACAACATTCGAGAAGACCAACCGGTTCTGTCCCTCAAGTTACCGGAGTCACTCCGAGCAAGTTCAGCAACAAGTATCCGAAACCAAACCGACTCGGATTCAAAACCGACTAGAACGATATCGGGTGAGCCGACCGGCTACACCCCACTAAGGTTCGTAATCAACTCCGAACCGAGTCTTACCAACTGAAACAGAAGCAGATGGCATCAACATCCGGCTCATCGGAGATGAGTCTAAGGAGGTTCGACGGTTCGAACTTCAACTTCTGGAAGGAACAAATGCAAGACTATCTCATATAGATAGACCCGATTGAGAATGAAAATCCTCCAGAAGCATACAAGGCAAACGAGTGGCTAAAGCTAGACAGAATCGTCCGTGCCACGATTCGGAACACCGGCTTGCCGATTGCGAACATTTTTTCATTTCCTTTCCTGTGTCGGTCGACAAATGCTTTCCATCGCCGTTGTTCCAATTCTAAGTGCAGGATGCGTGCCAGTCGTTGTTCCTCGAGTTCACACAGTGCTGTTAACCGTATTGCCTCCAACTCCTTCTCTTTCAGCCGTTCCCGTAGCTGGATCCGTAAGCTGGGTACTTGGAATTCCACCGGCATTATCGCCTCTAGTCCGAACGCTAACCGGAACGGTGTTGTTCGGATACTCGTTTTATATGCCGTTCGGTATGCCCAAAGCGCGCTATGTAGCTTGGTATCCCAATCCGTTCGATTTTCGTTGATGATCTTCCGGAGGATATTCTGGAACGTTTTGTTCGTCGATTCAGCTAACCCGTTTGCTTGCGGACAGTATGGTGTGCTCCATTTATGGACAACGACATAGAATGTCGTCAGGCTTTCAACTACTTGGCCGAGAAAGTGTCCGCCTTGGTCGCTTATTAATTCGATTGGGCATCCGTAACGGCACCAGATGTACTCGTATAGAAATTTTGCCGTCGACGCAACGGTGTTATCTCTTAAGGCTTCAGCCTCCACCCATTTCGTGCAGTAATCCGTCGCAACGATGACGTACTGATTACCTGTTCTCATTGCCGGTGGTTTGAACGGTCCAACAAAGTCCAGCCCCCACTTCTGGAATGGCTCGAGTGGTAGTACAGGCTGGTGTGGCATACGAGCCTGCTCTGTTGGCTGGCCCATTCGCTGGCATAGGTCACATTCTTTTGTGTACCGTACCGCATCTCTTAATGTCGTTGGCCACCATAGGCCACTTTGCCATATTTTCCTAGCCGTCGCATCTCCGGCATAGTGACCTCCGACAACTCCGCAGTAGGCTTCCCTCAGTATGAGGTCCTTTTCATCGCTACGCACAACCCGTCTCCATATGCCATCCGCGCCCTTGGTAAAGTGTGTCTTGTAGTAAGCAGAAATGTCGGCTTTGCACTGCCAGGTGTTTCCTTTCGTCCCGGTTCATCTCTTCCGGAGGCAGTCCTGTGCTCAGAAACTGGTGCATATTTGTGAGCCACTTGTCTTCCTGTGCCACCGTCTCATCTGCTGCCGTTTCCGTAGTGACTCGAAACAGCTCCACATCTAGAAACTTGTCCGCTACTCCGTCACTCGTCTCTCCGGACTCTAATCGGCTTAAGTAATCTGCTACGGCATGCTGTATCCCGGGTCGGTGGAATATTTCGAACTCAAATTCCTATAACAGTAAGGTCCACCGGGCCAACTTACCAGTGAGTGACGCTTTGGACACCAGGTAAAGGAGTGCCGAATGATCTACATGGAAGGAAAACTTCCTTCCCAATAAATAATGCCGAAACTTTGTCACACTGTAGATCATCCCTAGAGCTTCCCGTTCCGTGGTAGAGTAGTTCCGTTCCGCTTGGGATAGCTTTCGGCTGGCATAGTACACTGGCTGGTACCACTTTGGCTCCGTAAGCTGCATCAATATGCTTCCGATTGCGATGTCGGAGGTGTCCACGAATACATGAAATTCTTTACTCCAATCCGGAGGCTGCACTACCGGTGCTTGCGACAACATTACCTTGAGGGCCCTATACGCCCTATCCTCGGTGTCGGTCCACTGGAATGGTGTCCGATGGACGGCGGCATGCAACGGTGTAGCCAGGTCGGCCAAGTATCGGAGCATCCGGCTGTGCCACCGGATCTGGCCTAAGAACCAGCTCAATGCCTTTGCCGTTGCCGGCGCCGGTGCTTCTAATATGGCTTTCACTTTGTCCGGGTCGACTGCAATACCTTCCTGGCTCACAATATGTCTTAATAAGGTTCCACTGGACACGCCA
Source organism: Azolla caroliniana (assembly GCF_043228905.1). Classification (NCBI taxonomy): domain Eukaryota; kingdom Viridiplantae; phylum Streptophyta; class Polypodiopsida; order Salviniales; family Salviniaceae; genus Azolla; species Azolla caroliniana. The sequence goes on along the minus strand of NW_028230439.1, from coordinate 8,085,308 downwards.
AATACACACTTTGCTGGATTCAAGCTTAGCCGATACGCTCTACACTTTTCTAGACAAAGACAGAGGTGCTGAAAATGGTCCTCCTCCCAGCTATAGACAGCGAAATCGTCAAGGAAAACCTACATAAAAGTCGGGATATATTCACCAAAGATTTCCATGATGATTCGTTGAAATGTTGTCGGTGCCGTTTTGAGTCCGAACATCATCACCACGACCACAAACACCCCCCATTCGGTGACGAAAGCCGTTTTCTCTTGGTTGTCGGGGTGCATCCGAATCTGATTATACCCGCTGATTCTGTCTAGAAAGCTATAGACCTCATGGCCGGCGACGACATCCAACACTCCATCTGTGAACAGAAGTGGAAACGCATCCATTACCGTAGCCGCATTGAGTTTCCGGTAGTCCACACAAACTCAAATTTTTCCGTTCTTCTTCGGTACGACTACGATCGGGCTCAGCCATGTCGCTTCCTTTACCGGACGGATAAAGCCAACTCTTAGCAGTTTGTCGATTTCCTCCTTGATCTTGGCGGCATAATTGGGATTCATCCGGTACTGTCTTTGTGCCATTGGTTTTGCGTCCTTGCACAAGTGAACCTGATGCTGGTATAACTGAGGGTTGAGTCCTCGCATGTCTTCGTATGACCAGGCGAGCACATCGCGAAATTCCGTGAGAAGTGTAATCATCACCGTTTTGTCTTCGGACTTCATCTCCTTGACAATGTGCACCGGTTTTGCTTCGTCCATGGTTCCTAGGTTCACTTCCTCAAGTTGCGACGCTTTTACGTGCTGTGAAACGACCATTTCCCGTTCCAACGCTTCCTGCGCTTGCCGTAACTCCCGGATTGCGTCTTTATCCGGTTCTGCTTCAGCCTCTTCCGGCTCCGGTAAGTATGGTGCTACTGCTTCGGCAATGTCAATTTCGAAGAGGGGTATGATCTTCGGGTTTTCCTGCAAGTACTGAGCTTCTTCTTCGTCAGCTAACCCTTCTAGCATGTTGACGCACTCTGCATACAACGGTGTACATTCCTTGCCAGTGCTCGTCCTTGGCTGTGTTGGTACCCGTACCTTGGCTTTTCCTTGCCGGAAGGTAATTATATTTTTCCTCCAATTCTGTTTGATATGTGTCGTTTTCAACCACGGCCGCCCCAGCAATAGCGGGTATGCACCTTGTGCCTGTAATTGTAGCACTACTGCCGAGATGTGAAATGTATGACTGCCCACGGTGACTTCTAATTTCCGTATTAATCCTGTCGGCCGCACTGAGCTTGTATCGGCCATCCGTAACCAGAACGGACACGGCTCCCACTCGTGGATTCCCAGGGCATTACACGTCCGGAGGCTTATTACATTCACCCCAGAGCCTCCATCTATAACTGTGTCGGGGAGTTCTTTCCCTTTTACAATGGTAGTGATTACCAGACTGTTGGTGTCCACCACCGTTGGTCCCTCCTCCGGATTCGAGAAGAGTACCGGTGCCGGTGATGATTCTCCTGCCGTCATGGCCGTCTTCAGTCCTTCCGTGAATCTTGGCACGAGCTGTAGGAGTCTTCCTAGTGGCAGCGTAATCTGGCATTCTTGCAACGCCAGCCATGTCTCGTTCTCGGAGTGACTGCCGTCGGCAAGCCCTACCGTATTCTCCTTTTGCCGCTGTAAGTCTGTGACATTTTGCTCGTTTGCTTTTTTCACCCATTCCGTTGCTTGCTTCTGGATGGTCTCCTGCGTCTCCCATTCCTTGGCCATGCCCTTCGACCTTGTGGTCACCTGCTGCAGATCTGCCACTTCAGGGACTACCATATTTACTGCCGGTCGTTTGTCATAACTCTTCGCCGGTCATTGATTACTATAATGGCCTTCCTGTCGGCAGTAGTAGCAGTAAGCTTTCCGGGTATTGCTGGATTCGGCATTGTCTGTTGTACCCGAGGTCGGTCCTGTGGTAAGCGCGGGGTTTTGGGCCGGTTGGCTGCTTGAAGCTCCTTGTTCCGGATCCCGTGGGTAGCCGCTTTTTTTGAAATGTCGTTTCTTGTTATAATTCTTCTTATTGCGGTACTCTTGATGAGGTCGGTCGTTATATCTGCCGTATTCCTCCTGTTGCTGACGATACCCGGGGGAGTGCTCCCGGTCGTAATGTTCGTAACGTCTATTGTAATCCCGGTACCGATCATATCTATCCTGCCGGTCATAGTTATCCCGCCGATCACCGTACCGGACATCATTCTCTCGTCAATCGCCATACCGGACATCCTGTGTCGGTCAGTCGCGGTCCATTCGCCGCCAGCGTTCCTCTTCTTCATCCCGGCTGCTGCGTGGTTCTATTTGTCAGACGGGCAGTGCTTGCCGGTTCAATAGATTATACTCGCACCTATCCGTCGTGTGGCCCTTGGATTGACAGATTACACATTGCGTCCTCATAGTGCATTCGAGTGCCAAGTGTCCGGAATTCAAGCAGGTTGTGCACTGTATTGCTTGCCGAAACCGGAGGTCTTCATCGGACGGTAACGCCCGTTGGAGTGCTCCCAGTGTGAGCCAGGAGCTTGTCTTTTCCATCTCTCTCACCCGGTCAATGACCTGGTCGATGGTACTTGTGCGGAAGTCAATTACCGTGCAAACCGTGCGTAGGGGTTCTCGGAGCGCATTTAGGAATATAGTTCGTAATTCCTCCTCCGGGGGTGCGCGGGCAAGCTAACTATGCATCACTTGAAACCGGATGACAAACTGGGGAACGCTCTCCCCTGCCTACTGTCGGACGGTATAAAATAAGCCCACCATGACTGTTTGGTCCACCTCCTTCTGGAAAAAAATGCAAGAATTTAGCTTTTAAATCTGTAAAGGTGGTGATGGTAGACGGGTCCTGCGTCCGGCGCCATCTTGCTGCCGGTCCCTCCAATGTGATGCCAAATTCTGCTATCTTAGAGCGTTCCTCTTCTTCCGGGGTCAATCGCTGGGACACATGGTTTGCTTCCCATGTCAGTTCAAAGGCGTGAACATGAGCTTCCACGTCCGGATCATCTCTAGAGTACTGGAACGGCATGTCCTCGTCCGGTATCGGTGCGTGGGCTGGCGGTGTTGGGGGTCGTTCCTGGTTTTTCTCCGGCGTCGATGGTCTTTCCTGATTTGTTTCCGGCGTCGGTGGTCTTTCCTCTTCTTTTGGTGACGGAAGCCTCTCCTCCTCGACTTCCGGTGTCGGAGGTCGCTCTTCCTCTGCTGGTTCCGGAGGTTCCAGCCTTAGTAATTCCGGTTCCGGTGTCAGTAAGGTGTCCGATCCTTCGTCCTCTGGTCCGCCCGGGGTTTCGTTGCTGCTACGGTAGTTCGTGTGCACGCTGTATTCCCCTTCGGAATCCGATTCATACGCTAAAAAGGCTTCTGCTTTGCCTTCTCCGTTTGCCAACGCCTGGAGAAGGGATTCGGTTTCCCGGAGGCTGCTTAGGCTGCTGCCGTCATCCGGGTGCGATGTTTGCTGTAACCAGAGGGAGTTCTCCGCTACTCTTCGGATTACGTTGGAAAACGAGTGATCTGCTCTAATTTCTTGCGCCGCTTGTTGGAAAGCCTCACGTCTCCTTTGCCTTTCGGCAAGGCGTCGAGTTCGATCTGTAACCAGGTCGTGCGTTGATCTAGTCATCCATCCGTGCCGTCGTTCATTGCAAAAACAGGAATCGTCGTCGCCAAAAACTGTGTTAACTCTTAGGGCCGGACAATGGCCTAACACAGGGTGTCTACGGAAGACACTTCACCAAAGGGGTGTTACGGCAACAGGATTAGACTCAACGATTAATCCGACTTAATTAGGTTACTTAGCATGATCGTCCTTAATATTCACACGCGTAAGATATAACAATGAATACAGAACGGCAATTAACACAGAGAGATAACAACACTAAGCTTTATTAATTAACCGTTGCTTATTACATTGTATCCGGGCCTTTAAATAGGTTTCCGGTCTGTATTACAAAACGGTGCCATCCGCACCTGTTCAGGATCGGTCCGGATCCGGAACGGCATACCGATTCCGGTCCGTCCGTCCACACTCATAGCTTACTTACAACCATTCCTAACAATTAAACAACTCCCCGTTTCACACTCTGGACTCCTTTGTCGGTCGGTAACATGTTCAACGAGTCGGTTATGCATAAAACAGCCAAAAGGCCCATTGAAGTCTGAAGGGTAATATTTTCTGAACTGCCAACCCTTTATGATGGCCCAACCCACAACACGAGATCGGTTTCACGGGTAACCGACAATTCTCGCACCAAATCCACCGATTTGGCACAGTCGAATGGCTCGGCTCCCGACCATCCGACATTGACACCTGGTGCGACTAGTCCAATCATACCTCGTAGATCCGAGAGACTGTCACAACCTCCGGAGAGGTACTCTCCCGGAATTTTCTTTGCCGATGCCGGCGAACCGACGTCTTACGAAGAAGCATTGGCATCTGCCAATTCAGCCACATGGCATCTGGCAATGGAGTCGGAAATGCACTCCATTCGGGAAAACAAGACTTGGAACTTGGTTGAATTGCCGAAGAATCGATGTGCTCTTCCGTGTAAGTGGGTTTATCGACTAAAAGAGACGTCCGACTCAACCACCCCAAAGTACAAGGCCAAATTAGTTGCGACGGGATTTCGACAAGAATATGGCATCGACTTCGACGAAATCTTTTCACCAGTGGTGAAAATGATGACCCTTCGTTTCATACTCGGCGTCGTGGCCATCGACAACTTGGAGCTGATTCAGCTAGATGTAAAAACGACATTCCTCCACGGTGACCTATAGGAGGAAATCTATATGGAGCAGCCGAAAGGCTTTGTGGCATCCGGCCAGGAACATCTAGTCTGCCGACTCAAGAAGAGTCTCTACAGCCTGAAACAGGCACCCCGACAGTGGTACAAGAAGTTCAACGACTTCATCCAATCAGTCGGCTTCTCAAAGAGCGATGAGGACCACAGTCTCTTCACCAAAATAGCTCAAGACGGGTCTCCCGTCTTCCTCATCATCTACGTGGACGACATGCTACTCTTTGGTCGGCATGCCGGAGAGCTCATAGAACTCATTAGGCAACTGCAGTTGAAGTTTACCATGAAGAACCTCGGTCCGGCACGACACATACTTGGTATGAAGATTAGTCGGTATCGCGATACACGACAACTTTTCTTGTCTCAAATCTACTCCATCGGACGTGTCTTAGAACGCGTCAACATGCAATCGGCCAAGTCTGCTTCGACCCCGCTCCCCATTTACCTCCGGCTGTCTCAATGAGAATGTCCGACATCCGATCCAGAGGGGGAAGATATGAAGTCGGTACCGTATGCACCGGCAGTCGGCTCCCTCATGTACGCGATGGTCGCGGCACGGCTTGATATTTCTCATGCCATAGGAGTCGTCAACAAATTCATGCACAACCCCGACCGATCACGCTGGAACGTAGTCAAGCATATGTTCAGATATCTAGCTGGCACAAAAGACCACGACATTCTTTTCGGCCCGAACTCAACCTCAGGCGTAGTCGGTTACACTGACTCGAACTTCGCCGGTTGTGTGGAGCAATCTCGTGGAAGTCAAAACTTCAGGAGTGCACAGCCACCTCCACAACCGAAGTGGAATATGTAGTTGCGTTGACATGGCAAAAGAAGCTTTATGGCTCGGTCAGCTAGCGCACACGTTTTGACATGTCGACTCCGACTCGGCTCCAATTGTCTACAGCGACAGTCAGGGTGTTGTTGCTTTGTCAAAAAATCCGGTTCACCACAACGCCTCTAAGAATATCGACGTTCGATATCACTTCGTTCGGGACTGCATCATTTCAGGGAAAATCGGTCTCGAGAAGATATCCACAACCGATAATGTCGCAGATGGAATGACCAAGTGTCTTTCGGCGGATCGTTTCCGGTCCCTTTAGCACCAGATGGGCGTAACGAAAAATCGGTCTGGTTAAAGTCGGACACACAGCACAAGATGGTTTTGGACCACCGACATCAGTTCTCTGAGGATCGGCTTTAGCTCTTCCGACCTGACCTATTCGGTCTTCTGTCTTCGGATCTTGCTGACTCTGAAAAAACCGATCTATCCGATAAACCTTGTATATATAGTTGTAATTCTTTAGATAACCCATATATCCGCCCATTACGGGGGAGTGTCGAATACAAGTGTATAATGGCTGTATTCACACTGTCCCTTTGGACAGCCCAAGTTCGGGCTATTTCTGTAAATAGCATAAAGGGTAGTTGCCCTAGGATAGTCACTATATAAAGTGACTTTGTAACCTTTAGTCAAGGTTGGTTGTAATTTGTAACTGTTGCTATTGGAATATAATGTTTCCTTTGTGCCTCTCTCTCTCTCTCTCATTCTGTGTCAATCCTACTCATGCATACACAGGTTCTTCTTCATCACGAATGTTGCTTGCACTTCCGCATTGACGGCCTTGTCCCCAACACCCCGAGCACTGCTCCAACGGAAGCTGGAATGATCCAGGTCAAGCGACATTTCCTCCGTACATACCTCGATGTCCCTGACCCTGACATTCAAGCCAGTCTTCATTTTTTGCAACTGTTGCTCATACTCCTCGACTCTAGCCCTTATGAAACCCACACATTCAAGCAACACAACCACCCGGCGTGGGGTCTTGCCTTTGATTTGAGCAAATAGTGGTTGAGTTTTCCATAGTACCCGCATTCGATCGGGTTATTGCGATGGTTCGGTTCGTTAGGATGGCTCCTCCTTCTACTAAACTCTCTAGGATTGCTCCTACCATCTTTCCATTGGTAGGAGTTGCGTTCTTGGGTCGGCTAGCTTTTTGTCGCCCTCGAGTGAATCAACCTCTATTTGCTCAACCAAATCCTCTTCTATCGTTCGACTGGGAGTAGAGGATCTGACCATCGGGTGCATTATTCCTTTGTTGGGTATGATTTTCCGCCACCAATAGTATCGACTGAAGGTCGAAAAAGGAAGGTGGATTCTCCTTTGCGAGAATGGTTGATGTAATCATTCCGAATTGAGGTGCCAAGCCATCAAACCATATTTGTACCATTTCGTCATCATCAATAACGACGTTGATCGATCCGAGGGCGTCGCACAGCTCCTTGATCTTCAAGGTATAGCTGGTGATCAACATATTCCTTTGTTGCATGTTATTCAACTTCTATCGGAGTTGGAGCTTTCGTGCAACAGTATTGGCCGCAAAAATCTTCTTGAGATTGCCCCAAGCTTCTTTCGGCGTTTTCAACTCTCGAATATAGCCGAGCATGTGATCATGTACGCATGATGCAAGGCAATACAACACATGGCTTGCGACCTGCTCCCACGCTGGGTAGTCGATGTGTGTTGGTTTGCGTTTCCTGAGCTCCTTCGATATAGCTCTAGTAACCTTGTCTGACAAGGTATTCATGCATCTTGTATTCTCATGATGCAAAGTTTGTCCTATCGAGCTTCTCCGTAGGAAGAGTACTTCCCATCTGGGTATTCATGATGTTGATTTCTTTCTTTGTTGCTTGAACCGGTTTTGTCGATCATCGGTGTTGTGATCACAACACAGTTGAGCGAGTTTGATCAAACAACCACACGCTCTGATACCATGTAAAGAAGGAGAGACGTACGTGGTGCTATGCAACGGAAGCGAACTCTGTGTGTGTGTGTGTGTGTGTGTGTGTGTGTGTGTGTGTGTGTGTGTGTGTGTGTGTGTGTGTGTGTGTGTGTGTGAGTACATGTAAGGCAAGAGAGAGAGAGAGAGAGAGAGAGCTTGAAGTAGAAGTTGTATTAGAAAAAATAGAATTACATCCAACAGTAACTAAGTTACAAAGGGTTGGTTTAAATATCAACTTATTGAGGACAAGTGCCCTTTCCACTAATTACAAACTAGCCTAGTATGTTGTCCACTGGTTAGTGTGAACACTGTCTCTATGGGAAGTTGAGTTCGATTCTCAACACGTTTCGATAATGCGGGAATCCAATGGAGTGTCAAAAACCCATGTTGCTTGCAGTCGTGTTGGTCCCAAGATTACATGCTTTTGATTATCAAATGCTAGATCACCGGGATGAGGTGCTAGATATGAGTGCCGCAATAATGCATCTGCATTCCCTTGCTACTTCCCAAGACGATATGTAATTTTGAAGTCGAAATGAGTGAGGAATTGGGCCCACCAAGCTTGTCGTCGATTTAATACACGATCATTTTGGAATTAGGCAAGATTTTTGTGATCATTGAATATGGTGACTTGATGAGAAGATCCCTCTAAAAAATGCCTCCATTGTGCAAAAGAGTCCACTATTGCTAATAGCTCCTTGTCATGTATCTTGTAATTGATTTTGGCAGCGTCAAACTTACAGAATGTAGTTTTTCATCATCGCCTTGTTGTGATAGAATGCTACCAAGGGCGAAATCCGACGCGTCTGCCTCAATGATGAACGGTTTTTTCAGATCAACATGAGCTAGAATAGGAGTTGATGTAAATGCTTTCTTAAGACTTAGAAAAGTCGTATCTGCTTCCTTAGACCAAACAAATAACCACCCTTCTTGGTAAGTTGTGTGAGAGGCAAGATAAGCTTTGAGTAGTCCTATATAAATTTGCGGTTGAAATTTGCGAAGCCTATAAAACATTGCACATCTCGCAACGAACATGGAGTCTGCCACTCTACCACAGTTTTGACCTTAGCTGGATCCATAGAGATGCCTTCTGAGGAGATGACATAGCCTAGAAATTCCACATGGTTGCACTAATAGTACATGTGAGCATCATACTCTTCTTGATTCTTCGAATAAACTAGTAGATCATCCAAATAGATGATCAAATAGATATCCAAGAGATCTCAGAATCTATCATTTTCCATGTGCTAGAAGACTGTTGGCGCATTGGTGAGACCGAATGACATAATCGTATACTCAAAGTGCCCATATCGGGTGTGAAAAGTGGTCTTCCATTCATCTCCCGGTCGGATCCGTACGAGGTTATATGCTCCTCATAAGTAGATCTTTGTGAAGAACTTTGCACCATGAATCTGTTCTAAAAGACTCGAGATAAGGGGAAGTGCATACCTATTCCCGATGGTGACCTTATTCAAGCCACTATAATCCACGATGAGACGAAGTGAACCATCCTTTTTCTTGACAAAGAAATTGGGTGCGCCGGCTGGAGATTTCGAATGTCGAATGAACCCATTTGCCAAATTATCCTCTATGTAGGCTTGAAGGACTTGTAGCTCGGTTGGTGACAAGTTGTAGATTGGTCCCCATGGTGGCTCTTTTCTTGGTTGTAAATCAATGGGACAGTCATATTGTCAATGGTGAGGAAGAGTACTGGCTTGTACCTTATCAAACACGTCAGCATAATGACGATACTTCTCTAGAGGTTGAACTATGGATTCCTCTTTAGTGGTGTTGGAAGGTTTTATTGATGATGCGAATACAAACATTGATACCTTGCGGCCTTCCTCATGCAATTGATGTAGCGAAATGGTTGAAATTCGATGATTGGATCCTCAGGTTTGTTGATACCGGATTTCTCTTGTTCTCCAATCTATGTTTGGGTTATGTAATTCGAACCATGGTAACCCCAAGACAATTTTGATGCTCTGGACTACTAATTATATTAAATGATACTACGCACACCAAATTATCTAGGACAACCTGAATCGGCTTTAACTCTTCTATGATATTTCTGGAAGCAATGGGGCGACCATCAATGACTATTACAAATGCTAGGCAAGGAAGCTTTCTTAGGGATATCTAATGAGCTTGGGCAAAATTCCTATCCATGAAGCAAGAATTGGCTCCGGAATCTAAGAGTACTAAAACATGTACTGGAGGGGTACTTTTAGTACTAATTGTTACTAGAGCTAAGAACACATTGCTAACTTTCAAAGAGGGAATGGAACCACTAATGGGTTGCACAGATGTAGGGTTGTCCAACCAAACAGCTCCTATTTTGGCTAGACTTAGTCGTTTAACTCTTTTTCTAATTGACCAAGGACTTCAAATTTGTTCGATAAACTCGGGCTATTAGTACTATTAGGACTATCAGACACTCCTACTGAAATAGACTCAGGTTTAGTACAAGCTACTATTTGATTTACCTATCTTCTTGGCCTATATGGACAGTTTACTGCGATATGCCCTGGTCCTCCGCAATAAAGACATAATCGATTTGCTCAGTGTCAATGCTTTTCTTCTTCCGTTATAGTCCACGACGACATGTGGTGTCGATTTCCATCGATGTTGGAGTACTTGTTGGAGATGCATTATATGATTCCCTTGCAAATGCTTTTGCTACGACCGAGGCATATGTGGGCTCCGACCTGGTCCTTGGCATTTGTAACTAATGTTCATACAGCTTGACTGATTACCTCTGTGTTCGATTTTGGTTCTTTGGAGAAAGTTAGGAGTAAGTCTTTGACATCATTTTGTAGGCCATATCGGAATTGCTCCATCAATGCTTGATCATCCTAGGGGATATCATAGGAGAGTAGACTAAAATCTGCAACATAAGCAGAGGCTAGACGATCACCTTGATGTAATCGTCGGATTTTGGTGATTGTCATCCTTATGCTATCAATATCTCCAAAACGGGCTTTAAACTTGATTATAAACTCCTCAAAATTATTTAGTAATGGTTATCTTTTTTCTAACAACGAAGTGAACCATGCCAAAGTTGAGCCGCTTAGCAACGTGCCTACTAGACCCACTCGTGATGCATCGGTGGAATATTGAGAAGGATGCATTTGAATGACTAATTGTACCTGATTAAGGAATGCTCTGAACTATGATCACATTCCATCGAATTTCATAGGAAGGCCGATCTTGGGCTCTTTATGAATCCCTTGAGTACTTGGTCCTTGTTGTTGCAATGCTACAATAGTTGCTTCAAGTTGTTGCACGCATAATGCTAGCTCCTCATGGTGTTGTTGCAACTCCCCATGTTGTTGTTGCGTTTGCTGCTTTTCTAAAGAGATTTGTTGAAGATCCCCCAGCAGTCGTTGATTTTCTTGTTCCAATACAACAAACCTTTCTTTCAAGCATTGCAACTCCGAGAAAACGGATTGATATTCTTGAGCGTTAACAATTGCCATAGTATTGAAGGAAGGAGGGATAAGAGGATTAGTATGATGGGAGGGAGGAGTAAGAAGATGGAGAAATTCGGTTCAAACTGTCAGGAATAGTACTAAAGACGGAGAGGGAATTAGTATTAGAGGTAGAGGAGGATGAGTATTATGAGTACTTAAGAGGAAAAGATGGTGTGGAACTCACGAGAGAGAGGAGAGAGAGAAAGAGAGAGATGATGGCAATAAAAGATATATATTATAAGGAGAAAGATACAAGAACAACTAGGAGGCTTAAGACTGACATTGAACTGAATTGATTCTCAATAATGCCATGTGCCTCTTTTTATAGTGTGCTTAGCCTGAGTATTCTTGACATTTCTAGAATGTTCTAGAGAAATCTAGAATATACATGGATTTCCTAAGTGAAATAATAAATGAAAACAATATTTCTCGTATTACAATGTATAGCTTAATGGTAGGGTTTCAACCCATGTGACACAAGGTCATGGATTCAAATATTTTTGAAGCCATACCATGCTATATCATGACACCAAAGAGGTAGAGATTTAGCATTAATAAGAGTTGAGTAGATATTGTCAATGGTGGAAAGAAAACCTCTTGTGCTTTTATCACCAAAGTCATCCCCTCTTGGCGGGTCTCTGGGCAATCCCACAAAGTGTGTTGGATTGATTCTGCTGCATTTGGGCACACTACACAATTAGGAGAGCTAAGGTTCCCATGTTGTCGTGCTCCAACCGGTAGTGACTTATGTTTTAATAGCCATTGGAACATGGTAATTCACCAAGTGTGTAGTTGTTTCCAAATTTTCTACCAAAACTTAGTGATAATTGTATGTCATTGAGGAACATGATATGTGTGCCATACCTTTGCAGTTGTTGGCTCTTGAACGGTTTGAGCGGCTAGAATGTGGTGACCCAATCTAGTCGTGAATTGGAAGAAAGGGATGGCTTTGCTTCCTTAACCCGCATAAGAATCACGCCATGACCATTGCAAAGGGTCCCCACTGACCTTGCATAGCCATGTGTTTTCATGAGTACATATGTACCATTATGGTTGTACTTTAATCAAATCGGGATATACAATCCATTTATGACCAATATTTGTGAGTACTCCAATTGTCGTGAGTTTTAAAGAGCCTTCATTACTTTGTCAAACTCACTCACACAAGTTAGGTGTTGAGGTAGTAGTGTAGCATCATCATCCAAACATGAACGCATGCAAAGTATGCAAAGTATGCAATGAAATTCTTGTGGAAGATGAATATCACTTATTGCATGCTCAAAGTATAATAAAGTAATTCACGAGAAATATGATGACTTGTTAGACGAGCACGATAACGTTAGTGTCATACTCAAATAAATGTCCACCAAGAAAGGTGAGCACATATGTATGTGCATTGTTTTCACATAGAAAGTTTTTTGCAAATTAGTAAGTTCCTCCTTCTTAAGGAGGAGTCACATACAAGATGGTATATTTATTTGGTCCCTTTGGTTGAAATTGGCCACCTCATGGATGATAAAGCATCCATTTTATTATCTCTCTCCTCTCTATAATGCACTCCTTGATATGGGTAAAAAACCTAAGACAAGAAGATAATAAGGAGAGTTGTCATGTTTGATTAAGAGAGAATAAGAGAAACACGAGTCAGTCATAAAACATTATGAATATAAATGCTACACAAAATGGTGTATCTACTATTATAGTTGGATCCTACATTTTACATGGAGAAAGAACAACCCTTTGCTAATCTCGAAGATAATATTGCTTATTTTAAATCCAAGGGGGAAGTTATTGTCTTTGGTGACATGAATGCACTTACATGAAGTTTGCAACTTGAAGCACAACAATCTATCATGCCACATATTTGAAGGATGCAAGAGGATATATAAATTTATAATTGCTCGTGTTTTAATAAGAAAAAAGGATCTAGATTAATTTGGGAAGTTACACTTACAAATGCGCAATACCACTACAATGCTTATTATAAATTTTGTATCCTTATGAGTTATGACCCAACGTTAATAGGTTTTACAAGTAGAAATTACAATAGAAATAGTGTCGTTGACTATGTGCTACTTTTTGAAGATATTTTGGATCGGATACACAATTTCTCATTTTGTGAATGGACACCAGAATTTGTTCATAAGCCTATACACATTAGCCTCAAATGTATAGAAAAGTTTGAGAACTAGAGCCTAGAAGGTTATTAAAGATATCAAACAAATATATCTTAGATTAAACCTTAAATGAGCAACCATGTATTCCAACATGCTCAAGGATATGTGACAAATGACAACAATACAACATGGTGCAGCAATGCAACACTAAAATGTAAATGGGAAGCTGGAATTTGATCATAAGACTTTACGCATCAAATGTATAAAAAAGTTTGAAAATTAGAAGGTCATTGAAGATATCGAACAACCATATTTGAGCACAAACATTAAAAGAGCACCCATGTATTCTAACATGGTTAAGGATATGTTATAAATGACAAAGATACAACATGGTGCATCACTAGAATGAAATTGGGAAGCTTCAAGAAAGTCGCCTTCTCATGCACAAACAAATTTTTTCTAGCTAAGCAAAGGCATCAAGAAATGTAGTTCCAAGAAAAAAATGGTTTTAAGGAACACCAAGAAGCTCAAATGTGTCTTATGAGTTTGGACATAGTCAAGGATAAGGAAAATAATGAAAAAAAATTGCAAAATACAAAGATTTATTCAAAGAAAGACAAGAATGTGGGAAGTTACTAGATAGTTTCTCAACTCAAGATAAAGCACATGCATGTGCTAAAATTTTGGAGAAACCTAAAGGGTAAATGTGTTGAGAGTTATGATAACTGAACTCCTATGGGCAAGTTGGCTTTCAAAACACCATAATATACCATCAATCACCTTGTCATCTTTGGAGTATTAATTGACGAAACAATTGCTTAAGAGATTATTGTTTCATAAACTTTAAGAAAGTTTTTGATATGGTACCTCATGACCATCTTTGGAGGCACATTGAAGAACTTGGGGTGCCAAGTGAATATATATGCTTGCAATTCAAGCTTACATGGAATGAATGTGTTACCTGCCATTTAAAGGCAAGAAAGAGAGAATATTATGTATTTGAGTAAATATACGACGGGGGAGAAATTAAATGATGTGTCCTCAAGAAATGGTTTTTTTACATCGATGCTTTTCTATATGGATTGATAACATCATGAAAGCCCATTTTGAAAGAATTTGAAAATGTCCAAAAGCATTTTCTTACCACCAAGTCACGAAACAAACACCATACACCCTCTTACTATGTTTCTCCAAGTCATGAAACTAACACCATATACTCTCCTACTTCTTGAGACTGGATCCCTTCCCACTAACATCTTGGCCACGGACAGGGTTGTCAAATACATGGTTAAGGTTCAAAATAGTATCTCACATCAGCATCTTAAAATCACATGGGAAGCAAGCAAGAAGATCAAATGGAGACATAAAAGAAAATTTGTCTTATGATTTATACAAGATTTAGAAAAATGGTTTTGAATATGGGATGCAACACGCTTCTTGGTATATCAATATATTTCTTTGTGAATGAGGCCTTTTCACAACTCCAATGTATCATGACATAGAAAAGATATGGAAGATCACACATTATACGCCTTATGTTGAACCTAAGTAAACAACCATATTCTTCATTGTAGGAGAAAATTGCATACATGTTACAGTCCATTCCATTATCCACCAACCTTATTCCTAACCATTGGTTCAATACGACTTAGATCACGCTCACTACAATGTGAGACAAGACATTGGAGCACAAATGATGAAAGTCGTCAACTAGACACACTTTGCCCTATACAAGTTTAGGAGTCTTAAGTATCACACTTTGATACAATGGTCGTCCTTAAATCACATTCGACTAGACTTTCCACATCTTCGACCAAACCCAATTTCTGCACAATTTTCTCACAATCACATTATGGACTGTTCACATTCTTGAACATTGAGAGTCAACTATTCACTATCATATGTATTACATGAACGTGTTACATTTTTTGTTGTATAGGTCACATTTGAGCCCAAACTATAGTATTATATATATATATATATGTTCATTTAAGATAGGGATATCTAGCTACATGTAAGTACATTTAACAATCATATGAAATAACCTACAGAGAATGAGAAACACATCAACACATTCACATTCAAAAGTTTAATACATACACAATGGTGTAGTCAAATGGAGACTAAGAAAGGTGATTACTTTTCTCTAGTGCATTTATAACATCAAATGGCTAATTCCAATATTAGACTCAATAAATAAATATGTTCTTATTTGATCAATTACACCATAGTAATGTTACCACATTTAGTGTCTATGGGAGGCACAATAAACCATTTCATATACTCATTTATAAAATATTATGATATTATCATGTAACATTAGATTACTTTACCGTAATTATTTACAACATTCGACTATATAAACCAATGTGGTCTTATTTGATCATTTACAATATGATGGTAAGGTTTCTTTATTTAGCCTACAGGAGGCTCAACAAACTATTTCAAATATCCTCATTTCACA
This sequence comes from Azolla caroliniana, assembly GCF_043228905.1. Classification (NCBI taxonomy): domain Eukaryota; kingdom Viridiplantae; phylum Streptophyta; class Polypodiopsida; order Salviniales; family Salviniaceae; genus Azolla; species Azolla caroliniana. The sequence goes on along the minus strand of NW_028230439.1, from coordinate 8,069,676 downwards.
AAATACTACGATATTTTGAGGTAAATGTTAAATAACTTTTCAACTATAAAAGCCGTTAGTGCAGTCTACTTGAAACTTTTAAATTCCTTGCATTCACAACACTGGTAGTGCAAATTTTAAACACAACTGTTGGTAACGCACATCTATATGTTATAAAATCCACGAGTTTGGACGAGGATATATGTTCTCCGATAACTTACACGTTCTGATACAAAAGAAGCACATACATCGCATTGCACCCCCATATCTTTCTTATTGAGGTGTGTCAATTTATAAAGAGAGCATCAAATATTGGCACTCTGTTCCTATGAATCATCTGTTTTTTCTTTTATCTTCTTTACAAAATACAACCCCTCCTGTAATATACACAACTAGAAAGCTGTGTTTTACGCCTCAAATGATGATGTCCACTACCTCATTAGAAGAAAAAAAATGTGTTTGCTTTTTTATATTTTCATGATCACAAAAGCAAACAAAAGTAAATCTAACTGCACATTTATATAAGGACGTATCAAGCATAAATCAAGAAACCTCACTGCACCAGAAATGCAAAAACAAAGACACACACAAGGGTGAGGGGAATAGTAAAATAGCAATGCTTCTTTGCAAGATTAGCCCTAAAAGCTTTTGCCGAGACAGAGCTCAAATTCTCTTCTTTGTTTTGTCAAACTATAGTAGTTTCTTCTCACTGCAAAGAACAAGACAATCACCTTTATTATATATATACATGAATTTCATTCAGACCACAGTCAAGAAACTCTTATTTTCTCAGCTTTATACCTTGACTCCAACAGATGATGGAGCTGCTTTACTGCAGCTTCAGCAGCATATATTGCCATTTTCTTCACCTGCCATCAAGAATGTAAACTATAATAAACCACTTCCTATTTCAAGCTACAATGGACATGTATGGCATACATCATTTGTGTGCATGTGTGATATGTATCATTCATGGAAGTGGATGTGGCCATAAGTGTGATCTTATATGCTGTATGATGGAAACGTGTGATGATATGAGAGATAGATCAATAGATTTTACTGTTGTCATCAGGGGTGGAGTGAAAGTGAAACATAAACATTTGCACTTTGTGTTTGGAGTTGACTAGTGAATCTTAATGTTCAAGAGTTTTACTGCTGATCATTGCAATAAATAATGCATGTTGAGACTATGAGAGAGAAAGAAAGAAAGAAAGGACCTCCAACTTGTCTTCTTTTGCTCGATGGTCTGTTGGAAGCATTCTGTACTCCTCTGTCAACCGGACACATTCCTGAACATTTTCAGGTGCTACAAAGTCTAACGCAACATTGATACAAGACTGCATTCCATCATGGACAAAATAAGATCAAGGTTCTGAAGGGGAATATTTGACTAAATAAATGAGACACTTCGCATATAAAAAATGAAGGTACATAAGCAACAAAAATATACATCACTATGCTACACACTCAAAATGTTTATCACAGAGAAGGGATCCCAGTAAAACAAAGAATTGTTCAAGGAATCATTTCTGCTTAAATAACATCTTGAAAGAGAATATATGGGATACAAACTTATTTGCAGATTTAAAAGTTGCTGAACTCTGGCATTAGCATTTGCAAGAATGCTTCAACTCGAGCACACACAATTAATCATACACTTTCGAAGAGTGCAGATTTCTTAAGCTATGGAACATCCCATTCATCACCTAAGAAGAACATCTTATTCTTCTTTCGTATTGCATGAGAATAGACAAAAATACATTGTCACATGCCTCTAGCATAATTGACGACATTTGAACAGGAATTTTCAGTTTTGGTAAGAGGATACACCATACTTGGTAACTTAAAATGACATTCAGTGTATCAGTTACCTTAATCCTAGGGATAATTGCAGAACTTATCTCTAACAAGAAATAAAAGTCACATAAAGGGAATTTCAACGTGTGGAACCACTGTTCTAGCATGTAAATGGAGTCCATCCACTGTAATAGTTTGTCTCATGCAAGCATGGCTATCCAACCTAGGACCCAGGCCTAAGAAGCATGTTTAGTAGGATAAATGTCCAGATTGATGGCTATGTTGATATAGGATGGCACAAGTAAAAGTTGAATGGACAGGCATGAATCCAATCGATAATTTTTTGATGCACACATCAATATTAAGGATGTCACATTAACAGTAATGAGGTGTGTGAAAGGCATCAATAATTTGACACCAATGTTGTAGAGAGTAACTCCTGCTAATGAATTCTGAGGAGCAAGATGTCTCATGAAAAGAATGACAATCTCTATTGTGTTTCTTTCTAAATCACCAAATTCAGGGATTCTAAGATCTGATCAGAACATCTGATCTTGCTTTTATCATAAATTAGGGTTTCTGATTTATTGTTTACTGAACAGTTTTTAGGGTTTTCTGCTTGCTGATTTCTCATGAAAAAGTAGGGATTTAAAGATTTCGAATCTTTTGGATTTGAATTATCCTGCAAATCCTTATGATTTGCGCTAGAATGATTTTCAGCAATACAGCTGGTTGACTGGAACCCTACTGCAGGTTTTTTCCCAGGAAGTACTCTGTGCTATGTCCTCTGTGCTAGCTGAAACATTCTATTCTTATAATCTTTGATTCTAGTTGGATTAATAAAGAAACACCTAGGGCAGTGGAGCATCAAGCTGGGAAATGAAAGAATTTTGTATCATAGATATGGATTTTTTGCCCAAGAAGCGTTACAGAGACCACTATTGTAGTGGTCATTAGCTTGATCAACATGCAAAAGAAAAAAGAAACACACCTGCATGTTCCTCACTTGATGGGGACATCCAGCAGGTATGAAAATAGCCTCTCCTATGTATTGCTCAAATGTCCAAGGCTCAACACCTGAAAGAAGAATGAGGAAACCAAGTTATTGATGCAAGAGCTTCTGGAATTTGAACGTAATAAATTGGTATGTGCCTACCATACTCCTCCTTTAACCTTCTCTTGTGTTCCTCAGAGAGGAAAATCGTCTGGTCATGGATCGGATCAACTACCTGTGTAGTAGTTCCGAACTTCGTAAATATGCAAGAACTCTCAATATTTTACAAGAAAAAAAACATGTATATTGTTTACTAACATGGGAAAGATGCATTTCTTTGATATGCCGGAACTCCTTCCAATGACTTCGGAGATAATCTTGAAGCTTCGGTACATCTTGACGACGAAAAATATCCCATAATGCTCCACCGTTTACCTGTTCTGTCTTAGTCTCTCCTGTTGTTATGGCATTATCTCCATCATTTCTCTCTTGATCAAAATCTTCCATCTCACTATCTGAGTGCCTTTCTTTCCGTACAAATATGTCATACCCACAGCTACTCTTATTCATAATATCAGCTTCACCTGCATGTTTTTTGGATTCCAAGTTGATGGTGCTCTTTCCACCATTTTCAATTTGTGAGGCAACATCCTCTCTTTCAGAGTGATAAGCTTCCTTTATTGTGGAATAGCCACTCCATTGGTTGGTTTGAGTTTCATTCGAAGCCAAATCAGTATTATGAACTTTGTTTTCAAAGTCAATAAGACATCTTTGGTTTTCTAGTACTAGGTGCTCAGCTTCACTTTGTTGTTCACTTGCACTATTCATATCAAACATCTTCACACTAGAATGACTAAATTCTTCATTCTTCGAGTATCCTGACCCTCTATATGAGGGGGGAAACAAGCAAGGTGGATTACGAGAACAGCCAGCCTGATTACCAATCTTTTCCCTTGGTAAGTCCAAGGACGCAGGTTCATTATTCAAAATATCAGCCCTATAAACATTCCCACGGGGCATGTTGTTTCCAGCTTCAGGCATGTTGATGTTTGAGAAACTATCACCTTCCAACTAAGAGTGTGGGATCACATCAAACATGCCATTGATATGTCATTAGTTAGTCATTGTCAATACATATGGTCAATATATACAATCTAAGATCAGAATAGGAAGTAGTTACCCGCTCCCTCATTTGATGCAACCTTGATTCCATGTTGATTCCTAAATTGTTTTCTATACCAGATCCACAAAACCCATCCTGAAAAACATTCATATTTCTAGTTAGGTTGCCATCATTACAAAGTGCGAGCAAAGTTATGTTCGCAGTCTCTGTAGGAATGGATCATCAGAATATGACAAAATATTTGTACCTTCACGATGAAATATATCAATTATATATGCACATATATATTATAAGATATAAAGCATGACGTAATGTCAAAAAACCTCCTTCGCATGAGTATTAAGGTCGAGTACCAAACTAGGGATTTGTTTCACCTTCGGGCACTCATAAGGAAATGTCTCCTTCTGCACTCCAGCGGGTTCCAGAGTTCGAGGTCCATTCTTCTTTTTGTACTTCTTAGTTAATACATGCTGCCACTTTGAGTGCCGAACTTCTGTTGCATGAGTAAGAACATTGACCTACAAAAACAGAGATAAAAAACTGAAGGTTTCTAAATGTGAGACACAGGAAATCAAGCTCCCTCTACAACATACAACAGCAATATTAGATTTACCGCATCAGACATATCACAGTGTAATTTTGTTACAGAATCCCCTCGACCAAGCTCCTCTTTTACACCATATGCAATGTATGTCTTAGGACCCAAGTCAGGCTTTGCAACATGCTGAGGGAGCTTGGAAGCAAGGTTCAGGATTCCACGACTTGGATGAGTGTACTCATGGAATGGCAATGCATTGATGAATTCAGCTCCATGACGTGGTAGCCTTTCATGGAAAAAGTTAGGAGGCCAATCCTTCAATTTAAGCATTTCAGGCCATCCATCCTTGTGTGTTCGACCATCTTGGTATCCCTTGAAAAATTGGTGGATGTCGATCTCAACCTACAAATATTCAAGAAAACCACGAGTATCATGGGATAGTACATCACGCAGACAACAGGAACTCGCTAATTATGTTCCTGTTAAACAATGTGAGTGAATAAAACACATGAATGACTTTACCTCACACCAATCAAGGCAATCAATAGCCTTCACAGAACTAGTTTCTTCAGCAAACTTATTTTTTGCAGTCTCTCTAAACACATTGCACATGACCATAGGCTCCCAACTTATGCCCTTTGTTTTTTCCAGCACATTTCTCACTATCACAGGCTCACCACAAAGCCAGTGATTTTGGAAATGTTCAAAGACATCTTGATCCATGTTTAAGACTGAAGGGCAGTAAATGAAATTGTCTGGCGTGGCCTCCCTTTGTGCAGCTTCACGTAAGCATCCACAATTTACTGATGACTTCGGGTTATTTTCATTAAAACACAACTGGCATGGTTCTGATGGGTTAGGTTTTATTATCTTCTCATTACCAACTGCAGCTTCAACACTTTTAACTAGCTTGGGAATCCAATGGGGTTTACCAGTTTGCCTCAAAGAAATCTGCAGGAAACCACATCCACCGCACTCTTTTGGTGGACAAGGAATGCTACCATCTGCATTCACCTTCCATATTGGTAGCTCATGCTTGGATGATTGCACTAGGGAGACCGTACCTTTAGCGCTTTCTTGTATATGGTAATTGGCAGACCCAGCCCATTTTCCCCCTGGCTGTTTGCCATCACGAAGCTCCTGGCAACAAGCTAAGCATAAGTCATAACTACACTCTGGGCAGCTTCTGTATAAGTCCGCAATTGATGTATTGCAATTGTCACTGAAAAGGTTAGAGAAAAGGTGTTATCTCCTTTTGACTTCGGTATATACTATGCATATCATCTATAAAGTAATCAAATACATAAGACAAGCATATGTGAGAGAAACAAACAGAATAATGAGTGAGAAAAATCAGACCTATCATGTTTAAGTGGAGAACTCCAGAAAACATCTAAAAATGCACCAATCAGAAATTATGTGTGTTGCACAACAAAGAATGACTGATGTGACCTTTATCAACCAGACATATCAGTTTTACCATATACTGCAGCAAGTAGAAAGAGTAATACAAATACAGCTGAAAGTTGCATCACACTAGTTTGCTATGTACTAACCAGAATAGACGCTCATCTGACTTGAGTTTTGACCTTTTGATCTCTACATCTTCATTTGGAACTCCTACAGAAAATTTACAAACTTCATGGATTAGACGGATGCATAAACAATAGGAGAAAACACATCAACCCCTACCAACCTTTTAATTTAGATTCCAATTCAATTTCGTAGGTCTGTTTCTTGTGCAAGCTCTTCAAAAGAGGTAAGATGAATGATAGGGTGTACCGAAGAGCTGATATTTTCTGAGAATCCGACATATTATCGTCTTCCTAATATCGAATAAAAACCGGAAAATATCATGTCCATATTCAGGCTTCGAAGCCCTTTTTAGAATGAGATAAAAAGATGAACAATTACCTCTCCCATGGAAGAAAATTTTGCACTCTTCGTTCGAATGCATGCTTTACAATTGCAATTTCCCCGACATACTGGGCATTCATGGAAGTCATCTACTTTCATGTCCGGATACCTTATAACCATTGTCACAATTAGAATACTTTGTGATTTCCTTGGTTCACAAAAAGAAAGATTTTGCATTCCCTTACCATCTGGCTATACATGATAAGCAAAAGCATTTACTCTTGCACTTCAAGCAATAAATTAGTGCTTCTCTGTCATTTCTCTGACATTGATGACACAGTTTTCCGTTCTTGTTCTTTTTCAGTTTCTCTGACCCTTTCTCACCTAGAGGCACAACTATATCCTGCACCAATAACTAATGAATGCTTAAGTACCCTTCAGAAATGCTTACAGGCACACATATGTACCATGAACTAAAGAAAATAAATATTCCTCACCTTAGCATTTGAACCATAAAATCCACCATTCAGTTGGCCCCTAGGATGATCCATGAACCTGAGAGCTGAATCTTGGTTTTTCTCTTTCATTTTCCTTTTCATGTCATCTGGAACCACCGTACTGCTCCTTTCAAGATTCTCTGTTGTTTTCATCACCAATGCTGACTTTTCCAGGATCTTCTTACTTGAATCCTCTGCTCTCTCACGGATTTTCCTAACATAATCATCTGTTTTAACCCTCTCCTTATCCGGCCCCTGGAAGTTCTCCCTCGATTTCCTTTGAAATTCCTCTGCATCTGCTTCCCCTTTCCATTCAGCATCTCTCACCATTTTTTGAAAATCATCAGTCCTAAATTTTATATTCCACTCAGAATCATTGGTGGAATCCCTAGCTTTCTTCTCAAAACTACCAGTCTCCTCCCTGATCTTCTTCTCAAAACCACCTGGACTATCTCTCTTTCTCTTCTCAATGACATCGCCATAGTCATTTCCTCGATTGTTTTTGTCCGAATTTTCCTCATACTGCATTGGAATGGGCTTCATACCATAGTCGACCTTTAGGAGACCTGGATCAACACCTAGACCACTGGATGCATCATTGAACCGTTTTGCCGGCAAGGGCAAAGATTTTGCCTTGGATTGAGATGGTGGATTATCAGACTCTGTTTCAGTATCGTCATCAGTTTCTGTATCAGTTTCCGTTTCAGTTTCTGTGTCGCTTTCAGTCTCGGTAACACTGGAATCGAGTTCCTCTGGCCTAGTAGGAAGCAATACATCTGTAGACTTCTTCAAGAGCTTACCTTTAGGTTTGAAATCTGTTTTAACACGCTTAGCTTCAGGTAGCTTCGATGTAATAGCAGTAGTGGTAGTAGCTCCGCCAATTCCTATACCTAATCCTATGCCAGTTCCTATACCTGTTCCGGGTGCAATTCCAATTCCTGTCCCAGTTATTGGTCCTGCTGCTCTTTTCTTGGCTTGTACAATATGCTTTTCACACATGCTTTTCCCCTCTACAGCTCGTGCACTGCACCGCCATTGTTTACCATCGGATCGTTTGCATCGGAACTCATCGGGTACTACTTCAGCCGGAGCCCGACTTCCTTTACCTTTCCTACCTTGACTCATGGATACCTTAGTTAGCTCCCTTCCTCCTACAGAATCAAAACACTGAAATAACATCACAAAAGAATAAAAATCTGAAATAGTAAATAAAATACCTAAAAATTTAGTTCTCTTCCTCCAAAATCGAGGCTGTCATAAAAACTCGAAAGAAGAAAGAACTAAAATAGAAAATGAATGATCTAACCTTTAGCTACGCTTTCTTCAAAATCCAAGCTCCCTCAAAAGACCAGACAATAAAAAAACCTAAACTTTATCAGGAATTCAGGGCAAATTAGTAAATTTCCTTGTGTATAGCATTGCACCCTAGAGCAGAGAAATTTTACCAGCATCAGGTTTCCTGATAAATTATTGTCTAAGAGTTTGCTTTCTAGGGTTTCCTGACACAGTCTTTTCTCCGCTTCGGTCCTCCATTCTGTTCACTATCCAACCATTCAAACCCTAGAAAACACAATTATATCAGGGAATTCTAGAAAGAAACGTCAAAGGCAAGATTACATCAAAGAAACCTACAATTCAAACCCTAATGCCTCACAGTGTCATTCGCTACAAAAAGAAATCCAATTTGCTCGCAAAATTTTGCATTTATTTATAAGACACATCACCATATAATTCTTGGTGGCAACGACTCAATAGCCTACATAGATCCATCAAAAACAATCTGAGCGAACAATGAAAAATACTCAAGACAGAGAAGAAGCCGAACCACTACACAGGAAGAAGAGACTGCCGATTCCCCAAAATCGCGAACCAGGGAGATGGGAAAAAAGTATGAATGGTATAACTACGGAAGCAGAGAAAGAAGAAAAGAATGCGGATTTCTTAATAATAGAGTTGGATTAGACAGACGAGAACACAGAGAGAGAAAGAGAAAGAGAGAAGGGTCTAACCTTTGATTCAGTGCACAACCCACTTCATGAAAATCGCTTATTTTCAGAAAGGTGAAAAAAGCTGAATGTGGGCGATCCGGCTATGGCAAGAAGTGTGTGTTTTCTTTTCCGGCATCTCTACATACATACATACATACATACATATGCAGACACAGAGAGAGAAAGAGAGAAAGAGAGAGAAGATAATTAGCACATGTTAGAGTGAGATGGGTTTGATCAAATGTCCCAAAATGAGAGAGAGAGAGAGAGAGAGACGCCCATGGATCCAATCCATGATAGAAGTAGTAGTTATGAGTAAGAGAGCACCATGGATCTCTTTCTTACACACTTGCTTTTCTGAAGAAGACTATGTATGTATGTATGTATGTATGTATGTATGTATGTATATACATATGTATAGGAATCGGCAACGGTTCAGCTTAGGCTTAACCGGTTTTTCCTTATCCAAGCCAAACTGGTTAAGCCGAAACCAGTTTGGGGTTCTCAAACCTAAACCAAACCAAACCGATCCCTAAACTGGTTTAGGCTTAACCGGTTAAGCAACTATAATGGTGCATTGGGTGGTATATTACAAACAACGTGACATTTTTATTCGCCAAACTATCATTTCATAAAAACAACCAAAATGATTAATGCTTTCTTTAACATTTCAATCTCTGAAGAAATAGAGAATTTAATGACAATTGAAACACGTTATAAGGATCAAAACTAGAGTCTCTTCAGTACCACTCGACACGAAAACAGAATCAATGACAAAATTTTCATTTAAGGAATAAGCTTAGTATAAACAAAAAAAATCAACAGTAACGATACACCCTTGTCCCTTCATTTAAAGAAAAGCAAGACATATGTCTCTTAGTTTATAAAGAAGAAGAAAAATATAAATGGTATTTCAAAAATGTAAGAAGTCATCAATTGTCTAAGTTGGTTGTATTCCAATAATTTTCACTAGTCCAAGTACAAGTATTCAATAACATCATCTCTTCTAAATTGATATCTAAACTATTACAGGCATCATGAATATCTTCAAGTAGAAGAATGTTTACATTGTCAAGTAAATCTAACCAACCTTGAAAGTGCATGAATGCAACCGTTGCCTATCTTCGAAGTTATCACGAGCTTCGGCGTTAGCTTCCTCTGAAGACCCCGATGAAGCTGGTATTGCCAAATAGTTGTTAGGAATATGTCCCTCCTATGGAAGGAGCCAATTGTTCGGCTACATAAGAGTTGACAATCGAAGATAAGGAGTAGTTGATTGGTCGAGCCAAGAGTCGACAGTTGATGACATGAAGAGTTGACTTTGAGAGAATCGACATGGAGAGTCGATTGGGGGAGTCGACAATGGGGGGGAGTCCAAGTCGAGGACACAATCGACTAGTCGGGCTGACTAGATGGCCGAAGACAAGGCCAACTAGTTGGGCCGACTGGACAGTCGACATAGGAGTCGGATGATCAACTGATATTATTATTAGTATAATAATAGGAATGAAAGTAGTAGAGGCTACATTTGTAAATAGCCCATTATGTGTATAAGTATAAATACACTTAGGGCAATACTTTCAGTTGTAGAATAGAAGAACAAAATATAACGTAGCGTTGTAGAGAGTGTGAGAAAGAGAGAGAGTGTGTGTGAGTGGCGCCACAGCTAAGTCTAGACGTCAAGAGCCTTGTGTGGCTGTTACACTCTGTGTTGAGAGAGTGTTGTAATCTCTTCGTCTTGTATATCCACTGTAATAATGAAGATTTGTTCTCCTGTGGTTTTTTCCCGTTTAGGGTTTTCCACGTAAATCTTTGTGTATATTTCGTGTACTGTGCTGTTTTTTGTTTTTCCGTATTATTGTGTATATTCGAGTTGGTCTTTCTCATAGATCTGAGGTTCAAACCTCAATAACCTGGTATTAGAGCGACATGTGAAAGATGGAAGGAGGTGTTAGTGGCTTCCTAGGCATGATAGTTCTAAAATCTTAGAACTATGCACACTGGAAGATAAGAGATGGAAGACCTTCTCATAGTTAAAGACTTGTATGAGCCCATCGACAGAGCAAAAATACCCATGGGGGCATTAGAGTCTGAATGGAAACTTTTGACTAGAAAGGCGGTGGCCACCATCAGATAGTGCGTCGATGTAAGTGTTCTTCAACATGTGGCAGCCGACACAAATGCCTATGGGATGTGGCAGAAGCTGTCATGACTATATGAGAGGAAGAACACCCTCAGCAAAACATCTCTAATGAGAAAGATTGTGAGGCTGAAATACAGGGATGGAGAAAGCATAGTTGAACACATAAGCACATTCATGGGGTATGTGAACCAACTTGTGTCAACCAAGTTTCCCCTTGAGGATGCAATGCAAGCAATACTACTATTGTGTACCCTGCCGGATAGGTGGGAAACCTGGTGGTGACTCTCAACACCTCATGTCAAGAAGAGAACTTGTCTCTACAAGTGGTAAAGACAAGTATCTTGAACGAGGAGACAAGAAGGAAGGACAAGGGTGTCTTGTCCCAGTCGGAGTCAAACTTGACTCAACACATCGGCAAAGGAAGGAACTGGTGAAGAAGTCCACAAAGAAGGGAAAGTTCCCAAGCCAGATCCAAGTCCAAAGGAAAGCTTACATGCTTTTACTGTGGAAAGCCTGGACACTCCAGAAGAACTACTAGCATCTCAAGAAGGACAAAGGTGTTAGTAAGGATGTCAAACCCAAAAAGATTTCTAAGGAAAAGGGCACATTAGTCGTAGTTCCAAATGCAGAGGAGATTCTGTTCATTTGTGAGTAGGCAAGCACAAATCTTTCAAGCAAAGTGTGCACATGGGTAATCAACTCCCGAGCAGAGAAAGAGGGCACATTGTATATGATGCATGCCCGACTGTGCAAGTCGAAAGCAAATTGTTGGCTAGAGTATGGAGGACAAGTGGGGAACGAGTCGGGAACAGAGATTAGTATTAGTTATTAATTAGTGATAATTATAATAGGAAATGAATCCAGAATAGTTGCACCTATTTGGATCCAGACCGATTCATAGCCGGTTGTCAGTATGGCACCGTTTGGTAATTAGAACCGGATGCCTATAAAAGGATCCGAAAAGCAATGTAATGAATGCGGAAGTAATGTATAAGTTAAATTTGGATTTCAGTATTGTGTATCTTGTCTACTACCGTCTATGCTTAATTTAATATCTTACGAGTGTTAATCAATCGATGTATATTGCCATTCCGGAACCGATCCGGAACAGTCGAATTAGAGGCATATCTGTGCTGGTTAACATCCTACCCGTAACCACCCATTTGGTGAAGTGATCCAGAAGGACACCCCATGTTTGTGGCTAGTCCAGCCTAGGATAAACACAATTTTGGTGACCACGATGGCTGCAGAGTGAAGTGAACATCAGGGAATGGATGACTAGACCGACGAACGACCCATTCGCCGAACGAGTGAGAAGACTAGCTGAGAGATTGCGGAGGCAGGAGGCCTACCAGCAGGCGACCGAGGAGATCAGTCAGGACTGGTCTTTTCCTAGAGTGATTCGGCAGGTCACTGAGGAGTCACTCCAGTTGCAAAATCAACAACATACCGATGAAGGCAGTAGCCTAAGCAGTTTACGTGAAGCAAAATCTATACTGCAAACCCTCGCCATAGGCGTCGGTGAACCGGAAGCATTTTCCGCCTTTGAGTCGGAATCAGATGGCGAGCATAGTGTTCAGTCAAACTATCGAAACAGTCACGACACTCCGGACGACCCGGATGAAGACGGTTCAGAGCACGCATCGACACCAGAATCGAAAACAACATTACCCACACTGTCGGCCCACGAGATAAACTGAGACCAACAATATGAGAGAATGGTCAGGCGTAAACCAACACCACCACCGGACCAACAATCCGAGGAGAAGAACGATCGTGTGCCGACACCACCACTGGACCGAAAATTGGAGGAGAAAAATGATCACATGCCAACATCACCATTGGGCCAACAATCGGAGAAAACGGACGATGGGGTACCGACACCACCTCCAAAACAACCTTCTGACGATGACATCATGTCGTACCCGTACCCGAAGTATCGGGACGAACCAGACGCAGAGGCACACATTTATGCTTTCCTATAGACATGGGAGGCGAACCATGTCTCACAACGATTGATAGAAGCAGAGGTAGAGTGTTCAAAGATCGCGGAGTTCAGAATGATACTAGAAGGCCCAATAGCCATGTGGCACAAAAAGCACCTTCTAGGTAGCTTCGCCATGTTTGAAGCCTTGCGGGATAAATTCCTATCACTATTTCACCGATAGGTGGAACAAAGGGAGCTCGTCGACCAATTTTATATGGTCTATCAGGAACCCAACGAGACAATTCCCCAATTCATTATCCGATTCCAGACACTACACAGTGAGTTGACAAGGACACCTTTGGAGGATGAGGCAAAAGTGTTCTTTTTGGCCGCGCTCCCGGAGCTGCTTCGAACAATGTTGTCCGTATTTGACTTTTGGACCAGCACCATTGATCAAGTTATCAACCGGGTGCTGGAAATGGACAGGGCCTAGAATAGTAATTACATGGCGATGGGGGCCCTACAACGAGCGCTCCTTAGAGAGGAAGACTTACGGTTTTGACAGGCAGTCCAATGTACGACATGCCTCAACCTCGGTCACTCCACATTAGAATGAATGATGTGAACTTAGGGCATGTTGTGTAACTCCCGGTCACACAGCATGGACCGGTGTGAGTACAACCTGTTAAATCGACAAGCGGCACCGGTTCGACATATTGAGCCCCGGGGCGTGTAGCAACCGGAAGAGGAACGATATCGACTGGAATGTGGCTACTAGTATGATGATAGAAGAAGAGAAGACTATGACCGAGACCGCAACGACAGGCGAAGAGAGGACTACAACTAAGATTGTAACGATTGCGACTACACCCTAGATTATGACCGACGGAGAGATGACGAAAGGTACCCAGAGTGACGGGCGTGCCCAGATCAGGATAGACGGTACCCAGAACGCTAGGGGTACTGGAACCGCCGCCGCAACAACCGTAGGGGAAAGTATCACCGAGAAGAGCATTGGGAATCAAACAGAGAGTACCAACGAGAGCCGGATGCATGTACAACAGTCCCACAACTAGAGCAACGGAGGACGGAAGATAATAACTAGATGACTTCCGGTATTAAGCCGAGAATTATAGAAAAAGGAGAATCAAGTAATATTCAGAGGGTTTACTGCTACTACTGTCGGAAGGAAGGTCATTATAGTAGCCAGTGCTCGGTAAAGTCCAATGATAAGCAGCTGACGGTAAACATGGTAACCGCAGAAGTTACAGATGTTCAACAAGTCACCACAAGATCCAAAGGAAAAGCTGCCGAGTGGGAGACCTAGGAGGCCATTAGGAAACAAGCCACCGAATGGATTCAAAAAGCAAACGCGGTTGAAGTACAAGAACAGATCAAGCCTCCGGAAGAACCATTAGAGATAATGGACAACGATCCCACCTGACAAGCGTTACAACAATGTCAGATCATGTTGCCTCTCGGCTGCTTGTTGTAGTTAGTTCCCCAATTTACGAAAGGACTTAAATTGGTGTTAACATCACAAAAACCCGGAGCCGACACCATCATTCTTCTCCAATCCGGAGGAAGGACCGGTAGTAGCAGACACCAGCAATCCGACGATTATCGTTATTATCAAAGGAAGAGAGATACTCAGAACAATTGTTGACGGAGGTTCCGTTGTGAACGTGATCAACCAACGAACATGCGATACCCTGGGTATCAGAGAATGGGAACCGTGCCCATTCTGGCTGAGAATGGCAGATACCAGTTCTGTCCGGCCAATCAGACTCATCGAGAACTTAGAGATTACAATCGGAGGGCACGTGTTCCGAATATCCGCAATGGTCCTGCAACTCAACGCACAAGGGGCTTACCCCCTGTTGTTAGGAAGATCATGGCTGCGGACGACGCATATTAAGCAAAACTGGCAGAAACACGTAATTACCTTCCGATGAGGGAAGACGAAAGTGCGGGTGCCAACACAACAACGCGCGGGTACAAGTAAGGAGTTGGCACCGCTCTATGGAGAAAGTATTATGGAGGAGACGAAGTCGATCGATACCTGGAAGAACATCCAAAGATCGTACTGTTATTTGAAGTGGACGTGGTTGAAGCCGTCACACCGTATGTCACACGCCGGGAAGGAGAATTTGACGAGCCAGATCCAGAGGCGATTCGGGAACTGCGGCAAGCGCGGGAATCACTAGAGCGGGAATTGGCCATATCTCAAAAAGTGAAGGCATCCCACCTAGAAGAGGTGAACCTCGGGACCAATGAAGCGCCGAAACCGGTGAACGTGGCAAAGGAATTGCCACGGGAAGAGAAAATGGCAATGGTTGAACTTCTCAAAGAATTTCGAGATGTGTTCACTTGGTCATACAAGAATATGTGAGGATTGGATCCCCAGCTATACCAACACTAGATCCACCTTAGCAAGGACGTGAAGCCGGTAGCGCAGTGACGTTACTGGATGAACCCAAACTATGCGGCAAAAGCTAAAGAAGAAATTGATAAGATGCGAATAGTCGGTTTTATCTGACCGGTAAAACAAGCGAATGGCTAAGTTCGATAGTCATCATACCAAAGAAAAATGGAAAGATTTGGGTCTGTGTTGACTACCGAAAGCTGAATGCCGCCACGATAACGGATGCGTTCCCACTACCATTCACGGACGGGGTATTAGATGTGGTAGCCGGTCATGAGGTATACAGTTTCTTGGACGGATTCAACAAATACAATCAAATTCGGATGCACCCGGAGGATTAGGAAAAGACGACGTTTGTTACGGAATGGGGAGTGTTCATTGTGGTGGTTATGATGTTTGGACTTAAGACGACACCGGCGACATTTCAAAGGATTATCATGGAAATATTTGGGGAATACATTCTGGCGTTTATGCAGGTCTTTTTGGACGATTTTGCAGTCTATAGTCGGAAGGAAGAACATCTGGACCATCTCTGGATGTGTTTGGAGAAGTGATAGGTGTTGGGGACAAGGCCGTCAATGCGGAAGTGCAAGCAACATTCGTGATGAAGAAGAACCTATCCTATGTATGCATGAGCAAGATAGACACAGAGGGAGAGAGAGAGAGAGAGAGAGAGGCACAAAGGAAACGTTATATTCCAATAGCAACAGTTACAAATGACAACCAACCTTCACTAAAGGTTACAAAGTCACTTTATATAGTGACCGTCCTAGGGCAACTGCCCTTTATGCCATTTACAAAAATAGCCCGAACTTGCGCTGTCCAAAGGAACAATGTGAATACGGCCATTATACACTCGTATTCGACACTCCCCCGTAATGAGCGTATACACGGGTTATCTAAAGAATTACAGGTATATATATATACATGGTTTATCGGACATATCGGTTTTGTCAGAGTCGGCAAGATCCGAAGATAGAGGACCGAACCGGTCGGGTCGGAAGAGCTGAAGCCGATCCTCAGAGAACCGATGTAGATGGTCCGAAACCATCCTGTGCTGTGTGTCCGACTTTAATCGGACCGATTTTTCGTTACGCCCATCTAGTGCCGAAGGGACCGGAAACGATCCGCCGAAAGACACTTGGTCATTCCATCTGCGACATTATCGATTGTGGATATCTTCTCGAGACCGATTTTCCCTGAAATGACACAGTCTCGAACGAAGTGATATCGAACGTCGATATGCTTAGAGGCGTTGTGGTGAACCGGATTTTTTGACAAAGCAACAACACCCTGACTGTTGCTGTAGACAACTGGAGCCGAGTCAGAGTTGACCTGTCGAAACGTGTGCGCCAGCCGACCGAGCCATAAAGCTTCTTTTGCCGCGTCAGACGCAACTACATATTTTGCTTCGGTTGTTGAGGTGGTTGTGCACTCCTGAAGTTTTGACTTCCATGAGATTGCTCCATTGCCGAATTTGAAACAATATACGTTTGTTGATTTCTGACTGTCCACACAGCCGGCGAAGTCCGAGTCGGTGTAACCGACTACGCCTGAGGTTGAGTTCGGGCCGAAAAGAATGTCATGGTCTTTTGTGTGCTAGCTAGATATCTGAACACATGCTTAATTGCGTTCTAGTGCGATCGGCCGGGGTTGTGCATGAATCTGTTGACGACTCCTACAACATGAAAAATATCAGGCCGTGTCGTGACCATCGCGTACATGAGGGAGCCGACTGCCAGTGCATACGGTACCGACTTCATATCTTCCCCCTCCGGACTAGATGTTGGATAGTCTCGTTGAGATAGCCGAAGGTTGATGGGGAGCGAGGTCGAAGTAGACTTGGCCAATTGCATGTTGAAGCGCTCTAAGACACGTCCGATGTAGTCGGTTTGAGACAAGAAAAGTTGTCGTGTATCGCGATACCGACTAATCTTCATACCAAGTATGTGTCTTGTCGGACCGAGGTCCTTCATGGCAAACTTCAACCGCAGTTGCCGAACGAGTTCTGTGAGCTATCTGGCATGCTGACCGGAGAGTAGCATGTCGTCCACGTAGATGATGAGGAAGACGGGAGACCCGTCTTGAGCTGTTTTGGTGAAGAGACAGTGGTCCTCATCGCTCTTGGAGAAGCCGACCAATAGGATGAAGTCGTCGAACTTCTTGTACCACTGTCTTGGTGCCTGTTTCAGGCCGTAGAGACTTTTCTTGAGTCGGCAGACTAGATGTTCCTGGCCGGATGCCACAAAGCCTTTCGGCTGCTCCATATAGATTTCCTCCTAAAGGTCACCGTGGAGGAATGCCGTTTTTACATCTAGCTGAATCAGCTCCAAATTGTCGGCAGCCACGACGCCGAGCATGAGACAGAGGGTCGTCATTTTCACCACTGGTGAAAAGATTTCGTCAAAGTTGACGCCATATTCTTGTCTAAATCCCTTCGCAACTAATCTGGCCTTGTACTTTGGGTTGGTCGAGTCGGACGTCTCTTTTAGTCGATAGACCCACTTACATAGGAGAGCACGTCGATTCTTCGGTAATTCGACCAAGTCCCAAGTCTTGTTTGCCCGAATGGAGTGCATTTCCAACTCCATTGCCAGATGCCATGTGGCTGAATCGGCAGATGCTGATGCTTCTTCGTAAGACGTCGGTAAAGAAAATTTCGGGAGAGTACCTCTCCGGAGGTTGTGACAGTCTCTCGGATTTTTGAGGTATGAGTGGATTGGTCGCACCGGGTGTCGATGTCGGATGGTCCGGAGCCGAGCCATTCGGTTGTGCCGAATCGGTGTATTTGGTGCGAGAGTTGTCGGTTACCCGTGAAATCAATCTCGTGCTGTGGGTTGGGCCGTCATGAAGGGTTGGCACTTTGGAAAATATTACCCTTCGGACTTCAATAGGCTTTTCGGCCGTTTTATGCATAGTCGACTCATTGAACATGACATCCGAACTTCGGACAATTTGTCTGTGCTCGGGGTCCCATAGTCGGTATCTGATATCGCCGTCGGGTCCATACCCAAGGAAAACGCATTTCCTTGATCTTGGTTTGAGTTTCCGGCGATCGTCTTTTGGTATGAGGGCGTATGCCTCACAACCGAAGATCCTCAGCTTGTCATAATTCGGCTTACTGCCGGTTCATATTTCCTGAGGTATTTGAAGTCCTAGAGGTCTACTTGGCGACATATTTATGATGTGTACTGCCATAAGTAGAGCCTCCGCCCAGAAGCCATCCGACAGTCCGGAGTGTTGGAGCATGGATACTACGCATTCTTGAATTGTGCGATTCAAGCGTTCATCAATTCCGTTCTGCTCCGGACTATAGGGTGTCGTATATTCACATCGAATGCCGCGCTCCCGACAGAATTTGAGGAATTCTTCAAACTTGAATTCTCCTCCATTGTCGGTTCGGAGACATTTCAGTTTCCGACTGGTCTGATTTTCGACCATTTCAAGCCATTCGGAGAAGATCGAGAACACCCGATTTTTGGTTCTAATGGGGTAAGCCCACACCTTCCGAGTCGAGTCGTCAATAAAACTAACGAAGTACGAAGCACCGCCGAGAGACTGATGTGGCATCGGGCCACAAACATCTGAGTGGACCAAATCGAGGGGGCTCGATTCTCTTGGTGTTGATGTTGGGTGTGATGTGGCTACCTGTTTGCCGTACTGGCAATGCTCCCAGAATTGGTGATCCGAGAAGGAGAGTTTGGGGATGTAACCGGCTCTGGATAAGTGCGTTATGCCGGCCTTGCTGAGGTGTCCAAGTTGTCCATGCCATAACGATGACACGGGGATATCTACCAAAAATAAGTCACCCTCTTTGAGTGTGACATATAAAGGATACAAGGAGTGTACCTTTGGTCCTTGAGCAAGCAGGAGGTTCCCTTTGTGGAGTGTCCACCCTCCTGATGAGAATCCAGCATGGATGCCGGCTTCGTCAAGCTGTCTAACTGAGATCAGGGGTCTTGAGAGCTCAGGAACGTGTCGGACGTTGTGTAGTACGAGCGTAGAGCCACCCGGAAGGTTGAGCTCTACGGTGTTGATTCCGATTATAGCACAATGCTGGGAGTTTTCGACTCAAACTGAGTCGGAGTGCGAGTTCGAGTATTGCCGAAACTGAGATCGGTGAGATGTCACATGATACGATGCGCCCGAGTCCAAGAGCCATGTGCTCGATTCCTCAGTTGTAAGTAGAACTTCTAATTTGACTGAGTTCTCTATGGACAATATGTTCAGGTCAGTCATCAAAATTTTGGCTGAAGAGCCGACGTAGTTGAACTCCTCATGTCGGCTACTCTTCTGATCCACTCTCTGAGCTTTGTCGGTTTTTGCTTTGAGTGCCCCGCAGTCGGCTTTGATGTGTCCCGGTTTCTTGCAGTAGTTGCAGATTTGGTTGTCCCGGGACTTGCTCCGGCTTCGCTGATTGTTCGGCGGTCGGGAAGAACTTCTTCCCCGGTTGTTCGATCGGTCGGTCGAACCTTGAACTACGTAAGCTTCATCTGCCGAGTCTTTGGCGAAAGACTTTCTCCGAGCTGATTCAGTCAGGATTGTGCTCGTGACTTCAAAGTACTTAACGGTAGCTGTTGAAGCATTGGACACGGTTGTCATGAAAGTTTCCCATGAAGAGGGGAGACTACTCATGAAAGACAGTGGGCAACAAAGTACACAACCAAGCTTTGATATTAGATGTTGACAACAACCGTTAGATGCGGAACAAAAACAACACTCTGTATGATGAAGGTCTTGTGGTTGATGGTGAACAAAGTCAGGAAGAACAGATTGACAAGAAAAGCAAAGGCAACTGTTGCAGCAAATAAGATCAAGATTCAAGTGCAAAAAGAGAGAAAGAGACCAATGGGCACAAACTGTGTAATTGTATTATTATCAAGAAGTTACAATGGCAAAAAACCTTTTTCCTCTTTCAACTAGGTTACAAAGTTTAGTTTAAATGCAAACTGAATTAGGGTAACTGCCCTTTCCGATATTTACAAATATGGCCTAAACCTAGTCTGTCAAATGGGACAATGTGAATATGTCCATTATGTACTCGTATTCGACACTCGTGTCACGAACAAGAGCTCCCCCCACCCAAGGAAGAATACTTCGACAAGGTCTTCCCAACGACATTCAAAACACAAAGGCAAGTCCAAAAAAGCAACTACCATCCCCAAAGCAAGACTATCAACACACCTCACCATCTTTCCAAACCGGCTTGAGGGGAAGAAAAGGGTTGAAGAATATATAGAGCTCAGACACCAAGAACAACTCGAGAAACCCCCCTAGCTTGCCGAGCCTAGATTTCAATCAACTACATGAATGGGAAAGCCTACCACCCCACCCTATGGAGTGTAAGGATTCTGTCCCTATTAATGGGAGAAGTCGGTTATCGATTGGGAGAATCGGTAGTCAAAATCTGGTCGGTCGTCCGAATCGACTAGAGAGAGACGATTTGGGGATCGATCTATTTGGAGGTCGACATTATTGGTTTGATGAACCACGTGAGGGATAGGCCGACTAGATGGTCGATGACAAGAACGACTAGTCGGGCTGACCGGATGGTTGATGACAAAGTCTACTAGTCAAACTGACTGGATAGTCGACATAGGCATCGGTTAGTCTAATCGACGACACGGTCGACTTGTGGGTCAGATAGTCATGTCGACCAGTCGACCGATTAACTGCTATTATTATTATATAATAATAATAATTTATTCCTTCTATAAATATGTGGAGCTAAGGCAACCTTCCTATAAAGATGATGTGCGGAAGCATTGTGCAAAACACAAGGTACACAATTGGTTATCTGGAAATATAATAGATAAGTATACACAGATAATGGAGTACATAGTATGAGAGAGAGAGATTGAGAGAGAGCAGACAACAAAACTTATGTTCAAAATAATAGCACTCTGTACATACAAAAGTGCTCATGGAGCACTTTAAATACAATCCCTAAGAATAGGCTGACAAGCTCCTTAATGATCTACTAACACTGACTCCCAAAATTATTCCTATGAGGAATATCAGTCTCAATGGTCTACCGGCTCCACGTTGATCGGTCTCCATTCAATCCGGTGCTCGGCTTCTTCAGTCGATCCGTCTGTCACGACATAGTGACATAAGATACATAGTTGGCAAGGATTGAACCTACAACCTCACATCAACAAGATATCATGCTCAACCATTTTGAGATGAGCATGCATTTGTATATAATGGTTTAGTATTCTATATTCTACTGTATAGCACATTTCAAAATCAAAATATTCTAGAAATATTGTATGATATATTCTAGATGGGTATATTCTAGAGATATTCAATCTTGGAACTTGTTGAGAGACAAGCTCAACATCGGCCGAATCGGCTGAAGAAGCCGAGGATCGGATCGGTTGGGAGCGATCGGTTAGGCCGAGTGCGTAAACCGGGAGGTCGTTAGGAAAGATATTCCGTGAGGAATATATTTGGGAGTTAGTGTAGGAGCTCTTGATGAGCATTGAAGTACTGTCAGTACTTCGATCAGTCCTTCTAGGACTTGTATAAAAGTGTTCACTGAGCACGTCTTATGTACAGACTGAGTATTATCGTTGAATATTTTTCTTGTGTTCTCTCTCTGTCTCTCCTGCGTATACTGCGTAAGCTCAAGCTCTCCATTAAACCTGAGTTTTCTTCCTTCTATTCGGTCTTCATACTTGCTTCCGCACGCTACTTTTTACAGAACTTGTATAAATACTTGTAACCTCCTTGGTCCCTTTCAAGGGATTCAACGCTAGTCATTGACACATCAATGTAGTATTCTTGTTTCATTCCATCTTGTCTCGTTATTCATCTCTGTCTTCATGTTGTTGTGTCGTTCCTAGCTTCTTAAGTTCGACGCTTTGAACCTCATCTTCCGTGCTCCATCCGAGTCCGCAGTTGGTGTGTCCATGACAGTTTGAATCCCCTCCAACTGGAAGCATCACCCATCTTCGTCATCGCCTTTGCTTCTAGAGTTACCATCGTCATAATCCTTGATTCTAGAGTTACCGTCATCAACATCCTTGGTTTTAGAGACGCTTACTCATCATCATCGTCTTCATGTTTTCGACATCATCATTTTAAGCATCTCTTGTTGTCTTCATCAAATGGATTGATTTTGATCGCTTACCTTCACAATTCCGGTGGGGGTTACAACCACTCACTTTCTTGGTGGGGATCGAATCATTGTTCATTTGCACTCCATTTTCATTTCGGTTCAAGTTTCACTCCACTTTCCTTTGGCGAGGATCACTTTTGATCACTCACCTTCCCATTTCCATCGGGCGTTACAACCGCTCACTTTCCTAGTGGGGATCAAATCGTTGCTCACTTGCACTCCATTTTTCATTTTGGTCTACATTTCACTCCACTTTCTTTTGACGAGGATTGATTTCGATCGCTCACCTTCTAGTTTCGGTGGGGTTCACAACTACTCACTTTCCTAGTGGGGATCGCGTCGGTTACTTGGTAGGGCTACCATTTGTGTCGTGTTTTGGATCAACCTCGACTATATACCCTCTCATGATAGAAAAAGTCGAGTCGACCGCTTCGCTTGCACTCCTTCGCTCGTTGTTCTTCCAGTTCCCAATGAGGACCACACATGGTCGGTCACGCCCATTCATGTTCCAGTTCCCCGTGAGGGCCTCTTGGTCACTCACCCCCGTTCGTGTTCCAGTTCCCGGTGAGGGCCTCATGGTCGCTCACCCCCATTCGTGTTCCAGTTCCCAGTGAGGGCCGCATGGTCGCTCACCCCCCGTTCATGTTCCAGTTCCCGGTGAGGACTGCATGGTCGCTCACAACCCATTCATGTTCTAGTTCCTAGTGAGGACCACATGGTCGTTCACACCCGTTCATGTTCTTGATGAGTACCGCACATGGTCGCTCACATCCTTTGGTGTTTGTGTCTCCAATGAGGAAAACACATGGTTTCTCACACCCGTTGGTGCTCCACTTCCCGCTCACCCCTACATCACGCTTTCAAAAATTCAGTCGTAAAGAGGAGGATAATGTCACAACACAGTGACGTGAAATACATAGTTGGTAAGGATTGAACCTACAACCTCACATCAACAAGATGTCATGCTCAACCATTTTGATATAAGCATGTGTTTGTATATAATGGTTTAGTATTCTATATTCTAGCGTATTGTACATTTCAAAATCAGAATATTCTAGTCGTTAATATATTCTAGAAATATTGTACGATATATTCTAGACGAGTATATTTTAGAGATACTTCTCGAGTATATTCTAGAGATATTCAATCTCGGAACTTGTATAAATACTTGCACTACATCGGATTCTTGTTGAAAATCCTCTTTTTCTTTTGTTTTGAAATTTTCTTATTTTTCTTATTTTTTCCATAAAAACAATGTTAAAAATAAAAAAATCATGGGTTTTGTGTCATGATATGGCAAGACTCAAACCCATGACCTTATGCTACATGGGTCGAGCTCTTACCATTAGACTATGAATTGTAATTTGTAAGATATTATTTTCATTTATATTTTATCATAGAAAATTGATGTATATTCCAGATCTCTCTGGAACATTCTAGAAGCTTTAGGATTATTCCTAAAAACACTATAAAAGGAGGCACAAGGAATTGTTTTGAACCAAATTGGTTCCAACGCCAGTCTTAAGCCTCTTAGCCACTTTGTACTTATCTTTTCACATAATATATTAGCTGCTATCATTATCTCTCTCTCTCTCTCTCTTTCTCGCTATCTCTCTCTCTCTCTCCTCTTCTCACTTCCTCTCTCGAGAATCTTATGCAATCCCGTCCTCTTAGTACTAATAGTACTGCTCTTCTTTAGTACTAATTCCATCTCTGCTTTAGTACTATTCCTGACAGTTTTGGCCATTTAAAATGATATATTTTTAACAGAAATCCAATGCACTGCATCAAATTTCCGTTGAAAATACATCATTTTCAACTGAAAATCCAAGATTTTTCTTTTATTTTTTTCATTTATCCTGGATTTTCAACTGAAATCTGATGTAATGCATCGGATTTCCATTTTAAATGCAATATTTATTATTATTATTTCATTGTTTTATGAAAAAACTAAAAGAAATTTGGATTTTCAATTGAAATCCGATGCAGTGCATCACATTTCAGTTGGAAAACCATTTTTAAAAATATTTTTATTTATTTGTTGAAAAAATAAAAAACAATTGAAAAGAAAGGGATTGTTAGCTAAAATCTGATGCACTGCATCAATGTCTAGATGTATAGACTACAATCCGATGTAGTGCATTGGATTTTAGTTGAAAAGACATTTATTATTATTTTTTATATGGAAAAAATATATAAATAAATAAAATTACATTGAAAAAAGAAAATGCATATAAATAAATAAATAAAAATACATATGAAATGCATTGCATTGGATTCTAGTAGTATAGACTAAAATACAATGTAGTGCATCGTATTTTAGCTAAAAATCCATTTTTTTTTATGGAAAAGACTTACAAAATCTAAAATTTAAAAAAAACTTGGATTTTCAACTAGAATCCAATGTAGAAAATCCAAGTTTTTTTATTTTTTCAAATTTTCAATGGGTTTTAGATTTGTTTTCCGACATAGGTATATAAAACTTATCACATCTATTTAGTGTAACATTATAGTCTATTCTTCAGTTTGATGTTACATGTGCAATTTCATTCTATTGTCATATACTACTACAACATGTGCCTTAAAGATGTTCAGGAACCCTGTTGCATTAGTGAAGGACCCTGAGCAAGTTATTTTGATCAAGACCAAGAAGTTGGGGCAAAGCATATCATTGAAACTGAGATGTTCCAGATGACTTCTAGAGAACCTATGGAACCTATAGATGAAGAAGCAGGGAACCTTGTTGAATTAGAAGACGTGTCAGAGTCTGAACATACTAACGATTCAACTTAGCGTACCAACGAAGCCAATGAAGACAATTTTGATAACAGAGCTAATCTTGAAGAGACGGCTTTACCAGACTTATTATTCGATTGAATGGATATGGCTTATTGTAAAATTTGAACAATATGAATTGTTAAATTTTTACGTAATATATAAGTTGAGCTTATTTATAACTTTCGTGTAACACTCATTGAACTTAGAGATTAAGTATAATTTGTATGTGTACATGTTGTCTAAGGTCTCCTTTATCGTTTGGGGTATTTGGGAGATAAAATTATACTCTATCATTTACTCGTATGATTGGAATGTTATTGTAGACTTAGTTTATTTATACATTGATGGTGTCATGTATCACGTGTCAATGGAAATTTTTTCTTGACATAACAGTATCTCTTAACTGTAAGGTTCACAATTTGCTTTAAGATATATTATATATAAATATACACACATAATTAGAAGAAGTCACTTATTCAGTGTGGTATGCGTTTTAGAATATGCACAAGGACTCGTGTTACTATTATACTTGCATTGATGAATATACCCTTGTCTAAGATTTGGACAAAAACATGGTACATAGAATATACGTCGGATGATTTTGTTGACATGATATTAGTTAGTTCTATTTTTCGCTATGTTTTCATAAACCACCTACACATGCGTCGTGCCTTTTTGAAATTCTGCTTAAATAAGGCATTTTTTAACATCTCACTAAGATATGAAAAAGAGAATGCGACATATTACCTCTTTCAAATGACCCGATGTTTGTCTCTGATTCTTCTTATCCCAAGCTTCACCACGTCTGACCACATCCAAGTCTTGGCCTTTACCTTCAGAACGACTCTACCTTTCTTGGCTCTACCACTTGCCTCACTTTTCTCGGCTCTACTTCCCCCTTGTTCGGTTGGCTCCGACTCCGGCTCATTCTTTTGGCCACACCCCATGCATTCGTCCTTGGTTTCTTCACCCATCCCAAAATCGACTTTCACATCCGATTCGGCTTTTCGGACTACTTCATCTCTCTCGCTCTCGCTCTCACTTCTCCTCCTCAAGTTCAGCATGTCGATGTGTTGTATGCCAAGCATGCTCAAGAATTGTTACACCTTGTCCAGGCTGAGAGATTTGGTGAAGATGTTCGCCACCTGCCGATCAATCGAAACATATCGTAGTTCCACTTCACTTGAGAGAACTCGCTCACGGACAAAAACGCCTTTCCCGAATCTCGGTGAAGCTTTGTGTTTCTGTCCAGAGGGATCGAGATGGGCTTACAATCTGCCATCCTGAACTTGAAGAGCATATTTAGCACATAGTGAGGTTGGCTAATCAGTATGCCTTCAGGTGTGCAGTTCACTTCGATCCCTTGGAAGTAATGAAGGTTCCCTAGATTCTTCATGTCAAATGAGGCCGCAAGCTGAGACTTTATGCGCCCAATTTCATCTAGGTCGCCACCGGCAATGACTACATCATCAATATAAAGTCAAAAACTAACTGGTCCATGTTGACCTTGCCAAACGAACAATGAAGAGTCTAATTTGGACGTCGTAAACCCCATACGATGTAGACGTTGCATGATCTTCACGTTCCATGTGCGTGGGGCTTGCTTTAGGCCGTAGAGGGACTTCTTCAGTCGGCAAACTGCCGAGGTGTTCTAATCGGATAGTAATCTGGGGGGTTGTACCATGTACACCTGTTCCTCAAGATCACTTTGCAAGAACGCATTCTTTACATCCATTTGATGTAAGTGCCACCCCTTCGCCGCTACTATGGCCAGCAGAACACGAACAGTGGTCATCTTCCCGACAAGCGCGAAGGTCTGGTCGTAATCGACGTCGTGCTTCTACGCATAGCCTTTCGCCACTAACCAAGCCTTGTATTGGTTGACTGAGCCGTCGGTGTTGTACTTCACCTTGTACACCCATCTGCATCTGATCGGCTTCACACCTTTAGGTGGATCAACCAGGTCCCAAGTCTCATTGTCTTATAACGCACACATCTCTTCCTTCATCGTGGCACACTAGTTTGCGTCCTTTGCCACTTCTGCGTAGCTCTCCAACTCACGCACTTCTGCCACTCACGTCATGTACGCGTAATGATGCGCCATGTACTCATATCCGAAGCGCACCATGGGTTCTTCTGGCAGGTAGATCGGCGTAATTGTTCATTAGCTGATTTTGAGGCCCTCTTGGCCGATGCAGACTTAATTTTCAGAGGTCCGTCTTCATTCTTCTCGGAGTCGGATTCGCTTCGATCCGACTCGTCCTTATCAATGTTGTACTCTGACATCTTCTTCTTTCCCTTATCTTCGTACATAAGCCGTCTCCTCGGCTTCTTGTGCGGGGAATGCACGGCCGATTTACCACTACTCGTCGGCTCTACGTCTGACTGGTCATGCCGACTCAGTCGCTCATTTGGCCCACTTACCCTAAATGAGATCGGACTCTCTATAGGAGCTCCGATGTCTCCTTCGGCCCGAGGCATTTCAGTTTCGCTGACCTCTTCGTCAGTGATCGGAATGGAGTCGTCTGTGGTTGGAGGCGAAGGCAAGTACCACGACGCGGACTCGTCGAACACAACATCACGACTTACACGAGCTTGTTTGGTTCGGGGGTTATAACACTTATAACCCTTCTATTCGTCCGAGTAGCCAACCAAGATACACTTCTCGGCTTTGGCATACAACTTCCTTCATTTCTCCTTCGGCACATGCACATACGTGATGCTACCGAAAACCCTCAAGTGTGCCAAGTTCGGCTTCTTCTTGAAGTACAATTCATGTGGCAACACTCCTCCATTAGCAGAAGTCCGATTCTGCAGGTAAACGGTTTTCCTTATGGCTTTTGCCCAATAAAATTTTGGCATATGCTTCTCTTCGAGCATTGCCCTGGCCGCCTCTTTGATCGTCCGATTTTTTCGCTCGGCCACGCCGTTCTGCTGCAGGAGAATTCGCGTTGAATTCCTTCGTCCTATAGATAATTCGAGAATTGGTCAGAGAAGTACTCCTTCCCACCAACGGACCTTAGGCACTTGATCTTTTGTCTGGTTTCCCTTTCCACAAGGCTCTTTACCTTCAGGAAACATGCGAAGACTTCGCTCTTTTTCGCGATCAAGCACGCCCAACTATGCTGAGAGAAGTCATTGATGAAAGTCACGAAATATCGGCTTCCACCGAGACTCACGTTCTGTGTTGGTCCCCATACATCCAAATGGATCACATCGAGCGGATTTTGACTCCAGTTACGCTCATTGGGGAATGGAAGTCGGTGATACTTTCCCAATTGGCAGGCTTCGTAAACTTGGCCCTTTCGACAACTGAATTTCGGCAAGCCGAAAACAATGTTTTTCGTCTGCATTTATCGAAGCTTCGGGAAATTTATGTGGCCAAACCACTTGTGCCACAGGTCGATATCCGATTTGACCTTTTACCCTTTAGCGAACATAGTGGTGCCTACGTCGTTGGTCTCGAGGATAAACATCCTCCCTTCATGGCGTTGTCGTGCCTTTAGGCGCAAGATCGTTGCATGAGTCGGGTGGGAACCACTGGGGTTTTGGACTAGGAGGAGGAAGAATTTGAGACGATTCTAATTATGAATAGATGATTAGAAACTTGTGAATCCCACAAGCATAATGTATTTTATTGATTAATATTTATGTAAGAATATGTATTTAGATTGATAGAGAAAGATATAGAAATCTCGTGAATCCCACGAGTATAGTTTATTAATTGGTGTTTTAGGAAATATATCCAATTTCCCAAATATTTCACCCCCTATTACATTGTGCTCCCCATCCTTTTGTGGTGATGAGGGAGTCTTAGCAATCCATGCTTTTTCTTCTCTAACTATAGACTCCATGCTTTTTCCTATAGATAGACTATATGCTTAACCTAAAGTGATCATGCTTTTTCTAACTTGTGCGTTTTTTATCAACTATAGCTTTCATGCACACTAGATGTGCATGCGTAGCTTTTGTTTTTAGCATGCGTTTTCTTTTAACTAAAGTTTATCCTAGGTGAACTAACCTTTCTATGTGGAACATTTACTTTTTAACACTAATGAAATGCTAGTGCAACGGTAAGACATTACATTATTAACATGGAGGTGCAAGGTTTGAATCTTGCCCTATGCATGTATTATTTATTTTGACATTTTCTTCTATTTCTTCATATTTACTAAAACGTTACTTTATAAGCTTTTCATGTAGTGTACAAAATACACTACGATAGTGCCCTTGCTCGATTATCTTGCCTTCCTCTTCAATGTAGGAACCAAGATGTGTAAATTGAACTCCCTGGTCGACGATGTGTCTGACAGACACCAGGTTCTTGGTTATTGTCAGGACGTGTAGCACGTTCATGAGTTTCCCTTTCTACCCGACGTGGCTGAGGGGAACTTCTCCGACATGTTCGATGGTATGCGGCGTGTCGTCTCCAATTTCGACCACTCCTTGTTTTTCCGGTGTCGTGCCTTTCGGCTCCGGATCGTTGCGTGAGTCGGGTGGGAACCGCCGAGGTTTTGGACTAGGAGAAAGAAGAATATGAGATGAGGCTAGTAATGAATAGATTATTAGAAAGAGAGATAGAAATTTCGTGAATCCCACGAGTGTATTGTATTCGATTAATCAATATTTAGATAAGAATATGTATTTAGATTGAAAGAAAGATATAAGAAACTTGTGAATCCCACAAGTATAGATTATATTATTTTCGTGAATCCCACGATTATATTAATCGGTTGGTGTTTTCGGAAATATATCCAATTTCCAAATATTTCACACCTATTACATTGTGCTCCCCATCCTTATGTAGTGATGGGAGAGACTAAGCATAGCTACATGCTTTTTTTCTAATATGTTCATGCACACTAAATATGCATGTGATGCTTTTCTAATCCTTGCTTTTATTTGCTAAATATAGTGCTCATGCACGCTAGATGTGCACGAGTCACTTTTTAGTTGCTTGCGTTTTTTTTTCTATAAAATATTCACACACTCTAAAAATGCATGATTTACCTTTTAATAAAGGTATGCATAAATAAAGGTTTTATACGTATTAAATCTATATTTAAAACACTTAAGATAAGTTAATGTAATGGTAAGGTTGGGGTTTGTCAACGTGGAGGTGCAGAGTTTGAATCACGCCTTGCGCAGTAGTGAGTATTTCCTTTTTTTTTTTTTTTACATTTATGTCTCTTTATCCGGCTCTTCCTTGCCGGTATGCCGTTTTCTTCCTTGCCGGTATGCCGTTTTCCTCCTTGCCGGTATGCCGTTTTCTTCCGGTTCTCACCGAGCACTCCATTCTCTATCCGGAGGGACAAAAATATAATTTCCACATAGTGTGCAACCTACACTACGACACCGGTTTCTCCAACTACGAGAACCATTCATCATGACTCGTCATATGATTTGACACTCTGGAGTCAACATATCACACCTCGTTCAGTTTGGAGGTGTTCACCGCCATCAAATTATCCTTGTGCTTCATTACGAAGGTTGAGCCCGATCCATTTTCGGCTTGTTCAGACCCCTCGGCGTGCTGTGATCGTTGTTGATTTCATTGTTCGGTCCGTTCGGATCCAGATGCGGTTTTGTCTGGATCGACACGTTTCTTCCAGCACTCGCTCTCCCTGTGGCCTTTCTTGCCATAATACCAGCATTCCACGGCGGATTTTCCCTTGCCAGTTTCCGGTGTTGCCTCGACTCCCCCTGCTTCCGGAGGGTCCGGATCTACTATTAGCATTACGACCATGCCTTCCATCTTGCTCCTATCGGCCGCCTCCATTGTGCACCGACTTGCCTCGTCTGCCACGACCACGGGGCCCATCTTCCTCCGTGTACAACATCTTGTTGTCGGCGTGCGTACTCGTTGACACACCCGCATGATTCTCCTATACTAGGAGCATCGATTGTAAGTCAGAAAACGACGACGTATTCTCCCTCGTACAGACCGTAGTTCAGAAAGCTCCAAACTTCGACGCTAACCCTCCTAGGCAAACTTGCACCATTTCTTCCTCCTCGATGTTTACATCAACGGAGGCGAGAGAGTTGCAAATGTCCTTGATCTTGGAGTTGTAGTCAGTCACCGACATATCTCGTTGTCAAACATTGCTCAACTCTTGCCTCAGTTGGAGCTTTCTGGCTGTGGTGCTCATGGTGAAAATCTTTTTCAGATTTCCCCAAGCATCCTTTGGCGTCTTCGTATCCTGAATGTAGCTCAGAAGCTGATCACTCACAAAGGATGCGAAGCAGTAGCGAACTCTGCTTGCCACCTGTTCCCAGGCCAGGAAATCTCTATGTGTCGATTCGGGTGCTGCATCATTAGCTCCATCGACATAACTCCAGTAACCATGACCAAGCAGGTACTGGTGCATCTTGTAAGACCAAGATGCGTATTTGTTCGTGTCGAGCTTCTCAGTTGGTAGCGAGCTTCCCATTCCTCTGTCCATATTGTTGTCGTATCTTTTCCAAAATCGAAAAAAAACTTGACTCTATCTTTATCGCTTGATTTTCTGTTAGCTGCAGAGGAGTCTCAACCCTCGCGCTCCGATACCATGTAAAGGAATACGTGCGGAAGCGTGTGCGTGAAAGACACAGAGTACGCAGTTCGGAAATATGACAGTTCGGTGAAACACAGAAAACAGGAAGAAGAGGGAGAGACAGAGACAGAGCAGAGAACTCTATTCCAAGAAAATAACGCTCTGTACATAGGATTTGCTCAAAGAGCACTTTTATACAAGTCCATATGGACTGACAGAAGTACTGACACGTACTTCAATGCTCATCAATGAGCCCCTACACTAACTCCCAAAATATATTCCTTCGCAGAATATCTTTCCAACAGCCTCCCGATTTACGCACTATTACAGCCTCTCATTGCGCGCCCAGTTTACGCACCCAGTTTGCACACTGCTTTACGGACCGGTTTACGCACCCAATGTTGAGCTTGTATCTCAACATGTCGGAACCGTGTTGGGTCGCACACTGTTCCCGAACCTTGGAGAAACTTCACGTTTCGGTCAAGAGGAATCAAGACGGATTTGCACTACATCATTTTGAACTTGAAGAGTATACTCAGCACATAATGTCATTGGCGGATCAATATGCCTTCGGGGGTGCGGATCACATCGATCCCGAGGAAGTAATGAAGGTCCCCAAGATCCTTTATGTCGAATGATCCGGCAAGTTGGGACTTGATGCGGCAGATTTCCTCCAGGTCAGTGCCGGAAATAACTAGATCATCAACATAAAGCACAATGCTTTTTGGCCCATGCCGACCTTGGTGAATGAAAAGTGAAGAGTCTGATTTCGACATAGAAAACCCCATCCAACACAGTCCCTGCATGATCTTCACATTCCAAGCATGTTGAGCTTGTTTTAGTCTGTAGAGGGACTTCTTCAGTTGGCAAACAACTGACCTATTCAATACAGACTGAAATTCGAGATGTTGCACCATGTATACTTGTTCCTCAAGCTCCCCTTGCAAGAATGTATTTTTCACGTCCATTTGGTGCAAGTGCCATCCCTTCGTCGTTGCTACTGCCAGCAACACCCAGATGGTTTTCATTTTGGCAACTGGTGCAAATGTTTCATCATAGTCAATGTCATGTTGTTACGTGTAGCCTTTGACCACCAGACATTGACTACACCGACGGCTCCGTGTATCGATTGACGGAGCCGTCGGTGTTGTACTTGACTTTGTACACCCACCTACACTCGATCGGCTTCACACCCTTGGGGGTATCAACCAAGTCCCATGTCTTATTTTCCACCAATGCATGCATCTCTTCCTCCATGGCGGCACGCCAACTTGTGTCCTTTGCCGCCTCCGTGCAGCTCTCCGGCTCACGCACTTCCGCCACCTTGGCAATATACCCATAGTGATGCGCCATATATTCATTGTACCCATACCATATTACGGGGTTCTTTAGTGGGTTGATCGGTCTAGTTTTTGCTTTGATTATTTCATGGCCTTCTTGCTCGACTACAATCTCATTTCCGTAGGTTCATCTTCACTTTGGGCTGCTTCGATTCACTCTGATCTGATGCACAGGCCTCGGCCTATTTCATGGCCTTCTTGCCCAACTACAACCTCATTTCCGGAGGTTCATCTTCACTTCGGGCTGCTTCGATTCAATCTTATCTGATGCACAGGCCTCGGCGCCATATTTAGGCATCTTGATCTTCCCCTTATCCTTGTAGGTAGGCCATCTCCTCGGCTCCATCCGTAGGGATTGCACAATTAAGTCTCCACTACTCACCGGCTCCTCATCCGACTGGTTGTTCCAACTCTGTCTCTCATTCAGACCACATAGCTGGAATGACATTGGACTCTCTTCTAGAGTTTCGATTTCTTCTTTGTCCAGGAGGTCAATCTCACTTACCTCTTCCCCAACAACCGGTTTAGCGTCTTCGGGGTCAGAGACGGAAGGGAATACCATGAGGCTCATTCGTCAAAGACGACGTCTCGGCTCACCCCCACTTGCTTTGTCTAGGGGTTGTACCACTTGTACCCCTTCTGCTCGTGCGAGTAGCCGACCACGATACACTTCTTGGCCTTGGCATCCAACTTCCTTCGTCTCTCAACTGGTATATGCACATATGTGATACTACCGACCACCTTGAGGTGTGCCAAATTCGGCTTCCGCCCAAAATAAAGCTCGTGTGGTGACACCTTCCCCCCTGAAGCAGAGATTTGATTCTGTATATTGACGATCGTCCGGATCGCTTCAGCCCAATAGATCCTGGGCATGCTCTTCTACTCCAGTGTTGCCCTAGTTGCATCTACCATTGGCAAATTCCATATCTCGGCCACGTTGTTTTGCTTTGGCCTGTATCTGCAAGAGAACTCTCTCCGAATTCCCTTATTCTGTAGATAGCTCGTGAACTGGCCGGAAAAGTATTCCTTTCCACCATTCGACCTTAGACACTTGATCTTCCTTTTAGTTTCCCGTTTGACAAGGTTTTTTAAGTCCAGGAAACACGAGAAGACTTTGCTCTTCTTCTCAATTACGTAGACCCAAGTGTGTCAACTAAAATCATTGATGAAGGAGATGAAGTATCGGCTCCCACCCATGCTCATGCAACTTGTCGATACCCATACATCCGTGTGGATTAGATTGATCTGATTCCGGCTCTGATTCTTCTCATTGGGGAATGGAAACCTGTGTTGCTTCCCGAGTTGACAAGCTTCACATACTTGGTCTTTTCGAACACTGAACTTCGGTAGTCCTCTTGAAGTTTTCTAAATTTGATGTGGCCAATCCTCTTGTGCCATAGGTCGATGTCGGATTTGACCTCCTGTCCTTTTACAAAAATTGTGACACCAACGTCATTGGTCTCAAGGATAAACATCCTCCTGTCTCTGCGCCCATGCGTAATCAGTCAGCCCTTGTCCTCGATGAAGCAGCCGAGGTGATTGAATCAGTCAGCCCGTTTCATCTCACCCTGAGCCTTCAGCAAAGTGTGATCTATGACGCTTATCTGCATCTCCCCAGCTCGATCCATCTCTGTCCGAATCAACATGCTTCTTCCAACACTCACTTTCTTTGTGGTCCTTTCAGCCACAATACCAATAGTCTGTCGTCGTCTTCCCTTGCCGACTTCCGGCACCGCCTTGACTCCCTCTACTTGTGGAGGGTCCAAACGTGATGTCAGCACCACATTTGTGCCTTCTGTCTTGCTCTTGTCATCCGCCTCCATTGTGTGTCGACCCACCTCGTCCACCACAACCACAAGACTGATCCACCGCCATGTACATCATCTTGTTATTGTTATGCGTGCTCGTTGACACACCCATGTGGTTCTCTTCAATGAGAAGCATTGATTGCAGCTCAAAGAAGGACGGGATATTCTCTCTTGTGCAGATCGCCATTTGGAATGATCCAAACTTTTGCGCCAAACCTCCAAAGAACCTACACCATCTTGGGACCATCTTGTTGGGATTTCGGTCCCTTTCGGATGGGATGGTCGGATATCGGAGATGAATGCCGACAAGCCCGGTTTCGGTTTCGGATCCGGATGACGAAGACCCCGGCTTCGGTGCCGGATGACGAATGTACCCGAAGAGCGATCCGGATGCAGGGACATATCCGTGAATATGTTCGCTACGAGCCCCCTGAGGCTATAGTTGTAAATAGCCCAAATTCATATAAGTATAAATATGACTTAGGGCAAACAGTTTTTCTGTTGCTTCTCATTTTTCTGTTTTTCCACTTTAGAGGAGTGAAGAGAGAGCAGCCGAGAGAGAGAGAGAAAGAGAGAGAGCGCGAGAGAGAAAGAGGTAGACGCCTCTGTGTATTTCCGCCGCCTGTGGCGAGGACAGCGAGCTCAAGGTCGTCGCCTTGGAGCTCGTCATTGTATACTTCTCTGTATAGTGTTGTTTGGAGTCTTGTACTCCCGTGGTTTTTCCCCGTTTAGGGTTTTCCACGTTAATCCTTGTGCACTCGCGTTTCTTCGTTTTGTTTCTACGTGTGTTTCCTATTTTCTGCTCCATTGATCCGCGATTAATCGGTTGTGGCCGAGATAAGAAGGTGAATAGAAGCGTCAATTCTCAACAAACTGGTATCAGAGCGACTGTTGCAGAAAATGGAAGGCGGCGGCAGCGGGCAGCCGATGATGATGGTGCTGAATGCACAGAATTACGCCGACTGGAAGATCAAGATGGAGGATCTTCTGATTGTTCGGGACCTGTACGAACCGATTGACAGGTCGGAAATACCGAAGGGGGTACTTGAGTCGGAGTGGAAGCTCCTGAACCGGAAAGCCGTAGCGACGATCCGACAATATGTCGACGTAAGCGTCCTGCAACATGTGGCGAACGACACCAACGCATACGAGATGTGGAAGAAGCTGTCTGGCCTCTATGAGAGGAAGAATGCGTTGAACCGGACCTCCCTGATGAGGAAGATAGTGAACCTCAAGTACCGGGACGGCGAGAGTATGGTAGAACACGTAAGCACGTTCATGGGATTCGTGAATCAGCTTGCGGCGATCAAGTTCCCGTTGGAGGATGCAATGCAAGCCATCATCCTGATGTGTACATTGCCGGACAGCTGGGAGAACTTGGTGGTGACTCTCAGCACCTCGTGCACCGAAGATAACTTGTCCTTACAAACTGTAAAGACAAGTATTCTGAATGAAGAAGCGCGTCGGAGAGATAAGGAACCGGCCTCCGACCCGAAGATGCTGTTTACCGAATCGGATCGGGGAAGACAATGGAACCGGAGTCCGCAAAGACGGGAGAAGTCGGGGACCCGGTCGCAGTCAAGAGGAAGGCCCACATGCTTCCACTGTGGGAAGCCGGGGCACTTCCGAAAGAATTGTCGGCATTACCGAAAAGACAACGGAGCCGACGACACCGACTCGAAGAAGTCACCGGAGAGAAACGGTGCATACCGGGGAGCCACGGACCGGAGAGGTTCGGATCGGCGAGGGCAAGACCGGAAAGGAACAACGGCACTCGCGGCAAGTGAGGAAGAAATCATGCTCATCACCGAAGAAGGTGAGCTAAACGTTGCCGGCGATGAGACGACCTGGGTGGTCGATTCCGGAGCATCGTTCCACCTGACCCCGGAGAGAAGATACTTCTCATCCTACACAGCCGGCGAGCATGGCTGTGTTCGGATGGGAAATGAAGGTACGTGCCGGATTGCCGGCATAGGAGACGTGTGGTTGACAACCCCGACCGGATGCAAAATGCTGCTGAAAGATGTCCGACAAGTTCCGGAGGTCCGTTTGAACCTGATTTCGGCCGGGAGGCTAGATGATGAAGGCTACACGGGTAGCATCCGGAACGGTGTCATGAAGTTCAGCAAGGGGAGCTTGATAGTGGTTCGGGCCCGGAAGGTCAACACACTGTACCTGATGAATGCCCGGTTATGTCCGGAAGAGCTGAATGTGGCAGCCGACACTGCCGGTGAGCTGTGGCACAAAAGACTGTGCCACATGAGTGAGAAGGGGATGAAGAGGCTTGCAGAAGACAACCTCATCCCAGTGAAGCACGTGCACCTGGAGAAGTGCACCGATTGCCTGGCCGGTAAGCAGAACCGAACCTCCTTCCACTCAAGGCCACCGACGAGACGTAGCGCACCATTGGAGTTGGTGCACACTGACGTGTGTCAGGTAGAGACGAAGTCACATGGCGGAGCCCAGTACTTCGTAACATTCATCGATGATCATAGCCGAAAACTGTGGACGGCACCGATGAAGACAAAGGACCAAGTGTTGTCCGTCTTCAAAGAACTCCATGCGAGAGTGGAAAGAGAATCCGGCAAGAAGCTGAAAGCGATACGAGCGGATAACGGAGGGGAATACCGGGGGCAGTTCCAGGAGTACTGTCGCTCGAAGGGAATCCGGCTCGAGTTTACTGTGCCGAAGACGCCGGAACTGAACGGGCTGGCCGAGAGGATGAACCGGACCATAATGGAGCGGGTCCGGAGTATGCTGGCGCATGCGAAATTACCCAAGGGGTTTTGGGCTGAGGCAATGTCGACGGCGACATACGTGATAAACAGATCACCCTCAGTACCTTTGGACGGAGACACGCCGCAGAAAGTGTGGACTGGTAAGGAAGTGTCCTACCGGCATCTGAAGGTGTTCGGGTGTCTCGCATACGTGCATGTGGCAAAGGACCGGAGAGGAAAGCTAGATCCGAAGACCCGGCCATGCATATTCCTCGGTTACGGCGACGACGAGTTCGGCTACCGAGTATGGGACCCGGTCGACAAGAAGATATTCCGGAGTCGTGATATCATCTTCATGGAGAACAAGACGCTCGCCGACTGGGAGTCGGAGAAGAAGATGAAGAGCTCCAAGTCGACCGGTGAGGATCAACTCTACGAGGAGCAGTCCCGACCGGCAAGGGACCGGTTAACACTCGAGGATCCGGCCGAAGACGGTGAAGAAACAGAACCGGCCGAAGAAGATGAAAATGATACCGGAACCGGCCCCGATCCCGAAATGGATTCGGATGAAGAAGAAGAATCGGAAGAACCGGTTACCGAAGCTCCGGAACGGAGATACCCTCTAAGAGAGAGAAGGGCCCCCCGGAGATTTCCGGAACCAGAGCACGTGTTGCTAACCGACGAGGGGGAGCCGGAGAGCTTTGAAGAAGCAAAGCATGACACCCAGAGCCGCAGGTGGTTGAGTGCCATGCAGGACGAGATGGATTCCCTGCATGAGAACCACACATATGAACTTGTGGAGTTGCCGAAAGGAAAGCGGGCACTGTGAAACAAGTGGGTGTTCAAGCTGAAACCGGGAGATGCCGGAAACCCCCCGAGATACAAAGCCAGGATCGTGGTGAAGGGGTTTCAGCAGAAGAAGGGCGTCGACTTCGACGAGATATTTGCCCCGGTAGTGAAGATGACCTCCATCCGGACGGTGCTGAGCATAGCGGCAAGCATGGACCTCGAGGTAGAACAGATGGACGTGAAGACGGCATTCCTTCACGGTGACCTCGATGAAGAGATCTACATGCAGCAACCGGAAGGATTCGAGAAGAAAGGGAAGGAGCACCTGGTATGCCGATTGAAGAAGAGCCTTTACGGACTGAAGCAGGCTCCCCGGCAATGGTACCGGAAGTTCGACTCCTTCATGACCGACGAAGGGTACCTCAAAACGCAGTCCGACCACTGCGTGTTTGTGAAGAAGTTTGAAGGAGGAGACTTCCTAATACTCCTCCTGTACGTGGACGACATGTTGATCGTCGGACGGGACCAGGTCAAGATACGGATGCTGAAGAAGGCTCTTCACCGAACCTTCTCAATGAAGGACCTGGGTCCGGCGAGGCAAATACTAGGGATGCACATCATCCGGGACCGGAAGAAGAAGCAGTTGTGGCTGTCACAGGAGAAGTACGTGACAAAGGTGCTTCAACGGTTCAACATGTCGGAAGCAAGACCGGTCGGATCGACCCTCCCGGCAAACTGCAAGCTGACCAGCAAGCAAAGTCCCAAGACAAAGGCTGAAAAGGAGGATATGATGGAAGTGCCGTATGCCTCAGCCGTCGGGAGCTTGATGTACGCCATGGTGTGTACGAGACCGGACATAGGATATGCAGTCGGAGTGGTGAGCCGGTACATGAGCAATCCCGGCAAAGAGCACTGGAACGCGGTCAAGTGGATACTCCGATACCTGAAGGGCACGGCAAACGTGTGCCTCCGATTCGGCTCCGGTAAGCCCGAACTCGAAGGCTTTACTGATTCTGATATGTCGGCTGATGCAGATACCAGCCGGTCCACATCAGGGTATGTGATGACGTATGCAGGGGGAGCTGTTTCGTGGCAGTCGAGGCTGCAGAAGACGGTTGCGTTGTCAACCACGGAGGCGGAGTACATGGCGGCTGTTGAAGCCGGCAAGGAAATAATATGGATGAAGGACTTCATTAGAGAGCTCGGTATCCGGCAAGAGGAGTACCGACTCTACTGCGACAGTCAGAGTGCCATCCACCTTGCGAAGAACGCAGCCTATCACTCCCGGACGAAGCACATCCAGCGAAGATATCACTGGATCCGGGAAAGGATAGAAGACAAGGAGTTCGTGCTGACGAAGATCCACACCGACGAGAACGGGTCGGATATGCTGACCAAGGTGCTCACACCCGACAAGCTGGAAGCATGCCGGAAGAGGATCGGATTGGAAAGACATCCCATGCCGAAGTGAAGGGGGAGTTTGTTGGGATTTCGGTCCCTTTCGGATGGGATGGTCGGATATCGGAGATGAATGCCGACAAGCCCGGTTTCGGTTTCGGATCCGGATGACGAAGACCCCGGCTTCGGTGCCGGATGACGAATGTACCCGAAGAGCGATCCGGATGCAGGGACATATCCGTGAATATGTTCGCTACGAGCCCCCTGAGGCTATAGTTGTAAATAGCCCAAATTCATATAAGTATAAATATGACTTAGGGCAAACAGTTTTTCTGTTGCTTCTCATTTTTCTGTTTTTCCACTTTAGAGGAGTGAAGAGAGAGCAGCCGAGAGAGAGAGAGAAAGAGAGAGAGCGCGAGAGAGAAAGAGGTAGACGCCTCTGTGTATTTCCGCCGCCTGTGGCGAGGACAGCGAGCTCAAGGTCGTCGCCTTGGAGCTCGTCATTGTATACTTCTCTGTATAGTGTTGTTTGGAGTCTTGTACTCCCGTGGTTTTTCCCCGTTTAGGGTTTTCCACGTTAATCCTTGTGCACTCGCGTTTCTTCGTTTTGTTTCTACGTGTGTTTCCTATTTTCTGCTCCATTGATCCGCGATTAATCGGTTGTGGCCGAGATAAGAAGGTGAATAGAAGCGTCAATTCTCAACACATCTCATCTTCTTCAACCATCACATTGATAGACCCGGTCGAGTCGAAGATCTCCTTGATTTTTGGAGGTGTAATCAACCACCAACATATCTCTCTATTGGACATTGCTAAGCTCCTACGTGACCTGTAATTTTCTGGTTGTGGTGCTTGCGGCGAGAATCTTCTTCAGATTTCCCCAAGCATCCTTTGGCGTGTTGGTGTCCCGGATGTAGCTCAATAGTTGGTCACTCACACTAGATGCGAAGTAGTAAAGGACTCTGCTTGCCGCCTATTCCTAGGCCGGAAAATCTATGTGTGTTGAATCCGGTGCTACATCATTAGCTCCTTCAACATAACTACAGTATCAACGCCCGAGTAGGTACTAATGCATCTTGTATGACCAAGATGTGTAGTTGTTTTTGTTGAGCTTCTCTATGGGATGCGAGATGCCCATGTTCTTGTTGCTCCGAAGGAAAGGAATGTCTCTGTGTCATCTTTTGCTATTCGGTCGACTGTAGAGGATTCTCAACCCTCGCGCTCTAATACTATGTGAAAGATTATGTGCGGATGTTGATCTGCCAACAACCGACTGTTGTAACCGGCAGACACAATAGGTCGAACGTTCTATCAAGAGTATTGTGGTAGGAAATGAATAGACGAACTAGTGGGTAATTAGAAATTGTACTAAGTAACCGTGATCAACTACTCCTCTTAACATAATTAGTTAGTCAACACAAATAATCAGAGATTGACACTGAAAAACAGCAATGAACAGAGATATTGTTGACACAGAGATACTCTAACCACTAACTTATATATTAATTCCAAACATAACGATAGATTTACAATCCTTTCGGTCCTTCTTTTATAGGTGAACCAAGAGGCTCTTTTCAAGATTACACTTGCCCTTGTTTGGCAAGAACTATTATAAAATTGTCCTAACTAATTCCAATATATTTTTCTACTTGGCAAAATTACTAGTTGTTGACTCATCGATCCGACCCTTGGATCCGACTCCGACACTTCCATACTTGTTCGACTTCTTCCGACTTCCCTTCACATCTATCCGACTCCAACCCTGGTAGTCGACTCTAACTCTAACCGGCTAACACTTGGCACACTCGTGGGATAGTGCTTTGCATAGCCGAACCTACCCTTCGATGTGCACTCCTGGTCTTCTTCAGGTTCATTGTTGGCGTCATCATCACTTTCATCCTCATTGAGGATGTCGAACAAATAATGTTCCGATCTACATAATGTTCCGACACTTGCATCATCTCATCCATCCGATCTGCATAATGTTCCCCTTGCATTTGAACATATAATTCTAATTCGTCGACTTTTTCCTGTGCGTCCCACATTTCCTGGTTTTCTCATTCGACCATTTGTTTTAACTCTTGGATGGCGTTGTCTTTTTCATCCAGCACCACTCCAATTTTAGTCTTGGCCAGCTCTATGCATTCCTCCAGCTTTTTCACTTTCTCCTCTGCTTTGGTCACTCTGTGATTCACCTCTTCGACTCGTCTTTCCATAGCTCGCAGTTGATCACACAGTTGTTGGTCGAGTACATGTGGAATGTCGACGAAGTCACACTGTTGCATGTGGTCTTTGGCATTCTTTACCTTTTCCTCAGTCTGTCGGAGCCTCTCCAACTGTTCAGCGTTGTCCTTCTCAGCATTCGAACATTGTTCATGTAATCGGCCCGCCATTGTCGTTGCCTTTCTGCATGCCTCTGCCATGTCTTTTGCTACCTGGTTTGTTCTAGCGTATTCACTATGCACTTTGACTAAGGCCGTGTGAAGTGGCGGCTTTTGAATTGCTTCTCCCCTGTTTTTGGCAGTTCGTTGTCGGCCGATTCTGTCTAATTCCTGTTATTCATGTGGCTCGACTGCGCCAAACATAGCCTTTTGAATCATTATGCGATCTTTATGTTCCTTACCCAGCATGTTGGATGTGTATTGTAATCTATGAGCCATAAGTTCATAAGATGTGTTGAACTGTAAATGGCGGCCAACTCATCTATTGCCAGTGGTAATTCAGGTAAACCAAGCACCTCACTCATGGACATCAAGGATGATCTCCCCTTCTCCATATGACTTGTGTCGACTGTTTCGACACACTGCTCATTCTGTGTATGTGTGTAGTTGGGCTACTCTGTCGATTGCCGAGTGTCGACCCGTTGTCTTTTTGTTGCCTAATTCCCCTCCTCCGTTTGCTAGTACCGTCGACTCTTTTGTTTTGTTCTCACGGGTGTGGGGTGGGGTCGACTTTCTTGCTCTCCCTACTAAGGTGCTTTTGCCCGCTCTTGTTCAGGTTCTGTGCTTAAAGTCGGTGTTGACTCCGGTCGGTGGTGTTTTTCGTGTTGGGTTGTCGGGGTGGGCTCCTTTTGTCAAGGTGTTGGGGTGGGCTCCTCTTGTTGGGATGTTGAGGTGTTGGGTGTTGTCTTGTGTCGGTGCCGGCTCCTTCCATTCTTCACGCGACACTTCTCTTCGAGCCTTTGGTGTCGACCATGGTTGAGAGGGTTGCCCCTTCTCCTTTCTTGGGGTCTTAGGCCGACCATCGATACTTGGCATTGGCCAGAGTACTGTAAGCCACCGACCATTGGTACTTGGCGTTGGACAAATGATCCATGCCATTAAACCTTTCACATTTCAGATTCAGAAATAGGCGTACCTGCTTATTCGTGACTTTTGCAACATCGATTTGATGAACAATTTCTACTGTCTGAGGATGAGGTTTGACATCTACGACCTTGAGGTAACCTTGTAGACCCTTGCTTGTGCAACCATTGGCGAAGTCGGTCTGAAATAGGAATCGACATATTTTCTTTTTCTTTTTCTTCGAAGATAATGTTGATGTTGTCTGTGATGGTCAGAGAAAGTCAGAAGTGTTGCTCTGGTTGTCTGTTGCGTATGGAGAAAGCTTGAGATTGTTGTGCAATCGCTCTGTGCGTTCAATTCGCTTGAAAATGTTTGTGTTGTTGTGGGGCACAAAATATAGAGGAAGGGTTTTTTATGAAAAGCTGAGACATTTTTCGAGGAGTTTAATGACAATATGCTATTAATGGTAGTGATATTTCGAATATAGTAATAATAGATTTCAATAACAACCACTTGTAATGAATACTAAATGATTTGTTGGCATGTCCCTTTATAATTTGAAAAGGATAGTGCCAAGAAGTCATCATAATCAAAATCGTTTTTCTGTTATATCTTTGCCAAGATTTTTTTATTTTATTTTTGATGTTTATACTATTTACAATTTTTCCCCTTGCCACCTCACTACGTGGTCGGCAGACAATCGGCGTTGACTCCGACTCTAAATGGATTTTCCGATGTTGGTCCGTGATACGGTTTAGGTTGAAATCCATTCACCCATTTCGGCATGATTTCACCCGCTAGTGTGCCGACTTGATACGTACCATTCTTACTATTGACAATCCAAAATGGGCCTATCCATCAGAATCTGAGTTTACCCAGCATCAAACCCATCTTTGTTTTGAAAAACTAAAACTGACTTGCCGATTTCAAACATCTTTTCCTTTTGTCGTTAGTGTCGGTCGACAAATGCCTTTGTTTGCCTCTGCTTCTGTTGTAATGTACACATGGCTTGGATTTCTTCCAATACTAATAGTTGCTCCTTCCCCACTCGTTCTGACTACTCTTCGTCGAATCGTTCTATGAGTTGAACCCTTAGTGTCGGAATTTGGAACTCGACTGGCATTACTGCTTCCAGTCCAAATGCCATTCAAAACGGGGTCAATTTGATAACCGTCTTGTAGGAAGTACGGTATGCCCACAAAACACTATGGAGCTTGTGATCCCAATATGTTTTGTTCTCATTAACTATTTTTCTCAGAATCATTTGTAGTGTCTTATTTGTCGATTCAGCCAATCCATTGGCTTGAGGGTAGTATGGA
Organism: Azolla caroliniana; assembly: GCF_043228905.1. Taxonomy (NCBI): domain Eukaryota; kingdom Viridiplantae; phylum Streptophyta; class Polypodiopsida; order Salviniales; family Salviniaceae; genus Azolla; species Azolla caroliniana. Next base: position 8,025,319 of record NW_028230439.1, on the reverse strand, counting down.
GTACTCTTTTTATGGACTACTCCATAGTAAGTGGATAATTCATGGACAATTTTTGTTTATAAAATGAGTACCATGATCACTTACCAGTTCTATTTGGCACCCAAATCGATACCATATGTATTCGTAGAGAAATTTTGTTGTGGATGTCATTGTGTTATCTCGAAGCGCCTTCGCCTCAACCCACTTGGTACAATAGTCGGTGGCAAGGATAATGTATCGATTCCCAGTTCTTGCAGCTGCCGGTTTGAATGGTCTGACAAAGTCGAGGCCCCATTTCTAGAATGGCTCTAAGGGTAATACCGGCTGATGTGGCATCCTATCCCTTTCTGTGGGTTGGCCGGTTCACTGACATAAATCATATTGTCAATAGTATTCGACTGCATCCTTGGAGGTAGTCAGCCACCATAGACCACTATTCCAAATTTTTGTTGCCATTGTTTCCCCAGCATAATGTTCGTCGGCAATACCGCAATGGACTTCGCACAAAACTACTTGTTTTTCGAATTGTCGAACTGCATGTCGCCATATGATGTTTGCTCTACTCCTTTATGGTATAATGTGTCGTTCAGTAGACAGAAATTCCGACTTTTAACTGCTAGCCTTTTTCTTTCATCTAGTGACATTCCTTCTAGTGGCAATCTGGTACTAACAAAAATGGTCATTTCCATGATCCATAAATCTGCCCTTTCGTCATCCATTTCTGTGATCACCATTGTGTGGACTTGGAAGAGTTGAGCATCGGGAAAATCATCTTTTACTCCTGTACCCTACTTTCCCGATTCTAGCCGACTTAGATAGTCGGCGACTGCATGTTGCACCCCTGGTCGGTGGATTATGTCAAATTTAAACTCTTGTAGCAGTAATGTCCATTGGGCCAGTTTTCCTATTAGCTCTTGTTTTGACACTAAGTATAACAATGCTGAATCATTGACATGGAATGTGAATTTGTGGCCCAAAAGGTAATGACGGAATTTGTTGATACTATATATCATGTCGAGAGCTTCGCGTTTGGTTTTAGAATAGTTGCGTTCCGCCATTGATAGCCGAGCGTGCCAAAATATTGTGTTGATCTACCAATAGCCCACTGCTATAACCGACAGGCACAATAGATCAAACATTCTATCAAGAGTATTGTGGTAGGAAATGAATAGACGAACTAGTGGGTAATTAGAAATTGTACTAAGTAACCGTGATCGACTACTCGTCTTAATATAATTACTTAGTCAACATAGATAATCAGAGATTGACACTGAAAAACAGCAATGAACAGAGATATTGTCGACACAGAGATACTCTAACCACTAACTTATATTAATTCCAAACAGAACGATAGATTTACAATGCTTTCGGTCCTTCTTTTATAGGTGAACCGAGAGTCTCTTTTCAAGATTACACTTGCCCTTGTTCGGCAAGAACTATTACAAAGTTGTCCTAACTAATTATAATACATTTTTCTACTTGGCAAAATTACTAATTGTTGATTCATTGATTCGACCCTTGGATCCGACTTCGACACTTCCATACTTGTTCGACTTCTTCCAACTTCCTTTCACATCTGTCCGACTCTGACCCAGGTAGTCGACTTTGACTCTGACCAGCTAACAACGGAAGCATTGTGCAAAACACAAGGTACACAATCGGTTATCCAGAAATACAATAGATAGGTATAGACAAAGAAGGGGGATACACAATATGACAGAGAGAGAGCAGACAACAAAATTTATGTTCAAAATAATAACACTCTATACATTAAAAAAATGCTCAAAGAGCACTTTAAATACAAGCCCTCAGAATGGGTTGACAAGTGCTTGAGTGCTCATAAATGAGCTACTGACACTGACTCCCAAAATTATTCCTACAAGGAATATCGGTCTCAATGGCCTACTAGCTCCCTCCAAATCCGGTCCAGTCAATCGGTCTCCATCTGATCCGGCTCCCGATGTGGAACTCGTGAAACCCTATAAGGGATTCTCAATTATCTGAGCATTCTATGTTGAAAGCTTGAGAGCTTTGTAATCTGCCTTTTGTACGCCTGAATCTTAGTGAAAGCTTGTTGTCCTGAGGTTTTTCCCTGTTTTAGGGTTTCCACTTAAAAGTTGTGTACTGTGTATTTTTGTTTTCTGTTTTGTATATTTCAGTCTATCTTTCTTGTAAATTCTACAGTCCTAAACTCAACATGGAGGTACCGCCCATGACACAAGCACCTAATAAGACGACCACCACTCCTCCAGAAGCACTTGTTAAAGATGTCAAAACCGCGTTACTCCAACAATTATTAAAGCTGAAAATGTGACTCGCACTTTGCGAAGTACACAGTTACGTCCGATGTTTTCGACCAAGCACACATATTGGAAATGCATCAAGAAATGTAGTTCAAAGAAAAAATGGTTTGATGAAGAATGTCATGAAGCTCGAACGCGCCTTATGATTTTGGATGTAGTTAAGGATAAAGAAAATTACCAAAAGCATTTGCATGAGTACAAAAGGCTTATTCAAAGAAAGAGAAGAATATGGGAGATTACTCAACAATTCTCCAAACGCAAGAGAAAGCACATGCATGTGCTAAATTTTGGGGAAATCTAAATCGGAAGTGTGTTGAGAGTTATGGTGACATAACTCTTCTTGACTTGACTATGCATTGTAAGAATCTACATGAGCTATCTCTGGCCGAAAAGATGATGTGTTATGGTTCTCTTTCACATATGTCTCCCTTCTTTACAATCGAAGATATATGCTTAGGACTTAAGAAACTGGCCTCTAGAAAGGCAAGCGACCTTCAATGTATAAAGGCTGAAATGCTCAAATAAAGGGGAAAGGAAGCACATGCATGGATAAGCGATATGTTTAACCATGCATTGCAACATGGTATGTTGTACGATTGGACTACAAATTGGATCAAACCTTTACATAAAGGTGGAGATGTAAATAACGTAAACAATTATCGAACCATCATGGTTGGCTCACTAATGACAAAACTATTTGGATATTATATAATGGAATAAAAAATAAGTGCATGTGCTCAAAAAAATGCTAAGAGAGCTTATGGACAAGTTGGTTTTCGAAAACACCATAGCAACCATTGATAATCTTGTCACCCTTTGAGTATTAATGGAGGGAAGTCGCCTTGGAGGTAAAGGTTTATATTGTTGCTTTGTAGATTTTAAAAAAGCATTTGATATGGTACCTCATGAGCATCTTTGGAGGCGAATGGAATAACTTGAGGTGCCAAGTGAATATATGTCATGATATGGCAAGACTCAAACCCATGACCTTATGTTACATGAGTCAAGCTCTTACCATTAGGCTATGTTTTGTAATACAAAAGATATTATTTTCATTTAAGTTTTACTATAGAAAATTGATGTATATTCCAGATTTCTCTGGAACATTCTAGAAACTTCAGGAATACTCCTCAGAACACTATAAAAGGAGGCACAAGGCATTATTTCGAACCAAATCGGTTCAACGCCAATCTTAAGCCTCCTAGCTACTATTGTATATTCCCTTAACATAATATATATCTTTTGTTATCCTCATTTTCTCTCTCTCTCTCTCTCTCTCTCTCTCTTTCTCTCTCTCTCTCTCTCTCACTCTTTCCTTCTCTCGAGAGTTCTACACCTCCCTTAGTACTAATCCTCATCTTTTAGTACTAATTTCTTCTCTGTTTTAGTACTGTTCCTGACAGTACTTCTTTGTCTTAATACTACTCCTAACAGTTTGAACCAATTTCTCCTCTCCTTCTCTTCCTTTATCTTCTTACTTCTCCCTCCCTTCATACTAATCTCTTATTCCTATTTTCTCTCATACCATGGCCACTATTAGCGTTCAAGAATATCAATCCATTTTCTCAGAGTTGCAATGCTTGAAAGAGAAGTTCCTTGCTTTGGAAAAGGAAAATCAACGGTTGTTGGGGGCTCTTCAACAAATCTCCTTAGAAAAGCAGCAGATGCAACAACATGGGGAACTAGTGGTACGCGTGCAACAACTCGAAGCAACCTTAGTAGTGATGCAACAGCAAGGACCCAGTACGCAAGGGATTCATAAAGAACCCAAGATCGGCCTTCCCATGAAATTCGATGGAACGCGATCGCAGTTTAGAAGATACCTTAATCAGGTACGATTAGTCATTCAAATGCATCCTTCTCGATATCCCACCGATGCATCATGAGTGGGACTAGTAGGCACTCTACTTAGTGACACGGCTTTGGCATGGTTCGCCCCCCTGTTACAAAAATGCTCTCCCTTGTTAAATAATTTCGAAGAGTTTATCACTGAGTTTAAAACCTGTTTTGGAGATACCGTTAGTGTTAGAACAACAATCAACAAAATCCGAAGGTTGCGCCAAGGTGAGCAGCCGACCTCAGCTTATGCTGCAGATTTCCGTCTTCTCGCCACCGATATTCCCTAGGATGACTAGGCACTAATGGAGCAATTTCGTTTTGGCCTACGTAACGATGTTAAAGATTTACTCTTAACTTTCCCCGAGGAGCCAAAGTCATTGACAGAAGCAATCAGACATGCGGTGCGATGCGATAATCGCCTCTTCGAACGACGTTCGGAATGTCAGTTCCAAATGTCAAGGACAAGATCAGAGCCCACCTACGCTTCAATCGTAGCAAAGCCTTTCCCAAGGGAGTCATTCAATACGTCTCCAACAAATACTTCGACTCCAATGGAAATCGACACCACACGTCGTCGCAGACCACTATCGGAAGAAGAAAGGCAGTGACGCAGGGCAAATCGATTATGTCTTTATTGCGGTGGACCGGGGCATATTGTAGTGAAATGCCCCCATCGGCCGAAAAGGCAGGTAAATCAAATAACCGCTAGTACTAATAGTACTAAACCCGAGTCTATTTCTCTAGGTGTGTCTGATAGTCCTAATAGTCCAAGCCTTTCAAACAAATTTGAAATCCTTAGTCAACTAGAAGAGGAGTTAAACGATTAAGTCTAGCCAAAATAGGAGACGTTTGGTTGCACAGCCCTAGATCTATGTAGCCCATTAGTGGTTCCATTTCCTCTAAGAAAGTTAGCAATGTGTTCTTAGCTCAAGTAATGGTTGGTACTAAAAGTAATCCTCCAGTACATGTCTTAGCACTCTTAGATTCCGGAGCCAACTCTTGCTTCATGGATAGGAATTTTGCCCAAGCTCATCAAATATCCCTAAAGAAACTCCCATGTCCAGCCTCTGTAGTAGTCATTGATGGTCGTCCTATTGCTTCCGGAAATATTATAGAAGAGTTAGAACCCGTTAATATTGTCCTAGATAACTTAGCGTGTGTAGTATCATTTAATATAATTAGTATCCTAGAACATCCCATTGTTTTGGGATTACCATGGTTTGAATTACATAACCCAGCCATAGATTGGAGAACAAGAGAAATATGGTGTCGACAAAACCGAGGATCTACTCATAAGATTGAAACCATTTCGCTACATCAGTTGCGTGAAGAAGGACGCAAGGAAGAAATGTTTCTCTTCGCAATATTAGTAAACCCTTCCAGTATCAATAAAAAGGAGTCCACCGTTCAACTTCTAGAGAAGTATCGTCATTATGCCGATGTGTTCGATACAGTACGAGCTAATACGCTTCCTCACCATCGATCGTATGATTGCCCCATCGATTTACAACCGGGAAAAGAGCCACCATGGGGACCGATCTACAATTTGTCATGACTCACCAACCGAGCTAGAAGTCCTTTGAGCCTATATAGAGGAGAATTTGGCAAATGGTTTCATTCGACATTCGAAATCTCCGACTGGCGCACCCATTTTCTTCGTCAAGAAAAAGGATGGATCACTTCGTCTCGTCGTCGATTACCGTGGATTGCATAAAGTCACCTTCAGGAATAGGTATGCACTTCCCCTTATCTCAAGTCTTTTAGAACGGATCAATGGTGCAAGGTTCTTCACAAAGATTGGCTTACGAGGAGCGTATAACCTCCTACAGATCCGACCAGGAGATGAATGGAAGACGGCGTTTCGCACCAGATATGGCCACTTAGAGTATACGGTCATGCCATTCAGCCTCACTAATGCGCCAGCAGTCTTCCAGCACATGGCAAATGATATATTCTGAGATCTCTTGGATGATTTTTTTATCATCTATTTGGAGTATCTATTGGTTTATTCAAAGACCCAAGAAGAGCATGATTCTCATGTACTATTAGTACTAAAACGACTTCGAGAACATGGTCTTTATGCAAAACTGGAATAATGTAGTTTTAGGTGCAACCAAGTAGAATTTTTGGGCTATGTCATTTCCTCGGAAGGCATATCCATGGATCCAGCTAAGGTCAAAACGGTGGTAGAGTGGCTGACTCCGCGTTCGTTGCAGGATGTGCAATGCTTTTTAGGCTTTGCCAATTTTTACCGCAAGTTCATACAAGATTACTCAAAGCTTGTTCTGCCTCTCACACAACTTACTAGGAAGGGAAAATCGTTTGTTTGGCCTGAAGAAACAAACATTGCTTTTGAGAGTCTTATGAAGGCATTTACATCAGCTCCTATTTTAGCTCATGTGGATCCAGAAAAACCATTCATCATTGAAGTAGACACGTCAGATTTTGCCTTAGGTAGCATTCTGTCTCAACAAGGCAATGATAAAAGGCTACATCTTGTAGCTTTCCATTCACGCAAGTTTGACGCCACGGAAATCAACTATGAAACTCATGATAAGGAGTTATTAGCAATAGTGGACTCTTTTACGCAATGGAGGCATTTTCTAGAGGGGTCTTCTCATCAAGTCATCGTATTCAGTGATCACAAAAACCTTGCCTACTTTTAGAATGCTCGTGTGTTAAATCGACGTCAAGCTCGGTGGGCCCAATTACTCACTTGTTTCGACTTCAAAATAACATATCGTTCGGGGAAGCAACAAGGGAAAGCAGATGCATTATCACGGCGTTCGTATCTAGCACCGTGTCCCGGCGAGCTGGCTTTCGATAACCAAAAGCAAGTAATCTTGGGACTGGCACGACTGCAAGCAACGCATGTCTTCAGTATGCCCTTGGATTCCCACATTATCGATACCATACGTGAGGACTTGAAGACAGATGTTTTCGCTCAAGCCATTCTAGCACAAATTGATCCCTCTCGAGCATCTTTTTCACAATCGCAACAACCAGGTACAGACTATCGACAATTCGAATGTCATGATGGATTACTATTCTTTAAGAAACTATTTTTATGTTCCTAATGGTACTTGTCACCTTCAAGTAGTCCAAAATTGTCATGACACATATACAACTAGGCATTTTGGTAGTACTAAAACACTAGATTTAGTGCAAGGATCATCCTGGTGGCCCCATATGCGACAATTTGTCGAAGATTTTGTTCGGACTTGTGATACATGTTGCAGAGAAAAAATGCCAAGGCATCATCCATATGGTTTATTAGAACCATTACCAATTCCAAGCAAGCCATGACAATCCATTGCCCTAGATTTCATCACAAATCTTCCGGTCTCTAAGGGATTCGATGCAATCTTAACTGTAGTAGATCGATATACGAAGATGGCCCATTTCTTGCCATGTACTAAGGAAATCTCTAGTGAAGAAACCGCCAAAATTGTCATGCGTGAAGTATGTCGGCATCATGGCCTTCCCGATAGTATCATCAGCGACCGTGGACCCCAATTTGTCTCGAAGTTATGGAAGCACCTCTTTAAAATGCTTAAGGTCACATGTAACCTCTCGTTCGGCTACCACCCGCAAACAGACGGCCAAGTAGAATGAACAAATCATACGTTGGAGTAGTATCTTTGGTGCTTTTTACGCTATCATCAAGATGATTAGGCGAATATTCTCCACTTTGCTAAATTTGCATATAATAACTATAGAAAGTAGCGTGCGGAAGCAGGTATGAAGACAGAACAGAGGAAGGAAACTCAGGTTCAATGGAGAGCTTAGGCTTACACGGTATACGCGGGAGAGACAGAGAAAGAAACACAAAAAACTATATATTCAATAATAATACTCAGTCTGTACATAAGACGTGCTCAGTGAGCACTTTTATACAAGTCCTAAAAGGACTGACCGAAGAACTGATAGTACTTCAATGCTCATCAAGAGCTCCTACACTAACTCCCAAATATATTCCTCACGGAATATCTTTCCTAACAACCTCCTAGTTTACGCACTCGGCCTAACCGATCGGTCCCAACCGATCCGGTCCTCGGCTTCTTTAGCCGATCCGGCCGATGTTGAGCTTGTCTCTCAACAATAACTCTGTCCACTCATCGACAAATGTGACACCATTTTATGCTTACACGGGTTGTCACCCCTGGTGGTGTGTATTTGAAACCCCAAAGTTACCTACAAATCCTTGTGTAGAGGATCGTTTGGAGCGGCTACGTAAGATATAAGCAGATTTATCTACTCATCTACAGCAATCTCAACAAACACACAAGGTTTACGTGGATCATCATCGACTTCCATCCAGTTTTAACATTGGAGATCGGGTATGGCTATTACGACGACACATCAAGACTACTCCCCCATGCGAGAAGTTGGATTATCAGCGATTAGGTCCTTTCCGTATTATAGGAAATATTAATGATGTTGCTTTTCGTCTCAATCTACCTCCGCAACTTCGGATACATCCGGTGTTTCATAGTTCTCTCCTCGAACCTTATCAAGAGAGCACCATCCCAGGACGTATTACACAGCCTCCACCCTCGATCGAGCTTGAGGGTGGACCTGAGTAAGAGGTTGCCGCCATCCTCGATTCCAAGATTGTTCGCAACAAGCTCTACTATCTACTTGATTGGCTAGGATATAGTCCCGAGGAGCGTACTTGGGAACCGATAGAGAATGTGACCAATGCTCATGCTCTTCTTGAAGACTTCCAACGTCAATATCCAGACAAACCGGGTCCTCAATCCGAAACAACTTGTGCCATCGTCGTTTTAAAGGGGGGAAAGTGTCATGATATGGCAAGACTCGAACCCATGACCTTTTGTTACATGGGTCGAGCTCTTACCGTTAGGCTATGTTTTGTAATACGAAAGATATTATTTTCATTTAAGTTTTACTATAGAAAATTGATGTATATTCCAGATTTCTCTGGAACATTCTAGAAACTTCAGGAGTACTCCTCAGAACACTATAAAAGGAGGCACAAGGCATTATTTCGAACCAAATCGGTTCAACGCCAATCTTAAGCCTCCTAACTACTATTGTATATTCCCTTAACATAATATATATCTTTTGTTATCCTCATTCTCTCTCTCTCTCTCTCTCTCTCTCTCTCTCTTTCTCTCCCCTCACTCTTTCCTTCTCTTGAGAGTTCTACACCTCCCTCAGTACTAATCCTCATCTTTTAGTACTAATTCCTTCTTTGTTTTACTACTGTTCCTAACAATACTTCTCTATCTTAGTATTACTCCTAACAATATATGCTTGTAATCTCCCGAATATATTAGAAGATTATATGTTGTGTGCGTATGAGTGATAACACTCTCACCAACTCTATTTTGTCTATTCATTGATGAATTGGAAGAAATGGTTGCCAAGTTTGTAAATGAAGACAATGTTAAAGAAGTTGCAATTGGGAATGTTGTCATTATGCTTTTGCTATATGCGAATGATGTAGTGCTTTTTGCAAATACTTTAGGAGATGCGCAAAAGCTTATGAAGGCATTGGAAAAAATTTGCATGCATACTAAATTAAGTGTCAATAGCTTAAAACAAAGATTATTCTTGTGAATAGCCAAAAAAAAGATAAACCATGCATTATGTACAATAATGAGGCACTTGAATGTGTGGAAAGCTTCAAATATCTTGCCCTTGAAGTTCCTTCAAATCATACGGATTATGTGTGCTACACGTTGCTTAGAGGTAGGAAAACGAGCATATTATGCATTTGAGAACACATGCAATCGTGGAGATATTAAGTATTAGGTCCTCAAGAAATACCTTTTCAACACTTTGGTGACACCGGTGCTTCTCTATGGGGTGGAAGTATAGTCTAATGGTAGCATCCCTAAATCTACTTGGAAAGAGTTTGAAAATGTCCAAAAATATTTTCTTACGAAGTTTCTACAAATTAAGAAACAAACATTATACATCCTCCTCCTTGAGATGGGATCACATCCCATTGAGATCATGGCCATGGAAAGGGTTATTGAATACATGCTTAAGGTTCAAAAAAGTCATTCACATCAACTTCCTAGAATTGTATGAGAAGCAAGAAAAAATATCCAAAAGACGCATAAAAGCAAATTTTTGTGTTCCGGTTGGATGCAAGATATGAAAAAGTGGTTTGGTAGATGGGATTCAACACATTTGCTTCATGATGCATCACTAGATTCCTCTATTAATAAGGCCTTTTTGCAATGCCAATGTATCATGACATGGGAAAAATGTGGAGGCTCGCGCATCGCACATTATACTACACATGTTGCTCTTAGCTACAAAACCATATTTTTCGCGGAACGGGGAAACCGTACACTTCGATACATGTTAGAGCCCATCATGTTGTCTTCCATTCGAACCATTGCTTCCATGCGACCTAGCTCACATGCATTGTGATGTGAGATGGGACGTTGGGGCACAAGTGATGGGAGTGGTCGACTATGCACACTTTGCCGTAAACAAGTTCGAGAGTTTGAGTACCACACTTTGATACAATGGTCTGCCTTTAATCTTATTCGACTATGCTTTCCACACATCTTCGACCAAGCCCAATCCTTGGAAGAATTTCTCTCACAACCACAATGTGCACTCTCGATCGCAACATTCATTGGTAAAAGTTCTTGAACATCAACAATCGCTACTCACTTTCACACGTATCATGTGAAATGTAATATACTGTTATCAATGTATCTATCTAAGGTCTGTAGTCTATTAAGAAAATGGAATGTCCTAGACGACTATTTTTTTTAAATGTAATATTTTTGGTCTCATAGGTCATATTTGACACCTCCGAAGACGAGACGATAATATAATGTATATATTTATTTATCTATCTAAGGCCTGAAGCCTACTAAGAAAATGGAATGTCCTAGAAGACTCTTTTTTTAAATCAAGATTTTTTATTTTTATTTTTCTACTTTGGAATTATTGTCGTTTTTCTGTTTTCTGCTTCTTCTCAACATATCGCCATAGCCATCTGCAGACTTCCCCCCCCCCTTCCTTGCGTTTCCCTTCGTTAGACTGTGTGTGTGTGTTTGTGTGTGTGTGTGTGTGTGTGAGACAGGGAGAGCCATGTCTTGGAGACACTCTGGAGAAGGCGCCCTACCCTCGTTTCGTTTCTGTCCTTCTTCCTCTTCTTCACCAGTTTCTGCAGAACAAGGTAATCTTCAGCGATCTCAGGATTCTTGCTCCTACACCAGATCTATTGTGTCCAGATGCTTCACCGAACTGAACACCGATGGAAAACCCGTGAAGAAGTGCGAGAAAACAGAGCAACTCCTCAGAAATTGTATTGGAAGGTATGCCTTTTTCCCTTCTTTTTCCCTTCTTTTTATTTGATACCTTCTGTTTTGCTTTCCGTATCTGTGATTGTTTTTAAGCACTATCCTTTAATATTGTGTAATATATTTTATTTCTTCTCCGTTCAACACGGAAACGCATGTGAGGAAAATGAGAAAGGAATTCTGTTATTTTGCAATTCTCGGCTGCGAGATCTAGATATGTATATATTTGCATATGCATATATGTTTTTTCTTGGTCATATTACCTGGTGCATATGCACAGCAAAATACGCAGGAGGGAATAGAGAAAATATTGCTTTCCGCCTCTGCAGTATTGATCTTGACATCATTCACAGCTTGCCTTTTGTTGGTTTCTCATGTGCACTTGTGTAAGGAACAATAGTACACAATATTATGTAACAACTTTTGTATGGGAGGTCCAAAGGTATGCACAGATACATTCGGAACCAGGTGCTTCAATGCCCAGCAGAATAGGATTTCTTCTTTAAACTTGTTCCATATGGGAAAGGGAATCTTTTTTATAACGGAATTCGTGGATATGTAGAGAAATAAAGAAAAATTCAGTGTTTTTTCTCATGTTTTATTGAATAGGTACCTAGATGACTGGAAAAAATGATATATTTCCCAATTCATATGAAACGAGTAATGCTGCCCACTCAAATTCGGAAATCATCACCATTAGGCTCTAGTTTCCATATATATACATGTATATGTATACATATATATTTATTGATAAATTGAATAATTACTTTATTTATCGTGGTTCATATTAAAAGTATGATATTGCCAACTTAAATCCCACGTATCATTCGGTCTCTCTCACTGAGGAACTGTCACCATTAGATTATGGTTTCTTTATCTATATTGTTCCTTGGATATCTATCTTTATTTATCCTGATTCATGTGCTTACCTGCAGACCTCAAGAGATAGTGGAATCCAAAACTGAATACACAGAAGAAGACTTGCCAAATGGATGGACAACTCACAATTCAAATATTGAGAAAGATATGGAGGTTTTTCGGGGATTTCCATCATCTCAATTGAAACCATTTGAAGGCATGGATCCTTTCAGTAGAGGATTATCAGATGGGATGGACAGCTTCATGCAGGCTGCTGAAGAAATGATGAACAATGCATTTAATCAGTTAGGGTTTTATAGACTGGAAGATCGCGATAATCTTCATCCTGGTATTCAGAGAAGGATTCCTGGGAAAGGACTAAATAGAATTCCTGTAGAAGGATCTACAGAGAATAACTTACCTTCTAGGAAGGTAGAATTCAGTGATTTCAGAAGTTTTGATGAAGCTTAGCTCTCTGAATCTTGAGGCAAAAAATAAACAAGTCCGGTTATGTTGTAGAATTAACTAGTAAGGTTATGCTGTCAATTCTACATATTTTCAGGTGATTATTGTGTGACCTTGGTATCCTTCCTATGTAGAAACATTTTGTATTGTGCCTCCTATATTCACTTCCTTTTTGTGGTTGTCATCGTTCATGTTCTTGTTATTGTAAAAGATGTACTTTATAATGATGCAGATTATGTAATAAACGAGTTTAAAGCACTCTCAAGAGAGACGTGTTTTTATTACTTTGGTGGTTCTAGTTATAACCTTGACTGGGTGATAAATTTATGGGCGTCATGGCCATCTGCTTCATTGGCTTGATATATGTTGATTAGCATTTGTCTTTCTGTATCTAAATTGTAAGCTTTGGGATGGAATGAGCAAATTTGTAGTGTAGGAATCGTCTCTCATACTGGAGATTATTGTTACATACAGTGAGTGATCTCTTTATTATTTTATAACTATGATTCATAAAAGCTGCATTGTTACAACTTTGATTGAAGTACCAAAACATGGACTTTTATTGAAGACAACTAATTCAGCAAATCCTGCATTTGCAAAGCATGTATATCAAGATTTCCTTGGAAGGGATATGGGATTATCTAGAGTGTTCATTGTGAATGCCCGTGTAGTGTGATTATCATATTGTGATGAAGATGATCAGGGTATAAAACATGATGATCATGATGGATCATAGAGGTGCATAGATGAAGAAACAAGTTATCTCAGCACTTTAAAGTTCAAGAAGCAAATGTTATAGAAGTTCTGTTCGACATCGCAAGGTATTGAATTGAAAGATAGCACAAATAGTATTATTGTGAACCTCATGACCATGGAGAAACTGATGTTGGAAGAAACAGTTAACATCATTTACCCAAAAAAAAAAAACAGAGTTTACATCATTTCAGAAATTATGAAGGGGATAAAGGTGGAGACAGGAGTCATATGGTGTCTTGTGCCAACCCTTAATAGCTCAGAATGGAGTAAAAACTGGCTCACCTTTAAAGCTAAAGATGTAAGAAAGGTGAAAAGAAAAGACTGCTTGTCCATATATAAACATGAAAATATTTGCTGCATATACCAACACAAGTAATTGATGAGTTCATGCAGTATGCAGAATTAATTGCTTAAGTACCACAACCTGCAAGCAACATCAATTATGTGAACAGATTGGTTTTGCCTAACGAGCAAGAGGAAAGTATTCCATTCACTAAAAATGTCCTGTAATCTAGATGTACAACCAATTGAGTATCTCAACTGTCAAAAAACTTGTTCACAATTGAGTAAGAGGAAAGTAAAACCAAAATATCATATACCAATGGACATGATGAAAAGACTTTCTGAATATTCCATTCCCTAACAACAACCTATAATCTATACATTGGCACCTTACTTGTGTACCTTTAACAGTCAAAACATTGTCACAGAGAAAACAAGCTTTTGATAGATATGATCCAGGAATGCTTTATCGAAGACAACTAGATGATGACAACGCTTGTTCATACACCAACTTATTGATGTTCTTGTGTTTGAATTGGATGCTTCAGAACTTCTGCTATGCATTCAAGCTTGCATATTGTATAGATAAAAAAAATTACACCCGCAAAAATAAATAGTATCCAACTGGGATTAGCTCGACTCTAGAAGTGTCACAGCTAAAACCAAAACGGATGTGCTTCACATGATATTTGTAACACAAACAGATGCTATTCTTCAATAGCAATACAGCAGACCTGCCACACAGGCAAGCTTGTTCAATGGAATAGTATTTGCTCCCAAGAAATTGGAAAATTATATATTATGCATTACATAGCATGAAATAAAACACACAAAAGATGGTAATATTAAAGCAAGCAGTTTCAACCTCGTCGAATCTAACGAGCAGATCAGCATATACATATATATGGTAGCTATATGTTGTATATCTGTAGAAGGAAAAAAAATATCACATCAAAACTTGATAAATTTTGAAGATTCCACAGTCCAAGTAAGATTCCCTTGTTTCTCTGAGAAGAAAATCTTCATGGTGATTCAAAGATTCCCATGTGATGCAGTGGTAGACGACGGCCGAGATCTAGCGAAAAAAAGGGTTATGGCCGCCACCGTAGTTCGAGACTGAATAAATATTGGGTTGTTGAAAAGCGCCAGTAGTGCCGAACGGGTTGTTCGGGTATTTGGCCATACCCATATAACCACCTTGAGGATGACTCATTTGCTGATATTGCAGCCATTGCTGTTGTTCTTGAACAAGGAGCTGCTGTTTATGTCTCATTTCTGACATTTGCACATAGGGAGGTGGTGGCACTGCCACCGAGGCAGCGAAGGGGTCCTCAGATAAGGCAGTGGCTGCAGAGGGCGGGGCCGGGAGGGCCAAAAAGTTGCTTTGGGCATGACCCGGCATCGCCACACTGCTCGCACTCCCAGCCGGTGCAACTGCTGCCATTGTCTTCTGCCGAGTCTCCGCTTGCTCATACAAGCTCTCCAATAGCAAGTTGTTGAACCCACCTGCCAAGGACGCATTCACACTTGGCTTCGAGATCTCGCTCTCGGCCTCTATCAGCGCGAGCTCCCATCCCGCCATCCCGTTACTGATTGTCGATATCGTCGGACGCCCATTTCCACTTTCCTCTCCATTCGATGATGAGAATGCCTCCCATTTCGTGTTCACCTTTGTTTCTGCCCCACCGGAAAACAAGGCCAATGCTAACTTGTTCTCATGCTCTTCCGTCGACATCGGAGGCTCGTGGATATTGATAAGGTCTTCACCTTTCTTGTTCGTTACATGATGGTTTGCTTGTTGTTGTGGATAGGCTTCTCGAACCGTGGATGCACTAGAGGAAGAAGAAGACTCGTCCGCAGTAGCAGCAGCTGGAAGAGGAGGCGCGGGCAATGCTTTCATCCCATTGATTTCATAGCTCTCTTCTTCTTCTTTGTCGTTCCGAGGGCTTCGGGGGAGGGGGCTGTGAGACCTTCTGGCCGAGACGGTTCGGTTATGCAAAAAGTCGTCCATCACCTCGAGTGTCTCAGCCGATACCTTCTCAACCACAGGGTACTCGGTCGTCCGGCACACCCCTAGTGCCTTGCAGAAGCTGTAAAAAGCAATGAGTTCATCGATCTGCTTAGCTGCTTTAGTATAGATATCAAATGCCCTATTACACTCGCGTGGCTCCATGTCAAAGAAAGCATCGTGCAAGATAGCTAATCCATCACGGATGTCCATGTAAAGTAAAAAGCTCTCTCTAACAACTGGGTAGAGGGCAATGTTCACAAGACGGTTCACTTTCGCGATGCCGGAGGGTCGGCAAGCAAGAACCCGCTCTAACAATCGTTGGAAAATGACAAAATTCTCCATGAGCTCATCTGCCCTCATATCCTTAACTGCCTTAACTTTCGGCTCTTTCTTCCTTTGGTCCTCCTCCTCAGGATCTCGAGACAAATATCCATCATTGTAGTAGCTACTATCACTATATTCATAGTGCTTAGAAGAAGCCGAGTAGTTGTTGGAAGACCTGTGTTGATTTGGCTTCGGTTTCGTGGCTGCAAGGAGGCCACCCATCGAGCAGGAATCCAGGCGGTCATCGAGATACCGGCCATAAGCTTGGATGAAAGCCGAGTAATCCCATCCATTGGATTCAGATTCATCCCGGAAATCAGAGACATTTAGAATACGCATACCTCGGGAACGGGCCGAGAGCCGTAGCTCTGCTTCGAAGGAAGGGTTGCCATCGCGTAGGAGGCGGTGAGCCAACATTAGGGATTTGATGGCGACGATCCATGTGCGTGTCTTGGACAGTCGGCGCCCAATCCCAGCCACACACGCAATCACATGGGAGCGAGAGTAGGAGATGAGGTGGAGGACCTCCTGCACATACTTCTCTTCCATGGGTAATTCTTCGTGGCTCGTGGCTTTTAAAATGGCCACATCCAGGTCAGGGATGCCTGTGCTCGATACCTTTGCTAGCGATATACTCGTCTGATCCTTCAGAGCTCCGATCGCGTTCCGAAGCTTGATCTGCATTGGGGCCATATTCGATACCCTACCTTCCTTTCCTTTCGACAGACGCTGGTTTTCTCTTGGATCACCAGGTAGGTGGGTGGGTAGGTGTGACTAGGGCAAGGCACGGAAATGTACGGATAGAGCTATAGGTAAGGGGGTATTGGGGCAAATGGCTATGTGCTGTTCTGTAGATCTGATACCTTGACCAGGTATGGCTGTGGCTGTGGCTGTGGCTATGGCTGTGGCTATGGCTGTGGTTGTGGCTATGGCTATGGCTATGGCTATGTAGTGAAGACCCCCCTGTTGTGATTGAGAAGTAAAGGATCAAAACGGAGGAGGGTTGGATCTGGGGCAGGAGGTTTGGGAAGGACAGATCTGAAGAGGATGATGATGGATCATGAGGAAGACCAAAAACGAAGAAGAAGAAAAAAGGGAGGAGCCTCTTTGTTTCTCTTCCTCTCTCTGTTCTGTGTCTTTGTCTTTGTCTTTGTCTTTGTCTTTGTCTTGTGGCGATGGATGGATTATTTTTTTGGGTCTTCGCCTTTCTCTGTCTCTCTGCGTTTTTCAGCTTTTAATTTGGGGAAAAGGAGAAAAACTGAAACGAAGAAGCAACAACACAACAGTAGGCACCGGGTCAATCGAATAAAAGTCCTCCCCCCCCCCCCCCCCACATACATACAAATACATACATACATACATACATACATACATACATATATCACACATGCATGCATGCATGCATGATCATTGATGCATACATATCACACACATACACACCAAAACAAAAAACAAACTCTATTTACAATACAAACACAATCAATAATAAGCTCATCTCAGAACCATCTATACAACATATAAACCCAAAAGAAGAAGAAGAAGGAAATATGAACAAACATCAGTAAGCCCAAAATTGAAAAGGATCTTCTTCTTCTGCTGCTGCTTTTGTTGTTCCGAGTCTTCATCCACATGCACACCCCATCCGGCACCATCTCTCCTTCTTTTCGCCCGACCGACCCCCACCCAACCACTCATGCCCTAAATCACGCGTCCAATGCCACCCTCAGTAACACTGACCTCCCCCACACACACCCTTCTTGCATACCTACTCCCTGCTCTCTTTTATGCACGTTGTCATTAACCTCCTCCTTATCGATTGGTTTCCAAACCCTGCCACGCCAGGATAGCCCAACCCAACCCAACCTATTTTGTTGCATTCCCCTGTATCGAGATTAGAACACTTGGTTTGCCTCCATATTGCAATTGCTTCTTCAACTCCTCCCTTCCCTATTGTTCGGCTTGTTAGTGTGATGGATGGGTGAGACGAGTCTACTCTGTGTTCGATCCTTCACCAGTTGACTCTACGATTTTACATGCTCCTTTGCTCTTGATACGTCTGATCGTTTTCATCCATTGTAGTTGATGATCTATTTTCGGTTACAATCTGGAGTCTCCCCCTTTTATAGGGTCTCCATTAGATTATTTTGCTATTCATTACCCCTAAAGTCCTCCCACATTCGTTTGTCTTAATGAGGGGGGGAGATGTTGTGCTTCAAACCATCACCCAATAATAAAGATCATAGCTACAATATCCTAATCATGCTCTAATATTACTAGAACGTGCTCAAACAATATCGCATGCACGTTTTGGGGTTTTTACTTGAGAGCTATTGAGATTACAAACATTGCTCTTATAAATTTGTGTATATAAAGCGTATATTGAAGACATTGCTCTTATAAATTTGTGTATATAAAATATACCTCCTCTTCACAACCCATTTTTAATACAGTTACCAAGAGCAGTTACCAAGAGTACATCAGTCCTCCTCCCAGTGAATTGTATATCTCCAAAATGATAACAAATAAATAAACAACATTGTGTGTAAGGAACCCAACTTTACATTGATGTGATTACATATAATAGATTCCTATGAAAACGATACGCATGATTTTAGAGCATGTTTTTATGTACTTAATAATGGACATGTATTTACCTCATGCCTTATGTACTAGTTTTCATCCTATCATTGTTCTAATACAAAAATGAGATTTTTATTATTGTATATGGTATTTTCCTTGGCTACCGGCATAGAACGTTTTAAACATCATCCCTTTTACCAATGCCTTTATCATGCTCGAACGAATTCCACATACAAAACATCCATTGCTTACATGTAAACCATTCATATGCACAACATTTCTGCTTAGGTACATATTAGGACCAAATACTAGCATGTAATCATTTTCTTTCTCTAGGAGCATGGATAAAATATCAAGGTATGTATGCCCTTGATAAATAGAAAAGGGACATTATTTACACTGATTAAGTGAAACGAGAAAGCTATGGTTCTAATTAATCAAACGTGCATTGAAATTACAACCACAAAATAATGAACTTATGACCTTGAGGTACATTGTTGAAACATTAGCCTCCCAAGGACAATCTAATTTGCTTGACTACTTAGAATGGTAGTATGTCCATTCCTAATGCATTACTTCTTAATTGAATCCAAATTGTAATACTAGTTATTTAAGAAGACATGACGATGAGGCTTAACTTTGTAATACTTGTCCATAAGTATTCCAAACCCACTAAGGGCGCCTTTTATGCAACATCCAATAGAATGGATATTTTTAAAACTCTCTTAATAGTTTACCTATTGAGGAATATTTGAATTTTGAACTAAGCATAATTATAGTACCTAAATCGTATCTCCTTTATTGAATGTTGAATTAATCTAACTTTCCAAGAGGAAGAGGGCTCGATTCATTCCAATGCTAGGTTTCGAAATTCAATTTCTAGCATTTCATTCCAAATTTCACTTCCTCATATTACACCAAACTATTCTTAAAAATCTACGAAACACAATCAAGTGTTTTTCCTTATAGTTGACTTTGTACTACAATTATACACAATGTTACCAAATGGTCTACATTGCCATGTTTGGTCAAATGTACTACAATTGTACACAATGTTACCAAATGTTCTACATTGCAATGTTTGGTCAAATGTACTACAATTATACACAATGTTACCAAATGGTCTACATTGCAATATTTAGTCAAAAGTGTTTTTCCTTGTAGTTGACTTTATACTACAATTATATCTAATGTTACCAAATGGTGTGCGTTGCAACGTTTGGCAAATGCGCCCATTAGTTTTTACTTTTAGTTGATACATTTTGTTTTTGTTTTTGTTTTTACTTTTACCTTTCAATTGTGCAATAATTTGAGACTTGATTTGGCATAATCAAATCCTCCAAGAGGAAGAGGATGGAACCAGGGTTGAACCAATTATCTATTGGATTGTGTCAAATTCTCCATCATTGAGCTATCTACCTACTTTTTCTAGCTGTGAGTTGATTCACTTCCAAGTATTGAAACAAAACACAATAAAAGTTTTTTTTTTTCCTTGTAGTCGAATTTGCACCACAATCATACATAATGTATTGTTAGCTTCTACACATGGCTTAACCTAATCCTCTAGAAGACAAAGAGGGCACAATTGAGGTTGAACTAGTGACCAAATGAACTTCAACTTATTGCTCTGCCTTTGAGCGATACACACAACTTTTTTTCAATTGTCCCTTGCCTCTCCCTCAATGTAGCAAACTGCTTTTGTTATGGTGCCTAATGACAAATTTTCGACGCATAGAAATTATCAAAGCCTCATTGGCACCATGAGTGTTAACTCTCATAGAGCCTTCACACTCACTTGCACTTGAACACATGACACTAATTGAAGTTGAATTATGAGATCAAATTGCGTAAAAAAAGAAGGCATGTAAGGTATGCAATGAAGGCTTAGTATTGGATGAATATCACTTGCTTTCCACATGCTCACCATATAATGCAATTCGCAAAAGTTATGATGACATATTAATGGCAGGTGATAACTCGAGTGGCATACCTAAGTCACACCATCTAGTAGGTTGAGGTCATGTATGTATTCCCTATTTATACATAAAGACTTTGTTGTCAAAGTAAGAATATCCTTGCCTAGAAAGAGATACACATCAAGAAAACTCAATGTATATGTGGGTACCATGGGTCCATATTGGCCACTTTATGAATGTTAAAATAAGGAAATTGGTAAATTCACAGTTTTTTCTGTATTTTCACAGTTTTTTTGAGGGGATGGAATCTGGCTATCATTAAAAAAAACTGTGAATTTACCAATTTCCTAAAATAATCTCGTTCTCCCTCTAAATGTCAACCTTGAATGTTGGTCTCAATATAAGGCAAGAATGCCTATTGATCATATCCAACCTTATCTCATTACCAATATGAGTAGTAATGCTCGTAGAGCCCTCACGCTACTTTGCACTCGACCTCACGAGTCACAAGTTAGGTATTGAAGTTGCATCGTGGTATCAAAATGTAACGAATTTGAGGGCATGTAAAGTATGCAATGAAGGCACGGTAGAGGATGAGTGCGATTCATTCAAGATATGACGACATATTAAGAGGGAGTGATAACTTAAGTGCCATACTTAAGACACCACCTAGAAGGTTGACCTCATATGTGAATGCCTTATTCACGCATAGAGACATTGTGCTTCAATGTATGAGTACCCTTTTTTAGGAAGGAGACACATATCAAGAACATGTATACTTTGGTCCCATAGGTCAAAATTGGCCTCTTTATGGATGATAAAAATTCTAATAAATTGTATCTATCTATATATCTATTTATCTTTTTTTGTAAGTACCTTACCCTAGTGGTAAGTTGTTATACCACAAGCACTATGTCTTGGGTTTGAAACCCGATTATCTCACTTTGTATTAGATATATATCTATCTATATATATTTTATTGTAAGTACCTTACCCTAGTGGTAAGTTGTTACACCACAAGCATTGTGTCTTGGGTTTGAAGTCGAATTATCCTACCAGTCTATTAAATATCTATCTATTTATCTTTTATCATAAGTACCTTACCCTAGTGGTAAGTTGTTACATCTCAAGCATTATGTCTTGGGTTCGAAGCCCAATTATCTCCCCTCTTTAGTACATATCTATCTATCTAGGGTAAGTTGTTACACCACAAGCATAATGTCTTGGGTTCGAAACCCAATTACCTCACCTTTCTATTACATATCTACCTATATTTTTATTATAAGTACCTTACCCTAGTGGTAAGTTGTTACACCACAAGCATTATTTCTTGGGTTTGAAACCCAATTATCTCAACTCTTTATTACATACTTCATATATATCACTTTTAATTCACTAGAAGCCACTATGGAATGTAGGGGTTGAACCCATGACCTCCTACAATGGTCTCCATTTGGGCAACCCTCTCTCTCTCTCTCACACACACACACAAAGTAAACATAACACACTTTACAACAACAAAAGTTCATTGCTGCTAAGATATATGAACCTTTCATTATTACATACACCATGCCCTTAATGAGTACTTATTCAGCTCAAATTATGAGAAGCTTATTAGCAAATAATCATGTTTTTAACCTTTGTCTCTAACACAACTGTTTTCCTCTTCCTAGGTCGCATTTGTTTAGCCTCCAACCAAATTGCGACTTGTAATAGATGTATTGGTTGGGTCAATGCTACTTACTTAATGTATTAGTGTGTGTCCCCTCTATAACCAAATTTACTTGAACCATGTCGTAATGTACTTGTGAGTCCTTGAACCAACTTTCTTGCTTCATCGTTTGAGGGCATGCGTTGATATTGATGCATCTTCATCTTTCTTTCACCTTGCTTTCACACTTGCATATTTGACAAGTTTGTGCATGGTCTACTTGTTCTTACTTAGACTTTTTCCTTCATCTTCATATATTCCCCATGCTATAGAAAGAAAGAGAAGGACAATCCATCCTGTAACATTTGATCTTCAAGAAGGTAAATAAAATCTATCTATGGACATATATTCCTTCTCTATCAACACATGCACACACAAAATTTTATACATATGTATGGAAACTATACAAACCAAAGTAATCAAAGTCTTTATGTTGAATTATGAGCAGACTAGTTTGTTTATGGGATGGGGTTGTATGCACTTGTCCAATTGTTGCATAACATTGATAAGTGTCTCTTATAGCATTACCTTGAAAAGGAAATTCCTATTGTTCTCAACTCCATGCCTTGTGGCTAAGATGCTTATAGTATTGTAAACCATGATTCTAGGAGCAAAATGTTGTGCAAATGATCTCAAACTCAACTTACAAAAAGTGTTTTGAATAGTTGGCCATGGCTTCAACATTAGGATTGCCTCTTTACCATTATACAAGCATGTTTATACACTTGAACTTTATCACGCTCTAAAATTTTACTAGAATTCATAAACAGTTACTTGTGGCAACATGGAATTTCTCTTACAAGCTATAGAGTGAATTTGCATGATATTGTGTTGCAGTGCACGATATATTGTTTATTACTAAGATGTATAACAATTTCTAAGTGTCTATGTCCACCACATATCATAAAAAATGTTGGTTTTAAGGAATCATCAAAACAATTCAACATTTTTTTTTTCCCAAAAAAAATTATTCTTCATTAGTAGAACTTTTGCATACATGTTGAAATGTTTAGGCGGAAAACATTACAATGGCTCTAGCCATGATGACCTATAACAAACCACAAAGAAGCCGAGTGAATGACTAAAAAGAATGACATTAGCCATCCTACATGTAATGAACGTCTAGCAAAACCCCTTTTTGAGGATGATTCATCTTGACCTTCTTCCATTGAACAATCAACACATGCTGGTGCATTCGAATTAGCTGAAGAATTCTCTACACTGTGGAAGGAATGATTTATCCTCAGAATGTTCCCTAATTTTACTTTGAGAAGGATAACCTTGACGTGAATTCTCCACACAAGAATCTCTTCAACACGCTTGGCAAATTTCTGTACTTCAGCACCTACTTCAATTGTTGCATTTGTAGACACCAAAATGTCCATGATGCCCATGGAGTTGTTTTCTCAACATTTGTGTACCTAAATGTCCACATGAGGTTCCCCCAATTCTTTTTTGTTTTCTTCAGTTTTTGCCTCATTTAACATCTTTGATTGAACATCATTTCCACGGTATGTGGCTTATACTTTACTTGCATTGCGTTGAAGTTCTAAATTGCAGAATTCAGAATATATTGGAGAATAGGACTTTGGAAGTGTTAATTCAATACCATTCTACTCAGTACCATGATACCCCTCGCCAAATACAACAATCACCTGGAAAAGAAAATGATTCTACTGTCCTCGTCCCCTCATGAAAGTATGCTTCAGCCCCCAACAACGACATTGCTCATCCTTATCAAACAAAGAGAATATGTGTCCTTTTCCCCAACCAACATGTCACCGATTACCACCAACGTTCACATCAACCATCTCGCCGTAGACTAGCAAAGTCCTGTACATACCAAAACACATAATGACATTACTCTCTTGATCCCCTCATGAAATTCTGCTTCTTCCCCCGACACCATCGTCACTCATCCTTTACTAAAATAGACAGTGTTCTTCATTTACCACATCAACCGTCTGTTTGTTTACCACCAAAGTCCTGTACAAACAAAAATAAAAAACTAGTTTAGCCCCCAACACCACCACGATTCACTCATCCTTAGAAAATAGAAAATTTGCTTCAATGACTATATCAACCATCTCGTTGTATACCACCAAGGACCTATACCTACAAAATTAGAATGAGACTACTCTCTAATCCCCTCATGAAATTATGCTTCATCCCCTTATAGTTGATACAACTTAGGAGCAATCCAAATGTTTCATCTTGAGCACGAACTTCATCAAATAGATGTGGTATACATGTATCATGAACAACACTAGGCACATATGCATGAGCAAATGCATTATGGACACTCGGTTTACATTCATGTGTAGATGCATGAAGGACACTTGGTGCATATGATAATAAATGGCAATGTGGCCTTTAATCTTACATCCACTATGCCTAATCGCAAGGATCTCTCTCTGACATGTTGTCGATCTTAGTTTTCTTTCATTTATCTTTATCTCTGTCCCCCATCTAACTCCGTTAATTGTTGTAAAACAACTCAAGTATAGTTCACTAGCCCTTTTTAATTTATTGTAAATGGATTGAAATATTTCCATCTTTATGTATTAAAATTTGTGTATTGGGATAAAGAATTGTAATTTGTGATCATTGTAATTCAAGATCAAATAAGGATTGTTATGAAAATTTCATCTCAATAATATGAGAATCGGTTGTTAAAACTGGAAAAGAGAGAAGGAGAAAGAGAAAGTGTAACTTTATCAAGAGTAGGAAGATAGTTACAACTAACTAATACAACTTGGGAGCCAAAGGCTAGTGTTGAAGCAAAAGGCTTAGTCTTGATCACCTCTTTAAATAGATTTCATATACATGAAGGATATTAGGCTCACATGCATGAATAGATGCATGAAGGACACTTGGTTTATATGCGTGAATAGATGCAAGAAGGTAACTAGGTGCACATGTGATTGTGGGACCATGGATGCGTGTAAGGTATACACTCTCTCATGAGTCAATATGTACAAAAATGATAACTTTGTAATGGTTTAAATTTAACCTATGTTCCACAAGGTCATGGGTTCATATCTCTGTGTGGCATGGTGGTCACGACACCATGCTAGAAACAATTTAACCCATTTTCCACAAGGTCATGGGTTGAAATCTCTATGTGGCATGGTAGTCATGATAGCATACTAGAAATTGCACCCTAAACCCTAAACTTCATATTTGTAGATCTAGGTGACTGGCATCATTGTCTTATGTCTTCCATCAACAATGGGACAAAAGTCTTGGATAAAAAAACAAGTCACAAACAGAAGGATTTTAATGTATAAAGGGAGTCAACCCCCTAATACCGAATACCAGAAACTCCAGTGCCTTATCATTAGAACTACCTTCATGCTTTGGAAGGACAAATTTATACAAGAGCGAAATGAAGAGTTTTACTGAAATTATAATAAGCATAACAACAACAACAACAATAAAACTAAGTTGAACTTTCAGGCAATTCCAATTACTCGAAGGTATGATATTTCATTTAGAAGTATTTGCTAGCTAATCCACAAAAATAGCCATATAAAATAAGTGTATAATTCTCTCTCATTTTCAATGAAAATCTTTTACCAGATTTCTTGTTATTCTTAATACCAAGAATCTTTTATCCTAGTTATTAATTATCTAAAGGATGGGACCCTTGGGTATGCTTTACTCAAAGGGAAAAAATAACACCCTTTTCCCTCAAGGAAACCTCTAGGTAAGGGAGAACATAGGAGGAAATAAATGAGCGACAAAGGGAAGACGACTGGAAGAAGGAGAATGATACCCAATCTCCTAACAATGCAATAACAAAAGTTGTTGCCACTATTATAGTTGTTGAGCGCCATTGACCAACACTCAAAGCCAAGCTCGCAACCTCGACATTGACTTAGGGCTCGGCCACATGAGCCTATGTTTCCCACCCACACATCATCAACATTCCTACTTACACATTTCTTATTATTCGTATACATACATACATACATACATACATACATACACAAACACATACATATTATGCTAAAAACACTTATTCATACACAAATACACATTGTATTGCTCGTATATTTATTTACACTCATGTAACCACAATACTATGTATGGGTATGCATTCGTGAATAACACAATAAGCTAGGGCAAATTCAAATATTAATAACCTAAATGGGTTGCCATTCATTTGCGTATACATTCTCTAAAAGGAAATTTTCGAAGTGCTCCAACACGTTGGAAGTGGGAAATTATTCACTCATAATCCTTCATGAGGGATGCCATCTTCTTTGGACTAGGTTCTTGGTGGTCCCACTCACCTTTCACATACACAAGTAAAATGTCCCTTTCCTTCACTTCATAGTATGAGAAGTCAACTTTGTTTGGCTACTTCTTTGGTTATCACCAAAAGCATCTTCTCATGGAAAACTATATCACTACTCTTGATCATAAATGGCAATTCGAAACAACATAATGTTGCCTAAACTTGACATCAAGTCCATACACAAGGGATATGCAAGATACAATAATCTACCATTGCTCAAGATCTCTATATTGTTGCAAGGATCATTAAATAGTTATCACATGTATTGCGACAACAACACCGGGACATTTGAAACAGGTAATATGTTGCAATTTGAGAATGCCACATAAAAAAAAAAACCAAAAAAGACAAAAAATAGGTTGATTCACAAGAAGGGTATGCACATGCGTAAAGGAGATTTAAAAATACTTCATAAATATATTGATTTTTAACATGTGGAAAAATTGTGGCATGTCCAAAAACACCTAAATAATTGGCCAGCCAAACTTACAAAATAGTATACAAAATGACTAACACCTAAATCGATATATAGTCAGTATTTGACAGTTTAATCTAGTTTATGTCACAGACACACCAACCTTAGACTACAACAAAGCATAGATGACGAGGCTACGACCGATAATAAGGTTACGAACGTGGAACTCGGCGTGATGGGGATAGAAACTCGGGAACTTGGGAGCGACAAGATGAGGAACTTAAGATGCTAGGAACAATACAAGAGCATAAAGACAAAGATGTAAATTAAGGAGAGAAGATGGGGCGAAACGAGTATACTAGATTGATGTGTCAATGACTGGTGTTGAATCCCTTGAAAGGGACCAAGGAGGTTACAAGTATTTATATTGTGAGTCTAAGTACATGCATTAGAATATTCTGGAGAATATTTGAGAGAATATTCTAGAACCCTCTAGAACCTTCTAATTCTAGAACTTTTTAAAAACTCCGAACTTGAAATATGAAACATAATTCACGACCATGTACTTGGATGTGTTGGTTACAATATAACACTGACTATAATACAAGAGGTCAAGAGTTCGAATCTTGACATAGTTGTTGTCATGTCTGCGACATTATCCTCCCCTTTATGGCACACCTTTTCGAAAGCACAGTGTAGGGGTGAACAGGAAGTGGTGGGCGTGAAAAACCATGTGTTGTCCTCACTGGAAACACGAACATCAACGGACGTGAGTGACCATGTGCAGTCCTCATCGGGAACATGAACGAGCATGACTGACCATGCAGTCCTCACCGGGAACTGGAACATGAACGAGAGTGAGGGAACTAGAACACACACAGGAGGGAGCGACCATGTGGTCCTCACCGAGAACTTGAACACGAGCGGGCATGAGCAACCATGTGTGGCCCTCACTGGGAATCGGAACGTGAGCGACCATGTGCGGTCCTCACTGAGAACTAGAACACGAGCGGACGTGAGCAACCATGTGTGGCCCTCACCGGGAATTAGAATGTGTTCGACCATGTGCGGTCCTCATCAGAAACATGAACAGGCGTGAGCAACCATGTGGTCCTCGTCAGGAACTGGAATACAAATACCAACGGGCATGAGTGACCATGTGCGGTCCTCACATGGAACACAAACACCAACATGCATGAGGGACCATGTCGGTCCTCGCCGAGAGTTGGAACACAAACACCAATGGGCGTGAGCAACCATGTGCGGTCCTCGCCGAGAGTTGGAACACGAACACCAACGAGCGTGAGCGACCATGTGTGGTCCTCACTGGGAACTGGAACATGAACAACAACAGGCATGAGCAACCATGTTGGTCCTTGCCAGGATCTGGAGCACGAACAATAGCTAGAGTGAGAAACCATGTGCGGTCCTCATCGGAAACTGGAACCCGAATACCAACGGGCGTGAGTGACCATGTCGGTCCTCGTTGAGAGTTGGAACATGAACACCAACGGGCGTGAGCGACCATGTGTGGTCCTCACCGAAAACTGGAACATGAAAAACAACGGGCATGAGCGACCATGTTGGTCCTCGCCAGGATCTGGAACACACACAATAGCCAGAATGAGCGACCATGTGCGGTCCTCATCGAAAACATGAACGAGCGTGAGCGACTGTGCGGCCATCACCGAGAACTGGAACACGAACGGATGTGAGCGACCATGCGGCCTTCACCGAGAATTGGAACACCAATGGACGTGAGTGACCATGTGGCCCTCACCGAGAACTAGAACACAAACGGACGTGAGCGACCATGCGGCCCTCACCGAGAACTGGAACACAAACGGACGTGAGCGACCATGCGGTCCTCACTGAGAACTGGAACACAAACGAGCGTAGGAGTGCAAATGAAACAGTTGACTCGATTTCTTCTATTATGAGAGGGTAAATAGTCGAGGTTGACCCAGAACACGACACAAACGGTAGCGCTAGCGAGAAACTGATGGGATCCCCACCAAGAAAGTGAGCGGTTGTGACCCCCACCGAAATTAGAACGTGAGCGATCGAAATCGATCCTCATCAAAGTAAAGTGGAGTGAGACTTGAACTAAATTGGAGTGCAAGCAAGCAATGGTTCGATCCCCACTAGGAAAGTGAGCGGTTGTAACCCCCACTGCAACTGTGAAGGTGAGCGATTGAAATCAATCCATGCAAATTAGTGTTGATGCCGATGAAGGTTGGGCGAAGAGGTACTGAAAATGATGACGTCGAAGACAAGGATGTTGATGATGGTAACTCCAGAAGCAAGGATGGTGATGATGGTAACTCTAGAAGCAAAGGCGATGACGAAGACGAGTGGTGCTTCTAGTTAGAAGGGATTCAAGCTGTCATAGACACACCAACCCTAGACTACGACAAAGCATAGATGACGAGGCTACGACCGATAAGGTTACGAACGTGGAACTCGATGTGATGGGGATAGAAACTCGGGAACTTGGGAGCGACAAGATGAGGAACTTAAGATGCTAGCAACAATACAAGAGCATAAAGACAAAGACGTAAATCAAGGAGAGAAGATGGGGCGAAACGAGAATACTAGATTGATGTGTCAATGACTAGTGTTGAATCCCTTGAAAGGGACCAAGGAGTTTACAAACATTTATATTGTAAGTCCAAGTACATGCATTAGGATATTCTGGAGAATAGTCAAGAGAATATTCTGGAGAATATTCTAGAACCCTCTAGAACCTTCTAGTTCTAGAACTTTCTAAAAACTTGTTGAGAATCAAGCTCAACTTGGTCTAGTGTGTGAACTCACCTTGAGAGTGAATCGACACTCCAACGGTCAAGAGTCACCATTATGTCACCACTTTGTATTCTAGCATTTAGTATGAGCCATAGAATCATATTTTATGACACATAACTTATGAGCTTTCACATTCCCCATGGTCCATGAGTCTTGTAGTTAATGAAGTGAGAGGGTGACTATATAAAGCACCCTCCTCCCACCTTGTATAATGTTGAATCTTTCTCCTTTGTTAATATAATCTACCTTGCATATACTCTGTGTCTTACTCCTTGTCTCTCTCTCACTCTCTCTCTCTCTCCCTCATACACACACACAGCTCACACCTATTCCGCTACACAAGAATCATACCCGATTCTTTACATGGTATCAGAGCGGTTTGGTAGCTCCCTCTAGCCCATCCGCGCGTGTTGAGTTCTACGCCGACGTTCAAGAAGAACCGGCTCATCGCTATCATAGCTTCGCTACATAGCTCGCATTCGAAGAGAGAAGAAGAAGAAGAAGAAGAATCGACATAATGAATACTCAAATGGGGAGCGCTCTCCCTACCGAGAAGTTGGATCGAAACAACTTCGCATCTTGGGAGTACAAGATGCACCAATACCTTGTCAGACAAGGCTATTGGAGCTACATCAAAGGAGAGCACGAAGACTGACCCGCGGAAGTGGCTCCCGGATACGCGACATGGGAGCAAGCCGCAAGCTGTGTGATGTATTGCTTGGCGACATGTGTTCACGATCACATGCTCGGCTACATTTGCAAAACCAAGACGCCGAAGGAGGCATGGGAAAATCTACGAAAGATTTTCGTGGCGAACACAACCGCAAGAAGGCTTCAACTCCGCCAAGAGTTGAACAACATTCAACAAAGGGACATGTCCATCACGACATACACCTTGAAGATCAAGGAGCTTTGTGACTCGCTCGGCTCGATAAGCGTAAGTATCGATGATGATGAGATGGTGCAAATATGCCTCGGTGGCCTCGCACCATGGTTTGGCACGACGCGAACCACCGTTCTAGCGAGGGAGAAATCTCCCTCCTTCTTCGAGCTCCAATCAATGCTATTCGTCGAAGAAAACCATGTGCGTACAAGGAGCAATGAGTCGGAAGGCCACATGCTCTACACGCACTCAAACGGAGGAAGAGGATGCAGACGAGCGAGAGGCCGATTCGGCCAAGGACAAGGCGGACGAGGTCCGACCTACGACAACAACTCCCAATTTCGGCCACAAAACGGAAGACAACGAGGAACCTTCGCAAGAAGGGGGAGCTTCCACTCTGGCCCGAGCCGTCAAAACACAACCGAATGCGGATATTGCAGAAAGCTCGGTCACCACGAAGAAGAGTGTTGAAAGAAGATGCGCGAATCGACTTCCACAAGGCGACAACTCACGAATTACGCGCACAATTCCGACTACGAAGAGTATAGCGGAATGTACGGGCACAACTCCGACTACGAAGATCGTGACGGAATGTATGCACACAACTCCGACCGTGGCAGAATGTTCATGATGAAACATAGAGCAAACTCTATGTCGGCCTCTACCTCAACTAGTGCCCTCAATCCGGAGGATGTATGGTTTGTTGACTCCTGATCCTCAAACCATATGACATCTCATAAAGAAAGGTTTCTCGAACTTCAAGAGCCGGAGCCACCCGGTTATGTCGAAACCGGAGATGACACTATGCACTTGATTCGTCACATTGGTAATGTTCCGTTCGGCGAAAGAGGTAAGCAAACATACATTAAAAATGTCTTGCATGTTCCCACCATCATGAAGAATTTGGTCTCGGTCAGCCAAATGGTTGAGCAAGGGATGCAAGTACGATTCGACCAAGAAGGGCGCTTCATCAAGAAAGAGGGCCGAATCATCGCGCGTGGAAGAAGAGAGGGCCAGTTCATTCTCGATTCACACGAGATGAAATCCGCCATGTTTGCAAAAAGCACGAAAGCCGACTTTGACATAGAGCTATGGCACAAGCGAATCGGCCACATCAATCTCAACAAACTCAAAGCAATGAAATCGAAAGGAGTCGTCATCGGACTCCCAACATTCAAAGAGAAGGAGATTGAAGGTGTATGTGAAGCGTGCCAATACAGCAAGCAACACCGACACCCATTCCCGAAAGAGCGGAACGTAAGCAAAGGTCTACTCGATGTAGTCCATTTCGACGTATGGGGACCGGTGCAGACGGCTACATTCGGCGGATGTCGATATTACGTGCTCTTCATCAACGACTTCTCCAGGCACACGTGGCTCTATCCGATGCGGCAAAAGAACGAAGTCTTCAGATACTTCTTAAAGTTTAAAAACGAAGTCGAAAAAGTCACTGGTCGTCATGTACGATGCCTTCGATCGGATGGCGGCAAGGAGTACTTCTCGGACGATTTCACGACGTATCTCTGAAAGGAAGGAATTCGGCGAAAATTCACTTGCCGACACACTCCACAACAAAACGGAGTAGCCGAGCGCAAAAATCGGCTATGATGAACGAGAAGCATATGCCCAAGTCATATTGTGCCAAAGCTGCAAATACGGTCGTTTACCTAATGAACCGGTGCACAATATCTGGAGTGCACGATGTCACTCTGCACGAAAAATACTTCGGAAAGAAGCCAGACTTATCACACACCCGGATATTCGGCGTGATAACATACGTGCACATACCTGACGAAAAGCGGCAAAAGCTAGATCCAAAGTCGGAGAAATGTATCCTCGTAGGATACTCACTCGAACAAAAGGGGTACAAATGCTAAAACCCCTCAACTCGAAAATCTTGAGTAAGTCGAGACGTCGTTTTTGACGAGTCCACGTCCTGGTACGCACCAGAGACAACTTCGACTCCGACTCCGCTCGACCCGGAATCCGACGAACAAGAGATAGAGGATGAAGATCGCCTTACGCGCATGTTCGAAGAAAGTCCGATCACGACCCGATTGAGCGGACCACAAGAGCCTTTGAGCAATCAAAGCACATCACGGCCTAGCCTAGAATACGAAGACGATCGCTTCAACGATGAGTTTGGCAGCTTCAATGTACTAATCAGAACTAAGAAAGCCCTCATCTCTGCAAATGAAAAGCTCCGTCGCTCCACCCGTGAAAAGAATCCGGTCAGCCGATTTGGCTACAACGACTACACGGCATATCACTATGCCTTTATGATGAAGTTGGCGACAATGTGAGCTGGAAACATTTTCCGAAGCAGCCAAGGATTCGCGATGGATTGAAGCAATGAAAGAGGAGATGCATTCACTACACAAGAACGAGACGTGGGATCTCATTCCCATCTCACTACACAAAAAGGCGATCGGATGCAGATGGATTTACAAAGTGAAGTACAACGCCGACGGTTCCGTCAACCGCTACAAATCGCAACTCATAGCGAAAGGCTACCCCCAAACGCACGGAGTTGACTAAGAGGAGACCTTTGCCCCGGTGGCAAAGATGACGACGGTACGGACCGTAATTTCACTTGCCGCGACGAAAGGGTGGCACCTCCATCAAATGGACGTCAAGAACGCCTTTCTACAAGGCGAATTAGAAGAGGAGGTGTACATGATATAACCACCCGGTTTCAACTCGAGCACCCATCCGAAAGCA
The DNA here is from genome assembly GCF_043228905.1 of Azolla caroliniana. Lineage (NCBI taxonomy): Eukaryota > Viridiplantae > Streptophyta > Polypodiopsida > Salviniales > Salviniaceae > Azolla > Azolla caroliniana. The sequence goes on along the minus strand of NW_028230439.1, from coordinate 7,991,870 downwards.
GTATGCCGATTCAAGAAGCCACTCTACGGCCTCAAGCAAGCACCGCGTGCTTGGCATTCAAAGATAACGCAATATCTTCATCAAATCGGCTTCCGTATGTCAAAATTGAACAACTCCCTCTACATACGAAGCGATTCCGCAAGTCCGATCGTCATCATCTTATATGTGGATGACCTAGTCATTGGAGGTGAGCATCTCGACAAAATCAATAAGGTCAAATCCCTCCTTTCCGACAAGTTTAAAATGACGGACATGAAGGAGCTCCACTACTTCCTCGGCATCGAGGTAATTCGAACTCCATCAGGAATCATGATTTCTCAACGGCACTACATCCTCAACTTGTTATACAAGTTCGGTATGGCTGAGTGCAAATCCGTGGCAACCCTGCTCGATCGCAATCTCAAACTAGATGCGAACTCCGGCACCAAAGCGTGTGAGTCGACTCAGTATTGGCAGCTCATCGTGAGTCTCATCTACCTCATGATCACTCGACCCGATCTCAGTTATCCGGTCGGTCTCCTTAGTCAATTCATGCAAACACCGCGTGATACTCACTTGGATTGCGCTAAGCGAGTTCTACGATACATGAGTAGCACAATGGATTGCGGCATCCTCTACAAGACTGCGATGCCAATACGACTCGAGGGGTACACAGACGCTGATTGGGCCGGCTACAAAACCGATAGAAGATCAACCTCCGGATTTGTTTTTTCCCTCGGCAACGGAACAATATCTTGGAGCAGCAGAAAGCAACCAACCGTCGCTCTTTCAAGCACAGAGGCGGAATACAGGGGCGCGACAATGGCCACATGTGAAGTCGTATGGCTCAAAAGGATACTCAAGGATTTGGGTGTACCCATCAAGGATCTGACTTCGCTTTATTGCGACAACATGAGCAATATCTATCTGGCTCGGAACCCGATGTTAATGAGCTTTTACATAACTTATGAGCTTTCACATTCCCCATGCTCCATGAATCTTGTAGTTAATGAAGTGAGAGGGTGACTATATAAAGCACCCTCCTCCCACCTTGTATAATGTTGAGTCTTTCTCCTTTGTTAATATAATCTACCTTGCATATACTCTATGTCTTACTCCTTGTCTCTCTCACTCTCTCACTCTCTCCCTCATACACACACATAGAGTTCACACCTATTCCGCTACACAAGAATCATACCCGATTCTTTACAAAACTCCTAGAACTTGAAATAGATAATCTATGAAGATATACATAGTTCACGACCATGTACTTGGATGTGTTGGTTACAATATAACATTTGACTATAATATGAGAGGTCAATAGTTCTAATCTTGGCATAGTTGTTGTCATGTCAGTGACAGTTTATGAGTGAAAATTGTGACCACTTTCCAAGTCTATTCCATCATTTTCAGACCCATCTGATGAACTTGTAGCACATTGTGAAGTCTCGTCCTCTTCCTCACTCGAGACTAATGCATCTTCTTCATCCAATTGCAAACCAATTGAAACATGGTTATGAGACATGCTTCTTGTTTGTCTTTGGGTTGTTTCTTGCTACATTTGGGAGCTTCTCTTTTAATATTTTGATTGTAGTTTGTCTCAGATGGCCTGTTTTATTTAAAGAGAAGTCATACACAAGTATATCATTAGAATCAAGTGTGAGAGTTGATATACTAGGTACATTTTTTCTTCTTCGCTTTTTGCTCGTGCCTTCGATGTCCTTGACCATCTCTAGAGAATACTTTCTAGTAAATGCATCTAGGGAAGATGTGTCATACCAATGGACCACAATTGACTTAAGTTGATTACTTTGGTCATTCTTTATTATCTCAAGAATCTTAGCAACCCAAAATGGATGGTCAAACTCGTTATCCCTCGCTAATGTTGTAACCAACATCCCAACTTGTAGCTCATGTAAATTTCCTTGCCATCTTGCCCGGATTGTACATGATACTCTTGGTCCCACATAAATATCTCTTTGTTGTAGGTGAACTAGAGTATTGAGTTCCATATTATCTACTAATCGATGTTGAGAGGTAGACACGTGAGATGGCATACTAACAGTCCATGTGAATTAAAATTGGAGTGGCCAATATCTGGCAATATAGTTCTGTAAAATTGTACGTTGGTGGTCGAAGAAGATATCCCACCAGTCAACATTTTGGTCACCTACATACCTCTTTGTTCATTCAATATTTTTTATTTTTTCCTGAAGGATTGCTCCCAATATATCTTTTGCTCTTCAATAGAAATGGCAGAAGCTCTTACGAGCACCATACAACATTTGTTAAGCGCTAGGAATTTCATCATTTGGGATATGAAGTAAGAACTTACAACCCTCTTGTGGCTCCCCTTGTTTACTCGATGAGTATTGTTTCGCAAACAGGAGAGTTGTGTTGTGGCTTATAACATCTCGTTTGATTAGGAAGACATGGTTAAAACTAATATTATTAAGAGATGCAAGAACCTTGATCTTCATACCATCACCTACATTGCAGAAGCGTTTGAAATCATACAATTCATTCAAATGATGTACTTCTAGTTTAGGTGTGTAAGCTTCACTCATCAACTTGGTTAGCATGGGAAGCGTGAAGCCATCACATTCTGCTAATTTCTTTGAGAATCTGCTAAACATTTTATCTATATGATCATGTGTATGTCAAACGAGCAAGAAGTTTACCTTGATCTTCTTGAATATACCCTTTTCTACCAACATACTCAAATAACAAAAAACCATTGAGTTTTTGTTCTCTCTAATTGTGTTGTCAAGCTGGACATATAGAACAGGTGGGAGTATAGCTGGCCAAGATTGTAACGCTCTTTGCATGACTGTGACTGTAAAATTGGGGTCATTGTGAAAATTGGGATAGGTTAAGTATACCTATGGCTTTATTTCTTGGGAGTACAACAAACACCCAACTAAATGTATCTGCACAAGGCATTCATCTCCAATGTCCTTGCCATCCTGTGAAAGTGTGGCAAACAGGTCTTCTTTTGATCCATCCCATCAATAACTATACCTATATACTTTCCAAGTGATTGAAGAGCTTTTTGACGGTGATGCATAGCTTTAGAACGTTCCAATGCTTGACTCTTGCGATGATCTTTCAGTATGTTCTTGTAATTTTTTATTTCGTCATCAGTTTTCCCACCTTTTGCCATGCTCTTTAAACTTGCACAAACTAAACATACACCCATGCGAACCTTTCGTGGTATAACGACATTGTTAAATTGTAGCTTCCATAATCTATTGAAATGTCGATATTGTACATAAGGTACACATTGTAACAACATGTCATCCTTATATTCTTGATAAACCTCGTGTCGAGTAAAGTTATATGACTAGTCCAGTAGTAGGCATGATATCGCAATGCTTAGAGAAATAGACATGCATCCAATTTATACAATGACGGCCTATAATTCCTGTTGAGATATCAAGCTCAACTAGTTTAATCTAGTTAGTCAACACATGTAACTTAGTAGTTACCTAGATCGAATCTAGTTAATGTGTTGACCTTAAGCCTTTAAATAGGACCTTGTACTTAAATGGGATATTCTAGATCCTCCACTCCTTAGTACATTTAATGTAGGACTTACACATAAGTACCTATGTCCTACCCACACATGTGCACCTTTGCACATGGGTTGTATATATACCTCATTGTGGGTATTTTTGTAGTTGATGACACTTTTCAATATAGTCAATCATCCCCCATTTATCTTTGTGTTCAAGTGTAACTTCCTCTCCCTCTCTCTTCCTCTCACACACTCTCACGCGCATATCATACTAATCTTCCGCTGCTTAACGTAACCATATAATTAGTCTCTAATTAACCCTAGTTAATTACCTAATTACTTAACATGGTATTAGAGCGCGTGGTTTAGGAAATCCACTAAGCCCACCGCTTATTCGTGATTGTGTGTTCGAGACGCCGACAACAAATCCCGGCTATTCGTTATCCGCTACCGTAGTGCCTCTACGAAGGACGTGCACGCGACCAAGAGAAGAAAAACAAAACGGAAGACACAACAATCAACATGAACAAACAAATGGGAAGCTCACTCCCTAGCGAAAAGCTAGACCGGAGCAACTATTCATCTTGGGAGTACAAGATGAATCAATACCTTGTCGGCCAAGGGTATTGGAGCTACATCAACGGCGCACAAGAAAACAAACCCGAAACCACACACGCCAACTACCCAACGTGGGAGCAAGGCGCAAGTTGGGTAATGTATTTCTTGGCAACATGTGTAAACGACCACATGCTTAGCCACATTCGTGACGCCAAGACGCCCAAAGAGGCGTGGGAAAATCTCAAGAAGATTTTCGCCGCGGACACATCCGCGCGCAAGCTTCAACTCCGGCAAGAGTTGAACAACATACGACAAAAAGAAATGTCCGTGACGGACTACACCGCCAAGATCAAGAGCATTTGCGACTCTCTTGGCTCCATCAACGTCAACATCGACGAGGACAAGATGGTGCAAGTATGCTTGGGCGGCCTCGCACAACAATTCAACCCGTTGAGAACGGCAATCTTGGCAAGAGATACCCCTCCCTCGTTCTTCAACCTCCAATCAATGCTATTGGTCGAAGAAAACCACTTTCAACCAAAGACCAACACATCGGAAGAACAAATGCTCTTCTCCGATACGGATGGTGCCCATAGACAGGTCGACGCGGAAGAGGTCAATTCGACCTATCCCACGAAGGGAATTCACAATTTCGGCAAGGAAACGGAAGCCATCGATGAACCTTCACAAGAAGGGGGAGCTTCCATGCCGAACAAGGTCGGCGAACGACGCCACCTACGTGCAACTACTGCAGCAAAATCGGCCATCGCGAAGAGGAGTGCCGAAAAAGACGAAGCGAGTCGGCCTCAACAAGCCGACAACTCACAAATTACGCCGCGAATGCGGAATACGTGGACTATGGCGGACTCTTCGTGATGAGGCATAGAGTGAACTCTATGATGGCCTCCGATCCCGCAAACTCCGCAAGCACCTCCAACTCCGAACACGCGTGGTTCGTAGACTCCGGCGCCTTGCACCACATGATGTCGCACCAAGAATGGTTTCGCGACTTGCGAACGCCGGATCGACCCGGCTACATAGAGACCGGAGATGACACTCCGCATCCCATTCGGCACATCGGCGATGTCCCATTCAGGAAAGAAGGCGAGCAAACTTGCATCAAGAATGTCTTGCACGTGCCCACAATAACAAAGAATTTGGTCTCGGTCGGCCAAATCGTGGAGCAAGGCATGCAAGTCCGCTTCAACAATGAAGGTTGCTTCATTGAGAAAGACGGCCGACTCATAGCCAAGGGACGGAGAGACGGTCGCTTGTTCATCCTCGACTCAAACGAGGTAAAATCGGCCATGTACGCCAAAGGTCTCAAGACCGAGACAAACATCGAGTTGTGGCACAAGCGAATCGGCCACGTAAACCTCCAACGGCTTCGCGGAATGTAGTCAAAGGGAGTCGTAATTGGACTCCCGGCCTTCGAATCGAAACGAGTCGACCGAGTGTGCGAAGCATGCCAACTCGGCAAACAACATCGACTCCCATTCCCGAAGTAGAGGTCCACAAGCAAAGGCCTCCTTGACGTCATACACTCGGATGTATGGGGACCGGCTCAAACGCCGACGCTCGGCGGATGCCGCTACTACATCACCTTCATCGACGACCACCCGCGCTACGCGTGGATATACCCGATGAAGAAGAAGAGCGAAGTGCTCTCCCACTTTCAAAGCCTCAAAAGCCAAGTGGAGAAAGAAACCGGTCGGCACATTCGATGCCTACGAACGGACGGAGGAAAGGAGTACTTCTCCGACGAGTTCACCTCCTACCTCCAAGGTGAAGGCATTCGTAGAGAATTCTCATGCCGACACACTCCCCAACAAAACGGAGTAGCCGAGAGAAAGAATCGGCAAATACTCGAGGTAGCACGCGCCATGATGCGTGAGAAGCACATGCCGAACTTCTATTGGGCGGAAGCGGCATCCACGGCCGTCTATCTCATGAATCAATGCACCACAAATAGCGTGCACGAGCTTACTCCATAAGAGATTTTCGTTGGAAGAAAGCCCATCCTCTCGCACCTCAAGGTGTTCAGAAGCATTGCGAATGTATGCATCCCGAACGAAAGTCGAGAGAAGCCCGACGCAAAGTCGGAGGAATGTATCCTCATAGGATACTTGTCCGCGAAAAAGGCATACAAATGCTTCAACCCTTCAACCCGAGCGGTGCGGATAAGTCGCGACGTCGTTTTCGACGAATCGGCATCTTGGTATAAGCCCGATGCGACTCCATCCGACCCAATCGAGGAAGAGTTGAACGCCAACTCGGACGACGAAACTCGGCCAAGTCCTCCACCGAAGGACAATCCAAGCTCTACCGAGCTAATTGGCCCACAAGAGCCTCCACGCGATGAAAACAAGTCGCGGCCAAGTCCGACACCGGACAAAGGCAAAGGTAAGATGCCCGAATACGAAGTCGAGGTCCACCCCGACGACCGTGATTCGGATGATTCGGCTCGCTCACTAGACAGTGAGTTCGGTGTATCCATCATGAGGACACCCGGAGTAAAGAAGGCGCTCACATCAACAAACGAGAAACTCCGCCGCTCATCACGAGCGAAGACTCAAGTCACTCGTTACGCCTACGAGTATATGGCCCATCACTATGCCCTCACGATGAAGGTAGTGGCTGAACAAGAGCCTGAGGATCCAAGCCTTCGTCACAGGCTTGAGGGGGAGAAGAAAACCGCGAATACGTGAAGAAAGCTGTGCAAAGTCGCGCAACAAAGCCGTGGAGAACCGCGCAACGAAGCCGCGAAGACGCGAAGAAAGCCGCGCAACGCCGCGAAGAAAGCCGCAAGCCGCACCGATGCCGACGAAGCCAAAGGAAGCTAAACCGGATGTTGGACACCTCACACTTGAGTTTGAGGGGGCGTGTTGAGATATCAAGCTCAACTAGTTTAATCTAGTTAGTCAACACATGTAACTTAGTAGTTACCTAGATCGAATCTAGTTAATGTGTTGACCTTAAGCCTTTAAATAGGACCTTGTACTTAAGTGGGATATTCTAGATCCTCCACTCCTTAGTACATTTAATGTAGGACTTACACATAAGTACCTATGTCCTACCCACACATGTGCACCTTTGCACATGGGTTGTATATATACCTCATTGTGGGTATTTTTGTAGTTGATGACACTTTTCAATATAGTCAATCATCCCCCATTTATCTTTGTGTTCAAGTGTAACTTCCTCTCCCTCTCTCTTCCTCTCACACACTCTCACGCGCATATCATACTAATCTTCCGCTGCTTAACGTAACCATATAATTAGTCTATCGAAAGGTATCCACAATCCCTTTACCATACGTTTCCTGGATCCTTTGAAGCCTCATTTTCCCAATGTTATGAGCAATTTTAAAGCTGCAACTTTACAACACTTACTTTAAAACCTGCAGCTCAATCAAGAAAATATTCCACATGCGTCCTTGTGCCCTGATCTCTAGCAAGTTGCAGATGTGAAATAAGAAATGCATCTTGTTCATCACCATTAAGTGATAAATACTTATCTCGCATTCTTCGTAAACTATCCTTCCAAATTTGTTAAGGCATAGATTACCACAACATGACTTACTTGAATCACAAACAATTTGTCGATCAGAACATAGAAAGTTAAATCTCTTGACGCTAACTTGTCAAGGAACTCATTTAAAACTTAAAGGTTTGGACTCGGAAACTTCATCTATTGAGTTTTCATTCAACTCACTACTAGCACATTGCAAACCAGTATTTCGCATTCCTATAAGGATCGATTGAGAAAAGAGAGTTAGAAAGAAAGAAAGAAAGAAAGAAAGATATATTAACGTCTTCTAAGGCCAAATTTGGCCCATGAGACAATTGGTTTACAACAAAAGAGTATTTATCCAGTCATCATAACTAAAATAAAATTAAGTAAAAAATAGAACTTAAACTAAAAGAGTTCTAGTAGTGTACAATACGTAGTATACTCGAAAGTGACTATACACTAAGCCTAATTTTATTTCCACCCAAGCCTCTCGAAAAGAAGTGGGGGGTCAAAGGGTCTTGATGTGGGTGTGACCCGTGGTTCCAATGTAGAGAGTGCCCTGGCCATGGCTTCTAGGCGGTGTAGCTCATGTTCCCTTATTCTCAATATTGCTTCCACATCACGTCGAGTTGCTTTGAAACCCGGCACCCGAGGACGTCTGGTTCTTCTCTGGTTTTCTGCCTCATCAATGGAAAGGCCGAGTGGTGCAAGTGTGTCAGCATTCGTTGTCTCCTCCTGTTCCTGAAAAACTTCATTTGTTACATGTTTGTGATCATTAGCAACATTATTGTCAACATTTTGTAACTTATTCTCTCTGTGTTGTTTTAGCTCTAGAATGTATTTGCCTAATTTCTTTATATCTAGAGTATCTAATAGTTTGGGGAGGGTGGGAGACGAACCAAGTATGTCTTGGTATTTTGCCCTTATCTCAGCATAGGTTGGACACTTGCATGTAAAGTGGTACTCATCCTCTATCTCTATGTGACATAACCTACATATCCTTTCCTCCCTAGGGACTCCACTAGTACGGCCATTCTCAATCTCAAGTTGGTGAGATGATATTCTAAGTTGTCCAATGGCAACCCTTAGTGCATGTGGTAAGAATACATCTAGATATTTTGGCCGCATGATAAAACCTAACTCAGAGAAGTGCATGAAGTGTTTCTTATAGTACAACATTTTAGATGGGAGTGGCTCTAGTGGGGTGATCCATTTACACCGAGAGTAAATTTGCCATATTTCTTGGCGTATTACTTTATTGCGGTCCTCATGAGAGATTAAAGTGTTATCACTCGTGTGGTTGTACCTAAGGGGAGGTAGGTTATTAATGTCTAGACCATTCGCAAGAAGCCAACTCACCATCATGCCATACCATGAGCTAGTATAGCCAGACTCATACAATGATCGAGAGGCCTTAAAGGCTTGATGAGATATTCTATCATGTGGTTGGCTATGTATCCTATGAATGAAGACTACAAGTTGAAAAAGTGCCTCTACTAACATTGGGGGTAACGTGAACTCAGCCCTAATAATGTCATGTGGTACAGTCGATTTGCTTCGGAGTTGGCGTGATAGCATCATCACCAATGGTCTCTCTAATTGCGTCCACATGAAAGATGGTAATCCTGGAGCCCAAACCGCTGATGCATACATGAGGGAGGGGGTCACTAATGAGTCAAAGAGCCACCCTTTAGTCCGTGGCTCTTGAAAGTGTGCTTGGTGGCATTATCTCGTGCAACATGCAACATAGAGCTAGAATCATTATCAGCCTTTGATCGTTCAAGCAAACCCTTTACTGGACTTGGAACATTGTACTCCTCAATTGAAAAATATGAGCTACTCAACAAGGCATAAGGGTCAACAGAAATCAAAGAAGCTCTACTCGAAGCGGAAGACATCTAAAAAGCAGCACTTGAGAACCACAAACACGTTACTATAAATGGAGAAAACTCCTTCTCATTTTAGCATCTGCCTTAAAGCAAATTGTTCATATAAGAAAGCAAAAAAAACATATGTAATTTATTTATTATTTATAATCAAGGTATTTTATAGGTTTATTGTCCCCATAATTAATTTTTTGTACGAAGTTTTATTTATTAAAATTACCTTATGTTATATCATTCTTTAGGTTATGTGTAATTAACCTAAATTTTCCAAATTTATTTTCTTTGCAAAATAAAATTTCAGAAAATAGGTATTTATGTTAATTTTTTATTTTCATATGAAGTTCAATTTATTTCCTTTTTTTTTTAAACAATTAATTGTGAAATTTTTATTTATTTTTAAAATAAAAAAATAAGTTACTATATAAAGGGTGGACCTACCCTCATTGTCAACATCACGTGTCAGAAGATCATAAAGCTTAGAGCACAAAGCAAACAAGTCGTCGTTTTAGCCTTCCAAGTCAACACTCATCACCAGCTAGTCATCATGAACAAGGGCAAGAAAGTCACCAAGTATGTCTCCAAATAAAGATTCCAAAAGATGCCTAAAAGATTCCCTAATAATTTCCTTGTTTAAGCATTATTTTTTCTAATGTTATTTTCTTAATTTAGAAACGAAAAACCATGTTTTTAGCCATATTAAAGAGTCGATGATTATAAGAGAACTCGATGGAGTGGATCGAGTTCTCTCATAAAAGCAAGAGAACTTGATGCACTACATCAAGTACTCGTATACTTGCAAGAGAACTCGATGTAGTGCATCAAGTTCTCGTAAACTTGCAAGAGAACTCGATGTAGTGCATCGAGTTCTCTTCCTTTTATAGGAGAACTTGATGCAGTGCATCGAGTTCTCGAGTTCTCGTATACTTTCTATGAGAACAAGATGTAGTTCAACAGATTTGTGTACAAACATATGGGAATCCGATGCAGTGCATGGATTTAACCCAAAAATATGGCAAGATTGGTCATAAAAAGAGTGCTTTTACAAGTTATTGTTTCATAGAATACTCATAGATTAATGATAATTTTTTATGACAAAATTAAGTTATCATGTATTTTTCATATATTTTAGTGTCTTTTAATATAATTTTTACTTATAAACTTGTGTATAATATGACAGTGAGCCACGTCAAAAAGTTCCCTCCTTCAAATTGAAGATTCAATCTTCGCAAAAGCATGAAATGGACAATAATTTAAAAGACATGTCGAGGAAAACATTATTTGAGGCAAGAGGTGACAAAACGTCGAAATCTTCTATCAGAAACACAAAGGGAAAACAAATAATGCTTCCAGAAGAAAACATTAATGAGACTAGAATAAAAATTTATTTAAGATTGGAGTGGAGCTTAGTACATGCGAAGAAGATGGAACCCTACTCATATTTGCGAAGAGTGAAGGAAAAGGAAAGCTTGATCTAGGTAAAACTTTTAACTATGGAAAAGTTTGCAAATCGAGTATGATGATAATGATTCACCGAATATCTATATTGACGTTGAGAGCTCAGGTGGCACAAGGCGTGTACTTGTGGAGAAGGAGAATTTCATTGTAGAATTTAGCCACCCCAAAAGGCTTCAAAAAGATCTACAAACGAAGAGTAATTTAATTGTTGCTCTTCGACCTTATATTATCGGTGAAATGATGACGAAACAAGACGAGACGCCACCAAAGTAGTCTCGAAAGTCTAAACCAGAGTAGAAAAAATACCAGAAAAGACAAAAACTTGAGGAGGAAGAAGTCGAACTTCACGAATTTTCAGAGGGGGAAGAGGAACTGGAGGTTGTCCCTCCAGGTGGTCAGATCTCCTCTAGTGTACTAACTTCTGAACAAAATAAAATTCGAGAAAATATCGCTAAGAAGAAGTTGTGGAAGGGTCAACTCTTCCATCTTCCCATCACATCTATTCATCGCCCACCTATAGACCCCGTAATAGGGAGAAGACCGCTTGAAATAAGAGAACCACATTCGGTGCACGTCCAGAACTTGAAGAGTAAGATGAAAATTAATCCACATGCAACTATTGTGCCATTTTTGGTTATGGTCGACACTGACCAATGTCCAACAGTTGCGGATTTCATGTATAGTTCAGGGGACAACTAAACTTACTACGTCATTGGAGGTTCCCATTCAGCAGAAGCGAGGAGACAACTTGTGAAGGAGTATCCACTAACACCATTCTTCAATTATGATGAATGTAAAGTTTACGTCGGACTTACACACGAGGAGGCCAAGTTGTTGGCTTGGAACCATAACAATGACAACGATTATCGACAGAAGATGTCATCGATTGAAAGAATTTGATTCTTTCATTATGAATATCTTGATACATTGAAAAGATATGGTTCCAAACTCCATCCTAGTTTGCGCCGACAATGTTTGCTTGAAGTTTGGGATAGCTGTCAATGAAAGCATGAAATTGGAAGGCTTAAGAAAGTATGGTTCGTGGTTTCAACTGGCATTTCGAATTAGCAAGGTCTGGGATTTATAAGACAAAATCTTTTCAATGTGGGAGCATAATGAAATAAAAGGTCAACGGACAAAGAAAGCCAAATTAGACCCTCATGTAGAGATAAAGGCAAAGTCACAAAAGAGTGACTTGATTATTGAAGACTTGCATGAAGATATGAAGCTCTTGCCATGGCGGTGGCTACAAGGAATCAAGGACGACAGATTGTTAAATCTGTGCTTTCTCAAGTGGTGGCAAAAGAGTTTTCTTTAGATGAGATGGTCACAGAATTCCAAAAGTAAGTATATTTCAAGAGTTGATGATGAAGAAGCTATGCTTGCCGACATAGGAAGAAGTTTCTATTTCTTCTTTAGCCACAAAGTATATATGAAAATTCAAGAGTTGATGATGAAGAAGCTATGCTTGCCGACATAGGAAGAAGTTGAACATGCATGCCCGGTAACTTCATCGTACAAGGCTTTGGAAGAATTATTTAGAGAATGGGTAAGTGTAATTGTAGTTTTAGCTATGTTGTAATACTTGGTATTTTGTTGTTTTAAGTGCTTTTGTTATAATATTTCCTAATAGAGTTAATAATTGCAGAAACCACCTCGTTCGAAGAAAATAGGTGATACTAATGAAGGCATTCCAAGTACTTGGAAAGAGCTAAATACAAGAAGAGGATGACGAAAGGGAAAGAGCTAGATGTGGTTGAGGATTCGGAGACCATTAAAAGTGTTTTGCACAGGGTTGATCCTTTTTTACAATTGCACTATAGTGTGTTCAATGGGGAAATGGCTAATATACTTAGCACATTACCGAAAAGGCACTACACATTGTTAATCGCAGACATTCCATACGGATTCTGCGTCACAGGTTCTATGTATGACGATGTGCCTTTCAAATATCCCCAAATAGAAAAAATGGTGAAAGACTTTGCAGAGTTGACCCTTGTACCGTTGTGGCGAATTGTGATTTTTCACAGCATGGGTCAATCTTTATATGTAACAACTGTATTGAAGTCACGTTGTGATGCTACCGAACATATGCATTGGTAAGTTATAGTATTAAGATTGTTTAAATATGTTGCAAAAACTTTACAATGTAATAATGGTAACATTGAATGTGTGAATTTCACAGGATCAAAATGAATATCACACATAGTCCGGGCAAACGGATGGTTAGTGTGGTAGAGCATATCTGTATTGGTTACTACGACTCAATCACAAAGAAGAAGGTCTGGGCACATATGAATGAAAGGAACGTCGTCAATTACATCATGTGCCCCACCGTGACAAAAAAAGTTGTGTCATATACCCGGTGAGAAGAGTTTAGTTAACCCTTACCAAAAACCGCAAAGATTGATCAACCGCCTAATCGAGCTCTTCTCTAACCCAGATGATTGGGTGCTAGATTTGTTCTCTGGCACAGGTATAGTGCATAACTTTATTGACATGTTTGGATTATAGTATATGGACGTTATTGTGGTTTGTGTTAAAGGTTAGGGAATGCAATTTGACATGCTTTATGAATTCAAGTACTACAAGAGCATGTGTGCTAAAGATGTTTAGGAATTCTGTTGCGCTAGAGAAGGACTCTGAACAAGTCAACTTCATCAAAATGCGGATCCAAGGTATCTGGGATTGTCCAAATCAAGACTAATAAGTTGGAGCTAAGCATATAAACAAAATTGAAATATTCTAATTAGCATCTCGAGAACCAATGGAGTCAATTGATGAAGAAGCAAGGGATCCTGTTAACTTGGAATACTTTGTCGTGAAGATTTTCGGCAATGGTGTGAAAATCACATAAGATGTACGAAATCAAGTGTCAATCATATAAAACAATAATAGTGAATATACTAATTCTAAGTAAGTTTAATATCTTAGCACAAAAGACGAAGATCTTAAAGAGATGCACTTTACTACATAAGAAACGGACATCTAAGTGTCAACTTATGTGGGTAAGAAGTTGCGAAAGAAAAAGAGAAAATTGTGAGATATCCCACATAGACAGGACGCACAAGGCTCTCCCCATATATAAGGTAGAGCAAAAGTCATTATCTTTGTGTCTATGTGTAGAGCATAGAGAGTTTAAGGTAACTTGAACTAAGAGTGGAGGTGACCTAGCCACTCGTAAGGGTTTTGGCCAACCAAAACGGAATTGGACGGTAACCGGCCATCGACATCTGGCGGCAACAGCATCCAACGACCAAGTAAATAAATATATATATATATCACATATATATACACAAGGAGGATTCAAACCTTCCACCTCCTAGTTAAGAGTCAATAGGCTTACCACTAAGCCATGACATTTAGTTGAATTTATATTTCTATCATTGTACTTTTACATGGAAATTCTCATACATGAGAGCTAAAATGAGTGACATGGTTATCATGCACCACATGTAATACATGAGCGTCAAATGGCAAACATGCATTTTATGCATGTCGTGTACCCTCACATGCATCATATGCATGAGAGCATCTATAAAAGAAGGGATGAAAAAGAAGAAGGGTTAGGCTCTTTTGGTTATGAAATTAAGAAGAAGAAAATTCGTTATCGAATTGATCGTGTAACTTGTTTCTTAAATCTAAAGATAAAGGTTCAATCAATCTCTCTCAATCTAAAGTCAAACGTTTAATCTCAATTTCTCTCTTTCCCAATCTATCTTAAATACTTTCTCACTAAAGCTTGTACCAACTCCGAATCCTTTCGGTCTAGAACCCCGGCGGTTCCGCCTCGCAATCCGCACCTAGTGACGGATCTTCACGACAACGTTACAGAGTTTGAACACTTAAATTCAACTGCTTGTACCGAAAACGCCAATGAGAATTATCTACAACAACCAACTGGTCCAGAAGATCCCATCATTCCAAACTTGTTGATAGATTAATTGCACATGGTTCAATGTAATTGAACATGAGGAATTTGGAACTCATTGACTTTAATAGTGCAAGCTATGATTTGGTTACTTAACTATTTCATTCGAATATATAGTCTAGTTTGATGTCATTTTAAGTTGTGTCGTATATTTCTTAAGTACATATGTTGTTGTTTAGCTTTATATGGATACATGCATGAGTCAATCGTTCGATAAATGCATAAATCGTTGGTACATATGTTACAGTGTCTGTGTTTAACAATCAATAGAAAGGCATAACTCTATCAAATAGGAAGGCAAAATTTATAATCCTTTATTGTATATGTTCTTGACCTTTACCTCTCTTGGAATATAGTATATATATTGTTGATATCATTGCTAAATGTATAGACTTGATTATAGTTGTTGAACTTTGACACTCTAAAAATCATCGATAGTAGTGCGACTTGAGACAAAAGTATAGTGAGTGGAACTTTACGATCTTAGACTCTCTTGGACTGTTAGATAGTATGACTTAATCTTAGATAGTCGAAGGGACTTTGTTATCTTAGACTCTCTCAAAATGTTAGATAGTATGACGTTAGACATAAAGTATAAGTTGTGCAACTTCGAGTTTAATAGAAATTGGCAAGTTTATGTATAATTTAATCTTCATTCAATTTTCTTGGAATCAATTGCTTGTAATGATTGGACAGTGACTAGAATGCGAGAGTTTCTAACGGCATTTTAGGTGTCATGTGTTTCACCCTAAACCGCAAAAACCCTTGTTTTAGATGTCTTTCATATTTGAAACCTCTAGAAATGCTCTCACTGATGTAGAATGAGGATAAATCCAATAAATGTTCCATGGATTTTCAGTTATTACCTAAGAATTGGGTAGATAAACATGACTGAGTGAATATAAGACTATTGGTTTTATTGTCATGAAATGTTACACTTAAGAAATCCATCATATTTTAAGAATAGATGTACGCATGCGCATACCTTTATGTAAAAGTCTGACAAAATTCGGCAATTCTTAACGGCTCAACCAGTCATGAAAATGAGAATACGACATATTACTTGTTTCAAATGTCATGGTGTTCAACGTCGTTGCGCATGGTGGTTTCCATTAATGATATATTGTTGAAAGAACCAACCTTTGAAGTATTTTCTTCCAATTGATTGATTGACATGGGGAAGCATGCCACGCGAAGCCTTTATAGGAAAAAACGAGGGCCATATGGTGTTTCCATCAACAAGATGTTTGGAGTGAGCTTCAAGGGATAAATATTTTGAGTTCCTTGCATTCTGGGACAACTTTCTCTCATGGCTATGGTCTTAGAAATCAATGTACGGGAACAATGGCTACGAGTTCCTCTTAACCCACTAAATTTCATACAAAGACAACACTAAGACCTTATTGCACCCATCATTTCACAAACACCTGTTAGCGCATATGTTCGCATCTCTAATTTAAGGCTTTACACGTTCTCTTCAATGATTCTACATAAAGACCATAGTAGCGGTGTGCGACAACGCATTGTCACGAACATATGTTGCCTACACAGGAACCTTCGTGAGCTTCTACCATATTATTATTAAGAAGAAGAAGAAGAAGAAGAAGAAGTTAAATTCTATCTCCTCTTCTGCGCAGGAACCCCCTCCTCTACTAAATCCACAGATAAATATATGAATTATAAATATAAATAAATCCCTGCTCCCTGTTATAAAACCCTAGACCAGATCCCGGCCCCAGCACCTGAAGCAGACAACGTCGTCGCTGCCATGGCTCGTGATAGCTGTTTGACGAGAGTGGTTGCAGGAGTAGCCATGGGAGGAGCTGTCGGCGGTGCCATCGGTATGTACATCTTTATCTTTTTCTCTGTTTTCTTTTCTATTCTTATAACGATATTACATATATAGAAAGATAGAGAGTGAGAGGGTAGAAGTAATCAGGAAACATGACAGTTTCTCTTTGCGTGGATGAAGAAATAGGAAATTATGAGGAAATCAAATACAAATTTGTAGGAAATTTGGAGAAAATTTACATATTTCCATCGTTTTGGGTTCTCTTTCCATAGTTTTTTCCGGTTTCATAGTTCGCAAAATTAAACTCAACCAGCATTGTAATGAATGACATATTTGTCTTTCCCGAACAAAACAGAATTGCAGAAAATATGAAATTATGGAAATTACATAACGCTAATGCAGAATATGCATCCCTCTCCAAGAGAGATGAACACCAGTGGATTTGTGCACCTGGAAGAAACATTTAATTTATTTTTTTGCAGTACGCATTCTGTAACTTCAAAGTTGAAAGACCAGATTTTTATATGTAGTTTACGTATTTTATGACCTTACCACCAAACTAAATGGGTGACAAAATTTGAATAGGATTTGTAGCACGAATCACGTCTATCAAAACACTGTAGGACGATATATGTTCATCAATCTTGAATGGAATGATGTTGAAAGTTTGAATTGTTCTGGTAGAAGAGAGACAGAGACAAAAAAAAGGTTGAGAAAGATAGAGAAATAGAAAATTAATCATGTGTGTGCATATTGAGGTAGCAAAATGCTTTGGTTACAGCATGTAATGTATGTATGTACATATATATGTTTACTAAATTTTAATTATGTTTATGTATGCATGTTATATTTTATTTATATATCTGTATAGTATATTTATATTTTATATGTTGTTTACTATATATCTTTTATAATATTTGAAACAAGAAAACCTATAGATGATGTTTTGATCTTAGGTTTTATTTTAGGTTTCTGGGAAATTTAGTTTTTTCAAAGCGTGATTGTTTTGTAGTCTTTGGGGAGAGTCTCATATCTAAATCTGCTTGAAAGTAATTAAGCTTTTATAATCTGGAACTAGACAAAAGTGGAGAAAGAATGCTTCAGTTATATCTCTAATGCATGGTTGGATCTGATTACTTTTGTGTTTTTCTTTTCCACCTCCCTCAAGTGATGGTTACTGGTTTCTTGTCAGAAGAGTCTTTAATTGCTGATTATTTGTGTATTTTTACTTGCAGGTGCAGTCTATGGAACATTTGAAGCTGTTAGATATAAGGTATGGATTTATGAGTTATATCATGTTAGGATTGGAAATGTTTCGTATTCTCTTTTTAAGCAGACGGCAAAATGGCATAAATGTTTGACATTGCTAGAGACCTGTCTGTCTGTTCATATATTGGTAGGTGTTTGTAACTTTCAAAGAACATGCTTGTTTGCTGTTCATAATCTGGTTACTGTGTAAAAGTGTTATTCGATGTGCTAGTCTTTGCTGCAACAATATACAAAGACATCAATTGTAGTCTTTGAATGCCGTTTTTTATGACTTCTTCATCTTAAGACCTTCTTAATTACCCTTTGCAATGAAATGGATCCGGCAATGTTGATCAAGATATTCCTTCATTGTATAGGTTGATGATCTCTAGATAATCACGATTTCTAGAGTACATGCTTGTTTGCTTTTAGTAATCAGGTTGTGGTGTTACAAGATTGACGTCAAAGTCAATATGCTTATCTCAGGTTTGTATGATATCCTCACTGGTATGAACTCAAATGTGTTGTTATGCATGATGGGAAAATATGTTTACTTTAAAATTTATGCTAAGGTTATTTTATTTATTAAATGCACTGCTTTAAACACAGCAGAAGAAATGCACTGCATTGAAAAAAGAGCTCCAAGTGGTTGCAGCCTATTGCATTTTCCATACCATCAGGTTAAGACTGCATATTTTCTATTGATTTTGTAGGTCCCAGGACTGCTCAAACTACGGGTCATAGGACAAAACACTCTTGGTAGTGCTGCTATATTTGGTCTTTTTCTGGGAGCAGGAAGTCTCATTCATTGTGGTAAAAGCTACTGATAATGGACAACTGATTTTGTCTTGTTACTTGTGTATAAGTAATACAAGAAGGTTTTTTCTTTGCCCTTTACACTTGTTATTATAAATGTGCTACCTAGCTACACAATTGAGAAAGGTTTAAGTTAAAAGAGAATAAGATCCGAATAAGAATGTACAAGCAATCTTCTCAATTTTATAGTAGTTTTGGTTGTGATTCACGAGAATGCTTGTTGAATTAAAAGCTATTCTGTTTGTTTAATTAAAAGCCGTTGTGAAAGGATATTCTTCGTATCTTGAGGTCCAACAATGGAGTGAACATTGTAACTTTATATTCTCTCTTAATGGGGCAATTTAAATGATGTATTATCTCTTTGCACGCTCTTTAGATGTCCTATTGAAATTTTAGCCATGATCAAAATAATCTACCTTACTTTGTGCTCTAGCTGCTGAGATGTCATCTCGCATATAATGTGACCTATCATGATGTGATATGTCATTCAAGTATGTGAAGTATCATATCTTTATTGTAATGATAACATGATCATACTATTTTCTCAGAAGTCTTCTGGGACTGAACATATGACAACTGCGCAGTCTGATGAAGACTATTTAGGCATTTCAATTCTATGTTGGAATAATGTTTCTAATGCAAAAATAGTGTGAAGTTGACATACACAAATAAGTTTGATGTGTGCATGGTTCTTATTGTTAAAGGATGCAAATGAATGTAATGAGTTCATCGAAAATATTTAGAAACGAAGGAGAGATGATATCATATGGATAAACTAGATTCTTCATCATGGCATTCAAATGATAAAACATTGTTCAAGAGTAACAAGCATATATTTAGATTTATGATATGCTATTAAATTTGAATATATAGACATCTATAAAATTTTATAATAATAGGTTTATTTTCCTAGATCGTGTAGGTACACCACGGTCCACACCATAGTATAACATATACATAACATAATCCAAGGCTTTGGTCATCATTTGATAAAAACAATAAAAATAAAATATTTCTAAATTAATGTCAAATTATTTATTTTACAATATGGGAGATAAAACATGATTAAGAGAGGCATTTACAAATCCATGAGTTTTATGTTTGCGCTTAATTTGGCACTTCTTAGTGTCAAATTATATTTTTATTAGCTATCAATTTCACTCTTGGTAATGTGAAAAATGAGTCAATTTTGTAAAACCATGGGTTTCATAGTAACTGAATCCTTGTATAATCTGAAAAATAAAAACATCAAGAGTTTTAAGCAAATACCCATATCTTGCCCGTTAGAGCATATGTGTCATACTGTTGTGCTTTCCTGCTATGTGATATATTTATGGATTGAGTAAACTTGATATATGAAATCTACTATAGCATAGTCATGTCAAGTGTGATATTGTGTCTAGAATAGGAAGATGATCCATTTTAATTAAAACCTTTGCTCCTTTAGATAATCCCCATCAATTTTAACCATTGATACAGTTCCTTGTACCTCTCGTTTGACTTGGGCATATCCTCGTACTTCTTTTGCTTAGCACCATCTGATCCAAACTAGATTGCATACCATCCACCGTCTTTGCTTTTTCTAATTAATAAACCATCATACTCCAATTGGCCTTGTACCCACCGTTATCAATACTTGTGTACCTTCTCCATATAGTTCTTTCCTCAATGTACGTGCCGTTAATAACAACCCTTTTTAGCTTTTGCATGGTTCTCATGTGCCATTCTTCCAACTTAAATTTCTTTCTTTAGCAACCTGCACATAGGTTTAGCAATATGAATGTAGTGCAAAATTCAAAAGTGTTAAAACACACAAATGCCCATCCACAAGAATCTTTGATTTCGTAAATATGTATAGACATCCCTTTTGAAAATGTCAAATGTGCATTGTCTAGCTTTATTAGTGTCCTCTTACTATCCTTGATGTGCTTTGACACAAACCATTTACACTTTTTGACAATGACTTCAACTTTCACTTCCTCCAAGCAATCCTTTATTAGAATTTCATTTGAAAATAGCATAGCAATTTTAGGGATATAATCCCTCAGCACTTATTCATGGTTTTCATCATGTTTGCTACAAAGTTAGTAGGTTAGCTTTGGTATGTCATGCCCCTATTTATATATTCTCACTATCATTCATGTGTTTTAACAAAAACTATTTACATCGTTTTTTGTTGATGACTTCATCCTTCCCTTCCTCCAAGCAACCCTTTATTAGAATTTCATCCAAAGCTAGCATGGTGATTTTGGGAAAAATACATTGCGTTAACACTTTATTCATAGTGTTCATCATGTGTGCCTCAACCTAGGAATATTGTTCTCACCCTCGCCCACAACGAGGAGGTCAATGTGAAATCTCACATATTTAGGAAGACACTTGCTTGTACAAATGCCTCCTTCAAAGTTGATGGAAGCAACAAAAGCTTCCAAAGTATGAGTGCACCCTGCCAAGTGTCGACAATGGAATTCAATAAAGGTGAAGAGCTAAAGTTGATGGGCACTTCTATGGTATGCCAAATGTAGAAGAGTATCAACAATGGTCAAACCAAAGCAAAGCTAAGATACATGAATATCAACAACACTTGCACATTGAGAAGATAAGGCCCATTACCATTCAAGAAAGCAAGAGATTGATGGTGCCCATGTGACCCTCGTTGAAGAGAATATCGATGTTGTCAAACAACAACCCCAAGCAATTATGACATGCTTCTAAGAGATGGAAGCTTGCCTCATGGCCAATGCCATGAATGTGACCTACTCATATCAACATGCAACATTATGTAACCTACCTCTAAGAGATGGAAGCTTGCCTCATGGCCAACATCGTGAATGTGACCTAATCCAATCACCATGCACCATTATGTAACTTTCACTCAATATTACCACAACAGTTGTGCGGTTCCAAGAATTTCAATTGGTCATCACACCAAGTGCGCCATACTGTTAGAAGAATGCCAACCAAAGCTATTTTGGGTGGAAGACAAGGCCCATGTAGCAACACTCAAAATGTTGTTGCACTAGATAGGGGAAAATATAAAGACTAAAGCAAGACTATCAACAACCAACACCATCATAAAGAGAGTGAGCCAACATGACCAATAAGACTCACATGCCACTCATTATGGCCATCGCAGATGTATAACAAAGCGTCCATCAAAAATGTGAAAGTCCACCTACTCTATGTTGACAAAGAGAATCAATAGGTCATTGACAAAGTGGTGTACTTTTTGAAATTGGACAAAGTAGCAAAATTCCAACCTGAGATTGATGCCAACTACACCAAGCTTTTCATGATCTCTTGCCAATACTCAAATGTGTCGTCTCGTCCTAGCTAAGAGTTGCATGATGTTGAAAGATGTTTTGCTATTTGGGGCTAACTCGAGAGACAAAACACCACCAACTCGTGAGAATCCAATTGGTCTAGGTGAGTAAAATATACCCACCAATGGTGTGACTCCCCAAACAATTACTTAGTTGGCAAGACATTGTCTAAATCACAACTTTTGACACTTACAAGGTGAATGGCTCAACACTTTTGTCTTCCTTTTTTTATTAGCTCACGACTATTGAGGCAAAATCCCAAGGGCGTGCCAAGTATTAGTTGGACCAAATAACAAGATCATCTCTTTCCCATAGCAGGCATACCAACTCATCCATACATGCTAACGCCCATGCCTTGTCTCCATCCACAAACATTTCTTCCATGGTTATGAGACAAGATTTTGGGCTAGAAGGCTCATCGACTACACATGTTTTGGTGTAAAGAAGTTCCAAAGTTCGAGTACCACACCTCTAATGTAGCACTCCACCACATTGACCACAATTGAGTTTGATTCCTGCCACATTTGTCAACCCTAACACACACACACACACACACACACACACTCTCTCTCTCTCTCTCTCATGTGTGTGTGTGTGTGTGTTAGAACGTGCACTTGTCAACTCTCATCCTTCGTTATTAATTAAAGCTCTCGAGTATAAGAAGCAACTTACGAGCTCCGAGTGCACTAGTCGTAAAAGTTTGGATTTTGGTGTTGGAGCTCGTAATACATGTATGTATGTATGTATGTAATAGATATGTTATGTATGCATGTATATAGTTCAGTGAAAAGACAAGGCTATTTTTGGAAGGGTTGGAATATAAGAGGACCATTTCTGTAGTTTTCCCAAAGACAAGAAGAATAAGAACAGAAGTGCGTTTGTTCGTCATTTCATGGGCCTTCCCCATTCCCATGTTTTCACTGTCGGAGCTCTAGCACATACATCGGCCACCACATCCTTCCATGCCTCAAGGAGTCCACTCTTTCTCAGGTAAGCACTTCTGCTTTCCAACACGCATTCCAGTGCTTCAAATCAGATCTAACCTCACCCGCTTTCCTTTCTTTCGTCTCGTACGCACTATGTTTGCCCGATTTTTACCCTCTGGGTTCAAGATTTCGAAACACATTTTTTTCCCTTGATTCTTCTTAGCAATGTGAGTAGAATGTGTTACCCGTACATCTCGTACGGGTGATTGATAAGTGTGATAAGTGAGGGTGAAAAATGTAATGTGTTGATATGTATGTGTAATGTTATATGATTATGAGTGTGAATGTAAGTGTGAGTGTGGTTGATACAAAGAGGTGTGAGTGAGTGACCACGCTAGGAAGACTAAGGCAATTATTTGTGAGATGTATATATATGATGTAACATGTATCTGAATGTATCTATTCATTTTGATCTATCCCTTCCACTGGATTTTATGTCATTTGTTGATTTCTTCCTCCTGTTTGAAGAGGGAATATCACGTGATATTGTAGCCGGAAAAATCATGGAAAAAGGTTTCAGAGAAGGCACGTGTGAAAATTTGAGCAAGAAACAGATAATGTGAAAGTTGTTGCAGAAGCTTTCTGTGACAATTGTAGCAGTCAACTCATCCGTGAATTGAAGCAGAAAATGTATTTGATAATTATGTAGAAGTGACATGTAAATATCAGTTTCATATTTATGGTGACATGTCTAGAGCATTAAGTCCACATCCAAATTGTCGACAATGTGTAACATCAATCAACCAAACAAGCATTAAAGTATCTCACTTAGAGTCAAAATCTAGCCCGCTGGGGGCATTGCTATGTGTATGCCCATGAATGGGAACTATAGTCTTTAAATCCTAAAGTGGCTAGAATGGGGACACCATATGGGAAGGGGTTTAGCATACGCTGTCTAAGATGTTGATGCTAGGATGCATATGAATGCACATGAAGCTGCCATTCTAGTTCCGATTGTTCATTGATTATGCAAACATTCATCAGCTTGTAATATGATGATCAAGTTGGTGGTTATAATAATGTAGGCCACATTAATAATCAAGGTTGAAATCCTGAGCTCTTTGGAGTAATGATCAGGGAGTGTAAAAGTCTTACAAGACCAACTGAGGCGTATGATACTAACATGAGCCATGAACGAGAACATGTACATACCCAGGAAAAAGGAGTTATCCCTTATATCTCTAGTGGTGCCAAGTTATGCACTAGAACATTTGCATATCTATGGAAAGGGAACTTCCCCCAAGATTTCCAGTGGTGCCAACTTCCTAGATCTACATCATAAAAAATGAAAGCGGGAGGCAATAGCTAGGGAAGCCAGTGTACTTGAGTAGATGCAGGGTTTAAGAGCATTTGAATGGTTGGTTATGCCAGTGTACTTGAGTAGGTGCAGGATTAAAAAGCGTTTGAATGGTTGATGATAAGTGCGGTATATTTGCATGTGCTCTTATTAAGAAAATATAGGACACTGGTGATTATGCATGTTGGTTATGCCTGTGGACTTGAGTAGGTGCAGGGTTAAGAACATTTGAATGGTTGATGATGGGTATGGTATATTTGCATGTGCTCTTATTAAGCAAATTTAGGACAATGGTGGTTGAAAGGAGGATGGAAACCTGTGGGGGAGTATAGAAATCTGTAATGATGGCCTTTCTGGATTATTGTGATGGCTATATTATCTTTCTTTTTTGCATGTACAACCTTAATATAATATTTAAAAGTAAATAATTTCTAATGGTTTTAAGGGAGTAATTAATCTCATTCAAGGAGACAAAAATATCCGTTGAAACACTGGTAATGTAGCAAGGCTCTTGCTATAATAGCGTTGTGTGGGTTGCAACCAAGGTACAAACTTAGGCAATATTGGGTGGTATGGGGCGCCAATGTTGTTTAAGATCCATCTCAATTCCATTGCTCAGGGATGGTTGGTAGGAAAAGTGCCCTTATTCCATTTCTTTCAGTTATTTGCTTTATTGTTAGTGTATCCTTGAGGTTTTTTACAATATAGGTTGGATCATCCATTATTTCGATGGTTCTAATAACAAACAAGAAGTGGCCACGCTGGGTCATGCTTATTAGAATTTGACTGGATATGTTTCATGTTCATTGCCATAGTTCAAATGAAATAGCAGGATCTTTTCCGTGCTAAATTGCAGGCTTCATCACATTGTAAAGTGATGCATATTATTATAAGATGTATCATGTCATTCTGTCATGGAGAATGAACGATTAATATATACTTCAATGCATTTCAGATTTGCTACATAAATATATATTATCAGTTTGCACTCAAAGAGTTCTTTTGTTATTTCAGGCACTATTTCCATGAAAGCAATACATATATAGTGTCGAAAATATTTGTTCAAAATGGCGAGTGCAGCATCAGCTTTGTTTCTTCTAGACATGAAAGGGCGTGTTGTAGTATGGAAGGACTATCGAGGAGATGTCAGTGCTAGTCAAGTGGAGAAATTTTTCTCAAAACTCATTGATAGAGTGGTATGTATGTACTATGGCTCATTTTTTTATCTCCAATAACTACATATGGAAACATAGTCTTATAAATATTATATACCCATCTATAGAATAGGTTGATATGTTTACATGGACTCTTATCCTTGATTGCTTTGCTGTTTTCATACACATACTACTTTTATTACACTCAGTATCAACTTAATAACTACGCTCAATAAATGGGACATTATATGTAACAACCTGAAATTTGGTTAATTATTATTAAAGATGCTGGCAAAACCGGTGGCTATCTGGACTGAGAAGCGATTCAATGTAATTCCCCCCCAAACAATAGAATATGCTTACTTGAGGAGGAACATATTTACTAGTAATCTCATCAGCGATTGCCTGAATTTCAAGGCGCTGCAACATGCCGTTTTTCAATAATGAATCTCTTTATTAATACAAGTATCAACATATCAGAAAGTTTCTGATATCAATGTCATAGGTTATATCTGATTGAGCAATTATTCTGCTAGTTCTCTATTAAATATATAGCATGTACTTGATGCCCAGATGTTTCCTTGTTTGTTGGGTATAAGGACAGATGTTAAACTTTCTTAAAGATGAAAAGCACATGGCTAAGTAGTAAATACATTTATTTGGCCCTCTATTTTGTACTTATACCAGAAGCATTAACATTCTTACCAGGGTGATCCAGCTTCACACGATCCTGTTGTTTTTGATGATGGTGTTACGTATCTGTTTATTCAGTACAACAATGTCTATGTAATGACAGCATCGAGGCAGAACTGTAATGCTGCAAGCCTTTTGCTATTTTTGCATCGGGTGGTTGATGTGAGTATAATTTTTAGCAAAGATGTAGAGTTTTATTACCTCAAATGTGAAAATGGGACTGTGTGATCCAGGTCTTCAAGCATTACTTTGAGGAACTCGAAGAGGAATCATTACGAGACAATTTTGTGGTTGTGGTAAGCTATACTTAATAGTTGGCTTCTATTGGCTCTTCATTTCCATTATAAATATATGTTAGAACTAAGTATTTTTCATGTATCCTTTTCGAGTATGAACTGCTAGATGAAATGATGGATTTTGGCTACCCTCAATTTACGGAAGCAAAGATTTTAAGTGAGTTCATAAAGACAGATGCATACAAGATGGAAGTAACTCAACGTCCTCCCATGGCTGTCACCAATGCAGTCTCCTGGCGAAGTGAAGGCATTCGCTACAAGAAGAATGAGGTACTCTTTTACCTTTCAAAATGGATGTGCTTTCCACTTTTGTTTTGTCTGCTTATATCTTCCCCCGTTTGTCAGGTTTTCTTAGATGTTGTGGAGAGTGTAAACATTTTGGTCAATAGCAATGGGCAAGTAGTAAGATCTGATGTAGTGGGGGCATTAAAAATGCGGGCATATCTTAGGTGATAAAATGCCTCTCTCTCATCTTATTCCTGTCCAGTGCAATAGTAAGTATTCTGACCCAAGGAAAGTTGTTTTTTGTTCTCTTTTTCTAGCGGAATGCCAGAATGCAAGTTAGGTCTCAATGACAGAGTGCTATTGGAGGCGCAGGGACGAGCTACTAAGGGCAAGGCAATTGATCTTGATGACATCAAGTTTCATCAGTATGTAATTTGAAAATTTGAAGTAGTTCGATTTATGCAATTTTCTGATGTGGATAAAATTCTGTTGTTTGATAATAGGTGCGTGCGCCTGGCACGTTTTGAGAATGATCGAACAATCTCATTCATCCCTCCAGATGGAGCTTTTGATCTGATGACATACCGTTTGAGCACTCAGGTAATTCCAGTAGGGGACTTGAGATTTATTAATACGAAGACATTATTGTTTTGCTGATGAAAAACACTCATTTTGAAGATTTAGGAGTCATATTTCAACAAAGTTCTTTACTATCATTATGCAGGTGAAACCTCTTATTTGGGTTGAAGCTCAGGTTGAAAGGCATTCAAGGAGCCGTGTAGAATATATAGTGAAAGCTCGGAGTCAGTTCAAGGAGCGGAGGTGAGGTTCTGAAGTTAGTACACTTTTGAATTTCTGTTGCAAGTTTGGCTTACTTGGTGCAGATAATTTGTGCTATGTGGCATGCTGAATATAGCCATAGCTTGAGCAATATATACCTTTGATCCAATTCTTGCATGTATATACAGATCCTGACATGTATCTTATGTCTTCCAGTACAGCCACAAATGTGGAGATTGAACTTCCAATCTCATCAGATGCAACTACTCCTTCTGTTCGGACATCAATGGGGTCTGCTGTATATGCGCCTGAGAAAGAGGCATTGCTGTGGAAGATAAAATCCTTTCCTGGTGGAAAGGTATGTTGCTTAGGATAAGCAAGAGATTTGACATAACTTTCATTTTAAACAATATGTCTTCATTTGTTATTCAAGGACTATATGTTAAGGGCTCAGTTTGGACTACCAAGCATTGTAGCTGAGGAGTCTGCACCTGAAAAACATCCACCTATTCGTGTTAAGTTTGAGATACCTTACTTTACAGTATCTGGAATCCAGGTAAAGGCAACATTTTGATATTTCATCTATTAACATCTGTTATCAATAAACTAAAGCATATTCTCCTTAATATAGATAGGTAGTAATATGTTGTTAACTTGGATTTCATTTGTTTCTTGATGCTTGTCTCTGTTGCCTTTGAATCTATATCCAATAACTTACTTGTTAAAAATGAAACCAATGAAGTTTAGTGTGGATAGATGGTTCCCAAAATTTGAGAGTTCTGAATAGGTATACCATCCATAGTTTTTTGTAAGTGAGGCTTTCATTAGTTGATTGGTCTTGACATGCCCAAAATAAATGCTTTTTGGGGCAGGCGCTTTGCCACCTGAGATGTACACATTTTTCAGGAGTGTTTTGGGTTGAAACTTGATACATTGGGGCCCCTCTGCTATGGGCTGATCTCCAACAACTTTACTTTCTACTGTGTTGTAAACCAAGTTTCCCCACTGTATGTGTAGCACAGCTATAAACCATCTAATTCACTTGTTGGCCTATAGCAAGCATCCCAGATTCCTCTCATGCTCCATAACTGATAGGCCGCAATGGTAATGTTATATCTTAGGTTATGTCATAACTAATCATCTCTCTATGTAGATGGAAGTACACCGACTAAAAAGCCTACAAATTTGTGTTCATGACAAGTTTTTTGCTCTTTTGTGCCCTTTTGTGTTCTCAGCCATTTCTTGTTCATTGAAGGTGAATTTAAGGCTTAATTGAAATACAGTGTTTCACAAGTTTAAATCAGAATTTCAGCCTTATCTAGAAATTAGAAATTTATCGTGAGCTGGTAAAAACTTGGGACCGCTGCAAATGGGTCAAGGATTAGGGCTTTCAAAAGCAGGTCGATGGTTAGGGCTTTCACTAGCTGGTCAGTCTTAAGGATTGATTAATTTTAGGGTTTTTGAGAATTAGGGATCCTAAATGTTTTTAGAGCTATTGTGGTGGCTAGTTTTAATCCCCTTGCTTTATGAGGCCATTGTTTTGAATGATGCTAAAGTTAACTTCAGTTGGTGGATACAGTCGATTATATATTCAACTCGATGTGTCAAATGATGTGAACAATACTTTTTTCTTCCTTACACATCTCCATAAACCAAGGGGGATTGCAGGCACAAAATCTTTGAGGTCTGAATTCTATCTGCAGGGACTATTTTATGACAAGGTCTCTACTAATAATTGCATGTGCCAATTTCTTGATTTGTCAAAAATTTCATTATTAGCATTAGACATTGATGGAACAATTAATGGAATATAAGGTGAAGTATGTAAATTTTTCTAGATAAGGTCTGCACGGTGGTGTTTTTTCAAGTTTTATCAAATTGCTCTTAGAGCCAAAGAAGCAAATATTCAGGATAGAGTGGACTTAACCCAAAAAAATGTGCACCTCACATACCAATTACTCTTATATGGCAAAGAGGGAGAGATGAGGATTTTGGATACCTTATACGAATGTGCATAACATGAAAGCTTAGTGTAAACCATACTAAGAAATAATACACATATGGTTGAAGCATTAAGAAAGTATAGAGCAAACATCAAACTAAATCTTTCTTGATTGAACAAAAGACTGAAGTATTTGCTTATTTTCGTTGCAACATTTAAAAAACAGGGGATAAGAAAATATGAAATGTGAAAGGGATTGGAGAAATCAAATGAAAAGGGAAACTTACATTTTTTGTTGTCGTGATATCTATGACTGATGCAGGTCAGGTATCTCAAGATTATTGAAAAGAGTGGGTACCAAGCATTACCATGGGTCCGGTATATCACAACAGCTGGTGAATATGAACTTCGGACGATGTAATCAGACAATTTCAAATGGGGAGATGATGTATTATGCGAGAATCACAACATTCTTCTAAATGTATCTTTGATTAGAAAGGCAAGTGTTGGCAATGTAATATAGTGAAATTCTTGTGTAATTTTGAGGGGAGTGGAATGAAATTGTTTGCTCTAATTTTATTAGAGAGACAATTGTGACCAATCTTTTAAGGAGAGCCTTTTTTTGCCAAGCCTTACATGGAATAGGATGATTTATTAAGGTGTAGCCTATAGCTTACATGGTATATGATGATTTGTTGAGGTGTATCCTATTAATCGATCTTGACTTCATTGACACGAGTTTGAGAACATTGAATTCCAATCCTCATATTTATTGACAATAGTGTCTATAAATGGTCAATTTCTACTATCTTTAATAATGAAGCTTCTGCAAATAAACATTTGGTTAAATGCATACCTTGATCTTAGGAAAAAAGTGCCCACTTACGATTGAATATGAAAATCCTGTTGATACGCAAGGCATTTGGTACACCAGACAGCCTCATGATCTTCCCTTCCTTGAACTGAAGTGTTAGGACAATGACAAACTGATAGAGGGCCTGGAAGGAGATGTTCCTCAACATGAAATTGGAGTTGAGGGGATCTTTCCATCTGATTAGGGGCATGTTCAGCAGTTTATGGGTGGGAGGCTCTGCAACGGATGATCATTGGGCTCTTTCCACCTGATTGGGGGCATGTTCAACAGATTATTGGTGGCCTGCTCTGCAGCAGATTATCAGTGGGCCCTTTCCACCTTACTGGGATCACATTCAACAGATTATTGGTCGGCTTCTCTCTAGCGCTCCCAACATGTCCATGGTCAAATTCACCCATAGTAGCTACCTGATTGTTAATGGCACATTCTTTGGTGATATTGTTGGCACAAGATTTATGAAGACTGCCTCCAAATTCATAGTCAATTGGAATTGGATGAATTTTTGTTGTGGTAGCCCCACAATACCACTTTCTAGCTTCTTTAGATTTTCCACGTTCCCTTGCATGCAGACTGTGGTTTCATCTACAAATTCTATATCCGGGAGGCATTGGTAAGAGTGTGGCACAGGAAGACCACGTAGGTTTAGATGCCACGAGTTGAGAAAGCTAGAGAGTGCTTTAGCGTACAATAGAAATAAGGATGGAGCTAGTGGGCATCCTTGTTGTATAGATTGCAATATTTGAAAGACGGGCCCCCTTTCACTTGCTAGTGATAAGTAGTTGTTGGCATTCCTATAAAGGCTTGAAGTGCCTTTGATCCATGACTCTTGAAAGCCGAGTTTCGCCATCACACCTTCTAGAAAATTCCAACATACCTTGTCATATGCTTTCTTGAAATCTAGGAGCACCACAACTGCCTTGTTGTTGGTACGTGTGGCACACTCTTTCATATTTACCCACATGCACACACATGTGCATGTGTTTACATACAACCATACTCATACTCACACTCCCTCTTGTGCACATTTGCACATACACACAACAAACCTTCACATATAGACATTCTCACTCATCCTCTCGTACAGGTAACTGTTTGAATTCATTCGGCATATTTCTAGAGGTGATGATCTCCTCATATGCCTGGTGGAAGTCTTCTTTAATAATATCCTAGAGGTTCGTGAAGAAGTGAGGGGTGAGGCCATCGATTCCGGGGTAGCTATCTGCATCCAAATCAGAGAATGCCTCCTATATTTCGATGATTGATAGGGGATGAGTAAGCCATGTGTTGATTTTTGTCGTGACTTTTTGGGGTATGCTTTGGAGGATATTAATATCTTCTCTTGTGTCTTCCCCTATGGCCAATCTATCTTCAGTAAGTAGTCGATTATAGTAAGTTGTGGCTATATTCCTCATTTCTTCGCCATCCTCAATGGTCGTTCCATCCTCTTGGTTGAAGCTGCGCATCACTGTTCGTGTCGAATATGGGTGTATAATGGTTGTGTTCACATTGTCCCTTTGGACAACTAGGTTTAAGACATTTATATAAATATGTCTAAGGGCACTTGCCCTAACCTAGTTAGTATATAATTGGTCTTGTAACCTAGTTCAAAGTGTTGTTGTTGTTACTGTTGCCATCTTGAATAATACAACTACATTGTGTGCCTAATCTTTGTCTCTCTCTCCCAAGTCTCATATTCTGTCTCTTTGATCTTGATTTTTGTTAGGTTGTCTTGTTTGATATGTTCTCCATAGCCTACTTATGTTATCATTTGTTAGTCTTCATCATATATTGTTGATATTGTTTATGTACTAACGGCCACAACTACAACATTTGGTATAAGAGTCGAGGTTCTTCAAGCTA
Source organism: Azolla caroliniana (assembly GCF_043228905.1). Lineage (NCBI taxonomy): Eukaryota > Viridiplantae > Streptophyta > Polypodiopsida > Salviniales > Salviniaceae > Azolla > Azolla caroliniana. Next base: position 7,959,745 of record NW_028230439.1, on the reverse strand, counting down.
CTATCGGCCGTCACTCGTTCTCAACAGTATTCCTGCTTCCATCCCCTTGAAGATCTCAAGCTGACGACACTTACCAGAACAAACTCTGAGATTTTGGTCGTTCTCAACAGTATTCCTGCTTCCATCCCCTTGAAGATCTCAAGCTGACGACACTTACCAGAACAAACTCTGAGATTTTGGTCGAACTGATTTTCTTGCTTAGCAACCACCAAGGTCTCATTCTAAGAAGAGAAAGATACTTGTGGATCTGCACTTCACTGCTGTCATAGACATGACAATAGTCATGTCAAGATTTGAACTCTTGACCTCTTATATATAGTCAAGTGTTGTGTTCTAACCAACACATCCAAATATATGGTCATGTTATGTATATCTTGGTCAACGCTAGGCAAAGTAGTGTTGATGACGACAACAAAAGGGTTGAAGATGATGATGTCGAAGACGAAGCAATGAAGGCAATGATGTTGACGAAGCGACTTTGGAAGCAACGACTTTGATTATGGCAATGATGGAAGCAGAGAAAGAGATGAAGAGGATAAGAAACATAGAGATCGAGATGTTGAGGTTCTGAAGAAACACAAAGACACATATACAAAGGATGATAGAAAACACAAAGATAGGGATGAAGGTGATAGGAAACGTAGAGAAAGTGACGAAGATAATAAGAAACACATAGATAAAGATGAAAACGGCAGGAAACACAAGGAGAAGGATGACAATGACAAAAAATGCAAAGATGGGATGTGGAAGATGATAAGAAGTGCAGAGATAGAGATGATGATGAGAAGAAAATAGGAGATAGAGATGTGAAGAATGAGTAGAATCTAAACGACAAAGACGATGATGAGAAGAAACTAAGAGATAGAGATGGCAAGGAAACCCCCTTGGTGTTCTAGTCTCCGATGAGGACCACACATGGTTGCTCGCGTTCACCCGTGCTCCTATTTCCGGTGAGGACTGCTCATGGTCACTCACTCCTCAACGTACTTTGGTTTTCTCTTTCAACTCACTCCTACACCATGCTTTCGAAAAGGCGGCCGTAAAGGGGAGGATAATGTCATAGACATGACAACTCTTGACCTCTTATATATAGTCAAGTGTTGTGTTCTAACCAACACGTCCAAATATATGGTCATGTTATGTATATCTTGGTCCAAATACTTGTAACCTCCTTGGTCCCTTTCAAGGGATTCAACACCAGTCATTGACACATCAATCTAGTATTCTTGTTTAGCCCCATCAATCCTTGATTTACATCTTTGTCTTTATGCTCTTGTATTTGTTCCTAGCGTCTTAAGTTCCTCATCTCATCGCTCCCAACTTCCCGAGTTTCTAGCCTCATCACATCGAGTTCCACGTTCGTAACCTTATCGGTCATAGCCTTGTCATCTGTGCTTTGTCGTAGTCTAGCATTGGTGTGTCCGTGACAACTGCGTTAAATCACCACTAAAGTAAGCCAATCGACTGCTTTTCACCCCTATGATTGTAACCACTCGAAGTGGGATCTCTACCCTGGCGGTTCTAATTGTGTTCCATTTGGCTGAGTAGTATTCAGAAAAGTCAGTCGGCATTGTCTACTTAACCACTACAACCATCCGGAACATGCTCAACATAAGGAATTGACACATGATCTGTGATCGACCTCTTGAAATCATCATTTTGGCATTGAATTGGCAGTAAACTGTGCTCAACTTGGCTAGAAGACATCTAGGAAGACCAATCGGCTCTATCCCTTTGCTCATCATAGTCACTTCGAGCAAGTTTAGCATCCAATTGTCATTTGGAACCTAATTGACTAACAAATCGGTAAATTCGGGTCCAATTCGGCTAGGCCAATCGGTTGTAGTCGCTCTGGACAGAACTTGCCGATAGACGATATCGACTAACTCATGTCCACGTTAGCCTCGAATGAATTCGGGTGAGCAAGCCAGCTACACTCAACCACCATTCGTAACCAACTTCGGACAAAGCCTTACAAAGCCGACACAGAATGACATCAACATCCGGCTCATCCTAGATGAGTCTAAGGAAGTTCGATGGGTTGAACTTCAACTTCTGGAAGGAACAAATGTAAGACTATTTGATCCTCAAAGGTAGATCCAATCGAATTCGAAAATCCTCTAGAAGAGTACAAGCCGAATTAGTGGACAAAGTTAGATCGAATTGTCCAGGTCACCATTTGAATGCACTTGTTGGAGTCAATGTATGTCACAATGCAATTGTGTTCGATTGCCTTTCAACTATAGAAGACACTCTCAGATACTTATGAAATCAAGGTCACCACAACAAAGATATACCTTATTCGGCCAGAATGACATCAACATCCGGCTCATCCTAGATGAGTCTAAGGAAGTTCGATGGGTTGAACTTCAACTTCTGGAAGGAACAAATGTAAGACTATTTGATCCTCAAAGGTAGATCCAATCGAATTTGAAAATCCTCTAGAAGAGTACAAGCCGAATTAGTGGACACAATTAGATCGAATTGTCCAGGTCACCATTCGAATGCACTTGTTGGAGTCAACGTATGTCACAGTGCAATTGTGTTCTTCTGCCTTTCAACTATAGAAGACACTCTCAGATACTTATGAAAAGAAGGTCACCACAACAAAGATATACCTTATCCGGCGCCTCTACAACCTTTGGATGAAAGAATCTGACTCGGTTCAAGCACACATCAATGAGTACGAAAGTGCTCCCACATTTCGGCTCAGAGGACGACAATAGAAGATGAATTAAACACAATGTTGCTAATGAGCAGTCTCCCCCCTACATGGGAAACTTTCATCACAACTGTGTGCAATGCGTTGATTGCTGTAGTATAGTACTATGAAGTCACAAGCTCAATCTTGACTGAAGCAGTTCAGAGGAAATTGTTCGTAAACGACTCGACTAACGAGGCCTACGTAGTACAAGGTTTAGTCGACCGACCGAACAGTCAGGGCAGTTCTTCCTGACCGCCGACAAATTCGCGGAGCCGGAGCAAGTCCAGGGACAATCAAACATGCAATTACTGTAAGAATCCTGGACACATTAAGGCCGATTACCGTGCCCTCAAAGCAAAAAATGATAAAGCTTAGAGAGCCGATCACAAGGGAAGCCGACAAGAGGAGGTCAACTATATTGGCTTATTAGCCGAAGTATTGATAGACGACCTGAACAGTTTGTTCATAGAACACTCAATCGAATAAGAAGTTTTGCTTATGACTAAAGAGTCCACCACTTGGCTCCTAGATTCAGGTGCATTGTATCATGTGACTCCTCATAGATTGCAATTCCGACAATATTCGACCCGACATTCTGACTTTGTCTGAGTCGAAAATTCCCAACACTGTGCGATAATCGGCATCGGCAAAGCAGAGCTTAATAGCAATGGGCCTGGTTCAGTTTCTTGGCCTTGAAACCAAACCAAACCATTTATTTATAATAAAAACCAAACCAAACCGTTTATGGAAAATTTAAAACCAAACCAAACCGGTTTATCATAAATCAAAACCAAACTAAACCATTTTTTAGAGATTTTGATTATCATACATATTATGAATTTGTGTGAGAAAATCATCATAAATTTGGTTATCACAACTATTATAAATTTGGTCATCATACTTGTCATAAATTTGGTCATCATACATATTATAAATTTGGTCATCATACTTATCCTAAATTTGATAATCATACATCAAATGGAGACTCTACTTATAATACATATAAAATTTAATAAGTTAGAGCCTAGAGGTTTAAAATTAAAAGTTGAAAGTTAGAGCCTAGAGGTGAAAATTTAAGAATACTTTTTAACCTATAAACCTATAAACCTATAAACCTATAAACCTATAAACCTATAAACCTATAAACCTTTAAACTTATAAACCTTTAAACCGAACCACATAAATCAAAACCGATAAACCACTGAACCATGAAATTCAAAACTGAACCGAACCGAAACCAAACCGGATCATAACATTTAAAACCAAACCAAACGGTTTATTTATCTTTGAACCAATAAACCGTTAAGCCACGGTTTAACGGTTCGGTTTGGTTTGAGCCGAAATCGGGTCCATTGCTAGAGCTTAATCTTCCAGGTGGCTCTACTTTTGTACAACACAATGTCTGACATGTACCCGAGTTGTCAAGCCCATTGATCTTAGTCAGACAATTGAACAAAGATGGCATCTGTACCGGCTTCTCGGCAGGAGGGTGGACACTTCACCAAGGGAATCTCCTGATTGCCAGAGGACCAAAGGTGCACTCAATGTACCCATTATATGTCACTCTCAGAGAGGGTGACCTATTCTTGGTAGACATTCTCGTGTCATCACTATGACATGGTCGACTCGGTCATCTTAGCAAAACCGGCATCATGCATCTATCTAGAGCGGGCTACATCCCCAAGCTCTCATTCTCTTTGTCATCGAGCTATCCGACTGATATAAGATTCAATCAGATATCCAGAACATGGCGCACATCCTTCAACTTCATTCTGCAACCTGTTGAGGACAACAACGATACATTCCCAATTTTGAAGATCTTGCATGCAACGTTATTTCCCATCTTCACATAGTCGTAGTCACCAACTGTATATGATGAGAAACATTCTCTGTTAGGGGTAAGGTGAAACGACGCACCGGAATCGACCGCCCATGTCGATTCTTCGTCGGTGAGATTTACATCGTTCTGTTCAATGATGAACAATAGCTCTTCCTCACTCATGACGATGGCCGAGGTGTTCTTGCTGCCCGAAATCTTCTTCAACGCAACACCGTCAGCTCCCCTTTAGTTCTTCTGGTAGTGTCGACAGTTCTTTTGGAAGTGTCCTAGCTTCCCACAATAGAAGAACGTGGGCCTTCCCTTCGACTTTGACCTCCGTCTGGACTTGTCCCAATTATGAGGACTTCTATTCCACCCTCTCCCTCGGTTCATGTCACCTTCTGTGACAAAAGCCTTCGGGTCGGTAATGGACTCTCTATCCTTCCGGTGAGCTTCTTCGTTTAACAAGATCGACTTCACCGTCTCTAGGGATAAATGTGTTGAGAAATCGATGCAGAATAGATCACAATAAACGAACTACGCGCTGAAATACGAATCACAAGAATGCACCAGAAAGACAAGATAAACAGATGTACAGAGATTTACATGGAAACCCTAAAATGGGAGAAAACCACGGGAACAAAATCTTCACTATGGATAGTGGATATACAATATAGAGATGATTACAACACTTTGTCGAGTGTATCAGCGCCACAGGGCTCTTCGCGTCTGTTGTTACTCACATAGCTATGGCGCGGCTCACAGTACTCTCTCTCTCTCACGTTCTACAACTTCTGTACTTACACTCTATTCTTCCTAAAAGTTTTCCCTAGTTGCATATATAGTTACGCAACTTTTTGGTTATTTACATACGTAACCCTCATGGGGCGCACACTTAGACTATTTACAAGTATAGTCTCCCGAGTTGGCTATTTACACGATTCCGAGTTCCTCATCAACTCGGCTCCGGTTTTCCGACTCTTGGACTATTGATTTTCCGAACAGTCGGATCATCCTCCCACGGGAGGGACATATTCCCAACAAACTCCCCCTTCATTCCTGTGGGAGGAAATCTGTTAGTCTTGTATTTTGTCGACAGACTCTGAGTTTGTCCATAGGTAGGTTCTTCGTCAGCATGTCAGATCCATTGTCATCGGTATGGATCTTCACAAGGGAAAAATCTCCTTCTTCGACTCTCTCCCGCAACCAGTGATACCTTCTCTGTATGTGCTTGGTTCGGGAGTGGTATGCCGCGTTCTTGGCTAGGTGTATGGCGCTTTGACTGTCACAGTGAAGCAAGAACTCCTTTTGCTCCATGCCTAGTTCGGTGAGAAAACTCTTCATCCAGATCAACTCTTTTCCGGTCTCTACTGCTGCCATATACTTTACCTCTGTAGTTGACAAGGCTACAGACTTCTGCAGTTGTGATTGCCACGACACTGCTCCCCCTGCATAGGTCATCACGTACCCTGATGTGGATAAGCTTGAGTCAGTATCTCCAGACGTGTCCGAATCGGTAAAACCTTCCACCACAGGTTTTCTGACACCATACCTTAGGCACACCTCCGAGGTGCCTTTCAGGTACCTGAGTATCCACTTCACTACTGCCCAGTGTTCTCTCCCTAGATTACTCATATATCGGCTTACTGTTCCCACAACAAATTTATGTCCGGTCTCGTACAAACCATAACATACATTAGACTGCCGACGGCCGAGGCATATGGTACCTTCTTCATCTCAACCTTTTCCTTCTGCCCTTTTGGACACTGCTTCACATTCAATCTGCAATTTGTCGGCAACATTGAGCCGACCGGCTTTGCGTTCGACATGTTGAACCTCTCTAGGATCTTTGTCACATACTTCTATTGTGACAACCATAGCACCTTCCAAGCTTTGTCTCGGGTTATGTGCATTCCTAGGATTTGCTTTGTTGGTCCAAGGTCTTTCATGGCAAATGATTTGCCGAGAGCTTTCTTCAAGCTTCCAATCTTGCTTGCATCTTGGCCGACTATCAACATATCATCAACATGTCGAACGCAAAGCCTTTTTACGAACACACAGTGATCAGCCTGTGTTTTTTGGAACCGATGTTCCATCATGAAGGGCTCGAATTTCTTGTACCATTGGCATGGAGCTTGTTTCAGACCGTACAAGCTTTTCCTCAGTTGACACACCAGGTTCTCTTTCCCTTTCTCCTCAAAGCCTTCGGGTTGCTGCATGTAAATTTCTTCTTCTAGCTCCCCATGCAGAAATGCAGTTTTGACATCCAACTGTTCGATCTCCAGGTCCAAACTGGCCACTATGCTTAGAACAGTTCGAATGGATGTCATCTTCACGACTGGTGCGAATATTTCGTCAAAGTCGACGCCCTTCTTCTGTTGGAAACCCTTCACCACTATGCAGGCTTTATACCTAGGTTCGCTATCGACTTCTCCAGTCTTCACCTTGTAGACCCATTTATTCCTGAGTGCTCTCTTACCTTTCGGCAACTCTACTGGTCGTAGGTGTAATTCGCATGCAAGGATTCCATCTCCTCTTGCATCACGCTCAACCATTTTTCTTTGCTCTCGTCGGCAATGGCTTCTTCATAGCACTCTGGTTCATCGTCATCAGTCAAGAGGACGTATTGATTGGCATATGTAATTGGTGCCTTCCTTTCTTTGAGTGGGTATCTTCGTCCACTCGTTGTTGGCTCCAGTCTGGATGTCTTTGCCAACTCTTCTCTCTGCTCGAGATTCTGCTCGTCAATCGGTATCTCCAAGTTGGATAACTCCAACTCATATTCATCAATTGACTTCAGCAACTCTGCCGACTCTGACTCATAGTCTGTCGGTCTTTCCGAGTCGATCGACTCGGATTCGACGCTGTCGGCCAGCTGTCTCCTTACAACTGTCGGTGACGACTCACTTGGCCTTAGTCGATGGTACTCAAGGTTGACTGGGGAGTCGGTTCCGACTTCTGTTGCTTCCAGTCTTCAATTGTCTTGTCTTCTAGAAAGACTACATCCCGACTTCTCACTACCTTTTTTTCGATTAGGTCCCATAGCTTGTAGCCGAACTCATCTTCCAAGTATCCCATGAATATGCATGCTTTCGACTTGCTGTCGAGCTTTGACCTCTGATCCTTTGGTACATGCATATACACCAAACATCCAAACACCCTCAAGTATTGGTAAGAGACATCCTTCCCTGTCAACATCCTTTGTGGGACATCACCCTTTAATGGCACTGAGGGAGACCTGTTGATCAGATAAACAGCTGTGTACATCGCCTCAGCCCAATAGGATTTCGGCTGTTTCGCATGAGAGAGCATGCTCCTTACTCTCTCCATGATCGTTCGATTCATCCTCTCTGCAAGCCCGTTCAACTCTGGGGTCTTTGGTACTGTGTATTCGATTCGAATACCTTGGCACTTGCAGTATTCCTCGAACTGCTCTTTATACTCGCCACCATTGTCGGTTCGGACAACCTTCAGTTTCCGATCCGACTCTCTTTCGGTTCTTGCCTAGAACTCCTTGAAAACCGACAATACTTGATCCTTCGACTTAAGTACGAAGGCCCATGTTTTCCGACTATAGTCGTCAATAAATGTTACAAAGTACTGTCCACCTCGATGCGATGGAGCATCCACATAGCACACGTCTGTGTGTACTAGTTCCAGTGCAGCTTCTCTTCTCCTTGGTGGTCTCGAGTGGAATGCCGTCCTGTTCTACTGTCCGGCTAAGCAGTCAACACACTTCTCCAGGTGCACTCCCTTGACTTCTGGTAGAAGTTTTTGGTCGGCTAGGAAGTGCATTCCTTTTCACTCATGTGGCCTAGCCTCTTATGCCATATCTCTCCTGCCGAGTCGGCTGCCATGTTTACTTCCGATTTGCACAGTCGGGCATGCATCATGTACAATGTGCCTTCTTTTTGTGCTCGGGCCACTATGAGATTTCCTCGGCAGAACTTCCACTTGCCATTCCGAAAGCTACCACTGTGGCCTTCGTCGTCAAGCTTTCCAGTCGATATCAGATTCAATCTGATAGTGGGGACGTGTCGAACATCCTTCAACGTCAGTCGACACCCTGTCGACGTCGTCAAGCTTACACTTCTGACTCCGGTTATCTTGCACTCTCCACTATCACCCATCTTTACATAGCCATGATCCCCAACTATGTAAGTCGAGAAATACTCTCTCGACGGAGTAATATGGAAGGATGCGCCGGAGTCGATCACCCACGTGCAATCTTCACTCGCAAGATTTTCACTCGTCTATTCACAAATGAACAGGAGTTCTTCATTGCTCGTATCAATGGCTGAAGTGTTCTTGTCATCCGGAATTTTCTGGGGTTCAACATTGTTTCTGACAGACTTATCTTTCTTCATGTTTCGGTAGTCCTTCTGGAAGTGTCCAAGTTTTCTGCAATAGAAGCACATAGTCTTACCTCTGAACTTCGATCTGGCATGGGATTTGTCCGTTAGCTGTGGACTTCTTCTTTGCCAGTCCCTTCCTCTGTCCATATGTTGAGTCAGATTCGACTCCGTTTGGGACATGACTCCTTTGTCTCTCGTCCTTGCCTCCTCGTTTAGGATGCTTATCTTCACAGTCTGTAAAGACAAGTTGTCTTCTTGACAGGAGGTGCTGAGAGTAACCACTTGGTTCTCCCAACTTTCCGGTAGTGTGCACATCAACAGGATGGCCTGCATCGCATCATCCAGGGGAAACTTGGTCGCAACAAGTTGATTTACATACCCCATAAATGTGTTGATGTGTTCGACGATCCTCTCACCGTCTCTGTATTTCAGCCGTATGATTTTTCTCATTAGTGAGGTTCTGTTTAGTGCGTTCTTCCTCTCGTACAGACTCGACAGCTTCTGCCACATCTCGTGGGCATTCGTGTCATTCGGCACATGCTAAAGGACACGTACATCGACACATTGTCGGATTGTGGCCACCACCTTCCTATTCAGAAGCTTCCAGTCTGACTCCAATACCCCCCTGGGTATTTTTGCTCTATCGACTGGCTCGTATAGGTCTTTGACTATGAGAAGGTTCTCCATCTTGATCTTCCAGTCTGCATAGTTCTTTGAGTTGAGAACTATCATACCTGGGAAACCGCTCACACCTCCTTTCATGCTTGCACCTCAAGCTCTGATACTAGTTTGTTGAGAAATCGGTGCGAAATAGATCACAATAACACAATAAATGAACTACGCGTTGAAATACGAATCACAAGAATGCACTAGAAAGACAAGATAAACAGATGTACAAAGATTTACATGGAAACCCTAAAACGGGAGAAAACCACGGGAACAAAATCTTCACTATGGTAGTGGATATACAATACAAAGATGATTACAACACTCTGTCGAGTGTATCAACGCCACAGGGCTCTTCGCGTCTGTTGTTACTCACACAGTTATGGTGTGGCTCACGCTACTCTCTCTCTCACGTTCTACAACTTCTGTACTTACACTCTATTCTTCCTAAAAGTTTGCCCTAGTTGCATATATAGTTATGCTGTCATGATATAGCAAGACTCGAACCCATGACTTTAAGTTATATGGGTCGAGCTCTTGACCATTATATCATCTATTGTAATACGTAGGATATTATTTTCATTTACATTTTATTATAGGAAATTAATGTATATTCTAGATTTCTTTGGAACATTCTAGAAGCTTCAGGATTACTCCTAAGAACACTATAAAAGAGGGCACTAGGCATTATGTTGAACCAAATTGGTTCAACGCTAGTCTTTAGCCTCATAGCCATCTTGTACTTACTCTTCCTATAATTTATCATCTGTTATCATCATTTCTCTCTCTCTCGTCCTCACTATCTCTCTCTCTCTCTCCTCTTCTCTTTTCTCTCTCACGGGAGTCTTACACAGTCCCGTCCTCTTAGTACTAATAGTACTTCCCTTCTCTAGTACTAATCCTCTGTCTGTTTAGTATTATTCATGACAGTTTGAACCAATTTGCCCTTCTGTCTCTCTCCCTTCATACTAATCTCTTATTCCTCTTTTCTTTTCATCCCATGGCCACCGTTAGTGCTCAGGAATATCAATCTGTTTTCTCGGAGTTTCAATGCTTGAAAGAGAAGTTCCTTGCTTTGGAATAAGAAAATCAACGGTTGCTGGGGGATCTTCAACAAATCTCCTTAGAAAAGCAGCAAACGCAACAACAACATGGGGAACTTGCATTACACGTGCAACAACTTGAAGCAACCAATCGTAGAGATGCAACAACAAGGCCCCGAAACACAAGGGATTCATAAGGAACCCAAGATTGGCCTTCCCACGAAGTTTGATGGAACACGATCGTAGTTTAGAGGGTTCCTTAATCAGGTACAATTAGTTATTCAAATGCATCCTTCCCGATATCCTACTGATGCATCACGAGTGGGTTTAGTAGGGACGTTGTTAAGTGGCTCAACGTTGGCATGGTTCGCTCCACTGTTGGAAAAGGAGTCTCCATTACGCAACAACTTTGAAGAGGTTATAGGTGAGTTTAAAGCATGCTTTGGGGATACTGACAGCATAAGGACTGCAATCAACAAAATCCGGCGATTACACCAAGGAGACTGTCCAGCCTCCGCATACGCTGCAGATTTCCGCCTACTCGCCGCAGACATCCCTTGGGATGATCAAGCGTTGATGGAGCAATTTCGTTATGGTTTACGCAACGATGTCAAGGATTTACTCTTGACTTTCCCTAAAGAGCCAAAGTCCTTAACAGAAGCAATCAGTCGCGCGGTGAGATGTGACAACCGCCTCTTTGAGCGACGTTCAGAATGGCACCTACAGATGCCGAGGGCAAGATCAGAGCCCACCTACACCTCAATGGTAGCAAAACCTTTACCGAGGGAGTACTATAATGCGCCTCCAGTGAATACTCCAACTCCGATGGAGATTGACACTACACGTCGTCGAGGGCCATTATCCGAAGAAGAAAAGTAGTGACGCCAAACAAATCGACTATGTCTCTACTACGGTGGACCAAGACACATTGCAATAAATTGTCCCCATAGGCCAAGAAGACAAGTAAACCAAATAGTTGCTAGTTCTAATTGTACTAAACCCGAGCCTATTACAGTAGGGATATGTGATAGTACTAATAGTACTAATAGCCTAGATCTAGCGAACAAATTTGATGTCCTTAGTCAGTTAGAAGAGGAGTTAAATGACTAAGTCCAGCCAAAATAGGAGCCGTTTGGTTGGACAGCCCTAGATCTGTGCAACACATTAGTGGTTCCATTCCCTCTAAGCAAGTTAGCAATGTGTTCGTAGCCCAAGTAACAATTAGTACTAAAAGTACCCCTCCAGTACACGTCTTAGCACTTCTAGACTCCAGAGCTAATTCTTGCTTTATGGATAGGAATTTTGCCCAAGCTCATTAGATATCTCTCAGAAAACTCCCGTGTCCAACCTCTATAGTCGTCATTGATGGTCGTCCCATTGCTTCCGGAAATATCATAGAAGAGTCAGAACCCGTTAATATTGTCCTAGATAACTTAGCATGTGTAGTATCATTTAACATTATTAGTATCCCAGAACATCCCATCGTTTTGGGATTACCATGGTTCGAGTTACATAACCCAAACATAGATTGGAGAACAAGAGAAATCCGGTGTCGACGAACCCTCCGACAGTTGCAGGAAGAAGGACGCAAGGAAGAAATGTTTCTCTTCGCAATATCACTAAAACCCTCCGACACCATTAAAGAGGAGTCCACCGTTCAGCTTCCAAAGAAGTATCATCATTATGCCGATGTATTCGATAAAAAATGAGCCAATACGCTTCCTCACCATCGACCATATGATTGCCCCATCGATTTACAACCGGGGAAAGAGCCACCATGGGGACCGATCTACAATTTGTCACCAACCGAGCTAGAAGTCCTTCGAGCCTATATAGAGGAGAATTTGGAGAATGGATTCATTCGACATTCGAAATCTCCAGCCGGCGCACCCATTTTCTTCGTCAAGAAAAAGGATGGCTCACTTCGTCTGGTGGTAGATTATCGTGGCTTGAATAAAGTTACAATCTGCAATAGGTATGCACTTCCCCTTATCTCAAGTCTTTTAGAACGAATCAATGGTGCCAGGTTCTTCACAAAGATTGACTTAGGGGGGGCCTATAACCTCGTACGGATCCGACCATGAGATGAATGGAAGACCGTGTTCTGCACTAGATATGGTCACTTCGAGTATACGGTCATGCCGTTCGGCCTGACTAATGCGCCAACAGTCTTCCAGCACATGGCAAATGATATATTCCGAGATCTCTTGGATGTGTGTCTGATCATCTACTAGGATGATCTACTGGTTTATTCAAAGACCGAAGAAGAGCATGATTCTCATGTATTATTAGTACTAAAACGACTTCGAGAACATGGTCTTTACGCAAAGCTAGAAAAATGTAGTTTCGGGTGCAACCAGTTGGAATTTCTCGGCTACGTCATTTCATCAGAAGGCATCTCCATGGACCCAACTAAGGTCAAGACGGTGGTAGAATGACAGACTCCGCGCTCGGTGCGGGACGTGGAATGCTTTTTAGGCTTTGCCAATTTTTACCGGAAGTTTATACAAGATTACTCAAAGCTCGTTCTGCCTCTCACACAACTTACCAGGAAGGGACAATCGTTCGTTTGGTCTGAAGAAGTAGATATGGCTTTCGAGAGTCTTAAAAAGGCATTTACATTGGCTCCAATTCTAGCTCATGTCGATCCGGAAAAACCATTCATTATCGAAGCTGACGCATCAGATTTCGCACTGGGGAGCATTTTGTCACAACAGGGTAATGATGAAAAGCTACATCCTGTGGCTTTTCACTCACACAAGTTTGACGCTGCCGAAATCAACTACGAAATTCATGATAAGGAGCTATTGGCAATAGTGGACTCGTTTATGCAATGGAGGCCTTTTTTAGAGGGATCCTCTCATCAAGTCACCGTATTTAGTGACCATAAAAACCTTGCCTACTTTCAGGATGCTCGTGTGTTAAATCGACGTCAAGATCGGTGGGCCCACTTCCTCACGCGTTTTGACTTCAAAATTACATATTGTTCGGGGAAGCACCAAGGGAAGGCAGATGCATTATCATGACGTTCGTATCTAACACCGTGTCCCGACGAGCCAACTTTCGATAACCAAAAGCAAGTAATCTTGGGACCGACACACGACTGCAAGCAACACAGGTTTTTGGCATGCCCATGGATTCCCACGTTATCAATATCATACGTGCGGACCTGAAGACAGATGCTTTCGCCCAAGCTATACTAGCACAAATTGATCCCTCTCGAGCGTCGTGTTCACAGTCGCAACCACTAGGTACGGACTATCGACAATTCAAATACCATGATGGATTACTCTTCTTTAAAGAACTTTTGTATGTTCCTAATGGTTCTTGCCGCTTTCGAGTAGTACAAAACTGTCATGACACATATACAGCTGGGCATTTTGGTAGTACTAAAACATTAGATTTAGTACAACGATCATTCTGGTGGTCCCGTATGTGACAATTTGTCGAAGATTTTGTTCGGACTTGTGATACATGCTGCAGAGTGAAAATGCCAAGGCATCATCCATATGGTTTATTAGAACCATTACCAATTCCAAGCAAGCCGTGGCAATCCATTGCTCTAGACTTCATCATAGATCTTCCAGTCTCTAAGGGGTTCAATGCGATTCTAATAGTGGTAGATCGATATACGAAGATGGCTCATTTCTTGCCATGTACTAAGGAAATCTCCAGTGAAGACACCGCCGAAATTGTCATGCGTGAAGTATTTTGGCATCATGGACTTCCCGATAGTATCGTCAACGACCGTGGACCCCAGTTCGTGTCAAAATTCTGGAAGGACCTTTTTAAAATGCTCAAGGTCACTTGTAACCTATCCTCCGGCTACCACCCACAAACCGACGGCCAAGCCGAACGAACAAATGAAACGCTGGAGCAGTATCTGCGGTGCTTTCTCAGCTATCATCAGGATAACTTGGTAGATATTCTCCACTTTGCTGAATTTGCCTATAATAACTCTATCCACGCTTCGACTAAAGTTACGCCATTTTATGCTTATACGGGATGTCACCCTCGGTGGAGTGTACTTGAAACCCCAGAGGTGTCCACAAATCCTTGCGCGGAGGATCGTTTAGAGCAGTTACGCAATATACAAGCAGATTTATCTACTCATCTCCAGCAAGCTCAACAAACACACAAGGTCTACGTGGATCGTCATCGACTTCCATCTAGTTTTAACATTGGAGATCGGGTGTGGTTGCTACGACGACACATCAAGACTACTCGCCCATGTGAGAAGTTGGATTATCGGCGATTAGGTCCTTTCCGTATTATCTGAAAGATTAATGATGACACATTTCGTCTCGATCTACCTCCTCAACTTCGGATACATCCGGTGTTTCATAGTTCTCTCCTCAAACCCTATCACGAGATCACCATCCCAGGACGTATTATACAACCTCCACCCCTGATCGAGCTTGAAGATGGACCAGAGTATGAGGTTGCCGCCATCCTTGATTCCAAGATTGATCGCAACAAGCTCTACTATCTAGTCGATTGGCTAGGCTATAGTCCCAACGAACGTACTTGGGAACCGATCGAGAATGTGACCAATGCTTGGGCGCTTCTTGAAGACTTCCATCGTCAATATCCACACAAACCGGGTCCTCCATCCAAAACGACTCGTGACACTCGTCGTTTTAAAGGGGGGATAATGTTATGATATGGCAAGACTCGAACCCATGACCTTAGGTTATATGGGTCGAGCTCTTGACCATTATATCATCTATTGTAATACGTAAGATATTATTTTAATTTACATTTTATTATAGGAAATTAATTTATATTCTAGATTTCTCTGGAACATTCTAGAAGCTTCAGGATTACTCCTGAGAACACTATAAAAGAGGGCAGTAGGCATTATGTTGAACCAAATTGGTTCAACGCTAGTCTTTAGCCTCATAGCCCTTTTGTACTTACTCTTCTTATAATATATAATCTGTTATCATCATCTCTCTCTCTCTCTCTCGTCCTCGTTATCTCTCTCTCTCTCTCTCCTCTTCTCTCTTCCTCTCTCGGGAGTCTTACGCAGTCCCGTCCTCTTAGTACTAATAGTACTTCCCTTCTCTAGTACTAATCCTCTCTATGTTTAGTACTATTCCTGACATATGCAACTTTTTGGTTATTTACATACGTAGCCCTCATGGCGTGCACACTTAGACTATTTACAAGTATAGTCTCCCGAGTTGGCTATTTACACGATTCCGAGTTCCTCATCAACTCGGCTCCTATTTTCCGACTCTTCGACTGTCGGATTTCCGAACAGTCGGAACAAAATGCTTCCCTTCCGGTTCGGTAGGTCCCAATGTGACAACGAGCGTTTCTCAGCTGTCCGGAAGGGATCCCAACAACAATAAAGCTAATACCTCGTCGGCCATAGGTACTTCTAGAGAGGTAGTTTGATTTAGTGGTCCCTAGAAGGTGTTTAGATGCTCCGCCATGCTGGAGTCATCCTGATACCGAAGTCTCACGATCTTTATGAAGACAGACACTCTATTTACGACGTTCTTGTTCTCGAACATGCACCTGATCTTCTTCTATAGGACTTCAACATCTGTCTCCTCGTTAAAGTTGTTGTATAGGCTCATGTCTATGAAACACCTTATGTACGCTGCTGCCTTTAGATGCATGACTTCCCAAGTTGATGCATCGATATTGTTAGGCTTGGTCTTGCCGTATTGCACTAACAAACATAAGTCTTTGCACACGAGCATATCCCGTGTCGTTGACTTCCACACTGAGTAGTTGGAGCCGGTTAACTTGAACATTCTAGAAAAATGTTTATCCTGTGTGGAATAGTGCTC
The DNA here is from genome assembly GCF_043228905.1 of Azolla caroliniana. NCBI lineage: Eukaryota > Viridiplantae > Streptophyta > Polypodiopsida > Salviniales > Salviniaceae > Azolla > Azolla caroliniana. Next base: position 7,943,354 of record NW_028230439.1, on the reverse strand, counting down.
GGCCACAACAGAGTCTCAATTACACAATGGAAGAAATAGAAAATAAAAAGAGAGAGGATGAATGCACTTACACAATCAAAACAAGATGACGTAGGGTATTAATGTGGAAAAACCATGGGAGTTCACTGAACTTCGAACAAGATTACTATGAGGAGAGGTATTACAATGTGAAACTCTGAGGCAATGACCTCGAGCTCTATCTTCGCCAACTGGCGGTTACAACAAAAATGCTTTCAGCTTCACTCTGTGTGTGTAGGTCTGTGTAGTACAACACAACAATAACTCACACACAGTTTTTCAACACATTTTCCCTAGTTATATTTATACTCATATAACTTACGAGCTATTTACAAATGTGGCCTCAACGACCCCTAAGAAACATATTTACATATGAGTCTCTCTCTTCTGGTTCATAGTAGATCCAACTGGATATCCTTCTAGGTCCATCCGATCCGGTTCCTTCGTTGAATTCGTCCGATTCGGCTTGATCAGTTCTCATCCGGATCCCATCCGGAGGGACCAATTTCCCAACACATCCATCGCTCTGATACCAGTTTGTTAGGATCCCCAACCAGCCACAACCGGTTCTCACTAACACGTGATTGATCAAATCGACAGTACAGAGACAAACGGAAACCAGAAGTACAGGGAGACATGATATTTATGTGGAAACCCTGAAATGGGGAAAACCACGGGAGCCCACAAACTCCAAAATAGAATCACTATATTGAGAGGAAATACACAAATAAGAATCTCAAGGCAACTACCTTGAGTTCTTCTTCGTCAGACAAATGGCTGTAAAGTTACAACTCTCTCGCGCTAGTTACATACACAACTACTTTCTATCTCTTTTTAGTATAACATGATGATTATACTTAACTACTTGCCCTAACTATTTATACTTATACACTTAAATGACTATTTACAAATTAGCCTTAATAGGATTCGTTCGATTTGGATATTAGCCGAGTCGATTATCGATTGATTGTTGATTAGTCGATTTTTTGGCTGGGGCCGATAGCCATTGATTGATTCGGGTGTTCTTCCCATTCGGAGGGACCTGTTTCCCAATAGGCTCCACGACAATGGAACAATAAATTTGATGATTTTATACAATCGGTTGGCTTCCCCAAGAGTGATGAGAACCACTGTCTTGTTGAGCAACAAGTCCCTCTGGATGGGATCCGGATGATAACTGGACAAGCCGGATCAGACGGGACTAAGGGAGGAACCAGACCGTATGGATCCGGAACGAGTTCGGTCGGATCCAGTATGAACCAACAAGTATGAACATATTTGTGAATATGTTTAGACGTGACCGTTGAGGTCATATTTGTAAATATCCCATAAGTTATATGAGTATAAATATAACTAGGGCAAATAGTGTTTTGATGATGTTGTTATTGTTTTGTTGTATAGACAGAGAGAGAGACAGAGAGAGCGAGAGAGAAACAGAACGTATTTTCTATTGTAACCGCCAGTTGGCGAAGACATAGAGCTCGAGGTCGTTGCCTCTGAGTCTCGCATTTTATCCTTCCTCTCATAGTGATAGTTGGAGTCTGTGGGCTCCCTTGGTTTTCCCGATTAGGGTTTTCCACGTAAACATTTGTTGTCGTCTCTATTGTCTACGTAAGTGCATTGCTATTTTTTGTTTATTTTTTCCATTGTAAGTTTGAGACTCAGTTGTGGCCGAGCGCTATTCTGCACATGCCTCTTCTCCAAAACAACTCAAGATGGGTCCCCCATCTTCCTCATCCTTTATGTGGACGACATGCTTCTCTACGGCCGGCATGTCAGAGAGCTTACCGATCTTGTTCGGCAACTACAGTTGAAGTTTGCATTGTAGGACCTAGGTCCTGCTCAACACATACTCGGAATGAAGATTAGTCGGCTCCGGAATTAGCGACAATTATGTTGGAAATATGTCCCTCCTGTGGGAGGAGCCAACGGGTCGGCCAAGGAATAGCCGACAGTCGGAAACAAGGAATAGTTGACTAGTCGGGCCAAGGAAGAGTAAACAATCAAAGACAAGAAAGAGTCGACAATATTGGATATAGATGGTCCAAGTCAAAGTCAAGGCCGACTAGTCATATCGACTGGATAGTCGACATGGGGCCGACATGGGAGTCGGGCTGATTAGAAACCTGAAATTGGAGTTGGGTAGTCGACTGATTAACAGAGAGTAATAATAATAATAACAACAACCATATTTGTAAATAGCCCATATTGTGTTTTGCTATATATATACACCTAGGGCAAAACATAATAAAGCGTTGTAGAACATAACGAAGTGTTGTACAAAGCATAACTGGGTGTGAGGAAGAGAGACGCGAGAGTGCACAAGAGGTAGAGCGGTGACACAGTTTTGAGAAACTTGCCAAGAACCCTAAGTGGGTATACTCTGTTTAGAACAAAGAGTTGTAACTTGTCCTTTCTCCTGTATCTTCTGTTTATATAGTGATTCCCTGTTGTCCATGGTTTTCCCCTTGTTTAGGGTTTCCACGTAAAATATTGTGTACTGTGTGCATTCTCTATGCTTTGTTATATTTCTGATTTCCTTGTTGTGTAAAGTTTTTGTCTACTATTTCACATAGATCTACGGTCCGTATCCTATCAAATTATATTCCTATCTCAAGATGACTACATCAGACGTGTCCTGGAGCACTTCAACATGCAATCGACCAAATTTGCTTCGACCCCGCTCCCAATTAATCTTCGGCTTTCTCAGTGAGATTGTTCGACATCTGGTCTAGAGGGGGAAGATATGAAGTCGGTACCATATTGTTAGGATCTCGGTCCCTCCGGATGGGATGATGAAGGCCCGGTGAGAACCGGATGATGCAGACCCTAGTGAGAACCTCTCACCGGATGAAGGGACATATATGTAAATATGTTCTTGTTGGCCCATTGTGGCTATATTTGTAAATAGTCCGAAAGTCATATTAGTATAAATATGACCTAGGGCAAACAAAGTATTATGGTGGTTGTCATTATTTTGTATAGAGTTATTGGTGTAACTGTTGTTGTACAGTGTGTAGTAGAGAGAGAGAGAGAGAGAGAGAGAGAGAGTCTTTGTTGTAACCACCGCCAGGTGAAGATTGTGAGCATGAGGTCGTTGCCTCTGTGTTTCTGTGCTGTATTCCTCTTAGACATAGTGATAGTTTGGAGCTTGTGGGCTCTCGTGGTTTTTCCCGTTTAGGGTTTTCCACGTAAACATATTGTGTACTCTCTTTCAGTGTTTTCTTGTGTATACGTGCATCTATCTCCACATTCCCATTTCTATGTTTGTAACTCTCAACGAAGTAATTGAAGACTCGGTTGTGGCCGAGCATAATTCCGCATAATCTCACAAACTGGTATCAGAGCAAAACAACACATAAAATGGAAGATTCATTGGGAGGCATGTTCAAGCTCACAGGCTCCAACTACTTAGTGTGGAAGTCGAAGATGAGGGACATGCTCGTGGTTAAAGATCTCTGGTTGTCGGTTCAGTTCGGGGACAAGAGACTAGACAAGATCGATACCACGATATGGGAGGTGATGCACATGAAGACAACGGCGTACATATGGTGCTTCATCGACATGAGCCTGTACAACAACTTTAATGAGGAGAGTAAGGCTCATGAGCTCTGGGAGAAGATCGACATTATGTTTCAAAACAAAAATGCTGTAAATCGGGTTTCGGTATTTCGGAAGCTAGTGAGGCTCCAATACCAAGATGGCTCCAGCATGGCGGAGCACATGAATGCCTTCCAGGGGCTGATTCACTAGGCAACATCGTTGCAAGTACCCCTCGCCGATGAGGTACTAGCATTGCTTCTGCTCGGTTCCCTCCCAGATAGATGGGAGACGTTAGTTGTCACTTTGGGCAATGCCGGGCCGGAAGGAAAACAATTATCCCTAGCAAGAGTCAAGTCGAGCTTGCTAGATGAGGAGGAGCGTTGGAAAGACAAGGATACGAGCTCCGACTCCAAAGCGCTCCTTACCGAATCGGAACGAGGAAGATAAAGGAACTGGAGTCCCCAGAACCGGGAAAAGTCGGGGACTTGGTCAAAGTCAAGGGGAAGACCCACTTGCTTCTACTGTGGGAAGCCGGGGCATTTCCAGAGAACTGTCGTCATTTGCGGAAAGACAAGGAAACCCATAGTACCGATTTGAAGGGGTCATCGGACCGAAACGGTAAAGACCGGAGGGGACCGGACTGGAAGAGAACGACGGTAATCGCGGCAAGTGAAGAAGAGTTGATGGTCATCATCGAGGAGAGTGAGTTGAACCTTGCCGGCGACAAGACAACGTGGGTTGTCGATTCCGGAGCATCGTTCCACCTGACCCCGGACCGGAAATGCTTCTCATCCTACACAACCGGTGATCATGGCTGTGTTCAGATGGGGAATGAAGGTACGTGCCGAATTGTTGGCATAGGAGACGTGTGGTTGACAACACCAACCGGATGCAAGCTGCTGCTGAAGGATGTCCGACATGTTCCAGAGGTTCGACTGAACCCGATATCAACCGGTCGACTAGGTGATGAAGGCTACACGGGTAGCATCCGGAACGGTATCATGAAGTTCTGCAAAGGGAGCCTAATAGTGGCTCGAGCCCGGAAGGTCAACACACTGTACTTGATGAATGCCCGGATATGTCCGGAAGAAGTGAACGTTGCATCCGACACTGCCGGTGAGCTATGGCACAAGAGCCTGTGTCACATGAGCGAGACGGGGATGAAGAGGCTTGTCGATGAAAACCTCATTCCGGTGAAAGACGTGCACCTTGAGAAGTGCACTGATTGCTTGGCTGGTAAGCAAAACCAGACCTCCTTCCGATCAAGGCCACCAATGAGACCATAATGGAGAGGGTCCGGAGTATGCTAGCACATGCAAAGTTACCCAAGACGTTTTGGGCTGAGGTGCTGTCAACGACGTATGTGATAAACAGATCACCCTCAGTACCCTTGGACGGAGACTCACCGCAGAAAGTATGGACCGGTAAGGAAGTGTCTTACCGACATCTGAAGGTGTTTGGGTGTCTCGCTTACATGCATGCTGCAAAGGATTGGAGAGCAAAGTTGGATCCAAAGTCTCGGCCTTGCATATTCCTCGGATACGGCGATGATGAGTTCGGCTACCCAGTGTGGGATCCGGTCGACAAGAAGGTTTTCCGGAGTCGAGATATTATCTTCATGGAGGATAAGAACCTTGTCGACTGGGAGTCGGAGAAGAAGATAATGAACTCCGAGTTGACCAGTAAGGATCGGTTCGATGAGATATGGACCTACCCGGCAAAGAGCCAGTTAACACTCAAAGAACCGGCCGGTTACGGAGAGGACACCGAACCGGCAGAAGAAGAAGTTGAAACCGGAACATGCCAATACCCCGAATCGGATTCGGATGAAGAATGAACAGAGGAGCCGGTTGCCAAAAGCCAAAGACGAAGATATCCTCTCAGAGAGAGAAGGCTCCCCCGGAGATTTCCGGATGCAGAGCGTGTGCTGCTACCCGATGAGGGGGAGCCGGAAAGCTTCAAAGAAGCAAAGGAGGACACCCATAGCCGCAAGTGGTTGAGTGCCATGTAGGACGAGATGGATTCCCTGCATCAGAACCACACGTATGAACTGGTGGAGTTGCCGAAAGGAAATTGGGCAGTCTAAAATAAGTGGGTGTACAAGTTGAAACCGGGAGATGCTGGCAACCCCCCAAGATACAAAGCCAGGATCGTGGTAAAGGGGTTCCAACAGAAGAAGGGTGTGGACTTCGACGAGATATTTGCCCCGGTAGTAAAGATGACTTCCATTCGGACGGTGCTGAGCATAGCGGCAAGCATGAACCTCGAGGTAGAGCAGTTAGGCGTGAAGACGACATTCCTCCACGGCGACCTCGAAGAGGAGATCGACATGCAACAACTTGAGGGATTTGTGAAGAAAGGGAAGGAGCACCTGATTTTCCGATTGAAGAAGAGCCTCTACGGTTTGAAGCAGGCTCCCCGGCAATGGTACTGGAAGTTCGACTCCTTTATGACTGACCAAGGGTACCACAAGACGCAGGCCGATCACTGCGTATTTGTGAAGAAGTTTGAAGGTGGAGACTTCATGATACTCCTCCTATATGTGGACGACATGTTGATCGTCGAATGAGACCAAGTCAAGATACGGATGCTGAAGAAGGCTCTGAACCGGACCTTCTAATTGAAAGACTTGGGTCCGACAAGACAGATACTGGGGATGCATATCATCCGGGACTGGTCAAAGAAGCAATTGTGGCTATCACAGGAGAAATATGTGACAAAGGTGCTTCAGCGGTTCAACATGTCAGACGGGAGACCGATCGGATCGACACTTCCAGCAAACTGCAAGCTATCCGGTAAGCAAAGCCCAAAGATGAAGGCAGAAAAGGCGGATATGATGAAGATACCATATGCCTCTGCCGTCGGGAGCTTAATGTACGCAATGGTGTGTACCCGACCGGATATCGGATATGCAGTCGGAGTGGTGAGCCGGTTTATGAGCAATCACGGCAAGGAGCACCGGAATGCGGTAAAATGGATACTCTGGTACTTGAAAGGCACCTCAAGTATGTGTCTCCAATTCAGCTCCAGTAAGCCCCAACTTGACGGTTTCACTGATTTAGATATGTCGGTTGATGCGGATACCAGCCGGTCAACATCGGGATATGTTATGACATATGCAAGGGGAGCTGTTTCGTGGCAGTCGAGGCTGCAGAAGACGGTTGTGTTGTCAACCACGGAAGTGGAGTGCATGGCAGTTGTGGAAGCTGGCAAGGAAATACTGTGGATGAAGGACTTCATCGGAGAGCTAGGGATCTGGCAAGAGAAATACCAGCTCTATTGCGATAGCCAGAGTGCCATCCATCTTGCAAAGAACGCGACGTATCATTCCAGGACGAAGCACATCCAGCGGAGGTACCACTGGATCCGGGAGTGAGTGGAAGATTGAGAGTTCATGTTGACGAAGATCCAGACGGAGGAGAATGGGTCAGATATGTTGACCAAGGTGCTGATGCTCGACAAGCTGGACGCATGCCAGAAGCGAATTGGACTAACCAGATGTCCCATGCCGGATGGGATGATGAAGGCCCGGTGAGAGCCGGATGATGCAGACCCCGGTGAGAACCTCTCACTGGATGAAGGGACATATATGTAAATATGTTCCTGTTGGCCCATTGTGGCTATATTTGTAAATAGTCCGAAAGTCATATTAGTATAAATATGACCTAGGGCAAACAAAGTATTATGGTGGTTGTCATTATTTTGTATAGAGTTATTGGTGTAATTGTTGTACAGTGCGTAGCAGAGCGAAAGAGAGAGAGAGAGAGAGAGAGAGAGAGAGAGAGAGAGAGAGAGAGAGAGAGAGAGAGAGAGAGAGAGAGAGAGAGAGAGAGAGAGAGAGTCTTTGTTGTAACCACCGCCAGGTGAAGATTGTGAGCATGAGGTCGTTGCCTCTGTGTTTCTGTGCTGTATTCCTCTTAGACATAGTGATAGTTTGGAGCTTGTGGGCTCTCGCGGTTTTTCCCGTTTAGGGTTTTCCACGTAAACATATTGTGTACTCTCTTTCAGTGTTTTCTTGTGTATACGTGCATCTATCTCCACATTCCCATTTCTGTGTTTGTAACTCTCAACGAAGTAATTGAAGACTCGGTTGTGGCCGAGCATAATTCCGCATAATCTCACCCATATGCATTGGCAGTAAGATCCTTAATACACGATGGTCATAACACAACTTGGCATTGCTCTTGCCGTAGGAGTCATTAGCAGATTCATTGCTCTTATCGTTGTCGCAGTATTCTGCGCGGATGCGTAGAAACGGGGCAGGACCATGGGGGACTTGAACCAAGGAATCAAGAAGTGAGGGGAAGGAGCCCGCACTTCGCGTGAACACAGAGACCGTGGGTAGACAGAGAAGAGTAGCGGAGAGAGAATCCTGTGTTTCCGGCCCGACACGATGCGACAAGACTGAGACACACCGAGCAACTCAGATTAACGAGGTAAGTTATATTAAAGAGAATGGGCGTGTAGCGCAGTAAGCGATTACAACCGGATCAGAGCTGGTGACGAAGTCTCAAGTAGAATAGCAACGTAAAACAATGCAGTAGTTTAACGCTAGAAGGTAGAACGTGTGCGTGAAGCGTAGGGAAAATAACTGGTATGGTCCGGTAACTGAGCTTTGAGCTCTAGAGCAAACACACACAATAAGGTGAACCTCTGGTCGGGAGCACGCAGGCGTCTGACACGAGCAGAGGGTCCACCTTTCGAGATTCGGTCGTAGAGCTTCAGTTGAGAGCAAGAAAAAGAGAGAGAGAGAGAGAGAGAGAGTGAGTGAGAGAGAGAGAGAGAGAGAGAGAGAGAGAGCTCATGTCTCTGGTTCGGCATCGTCTTCTTGTCCTCCCTGATTGTTTCCCTATAAACAGTCTGAGGCCGCCCCTTTTATAACACAAGGAGACCGTTACATCGGCTTTAATGACCTGTTGCTATCCATCCCTAGATTCTCTCCTTGATTTGCTCTCCTCATTACTCTCCGACATAAGTTAATTCAAAAGGGTACTGTAGTCGTGTACACCTGTGTTCCCACGTTTTCGACGACGTTTCCTCTTGTGGCCCGGAATCTTCACGACATCCACCCCCCACTAAACCGCACATCCTCTGGTATGTGCCGGGTAGCAAATTTAGTGAGGGATTCCGAGGTCAACCGTTACTCGTCCTCCTAGTCTGAATCGCCGCTTTCGATCGCCACCTCCGGGACGGGTCCGGTTCCTCCTCGTTCCGCCTATTGAAGGCCTTTATCCGCTTCCCGGCCACTGGTGTCGTCATTCGGGTCCTGTCGAACTCCATGAGATAATACGTTGTATTGTCATTAGCGCTGATTACCACGTACGACCCGAAGCACTATTTTGCGAACTTACGCGTAGACCGATGTTGGTTGTCGAGACTGTTGTCGTAGACCAACACCCAGTCGCCTTCTTCGATCTTCTTTGGACGGAGTTGGTGGATTCGGTCGAACCTGGCCTTGTTTCGGTTTCTTGCTTCCTTCACCCTCGCGGTTGCCCGTTCCACATCTTCTGGTCTTCGCTCGAGTTGACGGATGCGCGCTGCCAACAAGTACTCTTCGCTCATTTTGTCGGCCCAATCGATCGCCACCTAGGAGGCGATTGTTCGCTCGACCGGCATGATGGGTTTCTGCCCGAATATGAGTTCCGTTGGCATGTACCCTGTCACCGAACTGTGGGTAGTCCTGTCCACCCATAGCACGTAAGGGAGTAGCCTCGGCCAGTCGCTGACTCGTCCTTCACACGCGCGTACAATGACCTTTACGATCGGACCATGGCCCCGCTCAATCTTCCCGTTCGCTTCAGGGTTGTATGTCGTTGTGAGGGACAACCTCATGTCTAACCGGTTGAACAGTTATTCGGCCTCCTCCGCATCTAGCTCTCCTCAGTCAGCCACAATCTTTCCTACGCACCCGTATCAGCATATGACATCTTTGATAAGAAATTTGCATATGGCTGCGGTGGACTTGTTTGTCAGCGCTGGGCCCTCCACCTGGTTCGTCAGATCTTCCCTTGCTAGCACCAAGTATCGCATCTGGCCTACTCCCATTGGCATTGATACCAAGTCAACCATCCATTTGAAGTGTACGACCGGCGGGTATGTTGGGTGCAGCTCGTCGCGGTGATGAACCACCGAGTGCATCTGGCAGCTTTCGCATGTTGACACAATGTCGTGCACGCCTTTATATATACCTAGCCACCAATATTTCTCCTTTAGCTTCTCAAAGGTGGCCCATGTACCCCGGTGCCCGAACCAAGGGCTTTCATGGAATTTTGATATCAGTCTCTCTTGATCCTCCACCCGTGCTATTACCCGGAGTGGCGTGTCATTCTGCTTCTTCGGATGCCTCATGATTTTCCCGTTTCGTAGGAAGTACCTATATGCCTTCTTCCGGAGTTGACTCGCTTCCTCCCTAGTCAATGAGGCGTCCTTCATCATCGTCTTTAGGAATCTCCCGATTAGAAGCCACTCCCCGTCGTAGTCGTCCTCGTCGAACTTTTTCAGGGATGGAGTGCTCCGCCCTGTAAAAGAATACGTTGTGTGGAAGCGTGTGTGTAAACAAAGAGTACACAATTCAGAGGAATAAGATAGTTTGGTAAAACACAAAAAAAGCAGAGATGGAGATGGAGATGGAGAGGGAGAGAGAGAGAGAGAGAGAGAGAGCACAGACAACAGAAAACTCAAATTCAAAATAATGACTCTCTGTACATACACCGTGCTCAGTGAGCACCTTTTATAGAAGCCCTGACAATTTGGCTGACACAAGTACTGACAGTACTTGATGCTCATAAATGAGCCACTACACTCACTCCCAAAATTATTCCTTTCGAGGAATATCTCTCTAACGGCCTCGCGGTTTTCGCACCGTTACGACCATGTAGTGCGTAATGATTTACGCACTACTGGGTTACGCACCGTGTTGCACGCCCAATGTTGAGCTTGTCACTCAACACTCCCCCTCAAGCTCAACTTGAGGTTCCACCTACTCTTCCAGATCTACACTCCGGTTCCTTCTGGCTTTACGCCTCGCTCGCGCTCCTCGACCTGTTCGATTCCGCGTGCTTCGACCCTTTCGGTTGGCTTGTTTGCTCGTTCGGCCCTTCTCAGCTCCCTTGTTGTTGTAGTGTCGGCCCATCCTTTGCTGCCCTTTTCTCCGCATGGCCTTCAGTTGATTCGGTGTATCCGAATCAAACATTCCGATTGAATCGAACACTTCTGATTCAATTTCGCTCTCATCTGAGTTGGTTGTCTCCAATTCGTTTTCAGTCTTTAGGCCTTTGACTACATCAGACCACGTCTTGGTCTTGGCCTCTACGCTCTTCTTGGCTATATCTCCCCCTGATTCAGGTATCCTCGACTCTTCCCCACGGTTTTGGCCCTTGCTCTTTTCTTCGGCTTCTTCAGCCGGCCCGAAATCGAATTCTTCATCCGATTCAACATCACGGTCACTTCCGCCACAATGAACACCTCCGCTCCTTTCATGCTCTTGTTCCTATTCTTCCTTTCTCCCCCTCAAGTTCGGCGTGTCAAGGTTACGAAACCCTAGCTCACTCGAGAAATGCCTTAACTTGTCGAGACCCAGAGGCTTGGTGAAGATGTCGACAACCTGCCGATTTGTCGGAACATACGCTAGTTCGACTTCACCTGAAAGGACCCGCTCGCGGAGAAAATGGTAATGCACCTCAATGTGCATGGTCCGAGCGTAGAACACAAGGTTTTTCGCAAGGTGGATATTGCTGAGGTTGTCGCAAAAGATCGTCGTCGGATCAGACACCTCTACATGCACATCCCGTAATAGCCGTTTCAGCCAAATGACTTTGCACGTAGTGACAGTCGCCCCTGAATATTCGGCCTCCGTGCTCGATAGTGCCACTGTCGGCTGCTTTTTGTTGCTCCACGCGATCACTGCACTTCCTAATGAGAAGGCGTATCTAGATGTGGATCTACGATCACTGGTGTTTCCGGCCCAATCGGCATCCGTGTAGCCAACCAACTGTTCGGCTACGCCTGCTTGATACAGCAAGGCCGTGTCTTTCGTGCTGCTAACATATCACAATATCCTTTTCGCGCACCAAAAGTGTTCAGTCGTAGGCTATGACATGAATTGATTGATTAGATCGACTAGATAACTAAGATCCGACCGAGTAATCGTCAGATAGATAAGGCTTCCGACAATCTGTCGGAACCGTGTGGGGTCGCACGCCTTGCCTGAATCTGGGCGAAGCTTCACATTTCTATCCAGAGGGGTCGAGATGGGTTTACAGTCTGCCATCCCGAACTTGAAGAGAATATTCAACACGTAATGACGTTGGCTGATCAATATGGCTTTGGGGGTATGGATCACTTCGATCCCGAGGAAGTAATGAAGGTCTCCGAGATCCTTCATTTCAAACGATGCCACAAGCTGAGACTTCACGCGGCGGATTTCATCAAGGTCGGCACTGGTGATGACTAAATCATCAACGTACAAGAGCAGGCTGACCGATCCATATTGTCCTTGACGAACAAATAGAGAAGAGTCCGATTTCGATGGCGCAAACCCCATCCTACGCAACTGTTGCGTAATCTTTGCGTTCCAAGCTCGCGGGGCTTGCTTTAGTCCGTATAAGGATTTCTTCAATCGGCAAATTGCCGAGGTGTTTTGTTCGGATAGAAATCCGGGGGGTTGAACCATGTACACCTGTTCCTCAAGATCACCTTGCAGGAACGCATTCTTTACATCCATCTGATGTAAGTGCCACCCCTTTGCCGCTGCTATGGCTAGCAGGACTCACACGGTAGTCATCTTCGCGACAGACGCGAAGGTCTCGTCATAGTCCACGACGTGCTTTTGCACGTAGCCTTTTGCTACTAAATGGGCCTTGTAGTGGTTGACGGAGCCGTTTGTGTTGTATTTCACTTTATACACCCACCGGCAGCCGATCGGCTTCACACACTTCGGTGCGTCAACCAGGTCCCATGTCTCGTTCTGCGTTAAGGCGCGCATCTCTTCCTCCATCGCGGCACGCCAATTTGCGTCTCTCGCCGCTTCTGCGTAGCTCCCCGGCTCACGCACTTCTGCCACTCGCATCATATATGCATAATGGTGCGCCATGTATTCATTATACCCGTACCTCTTTACAGGGTTCTTCTGGCGGGTAGATCGGTGTAAATCGTGATTACCCGATTTAACGACCTTTTCGGCCGATTTTGACCTCTTCCGCGGAGGTTTCCTTATGGTCCGCTTGATGTCAGATTCACTTCGAACTGACTCGGCACTGCCGAAATCGTACTCCGGAATTTTCTTCTTGCCCTTCTCCTTACGTGTTGTTGGGGTAGTTGTGGTTCATGCAGTGAAGTCGCGGGGACTAAGGTTAAGGGGAGTTGAAGGAACTTAAATTTTAATAAGGCTTGTATGGTGACAATAGAATGATTAAGGATAGTAAGAAGAAGAGTTACGAGTAATGTGTGTGTGTGTGTGAGAGAGAGAGAGAGAGAGAGAGAGAGAGAGAGAGAGAAGTATAGATAAAGGATAGAGACAATGTATGATTCAAGAAGCAAGATAGAGACAAAGTATGATTTAAGGAATTAAAGTATATGATATGAACATGATGTATATTACGAATACAAGATTTTACCAACTTTACAATGCTCGATAGCAAGATGAACCCTTTCTCTACCAACTCTTGATTCGAACCCTTGACTCCAACTTGGAAACACGAGCCTCTTCACCAACAAACTAACTTATTATTTATTTCTTTGATTATCTTATTTCTCTAACTTTCTCTTCATTGATTGATTACCCTATTTTTTCTTTGATTCATCCCTTAATTCCTTACCTCTCTTTATAGGTTCTCTCAGCATATGATGATATGGGGGTGCATGGCATGCATGTAATGCATGTGATGCATGTGATGCATGGTCGCCATTTGGCGCACATGCTTTACATGTGATGCATGATAGCCATCATGCTCATCTAAGCTCTAATACGCATGTCATAAGTATGGTGATAAAAGCATAACTATAGAAAATAACTTATCCTAATGGTATATGCTTCGTCCTTGGTGTGTGAGGTTACGGGTTCAAGTCTCTCAAATGTTACTTAATACAATATTCAAGTTTATTTTTATATCGTGAAGCAAATCCTTCACGACACCCACCCCCTTTGAACTTGCACATTGGTTGTGCAAAGTTCATCCAAAGTCTTGGAAAAACTCTTCATTCCGTTTTGGAACTGGATGTCCCCTGAAGCATTCTTTGTTTCTTTCATGGTTAGGCGTCATGGTTACGATATGGCCCCTCTTCCTTCCATCCCGACTCTTGATCCTCACGAAAGTTGAATCATCATTAATCACAATTGTTTCCATCCTTACTACGTTGATGTATGGTTCACCATCCTTTGTTTCCATACTCACTACGCTGATGGATGGTTGACCAAGGATGACAGGGTAGGTGTATCCATGTTGCACATAGTAATTTTCATGCACCGACACATCTCCCATTGTTGCTTTCACATTAGGACATGCTCCGAATAGATCCTCCATCATCTCTGTTGCAACTCTTTTCTTCGACCCATGATTCTTATCAATTGGCCACCTTCCTTTAACATAACATTCCAAAGACATCATGTTAATTTTTTATCTATAATCTATCAAAAAAATATAAGGAATTTGTTGCTCCGCAATTTTTGTAGGTGCCTCTATTGTTGCTTGAGCCCAATGGTTCTTTGTATAATGACTCCTATCCCCTTCATGAACTGCAATATTATTTATCTTCTTTACACTTGCAACATTGATGGTGTCACGATCTAGATCTTGGAGTGTTGCTGAACACACTCTCGTAACTTCTTCCGTGACGTGTTTTAAATCTGTCACGTCTTCTGTGTCTGAAGCAAGATGGGTTTGTCTTCCCTTTTACTTTATCAGCTTCTTTTGACTCAAGAGCATCCTTTTCCATCTCTCTTCTCTCTTGTTCTTTTGTCTCATGCCTTTTTGCCAGATTAACCTCCTGAGCTCTCTTTCGCTTCTCTTCCACTAGTACATCTTGTGCATTCACTTGGGCGAATGCTGATAGCGCATCTACTGGATCATTCCATCTAGTGAAGTTTCGTATTTCATCTCCCGCTCTTTTTAATTCATCCACTCGAACCTTCCCTTTTCTTGCATAATCCATCACATCTTGCCAAAAGCCAGATCCACCATATGAGTATTCTACGCGCAATCCTAAGGTTGCCACGGATTGTATCGCTTGAGTCGTTTCTCTCTCAGCATCTTCCATTAGCTTTTTCATTCCTCCTCGCCCGAAGTTGAGTTGAAGTGGTTGTCGAGTCTCTGTCGAGTGAATCTTGCCATCTTGATAATAGATTTTATTATGATTAAGAGCATCCCTATGCTCTTGACAATCTTTCTTCTAGTGGTCGATACTATCACACCACATACACCTTCGGACCATTCCACCTCCCTGCCTTGATGAAGTCGAGCTTTGTCCCGATTCTAGCTTCGTCACTTTGATCGACAAGTCTTTCATGCCTTTCACCAATTCGTGTAAGAGTGATTCTTCTACTTTCTTTTCTCCCGACTCGTTCCCCGTTTCTTCATCATTTCTATCGGGCAACTCCATAAACCATAACTTTCTTTTGCAGAAATGGGCGCACACCCTTTTCACCTCCTCCCAGTCTTCGGTAAGTCCACTTAGACTATTCTGATCTTCTAAAAGCATTCCCAAGTCCTTCTTGTCTTTAATATTAGTAGCTTGTAGAAACAATATTACTTTACCTGGCACTATTATATTTCTATCTCTAACATTTAGTTGCTCAAATCTTTCAGAAAACTCTTTTAATACTTCCAAAACACTTAAATGTTTATTAGACTCTACCCAATCCATGAAAGCTCGCCTTGTCAACCTTGACATATCGTTGAGGTTGTATTCATTGAGTAATGCTCTTTCGAACGTTGTCCATGTCTGATTCTCCCTTTGGAGCTCTTGGATCCTCTCTTGTAGCCCAATTGCAGCGACTCGACTAAAGCTATTAATTTTTGCAGCTTCGTCGACACCACGTTTAAGCATTTCTTCATTGTAAATCTTCAGAAATTTTGTTAAATTTATACCTTCGAAGATTCCTACTCAAGCAAGAATATTATCGACGGCTTTGTCGATGCTTGCCGTCATTCCTTGCTCTCGCATCATTCGTTCCACCATTGTACACATAAGCCTCGTTTGCTCCTCCATTTTCCCTTGTCGCCGCCTTCACGTCGGGTTCACCAAATGTGTCGGGGTAGTTGTGGTTCGTGTAGCGAAGTCGCGGGGACTAAGGTTAAGGGGAGTTGAAGGAACTTAAATTTTAATAAGGCTTGTATGGTGACGATAGAATGATTAAGGATAGTAAGAAGAAGAGTTACGAGTAATGTGTGTGTGTGTGTGAGAGAGAGAGAGAGAGAGAGAGAGAGAGAGAGAGAGAGAGAGAGAGAAGTATAGATAAAGGATAGAGACAATGTATGATTCAAGAAGCAAGATAGAGACAAAGTATGATTTAAGGAATTAAAGTATATGATATGAACATGATGTATATTACGAATACAAGATTTTACCAACTTTACAATGCTTGATAGCAAGATGAACCCTTTCTCTACCAACTCTTGATTCGAACCCTTGACTCCAACTTGGAAACACGAGCCTCTTCACCAACAAACTAACTTATTATTTATTTCTTTGATTATCTTATTTCTCTAACTTTCTCTTCATTGATTGATTACCCTATTTTTTCTTTGATTCATCCCTTAATTCCTTACCTCTCTTTATAGGTTCTCTCATGCATATGATGATATGGGGGTGCATGGCATGCATGTAATGCATGTGATGCATGTGATGCATGTGATGCATGGTCGCCATTTGGCGCACATGCTTTACATGTGATGCATGATAGCCATCATGCTCATCTAAGCTCTAATGTATGAAGATACACATGTCATAAGTATGGTGATAAAAGCATAATTATAGAAAATAACTTATCTTAATGGTATATGCTTCATCCTTGGTGTGTGAGGTTACGGGTTCAAGTCTCTCAAATGTTACTTAATACAATATTCAAGTTTATTTTTATATCGTGAAGCAAATCCTTCACGACAGCGTAAACCGTCTCCTCGGTTCTTTACGCGGGGACATCACAGCTGAGTCTCCACTACTCGCCGTCTCATCATCTGGTTGGCCCTCTCGGCCCAACCTCTCATTCGGCCCACTTAGCCGAAAGGAGATCAGACTCTCTCTCAGATCTCCGACGTCCTCATCATGCGGAGGCATTTCAGCCTCACTGATCTCTTCTTAAGAAATCAGAATGGAGTCTTGAGGTATTGGAGGTGAAGGCAAGTACCACGAAGCGGACTCGTCGAACATGACATTGCGGCTTACACGTACTTCCTTTGTTCGAGGGTTGTAACACTTATACCCTTTCTGCTCATCTGAATAGTCGACCAAGATACATTTCTTAGTTAGCATCCAGTTTCCTCCTTTTCTCCTTCGGCACGTGCACATACGCGATGTTGCCGAAAATCCTCAAGTGTGCCAAGTTCTGCTTCTTCTCGAAATATAGCTCATGTGGCGACACTCCTCCATTAGCAGAAGTCTGATTCTGCAAGTAGACAGTCGTCTTCATGGCTTCAGCCCAATAGAGTTTCGGCATATGCTTCTCTTCAAGCATTGCCCTGGCCGCTTCTTCAATTGTTCGATTCTTCCGCTTGGCCACGCTGTTCTGTTGCGGCATGTATCTACACGAGAATTCGCGTCGAATTCCCTCCTTCTGGAGATAACTTGTGAACTGGTCGGAGAAGTACTCCTTCCCGCCATCGGACTGTAGGCATTTGGTCTTACGCCCTGTTTCCCTTTCCGCAAGGCTCTTCACGTTCAGGAAACATGCGAAGACTTCACTCTTCTTCGCGATTGTGCATACCCATGTGTGCCAAGTGAAGTCGTCGATGAAGGTTACAAAGTAACGGCTTCCATCGAGACTCACGTTCTGTGCCAGTCCCCACACATTCGAATGGATCAAATCCAGCGGACTTGGACTATGATTACGCTCATAAGGGAATGGAAGTCGGTGTTTTTTTCCCATCTAACAGGCTTCGCAGACTTGGCCATTATGACCCTGGAGTTTCGGCAAGACGAAAACAATGTTCTTTGTTTGCATTTCACGAAGCCGTGGGAAATTTTTGTGGCCGAACCGCTTATGCCACAGGTCGATATCCAACTCAACCTTCTGTCCTTTCGCGAACATTGCTATGCCCACATGATTGGTTTCAAGGATAAACATCCTCCCTTCATGGCGCCCTTGCGCGATCACTTTGCCTTCCTCTTCGATGAAGCAGCCAAGATGCGTGAATCGAACCTGCATGCCTTGGTTGATGATCTGACCGACTGACACCAAGTTCTTTGTTATTGTTGGGACGTGCAACACGTTCATAAGCTTCCCTTTCTGCCTGACGTGGCTGAGGGGAACTTCACCAACATGTTTGATGGTATGCGGGGTGTCATCTCCCGTTTCGACAACCCCTCGTGATTCCGGTTTCTCCAAGTATAAGAACCACTCCTCCTGGCTCGTCATATGATTTGACGGTCCGGAATCAACATACCACACCTCGATCGATTTTGAGGTGTTCACGGCCATTGAGTTGGCCTCATGCTTCATTACGAAGGCAGGGCCAACTCCATTTCCTGCTCGTTCGGAGCCTTCTGTGTAGTGCGACTTTTGACTCCTCTCCGTGTCCCTTCCGCTTGATTTGGCTTTGTCCGAATCAGCCTTCTTTTTCCAGCACTCGCTCTCCTTATGGCCTTTCTTGCCATAGTACCAACAATCCGATGCGGCCTTCTCTTGCTGTCTTCCGGCGCCGCCATGACTCCCCCTGCTTGTGGAGGGTGCGGAATTGCTTCCGGCAATGCGATTATGCCGTCTGTTGTGCTCTTGTCAGCCGCCTCCATTGCGCATCAATCCGCCTCATCCACCATGAACACGGGGCCTATCATCCTCCGTGTAGAGCATCTTGCCATCGGCGTGCGCACTCGTCGACGCACCCGCGTGGTTTTCTTCTACGAGCAACATTGACTAAAGCTCGAAAAATGAAGGCGTATTCTCCCTCGTACAGACCGCCGTTTGGAAAGCTCCGAACTTAGACGCCAGGCCCCCAAGACAGATCTGTACCATCTCGTCTTCCTCCACAGAAACATTGATAGAGGCAAGTGAGTCACATATTTCTTTGATCCGGGTCGTGTAATCAGCCATCGACATGTCCTTCTGTTGGACATTCTTCAGGTTGCGGGCAACTTTCGGGCTATAGTGCTTGCGGCGAAGACCTTCTTCAGGTTTCCACAAGCTTCCTTTGGCATCTTGGCGTCTCGGATATGGCTCAATAGCTGATCTTCGACACTGGACGCAAAGCAGTACATCACTCTGCTTGCGGCTTGTTCCCACACAGGTAAGTCCTGGTGTGCCACATCAGGTGTCGTGTCGTTAGCTCCGTCGACATAGCTCCAGTAACCGTGCTCGGGCAGGTACTGGTGCATCTTGTAAGACCAAGTTGCGTAGTTGGATCTGTCGAGCTTCTCCATCAAGAGCGAGCTAGCCATTCCTCTGTCCATATCAGCTGTCTTTTTCTTTTTCGAAAAACACAAAGAACAACTTCAACTCTGTTTTGTTGCAAGCTTTCGATTGTCGGCTACAGAGGACTTTGACCCTCTTGCTCTGATACCATGTAAAAGAATACGTTGTGCGGAAGCATGTGTGTAAACACAGAGTACACAGTTCGGAGGAATAAGACAATTCGGTAAAACACAGAAAACGCAAAGATGGAGACGAAGAGGGAGAGACAGAGACAGAGAGCACAGACAACAGAAAACTCAAATTCAAAATAATGACTCTCTGTACATACACCGTGCTCAGTGAGCACCTTTTATACAACCCCTGACAATCGGCCTGATACAAGTATTGACAGTACTTGACACTCATAAATGAGCCGCTATACTCACTCCCAAAATTATTCCTTTCGAGGAATATCTCTCTAACGGCCTTGCGGTGTTCGCACCGTTACGGCCATGTAGTGTGTAATGATTTACGTATGACTGAGTTGCGCACCGTGTTGCGCACCCAATGTTGAGCTTGTTACTCAACATGCCCTTTTACCTTCATCCTTTCCGATTCAAAGAAGTCTGCGCCGACTTCTTCGTTTTCCGATACCATGCCATCCTCCTTCTCGAACCTTGCTCTAGAAAGCATATCGACCATGACGTTGTCTTTTTCGGAGATGCGCCGTATTTCCGGGTTTAGGGACTTGATGTACGCAATCCATCTGAGCATGGCCAGGTCAGGAGTCACACATCCGGAGACCATACCGAGAATCGGCAGGCAGTCTGTCTCTATAATTGCTTTTGTCCCGATCAAGTAGTCCTTGTCGACCTTAACCACCGAAACAATACCCCACAGTTCGCGTTTGACGTGGGCGTATCCTCGCTATCCCTCGCTCAATACCTTCGCACCGAACCGGATAGGGAAACGTGTGCCGTTCTCGTACTCCTGATTTACGACCCATCCGATTCCGATCGGGCTGGTGTCCACCGTGATGTAAACCGGAGAGTCCGGTGTGTACACTGCTTTCCGTAAAGCCAGTGCCATTGTCAGAGTTCGTTTTATCCTCCAAACTGCCTTTGTGTGATCTTTGGCCCATTCGAACTTCCTGCTTTTCTTCAACAAGTCGTAGAGTGGTTCGACGATGTGCGCATATTGAGGTATCCATATGTGGTAGAAGGCGCATGCTCCTAAGAAACGTTGGACTTCCATGATGGATCCACGCTCCTCCTTCATTGCCGAGATGGCCTCTACCTTTGCCGGGGATGTCCTCCAGCCATACGGTGTCGTGTGGCGCATGACACACGTGCCAAACGTCGGGATGTGCACGTCACAAGCGCGGACAAGCACCGACCCTCTATCCGCTAGTGGTTATGGAGGATTGATGATGGGATCATTCAAGGTAACGGAACCGCGGAAGGACTAGTGCAAGCAACGAAATGGCGGAAGGACTAGCGCAAACGAGAAGTATTAAAGATAAATTGATAGTGAGAATTCCTATTCCCGGTTTGAACCTTTGACTTCAAAATTGAGATAGAAGACACCTTGCCAACGAGATAACTAGAAATTATTAATTATTATTCATTGCATACATTGTCCCCCCCTTTCTTTCTCTTTCTCTCCTTCTTATATAGATGCTCCCATGCATATGTGCATGTGAGGGTGTAGTACATACATACAGTGCATGAGATGCATGCGATGCATGATCGCCATTTGGCGCTCATGCATCACATGTGATGCATGATGACCATGTACCTTATCTAAGCTCTCATGTACAAACAATTTTGTGTGAAATGTACAATGAACAAAATTAACTTTCAAATGAAACAATGTAGTCTAATGGTATGTCTATTGCCTCCTATCTTGGATGTGTAAGGTTCAAAACCTTTACTTACACCTCATTGTATGCGTTAGGCTTATTATATATATATGTGTAATGATCACCTAAACACACATCACACATGCACATTAACCATCACCCCTTCAATACATGTGCATATTGCACCTTCTCGATTTTCCTCGTTCCACGTGATTTTCACACCGTTGCCGAAAATCTTCACGACATCCACCCCCACCACATCGCACATTCTCCAGTACGTGCCAAGAAGAGAATGTGAGATTTCGTCTACGATGTGAGATTCCTCCACGTCCTCGTTGACCTTGCTCACGTTTGTGGGTTTCGCGTTACTATCTTCATTGTTGAGATCATCGAGTTTGGGACCCTCACCTTGTCTTTTCTTAAAGATCTTTAGTCTTTTTCCCGCAATCGGTATGGCCAGCCTTGATCCATCTAGCTCCACATATGATCCGAACCACCTTCTTGCAAACTTTATTGTCGTCTTATGTTGGTTGTCAAAGCTATTGTTGCAGACCAATACCCAACCTTCTTCTTCGATCTTCTTGGGGTGTTGACGATGTGTCTTCTCAAAACAAATCTAAAAACCGGGTGCTTCTTCTAATTAGGCAATCCTTTTCTTTGAGATGGGAGATAGAAATGTTGGCAATACAACCTCCTCTGTTTAGTTGAACATCCCACCATCTTGATGCATCTTTTCCTTCCTGTGTGTTGTCTTTATAATCACTTCTTTCCTTTCTTATTTACAAGTAATAACCATCCATTTTACCACAACCTCATCTTCTTCGATAACAACCTCAATGTTAGTTATACTTACATCATCATTATAATAATCCTTTGAGTTAACATCTTTGATCACCGAATCTTTTTTTACAAGATAAGCATCATATTCAATTTCATCTACCCTAAAATTATCCTTCCCAAACACACTCACAACACCAACATTATCGTTATACATATCCCAAACCATCATAGCATTTTCTAGATTATCCTCAATATTATCAACCTTAATCCCATCCTTCCCACACATGCTCACAACATCAACATCATCATTATACACATCCCAAATAACATTTCCTAGATTTTCCTTGCTTATACCCGTGTGATCAATATGTAACCCCACATCCACATGGACATATTTTTGCAGAACACCCTCATTATCACAAGTACCTATTCTATTTTCATAATGGATATCCTCATGAATGTCACCATTTGATCTAGTGAAAATCTTATAAAATCTATCACGAAGAAAACCAAGGCAACCTAAAACACATGATTTCTCTTCGTCACTCTCACCCTCATCATTACCCCTATCATAACCATATCCACAGAAAGTGCACAGCTTTCTATCATCATAACCCTCATTCTTCTCATGGCACTCACTCTCACCATCAATAATGCATTCTCCCTTACTATCATCAAGCCCTAAATTGTGTGTTTCATTTCTATCATCACCATCATCACATTTAAATGTAAAGTTTTCGTCTTTTTCTAACTCCTTCTCTTGTTTTTGGCTCTTATTAAACCTATCATACTTGTCATCAAAATTTAAATCATGAGAGTTTCGATCCCAACCTTTCTCACCATCATGGCTTCAGTCGAGTGCTTTTTCATTAGCACAACCATGAAGAGCTCAACATTGATTTCTCCTCTTGTGTTTATAGTAATTGTTGCCGTTTAGGAACACGGTCCGTGGTCAGTCCTTCGACCTAGACCTCAAGGTGGGTGTGGAACAACGAACAGGGTTTTGAGCGTAATGCGTAAGGGGAGAACCCTTGTAATCCCTCTGCGTATAAGGGAAGACGACTACAACCGAATCCCTATCAAATGTTACACTTACGTACTACTATGCTTAAGTATCCGAGACACCAACATTGAATTAGCCGCAACTATACACAGAAAATCAGAGAAGATAGAATTCTATTATCAGGCGTTCTTTACATTTCCCCAATATTACACACACCTCCATAAGAGGTTTTCTGCCCTTTATATATGC
The DNA here is from genome assembly GCF_043228905.1 of Azolla caroliniana. Classification (NCBI taxonomy): domain Eukaryota; kingdom Viridiplantae; phylum Streptophyta; class Polypodiopsida; order Salviniales; family Salviniaceae; genus Azolla; species Azolla caroliniana. Next base: position 7,920,359 of record NW_028230439.1, on the reverse strand, counting down.
AGGGTCGAATTAGCCGTTCACGCTTCCTGCGTGAACCGTTACATGCGTTATGCTCTTATATAGTTTCTTATTCCTACGCTTTTGTCCGTTGGTTACTATTCCGACGGACAACGCTTGGCACGCCTGTGGGACAGTGCCTTTGCACGTCGGATCCATCCCGTTAATCTTCTTCCAAAATGGCCCGGATGTTCGGCTCGGTTGTGGTGTCCTCGTTTGGAGTTGATGTAGGGCCCGTAGGTGCATCGTGGTGTGGCTCCTCTGCTTGGTCGGCCTGGTTTCTCCCGGAGTCGCCTTCGCCGTGAGCGGGTGGTCCGGGTACGGTGGGTTCTTCTTGAGTTAGGGGGGTGGGCTCTACCGTTGGCGTGCTTGCAGTCGGCTGCGGCTCAGCCTCTATTGTTACGTCCTCCGCGGTGTTGGCCGTTTTTGTATGTTCTTGGGCGTGGGGCGGGGATTCCGCCTGGTCCGCACTATTTTCCGCGTGTTCTGATGATGGTGTGGGTTGGTGCGGCTGGACCTCTTGTGGGTAATGGTTTCATTGTCTGGTTCTGTGGGGAACTCCGCTCGTTGGTCCCCGTTATTCTCCCCTGTTGTCATCTCTAGTGATTGGGCCTGAGGTTCCTCTTCTTCGGCTGTGACCGGAATTGGTGTCACGCTGGGTTCCTCGTTTGTGCGCGTGTTGCCGGCTTGTGTGATCTGGTGAAATAGCTCCTCCTGACTTTCACCAAAATCATCTAAGAGCTGTGCGAGTTCTTCGGAGTGTTGGTTTGCTAGCGCACGATAGTCTTGCGCTAGGTCCTCCCGTACGGTCGCAATGCTCTCCTCGTTTAGTTTATAAAAACCTCGGTCGTCTTTCCGCTGGTTCTCCCAGTCCGCACGATACGCATGCAATTCCGCTGCTTGGGTTGCCCATGCCATCCATCCTTTGTCAAACGTCGTTTTCAATTGCGCTGTGAACCTTTCCCGGTTTGTTTGGAGAAGGATGCGCACGTTATCCGTGATGGCCTGGCAGCGGTTGCGTGCGTCTTCCATCGACTTCTGGAGATTTGCGATTTCCTGTTGTTTAACGGCTACCGCTTCCTCATACGTGGCCCGCCCACAGCTGGGATTCCTTTGCATGTTGTTCTTCTAATTTCCCCATTTCATTGTTTAGGCGGATTTCGAGTTGATGCCTTCGGTCTTGTTCGACCACCAACTGCTCATCGAACCATACCTTCTCTTTTTCTAATAAGGCCCGAAGTCCCGCTATTGCCACCTCCGATTTCTTCGCGTCCTCTCGTAATTGGGCGTTTTCGTCTTTTGTCCAGATGTGCTGAGCTACCTCCATAGCTAGTTTCTCTTCAAGAGTTTTTACGGCCTTCCGTCCGTTAGCCCATATCTCCTTTTCTCTATCGGAGGATTGGCGTAGTTATGCTCGAAGACGATCAATTTCGGATTCCGCTAGTTGCACGACCCTTTTTGCTTTTGAAGCGATGGTGGTATGAGCCTCGATTTCTTCTTTAGAGCGTCGATGACGTGGTTCGGTGGCGGGGTTGCGTGTTGCGCCGTAGTCGCGTGAGCTTCCAACTCCGCGATGCGTGCGTTGGCTTTTTGTAGTTCGGCTTCGGTCAGTTTAACCTTCTTCCAGACATTCTTATTTTTTATGGCCATCTCCTTGGCGCCCGTGCTGACCTTTGCCAGTTCCCGATGGACTTCGACTAGGGCCATGTTTAAGGGTGGTATCTCCATCCCTACTCGCCGTACCCCGGCGTTCCTCTGTCTGCCGACCCTGGCTAGCCGGTCCTCATCGTCGCTCTCCGTTGTTTGTGTTAGGGTGCGCTCGATCATCTGACGTTCCGCATGCTCCTCGACCATTCGTTGGGCGGCTTTGACCTGTTGTGTTGCCAGGAACTCCATGAGCTCAAAAGAGGTACCGAACTGCAAGAGGGCGCTGAATTCGTGGGCCGTATCCGGGATATCCGGATATGCCAAAACCTCGCTTTCCGCCGTCAATACGACTTTCCCTCGTTGGGATTGAATCGTAATAATCGGTTGCAGCTCCCGGATGATTTCGAAGGTGGTATTCGGTTCTGCTGCTGCGGAGCCTTCGCCTTCGATCGGTGCCTCCGGTGCCGTGGGGGTGTTTTTTACCAACCCCCGCCCATCTTTCTTGTCCAATCTGCTCCGTTTTGGTCTAGGAATTTCCCATTGTGTTTCGGTGTCTGGTTTTGGGGCTGCGTCCATGGAGCGTCTCGGTTGTTCCTCCTGCGTCGCTCGTGTGTCCGGTTGGTCGGTAGGAGGTGTTGTCCTTGGGTCTGGCTGGGCCGGTTGGGGTTCCTCCTCCCACTCTGGGGCCGATAACTCCACTAACCTGCGTTTTGCGGATCGGAGCGGGGTCGTGGGTTGGCTGGGTTGCGGTGCTAGCAGGCCTCGGGGTGGAAACAGTACCGTAAGGTATTGTTGGATGATTGGCCTGAGCTTTTTGCCTGCTTGGTACGCATGCAAGCCTTCTCTTAATGTCGGCCTTGTGATGACCCCCCAGTCGACTGCACGCCCTTCAAAGGTGTCGATAATGATGCCCGCCTTCTGCTTAGGCATCCCGTATGCGTTGACATGGACGCAGCCGACTTCCAGTAGGAACTTGGCAACTTCACGGAAGAAGGGATCCGGAATCTGTTTTATTCTATAGGCCTTGGTAGAGGATGAATATGGTCCAAAATACCGCTTCAGCGCCTCTGCAGGAGGTATTTCGAAATGTCTTTCGCCTAGTGAGGATAGGTCCAACTTCTTCCAAATGGAAGAGTTGGTGACCGTGTCTATGTTAAGCTTCCTGGCGATGTTCATGGCGTCCGGGTGCATAGGTGCTTCTGCGACCCGGATGTAGCCATCTAGGTGTTTCTCTATGAGCTATCAGCGTAGGGCAATAGAGATGAAAATCGGCATTGCCAGAGTAGGTTTGTGGGGAGGAGATGGGAGGTTGTGGTGGGTTGGAGCTCTAAGATAGGATGGGGAAGAAGGTGAGGAGGACGAGCGATGGGAGCGCTGATAGCTAGAAGATGGGTTTCTGCTTTGTGCAGAAAATCTTCTGTTTCCTTCTTTTTGTGGCTTAGGGTTCATTGGGTGTTCTTGAACTAGGAGTTTGTGCATGCCTTTAGTCGTTTTAATAGTCGCTATCTTCTCTCTCTCTCTCTTTTTTCTCTTTTTTTTTCTCTTTTTTTTTTTGTAACGGTTATTTACAACCTATTATAGTACAAATGGGGCTGTCCATTTTACGCTGCAGGTTCTCCGGATTTGTCCCGTTCGGCGGTGAATGGGTTAGGTGGCGTAGGGCCCAGGTAAGGTTTGAGCCGAAACCCGTTCACTTTTTGCCGTACTATTTTTCCAGCTAGCGTTCCTAGTTGGAACGTGCCCTGTTCCGCTCCAATTATCCAGTATGGGCCGGTCCAGCGGAAACGTAACTTCCCCGGCATATGGCCCATGCATGTTTGAAAAACTAGCACCGCTCGACCCACGCCGAACTCTTTTTCCCTTGCGCTCCGATGTCGATCGACAAACGCTTTACGCCGTTGCTGTTCTTGTTCCAACACAGCCATGTTGTGGACACGTTTTTCCCCTAGTTCGAGGAGTTGGTAGAGTCGTTCCTCCTCCGACTTGGCTTCTGATAATCGGTTCCGTACCTGAATGCGCAAACTAGGTACCCGAAATTCGACTGGCATCACAACCTCTAGTCCAAACGCTAGCCGAAACGATGTTGATTGTATGCTTGTTTTGTAACTAGTTCTGTACGCCCATGACGCACTCTAGAGTTTGGTATCCTAGTCTGTTCTATTTTCATTGATGGTTTTCTTCAAAATGGTCTGTAATGTTTTGTTCGTGGATTCTGCTAATCCTTTCACCTGCG